>NW_027362769.1:407906084-409290507 GCF_046119375.1 Phyllobates terribilis | reverse complement strand
AACACTACACCGCCCAGATAGTGTCATACAGAGCTAGAGAAATAACACTACACCGCCCAGATAGGTCTACAGGCTAGAGAATACACTACAACGCCAGATAGTGTATACAGAGCTAGAGAAATAACACTACACCGCCCAGATAGTGTCATACAGAGCTAGAGAATACACTACACCGCCCAGATAGTGTCATACAGTGCTAGAGAATAACACTACAACACCGCCCAGATAGTGTCATTCAGAGCTAGAGAAATAACACTACACCGCCCAGATAGTGTCATACAGAGCTAGAGAAATAACACTACACCGCCCAGATAGTGTCATACAGAGCTAGAGAAATAACACTACACCGCCCAGATAGTGTCATACAGAGCTAGAGAAATAACACTACACCGCCCAGATAGTGTCATACAGAGCTAGAGAAATAACACTACACCGCCCAGATAGTGTCATACAGAGCTAGAGAAATAACACTACACCGCCCAGATAGTGTCATACAGTGCTAGAGAAATAACACTACACCGCCCAGATAGTGTCATACAGAGCTAGAGAAATAACACTACACGCCCAGATAGTGTCATACAGAGCTAGAGAAATAACACTACACCGCCCAGATAGGTGTCATAAGGCTAGAGAAATAACACTACACCGCCCAGATAGGGTCATACAGAGCTAGAGAAATAACACTACACCGCCCAGATAGGGTCATACAGTGCTAGAGAAATAACACTACACCGCCCAGATAGTGTCATACAGAGCTAGAGAAATAACACTACACCGCCCAGATAGTGTCATACAGTGCTAGAGAAATAACACTACACCGCCCAGATAGTGTCATACAGAGCTAGAGAAATAACACTACACCGCCCAGATAGTGTCATACAGAGCTAGAGAAATAACATACACCGCCCAGATAGTGTCATACAGTGCTAGAGAAAATAACACTACACCGCCCAGATAGTGTCATACAGAGCTAGAGAAATAACACTACACCGCCCAGATAGGGTCATACAGAGCTAGAGAAATAACACTACACCGCCCAGATAGGGTCATACAGAGCTAGAGAAATAACACTACACCGCCCAGATAGTGTCATACAGTGCTAGAGAAATAACACTACACCGCCCAGATAGGGTCATACAGAGCTAGAGAAATAACACTCACCGCCCAGATAGTGTCATACAGAGCTAGAGAAATAACACTACACCGCCCAGATAGTGTCATACAGAGCTAGAGAAATAACACTACACCGCCCAGATAGTGTCATACAGAGCTAGAGAAATAACACTACACCGCCCAGATAGTGTCATACAGAGCTAGAGAAATAACACTACACCGCCCAGATAGTGTCATACAGAGCTAGAGAATAACACTACACCGCCCAGATAGTGTCATACAGTGCTAGAGAAATAACACTACACTGCCCAGATAGTGTCATACAGTGCTAGAGAAATAACACTACACCGCCCAGATAGTGTCATACAGTGCTAGAGAAATAACACTCCACCGCCCAGATAGTGTCATACAGTGCTAGAGAAATAACACTACACCGCCCAGATAGTGTCATACAGTGCTAGAGAAATAACACTACACCGCCCAGATAGGGTCATACAGAGCTAGAGAAATAACACTACACCGCCCAGATAGTGTCATACAGTGCTAGAGAAATACACTACACCGCCCAGATAGGGTCATACAGTGCTAGAGAAATAACACTACACCGCCCAGATAGTGTCATACAGAGCTAGAGAAATAACACTACACCGCCCAGATAGGGTCATACAGTGCTAGAGAAATAACACTACACCGCCCAGATAGTGTCATACAGTGCTAGAGAAATAACACTACACCGCCCAGATAGTGTCATAACAGAGCTAGAGAAATAACACTACACCGCCCAGATAGTGTCATACAGAGCTAGAGAAATAACACTACACTGCCCAGATAGGGTCATACAGAGCTAGAGAAATAACACTACACGCCCAGATATGTCATACAGAGCTAGAGAAATAACACTACACCGCCCAGATAGTGTCATACAGAGCTAGAGAATAACACTACACCGCCCAGATAGTGTCATACAGTGCTAGAGAAATAACACTACACCGCCCAGATAGGGTCATACAGAGCTAGAGAAATAACACTACACCGCCCAGATAGGGTCATACAGAGCTAGAGAAATAACACTACACCGCCCAGATAGGGTCATACAGAGCTAGAGAAATAACACTACACCGCCCAGATAGTGTCATACAGTGCTAGAGAAATAACACTACACCGCCCAGATAGTGTCATACAGTGCTAGAGAAATAACACTACACCGCCCAGATAGGGTCATACAGTGCTAGAGAAATAACACTACACCGCCCAGATAGTGTCATACAGAGCTAGAGAAATAACACTACACCGCCCAGATAGTGTCATACAGAGCTAGAGAAATAACACTACACCGCCCAGATAGTGTCATACAGAGCTAGAGAAATAACACTACACCGCCCAGATAGTGTCATACAGTGCTAGAGAAATAACACTACACCGCCCAGATAGTGTCATACAGTGCTAGAGAAATAACACTACACCGCCCAGATAGGGTCATACAGTGCTAGAGAAATAACACTACACCGCCCAGATAGTGTCATACAGTGCTAGAGAAATAACACTACACCGCCCAGATAGTGTCATACAGAGCTAGAGAAATAACACTACACCGCCCAGATAGTGTCATACAGAGCTAGAGAAATAACACTACACCGCCCAGATAGTGTCATACAGAGCTAGAGAAATAACACTACACCGCCCAGATAGTGTCATACAGTGCTAGAGAAATAACACTACACCGCCCAGATAGTGTCATACAGTGCTAGAGAAATAACACTACACCGCCCAGATAGTGTCATACAGAGCTAGAGAAATAACACTACACCGCCCAGATAGGGTCATACAGAGCTAGAGAAATAACACTACACCGCCCAGATAGGGTCATACAGAGCTAGAGAAATAACACTACACCGCCCAGATAGGGTCATACAGAGCTAGAGAAATAACACTACACCGCCCAGATAGGGTCATACAGAGCTAGAGAAATAACACTACACCGCCCAGATAGTGTCATACAGAGCTAGAGAAATAACACACACCGCCCAGATAGGGTCATACAGAGCTAGAGAAATAACACTACACCGCCCAGATAGTGTCATACAGTGCTAGAGAAATAACACTACACCGCCCAGATAGGGTCATACAGAGCTAGAGAAATACACTACACCGCCCAGATAGGGTCATACAGAGCTAGAGAAATAACACTACACCGCCCAGATAGTGTCATACAGTGCTAGAGAAATAACACTACACCGCCCAGATAGGGTCATACAGTGCTAGAGAAATAACACTACACCGCCCAGATAGTGTCATACAGTGCTAGAGAAATAACACTACACCGCCCAGATAGTGTCATACAGAGCTAGAGAAATAACACTACACTGCCCAGATAGTGTCATACAGTGCTAGAGAAATAACACTACACTGCCCAGATAGTGTCATACAGAGCTAGAGAAATAACACTACACCGCCCAGATAGGGTCATACAGTGCTAGAGAAATAACACTACACCGCCCAGATAGGGTCATACAGTGCTAGAGAAATAACACTACACCGCCCAGATAGGGTCATACAGAGCTAGAGAAATAACACTACACCGCCCAGATAGGGTCATACAGTGCTAGAGAAATAACACTACACCGCCCAGATAGTGTCATACAGAGCTAGAGAAATAACACTACACCGCCCAGATAGTGTCATACAGAGCTAGAGAAATAACACTACACTGCCCAGATAGTGTCATACAGAGCTAGAGAAATAACACTACACCGCCCAGATAGTGTCATACAGTGCTAGAGAAATAACACTACACCGCCCAGATAGGGTCATACAGAGCTAGAGAAATAACACTACACCGCCCAGATAGTGTCATACAGAGCTAGAGAAATAACACTACACCGCCCAGATAGGGTCATACAGTGCTAGAGAAATAACACTACACCGCCCAGATAGGGTCATACAGAGCTAGAGAAATAACACTACACCGCCCAGATAGGTCATACAGAGCTAGAGAAATAACACTACACCGCCCAGATAGGGTCATACAGAGCTAGAGAAATAACACTACACCGCCCAGATAGGGTCATACAGAGCTAGAGAAATAACACTACACCGCCCAGATAGGGTCATACAGTGCTAGAGAAATAACACTACACTGCCCAGATAGTGTCATACAGAGCTAGAGAAATAACACTACACCGCCCAGATAGTGTCATACAGAGCTAGAGAAATAACACTACACCGCCCAGATAGGGTCATACAGTGCTAGAGAAATAACACTACACCGCCCAGATAGTGTCATACAGTGCTAGAGAAATAACACTACACCGCCCAGATAGGGTCATACAGTGCTAGAGAAATAACACTACACCGCCCAGATAGTGTCATACAGAGCTAGAGAAATAACACTACACCGCCCAGATAGGGTCATACAGAGCTAGAGAAATAACACTACACCGCCCAGATAGTGTCATACAGTGCTAGAGAAATAACACTACACCGCCCAGATAGTGTCATACAGTGCTAGAGAAATAACACTACACCGCCCAGATAGTGTCATACAGTGCTAGAGAAATAACACTACACCGCCCAGATAGTGTCATACAGAGCTAGAGAAATAACACTACACCGCCCAGATAGTGTCATACAGAGCTAGAGAAATAACACTACACTGCCCAGATAGTGTCATACAGAGCTAGAGAAATAACACTACACCGCCCAGATAGTGTCATACAGAGCTAGAGAAATAACACTACACCGCCCAGATAGTGTCATACAGTGCTAGAGAAATAACACTACACTGCCCAGATAGTGTCATACAGAGCTAGAGAAATAACACTACACCGCCCAGATAGTGTCATACAGAGCTAGAGAAATAACACTACACTGCCCAGATAGTGTCATACAGAGCTAGAGAAATAACACTACACTGCCCAGATAGTGTCATACAGAGCTAGAGAAATAACACTACACCGCCCAGATAGTGTCATACAGAGCTAGAGAAATAACACTACACCGCCCAGATAGTGTCATACAGAGCTAGAGAAATAACACTACACTGCCCAGATAGCGTCATACAGAGCTAGAGAAATAACACTACACCGCCCAGATAGTGTCATACAGAGCTAGAGAAATAACACTACACTGCCCAGATAGCGTCATACAGAGCTAGAGAAATAACACTACACCGCCCAGATAGTGTCATACAGTGCTAGAGAAATAACACTACACCGCCCAGATAGCGTCATACAGAGCTAGAGAAATAACACTACACCGCCCAGATAGCGTCATACAGAGCTAGAGAAATAACACTACACTGCCCAGATAGCGTCATACAGAGCTAGAGAAATAACACTACACCGCCCAGATAGTGTCATACAGAGCTAGAGAAATAACACTACACTGCCCAGATAGCGTCATACAGAGCTAGAGAAATAACACTACACTGCCCAGATAGCGTCATACAGAGCTAGAGAAATAACACTACACTGCCCAGATAGCGTCATACAGAGCTAGAGAAATAACACTACACCGCCCAGATAGCGTCATACAGAGCTAGAGAAATAACACTACACTGCCCAGATAGCGTCATACAGAGCTAGAGAAATAACACTACACCGCCCAGATAGTGTCATACAGAGCTAGAGAAATAACACTACACCGCCCAGATAGTGTCATACAGAGCTAGAGAAATAACACTACACCGCCCAGATAGTGTCATACAGAGCTAGAGAAATAACACTACACCGCCCAGATAGTGTCATACAGTGCTAGAGAAATAACACTACACCGCCCAGATAGTGTCATACAGAGCTAGAGAAATAACACTACACCGCCCAGATAGTGTCATACAGAGCTAGAGAAATAACACTACACCGCCCAGATAGTGTCATACAGAGCTAGAGAAATAACACTACACCGCCCAGATAGTGTCATACAGTGCTAGAGAAATAACACTACACCGCCCAGATAGTGTCATACAGAGCTAGAGAAATAACACTACACCGCCCAGATAGTGTCATACAGAGCTAGAGAAATAACACTACACCGCCCAGATAGTGTCATACAGAGCTAGAGAAATAACACTACACCGCCCAGATAGCGTCATACAGAGCTAGAGAAATAACACTACACTGCCCAGATAGTGTCATACAGAGCTAGAGAAATAACACTACACTGCCCAGATAGTGTCATACAGAGCTAGAGAAATAACACTACACTGCCCAGATAGTGTCATACAGTGCTAGAGAAATAACACTACACCGCCCAGATAGTGTCATACAGTGCTAGAGAAATAACACTACACTGCCCAGATAGTGTCATACAGAGCTAGAGAAATAACACTACACCGCCCAGATAGCGTCATACAGAGCTAGAGAAATAACACTACACCGCCCAGATAGGGTCATACAGAGCTAGAGAAATAACACTACACCGCCCAGATAGGGTCATACAGTGCTAGAGAAATAACACTACACCGCCCAGATAGTGTCATACAGAGCTAGAGAAATAACACTACACCGCCCAGATAGCGTCATACAGAGCTAGAGAAATAACACTACACCGCCCAGATAGGGTCATACAGAGCTAGAGAAATAACACTACACCGCCCAGATAGGGTCATACAGAGCTAGAGAAATAACACTACACCGCCCAGATAGGGTCATACAGTGCTAGAGAAATAACACT
Organism: Phyllobates terribilis; assembly: GCF_046119375.1. NCBI lineage: Eukaryota > Metazoa > Chordata > Amphibia > Anura > Dendrobatidae > Phyllobates > Phyllobates terribilis. Next base: position 409,283,724 of record NW_027362769.1, on the reverse strand, counting down.
ACACCGCCCAGATAGTGTCATACAGTGCTAGAGAAATAACACTACACTGCCCAGATAGTGTCATACAGTGCTAGAGAAATAACACTACACTGCCCAGATAGGGTCATACAGTGCTAGAGAAATAATACCGCAGAGCCAGTGATACGTTTGATAGTCTCATTCCTTTGCTCATCTGTATACAGTCTGGCTGAGACCACCGTACATGCCCGGGACAGATGAGGACCTCCTGAGGTTCCATCTCCACAGACATCTTTTCAGCCGGTGATCGGTTGTAGCCAGAGATGATCATTTGTTTTTACCTTCTGCCTTTTTTTCCTCGAAGCTGAAAAAGAGTAAAAAAAATAAAAGTACAGTGAGTCGTGTGTGAGAGTCGTGTGAGAGGTCACAGGATCGCTCCATGTACTCGGCGGATCCTACAGGAGGTCTCAGGGTCCTGATACAGAGGTCTTCTCATGTCTCGTCTTCACACACATCCGTATTTTACAAAGAGAGAGAGAGAGAGAGAGAGAGAGAGAGAGAGAGAGAGAGAGAGAGCAAAGCCCAATAGGGTTACACCTGTAGACATAGGGAATAGTAGTAAAATGGTGGTTGTCACCTGGTTGGGTTGTGTGAGGACACAACCACCATAACATATAAAAGGCAGCTGCAGCGGATCTCCGATGGGTGTCCCACAGGAGCAGAATAAATCCAAAGGCGGTGAAGGTAGAGATATACGTCCGCGCCGCTGAAAAATCCTCAAATCAGGAACATATAATAAACTCCTTGTTTATTGGTAAATGCCTACGCGTTTCTGGGTGTTCCAGACCCCTTCATCAGGGCACCAACAGATATATCAATGTATGCACTGAAACACTCCATTTATATACAGACATAAAGTGGGAAAAAAAAGGAAGAGCAGAAAAAAACCGCATAACCTTTGCACCTGAGGCCGTGTGCAAAAAACTTTCAACAAAACTTTATCAATGAGTGTCACCAATATAAAAAGTATTAAAAAACATGTATTAAGACACGTACTACAGATAATGTAGTGTAGAGATGTATAAATAATCAATATACAGGATAGTCAAATGGAGTAAATACATGAAAGGAATATTACTTACTAATAAGTAAGCGTTCACATTAGGTAAGAACAATATAAATATATATATAACATTAAAATCTCTAATGAGAATTCACCCATCAGCTGTCGTTCCATAAATGGAGATGGGAAACGAAGGAACAAAATAAAAATAAAAAGTACCCCCATGTAAAAAATAGCCCGTAATAACCTCTATCACCGGAGGAATGGTACAAGGAACAGGTGATCTCACCTATATCATGTGGTGACATAGAGACCTAGTGTGTAGTAATAGGACCCCAAGAAAACGCCGCAATGTAGTGCAGAGGCTGCGGCACAGATAAAGGAGATACACAGACAGGTAGTGTATACACACATAAATCTGTGTTTTTACATTCATCGTAGTTTTCACTGACACACACATATTGTGTTCCTGTATAATCCTGCACGCCATTATAAATATACCCTCTTTTATGGTTTCCTTTTTGGAGCAGTACAACTCGAACCCACATGGTAGCGCTCTGCTGGTTGCTACAATCACACACCTCTCTCCTTCTACGCCAACGCGCGTCAGGGGGTTCACTACCTGTCTGTGTATCTCCTTTATCTGTGCCGCAGCCTCTGCACTACATCGCGGCGTTTTCTTGGGGTCCTATTACTACACACTAGGTCTCTATGTCACCACATGATATAGGTGAGATCACCTGTTCCTTGTACCATTCCTCCGGTGATAGAGATTATTACGGGCTATTTTCTACATGGGGGTACTTTTTATTTTGTTCCTTCGTTTTCCATCTCCCTTTATGGAACGACAGCTGATGGGTGAATTCTCATTAGAGATTTTAATGTTATATATATATATATTTATATTGTTCTTACCTAATGTGAACGCTTACTTATTAGTAAGTAATATTCCTTTCATGTATTTACTCCATTTGACTATCCTGTATATTGATTATTTATACATCTCTACACTACATTATCTGTAGTACGTGTCTTAATACATGTTTTTTATACTTTTTATATTGGTGACACTCATTGATAAAGTTTTGTTGAAAGTTTTTTGCACACGGCCTCAGGTGCAAAGGTTATGCGTTTTTTTTCTGCTCTTCCTTTTTGAACACACTTTTTTTTCCCACTTTATGTCTGTATATAAATGGAGTGTTTCAGTGCATACATTGATATATCTGTTGGTGCCCTGATGAAGGGGTCTGGAGCACCCAGAAACGCGTAGGCATTTACCAATAAATAAGGAGTTTATTATATGTTCCTGATTTGAGGATTTTTCAGCGGCGCGGACGTATATCTCTACCTTCACCGCCTTTGGATTTACATCCGTATTTTAATCTTTAGAAGTTATCACATGTGGTGCGCCTGTCCGACAACCCTTCCATTTTCTGGATTGGTAGAGGTCTAGAGGTCACACCCCCAACAATCAGTTTTGGATAGGCGATGACTTCTAAACATGGAAATAATCAATTAGTTATTGAGAACTTTGTAATCCCTTTATTTTCCTGTAGGGGGCTGAACGCTTATTGCTGGTTGCCCCACAGATTAGAGAAGATTGCTAATGAACCCAGGACATTAAACGATCACCTTACTATTGTAGGACCGTCCTAACCATAAGAGAGTGTCCCAACGTTAGTGATTTTTTTGGTCCTTCATAATCAAGCAAATCGTCCTGAGGTCTATCCTCACCTCGCTCCTCGATCATCTTCTCTAGTTTCTTCAGTTTTTCCATCATCTTAGGAGCTGGACACTTATCGGTCAGAGTCATTTTCTCCTCCAGGGTGAAGCAGAAGATCTCGGTCGTCAATCTTTGAAGACTGGGCTGGTTTTGAAGGATTCTGTCCTTGTGGCCATTGTTGCCATCATCATCTAGGTCATCGACCACCACAATTACATTTTCTTGGCCTGAAAACAATTTATCATAAGCCAAGTCATGTAGCGCCCAAATAATACCGCTCTACAGGGTCCACATGATGCAGCCATGACCCTGTAATGATGCCATACATGCTGATATCTGGAGCTGGACATAGAATGACTATGACCCATCCGACGGAATTGTGTAGGCCACCTCCTTGTAGAGGTTTATTACTCCTACCACCACAGTTCATCCCATAGTTTGAAGTATGAAGGCTCCTCATACTATCAAAATGTATATGACGCGTTAGCGACTCGGTGGATCCCGCAGAACTTACCCTTTGCTGATGATAATTGCTTCAACTCCTCATCGTAGAGGGAATCGGTGACATCTGTGATGTTGATTCTTCCTCTCTTCTTTGTGTGATACAAGATGGCAAATGTGCATCTCCTGACGCCCTCGGTGAAGCTCACCCCACTGTTGTTAGATACTTGGACCGACTCAACTGTCTTCACACAGCGGTGGGAGGATAGACGACTGGCCAGCCATTGGTACGAGCTTTTATCATCCCGAGAGAAGATCCCGACATTTGCTCTACTCAGAAGAAAGTTCATGACTGGAGGAAGAAGAAGAAGAAATAATGAGAAAGATCACTGCGGGGGAGGGGGACTAGAGAACATTTAGCCAAATTTCACGACTTTTTTTAAGCGAATCTGTGTCTAACACATCTGGAAAATCCACAAAGACATAAATATTAGAAAGCGAAACTAAAGCACAAAGGAAACTTCAATAAAGGAGCAAATCAAAAAGTCAGTAACAGAGGGATTGACGCCAAAAAGCACCGATGACTCGGACCCTGAGTGTCTGCGGCCTCACCTGATCCGTGCTGTAGAAGAAATCATGGAGGAGCGGCCATCAGAGCCTGGCTGTCCCCCCGGGCCACAGCTCAAGGTGACAGAAGGCCTGGACCCTGTGTGCAAGGAATGAAGAGCGAGGGAAGAGTGCAGGAGGAGCAGGTTTTAGTGCCGCCTCCAGCTCCGAATAGAAAGTGAAACTTCCCTCGGAGACAAATAATCAGGCTTGTTATCTATAGTATGTACACCCCGTAGTATCAGGGCACCACAGATCCCAGCAGACACTGGTTATTATATACAGTACAGACCAAAAGTTTGGACACACCTTCTCATTTAAAGATTTTTCTGTATTTTCATGACTAAGAAAATTGTACATTCACACTGAAGGCATCAAAACTATGAATTACCACATGTGGAATTATATACTTAACAAAAAAGTGTGAAACCACTGAAAATATGTCTTATATTCTAGGGTCTTCACAGTAGCCCCCTTCTGCTTTGATGACTGCTTTGCTCACTCTTGATGAGCTTCGAGAGGTAGTCCAAATCAATAGATCGGATCTTATATAAAAAAAAAACCCTATGAGAAAAAACAAGGGTAAGAAATCAGGTTCGGAAAAATAAAATGGTATTTAGCACCCAATATAGTCCACAGTACCAGGACATCATTAATAGTGTGAATAAATATCTACCTATTCTGAATCAAAACCAGACACTTTGCAAAATCTTGGAGACTTCTAATATACGACTTGTAGCCCGTAAAGCAGCCGCCCGGGGAACAATTTTGTCCCCAAGTCTTTTTCTATGAGAAAATAATTACATCTCAGATACGCGGCTAACATTAAGAGGTTTTTATGGCTGTGGTCACACACGTTGTATTTCATGCGGTTATACCCAGAAAAGCACAACATTTCAGTCTTATACTACTAGTCGGACCCATAACAGTAATTCCTTTATGAATTGCAATACTGACAATGTTATCTATCTTGCTGAATGTTTTTTTCTGCAAACTACAATACACATCATTTATGGGCTGGAAATCTATCACTTGAGTTTCTCTGTGTCATTTTACATTTATAACAGCCCATAATTACTGAATAAGAATCTCTCGAGATGGAACGATATTTTTCTAACCAAATAAATGTATATATTTGTATGCTAATCTATCAAACATATTATATATATATATAAAAAAAAAACTATTTCCCATAAAAAAGCTATTCGAACTCGTCTTTATTTTGATATGAATAATAACTTAAGTTAAAATCAAACACTTGACCTCCTAAGAAAATGTCATTTACACGGGATATCTCCCTCTTATTCTCTTCCCTTTTTACTTTTTTGTTTCATGATTAATACATACACTTCTTTTATATTTGTTTTTTTGCTGTGATAGTATAATATCGTTATTTTTAAATATATATCTTGCTATATCAGTATGTCACTTTTAAATCTATTTCCACCTACCAATTAATCACTTACCACCTTTGCCTAGGTGGAGCTACCTTTGTATGTTCAGTTATATATACTACTATGCTTCACAGTGAATTTATCTCACAATTAAGGCTAACACCTACCTGAAACGCGTTGGGACCACCATGCTCTGTGGATTAGTATTCCGTGTGTCGTCCTTGTGACATGGCTGCTTTTATATGTTTCCAATAAAAGCTATATTTTAATGGAGATCCGCTGGATACCTGGTGCTCTCTCTTTTTCCTTGCTCTATATGCCAAGTGATTGCCTGGAACCAAGGCTATTCCGCTGTCGGATCACCTCTAACACAGAGTCTCCAGCTGTCTACTGACGGGTGGGCTGATTTCTCTTCCCCTCTCCCTCTTCCCTGCTATTTTGTCAAGACTACCGGAAATGGTCTTCCAACAATCTTGAAGGAGTTCCCAGAGATGCTTAGCACTTGTTGGCCCTTTTGCCTTCACTCTGCGGTCCAGCTCACCCCAAACCATCTCGATGGGGTTCAGGTCTGGTGACTGTGGAGGCTAGGTCATCTGGCGTAGCACCCCATCACTCTCCTTCTTGGTCAAATAGCCCTTACACAGCCTGGAGGTGTTTGGGGTCATTGTCCTGTTGAAAAATAAATGATGGACCAACTAAACGCAAACCGGATGGAATAGCATGCCGCTGCAAGATGCTGTGGTAGCCATGCTGGTTCAGTATGCCTTCAATTTTGAATAAATCCAGTGTCACCAGCAAAGCCCCCCCACACCATCACACCTTCTCCTCCATGCTTCACGGTGGGAACCAGGCATGTAGAGTCCACCCGTTCACCTTTTCTGCGTCGCACAAAGACTCGGTGGTTGGAACGAAAGATCTCAAATTTGGACTCCTCAGACCAAAGCACAGATTTCCACTGGTCTAATGTCCATTCCTTGTGTTCTTTAGCCCAAACAAGTCTCTTCTGCTTGTTGCCTGTCCTTAGCAGTGGCTTCCTAGCAGCTATTTTACCATGAAGACCTGCTGCACAAAGTCTCCTCTTAACAGTTGTTGAAGAGCTGTGTCTGCTGCTAGAACTCCGTGTGGCATTGACTTGGTCTATAATCTGAGCTGCTGTTAACCTGCGATTTCTGAGGCTGGTGACTCGGATAAACTTATCCTCAGAAGCAGAGGTGACTCTTGGTCTTCCTTTCCTGGGGCGGTCCTCATGTGAGACAGTTTCTTTGTAGCGCTTGATGGTTTTTGCAACTGCACTTGGGGACACTTCCAAAGTTTGCCCAATTTTTCGCACTGACTGACCTTCATTTCTTAAAGTAATGATGGCCACTCATTTTTCTTTACTTAGCTGCTTTTTTCTTGCCATAATACAAATTCTAACAGTCTATTCAGTAGGACTATCAGCTGTGTATCCACCAGACTTCTGCACAACACAACTGATGGTCCCAACTCCATTTATAAGGCAAGAAATCCCACTTATTAAACCTGACAGGGCACACCTGTGAAGTGAAGACCATTTCCGGTGACTACCTCTTGAAGCTCATCAAGAGAATGCCAAGAGTGTGCAAAGCAGTCATCAAAGCAAAAGGTGGCTACTTTGAAGAACCTAGAATATAAGACATATTTTCAGTTGTTTCACACTTTTTTGTTAAGTATATAATTCCACATGTGTTAATTCATAGTTTTGATGCCTTCAGTGTGAATGTACAATTTTCGTAGTCATGAAAATACTGAAAAATCTTTAAATGAGAAGGTATGTCCAAACTTTTGGTCTGTACTGTATCTGGGCTTGTTACATACTCAGGGCGGATATTATATACACAGGGCGGATATTATATACACAGGGCGGATATTATATACTCAGGGCGCATATTATATACACAGGGCGGATATTATATACTCAGGACGGATATTATATACACAGGGCGGATATTATATACACAGGGCGGATATTATATACACAGGACGGATATTATATACACAGGGCGGATATTATATACACAGGGCGGATATTATATACACAGGGCGGATATTATATACACAGGACGGATATTATATACACAGGGCGGATATTATATACACAGGGCGGATATTATATACACAGGGCGGATATTATATACACAGGGCGGATATTATATACTCAGGGCGCATATTATATACACAGGATGGATATGATATACACAGGACGGATATTATATACACAGGACGGATATTATATACACAGGGCGGAGCGAGGTTTCCTGTGGTCGCAGCATGTAACCCATTCACATCCAGTTCTGTCTCATCCCGGTGTATTGTGCAGCTTGTACACAGTAACGACTGTAAAGTCGCAGCGAGACATGAACATCTTTAGGTTTTATCTCAGGAGGATTCTGGAAATCAACATTAAAACTTGAATCTTTTATTATTTTTTTTTTACATTTGAAAGATAAAAAAATCCACAGAACCAGAAGATGAGGCTGTAAATAACAGGTGCAAGAAAACAGTAACGACAGCAAAAGTCGCCGTGAGACATGAATGTGTTTAGATTTTATCTCAGGAATATTCTCGAAATCAACTTTAAAACTTGAATATTTTATTACATTTTACAGATAAAGATGCAGGAAAGCTGCAGATAAGGATGGTCCCGTATATCACCACATCAGGACGCTGCGGTTATACCAGTATACAGCTCCTGCGTACACACCGAGCACGGCCGCGGTAAAGATGAAGATTGCCTTCGTGTGCGAAAACTTCTGTAAAAACAAGAAATCCACAATTAATACTTTACATTTATAGCAGTGATTTACCCTTGTGATCTATTGTGATCTGATCATTGGCCGCATAGTTCTACCTTAGATGGGTCCTAAATACACCGTGGAATGACCCCCACGCATATCTGTCATAGCTGGAATCCAACATAGATAGGTGCCCCCTGGTAGACCCAGGGGGACAGAGTGATGTAAAAGGCAGAAGACGGGTCTAGGAGGAGGAGCACATAGTAATGTAGAAGGCGGAGGACAGGTCTAGGAGGAGGAGCACAGGGTAATGTAGAAGGCAGAGGACAGGTCTAGGAGGAGGAGCACAGAGTAAAGTAGAAGGCAGAGGACAGGTCTAGGAGGAGGAGCACAGAGTAAAGTAGAAGGCAGAGGACAGGTCTAGGAGGAGGAGCACAGAGTAATGTAGAAGGCAGAGGACAGGTGTAGGAGGAGGAGCACAGGGTAATGTAGAAGGCAGAGAACGGGTCTAGGAGGAGGAGCACAGAGTAATGTAGAAGGCAGAGGTTAGGTCTAGGAGGAGGAGCACAGACTAATGTAGAAGGCAGAGTACAGGTCTAGGAGGAGGAGCACATAGTAATGTAGAAGGTAGAGGACAGGTCTAGGAGGAGGAGCACAGAGTAATGTAGAAGGCAGAGGATAGGACTAGGAGGAGGAGCACAGAGTAATGTAGAAGGCAGAGGACAGGTCTAGGAGAAGGAGCACAGAGTAATGTATAAGGCAGAGGACAGGTCTAGGAGGAGGAGCACAGAGTAATGTAGAAGGCAGAGGACAGGTCTAGGAGGAGGAGCATAGAGTAATGTAGAAGGCAGAGGATAGGTCTAGGAGGAGGAGCACAGAGTAATGTAGAAGGCAGAGGACGGGTCTAGGAGAAGGAGCACTGAGTAATGTAGAAGGCAGAGGACAGGTCTAGGAGGAGGAGCACAGAGTAATGTAGAAGGTAGAGGACAAGTTTAGGAGGAGGAGCACAGAGTAATGTAGAAGGCAGAGGACAGGTCTAGGAGGAGGAGCACAGAGTAATGTAGAAGGCATAGTACAGGTCTAGAAGGAGGAGAACAGAGTAATGTAGAAGGCAGAGGACGGGTCTAGGAGAAGGGGCAGAGATCAGGTCTAGGAGGAGGAGCACAGAATAATGTAGAGGGGGAGGACAGGTCTAGGAGGAGGAGCACAGAATAATGTAGAAGGCAGAATACAGGTCTAGAAGGAGGAGAACAGAGTAATGTAGAAGGCAGAGGACAGGTCTAGGAGGAGGAGCACAGAGTAATGTAGAAGGCAGAGGACGGGTCTAGGAGGAGGAGCACAGAATAATGTAGAAGGCAGAGATCAGGTCTAGGAGGAGGAGCACAGAGTAATGTAGAAGGCAGAGGACAGGTCTAGGAGGAGGAGCACAGAGTAATGTAGAAGGCAGAGATCAGGTCTAGGAGGAGGAGCACAGAATAATGTAGAGGGGGAGGACAGGTCTAGGAGGAGGAGCACAGAATAATGTAGAAGGCAGAATACAGGTCTAGAAGGAGGAGAACAGAGTAATGTAGAAGGCAGAGGACAGGTCTAGGAGGAGGAGCACAGAGTAATGTAGAAGGCAGAGGACGGGTCTAGGAGGAGGAGCACAGAGTAATGTAGAAGGCAGAGGACAGGTCTAGGAGGAGGAGCACAGAGTAATGTAGAAGGCAGAGAACGGGTCTAGTTGAAGGAGCACATAGTGATCTATAAGACAGAGGACGTGTCTAGGAGAAGGAGCACAGAGTAATGAAGGCAGAGGATGGGTCTAGGAGGAGGAGCATAGAGCAATGTAGAAGGCATAGGACAGGTCTAGGAGGAGGAGCACAGAGTAATGTAGAAGGCAGAGGAGAGGTCTAGGCGGAGGAGCACAGAGTAATGTAGAAGGCAGAAGACAGGTCTAGAAGGAGGAGAAGCACAAAGTAATGTAGAAGGCAGAGGACAGGTCTAGGAGGAGGAGCACAGAAAAATGTAGAGGGGGAGGACAGGTCTAGGAGGAGAAGCACAGAGTAATGTAGAAGGCAGAAGACAGGTCTAGGAGGAGGAGCACAGAGTAATGTAGAAGGCAGAAGACAGGTCTAGAAGGAGGAGAAGCACAAAGTAATGTAGAAGGCAGAGGACAGGTCTAGGAGGAGGAGCACAGAGTAATGTAGAAGGCAGAAGACAGGTCTAGGAGGAGGAGCACAGAGTAATGTAGAAGGCATAGTACAGGTCTAGAAGGAGGAGAACAGAGTAATGTAGAAGGCAGAGGACGGGTCTAGGAGAAGGAGCACAGAGTAATGTAGAAGGCAGAGATCAGGTCTAGGAGGAGGAGCACAGAGTAATGTAGAAGGCAGAGGACAGGTGTAGGAGGAGGAGCACAGAATAATGTAGAGGGGGAGGACAGGTCTAGGAGGAGGAGCACAGAATAATGAAGAAGGTAGATGACGGGTCTAGGAGGAGGAGCACAGAGTAATGTAGAGGGCAGAGGAAAGGTCTAGGAGGAGGAGGACAGAGTAATGTAGAAGGTAGAGAACAGGTCAAGGAGGAGGAGCACAGAGTAATGTAGAAGGTAGAGGACAGGTCTAGGAGGAGGAGGAGCACAGAGTAATGTAGAAGGCAGAGGACGGGTCTAGGAGGAGGAGCACAGAGTAATGTAGAAGGCAGAGGACAGGTGTAGGAGGAGGAGCACAGAATAATGTAGAGGGGGAGGACAGGTCTAGGAGGAGGAGCACAGAATAATGTAGAAGGCAGAATACAGGTCTAGAAGGAGGAGAACAGAGTAATGTAGAAGGCAGAGGACAGGTCTAGGAGGAGGAGCACAGAGTAATGTAGAAGGCAGAGGACGGGTCTAGGAGGAGGAGCACAGAATAATGTAGAAGGCAGAGATCAGGTCTAGGAGGAGGAGCACAGAGTAATGTAGAAGGCAGAGGACAGGTCTAGGAGGAGGAGCACAGAGTAATGTAGAAGGCAGAGAACGGGTCTAGTTGAAGGAGCACATAGTGATCTATAAGACAGAGGACGTGTCTAGGAGAAGGAGCACAGAGTAATGAAGGCAGAGGATGGGTCTAGGAGGAGGAGCATAGAGCAATGTAGAAGGCAGAGGACAGGTCTAGGAGGAGGAGCACAGAGTAATGTAGAAGGCAGAGGAGAGGTCTAGGCGGAGGAGCACAGAGTAATGTAGAAGGCAGAAGACAGGTCTAGAAGGAGGAGAAGCACAAAGTAATGTAGAAGGCAGAGGACAGGTCTAGGAGGAGGAGCACAGAGTAATGTAGAAGGCAGAAGACAGGTCTAGAAGGAGGAGAAGCACAAAGTAATGTAGAAGGCAGAGGACAGGTCTAGGAGGAGGAGCACAGAGTAATGTAGAAGGCAGAAGACAGGTCTAGAAGGAGGAGAAGCACAAAGTAATGTAGAAGGCAGAGGACAGGTCTAGGAGGAGGAGCACAGAGTAATGTAGAAGGCATAGTACAGGTCTAGAAGGAGGAGAACAGAGTAATGTAGAAGGCAGAGGACGGGTCTAGGAGAAGGAGCACAGAGTAATGTAGAAGGCAGAGATCAGGTCTAGGAGGAGGAGCACAGAGTAATGTAGAAGGCAGAGGACAGGTGTAGGAGGAGGAGCACAGAATAATGTAGAGGGGGAGGACAGGTCTAGGAGGAGGAGCACAGAATAATGAAGAAGGTAGATGACGGGTCTAGGAGGAGGAGCACAGAGTAATGTAGAGGGCAGAGGAAAGGTCTAGGAGGAGGAGCACAGAGTAATGTAGAAGGTAGAGAACAGGTCAAGGAGGAGGAGCACAGAGTAATGTAGAAGGTAGAGGACAGGTCTAGGAGGAGGAGGAGCACAGAGTAATGTAGAAGGCAGAGGACGGGTCTAGGAGGAGGAGCACAGAGTAATGTAGAAGGCAGAGGACGGGTCTAGGAGGAGGAGCACATAGTAATGTAGAAAGCAGAGGACAGGTCTAGGAGGAGGAGCACAGAGTAATGTAGAAGGTAGAGAACAGGTCTAGGAGGAGGAGCACAGAGTAATGTAGAAGGCAGAAGACGGGTCTAGGAGGAGGAGCACAGAGTAATGTAGAAGGCAGAGGACGGGTCTAGGAGGAGGAGAAGCACAGAGTAATGTAGAAGGCAGAAGACAGGTCTAGGAGGAGGAGAAGCACAAAGTAATGTAGAAGGCAGAGGACAGGTCTAGGAGGAGGAGCACAGAGTAATGTAGAAGGCAGAGGACAGGTCTAGGAGGAGGAGCACAGAGTAATGTAGAAGGCAGAGGACAGGTCTAGGAGGAGGAGCACAGAGTAATGTAGAAGGCAGAGGATAGGTCTAGGAGGAGGAATACAGAGTATGTAGAAGGCAGAGGACAGGTCTAGGAGGAGGAGCACAGAGTAATGTAGAAGGTAGAGGACAGGTCTAGGAGGAGGAGCACAGAGTAATGTAGAAGGCAGAGGACAGGTCTAGGAGGAGGAGCACAGAGTAATGTAGAAGGCAGAGGACAGGTCTAGGAGGAGGAGCACAGAGTAATGTAGAAGGCAGAGGACAGGTCTAGGAGGAGGAGCACAGAGTAATGTAGAAGGCAGAGGACAGGTCTAGGAGAAGGAGCACAGAGTAATGTATAAGGTAGAGGACAGGTCTAGGAGGAGCACAGAGTAATGTAGAAGGCAGAGGACAGGTCTAGGAGGAGGAGCACAGAGTAATGTAGAAGGCAGAGGACAGGTGTAGGAGGAGGAGCACAGAATAATGTAGAGGGGGAGGACAGGTCTAGGAGCAGGAGCACAGAGTAATGTAGAAGATAGATGACAGGTCTAGGAGGAAGAGCAAAGAGTAATGTAGAAGGCAGAGAACGGGTCTAGTTGAAGGAGCACATAGTGATCTATAAGACAGAGGACGGGTCTAGGAGAAGGAGCACAGAGTAATGAAGAAGGCAGAGGACAGGTCTAGGAGGAGGAGCACAGAGTAATGTAGAAGGCAGAGGACGGGTCTAGGAGGAGGAGCACCTAGTAATGTAGAAAGCAGAGGACAGGTCTAGGAGGAGGAGCACAGAGTAATGTAGAAGGCAGAGATCAGGTCTAGGAGGAGGAGCACAGAGTAATGTAGAAGGCAGAGGACAGGTCTAGGAGGAGGAGCACAGAGTAATGTAGAAGGCAGAGGACAGGTCTAGGAGGAGGAGCACAGAGTAATGTAGAAGGCAGAGGACAGGTCTAGGAGGAGGAGCACAGAGTAATGTAGAAGGCAGAGGACAGGTCTAGGAGGAGGAGCACAGAGTAATGTAGAAGGCAGAGGACAGGTCTAGGAGGAGGAGCACAGAGTAATGTAGAAGGCAGAGGACAGGTCTAGGAGGAGGAGCACAGAATAATGTAGATGGGACAGGTCTAGGAGGAGGAGCACAGAGTAATGTAGAAGGTGGAGGACAGGTCTAGGAGGAGAAGCACAGAGTAATGTAGAAGGCAGAGGACAGGTCTAGGAGGAGGAGCGCAGAGTAATGTAGAAGGCAGAGGACAGGTCTAGGAGGAGGAGCACAGAGTAATGTAGAAGGCAGAGGACAGGTCTAGGAGAAGGAGCCCAGAGTAATGTAGAAGGCAGAAGACAGGTCTAGAAGGAGGAGAAGCACAAAGTAATGTAGAAGGCAGAGGACAGGTCTAGGAGGAGGAGCACAGAGTATGTAGAAGGCAGAGGACAGGTGTAGGAGGAGGAGCACAGAAAAATGTAGAGGGGGAGGACAGGTCTAGGAGGAGGAGCACAGAGTAATGTAGAAGGTAGAGAACAGGTCAAGGAGGAGGAGCACAGAGTAATGTAGAAGGTAGAGGACGGGTCTAGGAGGAGGAGCACATAGTAATGTAGAAATCAGAGGACAGGTCTAGGAGGAGGAGGAGCACAGAGTAATGTAGAAGGCAGAGGACGGGTCTAGGAGGAGGAGCACATAGTAATGTAGAAAGCAGAGGACAGGTCTAGGAGGAGGAGCACAGAGTAATGTAGAAGGCAGAGATCAGGTCTAGGAGGAGGAGCACAGAGTAATGTAGAAGGCAGAGGACGGGTCTAGGAGGAGGAGCACATAGTAATGTAGAAAGCAGAGGACAGGTCTAGGAGGAGGAGCACAGAGTAATGTAGAAGGCAGAGGACAGGTCTAGGAGGAGGAGCACAGAGTAATGTAGGAGGCAGAGGACAGGAGTAGAAGGAGGAGCACAGAATAATGTAGAAGGCAGAGGACAGGTCTAGAAGGAGGAGCACCGAGTAATGTAGAAGGCAGAGGACAGGTCTAGGAGGAGGAGCACAGAGTAATGTAGAAGGCAGAGGACAGGTCTAGAAGGAGGGGCACAGATTAATGTAGAAGGTGGACGACAGGTCTAGGAGGAGAAGCACAGAGTAATGCAGAAGGCAGAGAACGGGTCTAGTAGGAGGAGCACATAGTGATCTATAAGACAGAGGACGGGTCTAAGAGAAGGAGCACAGAGTAATGTAGAAGGTGGTGGATAGGTGTAGGAGGGAAGAATCGAGTAATGTAGAAGGCAGAGGATGGGTCTAGGAGAAGGAGCATAGAGCAATGTAGAAGGCAGAGGATGGGTCTAGGAGGAGGAGCATAGAGCAATGTAGAAGGCAGAGGACAGGTCTAGGAGGAGGAGAAGCACAGAGTAATGTAGAAGGCAGAAGACAGGTCTAGAAGGAGGAGAAGCACAAAGTAATGTAGAAGGCAGAGGACAGGTCTAGGAGGAGGAGCAAAGAGTAATGTAGAAGGCAGAGGACAGGTCTAGGAGGAGGAGCACAGAGTAATGTAGAAGGCAGAGTATAGGTCTAGGAGGAGGAGCACAGAGTAATGTAGAAGGCAGAGGACAGGTCTGGGAGGAAGAGCACAGAGTAATGTAGAAGGCAGAGGATAGGTCTAGGAGGAGGAATACAGAGTATGTAGAAGGCAGAGGACAGGTCTAGGAGGAGGAGCACAGAGTAATGTAGAAGGCAGAGGACAGGTCTAGGAGGAGGAGCACAGAGTAATGTAGAAGGCAGAGGACAGGTCTAGGAGGAGGAGCACAGAGTAATGTAGAAGGCAGAGGACAGGTCTAGGAGGAGGAGCACAGAGTAATGTAGAAGGCAGAGGACAGGTCTAGGAGAAGGAGCACAGAGTAATGTATAAGGTAGAGGACAGGTCTAGGAGGAGCACAGAGTAATGTAGAAGGCAGAGGACAGGTCTAGGAGGAGGAGCACAGAGTAATGTAGAAGGCAGAGGACAGATCTAGGAGGAGGAGCACAGAGTAATGTAGAAGGTAGATGACGGGTCTAGGAGGAGGAGCACAGAGTAATGTAGAGGGCAGAGGAAAGGTCTAGGAGGAGGAGCACAGAGTAATGTAGAAGGTAGAGAACAGGTCAAGGAGGAGGAGCACAGAGTAATGTAGAAGGTAGAGGACGGGTCTAGGAGGAGGAGCACATAGTAATGTAGAAATCAGAGGACAGGTCTAGGAGGAGGAGGAGCACAGAGTAATGTAGAAGGCAGAGGACGGGTCTAGGAGGAGGAGCACATAGTAATGTAGAAAGCAGAGGACAGGTCTAGGAGGAGGAGCACAGAGTAATGTAGAAGGCAGAGGACAGGTCTAGGAGGAGGAGCACAGAGTAATGTAGAAGGCAGAGGACAGGTCTAGGAGGAGGAGCACAGAGTAATGTAGAAGGCAGAGGACAGGTCTAGGAGGAGGAGCACAGAGTAATGTAGAAGGCAGAGGACAGGTCTAGGAGGAGGAGCACAGAGTAATGTAGAAGGCAGAGGACAGGTCTAGGAGGAGGAGCACAGAGTAATGTAGAAGGCAGAGGACAGGTGTAGGAGGAGGAGCACAGAAAAATGTAGAGGGGGAGGACAGGTCTAGGAGGAGAAGCACAAAGTAATGTAGAAGGCAGAGGACAGGTCTACGAGGAGGAGCAAAGAGTAATGTAGAAGGCAGAGGACAGGTCTAGGAGGAGGAGCACAGAGTAATGTAGAAGGCAGAAGACAGGTCTAGGAGGAGGAGCACAGAGTAATGTAGAAGGTAGATGACTGGTCTAGGAGGAGCACAGAGTAATGTAGAGGGCAGAGGAAAGGTCTAGGAGGAGGAGCACAGAGTAATGTAGAAGGTAGAGAACAGGTCAAGGAGGAGGAGCACAGAGTAATGTAGAAGGTAGAGGACGGGTCTAGAAGGAGGAGCACATAGTAATGTAGAAATCAGAGGACAGGTCTAGCAGGAGGAGGAGGAGCACAGAGTAATGTAGAAGGCAGAGGACGGGTCTAGGAGGAGGAGCACATAGTAATGTAGAAAGCAGAGGACCGGTCTAGGAGGAGGAGCACAGAGTAATGTAGAAGGCAGAGGACAGGTCTAGGAGGAGGAGCACAGAGTAATGTAGGAGGCAGAGGACAGGAGTAGAAGGAGGAGCACCGAGTAATGTAGAAGGCAGAGGACAGGTCTAGGAGGAGGAGCACAGAGTAATTTAGAAGGCAGAGGACAGGTCTAGAAGGAGGAGCACAGAATAATGTAGAAGGCAGAGGACAGGTCTAGGAGGAGGAGCACAGAGTAATGTAGAAGGCAGAGGACAGGTCTAGGAGGAGGAGTACAGAGTAATGTAGAAGGCAGAGGACAGGTCTAGGAGGAGGAGCACAGAGTAATGTAGAAGGCAGAGGACAGGTCTAGAAGGAGGAGCACAGAATAATGTAGAAGGCAGAGGACAGGTCTAGGAGGAGGAGCACAGAGTAATGTAGAAGGCAGAGGACAGGTCTAGGAGGAGGAGCACAGAGTAATGTAGAAGGCAGAGGACAAGTCTAGGAGGAGGAGCACAGAGTAATGTAGAAGGCAGAGGATAGGTCTAGGAGGAGGAGCACAGAGTAATGTAGAAGGCAGAGGACAGGTGTAGGAGGAGGAGCACAGAAAAATGTAGAGGGGGAGGACAGGTCTAGGAGGAGAAGCACAAAGTAATGTAGAAGGCAGAGGACAGGTCTACGAGGAGGAGCAAAGAGTAATGTAGAAGGCAGAGGACAGGTCTAGGAGGAGGAGCACAGAGTAATGTAGAAGGCAGAAGACAGGTCTAGAAGGAGGAGAAGCACAAAGTAATGTAGAAGGCAGAGGACAGGTCTAGGAGGAGGAGCACAGAGTAATGTAGAAGGCAGAGGACAGGTCTAGGAGGAGGAGCACAGAGTAATGTAGAAGGTAGATGACTGGTCTAGGAGGAGCACAGAGTAATGTAGAGGGCAGAGGAAAGGTCTAGGAGGAGGAGCACAGAGTAATGTAGAAGGTAGAGAACAGGTCAAGGAGGAGGAGCACAGAGTAATGTAGAAGGTAGAGGACGGGTCTAGAAGGAGGAGCACAGAGTAATGTAGAAGGCAGAGGACAGGTCTAGCAGGAGGAGGAGGAGCACAGAGTAATGTAGAAGGCAGAGGACGGGTCTAGGAGGAGGAGCACATAGTAATGTAGAAAGCAGAGGACAGGTCTAGGAGGAGGAGCACAGAGTAATGTAGGAGGCAGAGGAGAAGTCTAGGAGGAGGAGCACAGAGTAATGTAGAAGGCAGAGGACAGGTGTAGGAGGAGGAGCACAGAATAAGGTAGAGGGGGAGGACAGGTCTAGGAGCAGGAGCACAGAGTAATGTAGAAGATAGAGGACAGGTCTAGGAGGAAGAGCACAGAGTAATGTAGAAGGCAGAGGACAGGTCTAGGAGGAGGAGCACAGAGTAATGTAGAAGGCAGAGGACAGGTCTATGAGGAGGAGCACAGAGTAATGTAGAAGGCAGAAGACAGGTCTAGAAGGAGGAGAACAGAGTAATGTAGAAGACAGAGGACGGGTCTAGGAGAAGGAGCACAGAATAATGTAGAAGGCAGAGGACAGGTCTAGGAGGAGGAGCACAGAGTAATGTAGAAGGCAGAGGACAGGTCTAGGAGAAAGAGCACAGAATAATGTAGATGGGACAGGTCTAGGAGGAGGAGAACAGAGTAATGTAGAAGGTGGACGACAGGTCTAGGAGGAGAAGCACAGAGTAATGCAGAAGGCAGAGAACGGGTCTAGTAGGAGGAGCACAGAGTAATGTAGAAGGTGGAGGATAGGTGTCGGAGGGAAGAATCGAGTAATGTAGAAGGCAGAGGATGGGTCTAGGAGGAGGAGCATAGAGCAATGTAGAAGGCAGAGGATGGGTCTAGGAGGAGGAGCATAGAGCAATGTAGAAGGCAGAGGACAGGTCTAGGAGGAGGAGTACAGAGTAATGTAGAAGGCAGAGGAGAGGTCTAGGCGGAGGAGCACAGAGTAATGTAGAAGGCAGAGGACAGGTCTAGGAGGAGGAGCACAGAGTAATGTAGAAGGCAGAGGACAGGTCTAGGAGGAGGAGCACAGAGTAATGTAGAAGGCAGAGGACAAGTCTAGGAGGAGGAGCACAGAGTAATGTAGAAGTCAGAGGATAGGTCTAGGAGGAGGAGCACAGAGTAATGTAGAAGGCAGAGGACAGGTCTAGGAGAAGGAGCACAGAGTAATGTATAAGGCAGAGGACAGGTCTAGGAGGAGGAGCACAGAGTAATGTAGGAGGCAGAGGAGAAGTCTAGGAGGAGGAGCACAGAATAATGTAGAGGGGGAGGACAGGTCTAGGAGCAGGAGCACAGAGTAATGTAGAAGGCAGAGGACAGGTGTAGGAGGAGGAGCACAGAATAATGTAGAGGGGGAGGACAGGTCTAGGAGCAGGAGCACAGAGTAATGTACAAGATAGAGGACAGGTCTAGGAGGAAGAGCAAAGAGTAATGTAGAAGGCAGAGGACAGGTCTAGGAGGAGGAGCACAGAGTAATGTAGAAGGCAGAGGACAGGTCTATGAGGAGGAGCACAGAGTAATGTAGAAGGCAGAAGACAGGTCTAGAAGGAGGAGAACAGAGTAATGTAGAAGACAGAGGACGGGTCTAGGAGAAGGAGCACAGAATAATGTAGAAGGCAGAGATCAGGTCTAGGAGGAGGAGCACAGAGTAATGTAGAAGGCAGAGGACAGGTCTAGGAGGAGGAGCACAGAGTAATGTAGAAGGCAGAGGACAGGTCTAGGAGGAGGAGCACAGAGTATGAAGAAGGCAGAGAACGGGTCTAGGAGGAGGAGCACATAGTGATCTATAAGACAGAGGACGGGTCTAAGAGAAGGAGCACAGAGTAATGTAGAAGGTGGAGGATAGGTGTAGGAGGGAAGAATCGAGTAATGTAGAAGGCAGAGGATGGGTCTAGGATGAGGAGCATAGAGCAATGTAGAAGGCAGAGGACAGGTCCAGGAGGAGGAGTACAGAGTAATGTAGAAGGCAGAGGAGAGGTCTAGGCGGAGGAGCACAGAGTAATGTAGAAGGCAGAGGACAGGTCTAGGAGGAGGAGCACAGAGTAATGTAGAAGGCAGAGGACAGGTCTAGGAGGAGGAGCACAGAGTAATGTAGAAGGCAGAGGACAGGTCTAGGAGGAGGAGCACAGAGTATGTAGAAGGCAGAGGACAGGTCTAGGAGGAGGAGCACAGAGTAATGTAGAAGGCAGAGGACAGGTCTAGGAGGAGGAGCACAGAATAATGTAGAAGGCAGAGGACAGGTCTAGGAGGAGGAGCACAGAGTATGAAGAAGGCAGAGGACAGGTCTAGGAGGAGGAGCACAGAGTATGTAGAAGGCAGAGGATGGGTCTAGGAGGAGGAGCACAGAGTAATGTAGAAGGCAGAAGACAGGTCTAGGGGGAGGAGCACAGAGTAATGTAGAAGGCAGAGGACAGGTCTAGGAGGAGGAGCACAGAGTAATGTAGAAGGCAGAGGATAGGTCTAGGAGGAGGAGCACAGAGTAATGTACAAGGCAGAGGACAGGTCTAGGAGGAGGAGCACAGAGTAATGTAGAAGGCAGAGGATGGGTCAAGGAGGAGGAGGAGCACAGAGTAATGTAGAAGGCGGAGGACACGTCTAGAAGGAGGAGGAGCACAGAGTACTGTAGAAGGCAGAGGACAGGTCTAGGAGGAAGAGCACAGAGTAATGTAGAAGGCAGAGGACAGATCTAGAAGGAGGAGGAGCACAGAGTACTGTAGAAGGCAGAGGACAGGTCTAGGAGGAAGAGCACAGAGTAATGTAGAAGGCAGAGGACAGGTCTAGGAGGAGGAGCACAGAGTAATGTAGAAGGCAGAGTACAGGTCTAGGAGGAGGAGCACAGAATAATGTAGAGGGGGAGGACAGGTCTAGGAGGAGGAGCACAGAGTAATGTAGAAGGCAGAGGACAGGTCTAGGAGGAAGAGCACAGAGTAATGCAGAAGGCAGAGAACGGGACTAGCAGGAGGAGCACAGAGTAATGTAGAAGGCAGAGGACAGGTGTAGGAGGAGGAGGAGCACAAAGTGATTTAGAAGACAGAGGACGGGTCTAGGAGAAGGAGCACAGCGTAATGTAGAAGGTGGAGGACAGGTCTAGGAGGAGGAGAATCGAGTAATGTAGAAGGCAGAGGACAGGTCTAGGAGGAGGAGAATCGAGTAATGTAGAAGGCAGAGGAAAGGTCTAGGAGGAGGAGCACAGAGTAATTTAGAAGGCAGAGAAGAGGTCTAGGAGGAGGAGCACAGAGTATGTAGAAGGCAGAGGACGGGTGTAGGAGGAGGAGCACAGAGGATAGGTCTAGGAGGAAAAGAACAGAGTAACATAGAAGGCAGAGGACAGGTCTAGGAGGAGGAGCACATTGTGATGTATAAGACAGAGGACGGATCTAGGAGAAGGAGCACAGAGTAATGTAGAAGGTGGAGGATAGGTCTAGGAGGAGGAGAATCGAGTAATGTAGAAGGCAGAGGATGGGTCTAGGAGGAGGAGCACAGAGCAATGTAGAAGGCAGAAGACAGGTCTAGGAGGAGGAGTACACAGTAATGTAGAAGGCAGAGGACAGGTCTAGGAGGAGGAGCACAGAGTAATGTAGAAGGCAGAGGACACGTCTAGGAGGAGGAGCACAGAGTATGTAGAAGGCAGAGGACAGGTGGAGGAGGAGCACAGAATAATGTAGAGGGGGAGGACAGGTCTAGGAGGAGGAGCACAAAGTAATGTAGAAGGCAGAGGACAGGTCTACGAGGAGGAGCACAGAATAATGTAGAGGGGGAGGACAGGTCTAGGAGGAGGAGCACAGAGTAAAGTAGAAGGCATAGGACAGGTCTAGGAGGAGGAGCACAGAGTAATGTAGAAGGCAGAGGACAGGTCTAAGAGGACGAGCACAGAGTAATGTAGTAGGCAGAGGACAGGTCTAGGAAGAGGAGCTCAGAGTAATGTAGAAGGCAGAGGATGGGTCTAGGAGGAGGAGGAGCACAGAGTAATGTAGAAGGAAGAGGACAGGTCTAGGAGGAGGAGCACATAGTAATGTAGAAGGCGGAGGACAGGTCTAGAAGGAGGAGGAGCACAGAGTAATGTAGAAGACAGGTCTAGAAGGAGGAGCACAGAGTAATGTAGAAGGCAGAGGACAGGTCTAGGAGGAAGAGCACAGAGTAATGCAGAAGGCAGAGAACGGGACTAGCAGGAGGAGCACAGAGTAATGTAGAAGGCAGAGGACAGGTCTAGGAGGAGGAGCACAAAGTGATTTAGAAGACAGAGGACGGGTCTAGGAGAAGGAGCACAGCGTAATGTAGAAGGTGGAGGACAGGTCTAGGAGGAGGAGAATCGAGTAATGTAGAAGGCAGAGGACAGGTCTAGGAGGAGGAGAATCGAGTAATGTAGAAGGCAGAGGAAAGGTCTAGGAGGAGGAGCACATAGTAATGTAGAAGGCGGAGGACAGGTCTAGAAGGAGGAGGAGCACAGAGTAATGTAGAAGACAGGTCTAGAAGGAGGAGCACAGAGTAATGTAGAAGGCAGAGTACAGGTCTAGGAGGAGGAGCACAGAATAATGTAGAGGGGGAGGACAGGTCTAGGAGGAGGAGCACAGAGTAATGTAGAAGGCAGAGGACAGGTCTAGGAGGAAGAGCACAGAGTAATGCAGAAGGCAGAGAACGGGACTAGCAGGAGGAGCACAGAGTAATCTAGCAGGCAGAGGACAGGTCTAAGAGGAGCAGCACAGAGTAATCTAGCAGGCAGAGGACAGGTCTAAGAGGAGGGGCACAGAGTAATGTAGACGGCAGAGGACAGGTGTAGGAGGAGGAGCACAGAGTAATGTAGAAGGCAGAGGACGGGTCTATGAGAAGGAGCACAGAGTAATGTAGAAGGCAGAGGACGGGTCTAGGAGGAGGAGCACAGAGTAATGTAGAAGGCAGAGGACAGGTCTAGGAGGAGGAGCACAGAGTAATGTAGAAGGCAGAAGACGGGTCTAGGAGAAGGAGCACAGAGTAATGTAGAAGGCAGAAGACAGGTCTAGGAGGAGGAGCACAGAGTAATGTAGAAGGCAGAGGACAGGTCTAGGAGGAAGAGCACAGAGTAATGTAGAAGGCAGAGGACAGGTCTAGGAGGAAGAGCACAGAGTAATGTAGAAGGCAGAAGACAGGTCTAGAAGGAGGAGCACAGAGTAATGTAGAAGGCAGAGGAAAGGTCTAGGAGGAGGAGCACAGAGTAATGTAGAAGGCAGAGGACGGATCTAGGAGGAGGAGCACAGAGTAATGTAGAAGGCAGAGGACAGGTCTAGGAGGAGGAGCACAGAGTAATGTAGAAGGCAGAGGACAGGTCTAGGAGGAGGAGCACAGAGTAATGTAGAAGGCAGAGGATAGGTCTAAGAGGAGGAGCACAGAGTAATGTAGGAGGCAGAGGACAGGTGTAGGAGGAGGAGCACAGAGTAATGTAGAAGGCAGAGGACAAGTGTAGGAGGAGGAGCACAGAAAAATGTAGAGGGGGAGGACAGGTCTAGGAGCAGGAGCACAGAGTAATGTAGAAGGCAGAGGACAGGTCTAGGAGCAGGAGCACAGAGTAAAGTAGGAGGCAGAGGACAGGTCTAGGAGCAGGAGCACAGAGTAATGTAGGAGGCAGAGGACAGGTCTAGGAGCAGGAGCACAGAGTAATGTATAAGGCAGAGGACAGGTCTAAGAGAAGGAGCACAGAGTAATGTAGAAGGCAGAGGACAGGTCTAGGAGGAGGAGCACAGAGTAATGTAGAAGGCAGAGGACAGGTCTAGGAGGAGGAGCACAGAGTAATGTAGAAGGCAGAGGACAGGTCTAGGAGGAGGAGCACAGAGTAATGTAGAAGGCAGAGGATAGGTCTAGGAGGAGGAATACAGAGTATGTAGAAGGCAGAGGACAGGTCTAGGAGGAGGAGCACAGAGTAATGTAGAAGGTAGAGGACAGGTCTAGGAGGAGGAGCACAGAGTAATGTAGAAGGCAGAGGACAGGTCTAGGAGGAAGAGCACAGAGTAATGCAGAAGGCAGAGAACGGGACTAGCAGGAGGAGCACAGAGTAATGTAGAAGGCAGAGGACAGGTGTAGGAGGAGGAGCACAAAGTGATTTAGAAGACAGAGGACGGGTCTAGGAGAAGGAGCACAGCGTAATGTAGAAGGTGGAGGACAGGTCTAGGAGGAGGAGAATCGAGTAATGTAGAAGGCAGAGGACAGGTCTAGGAGGAGGAGAATCGAGTAATGTAGAAGGCAGAGGAAAGGTCTAGGAGGAGGAGCACAGAGTAATTTAGAAGGCAGAGAAGAGGTCTAGGAGGAGGAGCACAGAGTATGTAGAAGGCAGAGGACGGGTGTAGGAGGAGGAGCACAGAGGATAGGTCTAGGAGGAAAAGAACAGAGTAACATAGAAGGCAGAGGACAGGTCTAGGAGGAGGAGCACATTGTGATGTATAAGACAGAGGACGGATCTAGGAGAAGGAGCACAGAGTAATGTAGAAGGTGGAGGATAGGTCTAGGAGGAGGAGAATCGAGTAATGTAGAAGGCAGAGGATGGGTCTAGGAGGAGGAGCACAGAGCAATGTAGAAGGCAGAAGACAGGTCTAGGAGGAGGAGTACACAGTAATGTAGAAGGCAGAGGACAGGTCTAGGAGGAGGAGCACAGAGTAATGTAGAAGGCAGAGGACACGTCTAGGAGGAGGAGCACAGAGTATGTAGAAGGCAGAGGACAGGTGGAGGAGGAGCACAGAATAATGTAGAGGGGGAGGACAGGTCTAGGAGGAGGAGCACAAAGTAATGTAGAAGGCAGAGGACAGGTCTACGAGGAGGAGCACAGAATAATGTAGAGGGGGAGGACAGGTCTAGGAGGAGGAGCACAGAGTAAAGTAGAAGGCATAGGACAGGTCTAGGAGGAGGAGCACAGAGTAATGTAGAAGGCAGAGGACAGGTCTAAGAGGACGAGCACAGAGTAATGTAGTAGGCAGAGGACAGGTCTAGGAAGAGGAGCTCAGAGTAATGTAGAAGGCAGAGGATGGGTCTAGGAGGAGGAGGAGCACAGAGTAATGTAGAAGGAAGAGGACAGGTCTAGGAGGAGGAGCACATAGTAATGTAGAAGGCGGAGGACAGGTCTAGAAGGAGGAGGAGCACAGAGTAATGTAGAAGACAGGTCTAGAAGGAGGAGCACAGAGTAATGTAGAAGGCAGAGGACAGGTCTAGGAGGAAGAGCACAGAGTAATGCAGAAGGCAGAGAACGGGACTAGCAGGAGGAGCACAGAGTAATGTAGAAGGCAGAGGACAGGTCTAGGAGGAGGAGCACAAAGTGATTTAGAAGACAGAGGACGGGTCTAGGAGAAGGAGCACAGCGTAATGTAGAAGGTGGAGGACAGGTCTAGGAGGAGGAGAATCGAGTAATGTAGAAGGCAGAGGACAGGTCTAGGAGGAGGAGAATCGAGTAATGTAGAAGGCAGAGGAAAGGTCTAGGAGGAGGAGCACATAGTAATGTAGAAGGCGGAGGACAGGTCTAGAAGGAGGAGGAGCACAGAGTAATGTAGAAGACAGGTCTAGAAGGAGGAGCACAGAGTAATGTAGAAGGCAGAGGACAGGTCTAGGAGGAAGAGCACAGAGTAATGCAGAAGGCAGAGAACGGGACTAGCAGGAGGAGCACAGAGTAATGTAGAAGGCAGAGGACAGGTCTAGGAGGAGGAGCACAAAGTGATTTAGAAGACAGAGGACGGGTCTAGGAGAAGGAGCACAGCGTAATGTAGAAGGTGGAGGACAGGTCTAGGAGGAGGAGAATCGAGTAATGTAGAAGGCAGAGGACAGGTCTAGGAGGAGGAGAATCGAGTAATGTAGAAGGCAGAGGACAGGTCTAGGAGGAGGAGAATCGAGTAATGTAGAAGGCAGAGGACACGTCTAGGAGGAGGAGCACAGAGTATGTAGAAGGCAGAGGACAGGTGTAGGAGGAGGAGCACAGAATAATGTAGAGGGGGAGGACAGGTCTAGGAGGAGGAGCACAAAGTAATGTAGAAGGCAGAGGACAGGTCTACGAGGAGGAGCACAGAATAATGTAGAGGGGGAGGACAGGTCTAGGAGGAGGAGCACAGAGTAAAGTAGAAGGCATAGGACAGGTCTAGGAGGAGGAGCACAGAGTAATGTAGAAGGCAGAGAACAGGTCTAGGAGGAGGAGCACATAGTAATGTAGAAGGCGGAGGACAAGTTTAGAAGGAGGAGGAGCACAGAGTAATGTAGAAGGCAGAGGACAGGTCTAAGGGGAAGAGCACAGAGTAATGTAGAAGGCAGAGTACAGGTCTAGAAGGAGGAGGAGCACAGAGTAATGAAGAAGGCAGAGGACAGGTCTAGGAGGAGGAGCACAGAGTAATGTAGAAGGCAGAGGATGGGTCTATGAGAAGGAGCACAGAGTAATGTAGAAGGCAGAGGACGGGTCTAGGAGGAGGAGCACAGAGTAATCTAGCAGGCAGAGGACAGGTCTAAGAGGAGCAGCACAGAGTAATCTAGAAGGCAGAGGACAGGTCTAAGAGGAGGAGCACAGAGTAATTTAGAAGGCAGAGGACAGGTCTAGGAGGGAGAGCACAGAGTAATGTAGAAGGCAGAGGACAGGTCTAGGAGGAGGAGCACAGAGTAATCTAGCAGGCAGAGGACAGGTCTAAGAGGAGCAGCACAGAGTAATCTAGCAGGCAGAGGACAGGTCTAAGAGGAGGGGCACAGAGTAATGTAGACGGCAGAGGACAGGTGTAGGAGGAGGAGCACAGAGTAATATAGAAGGCAGAGGACGGGTCTATGAGAAGGAGCACAGAGTAATGTAGAAGGCAGAGGACGGGTCTAGGAGGAGGAGCACAGAGTAATGTAGAAGGCAGAAGACGGGTCTAGGAGAAGGAGCACAGAGTAATGTAGAAGGCAGAAGACAGGTCTAGGAGGAGGAGCACAGAGTAATGTAGAAGGCAGAGGACAGGTCTAGGAGGAAGAGCACAGAGTAATGTAGAAGGCAGAAGACAGGTCTAGAAGGAGGAGCACAGAGTAATGTAGAAGGCAGAGGAAAGGTCTAGGAGGAGGAGCACAGAGTAATGTAGAAGGCAGAGGACGGATCTAGGAGGAGGAGCACAGAGTAATGTAGAAGGCAGAGGACAGGTCTAGGAGGAGGAGCACAGAGTAATGTAGAAGGCAGAGGACAGGTCTAGGAGGAGGAGCACAGAGTAATGTAGAAGGCAGAGGACAAGTGTAGGAGGAGGAGCACAGAAAAATGTAGAGGGGGAGGACAGGTCTAGGAGCAGGAGCACAGAGTAATGTAGAAGGCAGAGGACAGGTCTAGGAGCAGGAGCACAGAGTAAAGTAGGAGGCAGAGGACAGGTCTAGGAGCAGGAGCACAGAGTAATGTAGGAGGCAGAGGACAGGTCTAGGAGCAGGAGCACAGAGTAATGTATAAGGCAGAGGACAGGTCTAGGAGGAGGAGCAGAGAGTAATGTAGAGGACAGGTCTAGGAGGAGGAGAACAGAGTAATGTAGAAGGTGGAGGACAGGTCTAGGAGGAGGAGAGGCACAGAGTAATGTAGAAGACAGAGGACAGGTCTAGGAGCAGGAGCACAGAGTAATGTATAAGGCAGAGGACAGGTCTAGGAGGAGGAGCAGAGAGTAATGTAGGAGGCAGAGGACAGGTCTAGGAGCAGGAGCACAGAGTAATGTATAAGGCAGAGGACAGGTCTAGGAGGAGGAGCAGAGAGTAATGTAGAGGACAGGTCTAGGAGGAGGAGAACAGAGTAATGTAGAAGGTGGAGGACAGGTCTAGGAGGAGGAGAGGCACAGAGTAATGTAGAAGACAGAGGACAGGTCTAGGAGCAGGAGCACAGAGTAATGTATAAGGCAGAGGACAGGTCTAGGAGGAGGAGCAGAGAGTAATGTAGGAGGCAGAGGACAGGTCTAGGAGGAGGAGCACAGAGTAATGTAGGAGGCAGAGGACAGGTCTAGGAGCAGGAGCACAGAGTAATGTATAAGGCAGAGGACAGGTCTAGGAGGAGGAGCAGAGAGTAATGTAGAGGACAGGTCTAGGAGGAGGAGAACAGAGTAATGTAGAAGGTGGAGGACAGGTCTAGGAGGAGGAGAGGCACAGAGTAATGTAGAAGACAGAGGACAGGTCTAGGAGCAGGAGCACAGAGTAATGTATAAGGCAGAGGACAGGTCTAGGAGGAGGAGCAGAGAGTAATGTAGAAGGCAGAGGACAGGTCTAGGAGAAAGCGCACAGAATAATGTAGAAGGCAGAGGACAGGTCTAGGAGGAGGAGCACACAGTAATGTAGAAGGTGGAGGACAGGTCTAGGAGGAGGAGAGGCACAGAGTAATGTAGAAGACAGAGGACAGGTCTAGCAGGAAAAGAACAGAGTAACATAGAAGGCAGAGGACAGGTCTATGAGGAGGAGCACAGAGTAATGTAGAAGGTAGAGGACAGGTCTAGGAAGAGGAGCACAGAGTAATGTAGAAGGCAGAGGACAGGTCTAGAAGGAGGAGCACAGAATAATGTAGAAGGCAGAGGACAGGTATATGAGGAGGAGCACAGAGTAATGTAGAAGGCAGAGGACAGGTCTAGAAGGAGGAGCACAGAATAATGTAGAATGCAGAGGACAGGTCTATGAGGAGGAGCACAGAGTAATGTAGAAGGCAGAGGACGGGTCTAGGAGGAGGAGCACAGAATAATGTACAAGGCAGAGGACAGGTCTAGGAGGAGGAGCACAGAGTAATGTAGAAGGCAGAAGACAGGTCTAGGAGGAGGAGCTCAGAGTAATGTAGAAGGCAGAGGACAGGTCTATGAGGAGGAGCACAGAGTAATGTAGAAGGCAGAGGACAGGTCTAGAAGGAGGAGCACAGAATAATGTAGAAGGCAGAGGACAGGTCTAGGAGGAGGAGCACAGAGTAATGTAGAAGGCAGAGGACAGGTCTAGGAGGAGGAGCACAGAGTAATGTAGAAGGCAGAGGACAGGTCTAGGAGGAGGAGCACAGAGGATAGGTCTAGGAGGAAAAGAACAGAGTTACATAGAAGGCAGAGGACAGGTCTAGGAGGAGGAGCACATAGTGATGTAAAAGACAGAGGACGGGTCTAGGAGAAGGAGCACAGAGTAATGTAGAAGGTGGAGGACAGGTCAAGGAGGAGGAGAATCGATTAATGTAGAAGGCAGAGGATGGGTCTAGGAGGAGGAGCACAGAGCAATGTAGAAGGCAGAGGACAGGTCTAGGAGGAGGAGCACAGAGTAATGTAGAAGGCAGAGGACGGATCTAGGAGGAGGAGCACAGAGTAATGTAGAAGGCAGAGGACAGGTCTAGGAGGAGGAGCACAGAGTAATGTAGAAGGCAGAGGACAGGTCTAAGAGGAGGAGCACAGAGTAATGTAGAAGGCAGAGGATAGGTCTAAGAGGAGGAGCACAGAGTAATGTAGGAGGCAGAGGACAGGTGTAGGAGGAGGAGCACAGAGTAATGTAGAAGGCAGAGGACAAGTGTAGGAGGAGGAGCACAGAATAATGTAGAGGGGGAGGACAGGTCTAGGAGCAGGAGCACAGAGTAATGTAGGAGGCAGAGGACAGGTCTAGGAGCAGGAGCACAGAGTAAAGTAGGAGGCAGAGGATGGGTCTAGGAGGAGGAGCACAGAGTAATGTAGGAGGCAGAGGACAGGTCTAGGAGCAGGAGCACAGAGTAATGTAGGAGGAAGAGGACAGGTCTAGGAGCAGGAGCACAGAGTAATGTAGGAGGCAGAGGACAGGTCTAGGAGCAGGAGCACAGAGTAATGTATAAGGCAGAGGACAGGTCTAGGAGGAGGAGCAGAGAGTAATGTAGAAGGTAGAGGACAGATCTAGGAGGAGGAGAACAGAGTAATGTAGAAGGTGGAGAACAGGTCTAGGAGGAGGAGAGGCACAGAGTAATGTAGAAGGCAGAGGACAGGTCTAGGAGGAGGAGCACAGAGTAATGTAGAAGGCAGAGGACAGGTCTAGGAGCAGGAGCACAGAGTAATGTAGGAGGCAGAGGACAGGTCTAGGAGCAGGAGCACAGAGTAATGTAGGAGGCAGAGGACAGGTCTAGGAGGAGGAGCACAGAGTAATGTAGAAGACCAATGAAAGGTCTAGGAGGAGGAGCACAGAGTAATGTAAAAGGCAGAGGACAGGTCTAGGAGGAGGAGCACAGAGTAATGTAGAAGGCAGAGGACAGGTGTAGGAGGAGGAGCACAGAATAATGTAGAGGGGGAGGACAGGTCTAGGAGCAGGAGCACAGAGTAATGTAGGAGGCAGAGGACAGGTCTAGGAGGAGGAATACTAATGTAGAAGGCAGAGGACAGGTCTAGGAGGAGGAGCACAGAATAATGTAGAGGGGGAGGACAGGTCTAGGAGCAGGAGCACAGGGTAATGTAGAAGGCAGAGGACAAGCGTAGGAGGAGGAGCACAGAGCAATGTAGAAGGCAGAGGACAAGCGTAGGAGGAGGAGCACAGAGCAATGTAGAAGGCAGAGGAGAGGTCTAGGCGGAGGAGCACAGAGTAATGTAGAAGGGAGAGGACAGGTCTAGGAGGAGGAGAACAGAGGAATGTAGGAGGCAGAGGACAGGTGTAGAAGGAGGAGCACAGAATAATGTAGAAGGCAGAGGACAGGTCTAGAAGGAGGAGCACAGAATAATGTAGAAGGCAGAGGACAGGTCTATGAGGAGGAGCACAGTGTAATGTAGAAGGCAGAGGACAGGTCTAGGAAGAGGAGCACAGAGTAATGTAGAAGGCAGAGGACAGGTCTAGGAGGAGGAGCACAGAGTAATGTAGAAGGCAGAGGACAGGTCTAGGAGGAGGAACACAGAGTAATGTAGAAGGTAGAGGACAGGTCTAGAAGGAGGAGCACAGAATAATGTAGAAGGCAGAGGACAGGTCTAGGAGGAGGAGCACAGAGTAATGTAGAAGGCAGAGGACGGGTCTAGGAGGAGGAGCACAGAGTAATGTAGAAGGCAGAGGACAGGTCTATGAGGAGGAGCACAGAGTAATGTAGAAGGTAGAGGACAGGTCTAGGAAGAGGAGCACAGAGTAATGTAGAAGGCAGAGGACAGGTCTAGAAGGAGGAGCACAGAATAATGTAGAAGGCAGAGGACAGGTATATGAGGAGGAGCACAGAGTAATGTAGAAGGCAGAGGACGGGTCTAGGAGGAGGAGCACAGAGTAATGTAGAAGGCAGAGGACAGGTCTAGAAGGAGGAGCACAGAATAATGTAGAAGGCAGAGGACAGGTCTAGGAGGAGGAGCACAGAGTAATGTAGAAGGCAGAGGACAGGTCTATGAGGAGGAGCACAGAGTAATGTAGAAGGCAGAGGACAGGTCTATGAGGAGGAGCACAGAGTAATGTAGAAGGCAGAAGACGGGTCTAGAAGGAGGAGCACAGAATAATGTAGAATGCAGAGGACAGGTCTAGCAGGAGGAGCACAGAGTAATGTAGAAGGCAGAGGACGGGTCTAGGAGGAGGAGCACAGAGTAATGTAGAAGGCAGAGGACAGGTCTAGAAGGAGGAGCACAGAATAATGTACAAGGCAGAGGACAGGTCTAGGAGGAGGAGCACAGAGTAATGTAGAAGGCAAGGGACAGGTCTAGGAGGAGGAGCACACAGTAATGTAGAAGGTGGAGGACAGGTCTAGGAGGAGGAGAGGCACAGAGTAATGTAGAAGACAGAGGACAGGTCTAGGAGAAGGAGCACAGAGTAATGTATAAGGCAGAGGACAGGTCTAGGAGGAGGAGCACAGAGTAATGTAGGAGGCAGAGGACAGGTTTAGGAGGAGGAGCACAGAGTAATGTAGAAGGCAGAGGACAGGTGTAGGAGGGGGAGCACAGAATAATGTAGAAGATAGAGGACAGGTCTAGGAGGAAGAGCAAAGAGTAATGTAGAAGGCAGAGGACAGGTCTAGGAGGAGGAGCACAGAGTAATGTAGGAGGCAGAGGACAGGTGTAGGAGGAGGAGCACAGAGTAATGTAGAAGGCAGAGGACAGGTGTAGGAGGGGGAGCACAGAATAATGTAGAAGATAGAGGACAGGTCTAGGTGGAGGAGAATCGAGTAATGTAGAAGGCAGAGGACAGGTCTAGGAGGAGCATAGAGTAATGTAGAAGGCAGGAAAGGTCTAGGAGGAGGAGCACAGAGTAATGTAGAAGGCAGAGGACAGATCTAGGAGGAAGAGCAAAGAGTAATGTAGAAGGCAGAGGACAGGTCTAGGAGGAGGAGCACAGAATAATGTAGAGGGGGAGAACAGGTCTAGGAGGAGGAGCACAAAGTAATGTAGAAGGCAGAGGACAGGTCTAAGAGGAGGAGCACAGAGTAATGTAGTAGGCAGAGGACAGGTCTAGGAGGAGGAGCTCAGAGTAATGTAGAAGGCAGAGGACAGGTCTAGGAGGAGGAGCACATAGTAATGTAGAAGGCGGAGGACAGGTCTAGAAGGAGGAGGAGCACAGAGTAATGTAGAAGGCAGAGGACAGGTCTAGGGGGAAGAGCACAGAGTAATGTAGAAGGCAGAGTACAGGTCTAGAAGAAGGAGGAGCACAGAGTAATGTAGAAGGCAGAGGACAGGTCTAAGAGGAGGAGCACAGAGTAATCTAGCAGGCAGAGGACAGGTCTAAGAGGAGGAGCACAGAGTAATCTAGCAGGAAGAGGACAGGTCTAAGAGGAGGAGCACAGAGTAATTTAGAAGGGAGAGGACAGGTCTAGGAGGAGGAGCACAGAGTAATGTAGAAGGCAGAGGACAGGTCTAGGAGGAGGAGCACAGAGTAATGTAGAAGGCAGAAGACGGGTCTAGGAGAAGGAGCACAGAGTAATTTAGAAGGCAGAAGACGGGTCTAGGAGAAGGAGCACAGAGTAATGTAGAAGGCAGAGGACAGGTCTAGGAGGGAGAGCACAGTAATGTAGAAGGCAGAGGACAGGTCTAGGAGGAGGAGCACAGAGTAATATAGAAGGCAGAAGACAGGTCTAGGAGGAGGAGCACAGCGTAATGTAGAAGGCAGAGGATGGGTCTATGAGAAGGAGCACAGAGTAATGTAGAAGGCAGAGGACAGGTCTAGGAGGAGGAGCACAGAGTAATGTAGAAGGCAGAAGACGGGTCTAGGAGAAGGAGCACAGAGTAATGTAGAAGGCAGAAGACGGGTCTAAGAGAAGGAGCACAGAGTAATGTAGAAGGCAGAGGACAGGTCTAGGAGGAGCAGCACAGAGTAATGTAGAAGGCAGAGGATGGGTCTATGAGAAGGAGCACAGAGTAATGTAGAAGGCAGAGGACGGGTCTAGGAGGAGGAGCACAGAGTAATCTAGCAGGCAGAGGACAGGTCTAAGAGGAGGAGCACAGAATAATGTAGAAGGCAGAGGACAGGTCTAGGAGGAGGAGCACAGAGTAATGTAGAAGGCAGAGGACAGGTCTAGGAGGAGCAGCACAGAGTAATGTAGAAGGCAGAGGACAGGTCTAGGAGGAGGAGCACAGAGTAATGTAGAAGGCAGAGGACAGGTCTAGGAGGAGGAGCACAGAGTAATGTAGAAGGCAGAAGACGGGTCTAGGAGAAGGAGCACAGAGTAATGTAGAAGGCAGAGGACAGGTCTAGGAGGAGCAGCACAGAGTAATGTAGACGGCAGAGGATGGGTCTATGAGAAGGAGCACAGAGTAATGTAGAAGGCAGAGGACGGGTCTAGGAGGAGGAGCACAGAGTAATCTAGCAGGCAGAGGACAGGTCTAAGAGGAGGAGCACAGAGTAATTTAGAAGGCAGAGGACAGGTCTAGGAGGGAGAGCACAGAGTAATGTAGAAGGCAGAGGACAGGTCTAGGAGGAGTAGCACAGGAATCTAGCAGGTAGAGGACAGGTCTAAGAGGAGGAGCACAGAGTAATCTAGCAGGCAGAGGACAGGTCTAAGAGGAGGAGCACAGAGTAATGTAGAAGGCAGAGGACAGGTCTAAGAGGAGGAGCACAGAGTAATTTAGAAGGCAGAGGACAGGTCTAGGAGGGAGAGCACAGAGTAATGTAGAAGGCAGAGGACAGGTCTAAGAGGAGGAGCACAGAGTAATCTAGCAGGCAGAGGACAGGTCTAAGCGGAGGAGCACAGAGTAATCTAGCAGGCAGAGGACAGGTCTAAGAGGAGGAGCACAGAGTAATGTAGAAGGCAGAGGACAGGTCTAGGAGGAGGAGCACAGAGTAATGTAGAAGGCAGAGGACAGGTCTAGGAGGAGGAGCACAGAGAAATGTAGAAGGCAGAGGACAGGTCTAGGAGGGAGAGCACAGAGTAATGTAGAAGGCAGAGGACAGGTCTAGGAGGAGGAGCACAGAGTAATGTAGAAGGCAGAGGACAGGTCTAGGAGGAGGTGCACAGAGTAATGTAGAAGGCAGAGGACAGGTCTAGGAGGAGGAGCACAGAGTAATGTAGAAGGCAGAGGACAGGTCTAGGAGAAGGAGCACAGAGTAATGTAGAAGGCAGAGGACAGGTCTAAGAGGAGGGGCACAGAGTAATGTAGAAGGCAGAGGACAGGTCTAGGAGGAGGAGCACAGAGTAATGTAGAAGGCGGAGGACAGGTCTAGGAGGAGGAGCACAGAGTAATGTAGAAGGCAGAGGACAGGTCTAGGAGGGAGAGCACAGAGTAATGTAGAAGGCAGAGGACTGGTCTAGGAGGAGGAGCACAGAGCAATGTAGAAGGCAGAGGACAGGTCTAGGAGGAGGAGCACAGAGTAATGTAGAAGGCAGAGGACTGGTCTAGGAGGAGGAGCACAGAGTAATGTAGAAGGCAGAGGACAGGTCTAGGAGGAGGAGCACAGAGTAATGTAGAAGGCAGAAGACAGGTCTAGGAGGAGGAAGTGCACAGAGTAATGTAGAAGGCAGAGGATGGGTCTATGAGTAGGAGCACAGAGTAATGTAGAAGGCAGAGGACAGGTCTAGGAGGAAGAGCACAGAGTAATGTAGAAGGCAGAAGACGGGTCTAGGAGGAGGAGCACAGAGTAATGTAGAAGGCAGAGGAAAGGTCTAGGAGGAGGAGCACAGAGTAATGTAGAAGGCAGAGGACGGATCTAGGAGGAGGAGCACAGAGTAATGTAGAAGGCAGAGGACAGGTCTAGGAAGAGGAGCACAGAGTAATGTAGAAGGCAGAAGACGGGTCTAGGAGGAGGAGCACAGAGTAATGTAGAAGGCAGAGGATGGGTCTATGAGAAGGAGCACAGAGTAATTTAGAAGGCAGAGGACGGGTCTAGGAGGAGGAGCACAGAGTAATCTAGCAGGCAGAGGACAGGTCTAAGAGGAGGAGCACAGAGTAATGTAGAAGGCAGAGGACAGGTCTAGGAGGGAGAGCACAGAGTAATGTAGAAGGCAGAGGACAGGTCTAGGAGGAGGAGCACAGAGTAATGTAGAAGGCAGAGGACAGGTCTAGGAGAAGGAGCACAGAGTAATGTAGAAGGCAGAGGACAGGTCTAGGAGAAGGAGCACAGAGTAATGTAGAAGGCAGAGGACAGGTCTAGGAGGAGGAAGTGCACAGAGTAATGTAGAAGGCAGAGGATCGGTCTATGAGTAGGAGCACAGAGTAATGTAGAAGGCAGAGGATCGGTCTATGAGTAGGAGAACAGAGTAATGTAGGAGGCAGAGGACAGGTCTAGGAGGAGGAGCACAGAGTAATGTAGAACGGAGAGGACAGGTCTAGGAGAAGGAGCACAGAGTAATGTAGAAGGCAGAGGACAGGTCTAACAGGAGGAGCACAGAGTAATGTAGAAGGTAGAGGACGGGTCTAGGAGGAGGAGCACAGAGTAATGTAGAAGGCAGAGGACAGGTCTAGGAGGAGGAGCACAGAGTAATGTAGAAGGCAGAGGACAGGTCTAGGAGGAAGAGCACAGAGTAATGTAGAAGGCAGAGGACAGGTCTAGGAGGAGGAGCTCAGAGTAATGTACAAGGCAGAGGACAGGTCTAGGAGGAGGAGCACAGAGCAATGTAGAAGGCAGAGGATGGGTCTAGGAGGAGGAGGAGCACAGAGTAATGTAGAAGGTAGAGGACAGGTTTAGGAGGAGGAGCAGAGAGTAATGTAGAAGGTAGAGGATGGGTCTAGGAGGAGGAGGACATAGTAATGTAGAAGGCGGAGGACAGGTCTAGAAGGACGAGGAGCACAGAGTACTGTAGAAGGCAGAGGACAGGTCTAGGAGGAAGAGCACAGAGTAATGTAGAAGGCAGAGGACAGGTCTAGAAGTAGGAGGAGCACAGAGTACCGTAGAAGGCAGAGGACAGGTCTAGGAGGAAGAGCACAGAGTAATGTAGAAGGCAGAGGACAGGTCTAGGAGGAGGAGCACAGAGTAATGTAGAAGGCAGAGGACAGGTCTAGGAGGAAGAGCACAGAGTAATGTAGAAGGCAGAGGACAGGTCTAGGAGGAGGAGCACAGAATAATGTAGAGGGGGAGGACAGGTCTAGGAGCAGGAGCACAGAGTAATGTAGAAGATAGAGGACAGGTCTAGGAGGAGGAGCACAGAGTAATGTAGAAGGCAGAAGACAGGTCTAGAAGGAGGAGCACAGAGTAATGTAGAAGGCAGAGGACAGGTCTAGGAGGAGGAGCACAGAGTAATGTAGAAGGCGGTGGACAGGTCTAGGAGGAGGAGCACAGAGTAATGTAGAAGGCAGAGGACAGGTCTAGGAGGGAGAGCACAGAGTAATGTAGAAGGCAGAGGACAGGTCTAGGAGGAGGAGCACAGAGTAATGTAGAAGGCAGAGGACAGGTCTAGGAGAAGGAGCACAGAGTAATGTAGAAGGCAGAGGACAGGTCTAAGAGGAGGGGCACAGAGTAATGTAGAAGGCAGAAGACAAGTCTAGGAGGAGGAGCACAGAGTAATGTAGAAGGCAGAGGACAGGTCTAGGAGGAGGAGCACAGAGTAATGTAGAAGGCAGAGGACAGGTCTAGGAGGAGGAGCTCAGAGTAATGTACAAGGCAGAGGACAGGTCTAGGAGGAGGAGCACAGAGCAATGTAGAAGGCAGAGGATGGGTCTAGGAGGAGGAGGAGCACAGAGTAATGTAGAAGGTAGAGGACAGGTCTAGGAGGAGGAGCACAGAGTAATGTAGAAGGTAGAGGATGGGTCTAGGAGGAGGAGGACATAGTAATGTAGAAGGCGGAGGACAGGTCTAGAAGGACGAGGAGCACAGAGTACTGTAGAAGGCAGAGGACAGGTCTAGAAGGACGAGGAGCACAGAGTACTGTAGAAGGCAGAGGACAGGTCTATGAGGAAGAGCACAGAGTAATGTAGAAGGCAGAGGACAGGTCTAGAAGTAGGAGGAGCACAGAGTAATGTCGAAGGCAGAGGACAGGTCTAGGAGGAGGAGCACAGAATAATGTAGAGGGGGAGGACAGGTCTAGGAGGAGGAGCACAGAATAATGTAGAGGGGGAGGACAGGTCTAGGAGCAGGAGCACAGAGTAATGTAGAAGGCAGAGGACAGGTCTAGGAGGAGGAGCACAGAGTAATGTAGAAGGTGGAGGACAGGTCTAGGAGGAGGAGAGGCACAGAGTAATGTATTAGGCAGAGGA
Organism: Phyllobates terribilis; assembly: GCF_046119375.1. Taxonomy (NCBI): domain Eukaryota; kingdom Metazoa; phylum Chordata; class Amphibia; order Anura; family Dendrobatidae; genus Phyllobates; species Phyllobates terribilis. The sequence goes on along the minus strand of NW_027362769.1, from coordinate 409,247,012 downwards.
CAGGTCTAGGAGGAGGAGCACAGAGTAATGTAGAAGGCAGAGGACAGGTCTAGGAGGAGGAGCACAGAGTAATGTAGAAGGCAGAGGATGGGTCTATGAGAAGGAGCACAGAGTAATGTGGAAGGCAGAGGACAGGTCTAGGAGGAGGAGCACAGAGTAATGTAGAAGGCGGAGGACAGGTCTAGGAGGAGGAGCACAAAGTGATTTAGAAGACAGAGGACGGGTCTAGGAGAAGGAGCACAGAGCAATGTAGAAGGCAGAGGACAGGTCTAGGAGGAGGAGAATCGAGTAATGTAGAAGGCAGAGGATGGCTCTAGGAGGAGGAGCACAGAGTAATGTAGAAGGCAGAGGACAGGTCTAGGAGGAGGAGTACAGAGTAATGTAGAAGGCAGAGGACAGGTCTAGGAGGAGGAGAATCGAGTAATGTAGAAGGCAGAGGGTGGCTCTAGGAGGAGGGGCACAGAGTAATGTAGAAGGCAGAGGACAGGTCTAGGAGGAGGAGTACAGAATAATGTAGAAGGCAGAGGAAAGGTCTAGGAGGAGCAGCACAGAGTAATGTAGAAGGCAGAGGAGAGGTCTAAGAGGAGGAGCACAGAATATGTAGAAGGCAGGGGACGGGTGTAGGAGGAGGAGCACAGAGGATAGGTCTAGGAGGAAAAGAACAGAGTAACATAGAAGGCAGAGGACAGTTTTAGGAGGAGGAGCACAGAATAATGTAGAGGGGGAGGACAGGTCTAGGAGGAGGAGCACAAAGTGATTTAGAAGACAGAGGACAGGTCTAAGAGGAGGAGCACAGAGTAATGTAGAAGGCAGAGGACAGGTCTAGAAGGAGGAGGAGCACAGAGTAATGTAGAAGGCAGAGGACAGGTCTAGGGGGAAGAGCACAGAGTAATGTAGAAGGCAGAGTAAAGGTCTAGAAGGAGGAGGAGCACAGAGTAATGTAGAAGGCAGAGGACAGGTCTAAGAGGAGGAGCACAGAGTAATCTAGCAGGCAGAGGACAGGTCTAAGAGGAGGAGCACAGAGTAATTTAGAAGGCAGATGACAGGTCTATGAGGGAGAGCACAGAGTAATGTAGAAGGCAGAGGACAGGTCTAGGAGGAGGAGCAGAGAGTAATGTAGAAGGCAGAGGACAGGTCTAGGAGGAGGAGCCCAGAGTAATGTAGAAGGCAGAGGACAGGTCTAGGAGGAGGAGCACAGAGTAATGTAGAAGGCAGAGGACAGGTCTAGGAGGAGGAGCACAGAGTAATGTAGAAGGCAGAGGATGGGTCTATGAGAAGGAGCACAGAGTAATGTGGAAGGCAGAGGACAGGTCTAGGAGGAGGAGCACAGAGTAATGTAGAAGGCAGAGGACAGGTCTAGGAGGAGGAGCACAGAGTAATGTAGAAGGCAGAGGACAGGTCTAGGGGGAAGAGCACAGAGTAATGTAGAAGGCAGAGGATGGGTCTATGAGAAGGAGCACAGAGTAATGTAGAAGGCAGAGGACGGGTCTAGGAGGAGGAGCACAGAGTAATCTAGCAGGCAGAGGACAGGTCTAGGAGGAGGAGCACAGAGTAATGTAGAAGGCAGAGGACAGGTCTAGGAGGAGGAGCACAGAGTAATGTAGAAGGTGGAGGACAGGTCTCGGAGGAGGAGCAAATAGTGATGTATAAGACAGAGGACAGGTCTATGAGGAAAAGAACAGAGTAACATAGAAGGCAGAGGACAGGTCTAGGAGGAGGAGCACAGAGTAATGTAGAAGGCAGAGGACAGGTCTAGGAGAAGGAGCACAGAGTAATGTAGAAGGCAGAGGACAGGTCTAGGAGGAGGAGCACAGAGTAATGTAGAAGGCAGAGAACAGGTCTAAGAGGAGGAGCACAGAGTAATGTAGAAGGTAGAGGACAGGTCTAGGAGAAGGAGCACAGAGTAATGTAGAAGGCAGAGGACAGGTCTAAGAGGAGGAGCACAGAGTAATGTAGAAGGTAGAGGACAGGTCTAGGAGGAGGAGCACAGAGTAATGTAGAAGGCAAAGGACAGGTCTAGGAGGAGGAGCACAGAGTAATGTAGGAGGCAGAGGACAGGTGTAGGAGAAGGAGCACAGAGTAATGTAGAAGGCAGAGGATAGGTGTAGGAGGAGGAGCACAGAGTAATGTAGAAGGCAGAGGACAGGTCTAGGAGGAGGAGCACAGAGTAATGTAGGAGGCAGAGCACAGAGTAATGTAGAAGGCAGAGGACAGGTGTAGGAGGAGGAGCACAGAGCAATGTAGAGGGGGAGGACAGGTCTAGGAGGAGGAGCACAGAATAATGTAGAGGGGGAGGACAGGTCTAGGAGCAGGAGCACAGAGTAATGTAGGAGGCAGAGGAGAGGTCTAGGAGCAGGAGCACAGAGTAATGTAGAAGGCAGAGGACAGGTCTAGGAGAAGGAGCACAGAGTAATGTAGGGGGCAGAGGACAGGTCTAGGAGCAGGAGCACAGAGTAATGTAGGAGGCAGAGGACAGGTCTAGGAGAAAGTGCACAGAATAATGTAGAAGGCAGAGGACAGGTCTAGGAGGAGGAGCACAGAGTAATGTAGAAGGCAGAGGACAGGTCTAGGAGAAGGAGCACAGAGTAATGTAGAGGGGGAGGACAGGTCTAGGAGGAGGAGCACAGAGTAATGTAGAAGGCGGAGGACAGGTCTAGGAGGAGGAGCACAGAGTAATGTAGAAGGCAGAGGACAGGTCTAGGAGGAGGAGCACAGAGTAATGGTGAAGGCCGAGGAAAGGTCTAGAAGGAGGGGCACAGAGTAATGTAGAAGGCAGAGTACAGGTCTAGGAGGAGGAGCACAGAGTAATGTAGAAGGCCGAGAAGAGGTCTAGGAGGAGGAGCACAGAGTAATGTAGAAGGCAGAGGACAGGTCTAGGAGGAGGAGCACAAAGTAATGTAGAAGGCCGAGAAGAGGTCTAGGAGGAGGAGCACAGAGTAATGTAGAAGGCAGAGGACAGGTCTAGGAGGAGGAGCACAAAGTAATGTAGAAGGCCGAGAAGAGGTCTAGGAGGAGGAGCACAGAGTCATGTAGAAGAAAGGACAGGTCATTGTGGATGTGGTTTTCTAGGACTTTGGAGACAAATGGGAGTAGTGTTATGGGGCAAAGGTGGACATGGAGCACAGGTCAAGAAATGGTTAATTGAAGATGGGTATATTGGTTACATGGTTGAAAGTGGAAGGGAAGACACTATAGGTTAGTGGGTTAGTGATAACTTGAAGAGATGGGTTATGGACGAGAAAAGCACATTGGTACAGTTGGGGATGACGTGGATAACATGGGGCAAACATTAAGAGGTGTGACGATGTGAGAAAAGTGTCAAGATGTTCTTCATTGATGTTGAGGAAGAAGGTTAAAGGGATGGGCATTCGGCCTTTAAGCATCTTTTAGGCTTGTGGTTAGTGAGCAGGTTGTAGATGATTATTGGTTCTTACCAATGGCTGATTTTTCCTTCCAGCTGCCAATGACAAAAAAATCAGAGTTAGCCTGTAATAATAGCATATATCACACGTATCATTCACAGATCGGCCCCAAATTTCAGCAGAATTCACTACTGAATGCAACAAGTGTCTCTCAAGAAGGAAAAACCATCTCAGAATTAGTAGCCAAGAGGCTCTTGGAGATATAAAGTACGGAAGGAATTCGTATGTCTTATCTTCATGAAAATCTTTACCGTATATAGGGGTACAGCTGGCGACCATTGTCTACTTCAAGGCCTACTTGTTAGGGTGCTTTCACACTGTGCTTTGTTTTATGTTCGCTGTTCCCATCGGGGTTTACCCGAATTCTCCCGCAAAAAGGGATTTGGGCGTATGCGCCAACAATGCCACTGACTGTAATGGTGCCGACGGAGTCAACATGCGCTCTACCGTGCATCATTTTCAGGCGTATTCGTCTAGTGGAGGTGGACACTCAGGCGCGGTCTACTACATCTGAGAGCTGTCCTCCAGTAGGCGCACATACCTGGAAATGATGCACAGTGGAGCACATGGTGACTCAGTCTGCACCATTATAGTCAATGGCTTTGTCAGCGCATGCGCCCGAATCCCATTCTGCAGGGGACTCGGACATAAGCCTCGATGGGACCACTGAGTGGGGGGAAGAAAGCAGTGTGAAAGCATCCTTAACGTTTGTACATTTTGGAAGAAATCTTCTAGAATCTCTACTTTCCCAGAGGTTTCGGAAAGCTTAGGTGACGCTAAGAATAGCAAGCTCTACCTTCTAAAGCCTCCTGGATATTCTGAGACAGTTGCTTCATACAGTGGGTACGGAAAGTATTCAGACCCCTTAAAATTTTTCACTCTTTGTTTCATTGCAGCCATTTGGTAAATTCTAAAAAGTTCATTTTTTTCTCATTAAAGTCCACTCCGCACCCCATCTTGACTGAAAAAAACAGAAATGTAGAAATTTTTGCAAATTTATTAAAAAAGAAAAACTGAAATATCACATGGTCATAAGTATTCAGACCCTTTGCTCAGACACTCAGATTTAAGTCACATGCTGTCCATTTCCTTGTGATCCTCCTTGAGATGGTTCTACTCCTTCATTGGAGTCCAGCTGTGTGTAATTAAACTGATAGGACTTGATTTGGAAAGGCACACACCTGTCTATATAAGACCTCACAGCTCACAGTGCATGTCAGACCAAATGAGAATCATGAGCGCAAAGGAACTGCCCAAGGAGCTCAGAGACAGAATTGTGGCAAAGCACAGATCTGGCCAAGGTTACAAAATAATTTCTGCATTACTCAAGGTTCCTAAGAGCACAGTGGCCTCCATAATCTTTAATGAAAGAAGTTTGGGAACACCAGAAGTCTTTCTAGACCTGGCCATCCAGCCAAACTGAGCAATCGTGGGAGAAGAGCCTTGGTGAGAGAGGTAAAGAGGAACCCCAAGATCACTGTGGCTGAGCTCCAGAGATGCAGTAGGGAGATGGGAGAATGTTCCACAAAGTCAACTATCACTGCAGCCCTCCGGCCGTCGGCCCTTTATGGCAGAGTGGCCCAACGGAAGCCTCTCCTCAGTGCAAGACATATGAAAGCCCGCATAGAGTTTGCTCAAAAATACATGAAGAACTCCCAGACTATGAGAAATAAGATTCTCTGGTCTGATGAGACGTAGATAGAACTTTTTGGTGATAATTCTAAACGGCATGTAGGGAGAAAACCAGTCACTGCTCATCACCTGCCCAATACAATCCCAACAGTGAAACATGGTGGTGGCAGCATCATGCTATGGGGGTGTTTTTCAGCTGCAGGGACAGGATGACTGGTTGCAATTGAAGGAAACATGAATGCGGCCAAGTACAGAGATATCCTGGATGAAAACCTCTTCCAGAGGACCTCAGACTTGGCCGAAGGTTCACCTTCCAACAAGACAATGACCCTAAGCACACAGCTAAAATAACAAAGGAGTGGCTTTAGAACAACTCTGCGACCATTCTTTACTGGCCCAGCCAGAGCCCTGACCTAAACCCAATTGAGCATCGCTGGAGAGACCTGAAAATGGCTGTCCACCAACGTTCACCATCCAACCTGACGGAACTGGAGAGGATCTGCAAGGAAGAATGGCAGAGGACCCCCAAATCCAGGGGTGAAAAACTTGTTGCATCATTCCCAAGAAGACTCATGGCTGTACTAGCTCAAAAGGGTGCTTCTACTCAATACTGAGCAAAGGGTCTGAATACTTATGACCATGTGATATTTCATTTTTTCTTTTTTAATAAATTTGCAAAAATTTCTACATTTCTGTTTTTTTTCAGTGAAGATGGGGTCCAGAGTGGACTTTAATGAGAAAAAAATGAACTTTTTAGAATTTACCAAATGACTGCAATGAAACAAAGAGTGAAAAATTTAAAGGGGTCTGAATACTTTCCGTACCCACTGTATATATACTTTATGTATATATACACTGTATATATGGAGCATCTATGACTGGAGGACCCGGCTACTCTATGTAGAACATGGACAGATCATTACCGTTGAGAATTCTGCAATTCCCTCTTTCTCCTCTGGGGGTGCCACATGGAGAATGAGCACTGACTGCCTCTTTTCCCCACATATTAGAGAATATTGCTGATCATTAGGTGATCAACTTATTTTTGTGGGACCTTCCTAACTATAAAAGATTGTTACCATACACATGATCATCCTGTTCCTTCATAACCAATGAAATTGTCCTGAGATCCATCCTCACCTCTCTCCTCGATCATCTTCTCTATTTGTCTCAGTTTTGCCATTATCTTAGGAACTGGACACTTATCGGTCAGAGTCATTTTCTCCTCCAGGGTGAAGCAGAAGACCTCAATCGCCAATCGTTGTATACTGGGCTGGTTCCGAAGAATTCTGTCCTTGTGGCCATTGTTGCCATCATCCTCTAGATCATCGACCACCACAATTACATTTTCTTTCCCTGAAAACAATTTATCATAACCATGTCACGTAGCCCCCAAATAATAGTGTTCTACAGGGCCCACATGATGCAGCTATGAAGGATTTAATGCTTACCTTATTAAGATACCATACATTCTGATATCTGGAGCTGGACTTGGAATGACCTTGACTCTTCCAATGGAAATGGAGAGGTCACCTCCTTGTAGAGGTTTATTACTCCTAATACTACAGTTTATCCCCTAGTTTGAAGTATGAAGGCTCCTCATGCTATCAAAAAGTACACAATGTATTAGCGGCTCAGTGGATCTCTAAGAACTTACCCTTTTCTGATGATAATAGGTACAACTCCTCATCGTAGAGGGAATCGGTGACATCTGTGATGTTGATTCTTCCTCTCTTCTTTGTGTGATACAAGATGGCAAATGTGCATCTCCTGACGCCCTCGGTCAACCTCACCCCACTGTCGTTAGACACTTGGACCGACTCAACTGTCTGCACACAGCGGTGGGGGGACAGGTGACTGGTCAACCATTGGTACGAGCTTTTATCATCCCGAGAGAAGATCCCGATGTTTACTGTACCTAGAAGAAAGTTCATGACTGGAGGAGGAAGAAGAAATAATGAAAATGAGGGGATTGTTCTCACCAGGAAATCATACAGAAGAAGAATGGTGCCAGTGTGGGGCTGACGTGTTGAAGACATAAGAGAAAAGCAATGGTATCCATGACAGATGATGGGGTACATGTACATTACCGCACAGGCATGCAGGTATATTGAAGATACAAATGTCTGACTCGCATATAAAGTGCAGTTCTTTCATAATTTCCCATCTTCGCCATGTTCCCCCCATTGGCACATCCCCACATCTACCATGTTTTTACTTCCGCTTATGTTGCCACCACCATATTTCCACAAAGGAAAATATCTCAATTTCCACCATGTCTCCACCAATGACACATCTTCACTTCCACAATGTGCTCACTTCTGCTAAGTCCCCACCTCCCCCATATCCCCACCAGTAGCTCATCCCCATGTCTAACATGTCCTCACTTCTGCCATGTCCCCATGTCCACCATATTACCACAAAGGGCAAATTTGCTGTTCCACCTTGTTCCCACCAACGACACCTCCCTTCCCCACCTCTACCATATTTTTACTTCCACTTTTTTCAACAAAAACATATCCTGTTTCAATCAAGTGCCACCAGTGGCATATCGACACCTCCACCATATTCCCACCAATGGCACATCCCCACCTCTGCAATGTCCTCACCTCCACCATGTTCACACCAACAGCATATCCCCACCTCTGCAATGTCCTCACCTCCACTATGTTCCCACCAACAGCACCTCCACAACGTCCTCACCTCCACCATGGTCACACCAACAGCACATCGCACCTCCGCAATGTCCTCACCTCCACCATGGTCACACCAACAGCACATCGCACCTCCGCAATGTCCTCACCTCCACCATGGTCACACCAACAGCACATCGCACCTCCGCAATGTCCTCACCTCCACCATGGTCACACCAACAGCATATCCCCACCTCCACAATGTCGTCACTTCCCCCATGTTCCCACCTCCATGATATTCCAACCAACAGCACATCGCACCTCCGCAATGTCCTCACCTCCGCCATGGTCACACAAACAGCACATCCCCGATTTCACAATTTCGTCACTTCTCCCATGTTCCCACCTGCATGATATTTCTACCAATGGCACTTATATGTGAGAGTACCAACAAATGAGGTTAGATCATTCCAAATTCTTTTAATTCGTCTTCATAATGTCAAGAAATGGTTGAAGGTACATTTATTGATCTCACAGTGTAACATTATAACAAATATATGGATACATGTGCAATATTTAGAGATGTTTATTGATAAACTGCCCTATTGACCACTGTTGATAGGCTCTGTTTTTACTTGGGTTAACAAGCCACTATAGGTGGAAACCACTATTGACATATGTGCACTCTCTGATATCTATATAATTTGGTCGGTTACTTTGAGATTTGACTCATTTTCTGATAAACGATCCTAGTAACCACGGTTGAAAGGTTCTATTGTGTTCAGGCCAACAAGTCAATATAGGTGGAAACATCTGTTAACCTATGTGCACTCTCGGATATCAACACTTTGCGTTTGTCACTTGCAGGACATCACAAATTGTGGTATGTCAGGTGTTTTATAGAAAAATGGGAGAATCTAGACCAGGAATGGCAATGTCAATCAAGGGCAACAAGCCGATATAGGTGTAAAGAGCTGTTGACATATCTGCACTTTCTGATACCTACACTGTTTGGTTTGTTACTTATAGGACACCACAGAAAATTCTGGTACGCAAGGCGTTTTATAAAGAAATTCAGAGTATTTAGACCAGGAATAGCAATTTATTCTGATACACAGATCATATACTCCATTAGTGTCTTTGTACTGTACATATACTGTAGGTAAATGGTACTACATACTGTCAACCTATTAGGGACGGTACATGCTGATTTTAGTACCCATCCCTTGTCTCGGTTTGTATTTTTAAAGGATTACTAATAAAACTTGTTTTCATAAATTCTCACATATTTTCTACATTAACAATGGCACATCCACACTTCCACAATGTCGTCACTTCTCCCATGTTCCCACCTCCATGATATTTCCACCAACACATCCCTATCTACGCAATGTCCTCACCTCCACCATGTCCACACCAATGACACATCCTTATCTTCACAATGTCCTGACCTCCACCATGTCCCAACCAATGGCACATCCCTATCTCCGCAATGTCCTCACCTGCACCATGTCCCCACCAATGGCACATCCCTATCTCCGCAATGTCCTCACCTCCACCATGTCCCCACCAATGGCACATCCCTATCTCCGCAATGTCCTCACCTCCACCATGTCCCCACCAATGACACATCCTTATCTTCACAATGTCCTGACCTCCACCATGTCCCCACCAATGGCACATCCCTATCTCCACATTGTCCTCACCTCCACCATGTCCCCACCAATGACACATCCCTATTTCCGCATTGTCCTCACCTCCACCATGTCCACACCAATGACACATCCTTATCTTCACAATGTCATCACCTCCACCATGTCCCCACCAATGGCACATCCCTATCTCCGCAATGTCCTCACCTCCACCATTTCTCTATATCGCCATCATTAGGATGATGTGTGCTTGTACAATTACTGTTACAATGTCCCGGTACGATAATGAAGTGCAGACGTGATACTTTTTGAAGATGCAGAATGGTAAATGATTGTGGCAGTGACCGGCGCACACCTGCAGACATAGACGAGCGGCAGTGACCGGCGCACACCTGCAGACGCCACAGACACTGCAGTCTCCTGACCCCGGCCTCTTCTCTACCTTTGCCATTGTTTCACGTCTCATGTTACAGATTATGAATTATTGTCATCTGTGGACAATCCCCAGTCTCTAGTGAACAACAAGTCTCGGTGTCTGTGGCCGCTCGGTCCACGTCTGACTCTTACCTGATCTGTGGTGTAGAAAGGATCACAGAGGAGCGGCCACCAGACCATGGATGTCCGGCTGACCTGAAGCCTACAGGAGGTCTGCACAACGCAGGAGGAGCAGGTTCTAGTGCAGCCTCCAGCCTCGAATAGAAAGTGAAACTTCCCCGAGAGAGAAATGATCTGACGTCCTATTTATAGTATGTACACCCCTGGGTATCAGGGCACCACAGATCCCAGCAGACGCTGGTCACTATATATCACCGCTGCACAGAGATCATTGTTATAAACACCGGAAGGATATAACATAAGCATTATCCAGCAGCGTCCTGGGGTGGAGCGGAGCTTTCCTGAGGTCACAGCCGGCAACCAATCACATCCAGTCCTGTCTGACCTCCTGCAGCTGCAACACTGTAACGACCGCAACAACGTGTAAGATTAACAAAAAGAAAAGCAACAAAAGATGCTAAAATCCTGCAGCTAAAATCCACAAAACGAGAAGAGGGGGCTGTGAATACAAGGTGCAAGAAAACCTCCGGGGGCTTCTCTGTCCTCATCTACATCCATAGACATTAATATGGAGAAAAGTATGTGCCCCCCACATCCACCTCCAGGGGCTTCTCTGTCCTCATCTACATCCATAGACATTAATATGGAGAAAGTATGTGCCCCCCACATCCACCTCCGGGGGCTTCTCTGTCCATCTACATCCATAGACATTAATATGGAGGAAAGTATATGCACCCCACATCCACCTCCGGGGGCTTCTCTGTCCTCATCTACATAGACATTAATATGGAGGAAAGTATGTGCCCCCCACATCCACCTCCGGGGGCTTCTCTGTCCTCATCTACATCCATAGACATTAATATGGAGAAAGTATGTGCCCCCCACATCCACCTCCGGGGGCTTCTCTGTCCTCATCTACATCCATAGACATTAATATGGAGAAAGTATGTGCCCCCCACATCCACCTCCGGGGGCTTCTCTGTCCATCTACATCCATAGACATTAATATGGAGGAAAGTATATGCACCCCACATCCACCTCCGGGGGCTTCTCTGTCCTCATCTACATAGACATTAATATGGAGGAAAGTATGTGCCCCCCACATCCACCTCCGGGGGCTTCTCTGTCCTCATCTACATCCATAGACATTAATATAGAGGAAAGTATGTGCCCCCCACATCCACCTCCAGGGGCTTCTCTGTCCTCATCTACATCCATAGACATTAATATAGAGGAAAGTATGTGCCCCCCACATCCACCTCCGGGGGCTTCTCTGTCCTCATCTACATCCATAGACATTAATATGGAGAAAGTATGTGTAGCACCCTGAGGATTCGGCTGCTACAGGGGTATTGCACCTCAACCCAGAGGTGTGATATTCCACTCCCGGGTAAGGATGGAGTGTGGACCTGAGCTCAGAAGGCTGCATGCACTACACACATCCCATTTCCGGAGGGCAGACCAACGGTACTCCCACTTAGAAATGTGCAGGTACGATCGAGTCTGTCCTTGGCTGGAGTGGGAGGGGGGTGGACCATCCCAGTAGTGTAGGGGCAGATAGGGGGAGCAGTCTGGGTAGTGCTAGGAGCTCATTGGGTGCTGGTCACCTGAGCTCACACATAGAGGGAGTATAAAAGGTGGGAACCATCTAAGATCAGGGTCGGTCAGTCAGCCACAGTCAGTCAGTCTGTGAGAAGTAAGTCTTTGCAGAGCAGTGGAAGAAAGCAGAGGAGCAGAGCAGCCCCAGGCCCAGAGTGAGAGAGGAGAACGAAAGACCCAGAGGGGGAGAAAGAAGGAACTCTGAGAGCCCAAATACAACCACAGGGTGAAGAGTTGGCAACAGGGTACCGGATCCCAAACTGGTGGGGGCTACAGCATACCTCAGCCAGAGACCGGAGGCCGTGGGCAGCATCTGCCACGGCCACCCACCAAATCCACCCGGAAGGCAGACCACGCATAGGGTCAGGGAACCCAGAGGCAAGGGTTCGCCAACAAGAGGCCCGAGGGAGCCGGACATAGGTGGATCCCTGGTGGGGAAGGCCAGAGACGAGGACAGGACAGAAAGGGAGCTCAGAACCACGCTCCAGAACTACTTGGGGGTTGGCCGAGTCCAGGACCTGGTGGACGCAGCACGGCTCGGGTGGTCACTCAAGGCCGGAGTGACCGGTACAAGAACAGCAGTAAGTAAAGAACCCTGAACTGCACAACCCGACTCTGACTCTCATTACCATCTTCCCTGCACTTCCACAACCACCATCCTCTGCACCTGACCCCCTGAGGCTATACCCTTCCCGTTGGGGGTTATACCACCTAAGCTGCACAAACACCATCAGCCTCAGCGGACCCTGCTGCAGCGGCGGCCGTAGTGACCGCAATTCAACGGGTGGCGTAGTCGACATAAAGAACTTTAGTAACATCAGTAAGGACTGCCACACACTGAGCTTGTCACCCTGGGCACGGACCGGGTCACAGCCACTCGGAGACTACAACCCCCATCTGATCCGGCTCCGGGTATCCCCAACAACACTGGCCCAGGGGGCGCGTCAACTTTGGCGTAGTCGGCAGGATCACGTGCCCGCAACAACCGGGTACTGCGTGCCTGAAGAAAAGATCGCATTTACCTCAAAAAGAAGTCTCCTGCCGGTTCCGGAGGGTCCCCGCCATCGGGCCCCATCACAGGTCGTTTCCCGCCGGTTGTCCGCCATTTGCAGCTTTTTCCCGCCATCCATGGAGTTTCCCGCCACTGGGAGACGATTCCCGCCATTTCCAAAGATTTCCCGCCTTGGAAGAGCGGACGCCATTATGGGCGTGCCAGAGGGTGGCAAGAGGTCACCTCCCATCGTGGGCCAGGTCGAAGAATGGCGCCAAAAGCGGAAACCGCCCCCACCAACAGAGACTGTGATGCTGGAAGTGTCCATCAGCGTAAGAGAACTGCCCCTGGAACTGAAGTTGCCCCGGGACCACCCTCAATGTGGGCGGAGACAGAAGAAGAGAGCAAAGATGGGTGTCGCCTGGAGCAGTCTGGAGAGAGCGCACCCGGAGACGAGACGTCTGGAAGAGAGTCCAGAGAAAATCCACCCGGAGATGGAGGGAGAGCCAGGCAGCACCGACCCAGCGGTCAGGAGCCTGATGCGGGCCGCCACTCCAGGCAGCACTGACCCAGTGGTCAGGAGCCTGTTGCCGGTCGCCACTCCAGAAGGCCTGCTGGAGACAACGGGAGGAGAGCAGAGCAGCACCGACCCGTTGGTCAGGAGCCTGCTAGAAGCAACGACCCCACTAGGCTTAGTGGAGGTCTTGGCACAGCTCCCCCGAGATCGGGAGTGTGCACAGACTGCGCTGGAGGGCCTCGCACGGAGGATGGCCCGGGTGCAGCGAGAGACGTTAGCAGAATGGAGCCGTGAGATGGCCCAGCAGACAAGAACCCGTCAGCGGAGCACGCCACCCGAGACGAGGAGACAGACCGCCTCTGAGGATGGCGCAGGAGGACTGAAGGCCGGAGACGGCGCCGAGAAGGGAGCCGAACGAATGGAGGCAGGTAAAGGGGACGTCACTACCCCGAGCCGGGAAACCGCGTGCCTGCCCCAGCTCCCCGTCGCAGAGCCCGAAGTACCCCCTGCCGTGCCCGTCGCTGCAACGTCACCGCCGCAGACTAGGCCTCAAACGGAAGCCGCGACCCCTGTGACGTCACACGCCTCGACCCCGAGCGTGGCCAAGCAGGAAGTACCATCGGCCTGGTCGCAAGGCCTAGTACCCCCGGGCGCCGCAATACCAACAGCGCCCCCTACCTCCGCGGAGCCCCCGGCCTGGTCGCAGGGCCAAGTAACACAGGGCGCCGCCGTTCTTACGGTGCCCTTTACTTTCAAGGTGCCCCAGGCCTGGTCGCAAGGCCTGGTTAACCCGGGCGCCGCTACCACCACGGCGCCCATAACACCTAAAGTACCGCACCTGGGTGAGGACCTGTTCGCCCAGCATACGTGCCCGGATGGGCAGCCCTTCGTATGGCCCCAGGAATACATCCAGCTGGAGCTGCAAAAAGCAAGGGCCATGTGCGAACCCCTGATCCCGGCTCCAAAGCCCATGAAGAGGATCTCGCCCCCGCTAGAAGAGACCCAGTTTGAGTGGGATCCCACCGGAGAAGACCTCATGGGGTTCACTCAGGAGACTCGGGCAGCCGCAGCGGAGCGTGCAGAGTGCTGCCGCCAGCAGCTCGAGGTCTTTGAGAGGGAGCGGAGAGAGAGGCGGGTCCGGGAACAACAAGCCCAAGTCAGGAGCGCGGAGCAGAAGAGCCGGACCAGGAGGGACCCCCGTGCAGCGCATGGTCCCCGTACCATCGGGACTGTGATAAAATTTAATCTGCAGCATGGGTGGGGTTTCATCAGGGATCACCGCACCCCAGGCGACGTCTTCGTGACCAGGAGAGACGTTGAGTCCCACCTACCGGAGGGACACAGAGGTCGTGACCTGTATTTAGGGGACGAGGTCACCTTCACCCGGCACAAGTGTGCCAAAGGACCCTACGCCCTCCATGTGCATCGCCTGACGGAGGAGGAGCTGCGGTGTGAGGAGGAGCAAGAGGACCCGGACGGGTCTGAAACTGAAACTGTCCACAAAGAAAGAGCAGGAGGACGCCGTCGTTGAGTACGGTAGTGAAGAGACTGTATAAAGTTACCCGTTAGGGTATATGCCATGCTGCTAATTTAAATATGGTCCCCGTTGGGACAAGAGTGAACTGTTAACCCCGTGTGTCCCTATTCCCACTGACCGAGGACTGAGAGCGGTCAATCCTCCCTAATACCTGGCCGAGGATTGAGAGCGGCCATAATTTCCTTGTATACAGTTGCGCTTCCTAAAGCGCCCCCTACCGGTTTTATAGGAAACCGTGTTTCTTCAAGAGACTGTCGCACTTTACCCGGTCACAAGTTGCACCGTGACCGGAGGTACCAGAAGACAAGAATGTTTTTATGAAAAGTTTTTATGAAAAGTTTTATATGATAGTTTATTATGTTGTTTATGAAAAAAAATGTATGTTTTGGATGTTTTATATCTTGCAGCCCGAGGACGTGCTGTGATTTACCAGGGGGGAATGTAGCACCCTGAGGATTCGGCTGCTACAGGGGTATTGCACCTCAACCCAGAGGTGTGATATTCCACTCCCGGGTAAGGATGGAGTGTGGAGCTGAGCTCAGTTAGCTGCATGCACTACACACATCCCATTTCCGGAGGGCAGACCAACGGTACTCCCACTTAGAAATGTGCAGGTACGATCGAGTCTGTCCTTGGCTGGAGTGGGAGGGGGGTGGACCATCCCAGTAGTGTAGGGGCAGATAGGGGGAGCAGTCTGGGTAGTGCTAGGAGCTCATTGGGTGCTGGTCACCTGAGCTCACACATAGAGGGAGTATAAAAGGTGGGAACCATCTAAGATCAGGGTCGGTCAGTCAGCCACAGTCAGTCAGTCTGTGAGAAGTAAGTCTTTGCAGAGCAGTGGAAGAAAGCAGAGGAGCAGAGCAGCCCCAGAGCCAAGAGTGAGAGAGGAGAACGAAAGACCCAGAGGGGGAGAAAGAAGGAACTCTGAGAGCCCAAATACAACCACAGGGTGAAGAGTTGGCAACAGGGTACCGGATCCCAAACTGGTGGGGGCTACAGCATACCTCAGCCAGAGACCGGAGGCCGTGGGCAGCATCTGCCACGGCCACCCACCAAATCCACCCGGAAGGCAGACCACGCATAGGGTCAGGGAACCCAGAGGCAAGGGTTCGCCAACAAGAGGCCCGAGGGAGCGGGACATAGGTGGATCCCTGGTGGGGAAGGCCAGAGACGAGGACAGGACAGAAAGGGAGCTCAGAACCACGCTCCAGAACTACTTGGGGGTTGGCCGAGTCCAGGACCTGGTGGACGCAGCACGGCTCGGGTGGTCACTCAAGGCCGGAGTGACCGGTACAAGAACAGCAGTAAGTAAAGAACCCTGAACTGCACAACCCGACTCTGACTCTCATTACCATCTTCCCTGCACTTCCACAACCACCATCCTCTGCACCTGACCCCCTGAGGCTATACCCTTCCCGTTGGGGGTTATACCACCTAAGCTGCACAAACACCATCAGCCTCAGCGGACCCTGCTGCAGCGGCGGCCGTACTGACCGCAATTCAACGGGTGGCGTAGTCGACATAAAGAACTTTAGTAACATCAGTAAGGACTGCCACACACTGAGCTTGACACCCTGGGCACGGACCGGGTCACAGCCACTCGGAGACTACAACCCCCATCTGATCCGGCTCCGGGTATCCCCAACAACACTGGCCCAGGGGGCGCGTCATATGTGCCCCCCACATCCATCTCCGGGGGCTACTCTGTCCTCATCTACATCCATAGACATTAATATGGAGAAAGTATGTGCCCCCCACATCCACCTCCAGGGGCTTCTCTGTCCTCATCTACATCCATAGACATTAATATGGAGAAAGTATGTGCCCCCTACATCCACCTCCGGGGGCTTCTCTGTCCTCATCTACATCCATAGACATTAATATGGAGGAAAGTATGTGCACCCCACATCCACCTCCGGGGGCTTCTCTGTCCTCATCTACATCCATAGACATTAATATGGAGGAAAGTATGTGCCCCCCACATCCACCTCCGGGGGCTTCTCTGTCCTCATCTACATAGACATTAATATGGAGGAAAGTATGTGCCCCCCCACATCCACCTCCGGGGGCTTCTCTGTCCTCATCTACATCCATAGACATTAATATGGAGGAAAGTATGTGCCCCCCACATCCACCTCCAGGGGCTTCTCTGCCCTCATCTACATCCATAGACATTAATATGGAGAAAAGTATGTGCCCCCCCACATCCACCTCCGGGGGCTTCTCTGTCCTCATCTACATCCATAGACATTAATATAGAGAAAAGTATGTGCCCCCCATATCCACCTCCGGGGGCTTCTCTGTCCTCATCTACATCCATAGACATTAATATGGAGAAAGTATGTGCCCCCCACATCCACCTCCGGGGGCTTCTCTGTCCTCATCTACATCCATAGACATTAATATGGAGAAAAGTATGTGCCCCCCACATCCACCTCCGGGGGCTTCTCTGTCCTCATCTACATCCATAGACATTAATATAGAGAAAAGTATGTGCCCCCCATATCCACCTCCGGGGGCTTCTCTGTCCTCATCTACATCCATAGACATTAATATAGAGAAAAGTATGTGCCCCCCACATCCACCTCCGGGGGCTTCTCTGTCCTCATCTACATCCATAGACATTAATATGGAGGAAAGTATGTGCCCCCCACATCCACCTCCAGGGGCTTCTCTGTCCTCATCTACATCCATAGACATTAATATGGAGAAAGTATGTGCCCCCCACATCCACCTCCAGGGGCTTCTCTGTCCATCTACATCCATAGACATTAATATGGAGAAAGTATGTGCCCCCCACATCCACCTCCAGGGGCTTCTTTGTCCTCATCTACATCCATAGACATTAATATGGAGGAAAGTATGTGCCCCCCACATCCACCTCCAGGGGCTTCTTTGTCCTCATCTACATCCATAGACATTAATATGGAGGAAAGTATGTGCCCCCCACATCCACCTCCGGGGGCTTCTCTGTCCTCATCTACATCCATAGACATTAATATGGAGAAAAGTATGTGCCCCCCACATCCACCTCCGGGGGCTTCTCTGTCCTCATCTACATCCATAGACATTAATATAGAGAAAAGTATGTGCCCCCCACATCCACCTCCGGGGTCTTCTCTGTCTCCATCTACATCCATAGACATTAATATGGAGAAAAGTATATGCCCCCCACATCCATCTCCAGGGGCTTCTCTGTCCTCATCTACATCTATAGACATTAATATGGAGAAAGTATGTGCCCCCCACATCTACCTCCAGGGGCTTCTCTGTCCCCATCTACATCCATAGACATTAATATGGAGGAAAGTATGTGCCCCCCACATCCACCTCCAGGGGCTTCTCTGTCCTCATCTACATCCATAGACATTAATATGGAGAAAAGTATGTGCCCCCAACATCCACCTCCGGGGTCTTCTCTGTCCTCATCTACATCCATAGACATTAATATGGAGAAAAGTATGTGCCCCCCACATCCACCTCCAGGGGCTTCTCTGTCCTCATCTACATCCATAGACATTAATATGGAGAAAGTATGTGCCCCCCACATCCACCTCCTGGGGCTTCTATGTCCCCATCTACATCCATAGACATTAATATGGAGGAAAGTATGTGCCCCCCACATCCACCTCCAGGGGCTTCTCTGTCCCCATCTACATCCATAGACATTAATATGGAGGAAAGTATGTGCCCCCCACATCCACCTCCAGGGGCTTCTCTGTCCCCATCTACATCCATAGACATTAATATAGAGGAAAGTATGTGCCCCCCACATCCACCTCCGGGGTCTTCTCTGTCCTCATCTACATCCATAGACATTAATATGGTGTCATGAAAACGACACCCACTCTTGGGTCAGACCTTGCAGCTCTCTGGCGCCCCCTTATCCTGCTGGTCACACACGGTATTGACCGAGGATAAGCATGGGCGCAGCTGCTCTAATTTATGTCGACTATTGTGGCACGTGATGTGACAGGACGTATATATACCACCAGTTCCTTCCAGGAACGTATATATACCTACGACCAGCCACCCTCAAACCACAATATCACATAAATACTGGTATACTGCCACCACCGATCGCTTAACAGGTGGATCTGGTACTTGGTAGGTAACGTGAATTAGCGGGTGAGGAACGTGTTTGCTCGACATAGGACAAGAAGACGAAACTGGTAAATAATTAATGATTTACTCCCAAAAGGGGGGCAGTGTTTACAAAATATATACAAGATATTATAAAGGAGACAATTTACATGTATGCATCAACAGTTATTAAAATAAAAGGGATAAGTAATAGCAAAACCTGCTTCACAAGGTGATGGTCTCAGATTCTGTGGGAGGGACGGCTCCCCGGAAATTAGACTTGATTCCTTCACGCAGCGTGTAGTGCATGCGTCTGGCGTCCCTGGTTGGAAAAGCTTGAAAAATGTCCGATCTGG
The DNA here is from genome assembly GCF_046119375.1 of Phyllobates terribilis. Classification (NCBI taxonomy): domain Eukaryota; kingdom Metazoa; phylum Chordata; class Amphibia; order Anura; family Dendrobatidae; genus Phyllobates; species Phyllobates terribilis. The sequence continues at coordinate 409,228,035 of NW_027362769.1, read as the reverse complement.
TTTTTAGCAAGCAGCCAAAACTCTGGGGAACACCCCTTATTTACCTTACAAGTGGGCTCGGCTTTGCGAGCCCACCCAGCTGCAGAAGACCTAAAAAATCCTTCAGATTCCATATCTTGGTGTGGGGGGGTCCCACATCCAAGAGGGAGACATCATCTTGACCGTCACCAATATTCATGAAGATACATATTAAATATGAAACCTCTATGACGCTCAGAAGCTCAGAATCCATTATCTCAGTTCCCGGTCATTCCTCAGTTATGCAAGTTATACTATTGTAATGGGAAAAAGGTGAGCATTCCAAAAAAGTGGTCCCGATGTTTCTGTCAGACCTGTGCGTGATTAAAATTGGCATAAAACGTTTGTACAATTAAACAATGGGGTTTTTTGGAGGGATTTTCCAGTTTGTACCAGTGCTTGCTCTGGACTGAGGTTTTATGGCGGGTCATAAAGATTCCTGGTTTGGGGAAAAGCAAAAGTGAGTTCTATGTCTTCTCTTACAAACAGATAGGGGGTGGTTTTTTTTTTCCCTTTTAAAACATCTCTCATTTTTTAAAACTCGGGCAAAAATACCTTTTGCCTGACACCTCCCCCTTTTAGACTGCGCTATGGAGGTAGGACCTTCTGGTACTCCTCCAAGCGTATGTCTGGAGGCTCCCCTCGCCGGGACAACCCATCGGCATTGCCATGCTCGCTGCCCTTGCGGTGTTGAACGGTAAAGTCGTACTGCTGGAGGGTGAGGCTCCAGCGTAACAACCTTCCGTTGGCACCTGACATGGTGTGCAGCCAACTCAGGGGGTTGTGGTCAGTCACGACAGTGAAGGGGCGCCCGTACAAGTAAGGCTGTAAGCGGTTGAGGGCCCATACAATGGCCAGGCACTCCTTCTCTATGGTGGAATAGGCCACTTCCCTCGGCAGCAGTTTCCGGCTTAGGTACAACACGGGGTGTTCTTGGTTCCCCGAGTCGACCTGGCTGAGTACCACACCGAGGCCAAACTCACTGGCGTCGGTCTGTACTAAGAGTGGCCGTGTGCCGTCGATCGCCTTTAGTACAGGAGAGCTGCTCAGGGCAGTCTTCAAAGCCCTAAAGGCCACCTCGCATTCATCCGTCCATTTGACGGAATGGGGTAGGCTCTTCCTGGTGAGGTCTGTCAAGGGCTTCGCAAGGCTACTATAGTCCTGCACAAAGCGTCTATAGTACCCTGCGGTGCCCAAGAAGGACTGCACCTGCTTCTTGGTCCTGGGGGTGGGCCAGGACACGATAGCGTCCACCTTCCCAGGCTCTGGCTTCAGAGTACCCCCACCTACCCGGTGCCCCAGGTAGTGGACCTCGTTCATGCCCATCTGGCACTTTCCCGGCTTGATGGTCAAGCCCGCCTGGTGAATGCGCCTGAGCACCTGCTGCAGATGCTCGAGGTGATCCTCCCAGGTGGGACTGAAGATGGCAATGTCATCCAGGTACGCCACTGCGTACCTCTCCAGTCCCTGGAGCAGGTGGTTGACCATTCGCTGGAACGTGGCAGGGGCATTTTTCATGCCGAAGGGCATGACCGTGGATTCATACAATCCGAAGGGGGTGATAAAGGCGGACTTCTCCTGGGCCCCGGGGCTCAAGGGAATCTGCCAATGTCCCCGACTCAAATCCATAATGGAGAGATAGCTCGCGTTGGCTAACCGCTCCAGCAGCTCCTCAATGCGTGGCATTGGTTGTGCGTCAGAGGCGGTGATAGCGTTGAGCCCCCTGTAGTCCACACAGAACCGGGTGGTCCGGTCCTTCTTAGGCACCAGGACTACAGGTGAGGCCCACGCGCTCTTGGACCGCTTAATCACCCCCAACTGCAGCATCTCCTCGACCTCCTGGCGCATGACATGCTGCACCTCGTCGGAGATTCGATAGGCTGTCCGCCGGAGTGGGGCATGATTCCCGGTGTCCACTTCATGGACCACCACTTCAGTCCTGCCAGGCAGGTTGGTGAACACTGCTTGGAAGGGTTTCAGCACTGCTTGCATCTGAGACCTCTGGTCTGCGGATAGCAAGTCGCTTAGCTCTACATCCTCTAGGGACCCGCTGGCCTTCGCTTGGGCGAGCATGTCCAAGAGGGGGTCATCCTCCCCATCCTCGGGCAGGTTGCAGACCGGTAGGACACAGGTTCCACGTTCTTGATGAGCCTTCATCATATTAACGTGAAACGCCTTCCGCCTACCCCGCTCGTGGTCAAGTGTGATCACGTAGGTGACCGGGTTGAGCTGTTGGTGAATGACGTACGGGCCTTCCCAGGCCGCCTGAAGCTTGTCCTTTGGTACGGGGACCAGCACCCACACCTTCTGACCCACCTGGTAGGTCCGTTCTCGGGCGTTCTGGTCGTACCAATGCTTCTGGTCAGCCTGGGCTTGCGCCATGTTGTCATGCACCAACTGCGTCAAGGTCTGCATCTTGTCACGGAAGCGCATGACATACTCCACGATGGACACTCCTGGGGAGCTCGGCTCTTCTTCCCAGAATTCCCTTATCAAACCAAGGGGTCCTCGGACACGCCTGCCATACAGGAGCTCAAAGGGGGAGAACTCCGTTGAGGCCTGTGGAACCTCTCTGTAAGCAAATCGCAGGTGTGGGAGGTAACGCTCCCAGTCGCGACCCTGGGTCTCAACCAGCATTTTTAACATCTGTTTGAGGGTACCGTTGAATCGCTCACACAAACCATTGGTCTGTGGGTGATACGCGCTCGATACCAAATGCTGCACCTGCATTTTCTTACATAGAGCCTCCATTAAGCGTGACATGAATTGAGTCCCCTGGTCGGTAAGCATCTCCGTGGGAAATCCTACTCGCGAAAAGATGGCCAAGAGGGCGTCCGCCACCTTATCCGCCCTAATTGAGGACAGGGCTACTGCCTCCGGATACCGGGTAGCATAGTCTACCACGGTAAGGATGAATCGTTTTCCAGAGCTGCTGGGTATGGCCAGTGGTCCCACAATGTCCACAGCAATCCTCTGGAAAGGCTCCTCTATCACTGGCAAAGAGATCAGGGGGGCTTTGGGGGCCGGCCCTGACTTTCCCACTCTTTGACACGTGGTACAGGATCGACAGTAGTTCACCACATCTGTCCTCATTTTGGGGTAATAAAAGTGATGAGACAGCCGGGCCTTGGTTTTGCTGACCCCCAAGTGTCCAGCGAGTGGAATTTCATGGGCGATCCGCAACAACTCATCCCTGAATTGGTAGGGGACGACCAGCTGTCTTTCCCTCAGCCACTCCTGTTGGGGTGTACAGGGAACTGTCTCCCGGTACATCCTCCCTTGGTCCCAGAATACCCTCTCCTTATCTGACTCGGAGGTGGGTTTCTCTGCGAGGCTCCTTAACGTCTCCAGGCTAGCATCTGAGTGCAGAGCTGCCTGAAACTCCTGGCTGGAGGAAGCCAGAAGTGAGGTTAAGGCCACGTCCTCACTGGGACCCTCTGGGACCGGCTCTGGGTCCATACCTGATTCAGTTATTCCTCTGTTCGAGGAGGGTCCAGAAGGCAAGGCGTTACTTGCGTTCTGGGCACTCTGACTGCGGGTAACAGCGGCTATATAGGCCGTCTCCCCGGGGAATAACACCGTCTCATTAGCCTGTGAGGCCATGAGAACTACTCCTCCATCATCCTCCATTACCTCAGGCACAGTGCTACGTATGGGGCAGCTACCATCAGCCAGGTCTCCATCTGTTGTGACACTGGTCACTGGCACAGCACCACCTGCTTCATGGTCCTCGTGCCTCTCCCCATTACCCTTGGCACTGACCTTTGCTCCGGCTAGGGGATCCTCAGCAACATCACCCCGCAGAGTGACATGGCTAAGTTCTCCTGTACCTTCCAAGACAACATCATCATCATCATCATCATCATCATCATCAGGTAAAGCATTGACATTCACAGTATCAGTATTAACCTTACCAACCGTATCAGATCGGGGAGGGGTGTTAGGGACATAATAAGCAAGCATCCTCCCCAAATCAGTTCCCAACAAAATATTTGCAGGTAGGTTTTTGGATACTCCCACTTCCTTCACCCCACTCCCCGCACCCCAATCAATAAAAACCCGGGCCATGGGGAAGGGGCATCGGACGCCCCCAATCCCGGTGACAGTCAGGGTCTTTCCTGGAATAAGCGCTTCAGGGGACACCAGTTCGGGTCGGATGAGGGTTCGTTCGGCCCCAGTGTCCTTGAGGCCTAGAGTGAGAGTGTCCCCCACCCTGACAGACTGAAAGTTTTCACAGGCCCTCCCAACCGGCCCACCCACCAAAAGAACTGAGGCATTAGGCCCTGGGGCCTTGGATGGGGGGTTCTTCCTCTGCTTCTCTGGGCAAGTGGCGCTGAGATGACCAGTCTGGTTGCAGGAATAACACCTGCGGGCATCGGATGCAGGCAGGGCCTTGGCAACGGGAAAAAGGCCTCCGGAAGGTCGGCTGGCAGGGGCAGGGATAGTGGTTGATGGCTTACCCCCTTTCCAGCTGGTGACGACCGACTTCCGCACCTCTGGTCTCCGGTTAGCCTCGTAGGTGTCTGCGATCTGCGCTGCTTTATTGGCATCTGGTGGCTCTCGATCCATCACGAACTGCCGTACCTCAGTCGGACACAGATGCAGGAACTGGTCTTTCACCATCAAGTCCTTTAGCTGCTCAAAGGTGGTCGCTGACAGTCCTTGGATCCACTGCTCAAAGTTGGTTCTGAGCCCGTCTACCACATCGCTGTAGGTGTCATGTGGTCCACGTTGGAGGGTTCTGAACTTTTTCCGGTAAACCTCGGGAGTCAGCTGGTACTTTTTTATCAGGGCCTGCTTGACGGCCTCATAGTCTCCATCTTGTTCTCGAGGGAGGGAAGCGAACACCTCCAAGGCTTTTCCTCGGAGCCCTGGAGTTAAATATCTTGCCCATTGGTCGGTGGGCAGCTGATACTGCCTGCAGGCCTTTTCAAAGCCTCGCAGAAATGTGTCCAAGTCCCCATCCTTTTCCATCACAGGGAAGTGCTCAGGACGAGGTTTAAAGCAGCTGGCACTGTTGGACTCACGGGTCTGCGTAGAGGGCGACTCCTTTTGAATCCGGGCTAGCTCCAGCTGGTGTTGTCGGTCAGCTTGTCGCTCAGCAGCCTCTCGGTCAGCTTGGGCCTGTTGCTCTGCTCGCTCCTGGAATTTCAGGATCAGCTGCAGTCGTCCTTCACGATCGTCTGTGGCGAGCTCCACCAAGGCCATCTGCAGGTGGGGGTCCACACTACCCTGGTTGCGGGTATGGCTGGCAATCACAGGTGGCACCCCTGCAGCAGCGCCATCCGGGCCTTGGCTGGCCGCCCCCTTATCAGGGCTCTGCTGTCGGACGGGCTCTGCAGCATCTTGTAACAGTTCAGAAATCATTTGTTCTTTGCTTTTGCCGTGGGGGTCAATGCCTTTGGTTATACATATTCCAATAAGAGTGTCCTTTTTCTGCTGGTGATACCAGGACTCCCCAACTACGACCATGATCACCAAAATAAAAATAGAAAAGAAAAAGCGAAGAAGGGTAGGGGTAACTGCTACACATACAGTATTGTCTCAGATCTAATAAACACTGAGTTCGATCTTCCAATACTTTTGTGCAAGTTTTTAGTGAGAGGAATGATTGCTCAAACCAGATCACTAATGTCCTATGATCCCACCGCTTGCCACCAATTTGTCATGAAAACGACACCAACTCTTGGGTCAGACATTGCAGCTCTCTGGCGCCCCCTGGTCCTGCTGGTCAAACACGGTATTGACCAAGGATAAGCACGGGTGCAGCTGCTCTAATTTATGTCGACTTTTGAGGCACATGATGTGACAGGACGTATATATACCACCAGTTCCTTCCAGGAACGTATATATACCTCCGACCAGCCACCCTCAAACCACAATATCACATAAATACTGGTATACTGCCACCACCGATCGCTTAACAGGTGGATCGGGTACCTGGTAGGTAACGTGAATTAGCGGGTGAGGAACGTGTTTGCTCGACATAGGACAAGAAGACGAAACTGGTAAATAATTAATGATTTACTCCCAAAAGGGGGGCAGTGTTTACAAAATATATACAAGATATTATAAAGGAGACAATTTACATGTATGCATAAACAGTTATTAAAATAAAAGGGATAAGTAATAGCAAAACCTGCTTCACAAGGTGATGGTCTCAGATTCTGTGGGGGGGACGGCTCCCCGGAAATTAGACTTGATTCCTTCACGCAGCGTGTAGTGCATGCGTCTGGCGTCACTGGTTGGAAAGGCTTGAAAAATGGCCGATCTGGTTTTTAGCAAGCAGCCAAAACTCTGGGGAACACCCCTTATTTACCTTACAAGGGGGCTCGGCTTTGCGAGCCCACCCAGCTGCAGAAGACCTAAAAAATCCTTCAGATTCCATATCTTGGTGTGGGGGGGGTCCCACATCCAAGAGGGAGACCTCATCTTGACCGTCACCAATATTCATGAAGATACATATTAAATATGAAACCTCTATGACGCTCAGAAGCTCAGAATCCATTATCTCAGTTCCCGGTCATTCCTCAGTTATGCAAGTTATACTATTGTAATAGGAAAAAGGTGAGCATTCCAAAAAAGTGGTCCCGATGTTTCTGTCAGACCTGTGCGTGATTAAAATTGGCATAAAACGTTTGTACAATTAAACAATGGGGTTTTTTGGAGGGATTTTCCAGTTTGTACCAGTGCTTGCTCTGGACTGAGGTTTTATGGCGGGTCATAAAGATTCCTGGTTTGGGGAAAAGCAAAAGTGAGTTCTATGTCTTCTCTTACAAACAGATAGGGGGTGTTTTTTTTTTTCCCTTTTAAAACATCTCTCATTTTTTAAAACTCGGGCAAAAATACCTTTTGCCTGACATATGGAGAAAAGTATGTGCCCCCCACATCAACCTTCAGAGGCTTCTCTGTCCTCATCTACAATCATAGACATTAATAGGGAGAAAGTATGTGCCCCCCACATCCACCTCCAGGGGCTTCTCTGTCCTCATCTACATCCATAGACATTAATATGGAGAAAAGTATGTGCCCCCCACATCCACCTCCAGGGACTTCTCTGTCCATCTACATCCATAGACATTAATATGGAGAAAAGTATGTGCCCCCCACATCTACCTCCGGGGGCTTCTCTGTACTCATCTACATCCATAGACATTAATATGGAGAAAAGTATATGCCCCCCACATCCACCTCCGGGGGCTTCTCTGTCCTCATCTACATCCATAGACATTAATATGGGGAAAAGATTGTGCCCCCCACATCCACCTCCAGGGGCTTCTCTGTCCTCATCTACATCCATAGACATTAATATGGAGAAAAGTATGTGCCCCCCACATCCACCTCCAGGGACTTCTCTGTTCTCATCTACATCCATAGACATTAATATGGAGAAAAGTATGTGCCCCCCACATCCACCTCCAGGGGCTTCTCTGTCCATCTACATCCATAGACATTAATATGGAGAAAAGTATGTGCCCCCCACATCTACCTCCGGGGTCTTCTCTGTCCTCATCTACATCTATAGACATTAATATGGAGAAAAGTATGTGCCCCCCACATCCACCTCCGGGGGCTTCTCTGTCCTCATCTACATCCATAGACATTAATATGGAGAAAAGTATGTGCCCCCCACATCCACCTCCAGGGGCTTCTCTGTCCTCCATCTACATCCATAGACATTAATATGGAGAAAGTATGTGCTCCCCATATCCACCTCCAGGGGCTTCTCTGTCCTCATCTACATCCATAGACATTAATATGGAGAAAGTATGTGCCCCCCACATCCACCTCCAAGGGCTTCTCTGTCCTCATCTACATCCATAGACATTAATATGGAGAAAGTATGTGCCCCCACATCCACCTCCGGGGGCTTCTCTGTCCTCATCTACATCCATATATATTAATATGGAGAAAGTATGTGCCTCCCACATCCACCTCCAGGGGCTTCTCTGTTCTCATCTACATCCATAGACATTAATATGGAGAAAAGTATGTGCCCCCCACATCCACCTCCAGGGGCTTCTCTGTCCTCATCTACATCCATAGACATTAATATGGAGGAAAGTATGTGCCCCCCACATCCACCTCCGGGGGCTTCTCTGTCCTCATCTACATCCATAGACATTAATATGGAGAAAGTATGTGCCCCCCACATCCACCTCCGGGGGCTTCTCTGTCCTCATCTACATCCATAGACATTAATATGGAGAACGTATGTGCCCCCCATATCCACCTCCGGGGGCTTCTCTGTCCTCATCTGCATCCATAGACATTAATATGGAGAACGTATGTGCCCCCCACATCCACCTCCGGGGGCTTCTCTGTCCTCATCTACATCCATAGACATTAATATGGAGAAAAGTATGCGTAGCCCCCCGAGGTTTCGGCCGCTACAGGGGTATTGCACCTCTACCAGAGGTGTGATATTCCACTCCCAGGTAAGGATGGAGTATGGACCAGGGCTCAGTTAGCTGCATACAGCACACACACCCCATTTCCGAGGGACAGCTCAACGGTGCTCCCACTAGACAGAAGTGCAGGCACCACCGACCATGTCCCTGCCTGGAGTGGGGAGGGGGGTGGAGCACACAGTGCTGTAGGGGCAGATAGGGGTTGGTTCCTGAGCGTAGGAAGGAGCCCATTGGTTGCTGGTCACCTGGGCTCAAGGTCAGAGGGAGGTATAAAAGGTGGGCACCATCTTAGTTCTGGGTCAGTTCAGCCAGAGGAGAAGACAGGGAGTAGAGGCTCTGTAGGAGCTCTACTCCAGGAGGGCCTAGTGAGAGGCCGAGGAGGAGGAGAAGGGGAGCTGGGATTTTGGCTCATCTCAGCTCCAAGAGAAAGGAACAGAAAGATACAGGAAGGAACAGGAAGGAACTGCAAAGAAGGAGAGACAGAGAAACAGAAGGGCTCAGGAACAAGAAGGTGGAAGGGACCCTAAGAACCCACGAGAATCCAGGGTGAAGGGTCAGGCAGATTAAGGGTACCGGATCCCAAGTTGGTGGAGGAGAAACAACCCTCAGCCAAAGACTGGTCGTTGTAATCATCTATTGGTGCGACACCTCATCAAACCTGCTAGGTAGGCACCATATAGGACAGCGGAGGACGGGGCCCACGTTTAACCGCACGAGTCCGCGGCAGCTGGACAAAAGTGGGTCACTGGTGAGGCAGGCCAGAGAAAGGATTAAAGGGGGTCCTGTGCCATGCTCCTGAACTGCCTGGAAGTTGACCGAGCCCCTCACCTGGTGGACGCAGCACGGCTCGGGCAGTCATTCCCTGCAGAAGTGACTTGGATATTAACCGTGAGTAAAGACCCTGGACTGCAGTACGTTGTCTGTGTGCTTTTTCGCTCCTCCAGCACTACCGGTACTGGGACTCTCACCACCATCACTCCCACCATCCACTACACTGCCCTGGGGCCGCACTCTTCCCGTGGGGAGTCACACTACCGCAGCTGCACACCTCATGAGCCCCAGCGGTCTGCATGCAGCGGCGGTTCCTAATAACCGCAATCCACGGGTGGCGTAGTCGGACATTATCTGAAGTACAGTAGCAGACTACCATTGGTCTGACCACCCTGAGCCGCGGGACCGGGCCGCCACTACTACTCCCAGCGTCTCCCTATTGCCCGGTTCCACGTGCCCCACTGCCCAGGGGGCGAGTCAGCTTTGCCGTAGTCGGCAGGATTACGTGCCCGCTAAAAACGGGTACTGCGCGCCTGAAGAGAAAGAGACTGTTTTATTGAAAATTGACTGTGCTGAAAATGGCGCCCGCCCTAGAAGAACGAGCGCCATAATGTGCGCGCCAAAATACCACAGGAGGCCGCCTCCCATCGTGGGCCGGGTCCCAGAATGGCGCCAAAGAAGGAGCCTGCCCGCAACAGCCATGAGCACGGCTGTGGAGATGTCCATCAAGGTGGGGGGGCTGCCCCTGAAAGTGATTGTCACCAAGTTGCCCCGGGACCACCCCCAATGGGGGTGGGAAGAGAAGAAAACTGTGGGGCAGGGCGCGGTCTGGATCAGTCTGGCCAGGCCGCACCCGAAGATAGAGACAGGAACCAGCTCCAGCGCCCTGGCGCATGGCCTGCTGCAGGCCGAATCCCCATGCAGCTTCACGGAGCTGCTAGCGCAACTCCCCAAAGAAGACCCAGAGTTCATGCGGACTGCGGTGGAGGAGCTGGACCGGAGAATGGTCCGGGCGCAGCGGGACGTCATCGCCGGGTGGAAGGAGGAGGTGGCCCAGCGGGCCATGACCCAGCCGCAAGAGACACTGCCAGCACCCGACAGGGCGCCTGCCTCTGAGGACGGTGCAGGAGGAGTGAAGGCCGAAGACAGCGTCGCGGAGGGAGCCACGAGGACCGAGGCAAGTACAGGGGACGTTACCACCCCAGGCCCAGCAGCCGAAAGCCTGCCCCAGCCTCCCGCCGCAGAACCTGAAGCCCCACTCACCGCACCTGTTGCCGCGCCGTCACCGCTCCCAGATAGGCCTCAAGCGGCGAGCGCCGTGGCCGCGCCCCGCCCGGCGCCACGCCCCTTGACCCCGGGCGCCGTAAAGAGAGAAGCGTCACTGGCCCGGTCGCAAAGCCTGAACTCCCCAGGCGCCTCCCAACCACGTGCGCCCCCGGTCCTGAAGCCACCACACCTTGGGACTGACCTATACTCTGGTGACGTGGTCACCTTCACCCAACACGAGGGCGCAAAAGGACCGTACGCCCTCCATGTCCATCGGCTTACAGAGGAGGAACTGCAGCACTATGGCTATGAGGAGAGCCAAGAGGACCCGGACGGGTCTGGAGATCACCAAGAGGAGGAAGGAGCATATGAAGGACACCGCTACTAGTAAGTAGCCACGTACCTGTGTACATAGTTACCCGTCAGGGTACAGAGAACTGTTTACTGTCATGGAACTGTGTGCAAGTTAACCCCCTACATCCCCCAACAGGCTGAGGACTGTGAGCAGCCATTCCCCTTCCCCAAAACTGGCCGAGGACTGACAGCGGCCACCCCTTGTAAATAGTTGCGCTTCCTAAAGCGCCCCCTACTGGTTTTATAAAAAGACTGCAGCGTCTACCTCGGGACAGAGAGTCCCTCATGTTTACAAGTTTGCTGAAGTTTTTGCACCTTTAAGAAGAGAGAACACCTGGTCGCAAGTTGCACTGCGACCGTGATCCAAGAAAACAAGAATGTGTTTTGCTTAAAAATTGTTTTATATGAAGAAGTTTAGTATGCTGCTAGAAAATGTTTTGCATAACCCTGAAACCGTTTTATATGATAAGTGACAAAAGAGTTCCAGAAGTATTAGTATGTGTTTTATAATAGTGTGACAAGAAAAGAAAAGTGTTTCCCATAAAGGGAATTGAACCATGTTGCCTGTTTTCTGATGTGAAAAGTTTTAAAAAGTTTTGCATGTCCTGTAATTAACTGTTTTTGCTCTTTTCCAGCCCGAGGACGTGCTGTGCTTTACCAGGGGGGAATGTAGCGCCCCGAGGATTCGGCCACTACAGGGGTACTGCACCTAAGACCAGAGGTGTGATATTCCACTCCCAGGTAAGGATGGAGTATGGACCAGGGCTCAATTAGCTGCATACAGCACACACACCCCATTTCCGAGGGACAGCTCAACGGTGCTCCCACTAGACAGAAGTGCAGGCACCACCGACTATGTCCCTGCCTGGAGTGGGGAGGGGGGTGGAACACCCAGTGCTGTAGGGGCAGATAGGGGTTGGTTCCTGAGCGTAGATAGGAGCTCATTGGTTGCTGGTCACCTGGGCTCATGGTCAGAGGGAGGTATAAAAGGTGGGCACCATCTTAGTTCTGGGTCAGTTCAGCCAGAGGAGAAGACAGGGAGTAGAGGCTCTGTAGGAGCTCTACTCCAGGAGGGCCTAGTGAGAGGCCGAGGAGGAGGTGAAGGGGAGCTGAGATTCTGGCTCATCTCAGCTCCAAGAGAAAGGAACAGAAAGATACAGGAAGGAACAGGAAGGAACTGCAAAGAAGGAGAGACAGAGAAACAGAAGGGCTCAGGAACAAGAAGGTGGAAGGGACCCTAAGAACCCACGAGAATCCAGGGTGCAGGGTCAGGCAGATTAAGGGTACCGGATCCCAAGTTGGTGGAGGAGAAACAACCCTCAGCCAAAGACTGGTCGTCGTAATCATCTATTGGTGCGACACCTCATCAAATCTGCTAGGTAGGCACCATATAGGACAGCGGAGGACGGGGCCCACGTTTAACCGCACAGGTCCGCGGCAGCTGGACAAAAGTGGGTCACTGGTGAGGCAGGCCAGAGAAAGGATTAAAGGGGGTCCTGTGCCATGCTCCTGAACTGCCTGGGAGTTGACCGAGCCCCTCACCTGGTGGACGCAGCACAGCTCGGGCAGTCATTCCCTGCAGAAGTGACTTGGATATTAACCGTGAGTAAAGACCCTGGACTGCAGTACGTTGTCTGTGTGCTTTTTCGCTCCTCCGGCACTACCGGTACTGGGACTCTCACCACCATCACTCCCACCATCCACTACACTGCCCTGGGGCCGCACTCTTCCCGTGGGGAGTCACACTACCCCAGCTGCACACCTCATGAGCCCCAGCGGTCTGCATGCAGCGGCGGTTCCTAATAACCGCAATCCACGGGTGGCGTAGTCGGACATTATCTGAAGTACAGTAGCAGACTACCATTGGTCTGACCACCCTGAGCCGCGGGACCGGGCCGCCACTACTACTCCCAGCGTCTCCCTATTGCCCGGTTCCGCGTGCCAAACAGCCCAGGGGGCGAGTCATATGTGCCCCCCACATCCACCTCCGGAGGATTCTCTGTCCTCATCTACATCCATAGATATTAATGTGGAGAAAAGTATGTGCCCCCCACATCCACCTCCGGGGGCTTCTCTGTCCTCATCTACATCCATAGACATTAATATGAAGAAAGTAAGTGCCCCCCACATCCACCTCCGGGGGCTTCTCTGTCCTCATCTACATCCATAGATATTAATGTGGAGAAAAGTATGTGGCCCCCACATCCACCTCCAGGGGCTTCTCTGTCCTCATCTACATCCATAGACATTAATATGGAGAAAAGTATGTGCCCCCCACATCCACCTCCAGGGGCTTCTCTGTCCTCATCTACATCCATAGACATTAATATGGAGAAAAGTATGTGCCCCCCACATCCACCTCCGGGGGCTTCTCTGTCCTCATCTACATCCATAGACATTAATATGGAGAAAGTAAGTGCCCCCCACATCCACCTCCGGGGGCTTCTCTGTCCTCTATCTACATCCATAGACATTAATATGGAGAAAAGTATGTGCCCCCCACATCCACCTCCAGGGGCTTCTCTGTCCTCATCTACATCCATAGACATTAATATGGGGAAAAGTATGTGCCCCCCTAATCCACCTCTGGGGGCTTCTCTGTCCTCATCTACATCCATAGACATTAATATGGGGAAAAGTATGTGCCCCCCTAATCCACCTCTGGGGGCTTCTCTGTCCTCATCTACATCCATAGACATTAATATGGATAAAGTATGTGCCCCCCACATCAACCTCCGGGGGCTTCTCTGTCCTCTATCTACATCCATAGACCATAATATGGGGAAAAGTATGTGCCCCCCTAATCCACCTCCGGGGGCTTCTCTGTCCTCATCTACATCCATAGACATTAATATGGAGAAAAGTATGTGCCCCCCACATCCACCTCCAGGGGCTTCTCTGTCCATCTACATCCATAGACATTAATATGGAGAAAAGAATGTGCCCCCCACATCCACCTCCGGGGGCTTCTCTGTCCTCATATACATCCATAGACATTAATATGGAGAAAAGTATGTGCCCCCACATCCACCTCCGGGGGCTTCTCTGTCCTCATCTACATCCATAGACATTAATATGGAGAAAGTATGTGCCCCCCACATCCACCTCCAGGGGCTTCTCTGTCCATCTACATCCATAGACATTAATATGGAGGAAAGTATGTGCCCCCCACATCCACCTCCAGGGGCTTCTCTGTCCCCATCTACATCCATAGACATTAATATGGAGAAAAGTATGTGCCCCCCACATCCACCTCCAGGGGCTTCTCTGTCCTCATCTACATCCATAGACATTAATATGGAGGAAAGTATGTGCCCCCCGCATCCACCTCCGGGGGCTTCTCTGTCCTCATCTACATCCATAGACATTAATATGGAGGAAAGTATGTGCCCCCCACATCCACCTCCAGGGGCTTCTCTGTCCACATCTACATCCATAGACATTAATATGGAGAAAGTATGTGCCCCCCACATCCACCTCCAGGGGCTTCTCTGTCCATCTACATCCATAGACATTAATATGGAGGAAAGTATGTGCCCCCCACATCTACCTCCGGGGGCTTCTCTGTCCTCATCTACATCCATAGACATTAATATGGATAAAGTATGTGCCCCCCACATCCATCTCCGGGGGCTTCTCTGTCCTCATCTACATCCATAGACATTAATATGGAGGAAAGTATGTGCCCCCCGCATCCACCTCCGGGGGCTTCTCTGTCCTCATCTACATCCATAGACATTAATATGGAGGAAAGTATGTGCCCCCCACATCCACCTCCAGGGGCTTCTCTGTCCACATCTACATCCATAGACATTAATATGGAGAAAGTATGTGCCCCCCACATCCACCTCCAGGGGCTTCTCTGTCCATCTACATCCATAGACATTAATATGGAGGAAAGTATGTGCCCCCCACATCTACCTCCGGGGGCTTCTCTGTCCTCATCTACATCCATAGACATTAATATGGATAAAGTATGTGCCCCCCACATCCATCTCCGGGGGCTTCTCTGTCCTCATCTACATCCATAGACATTAATATGGATAAAGTATGTGCCCCCCACATCCACCTCCGGGGGCTTCTCTGTCCTCATTTACATCCATAGACATTAATATGGATAAAGTATGTGCCCCCCACATCCATCTCCGGGGGCTTCTCTGTCCTCATCTACATCCATAGACATTAATATGGAGGAAAGTATGTGCCCCCCACATCCACCTCCGGGGGCTTCTCTGTCCTCATCTACATCCATAGACATTAATATGGATAAAGTATGTGCCCCCCACATCCACCTCCTGGGGCTTCTATGTCCCCATCTACATCCATAGACATTAATATGGAGGAAAGTATGTGCCCCCCACATCCACCTCCGGGGGCTTCTCTGTCCTCATTTACATCCATAGACATTAATATGGATAAAGTATGTGCCCCCCACATCCACCTCCGGGGGCTTCTCTGTCCTCATCTACATCCATAGACATTAATATGGAGGAAAGTATGTGCCCCCCACATCCATCTCCGGGGGCTTCTCTGTCCTCATTTACATCCATAGACATTAATATGGATAAAGTATGTGCCCCCCACATCCACCTCCGGGGTCTTCTGTGTCCTCATCTACATCCATAGACATTAATATGGAGAAAAGTATGTGCCCCCCACATCCACCTCCGGGGGCTTCTCTGTCCTCATCTACATCCATAGACATTAATATGGAGAAAAGTATGTGCCCCCCACATCCACCTCCAGGGGCTTCTCTGTCCTCATTTACATCCATAGACATTAATATGGATAAAGTATGTGCCCCCCACATCCACCTCCGGGGTCTGCTCTGTCCTCATCTACATCCATAGACATTAATATGGAGAAAAGTATGTGCCCCCCACATCCACCTTCAGGGGCTTCTCTGTCCTCATCTACAATCATAGACATTAATATGGAGAAAGTATGTGCCCCCCACATCCACCCCCGGGGGCTTCTCTGTCCTCATCTACATCCATAGACATTAATATAGAGAAAAGTATGTGCCCCCCACATCCACCTCCGGGGTCTGCTCTGTCCTCATCTACATCCATAGACATTAATATGGAGAAAAGTATGTGCCCCCCACATCCACCTCCGGGGGCTTCTCTGTCCTCATCTACATCCATAGACATTAATATGGAGAAAAGTATGTGCCCCCCACATCCACCTTCAGGGGCTTCTCTGTCCTCATCTACATCCATAGACATTAATATGGAGAAAAGTATGTGCCCCCCACATCCACCTCCGGGGGCTTCTCTGTCCTCATCTACAATCATAGACATTAATATGGAGAAAGTATGTGCCCCCCACATCCACCTCCAGGAGCTTCTCTGTCCTCATCTACATCCATAGACATTAATATGTAGAAAAGTATGTGCCCCCCACATCTACCTCCGGGGTCTTCTCTGTCCTCATCTACATCCATAGACATTAATATGGAGAAAAGTATGTGCCCCCCACATCCACCTCCGGGGGCTTCTCTGTCCTCCATCTACATCCATAGACATTAATATGGAGAAAGTATGTGCCCCCCATATCCACCTCCAGGGGCTTCTCTGTCCTCATCTACATCCATAGACATTAATATGGAGAAAAGTATGTGCCCCCCACATCCACCTCCGGGGGCTTCTCTGTCCTCATCTACATCCATAGACATTAATATGGAGAAAAGTTTGTGCCCCCCCACATCCACCTCCAGGGGCTTCTCTGTCCATCTACATCCATAGACATTAATATGGAGAAAAGTATGTGCCCCCCACATCCACCTCCGGGGGCTTCTCTGTCCTCCATCTACATCCATAGACATTAATACAGAGAAAAGTATGTGCCCCCCACATCCACCTCCGGGGTCTTCTCTGTCCTCCATCTACATCCATAGACATTAATATGGGGAAAAGTATGTGCCCCCCTAATCCACCTCTGGGGGCTTCTCTGTCCTCATCTACATCCATAGACATTAATATGGAGGAAAGTATGTGCCCCCCACATCAACCTCCGGGGGCTTCTCTGTCCTCATCTACATCCATAAACATTAATATGGAGAAAAGTATGTGCCCCCCACATCCACCTCCGGGGGCTTCTCTGTCCTGCATCTACATCCATAGACATTAATATGGGGAAAAGTATGTGCCCCCCTAATCCACCTCTGGGGGCTTCTCTGTCCTCATCTACATCCATAGACATTAATATGGAGAAAAGTATGTGCCCCCCACATCCACCTCCGGGGGCTTCTCTGCCCTCATCTACATCCATAGACATTAATATGGAGGAAAGTATGTGCCCCCCACATCCACCTCCAGGGGCTTCTCTGTCTTCATCTACATCCATAGACATTAATATGGAGAAAAGTATGTGCCCCCCACATCCACCTCCAGGGGCTTCTCTGTCCTCTATCCACATCCATAGACATTAATACGGAGAAAAGTATGTGCCCCCCACATCCACCTCCAGGGGCTTCTCTGTCCTCATCTACATCCATAGACATTAATATGGAGAAAAGTATGTGCCCCCCACATCCACCTCCGGGGGCTTCTCTGTCCTCATCTACATCCATAGACATTAATATGGGGGAAAGTATGTGCCCCCCACATCCACCTCCGGGGGCTTCTCTGTCCTCATCTACATCCAGAGACATTAATATGGAGAAAAGTATGTGCCCCCCACATCCACCTCCAGGGGCTTCTCTGTCCTCATCTACATCCATAGACATTAATATGGAGAAAAGTATGTGCCCCCCACATCCACCTCCGGGGGCTTCTCTGTCCTCATCTACATCCATAGACATTAATATGGAGAAAAGTATGTGCCCCCCACATCCACCTCCTGGGGCTTCTCTGTCCTCATCTACATCTATAGACATTAATATGGAGAAAGTATGTGCCCCCGTAATCCACCTCTGGGGGCTTCTCTGTCCTCATCTACATCCATAGACATTAATATGGAGGAAAGTATGTGCCCCCCACATCAACCTCCGGGGGCTTCTCTGTCCTCTATCTACATCCATAGACATTAATACGGAGAAAAGTATGTGCCCCCCACATCCACCTCCGGGGGCTTCTCTGTCCTCCATCTACATCCATAGACATTAATATGGGGAAAAGTATGTGCCCCCCTAATCCACCTCTGGGGGCTTCTCTGTCCTCATCTACATCCATAGACATTAATATGGAGAAAGTATGTGCCCCCCACATCCACCTCCGGGGGCTTCTCTGTCCTCATCTACATCCATAGACATTAAAATGGAGAAAAGTATGTGCCCCCCACATCCACCTCCGGGGGCTTCTCTGTCCTCATCTACATTCATAGACATTAATATGTAGAAAGTATGTGCCCCCCACATCCACCTCCGGGGGCTTCTCTGTCCTCATCTACATCCATAGACATTAATATGGAGAAAAGTATGTGCCCCCCACATCCACCTCCGGGGGCTTCTCTCTCCTCATCTACATCCATAGACATTAATATAGAGAAAAGTATGTGCCCCCCCACATCCACCTCCAGGGGCTTCTCTGTCCTCATCTACATCCATAGACATTAATATGGAGAAAGTCTGTGCCCCCCACATCCACCTCCGGGGGCTTCTCTGTCCTCATCTACATCCATAGACATTAATATAGAGAAAAGTATGTGCCCCCCACATATCCACCTCCGGGGTCTTCTCTGTCCTCCATCTACATCCATAGACATTAATATGGAGAAAAGTATGTGCCCCCCACATCCACCTCCGGGGGCTTCTCTGTCCTCATCTACATTCATAGACATTAATATGGAGAAAGTATGTGCCCCCCACATCTACCTCCAGGGGCTTCTCTGTCCTCATCTACATCCATAGACATTAATATGGAGAAAAGTATGTGCCCCCCACATCCACCTCCAGGGGCTTCTCTGTCCTCATCTACATCCATAGACATTAATATGGAGAAAAGTATGTGCCCCCCACATCCACCTCCGGGGACTTCTCTGTCCTCCATCTACATCCATAGACATTAATACGGAGAAAAGTATGTGCCCCCCACATCCACCTCCAGGGGCTTCTCTGTCCTCATCTACATCCATAGACATTAATATGGAGAAAAGTATGTGCCCCCCACATCCACCTCCGGGGACTTCTCTGTCCTCCATCTACATCCATAGACATTAATACGGAGAAAAGTATGTGCCCCCCACATCCACCTCCGGGGTCTTCTCTGTCCTCATCTACATCCATAGACATTAATATGGAGAAAGTATGTGCCCCCCACATCCTCCTCCGGGGTCTTCTCTGTCCTCATCTACATCCATAGACATTAATACGGAGAAAAGTATGAGCCCCCCACATCCACCTCCAGGGGCTTCTCTGTCCTCATCTACATCCATAGACATTAATATGCAGAAAGTATGTGCCCCCCACATCCACCTCCAGGGGCTTTTCTGTCCTCATCTACATCCATAGACATTAATATGGAGAAAAGTATGTGCCCCCCACATCCACCTCCGGGGGCTTCTCTGTCCTCCATCTACATCCATAGACATTAATATGGGGAAAAGTATGTGCCCCCCTAATCCACCTCTGGGGGCTTCTCTGTCCTCATCTACATCCATAGACATTAATATGGAGGAAAGTATGTGCCCCCCACATCAACCTCCGGGGGCTTCTCTGTCCTCTATCTACATCCATAGACATTAATACGGAGAAAAGTATGTGCCCCCCACATCCACCTCCGGGGGCTTCTCTGTCCTCCATCTACATCCATAGACATTAATATGGAGAAAAGTATGTGCCCCCCACATCCACCTCCAGGGGCTTCTCTGTCCTCATCTACATCCATAGACATTAATATGGAGAAAAGTATGTGCCCCCCACATCCACCTCCAGGGGCTTCTCTGTCCTCATCTACATCCATAGACATTAATATGGAGAAAGTATGTGCCCCCCACATCCACCTCCAGGGGCTTCTCTGTCTTCATCTACATCCATAGACATTATTATGGAGAAAAGTATGTGCCCCCCACATCCACCTCCGGGGTCTTCTCTGTCCTCATCTACATCCATAGACATTAATATGGAGTAAAGTATGTGCCCCCCACATCCACCTCCAGGGGCTTCTCTGTCCTCATCTACATCCATAGACATTAATATGGAGAAAAGTATGCGCCCCCCACATCAACCTCAGGGGGCTTCTCTGTCCTCTATCTACATCCATAGACATTAATATGGAGAAAGTATGTGCCCCCCACATCCACCTCCAGGGGCTTCTCTGTCCTCATCTACATCCATAGACATTAATATGGACAAAAGTATGTGCCCCCCACATCCACCTCCGTGGACTTCTCTGTCCTCCATCTACATCCATAGACATTAATATGGAGGAAAGTATGTGCCCCCCTCATCCACCTCCAGGGGCTTCTCTGTCCTCATCTACATCCATAGACATTAATATGGAGAAAAGTATGTGCCCCCCACATCCACCTCCGGGGGCTTCTCTGTCCTCATCTACATCCATAGACATTAATATGGAGGAAAGTATGTGCCCCCCACATCCACCTCCGGGGGCTTCTCTGTCCTCATCTACATCCATAGACATTAATATAGAGGAAAGTATGTGCCCCCCACATCCACCTCCAGGGGCTACTCTGTCCTCATCTACATCCATAGACATTAACATGGAGAAAAGTATGTGCCCCCCACATCCACCTCCGGGGGCTTCTCTGTCCTCATCTACATCCATAGACATTAATATGGAGAACGTATGTGCCCCCCACATCTACCTCCGGGGGCTTCTCTGTCCTCATCTACATCCATAGACATTAATATGGAGAAAAGTATGTGCCCCCCACATCCACCTCCAGGGGCATCTCTGTCCTCATCTACATCCATAGACATTAATATGGAGAAAAGTATGTGCCCCCCACATCCACCTACGGGGGCTTCTCTGTCCTCATCTACATCCATAGACATTAATATGGAGAAAAGTATGTGCCCCCCACATCCACCTCCGGGGGCTTCTCTCTCCTCATCTACATCCATAGACATTAATATGGAGAAAGTATGTGCCCCCCACATCCATCTCCGGGGGCTTCTCTGTCCTCATCTACATCCATAGACATTAATATAGAGAAAGTATGTGCCCCCCACATCCACCTCCGGGGGCTTCTCTGTCCTCATCTACATCCATAGACATTAATATAGAGTTAAGTATGTGCCCCCCACATCCACCTCCGGGGGCTTCTCTGTCCTCATCTACATCCATAGACATTAATATGGAGAAACTATGTGCCCCCCACATCCACCTCCAGGGGCTTCTCTGTCCTCATCTACATCCATAGACATTAATATGGAGAAAGTATGTGCCCCCCACATCCACCTCCGGGGGCTTCTCTGTCCTCATCTACATCCATAGACATTAATATAGAGAAAGTATGTGCCCCCCACATCCACCTCCAGGGGCTTCTCTGTCCTCATCTACATCCATAGACATTAATATGGAGAAAAGTATGTGCCCCCCACATCCACCTCCGGGGGCTTCTCTGTCCTCATCTACATCCATAGACATTAATATGGAGAAAAGTATGTGCCCCCCACATCCACCTCCAGGGGCATCTCTGTCCTCATCTACATCCATAGACATTAATATGGAGAAAAGTATGTGCCCCCCACATCCACCTCCGGGGGCTTCTCTGTCCTCATCTACATCCATAGACATTAATATGGAGAAAAGTATGTGCCCCCCACATCCACCTCCGGGGGCTTCTCTCTCCTCATCTACATCCATAGACATTAATATGGAGAAAGTATGTGCCCCCCACATCCATCTCCGGGGGCCTCTCTGTCCTCATGTACATCCATAGACATTAATATGGAGGAAAGTATGTGCCCCCCACATCCACCTCCGGGGGCTTCTCTGTCCTCATCTACATCCATAGACATTAATATGGAGAAAGTATGTGCCCCCCACATCCACCTCCGGGGGCTTCTCTGTCCTCATGTACATCCATAGACATTAATATGGAGAAAGTATGTGCCCCCCCACATCCACCTCCAGGGGCTTCTCTGTCCTCATGTACATCCATAGACATTAATATGGAGGAAAGTATGTGCCCCCCACATCCACCTCCGGGGGCTTCTCTGTCCTCATCTACATCCATAGACATTAATATGGAGAAAGTATGTGCCCCCCACATCCACCTCCGGGGGCTTCTCTGTCCTCATCTACAGCCATAGACATTAATATGGAGGAAAGTATGTGCCCTCCACATCCATCTCCGGGGTCTTCTCTGTCCTCATCTATATCCATAGACATAAATATGGAGAAAAGTATGTGCCCCCCACATCCATCTCCAGGGGCTTCTCTGTCCTCATCTACATCCATAGACATTAATATAGAGAAAAGTATGTGCCCCCACATCCACCACCGGGGGCTTCTCTGTCCTCATGTACATCCATAGACATTAATATGGAGGAAAGTATGTGCCCCCCACATCCACCTCCGGGGGCTTCTCTGTCCTCATCTACATCCATAGACATTAATAAGGAGGAAAGTATGTGCCCCCCACATCCACCTCCGGGGGCTTCTCTGTCCTCATCTACATCCATAGACATTAATATGGAGAAAGTATGAGCCCCCCACATCCACCTCCGGGGGCTTCTCTGTCCTCATCTACAGCCATAGACATTAATATGGAGGAAAGTATGTGCCCCCCACATCCACCTCCAGGAGCTTCTCTGTCCTCATCTACATCCATAGACATTAATATAGAGAAAAGTATGTGCCCCCCACATCCATCTCCGGGGTCTTCTCTGTCCTCATCTACATCCATAGACATTAATATAGAGAAAAGTATGTGCCCTCCACATCCATCTCCGGGGTCTTCTCTGTCCTCATGTACATCCATAGACATTAATATGGAGAAAGTATGTGCCCCCCACATCCATCTCCGGGGGCTTCTCTGTCCTCATCTACATCCATAGACATTAATATGGAGAAAAGTATGTGCCCTCCACATCCATCTCCGGGGTCTTCTCTGTCCTCATGTACATCCATAGACATTAATATGGAGAAAGTATGTGCCCCCCACATCCATCTCCGGGGGCTTCTCTGTCCTCATCTACATCCATAGACATTAATATAGAGAAAAGTATGTGCCCTCCACATCCATCTCCGGGGTCTTCTCTGTCCTCATGTACATCCATAGACATTAATATGGAGAAAGTATGTGCCCCCCACATCCATCTCCGGGGGCTTCTCTGTCCTCATCTACATCCATAGACATTAATATAGAGAAAAGTATGTGCCCTCCACATCCATCTCCGGGGTCTTCTCTGTCCTCATGTACATCCATAGACATTAATATGGAGAAAGTATGTGCCCCCCACATCCATCTCCGGGGGCTTCTCTGTCCTCATCTACATCCATAGACATTAATATAGAGAAAAGTATGTGCCCCCCACATCCACCTCCAGGGGCTTCTCTGTCCTCATCTACATCCATAGACATTAATATGGAGAAAGTATGTGCCCCCCACATCCATCTCCGGGGGCTTCTCTGTCCTCATCTACATCCATAGACATTAATATGGAGAAAGTATGTGCCCCCCACATCCACCTCCGTGGGCTTCTCTGTCCTCATGTACATCCATAGACATTAATATGGAGAAAGTATGTGCCCCCCACATCCACCTCCGGGGGCTTCTCTGTCCTCATCTACATCCATAGACATTAATTTGGAGGAAAGTATGTGCCCCCCCACATCCACCTCCGGGGGCTTCTCTGTCCTCATCTACATCCATAGACATTAATATGGAGAAAGTATGTGCCCCCCACATCCACCTCCGTGGGCTTCTCTGTCCTCATGTACATCCATAGACATTAATATGGAGAAAGTATGTGCCCCCCACATCCATCTCCGGGGGCTTCTCTGTCCTCATCTACATCCATAGACATTAATATGGAGAAAGTATGTGCCCCCCACATCCACCTCCGTGGGCTTCTCTGTCCTCATGTACATCCATAGACATTAATATGGAGAAAGTATGTGCCCCCCACATCCACCTCCGGGGGCTTCTCTGTCCTCATCTACATCCATAGACATTAATTTGGAGGAAAGTATGTGCCCCCCCACATCCACCTCCAGGGGCTTCTCTGTCCTCATCTACATCCATAGACATTAATATGGAGAAAGTATGTGCCCTCCACATCCATCTCCGGGGTCTTCTCTGCCCTCATCTACATCCATAGACATAAATATGGAGAAAAGTATGTGCCCCCCACATCCACCTCCAGGGGCTTCTCTGTCCTCATCTACATCCATAGACATTAATATGGAGAAAGTATTTGCCCCCCACATCCATCTCCGGGGGCTTCCCTGTCCTCATCTACATCCATAGACATTATTATGGATAAAAGTATGTGCCCCCCACATCCACCTCCGGGGGCTTCTCTGTCCTCATCTACATCCATAGACATTAATATGGAGAAAGTATTTGCCCCCCACATCCATCTCCGGGGGCTTCCCTGTCCTCATCTACATCCATAGACATTAATATGGATAAAACTATGTGCCCCCCACATCCACCTCCAGGGGCTTCTCTGTCCTCATCTACATCTATAGACATTAATATAGAGAAAGTATGTGCCCCCCACATCCACCTCCAGGGGCTTCTCTGTCCTCATCTACATTCACAGACATTAATATGGAGAAAAGTATGTGCCCCCCACATCCACCTCCGGGGGCTTCTCTGTCCTCATCTACATCCATAGACATTAATATGGAGAAAGTATGTGCCCCCCACATCCACCTCCGGGGGCTTCACTGTCCTCATCTACATCCATAGACATTAATATAGAGAAAAGAATGTGCCCCCCACATCCACCTTTGGGGGCTTCTCTGTCCTCATCTACATCCATAGACATTAATATGGAGAAAAGTATGTGCCCCCCACATATCCACCTCCAGGGGCTTCTCTGTCCATCTACATCCATAGACATTAATATGGAGAAAAGTATGTGCCCCCCACATCCACCTCCGTGGGCTTCTCTGTCCTCATCTACATCCATAGACATTAATATGGAGAAAAGTATGTTCCCCCCACATCCACCTCCGGGGGCTTCTCTGTCCTCATCTACATCCATAGACATTAATATGGAGAAAAGTATGTGCCCCCCACATCCACCTCCAGGGGCTTCTCTGTCCATCTACATCCATAGACATTAATATGGAGAAAAGTATGTGCCCCCCACATCCACCTCCGGGGGCTTCTCTGTCCATCTACATCCATAGACATTAATATGGAGAAAAGTATGTGCCCCCCACATCCACCTCCGGGGGCTTCTCTGTCCTCATCTACATCCATAGACATTAATATGGAGAAAAGTATGTGCCCCCCACATCCACCTCCAGGGGCTTCTCTGTCCATCTACATCCATAGACATTAATATGGAGAAAAGTATGTGCCCCCCACATCCACCTCCGTGGGCTTCTCTGTCCTCATCTACATCCATAGACATTAATATGGAGAAAAGAATGTGCCCCCCACATCCACCTCCAGGGGCTTCCCTGTCCTCATCTACATCCATAGACATTAATATGGAGAAAAGTATGTGCCCCCCACATCCACATCCAGGGGCTTCTCTGTCCTCATCTACATCCATAGACATTAATATGGAGAAAAGTATGTGCCCCCCACATCCATCTCCGGGGGCTTCTCTGTCCTCATCTACATCCATAGACATTAATATGGAGGAAAGTATGTTCCCCCCACATCCACCTCCGGGGGCTTCTCTGTCCTCATCTACATCCATAGACATTAATATGGAGAAAGTATGTGCCCCCCACATCCACCTCCAGGGGCTTCTCTGTCCTCATCTACATCCATAGACAATAATATGGAGAAAGTATGTGCCCCCCACATCCACCTCCGGGGGCTTCTCTGTCCTCATCTACATCCATAGACATTAATATGGATAAAAGTATGTGCCCCCCACATATCCACCTCCGGGGGCTTCTCTGTCCTCATCTACATCCATAGACATTAATATGGAGAAAGTATTTGCCCCCCACATCCATCTCCGGGGGCTTCCCTGTCCTCATCTACATCCATAGACATTAATATGGATAAAAGTATGTGCCCCCCACATCCACCTCCAGGGGCTTCTCTGTCCTCATCTACATCTATAGACATTAATATGGAGAAAGTATTTGCCCCCCACATCCATCTCCGGGGGCTTCCCTGTCCTCATCTACATCCATAGACATTAATATGGATAAAAGTATGTGCCCCCCACATCCACCTCCGGGGGCTTCTCTGTCCTCATCTACATCCATAGACATTAATATGAAGAAAAGTATGTGCCCCCCCACATCCACCTCCAGGGGCTTCTCTGTCCTCATCTACATCCATAGACATTAATATGGAGGAAAGTATGTGCCCCCCACATCCACCTCCAGGGGCTTATCTGTCCTCATCTACATCCATAGACATTAATATGGAGGAAAGTATGTGCCCCCCACATCCACCTCCAGGGGCTTCTCTGTCCTCATCTACATCCATAGACATTAATATGGAGAAAGTATGTGCCCCCCATATCCACCTCCGTGGGCTTCTCTGTCCTCATCTACATCCATAGACATTAATATGGAGGAAAGTATGTGCCCCCCACATCCACCTCCGGGGGCTTCTCTGTCCTCATCTACATCCATAGACATTAATATGGAGAAAGTATGTGCCCCCCCACATCCACCACCGGGGGCTTCTCTGTCCTCATCTACATCCATAGACATTAATATGGAGGAAAGTATGTGCCCCCCACATCCACCTCCGGGGGCTTCTCTGTCCTCATCTACATCCATAGACATTAATATGGAGGAAAGTATGTGCCCTCCACATCCATCTCCGGGGTCTTCTCTGTCCTCATCTACATCCATAGACATAAATATGGAGAAAAGTATGTGCCCCCCACATCCACCTCCAGGGGCTTCTCTGTCCTCATCTACAGCCATAGACATTAATATGGAGGAAAGTATGTGCCCCCCACATCCACCTCCAGGGGCTTCTCTGTCCTCATCTACATCCATAGACATTAATATGGAGAAAGTATGTGCCCCCCATATCCATCTCCGGGGGCTTCTCTGTCCTCATCTACATCCATAGACATTAATATGGAGAAAGTATGTGCCCCCCACATCCACCTCCGTGGGCTTCTCTGTCCTCATGTAATATGGAGAAAGTATGTGCCCCCCACATCCACCTCCGGGGGCTTCTCTGTCCTCATCTACATCCATAGACATTAATTTGGAGGAAAGTATGTGCCCCCCACATCCACCTCCAGGGGCTTCTCTGTCCTCATCTACATCCATAGACATTAATATGGAGAAAGTATGTGCCCCCTACATCCACCTCCGGGGGCTTCTCTGTCCTCATCTACATCCATAGACATTAATATGGAGAAAGTATGTGCCCCCCACATCCATCTCCGGGGGCTTCTCTGTCCTCATCTACATCCATAGACATTAATATGGAGAAAGTATGTGCCCCCCACATCCACCTCCGTGGGCTTCTCTGTCCTCATGTACATCCATAGACATTAATATGGAGAAAGTATGTGCCCCCCACATCCACCTCCGGGGGCTTCTCTGTCCTCATCTACATCCATAGACATTAATTTGGAGTAAAGTATGTGCCCCCCACATCCACCTCCAGGGGCTTCTCTGTCCTCATCTACATCCATAGACATTAATTTGGAGTAAAGTATGTGCCCCCCACATCCACCTCCGGGGGCTTCTCTGTCCTCATCTACATCCATAGACATTAATATGGAGAAAGTATGTGCCCCCCACATCCACCTCCGGGGGCTTCTCTGTCCTCATCTACATCCATAGACATTAATATGGAGAAAGTATGTGCCCCCCACATCCACCTCCGGGGGCTTCTCTGTCCTCATCTACATCCATAGACATTAATTTGGAGGAAAGTATGAGCCCCCCACATCCATCTCCGGGGTCTTCTCTGCCCTCATCTACATCCATAGACATAAATATGGAGAAAAGTATGTGCCCCCCACATCCACCTCCAGGGGCTTCTCTGTCCTCATCTACATCCATAGACATTAATATAGAGAAAAGTATGTGCCCCCCACATCCACCTCCAGGGGCTTCTCTGTCCTCATCTCCATCCATAGACATTAATATGGATAAAAGTATGTGCCCCCCACATCCACCTCCGGCGGCTTCTCTGTCCTCATCTACATCCATAGACATTAATATGGATAAAAGTATGTGCCCCCCACATATCCACCTCCGGGGGCTTCTCTGTCCTCATCTACATCCATAGACATTAATATGGAGAAAGTATTTGCCCCCCACATCCATCTCCGGGGGCTTCCCTGTCCTCATCTACATCCATAGACATTAATATGGATAAAAGTATGTGCCCCCCACATCCACCTCCAGGGGCTTCTCTGTCCTCATCTACATCTATAGACATTAATATAGAGAAAGTATGTGCCCCCCACATCCACCTCCAGGGGCTTCTCTGTCCTCATCTACATCCAAAGACATTAATATGGAGAAAAGTATGTGCCCCCCACATCCACCTCCGGGGGCTTCTCTGTCCTCATCTACATCCATAGATATTAGTATGGAGAAAAGTATGTGCCCCCCACATCCACCTCCAGGGGCTTCTCTGTCCTCATCTACATCCATAGACATTAATATGGAGAGAGTATGTGCCCCCCACATCCACCACCAGGGGCTTCACTGTCCTCATCTACATCCATAGACATTAATATGGAGAAAGTATGTGCCCCCCACATCCACCTCCGGGGGCTTCACTGTCCTCATCTACATCCATAGACATTAATATGGAGGAAAGAATGTGCCCCCCACATCCACCTCCAGGGGCTTCTCTGTCCATCTACATCCATAGACATTAATATGGAGAAAAGTATGTGCCCCCCACATCCACCTCCGGGGGCTTCTCTGTCCTCATCTACATCCATAGACATTAATATGGAGAAAGTATGTGCCCCCCACATCCACCTCCGGGGGCTTCACTGTCCTCATCTACATCCATAGACATTAATATGGAGAAAAGAATGTGCCCCCCACATCCACCTCCAGGGGCTTCTCTGTCCATCTACATCCATAGACATTAATATGGAGAAAAGTATGTGCCCCCCACATCCAACTCCGTGGGCTTCTCTGTCCTCATCTACATCCATAGACATTAATATGGAGAAAAGAATGTGCCCCCCACATCCACCTCCAGGGGCTTCTCTGTCCTCATCTACATCCATAGACATTAATATGGAGAAAAGTATGTGCCCCCCACATCCACCTCCAGGGGCTTCTCTGTCCTCATCTACATCCATAGACATTAATATGGAGAAAGTATGTGCCCCCCACATCCACCTCCGGGGACTTCTCTGTCCTCATCTACATCCATAGACATTAATATGGAGAAAAGTATGTGCCCCCCACATCCACCTCCAGGGGCTTCTCTGTCCATCTACATCCATAGACATTAATATGGAGAAAAGTATGTGCCCCCCACATCCAACTCCGTGGGCTTCTCTGTCCTCATCTACATCCATAGACATTAATATGGAGAGAGTATGTGCCCCCCACATCCACCACCAGGGGCTTCACTGTCCTCATCTACATCCATAGACATTAATATGGAGAAAGTATGTGCCCCCCACATCCACCTCCGGGGGCTTCACTGTCCTCATCTACATCCATAGACATTAATATGGAGGAAAGAATGTGCCCCCCACATCCACCTCCAGGGGCTTCTCTGTCCATCTACATCCATAGACATTAATATGGAGAAAAGTATGTGCCCCCCACATCCACCTCCGGGGGCTTCTCTGTCCTCATCTACATCCATAGACATTAATATGGAGAAAGTATGTGCCCCCCACATCCACCTCCGGGGGCTTCACTGTCCTCATCTACATCCATAGACATTAATATGGAGAAAAGAATGTGCCCCCCACATCCACCTCCAGGGGCTTCTCTGTCCATCTACATCCATAGACATTAATATGGAGAAAAGTATGTGCCCCCCACATCCAACTCCGTGGGCTTCTCTGTCCTCATCTACATCCATAGACATTAATATGGAGAAAAGAATGTGCCCCCCACATCCACCTCCAGGGGCTTCTCTGTCCTCATCTACATCCATAGACATTAATATGGAGAAAAGTATGTGCCCCCCACATCCACCTCCAGGGGCTTCTCTGTCCTCATCTACATCCATAGACATTAATATGGAGAAAAGTATGTGCCCCCCACATCCAACTCCGTGGGCTTCTCTGTCCTCATCTACATCCATAGACATTAATATGGAGAAAAGAATGTGCCCCCCACATCCACCTCCAGGGGCTTCTCTGTCCTCATCTACATCCATAGACATTAATATGGAGAAAAGTATGTGCCCCCCACATCCAACTCCAGGGGCTTCTCTGTCCTCATCTACATCCATAGACATTAATATGGAGAAAGTATGTGCCCCCCACATCCACCTCCGGGGACTTCTCTGTCCTCATCTACATCCATAGACATTAATATGGAGGAAAGTATGTGCCCCCCACATCCACCTCCGGGGGCTTCTCTGTCCATCTACATCCATAGACATTAATATGGAGAAAAGTATGTGCCCCCCACATCCACCTCCAGGGGCTTCTCTGTCCATCTACATCCATAGACATTAATATGGAGGAAAGTATGTGCCCCCCACATCCACCTCCAGGGGCTTCTCTGTCCATCTACATCCATAGACATTAATATGGAGAAAAGTATGTGCCCCCCACATCCACCTCCAGGGGCTTCTCTGTCCTCATCTACATCCATAGACATTAATATGGAGAAAAGTATGTGCCCCCCACATCCACCTCCAGGGGCTTCTCTGTCCATCTACATCCATAGACATTAATATGGAGAAAAGTATGTGCCCCCCACATCCACCTCCGTGGGCTTCTCTGTCCTCATCTACATCCATAGACATTAATATGGAGAAAAGTATGTGCCCCCCACATCCACCTCCGGGGGCTTCTCTGTCCTCATCTACATCCATAGACATTAATATGGAGGAAAGTATGTGCCCCCCACATCCACCTCCGGGGGCTTCTCTATCCTCATCTACATCTATAGACATTAATATAGAGAAAGTATGTGCCCCCCACATCCACCTCCAGGGGCTTCTCTGTCCTCATCTACATCCACAGACATTAATATGGAGAAAAGTATGTGCCCCCCACATCCACCACCAGGAGCTTCTCTGTCCTCATCTACATCCATAGACATTAATATGGAGAAAGTATGTGCCCCCCACATCCACCTCCGGGGGCTTCACTGTCCTCATCTACATCCATAGACATTAATATAGAGAAAAGAATGTGCCCCCCACATCCACCTTCGGGGGCTTCTCTGTCCTCATCTACATCCATAGACATTAGTACGGAGAAAAGTATGTGCCCCCCACATCCACCTCCGGGGGCTTCTCTGTCCTCATCTACATCCATAGACATTAATATGGAGAAAAGTATGTGCCCCCCACATCCACCTCCGGGGGCTTCTCTGTCCTCATCTACATCCATAGACATTAATATGGAGGAAAGTATGTGCCCCCCACATCCACCTCCGGGGGCTTCTCTGTCCTCATCTACATCCATAGACATTAATATGGAGGAAAGTATGTGCCCCCCACATCCACCTCCGGGGGCTTCTCTGTCCTCATCTACATCCATAGACATTAATATGGAGGAAAGTATGTGCCCCCCACATCCACCTCCAGGGGCTTCTCTGTCCTCATCTACATCCATAGACATTAATATGGAGAAAAGTATGTGCCCCCCACATCCACCTCCAGGGGCTTCTCTGTCCTCATCTACATCCATAGACATTAATATGGAGGAAAGTATGTGCCCCCCACATCCACCTCCGGGGGCTTCTCTGTCCTCATCTACATCCATAGACATTAATATGGAGGAAAGTATGTGCCCCCCACATCCACCTCCGGGGGCTTCTCTGTCCTCATCTACATCCATAGACATTAATATGGAGGAAAGTATGTGCCCCCCACATCCACCTCCGGGGGCTTCTCTGTCCTCATCTACATCCATAGACATTAATATGGAGGAAAGTATGTGCCCCCCACATCCACCTCCGGGGGCTTCTCTGTCCTCATCTACATCCATAGACATTAATATGGAGGAAAGTATGTGCCCCCCACATCCACCTCCGGGGGCTTCTCTGTCCTCATCTACATCCATAGACATTAATATGGAGAAAAGTATGTGCCCCCTACATATCCACCTCCGGGGGCTTCTCTGTCCTCATCTACATCCATAGACATTAATATGGAGAAAGTATGTGCCCCCCACATCCACCTCCGGGGGCTTCTCTGTCCTCATCTACATCCATAGACATTAATATGGAGGAAAGTATGTGCCCCCCACATCCACCTCCGGGGGCTTCTCTGTCCTCATCTACATCCATAGACATTAGTATGGAGGAAAGTATGTGCCCCCCACATCCACTTCCAGGGGCTTCTCTGTCCATCTACATCCATAGACATTAATATGGAGAAAAGTATGTGCCCCCCACATCCACCTCCGTGGGCTTTTCTGTCCTCATCTACATCCATAGACATTAATATGGAGAAAAGTATGTGCCCCCCACATCCACCTCCAGGGGCTTCTCTGTCCTCATCTACATCCATAGACATTAATATGGAGAAAAGTATGTGCCCCCCACATCCACCTCCAGGGGCTTCTCTGTCCTCATCTACATCCATAGACATTAATATGGAGAAAAGTATGTGCCCCCCACATCCACCTCCAGGGGCTTCTCTGTCCTCATCTACATCCATAGACATTAATATGGAGAAAAGTATGTGCCCCCCACATCCACCTCCAGGGGCTTCTCTGTCCTCATCTACATCCATAGACATTAATATGGAGAAAAGTATGTGCCCCCCACATCCACCTCCAGGGGCTTCTCTGTCCTCATCTACATCCATAGACATTAATATGGAGAAAAGTATGTGCCCCCCACATCCACCTCCAGGGGCTTCTCTGTCCTCATCTACATCCATAGACATTGATATGGAGAAAAGTATGTGCCCCCCACATCCACCTCCAGGGCCTTCTCTGTCCATCTACATCCATAGACATTAATATGGAGAAAAGTATGTGCCCCCCACATCCACCTCCAGGGGCTTCTCTGTCCTCATCTATATCCATAGACATTAATATGGAGAAAAGTATGTGCCCCCCACATCCATCTCCAGGGGCTTCTCTGTCCATCTACATCCATAGACATTAATATGGAGAAAAGTATGTGCCCCCCACATCCACCTCCGTGGGCTTCTCTGTCCTCATCTACATCCATAGACATTAATATGGAGAAAAGTATGTGCCCCCCAAATCCACCTCCAGGGGCTTCTCTGTCCATCTACATCCATAGACATTAATATGGAGAAAAGTATGTGCCCCCCACATCCACCTCCGTGGGCTTCTCTGTCCTCATCTACATCCATAGACATTAATATGGAGAAAGTATGTGCCCCCCACATCCACCTTCAGGGGCTTCTCTGTCCTCATCTACATCCATAGACATTAATATGGAGGAAAGTATGTGCCCCCCACATCCACCTCCGGTGGCTTCTCTGTCCTCATCTACATCCATAGACATTAATATGGAGGAAAGTATGTGCCCCCCACATCCACCTCCAGGGGCTTCTCTGTCCTCATCTACATCCATAGACATTAATATGGAGAAAAGTATGTGCCCCCCACATCCACCTCCGTGGGCTTCTCTGTCCTCATCTACATCCATAGACATTAATATGGAGAAAGTATGTGCCCCCCACATCCCCCTTCAGGGGCTTCTCTGTCCTCATCTACATCCATAGACATTAATATGGAGGAAAGTATGTGCCCCCCACATCCACCTCCGGGGGCTTTTCTGTCCTCATCTACATCCATAGACATTAATATGGAGGAAAGTATGTGCCCCCCACATCCACCTCCAGGGGCTTCTCTGTCCATCTACATCCATAGACATTAATATGGAGAAAAGTATGTGCCCCCCACATCCACCTCCGTGGGCTTCTCTGTCCTCATCTACATCCATAGACATTAATATGGAGAAAAGTATGTGCCCCCCACATCCACCTCCGGGGGCTTCTCTGTCCTCATCTACATCCATAGACATTAATATGGAGGAAAGTATGTGCCCCCCACATCCACCTCCAGGGGCTTCTCTGTCCATCTACATCCATAGACATTAATATGGAGAAAAGTATGTGCCCCCCACATCCACCTCCAGGGGCTTCTCTGTCCATCTACATCCATAGACATTAATATGGGGAAAAGTATGTGCCCCCCACATCCACCTCCAGGGGCTTCTCTGTCCTCATCTACATCCATAGACATTAATATGGAGAAAAGTATGTGCCCCCCACATCCACCTCGAGGGGCTTCTCTGTCCATCTACATCCATAGACATTAATATGGAGAAAAGTATGTGCCCCCCACATCCACCTCCGTGGGCTTCTCTGTCCTCATCTACATCCATAGACATTAATATGGAGAAAAGTATGTGCCCCCCACATCCACCTCCGGGGGCTTCTCTGTCCTCATCTACATCCATAGACATTAATATGGAGGAAAGTATGTGCCCCCCACATCCACCTCCGGGGGCTTCTCTATCCTCATCTACATCCATAGACATTAATATGGAGAAAGTATGTGCCCCCCACATCCACCTCCAGGGGCTTCTCTGTCCTCATCTACATCCATAGACATTAATATGGAGAAAAGTATGTGCCCCCCACATCCACCTCCGGGGGCTTCTCTGTTCTCATCTACATCCATAGACATTAATATAGGGAAAAGTATGTGCCCCCCACATCCACCTCTTGGGGCTTCTCTGTCCTCATCTACATCCATAGACATTAATATGGAGGAAAGTATGTGCCCCCCACATCCACCTCCGGGGGCTTCTCTGTCCTCATCTACATCCATAGACATTAATATGGAGGAAAGTATGTGCCCCCCACATCCACCTCCGGGGGCTTCTCTATCCTCATCTACATCCATAGACATTAATATGGAGGAAAGTATGTGCCCCCCACATCCACCTCCGGGGGCTTCTCTGTCCTCATCTACATCCATAGACATTAATATGGAGGAAAGTATGTGCCCCCAACATCCACCTCCGGGGGCTTCTCTGTCCTCATGTACATCCATAGACATTAATATGGAGGAAAGTATGTGCCCCCCACATCCACCTCCGGGGGCTTCTCTGTCCTCATCTACATCCATAGACATTAATATAGAGGAAAGTATGTGCCCCCCACATCCACCACCGGGGGCTTCTCTGGCCTCCATCTATATCTATAGACATTAATATAGAGGAAAGTATGTGCCCCCCACATCCACGTCCGGGGGCTTCTCTGTCCTCATCTACATCCATAGACATTAATATGGAGAAAGTATGTGCCCCCCACATCCATCTCCGGGGGCTTCTCTGTCCTCATCTACATCCATAGACATTAATATGGAGAAAGTATGTGCCCCCCACATCCACCTCCGTGGGCTTCTCTGTCCTCATCTACATCCATAGACATTAATATGGAGAAAGTATGTGCCCCCCACATCCACCTCCGGGGGCTTCTCTGTCCTCATCTACATCCATAGACATTAATTTGGAGGAAAGTATGTGCCCCCCACATCCCCCTCCGGGGGCTTCTCTGTCCTCATCTACATCCATAGACATTAATTTGGAGGAAAGTATGTGCCCCCCACATCCACCTCCAGGGGCTTCTCTGTCCTCATCTACATCCATAGACATTAATATGGAGAAAGTATGTGCCCCCCACATCCACCTCCGGGGGCTTCTCTGTCCTCATCTACATCCATAGACATTAATTTGGAGGAAAGTATGTGCCCTCCACATCCACCTCCGGGGGCTTCTCTGTCCTCATCTACATCCATAGACATTAATTTGGAGGAAAGTATGTGCCCTCCACATCCACCTCCGGGGGCTTCTCTGCCCTCATCTACATCCATAGACATAAATATGGAGAAAAGTATGTGCCCCCCCACATCCACCTCTTGGGGCTTCTCTGTCCTCATCTACATCCATAGAC
Source organism: Phyllobates terribilis (assembly GCF_046119375.1). NCBI lineage: Eukaryota > Metazoa > Chordata > Amphibia > Anura > Dendrobatidae > Phyllobates > Phyllobates terribilis. The sequence continues at coordinate 409,192,063 of NW_027362769.1, read as the reverse complement.
ATTAATATGGAGGAAAGTATGTGCCCCCCACATCCACCTCCGGGGGCTTCTCTGTCCTCATCTACATCCATAGACATTAATATGGAGGAAAGAATGTGCCCCCACATCCACCTCCGGGGGCTTCTCTGTCCTCATCTACATCCATAGACATTAATATAGAGGAAAGTATGTGCCCCCCACATCCACCACCGGGGGCTTCTCTGGCCTCCATCTATATCTATAGACATTAATATGGAGGAAAGTATGTGCCCCCCACATCCACCTCCGGGGGCTTCTCTGTCCTCATCTACATCCATAGACATTAATATGGAGAAAGTATGTGCCCCCCACATCCACCTCCAGGGGCTTCTCTGTCCTCATCTACATCCATAGACATTAATATAGAGAAAAGTATGTGCCCCCCACATCCACCTCAGGGGGCTTCTCTGTCCTCATCTACATCCATAGACATTATTATGGAGAAAGTATGTGCCCCCCACATCCATCTCCGGGGGCTTCTCTGTCCTCATCTACATCCATAGACATTAATATGGAGAAAGTATGTGCCCCCCACATCCACCTCCGTGGGCTTCTCTGTCCTCATGTACATCCATAGACATTAATATGGAGAAAGTATGTGCCCCCCACATCCACCTCCGGGGGCTTCTCTGTCCTCATCTACATCCATAGACATTAATTTGGAGGAAAGTATGTGCCCTCCACATCCATCTGCGGGGTCTTCTCTGCCCTCATCTACATCCATAGACATAAATATGGAGAAAAGTATGTGCCCCCCACATCCACCTCCAGGGGCTTCTCTGTCCTCATCTACATCCATAGACATTAATATGGAGAAAAGTATGTGCCCCCCACATCCACCTCCGGGGGCTTCTCTGTCCTCATCTACATCCATAGACATTAATATGGAGAAAAGTATGTGCCCCCCACATCCACCTCCAGGGGCTTCTCTGTCCTCATCTACATCCATAGACATTAATATGGAAGAAAGTATGTGCCCCCCACATCCACCTCCGGGGGCTTCTCTGTCCTCATCTACATCCATAGACATTAATATAGAGGAAAGTATGTGCCCCCCACATCCACCACCGGGGGCTTCTCTGGCCTCCATCTATATCTATAGACATTAATATGGAGGAAAGTATGTGCCCCCCACATCCACCTCCAGGGGCTTCTCTGTCCTCATCTACATCCATAGACATTAATATGGAGGAAAGTATGTGCCCCCCACATCCACCTCCGGGGGCTTCTCTGTCCTCATCTACATCCATAGACATTAATATGGAGGAAAGTATGTGCCCCCCACATCCACCACCGGGGGCTTCTCTGGCCTCCATCTATATCTATAGACATTAATATGGAGAAAGTATGTGCCCCCACATCCACCTCCGGGGGCTTCTCTGTCCTCCATCTATATCTATAGACACTAATATGGAGGAAAGTATGTGCCCCCCACATCCACCTCCGGGGGCTTCTCTGTCCTCATCTACATCCATAGACATTAATATGGAGAAATTATGTGCCCCCCACATCCATCTCCAGGGGCTTCTCTGTCCTCATCTACATCCATAGACATTAATATAGAGGAAAGTATGTGCCCCCCACATCCACCACCGGGGGCTTCTCTGGCCTCCATCTATATCTATAGACATTAATATGGAGGAAAGTATGTGCCCCCCACATCCACCTCCGGGGGCTTCTCTGTCCTCATCTACATCCATAGACATTAATATGGAGAAAGTATGTGCCCCCCACATCCACCTCCGGGGGCTTCTCTGTCCTCATCTACATCCATAGACATTAATATGGAGGAAAGTATGTGCCCCCCACATCCACCTCCGGGGGCTTCTCTGTCCTCATCTACATCCATAGACATTAATATAGAGAAAAGTATGTGCCCCCCACATCCACCTCCGGGGGCTTCTCTGTCCTCATCTACATCCATAGACATTAATATGGAGAAAGTATGTGCCCCCCACATCCACCTCCAGGGGCTTCTCTGTCCTCATCTACATCCATAGACATTAATATGGAGAAAAGTATGTGCCCCCCACATATCCACCTCCGGGGGCTTCTCTGTCCTCATCTACATCCATAGACATTAATATGGAGAAAGTATGTGCCCCCCACATCCACCTCCAGGGGCTTCTCTGTCCTCATCTACATCCATAGACATTAATATGGAGAAAGTATGTGCCCCCCACATCCACCTCCAGGGGCTTCTCTGTCCTCATCTACATCCATAGACATTAATATGGAGGAAAGTATGTGCCCCCCACATCCACCTCCGGGGGCTTCTCTGTCCTCATCTACATCCATAGACATTAATATAGAGAAAAGTATGTGCCCCCCACATCCACCTCCGGGGGCTTCTCTGTCCTCATCTACATCCATAGACATTAATATGGAGAAAGTATGTGCCCCCCACATCCACCTCCAGGGGCTTCTCTGTCCTCATCTACATCCATAGACATTAATATGGAGAAAAGTATGTGTCCCCCACATCCAATTCCAGGGGCTTCTCTGTCCTCATCTACATCCATAGACATTAATATGGAGAAAGTATGTGCCCTCCACATCCACCTCCGGGGGCTTCTCTGTCCTCATCTACATCCATAGACATTAAAATGGAGAAAGTATGTGCCCCCCACATCCATCTCCGGGGGCTTCTCTGTCCTCATCTACATCCATAGACATTAATATGGAGAAAGTATGTGCCCCCCACATCCATCTCCGGGGGCTTCTCTGTCCTCATCTACATCCATAGACATTAATATGGAGAAAGTATGTGCCCCCCACATCCACCTCCGTGGGCTTCTCTGTCCTCATGTACATCCATAGACATTAATATGGAGAAAGTATGTGCCCCCCACATCCACCTCCGGGGGCTTCTCTGTCCTCATCTACATCCATAGACATTAATATGGAGAAAGTATGTGCCCCCCACATCCACCTCCAGGGGCTTCTCTGTCCTCATCTACATCCATAGACATTAATATGGAGAAAGTATGTGCCCCCCACATCCACCTCCGGGGGCTTCTCTGTCCTCATGTACATCCATAGACATTAATATGGAGGAAAGTATGTGCCCCCCACATCCACCTCCGGGGGCTTCTCTGTCCTCATGTACATCCATAGACATTAATATGGAGGAAAGTATGTGCCCTCCACATCCATCTCCGGGGTCTTCTCTGTCCTCATCTACATCCATAGACATAAATATGGAGAAAAGTATGTGCCCCCCACATCCACCTCCAGGGGCTTCTCTGTCCTCATCTACATCCATAGACATTAATATGGGGAAAGTATGTGCCCCCCACATCCACCTCCGTGGGCTTCTCTGTCCTCATCTACATCCATAGACATTAATATGGAGAAAAGTATGTGCTCCCCCAAATCCACCTCCGGGGGCTTCTCTGTCCTCATCTACATCCATAGACATTAATATGGAGAAAAGTATGTGCCCCCCCACATCCATCTCCGGGGGCTTCTCTGTCCTCATCTACATCCATAGACATTAATATGGAGAAAAGTATGTGCCCCCCCACATCCAACTCCGGGGGCTTCTCTGTACATCTACATCCATAGACATTAATATGGAGAAAAGTATGTGCCCCCCCACATCCATCTCCGGGGGCTTCTCTGTCCTCATCTACATCCATAGACATTAATATGGAGAAAGTATGTGCCCCCCACATCCATCTCCGGGGGATTCTCTGTCCTCATCTACATCCATAGACATTAATATGGAGAAAGTATGTGCCCCCCACATCCACCTCCGTGGGCTTCTCTGTCCTCATCTACATCCATAGACATTAATATGGGGAAAGTATGTGCCCCCCACATCCACATCCGGGGGCTTCTCTGTCCTCATCTACATCCATAGACATTAATATGGAGAAAAGTATGTGCCCCCCCAAATCCACCTCCGGGGGCTTCTCTGTCCTCATCTACATCCATAGACATTAATATGGAGAAAAGTATGTGCCCCCCCCACATCCATCTCCGGGGGCTTCTCTGTCCTCATCTACATCCATAGACATTAATATGGAGAAAAGTATGTGCCCCCCCACATCCAACTCCGGGGGCTTCTCTGTACATCTACATCCATAGACATTAATATGGAGAAAAGTATGTGCCCCCCCACATCCATCTCCGGGGGCTTCTCTGTCCTCATCTACATCCATAGACATTAATATGGAGAAAGTATGTGCCCCCCACATCCATCTCCGGGGGCTTCTCTGTCCTCATCTACATCCATAGACATTAATATGGAGAAAGTATGTGCCCCCCACATCCACCTCCGGGGGATTCTCTGTCCTCATCTACATCCATAGACATTAATATGGAGAAAGTATGTGCCCCCCACATCCACCTCCGTGGGCTTCTCTGTCCTCATCTACATCCATAGACATTAATATGGAGAAAAGTATGTGCTCCCCCAAATCCACCTCCGGGGGCTTCTCTGTCCTCATCTACATCCATAGACATTAATATGGAGAAAAGTATGTGCCCCCCCACATCCATCTCCGGGGGCTTCTCTGTCCTCATCTACATCCATAGACATTAATATGGAGAAAAGTATGTGCCCCCCCACATCCAACTCCGGGGGCTTCTCTGTACATCTACATCCATAGACATTAATATGGAGAAAAGTATGTGCCCCCCCACATCCATCTCCGGGGGCTTCTCTGTCCTCATCTACATCCATAGACATTAATATGGAGAAAGTATGTGCCCCCCACATCCATCTCCGGGGGATTCTCTGTCCTCATCTACATCCATAGACATTAATATGGAGAAAGTATGTGCCCCCCACATCCACCTCCGTGGGCTTCTCTGTCCTCATCTACATCCATAGACATTAATATGGGGAAAGTATGTGCCCCCCACATCCACATCCGGGGGCTTCTCTGTCCTCATCTACATCCATAGACATTAATATGGAGAAAAGTATGTGCCCCCCCAAATCCACCTCCGGGGGCTTCTCTGTCCTCATCTACATCCATAGACATTAATATGGAGAAAAGTATGTGCCCCCCCCACATCCATCTCCGGGGGCTTCTCTGTCCTCATCTACATCCATAGACATTAATATGGAGAAAAGTATGTGCCCCCCCACATCCAACTCCGGGGGCTTCTCTGTACATCTACATCCATAGACATTAATATGGAGAAAAGTATGTGCCCCCCCACATCCATCTCCGGGGGCTTCTCTGTCCTCATCTACATCCATAGACATTAATATGGAGAAAGTATGTGCCCCCCACATCCATCTCCGGGGGCTTCTCTGTCCTCATCTACATCCATAGACATTAATATGGAGAAAGTATGTGCCCCCCACATCCACCTCCGGGGGATTCTCTGTCCTCATCTACATCCATAGACATTAATATGGAGAAAGTATGTGCCCCCCACATCCACCTCCGTGGGCTTCTCTGTCCTCATCTACATCCATAGACATTAATATGGAGAAAAGTATGTGCCCCCCCACATCCACCTCCGGGGGCTTCTCTGTCCTCATCTACATCCATAGACATTAATATGGAGAAAAGTATGTGCCCCCCCACATCCATCTCCGGGGGCTTCTCTGTCCTCATCTACATCCATAGACATTAATATGGAGAAAAGTATGTGCCCCCCCACATCCAACTCCGGGGGCTTCTCTGTCCATCTACATCCATAGACATTAATATGGAGAAAAGTATGTGCCCCCCACATCCACCTCCAGGGGCTTCTCTGTCCTCATCTACATCCATAGACATTAATATGGAGAAAGTATGTGCCCCCCACATCCACCTCCAGGGGCTTCTCTGTCCATCTACATCCATAGACATTAATATGGAGAAAAGTATGTGCCCCCCACATCCACCTCCAGGGGCTTCTCTGTCCTCATCTACATCCATAGACATTAATATGGAGAAAAGTATGTGCCCCCCACATCCACCTCCAGGGGCTTCTCTGTCCTCATCTACATCCATAGACATTAATATGGAGGAAAGTATGTGCCCCCCCACATCCACCTCCGGGGGCTTCTCTGTCCATCTACATCCATAGACATTAATATGGAGAAAAGTATGTGCCCCCCACATCCACCTCCAGGGGCTTCTCTGTCCTCATCTACATCCATAGACATTAATATGGAGAAAAGTATGTGCCCCCCACATCCACCTCCAGGGGCTTCTCTGTCCTCATCTACATCCATAGACATTAATATGGAGAAAGTATGTGCCCCCCACATCCACCTCCAGGGGCTTCTCTGTCCATCTACATCCATAGACATTAATATGGAGAAAAGTATGTGCCCCCCACATCCACCTCCAGGGGCTTCTCTGTCCTCATCTACATCCATAGACATTAATATGGAGAAAGTATGTGCCCCCCACATCCACCTCCAGGGGCTTCTCTGTCCATCTACATCCATAGACATTAATATGGAGAAAAGTATGTGCCCCCCACATCCACCTCCAGGGGCTTCTCTGTCCTCATCTACATCCATAGACATTAATATGGAGAAAAGTATGTGCCCCCCACATCCACCTCCAGGGGCTTCTCTGTCCTCATCTACATCCATAGACATTAATATGGAGAAAGTATGTGCCCCCCACATCCACCTCCAGGGGCTTCTCTGTCCATCTACATCCATAGACATTAATATGGAGAAAAGTATGTGCCCCCCACATCCACCTCCAGGGGCTTCTCTGTCCCCATCTACATCCATAGACATTAATATGGAGGAAAGAATGTGCCCCCCACATCCACCTCCAGGGGCTTCTCTGTCCTCATCTACATCCATAGACATTAATATGGAGGAAAGTATGTGCCCCCCCACATCCACCTCCGGGGGCTTCTCTGTCCTCATCTACATCCATAGACATTAATATGGAGGAAAGTATGTGCCCCCCACATCCACCTCCAGGGGCTTCTCTGTCCATCTACATCCATAGACATTAATATGGAGAAAAGTATGTGCCCCCCACATCCACCTCCGGGGGCTTCTCTGTCCTCATCTACATCCATAGACATAAATATGGAGAAAAGTATGTGCCCCCCACATCCACCTCCAGGGGCTTCTCTGTCCTCATCTACATCCATAGACATTAATATAGAGAAAAGTATGTGCCCCCCACATCCACCTCCAGGGGCTTCTCTGTCCTCATCTACATCCATAGACATTAATATGGAGAAAGTATGTGCCCCCCACATCCACCTCCGTGGGCTTCTCTGTCCTCATGTACATCCATAGACATTAATATGGAGAAAGTATGTGCCCCCCACATCCACCTCCGGGGGCTTCTCTGTCCTCATCTACATCCATAGACATTAATATGGAGGAAAGTATGTGCCCCCCACATCCACCTCCAGGGGATTCTCTGTCCATCTACATCCATAGACATTAATATGGAGAAAAGTATGTGCCCCCCACATCCACCTCCGGGGGCTTCTCTGTCCTCATCTACATCCATAGACATAAATATGGAGAAAAGTATGTGCCCCCACATCCACCTCCGGGGGCTTCTCTGTCCTCATCTACATCCATAGACATTAATATGGAGGAAAGTATGTGCCCCCCACATCCACCTCCGGGGGCTTCTCTGTCCTCATCTACATCCATAGACATTAATATGGAGGAAAGTATGTGCCCCCCACATCCACCTCCGGGGGCTTCTCTGTCCTCATCTACATCCATAGACATTAATATGGAGAAAAGTATGTGCCCCCTACATATCCACCTCCGGGGGCTTCTCTGTCCTCATCTACATCCATAGACATTAATATGGAGAAAGTATGTGCCCCCCACATCCACCTCCGGGGGCTTCTCTGTCCTCATCTACATCCATAGACATTAATATGGAGGAAAGTATGTGCCCCCCACATCCACCTCCGGGGGCTTCTCTGTCCTCATCTACATCCATAGACATTAATATGGAGGAAAGTATGTGCCCCCCACATCCACCTCCGTGGGCTTTTCTGTCCTCATCTACATCAATAGACATTAATATGGAGAAAAGTATGTGCCCCCCACATCCACCTCCGGGGGCTTCTCTGTCCATCTACATCCATAGACATTAATATGGAGGAAAGTATGTGCCCCCCACATCCACCTCCAGGGGCTTCTCTGTCCATCTACATCCATAGACATTAATATGGAGGAAAGCATGTGCCCCCCACATCCAACTCCAGGGGCTTCTCTGTCCATCTACATCCATAGACATTAATATGGAGAAAAGTATGTGCCCCCCACATCCACCTCCAGGGGCTTCTCTGTCCTCATCTACATCCATAGACATTAATATGGAGAAAAGTATGTGCCCCCCACATCCACCTCCGGGGCTTCTCTGTCCTCATCTACATCCATAGACATTAATATGGAGAAAAGTATGTGCCCCCCACATCCACCTCCGTGGGCTTCTCTGTCCTCATCTACATCCATAGACATTAATATGGAGAAAAGTATGTGCCCCCCAAATCCACCTCCAGGGGCTTCTCTGTCCTCATCTACATCCATAGACATTAATATGGAGAAAAGTATGTGCCCCCCACATCCACCTCCAGGGGCTTCTCTGTCCTCATCTACATCCATAGACATTAATATGGAGAAAAGTATGTGCCCCCCACATCCACCTCCAGGGGCTTCTCTGTCCTCATCTACATCCATAGACATTAATATGGAGAAAAGTATGTGCCCCCCACATCCACCTCCAGGGGCTTCTCTGTCCTCATCTACATCCATAGACATTAATATGGAGAAAAGTATGTGCCCCCCACATCCACCTCCAGGGGCTTCTCTGTCCTCATCTACATCCATAGACATTAATATGGAGAAAAGTATGTGCCCCCCACATCCACCTCCAGGGGCTTCTCTGTCCTCATCTACATCCATAGACATTAATATGGAGAAAAGTATGTGCCCCCCACATCCACCTCCAGGGGCTTCTCTGTCCTCATCTACATCCATAGACATTGATATGGAGAAAAGTATGTGCCCCCCACATCCACCTCCAGGGCCTTCTCTGTCCATCTACATCCATAGACATTAATATGGAGAAAAGTATGTGCCCCCCACATCCACCTCCGTGGGCTTCTCTGTCCTCATCTACATCCATAGACATTAATATGGAGAAAAGAATGTGCCCCCCACATCCACCTCCAGGGGCTTCTCTGTCCTCATCTACATCCATAGACATTAATATGAAGAAAAGTATGTGCCCCCCACATCCACCTCCAGGGGCTTCTCTGTCCTCATCTACATCCATAGACATTAATATGGAGAAAAGAATGTGCCCCCCACATCCACCTCCAGGGGCTTCTCTGTCCATCTACATCCATAGACATTAATATGGAGAAAAGTATGTGCCCCCCACATCCACCTCCGTGGGCTTCTCTGTCCTCATCTACATCCATAGACATTAATATGGAGGAAAGTATGTGCCCCCCACATCCACCTCCAGGGGCTTCTCTGTCCATCTACATCCATAGACATTAATATGGAGGAAAGTATGTGCCCCCCACATCCACCTCCGGGGGCTTCTCTGTCCATCTACATCCATAGACATTAATATGGAGGAAAGTATGTGCCCCCCACATCCACCTCCAGGGGCTTCTCTGTCCATCTACATCCATAGACATTAATATGGAGGAAAGTATGTGCCCCCGACATCCACCTCCGGGGGCTTCTCTGTCCATCTACATCCATAGACATTAATATGGAGGAAAGTATGTGCCCCCCACATCCACCTCCAGGGGCTTCTCTGTCCATCTACATCCATAGACATTAATATGGAGAAAAGTATGTGCCCCCCACATCCACCTCCAGGGGCTTCTCTGTCCTCATCTACATCCATAGACATTAATATGGAGAAAAGTATGTGCCCCCCACATCCATCTCCAGGGGCTTCTCTGTCCATCTACATCCATAGACATTAATATGGAGAAAAGTATGTGCCCCCCACATCCACCTCCGTGGGCTTCTCTGTCCTCATCTACATCCATAGACATTAATATGGAGAAAAGTATGTGCCCCCCAAATCCACCTCCAGGGGCTTCTCTGTCCATCTACATCCATAGACATTAATATGGAGAAAAGTATGTGCCCCCCACATCCACCTCCGTGGGCTTCTCTGTCCTCATCTACATCCATAGACATTAATATGGAGAAAGTATGTGCCCCCCACATCCACCTTCAGGGGCTTCTCTGTCCTCATCTACATCCATAGACATTAATATGGAGGAAAGTATGTGCCCCCCACATCCACCTCCGGTGGCTTCTCTGTCCTCATCTACATCCATAGACATTAATATGGAGGAAAGTATGTGCCCCCCACATCCACCTCCAGGGGCTTCTCTGTCCTCATCTACATCCATAGACATTAATATGGAGAAAAGTATGTGCCCCCCACATCCACCTCCAGGGCCTTCTCTGTCCATCTACATCCATAGACATTAATATGGAGAAAAGTATGTGCCCCCCACATCCACCTCCGTGGGCTTCTCTGTCCTCATCTACATCCATAGACATTAATATGGAGAAAGTATGTGCCCCCCACATCCCCCTTCAGGGGCTTCTCTGTCCTCATCTACATCCATAGACATTAATATGGAGGAAAGTATGTGCCCCCCACATCCACCTCCGGGGGCTTCTCTGTCCTCATCTACATCCATAGACATTAATATGGAGGAAAGTATGTGCCCCCCACATCCACCTCCAGGGGCTTCTCTGTCCATCTACATCCATAGACATTAATATGGAGAAAAGTATGTGCCCCCCACATCCACCTCCGTGGGCTTCTCTGTCCTCATCTACATCCATAGACATTAATATGGAGAAAAGTATGTGCCCCCCACATCCACCTCCGGGGGCTTCTCTGTCCTCATCTACATCCATAGACATTAATATGGAGGAAAGTATGTGCCCCCCACATCCACCTCCAGGGGCTTCTCTGTCCATCTACATCCATAGACATTAATATGGAGAAAAGTATGTGCCCCCCACATCCACCTCCAGGGGCTTCTCTGTCCATCTACATCCATAGACATTAATATGGGGAAAAGTATGTGCCCCCCACATCCACCTCCAGGGGCTTCTCTGTCCTCATCTACATCCATAGACATTAATATGGAGAAAAGTATGTGCCCCCCACATCCACCTCGAGGGGCTTCTCTGTCCATCTACATCCATAGACATTAATATGGAGAAAAGTATGTGCCCCCCACATCCACCTCCGTGGGCTTCTCTGTCCTCATCTACATCCATAGACATTAATATGGAGAAAAGTATGTGCCCCCCACATCCACCTCCGGGGGCTTCTCTGTCCTCATCTACATCCATAGACATTAATATGGAGGAAAGTATGTGCCCCCCACATCAACCTCAGGGGGCTTCTCTGTCCTCTATCTACATCCATAGACATTAATATGGAGAAAGTATGTGCCCCCCACATCCACCTCCAGGGGCTTCTCTGTCCTCATCTACACCCATAGACATTAATATGTAGAAAAGTATGTGCCCCCCACATCCACCTCCGGGGACTTCTCTGTCCTCCATCTACATCCATAGACATTAATATAGAGGAAAGTATGTGCCCCCCACATCCACCTCCAGGGGCTTCTCTGTCCTCATCTACATCCATAGACATTAATGTGGAGAAAAGTATGTGCCCCCCACATCCACCTCCGGGGGCTTCTCTGTTCTCATCTACATCCATAGACATTAATATAGGGAAAAGTATGTGCCCCCCACATCCACCTCTTGGGGCTTCTCTGTCCTCATCTACATCCATAGACATTAATATGGAGGAAAGTATGTGCCCCCCACATCCACCTCCGGGGGCTTCTCTGTCCTCATCTACATCCATAGACATTAATATGGAGGAAAGTATGTGCCCCCCACATCCACCTCCGGGGGCTTCTCTATCCTCATCTACATCCATAGACATTAATATGGAGGAAAGTATGTGCCCCCCACATCCACCTCCGGGGGCTTCTCTGTCCTCATCTACATCCATAGACATTAATATGGAGGAAAGTATGTGCCCCCAACATCCACCTCCGGGGGCTTCTCTGTCCTCATCTACATCCATAGACATTAATATGGAGGAAAGTATGTGCCCCCCACATCCACCTCCGGGGGCTTCTCTGTCCTCATCTACATCCATAGACATTAATATAGAGGAAAGTATGTGCCCCCCACATCCACCACCGGGGGCTTCTCTGGCCTCCATCTATATCTATAGACATTAATATAGAGGAAAGTATGTGCCCCCCACATCCACGTCCGGGGGCTTCTCTGTCCTCATCTACATCCATAGACATTAATATGGAGAAAGTATGTGCCCCCCACATCCATCTCCGGGGGCTTCTCTGTCCTCATCTACATCCATAGACATTAATATGGAGAAAGTATGTGCCCCCCACATCCACCTCCGTGGGCTTCTCTGTCCTCATCTACATCCATAGACATTAATATGGAGAAAGTATGTGCCCCCCACATCCACCTCCGGGGGCTTCTCTGTCCTCATCTACATCCATAGACATTAATTTGGAGGAAAGTATGTGCCCCCCACATCCCCCTCCGGGGGCTTCTCTGTCCTCATCTACATCCATAGACATTAATTTGGAGGAAAGTATGTGCCCCCCACATCCACCTCCAGGGGCTTCTCTGTCCTCATCTACATCCATAGACATTAATATGGAGAAAGTATGTGCCCCCCACATCCACCTCCGGGGGCTTCTCTGTCCTCATCTACATCCATAGACATTAATTTGGAGGAAAGTATGTGCCCTCCACATCCATCTCCGGGGGCTTCTCTGTCCTCATCTACATCCATAGACATTAATTTGGAGGAAAGTATGTGCCCCCCACATCCACCTCCGGGGGCTTCTCTGTCCTCATCTACATCCATAGACATTAATTTGGAGGAAAGTATGTGCCCTCCACATCCATCTCCGGGGGCTTCTCTGCCCTCATCTACATCCATAGACATAAATATGGAGAAAAGTATGTGCCCCCCCACATCCACCTCTTGGGGCTTCTCTGTCCTCATCTACATCCATAGACATTAATATGGAGGAAAGTATGTGCCCCCCACATCCACCTCCGGGGGCTTCTCTGTCCTCATCTACATCCATAGACATTAATATGGAGGAAAGTATGTGCCCCCACATCCACCTCCGGGGGCTTCTCTGTCCTCATCTACATCCATAGACATTAATATGGAGAAAGTATGTGCCCCCCCACATCCACCTCTTGGGGCTTCTCTGTCCTCATCTACATCCATAGACATTAATATGGAGGAAAGTATGTGCCCCCCACATCCACCTCCGGGGGCTTCTCTGTCCTCATCTACATCCATAGACATTAATATGGAGGAAAGTATGTGCCCCCACATCCACCTCCGGGGGCTTCTCTGTCCTCATCTACATCCATAGACATTAATATAGAGGAAAGTATGTGCCCCCCACATCCACCACCGGGGGCTTCTCTGGCCTCCATCTATATCTATAGACATTAATATGGAGGAAAGTATGTGCCCCCCACATCCACCTCCGGGGGCTTCTCTGTCCTCATCTACATCCATAGACATTAATATGGAGAAAGTATGTGCCCCCCACATCCACCTCCAGGGGCTTCTCTGTCCTCATCTACATCCATAGACATTAATATAGAGAAAAGTATGTGCCCCCCACATCCACCTCAGGGGGCTTCTCTGTCCTCATCTACATCCATAGACATTATTATGGAGAAAGTATGTGCCCCCCACATCCATCTCCGGGGGCTTCTCTGTCCTCATCTACATCCATAGACATTAATATGGAGAAAGTATGTGCCCCCCACATCCACCTCCGTGGGCTTCTCTGTCCTCATGTACATCCATAGACATTAATATGGAGAAAGTATGTGCCCCCCACATCCACCTCCGGGGGCTTCTCTGTCCTCATCTACATCCATAGACATTAATTTGGAGGAAAGTATGTGCCCTCCACATCCATCTGCGGGGTCTTCTCTGCCCTCATCTACATCCATAGACATAAATATGGAGAAAAGTATGTGCCCCCCACATCCACCTCCAGGGGCTTCTCTGTCCTCATCTACATCCATAGACATTAATATGGAGAAAAGTATGTGCCCCCCACATCCACCTCCGGGGGCTTCTCTGTCCTCATCTACATCCATAGACATTAATATGGAGAAAAGTATGTGCCCCCCACATCCACCTCTTGGGGCTTCTCTGTCCTCATCTACATCCATAGACATTAATATGGAGGAAAGTATGTGCCCCCCACATCCACCTCCGGGGGCTTCTCTGTCCTCATCTACATCCATAGACATTAATATAGAGGAAAGTATGTGCCCCCCACATCCACCACCGGGGGCTTCTCTGGCCTCCATCTATATCTATAGACATTAATATGGAGGAAAGTATGTGCCCCCCACATCCACCTCCAGGGGCTTCTCTGTCCTCATCTACATCCATAGACATTAATATGGAGGAAAGTATGTGCCCCCCACATCCACCTCCGGGGGCTTCTCTGTCCTCATCTACATCCATAGACATTAATATAGAGGAAAGTATGTGCCCCCCACATCCACCACCGGGGGCTTCTCTGGCCTCCATCTATATCTATAGACATTAATATGGAGAAAGTATGTGCCCCCACATCCACCTCCGGGGGCTTCTCTGTCCTCCATCTATATCTATAGACACTAATATGGAGGAAAGTATGTGCCCCCCACATCCACCTCCGGGGGCTTCTCTGTCCTCATCTACATCCATAGACATTAATATGGAGAAAGTATGTGCCCCCCACATCCATCTCCAGGGGCTTCTCTGTCCTCATCTACATCCATAGACATTAATATAGAGGAAAGTATGTGCCCCCCACATCCACCACCGGGGGCTTCTCTGGCCTCCATCTATATCTATAGACATTAATATGGAGGAAAGTATGTGCCCCCCACATCCACCTCCGGGGGCTTCTCTGTCCTCATCTACATCCATAGACATTAATATGGAGAAAGTATGTGCCCCCCACATCCACCTCCGGGGGCTTCTCTGTCCTCATCTACATCCATAGACATTAATATGGAGGAAAGTATGTGCCCCCCACATCCACCTCCGGGGGCTTCTCTGTCCTCATCTACATCCATAGACATTAATATAGAGAAAAGTATGTGCCCCCCACATCCACCTCCGGGGGCTTCTCTGTCCTCATCTACATCCATAGACATTAATATGGAGAAAGTATGTGCCCCCCACATCCACCTCCAGGGGCTTCTCTGTCCTCATCTACATCCATAGACATTAATATGGAGGAAAGTATGTGCCCCCCACATCCACCTCCGGGGGCTTCTCTGTCCTCATCTACATCCATAGACATTAATATGGAGAAAAGTATGTGCCCCCCACATATCCACCTCCGGGGGCTTCTCTGTCCTCATCTACATCCATAGACATTAATATGGAGAAAGTATGTTCCCCCCACATCCACCTCCAGGGGCTTCTCTGTCCTCATCTACATCCATAGACATTAATATGGAGAAAGTATGTGCCCCCCACATCCACCTCCGGGGGCTTCTCTGTCCTCATCTACATCCATAGACATTAATATGGAGGAAAGTATGTGCCCCCCACATCCACCTCCGGGGGCTTCTCTGTCCTCATCTACATCCATAGACATTAATATAGAGAAAAGTATGTGCCCCCCACATCCACCTCCGGGGGCTTCTCTGTCCTCATCTACATCCATAGACATTAATATGGAGAAAGTATGTGCCCCCCACATCCACCTCCAGGGGCTTCTCTGTCCTCATCTACATCCATAGACATTAATATGGAGAAAAGTATGTGCCCCCCACATCCAATTCCAGGGGCTTCTCTGTCCTCATCTACATCCATAGACATTAATATGGAGAAAAGTATGTGCCCCCCACATCCAATTCCAGGGGCTTCTCTGTCCTCATCTACATCCATAGACATTAATATGGAGAAAGTATGTGCCCTCCACATCCACCTCCGGGGGCTTCTCTGTCCTCATCTACATCCATAGACATTAAAATGGAGAAAGTATGTGCCCCCCACATCCATCTCCGGGGGCTTCTCTGTCCTCATCTACATCCATAGACATTAATATGGAGAAAGTATGTGCCCCCCACATCCATCTCCGGGGGCTTCTCTGTCCTCATCTACATCCATAGACATTAATATGGAGAAAGTATGTGCCCCCCACATCCACCTCCGTGGGCTTCTCTGTCCTCATCTACATCCATAGACATTAATATGGAGAAAGTATGTGCCCCCCACATCCACCTCCGTGGGCTTCTCTGTCCTCATCTACATCCATAGACATTAATATGGGGAAAGTATGTGCCCCCCACATCCACATCCGGGGGCTTCTCTGTCCTCATCTACATCCATAGACATTAATATGGAGAAAAGTATGTGCCCCCCCAAATCCACCTCCGGGGGCTTCTCTGTCCTCATCTACATCCATAGACATTAATATGGAGAAAAGTATGTGCCCCCCCCACATCCATCTCCGGGGGCTTCTCTGTCCTCATCTACATCCATAGACATTAATATGGAGAAAAGTATGTGCCCCCCCACATCCAACTCCGGGGGCTTCTCTGTACATCTACATCCATAGACATTAATATGGAGAAAAGTATGTGCCCCCCCACATCCATCTCCGGGGGCTTCTCTGTCCTCATCTACATCCATAGACATTAATATGGAGAAAGTATGTGCCCCCCACATCCATCTCCGGGGGCTTCTCTGTCCTCATCTACATCCATAGACATTAATATGGAGAAAGTATGTGCCCCCCACATCCACCTCCGGGGGATTCTCTGTCCTCATCTACATCCATAGACATTAATATGGAGAAAGTATGTGCCCCCCACATCCACCTCCGTGGGCTTCTCTGTCCTCATCTACATCCATAGACATTAATATGGAGAAAAGTATGTGCCCCCCCACATCCACCTCCGGGGGCTTCTCTGTCCTCATCTACATCCATAGACATTAATATGGAGAAAAGTATGTGCCCCCCCACATCCATCTCCGGGGGCTTCTCTGTCCTCATCTACATCCATAGACATTAATATGGAGAAAAGTATGTGCCCCCCCACATCCAACTCCGGGGGCTTCTCTGTCCATCTACATCCATAGACATTAATATGGAGAAAAGTATGTGCCCCCCACATCCACCTCCAGGGGCTTCTCTGTCCTCATCTACATCCATAGACATTAATATGGAGAAAGTATGTGCCCCCCACATCCACCTCCAGGGGCTTCTCTGTCCATCTACATCCATAGACATTAATATGGAGAAAAGTATGTGCCCCCCACATCCACCTCCAGGGGCTTCTCTGTCCTCATCTACATCCATAGACATTAATATGGAGGAAAGAATGTGCCCCCCACATCCACCTCCAGGGGCTTCTCTGTCCTCATCTACATCCATAGACATTAATATGGAGGAAAGTATGTGCCCCCCCACATCCACCTCCGGGGGCTTCTCTGTCCTCATCTACATCCATAGACATTAATATGGAGGAAAGTATGTGCCCCCCACATCCACCTCCAGGGGCTTCTCTGTCCATCTACATCCATAGACATTAATATGGAGGAAAGTATGTGCCCCCCACATCCACCTCCAGGGGATTCTCTGTCCATCTACATCCATAGACATTAATATGGAGAAAAGTATGTGCCCCCCACATCGACCTCCGGGGGCTTCTCTGTCCTCATCTACATCCATAGACATAAATATGGAGAAAAGTATGTGCCCCCCACATCCACCTCCAGGGGCTTCTCTGTCCTCATCTACATCCATAGACATTAATATAGAGAAAAGTATGTGCCCCCCACATCCACCTCCGGGGGCTTCTCTGCCCTCATCTACATCCATAGATATAAATATGGAGAAAAGTATGTGCCCCCCACATCCACCACCAGGTGCTTCTCTGTCCTCATCTACATCCATAGACATTAATATGGAGAAAAGTATGTGCCCCCCACATCCACCACCAGGTGCTTCTCTGTCCTCATCTACATCCATAGACATTAATATGGAGAAAAGTATGTGCCCCCCACATCCACCTCCAGGGGCTTCTCTGTCCTCATCTACATCCATAGACATTAATATGGAGAAAAGTATGTGCCCCCCACATCCACCTCCAGGGGCTTCTCTGTCCATCTACATCCATAGACATTAATATAGAGAAAAGTATGTGCCCCCCACATCCACCTCCAGGGGCTTCTCTGTCCTCATCTACATCCATAGACATTAATATGGAGAAAGAATGTGCCCCCCACATCCATCTCCGGGGGCTTCTCTGTCCTCATCTACATCCATAGACATTAATATAGAGGAAAGTATGTGCCCCCCACATCCACCTCCGGGGGCTTCTCTGTCCTCATCTACATCCATAGACATTAATATGGAGAAAGTATGTGCCCCCCACATCCACCTCCGGGGGCTTCTCTGTCCTCATCTACATCCATAGACATTAATATGGAGAAAGTATGTGCCCCCCACATCCATCTCCGGGGGCTTCTCTGTCCTCATCTACATCCATAGACATTAATATAGAGGAAAGTATGTGCCCCCCACATCCACCTCCGGGGGCTTCTCTGTCCTCATCTACATCCATAGACATTAATATGGATAAAAGTATGTGCCCCCCACATCCACCTCCGGGGGCTTCTCTGTCCTCATCTACATCCATAGACATTAATATAGAGGAAAGTATGTGCCCCCCACATCCACCTCCGGGGGCTTCTCTGTCCTCATCTACATCCATAGACATTAATATAGAGAAAAGTATGTGCACCCCACATCCACCTCCAGGGGCTTCTCTGTCCTCATCTACATCTATAGACATTAATATAGAGAAAGTATGTGCCCCCCACATCCACCTCCAGGGGCTTCTCTGTCCTCATCTACATCCATAGACATTAATATGGAGAGAGTATGTGCCCCCCACATCCACCTCCAGGGGCTTCTCTGTCCTCATCTACATCCATAGACATTAATATAGAGAAAAGAATGTGCCCCCCACATCCACCTCCAGGGGCTTCTCTGTCCATCTACATCCATAGACATTAATATGGAGAAAAGTATGTGCCCCCCACATCCACCTCCAGGGGCTTCTCTGTCCTCATCTACATCCATAGACATTAATATGGAGAAAGTATGTGCCCCCCACATCCACCTCCGGGGGCTTCTCTGTCCTCATCTACATCCATAGACATTAATATGGAGAAAAGTATGTGCCCCCGACATCCACCTCCAGGGGCTTCTCTGTCCATCTACATCCATAGACATTAATATGGAGAAAGTATGTGCCCCCCACATCCACCTCCGTGGGCTTCTCTGTCCTCATCTACATCCATAGACATTAATATGGAGAAAAGTATGTGCCCCCCACATCCACCTCCGGGGGCTTCTCTGTCCTCATCTACATCCATAGACATTAATATTCAGGAAAGTATGTGCCCCCCACATCCACCTCCGGGGGCTTCTCTATCCTCATCTACATCCATAGACATTAATATGGAGAAAGTATGTGCCCCCCACATCCACCTCCGGGGGCTTCTCTGTCCTCATCTACATCCATAGACATTAATATAGAGAAAGTATGTGCCCCCCACATCCACCTCCGGGGGCTTCTCTGTTCTCATCTACATCCATAGACATTATTATAGAGGAAAGTATGTGCCCCCCACATCCACCTCCGGGGGCTTCTCTGTCCTCATCTACATCCATAGACA
This sequence comes from Phyllobates terribilis, assembly GCF_046119375.1. Classification (NCBI taxonomy): domain Eukaryota; kingdom Metazoa; phylum Chordata; class Amphibia; order Anura; family Dendrobatidae; genus Phyllobates; species Phyllobates terribilis. The sequence continues at coordinate 409,172,291 of NW_027362769.1, read as the reverse complement.
TTAATATGGAGAAAGTATGTGCCCCCCACATCCACCTCCAGGGGCTTCTCTGTACTCATCTACATCCATAGACATTAATATGGAGAAAGTATGTGCCCCCCACATCCACCTCCAGGGGCTTCTCTGTACTCATCTACATCCATAGACATTAATATGGAGAAAGTATGTGCCCCCCACATCCACCTCCGGGGGCTTCTCTGTTCTCATCTACATCCATAGACATTATTATAGAGGAAAGTATGTGCCCCCCACATCCACCTCCAGGGGCTTCTCTGTACTCATCTACATCCATAGACATTAATATGGAGAAAAGTATGTGCCCCCCACATCCACCTTCAGGGGCTTCTCTGTCCTCATCTACATCCATAGACATTAATATAGAGAAAAGAATGTGCCCCCCACATCCACCTCCAGGGGCTTCTCTGTCCTCATCTACACCCATAGACATTAATATGTAGAAAAGTATGTGCCCCCTACATATCCACCTCCGGGGGCTTCTCTGTCCTCCATCTACATCCATAGACATTATTATGGAGGAAAGTATGTGCCCCCCACATCCACCTCCAGGGGCTTCTCTGTCCTCATCTACATCCATAGACATTAATATGGAGGAAAGTATGTGCCCCCCACATCCACCTCCGGGGGCTTCTCTGTCCTCATCTACATCCATAGACATTAATATGGAGGAAAGTATGTGCCCCCCACATCCACCTCCGGGGGCTTCTCTGTCCTCATCTACATCCATAGACATTAATATGGAGAAAGTATGTGCCCCCCACATCCACCTCCGGGGGCTTCTCTGTCCTCATCTACATCCATAGACATTAATATGGAGAAAGTATGTGCCCCCACATCCACCTCCGGGGGCTTCTCTGTCCTCCATCTATATCTATAGACATTAATATGGAGGAAAGTATGTGCCGCCCACATCCACCTCCAGGGGCTTCTCTGTCCTCATGTACATCCATAGACACTAATATAGAGAAATGTATGTGCCCCCCACATCCACCTCCAGGGGCTTCTCTGTCCTCATCTACATCCATAGACATTAATATGGAGAAAGTATGTGCCCCCCACATCCATCTCCGGGGGCTTCTCTGTCCTCATCTACATCCATAGACATTAATATAGAGGAAAGTATGTGCCCCCCACATCCACCTCCGGGGGCTTCTCTGTCCTCATCTACATCCATAGACATTAATATGGATAAAAGTATGTGCCCCCCACATCCACCTCCGGGGGCTTCTCTGTCCTCATCTACATCCATAGACATTAATATAGAGGAAAGTATGTGCCCCCCACATCCACCCCCGGTGGCTTCTCTGTCCTCATCTACATCCATAGACATTAATATAGAGAAAAGTATGTGCCCCCCACATCCACCTCCAGGGGCTTCTCTGTCCTCATCTACATCTATAGACATTAATATAGAGAAAGTATGTGCCCCCCACATCCACCTCCAGGGGCTTCTCTGTCCTCATCTACATCCATAGACATTAATATGGAGAAAAGTATGTGCCCCCCACATCCACCTCCGGGGGCTTCTCTGTCCTCATCTACATCCATAGACATTAATATAGAGAAAAGAATGTGCCCCCCACATCCACCTCCAGGGGCTTCTCTGTCCATCTACATCCATAGACATTAATATGGAGAAAAGTATGTGCCCCCCACATCCACCTCCAGGGGCTTCTCTGTCCTCATCTACATCCATAGACATTAATATAGAGAAAAGAATGTGCCCCCCACGTCCACCTTCGGGGGCTTCTCTGTCCTCATCTACATCCATAGACATTAATATTGAGAAAAGTATGTGCCCCCCACATCCACCTCCAGGGGCTTCTCTGTCCATCTACATCCATAGACATTAATATGGAGAAAAGTATGTGCCCCCCACATCCACCACCAGGGGCTTCTCTGTCCTCATCTACATCCATAGACATTAATATGGAGAAAGTATGTGCCCCCCACATCCACCTCCGGGGGCTTCTCTGTCCTCATCTACATCCATAGACATTAATATGGAGAAAAGTATGTGCCCCCCACATCCACCTCCAGGGGCTTCTCTGTCCATCTACATCCATAGACATTAATATGGAGAAAAGTATGTGCCCCCCACATCCACCTCCGTGGGCTTCTCTGTCCTCATCTACATCCATAGACATTAATATGGAGAAAAGTATGTGCCCCCCACATCCACCTCCGGGGGCTTCTCTGTCCTCATCTACATCCATAGACATTAATATAGAGGAAAGTATGTGCCCCCACATCCACCTCCGGGGGCTTCTCTGTTCTCATCTACATCCATAGACATTAATATGGAGAAAGTATGTGCCCCCCACATCCACCTCCGGGGGCTTCTCTATCCTCATCTACATCCATAGACATTAATATGGAGAAAAGTATGTGCCCCCCACATCCACCTCCGTGGGCTTCTCTATCCTCATCTACATCCATAGACATTAATATGGAGAAAGTATGTGCCCCCCACATCCACCTCCGGGGGCTTCTCTGTCCTCATCTACATCCATAGACATTAATATAGAGGAAAGTATGTGCCCCCCACATCCACCTCCGGGGGCTTCTCTGTTCTCATCTACATCCATAGACATTAATATAGAGGAAAGTATGTGCCCCCCACATCCACCTCCGGGGGCTTCTCTGTCCTCATCTACATCCATAGACATTAATATGGAGAAAGTATGTGCCCCCCACATCCACCTCCAGGGGCTTCTCTGTACTCATCTACATCCATAGACATTAATATGGAGAAAAGTATGTGCCCCCCACATCCACCTTCAGGGGCTTCTCTGTCCTCATCTACATCCATAGACATTAATATAGAGAAAAGAATGTGCCCCCCACATCCACCTCCGGGGACTTCTCTGTCCTCCATCTACATCCATAGACATTAATATGGAGGAAAGTATGTGCCCCCCACATCCACCTCCAGGGGCTTCTCTGTCCTCATCTACATCCATAGACATTAATATGGAGAAAAGTATGTGCCCCCCACATCCACCTCCGGGGGCTTCTCTGTCCTCATCTACATCCATAGACATTAATATAGGGAAAAGTATGTGCCCCCCACATCCACCTCTTGGGGCTTCTCTGTCCTCATCTACATCCATAGACATTAATATGGAGGAAAGTATGTGCCCCCCACATCCACCTCCGGGGGCTTCTCTGTCCTCATCTACATCCATAGACATTAATATGGAGGAAAGTATGTGCCCCCCACATCCACCTCCGGGGGCTTCTCTGTCCTCATCTACATCCATAGACATTAATATGGAGAAAGTATGTGCCCCCCACATCCACCTCCGGGGGCTTCTCTGTCCTCATCTACATCCATAGACATTAATATAGAGGAAAGTATGTGCCCCCCACATCCACCTCCGGGGGCTTCTCTGTCCTCCATCTATATCTATAGACATTAATATGGAGGAAAGTATGTGCCCCCACATCCACCTCCGGGGGCTTCTCTGTCCTCCATCTATATCTATAGACATTAATATGGAGGAAAGTATGTGCCCCCCACATCCACCTCCGGGGGCTTCTCTGTCCTCATCTACCTCCATAGACATAAATATGGAGAAAAGTATGTGCCCCCCACATCCACCTCCGGGGGCTTCTCTGTCCTCCATCTATATCTATAGACATTAATATGGAGGAAAGTATGTGCCCCCCACATCCACCTCCAGGGGCTTCTCTGTCCTCATCTACATCCATAGACATTAATATAGAGAAAAGTATGTGCCCCCCACATCCACCTCCAGGGGCTTCTCTGTCCTCATCTACATCCATAGACATTAATATGGAGAAAGTATGTGCCCCCCACATCCACCTCCAGGGGCTTCTCTGTCCTCATGTACATCCATAGACATTAATATAGAGAAAAGTATGTGCCCCCCACATCCACCTCCAGGGGCTTCTCTGTCCTCATCTACATCCATAGACATTAATATGGAGGAAAGTATGTGCCCCCCACATCCACCTCCAGGGGCTTCTCTGTCCTCATCTACATCCATAGACATTAATATGGAGAAAGTATGTGCCCCCCACATCCACCTCCAGGGGCTTCTCTGTCCTCATGTACATCCATAGACATTAATATAGAGAAAAGTATGTGCCCCCCACATCCACCTCCAGGGGCTTCTCTGTCCTCATCTACATCCATAGACATTAATATGGAGGAAAGTATGTGCCCCCCACATCCACCTCCAGGGGCTTCTCTGTCCTCATCTACATCCATAGACATTAATATGGAGAAAAGTATGTGCCCCCCACATCCACCTCCAGGGGCTTCTCTGTCCTCATGTACATCCATAGACATTAATATAGAGAAAAGTATGTGCCCCCCACATCCATCTCCAGGGGCTTCTCTGTCCATCTACATCCATAGACATTAATATGGAGAAAAGTATGTGCCCCCCACATCCACCTCCAGGGGCTTCTCTGTCCTCATCTACATCCATAGACATAAATATGGAGAAAAGTATGTGCCCCCCACATCCACCTCCAGGGGCTTCTCTGTCCTCATCTACATCCATAGACATAAATATGGAGAAAAGTATGTGCCCCCCACATCCACCTCCAGGGGCTTCTCTGTCCTCATCTACATCCATAGACATTAATATGGAGGAAAGTATGTGCCCCCCACATCCACCTCCAGGGGCTTCTCTGTCCTCATGTACATCCATAGACATTAATATAGAGAAAAGTATGTGCCCCCCACATCCACCTCCAGGGGCTTCTCTGTCCATCTACATCCATAGACATTAATATGGAGAAAAGTATGTGCCCCCCACATCCACCTCCGGGGGCTTCTCTGTCCTCATCTACATCCATAGACATTAATATTCAGGAAAGTATGTGCCCCCCACATCCACCTCCGGGGGCTTCTCTATCCTCATCTACATCCATAGACATTAATATGGAGAAAGTATGTGCCCCCCACATCCACCTCCGGGGGCTTCTCTGTCCTCATCTACATCCATAGACATTAATATGGAGAAATAATGTGCCCCCCACATCCACCTCCAGGGGCTTCTCTGTCCTCATCTACATCCATAGACATTAATATAGAGGAAAGTATGTGCCCCCACATCCACCTCCAGGGGCTTCTCTGTCCTCATCTACATCCATAGACATTAATATGGAGAAAGTATGTGCCCCCCACATCCACCTCCGGGGGCTTCTCTGTCCTCATCTACATCCATAGACATTAATATGGAGAAAAGTATGTGCCCCCCACATCCACCTCCAGGGGCTTCTCTGTCCATCTACATCCATAGACATTAATATGGAGAAAAGTATGTGCCCCCCACATCCACCTCCGGGGGCTTCTCTGTCCTCATCTACATCCATAGACATTAATATTCAGGAAAGTATGTGCCCCCCACATCCACCTCCGGGGGCTTCTCTATCCTCATCTACATCCATAGACATTAATATGGAGAAAGTATGTGCCCCCCACATCCACCTCCGGGGGCTTCTCTGTCCTCATCTACATCCATAGACATTAGTACAGAGGAAAGTATGTGCCCCCCACATCCACCTCCGGGGGCTTCTCTATCCTCATCTACATCCATAGACATTAATATAGAGAAAGTATGTTCCCCCCACATCCACCTCCAGGGGCTTCTCTGTCCTCATCTACATCCATAGACATTAATATAGAGGAAAGTATGTGCCCCCCACATCCACCTCCGGGGGCTTCTCTGTCCTCCATCTATATCTATAGACATTAATATGGAGGAAAGTATGTGCCCCCCACATCCACCTCCAGGGGCTTCTCTGTCCTCATCTACATCCATAGACATTAATATAGAGAAAAGTATGTGCCCCCCACATCCACCTCCAGGGGCTTCTCTGTCCTCATCTACATCCATAGACATTAATATGGAGAAAGTATGTGCCCCCCACATCCACCTCCAGGGGCTTCTCTGTCCTCATGTACATCCATAGACATTAATATAGAGAAAAGTATGTGCCCCCCACATCCACCTCCAGGGGCTTCTCTGTCCTCATCTACATCCATAGACATTAATATGGAGGAAAGTATGTGCCCCCCACATCCACCTCCAGGGGCTTCTCTGTCCTCATCTACATCCATAGACATTAATATGGAGAAAGTATGTGCCCCCCACATCCACCTCCAGGGGCTTCTCTGTCCTCATGTACATCCATAGACATTAATATAGAGAAAAGTATGTGCCCCCCACATCCACCTCCAGGGGCTTCTCTGTCCATCTACATCCATAGACATTAATATGGAGAAAAGTATGTGCCCCCCACATCCACCTCCAGGGGCTTCTCTGTCCTCATCTACATCAATAGACATAAATATGGAGAAAAGTATGTGCCCCCCACATCCACCTCCGGGGGCTTCTCTGTCCTCCATCTATATCTATAGACATTAATATGGAGGAAAGTATGTGCCCCCCACATCCACCTCCAGGGGCTTCTCTGTCCTCATCTACATCCATAGACATTAATATGGAGAAAGTATGTGCCCCCCACATCCACCTCCAGGGGCTTCTCTGTCCTCATGTACATCCATAGACATTAATATAGAGAAAAGTATGTGCCCCCCACATCCACCTCCAGGGGCTTCTCTGTCCATCTACATCCATAGACATTAATATGGAGAAAAGTATGTGCCCCCCACATCCACCTCCGGGGGCTTCTCTGTCCTCATCTACATCCATAGACATTAATATTCAGGAAAGTATGTGCCCCCCACATCCACCTCCGGGGGCTTCTCTGTCCTCATCTACATCCATAGACATTAATATGGAGAAAGTATGTGCCCCCCACATCCACCTCCAGGGGCTTCTCTGTCCTCATCTACATCCATAGACATTAATATGGAGAAAGTATGTGCCCCCCACATCCACCTCCGGGGGCTTTTCTGTCCTCATCTACATCCATAGACATTAATATGGAGAAAAGTATGTGCCCCCCACATCCACCTCCAGGGGCTTCTCTGTCCATCTACATCCATAGACATTAATATGGAGAAAAGTATGTGCCCCCCACATCCACCTCCGGGGGCTTCTCTGTCCTCATCTACATCCATAGACATTAATATGGAGAAAGTATGTGCCCCCCACATCCACCTCCGGGGGCTTTTCTGTCCTCATCTACATCCATAGACATTAATATGGAGAAAAGTATGTGCCCCCCACATCCACCTCCAGGGGCTTCTCTGTCCATCTACATCCATAGACATTAATATGGAGAAAAGTATGTGCCCCCCACATCCACCTCCGGGGGCTTCTCTGTCCTCATCTACATCCATAGACATTAATATTCAGGAAAGTATGTGCCCCCCACATCCACCTCCGGGGGCTTCTCTATCCTCATCTACATCCATAGACATTAATATGGAGAAAGTATGTGCCCCCCACATCCACCTCCGGGGGCTTCTCTGTCCTCATCTACATCCATAGACATTAATATAGAGAAAGTATGTTCCCCCCACATCCACCTCCAGGGGCTTCTCTGTCCTCATCTACATCCATAGACATTAATATAGAGGAAAGTATGTGCCCCCCACATCCACCTCCGGGGGCTTCTCTGTCCTCATCTACATCCATAGACATTAATATAGAGAAAAGAATGTGCCCCCCACATCCACCTCCAGGGGCTTCTCTGTCCATCTACATCCATAGACATTAATATGGAGAAAAGTATGTGCCCCCCACATCCACCTCCAGGGGCTTCTCTGTCCATCTACATCCATAGACATTAATATGGAGAAAGTATGTGCCCCCCACATCCACCTCCGGGGGCTTCTCTGTCCTCATCTACATCCATAGACATTAATATGGAGAAAAGTATGTGCCCCCGACATCCACCTCCAGGGGCTTCTCTGTCCATCTACATCCATAGACATTAATATGGAGAAAGTATGTGCCCCCCACATCCACCTCCGTGGGCTTCTCTGTCCTCATCTACATCCATAGACATTAATATGGAGAAAAGTATGTGCCCCCCACATCCACCTCCGGGGGCTTCTCTGTCCTCATCTACATCCATAGACATTAATATTCAGGAAAGTATGTGCCCCCCACATCCACCTCCGGGGGCTTCTCTATCCTCATCTACATCCATAGACATTAATATGGAGAAAGTATGTGCCCCCCACATCCACCTCCGGGGGCTTCTCTGTCCTCATCTACATCCATAGACATTAATATAGAGAAAGTATGTGCCCCCCACATCCACCTCCGGGGGCTTCTCTGTTCTCATCTACATCCATAGACATTATTATAGAGGCAAGTATGTGCCCCCCACATCCACCTCCGGGGGCTTCTCTGTTCTCATCTACATCCATAGACATTATTATAGAGGAAAGTATGTGCCCCCCACATCCACCTCCGGGGGCTTCTCTGTCCTCATCTACATCCATAGACATTAATATGGAGAAAGTATGTGCCCCCCACATCCACCTCCAGGGGCTTCTCTGTACTCATCTACATCCATAGACATTAATATGGAGAAAAGTATGTGCCCCCCACATCCACCTTCAGGGGCTTCTCTGTCCTCATCTACATCCATAGACATTAATATAGAGAAAAGAATGTGCCCCCCACATCCACCTCCAGGGGCTTCTCTGTCCTCATCTACACCCATAGACATTAATATAGAGAAAAGTATGTGCCCCCCACATCCACCTCCGGGGACTTCTCTGTCCTCCATCTACATCCATAGACATTATTATGGAGGAAAGTATGTGCCCCCCACATCCACCTCCAGGGGCTTCTCTGTCCTCATCTACATCCATAGACATTAATATGGAGAAAAGTATGTGCCCCCCACATCCACCTCCGGGGGCTTCTCTGTCCTCATCTACATCCATAGACATTAATATAGGGAAAAGTATGTGCCCCCCACATCCACCTCCAGGGGCTTCTCTGTCCTCATCTACATCCATAGACATTAATATGGAGGAAAGTATGTGCCCCCCACATCCACCTCCGGGGGCTTCTCTGTCCTCATCTACATCCATAGACATTAATATGGAGGAAAGTATGTGCCCCCCACATCCACCTCCGGGGGCTTCTCTGTCCTCATCTACATCCATAGACATTAATATGGAGAAAGTATGTGCCCCCCACATCCACCTCCGGGGGCTTCTCTGTCCTCATCTACATCCATAGACATTAATATGGAGAAAGTATGTGCCCCCCACATCCATCTCCGGGGGCTTCTCTGTCCTCATCTACATCCATAGACATTAATATGGAGAAAGTATGTGCCCCCACATCCACCTCCGGGGGCTTCTCTGTCCTCCATCTATATCTATAGACATTAATATGGAGGAAAGTATGTGCCGCCCACATCCACCTCCAGGGGCTTCTCTGTCCTCATGTACATCCATAGACATTAATATGGAGAAAGTATGTGCCCCCCACATCCATCTCCGGGGGCTTCTCTGTCCTCATCTACATCCATAGACATTAATATGGAGAAAGTATGTGCCCCCCACATCCATCTCCGGGGGCTTCTCTGTCCTCATCTACATCCATAGACATTAATATAGAGGAAAGTATGTGCCCCCCACATCCACCTCCGGGGGCTTCTCTGTCCTCATCTACATCCATAGACATTAATATAGAGAAATGTATGTGCCCCCCACATCCACCTCCAGGGGCTTCTCTGTCCTCATCTACATCCATAGACATTAATATGGAGAAAGTATGTGCCCCCCACATCCATCTCCGGGGGCTTCTCTGTCCTCATCTACATCCATAGACATTAATATAGAGGAAAGTATGTGCCCCCCACATCCACCTCCGGGGGCTTCTCTGTCCTCATCTACATCCATAGACATTAATATGGATAAAAGTATGTGCCCCCCACATCCACCTCCGGGGGCTTCTCTGTCCTCATCTACATCCATAGACATTAATATAGAGGAAAGTATGTGCCCCCCACATCCACCCCCGGTGGCTTCTCTGTCCTCATCTACATCCATAGACATTAATATAGAGAAAAGTATGTGCCCCCCACATCCACCTCCAGGGGCTTCTCTGTCCTCATCTACATCTATAGACATTAATATAGAGAAAGTATGTGCCCCCCACATCCACCTACAGGGGCTTCTCTGTCCTCATCTACATCCATAGACATTAATATGGAGAGAGTATGTGCCCCCCACATCCACCTCCGGGGGCTTCTCTGTCCTCATCTACATCCATAGACATTAATATAGAGAAAAGAATGTGCCCCCCACATCCACCTTCGGGGGCTTCTCTGTCCTCATCTACATCCATAGACATTAATATTGAGAAAAGTATGTGCCCCCCACATCCACCTCCAGGGGCTTCTCTGTCCATCTACATCCATAGACATTAATATGGAGAAAAGTATGTGCCCCCCACATCCACCACCAGGGGCTTCTCTGTCCTCATCTACATCCATAGACATTAATATGGAGAAAGTATGTGCCCCCCACATCCACCTCCGGGGGCTTCTCTGTCCTCATCTACATCCATAGACATTAATATGGAGAAAAGTATGTGCCCCCCACATCCACCTCCAGGGGCTTCTCTGTCCATCTACATCCATAGACATTAATATGGAGAAAAGTATGTGCCCCCCACATCCACCTCCGTGGGCTTCTCTGTCCTCATCTACATCCATAGACATTAATATGGAGAAAAGTATGTGCCCCCCACATCCACCTCCGGGGGCTTCTCTGTCCTCATCTACATCCATAGACATTAATATTCAGGAAAGTATGTGCCCCCCACATCCACCTCCGGGGGCTTCTCTATCCTCATCTACATCCATAGACATTAATATGGAGAAAGTATGTGCCCCCCACATCCACCTCCGGGGGCTTCTCTGTCCTCATCTACATCCATAGACATTAATATAGAGGAAAGTATGTGCCCCCCACATCCACCTCCGGGGGCTTCTCTGTTCTCATCTACATCCATAGACATTAATATAGAGGAAAGTATGTGCCCCCCACATCCACCTCCGGGGGCTTCTCTGTCCTCATCTACATCCATAGACATTAATATGGAGAAAGTATGTGCCCCCCACATCCACCTCCAGGGGCTTCTCTGTCCTCATCTACACCCATAGACATTAATATGTAGAAAAGTATGTGCCCCCCACATCCACCTCCGGGGACTTCTCTGTCCTCCATCTACATCCATAGACATTAATATGGAGGAAAGTATGTGCCCCCCACATCCACCTCCAGGGGCTTCTCTGTCCTCATCTACATCCATAGACATTAATATGGAGAAAAGTATGTGCCCCCCACATCCACCTCCGGGGGCTTCTCTGTCCTCATCTACATCCATAGACATTAATATAGGGAAAAGTATGTGCCCCCCACATCCACCTCTTGGGGCTTCTCTGTCCTCATCTACATCCATAGACATTAATATGGAGGAAAGTATGTGCCCCCCACATCCACCTCCGGGGGCTTCTCTGTCCTCATCTACATCCATAGACATTAATATGGAGGAAAGTATGTGCCCCCCACATCCACCTCCGGGGGCTTCTCTGTCCTCATCTACATCCATAGACATTAATATGGAGAAAGTATGTGCCCCCCACATCCACCTCCGGGGGCTTCTCTGTCCTCATCTACATCCATAGACATTAATATAGAGGAAAGTATGTGCCCCCCACATCCACCTCCGGGGGCTTCTCTGTCCTCCATCTATATCTATAGACATTAATATGGAGGAAAGTATGTGCCCCCACATCCACCTCCGGGGGCTTCTCTGTCCTCCATCTATATCTATAGACATTAATATGGAGGAAAGTATGTGCCCCCCACATCCACCTCTGGGGGCTTCTCTGTCCTCATCTACATCCATAGACATAAATATGGAGAAAAGTATGTGCCCCCCACATCCACCTCCGGGGGCTTCTCTGTCCTCCATCTATATCTATAGACATTAATATGGAGGAAAGTATGTGCCCCCCACATCCACCTCCAGGGGCTTCTCTGTCCTCATCTACATCCATAGACATTAATATAGAGAAAAGTATGTGCCCCCCACATCCACCTCCAGGGGCTTCTCTGTCCTCATCTACATCCATAGACATTAATATGGAGAAAGTATGTGCCCCCCACATCCACCTCCAGGGGCTTCTCTGTCCTCATGTACATCCATAGACATTAATATAGAGAAAAGTATGTGCCCCCCACATCCACCTCCAGGGGCTTCTCTGTCCTCATCTACATCCATAGACATTAATATGGAGGAAAGTATGTGCCCCCCACATCCACCTCCAGGGGCTTCTCTGTCCTCATCTACATCCATAGACATTAATATGGAGAAAGTATGTGCCCCCCACATCCACCTCCAGGGGCTTCTCTGTCCTCATGTACATCCATAGACATTAATATAGAGAAAAGTATGTGCCCCCCACATCCACCTCCAGGGGCTTCTCTGTCCATCTACATCCATAGACATTAATATGGAGAAAAGTATGTGCCCCCCACATCCACCTCCAGGGGCTTCTCTGTCCTCATCTACATCCATAGACATAAATATGGAGAAAAGTATGTGCCCCCCACATCCACCTCCGGGGGCTTCTCTGTCCTCCATCTATATCTATAGACATTAATATGGAGGAAAGTATGTGCCCCCCACATCCACCTCCAGGGGCTTCTCTGTCCTCATCTACATCCATAGACATTAATATGGAGAAAGTATGTGCCCCCCACATCCACCTCCGGGGGCTTCTCTGTCCTCATCTACATCCATAGACATTAATATGGAGAAATAATGTGCCCCCCACATCCACCTCCAGGGGCTTCTCTGTCCTCATCTACATCCATAGACATTAATATAGAGGAAAGTATGTGCCCCCCACATCCACCTCCGGGGGCTTCTCTGTCCTCCATCTATATCTATAGACATTAATATGGAGGAAAGTATGTGCCCCCCACATCCACCTCCAGGGGCTTCTCTGTCCTCATCTACATCCATAGACATTAATATGGAGAAAGTATGTGCCCCCCACATCCACCTCCGGGGGCTTCTCTGTCCTCATCTACATCCATAGACATTAATATGGAGAAAAGTATGTGCCCCCCACATCCACCTCCAGGGGCTTCTCTGTCCATCTACATCCATAGACATTAATATGGAGAAAAGTATGTGCCCCCCACATCCACCTCCGGGGGCTTCTCTGTCCTCATCTACATCCATAGACATTAATATTCAGGAAAGTATGTGCCCCCCACATCCACCTCCGGGGGCTTCTCTATCCTCATCTACATCCATAGACATTAATATGGAGAAAGTATGTGCCCCCCACATCCACCTCCGGGGGCTTCTCTGTCCTCATCTACATCCATAGACATTAATATGGAGGAAAGTATGTGCCCCCCACATCCACCTCCAGGGGCTTCTCTGTCCTCATCTACATCCATAGACATTAATATAGAGGAAAGTATGTGCCCCCCACATCCACCTCCGGGGGCTTCTCTGTCCTCCATCTATATCTATAGACATTAATATGGAGGAAAGTATGTGCCCCCCACATCCACCTCCAGGGGCTTCTCTGTCCTCATCTACATCCATAGACATTAATATAGAGAAAGTATGTTCCCCCCACATCCACCTCCGGGGGCTTCTCTGTCCTCATCTACATCCATAGACATTAATATAGAGGAAAGTATGTGCCCCCCACATCCACCTCCGGGGGCTTCTCTGTCCTCCATCTATATCTATAGACATTAATATGGAGGAAAGTATGTGCCCCCCACATCCACCTCCAGGGGCTTCTCTGTCCTCATCTACATCCATAGACATTAATATAGAGAAAAGTATGTGCCCCCCACATCCACCTCCAGGGGCTTCTCTGTCCTCATCTACATCCATAGACATTAATATGGAGAAAGTATGTGCCCCCCACATCCACCTCCAGGGGCTTCTCTGTCCTCATGTACATCCATAGACATTAATATAGAGAAAAGTATGTGCCCCCCACATCCACCTCCAGGGGCTTCTCTGTCCTCATCTACATCCATAGACATTAATATGGAGGAAAGTATGTGCCCCCCACATCCACCTCCAGGGGCTTCTCTGTCCTCATCTACATCCATAGACATTAATATGGAGAAAGTATGTGCCCCCCACATCCACCTCCAGGGGCTTCTCTGTCCTCATGTACATCCATAGACATTAATATAGAGAAAAGTATGTGCCCCCCACATCCACCTCCAGGGGCTTCTCTGTCCATCTACATCCATAGACATTAATATGGAGAAAAGTATGTGCCCCCCACATCCACCTCCGTGGGCTTCTCTGTCCTCATCTACATCCATAGACATTAATATGGAGAAAAGTATGTGCCCCCCACATCCACCTCCGGGGGCTTCTCTGTCCTCCATCTATATCTATAGACATTAATATGGAGGAAAGTATGTGCCCCCCACATCCACCTCCAGGGGCTTCTCTGTCCTCATCTACATCCATAGACATTAATATGGAGAAAGTATGTGCCCCCCACATCCACCTCCAGGGGCTTCTCTATCCTCATCTACATCCATAGACATTAATATAGAGAAAAGTATGTGCCCCCCACATCCACCTCCAGGGGCTTCTCTGTCCTCATCTACATCCATAGACATTAATATGGAGAAATAATGTGCCCCCCACATCCACCTCCGGGGGCTTCTCTGTCCTCATCTACATCCATAGACATTAATATGGAGAAAAGTATGTGCCCCCCACATCCACCTCCAGGGGCTTCTCTGTCCTCATCTACATCCATAGACATTAATATGGAGAAATAATGTGCCCCCCACATCCACCTCCGGGGGCTTCTCTGTCCTCATCTACATCCATAGACATTAATATAGAGAAAAGTATGTGCCCCCCACATCCACCTCCAGGGGCTTCTCTGTCCTCATCTACATCCATAGACATTAATATAGAGGAAAGTATGTGCCCCCCACATCCACCTCCAGGGGCTTCTCTGTCCTCATCTACATCCATAGACATTAATATGGAGAAAGTATGTGCCCCCCACATCCACCTCCGGGGGCTTTTCTGTCCTCATCTACATCCATAGACATTAATATGGAGAAAAGTATGTGCCCCCCACATCCACCTCCAGGGGCTTCTCTGTCCATCTACATCCATAGACATTAATATGGAGAAAAGTATGTGCCCCCCACATCCACCTCCGGGGGCTTCTCTGTCCTCATCTACATCCATAGACATTAATATTCAGGAAAGTATGTGCCCCCCACATCCACCTCCGGGGGCTTCTCTATCCTCATCTACATCCATAGACATTAATATGGAGAAAGTATGTGCCCCCCACATCCACCTCCGGGGGCTTCTCTGTCCTCATCTACATCCATAGACATTAATATAGAGAAAGTATGTTCCCCCCACATCCACCTCCAGGGGCTTCTCTGTACTCATCTACATCCATAGACATTAATATGGAGAAAAGTATGTGCCCCCCACATCCACCTCCAGGGGCTTCTCTGTCCTCATCTACATCCATAGACATTAATATAGAGGAAAGTATGTGCCCCCACATCCACCTCCGGGGGCTTCTCTGTCCTCATCTACATCCATAGACATTAATATGGAGAAAGTATGTGCCCCCCACATCCACCTCCAGGGGCTTCTCTGTACTCATCTACATCCATAGACATTAATATGGAGAAAAGTATGTGCCCCCCACATCCACCTCCAGGGGCTTCTCTGTCCTCATCTACATCCATAGACATTAATATGGAGAAAAGTATGTGCCCCCCACATCCACCTCCAGGGGCTTCTCTGTCCTCATCTACATCCATAGACATTAATATAGAGAAAAGAATGTGCCCCCCACATCCACCTCCAGGGGCTTCTCTGTCCTCATCTACACCCATAGACATTAATATGTAGAAAAGTATGTGCCCCCCACATCCACCTCCAGGGGCTTCTCTGTCCTCATCTACACCCATAGACATTAATATGGAGGAAAGTATGTGCCCCCCACATCCACCTCCGGGGGCTTCTCTGTCCTCATCTACATCCATAGACATTAATATGTAGAAAAGTATGTGCCCCCCACATCCACCTCCGGGGACTTCTCTGTCCTCCATCTACATCCATAGACATTAATATGTAGAAAAGTATGTGCCCCCACATCCACCTCCGGGGGCTTCTCTGTCCTCATCTACATCCATAGACATTAATATGGAGGAAAGTATGTGCCCCCCACATCCACCTCCGGGGGCTTCTCTGTCCTCATCTACATCCATAGACATTAATATGTAGAAAAGTATGTGCCCCCCACATCCACCTCCGGGGACTTCTCTGTCCTCCATCTACATCCATAGACATTAATATGGAGGAAAGTATGTGCCCCCCACATCCACCTCCAGGGGCTTCTCTGTCCTCATCTACATCCATAGACATTAATATGGAGAAAAGTATGTGCCCCCCACATCCACCTCCGGGGGCTTCTCTGTCCTCATCTACATCCATAGACATTAATATGGAGGAAAGTATGTGCCCCCCACATCCACCTCCGGGGGCTTCTCTGTCCTCATCTACATCCATAGACATTAATATGGAGGAAAGTATGTGCCCCCCACATCCACCTCCAGGGGCTTCTCTGTCCTCATCTACATCCATAGACATTAATATAGGGAAAAGTATGTGCCCCCCACATCCACCTCTTGGGGCTTCTCTGTCCTCATCTACATCCATAGACATTAATATGGAGGAAAGTAAGTGCCCCCCACATCCACCTCCGGGGGCTTCTCTGTCCTCATCTACATCCATAGACATTAATATGGAGGAAAGTATGTGCCCCCCACATCCACCTCCGGGGGCTTCTCTGTCCTCATCTACATCCATAGACATTAATATGGAGAAAAGTATGTGCCCCCCACATCCACCTCCAGGGGCTTCTCTGTCCTCATCTACATCCATAGACATTAATATGGAGAAAGTATGTGCCCCCCACATCCACCTCCCGGGGCTTCTCTGTCCTCATCTACATCCATAGACATTAATATGGAGAAAGTATGTGCCCCCCACATCCATCTCCGGGGGCTTCTCTGTCCTCATCTACATCCATAGACATTAATATGGAGAAAGTATGTGCCCCCCACATCCACCTCCGGGGGCTTCTCTGTCCTCATCTACATCCATAGACATTAATATGGAGAAAGTATGTGCCCCCCACATCCATCTCCGGGGGCTTCTCTGTCCTCATCTACATCCATAGACATTAATATGGAGAAAGTATGTGCCCCCCACATCCACCTCCCGGGGCTTCACTGTCCTCATCTACATCCATAGACATTAATATGGAGAAAGTATGTGCCCCCCACATCCATCTCCGGGGGCTTCTCTGTCCTCATCTACATCCATAGACATTAATATGGAGAAAGTATGTGCCCCCCACATCCACCTCCGGGGGCTTCTCTGTCCTCATCTACATCCATAGACATTAATATGGAGAAAGTATGTGCCCCCCACATCCACCTCCAGGGGCTTCTCTGTCCTCATGTACATCCATAGACATTAATATGGAGAAAGTATGTGCCCCCACATCCACCTCCGGGGGCTTCTCTGTCCTCATGTACATCCATAGACATTAATATGGAGAAAGTATGTGCCCCCCACATCCACCTCCAGGGGCTTCTCTGTCCTCATGTACATCCATAGACATTAATATGGAGAAAGTATGTGCCCCCCACATCCACCTCCAGGGGCTTCTCTGTCCTCATCTACATCCATAGACATTAATATGGAGAAAGTATGTGCCCCCCACATCCACCTCCGGGGGCTTCTCTGTCCTCATGTACATCCATAGACATTAATATGGAGGAAAGTATGTGCCCCCCACATCCACCTCCGGGGGCTTCTCTGTCCTCATGTACATCCATAGACATTAATATGGAGAAAGTATGTGCCCCCCACATCCACCTCCGGGGGCTTCTCTGTCCTCATCTACATCCATAGACATTAATATGGAGGAAAGTATGTGCCCCCCACATCCATCTACGGGGTCTTCTCTGTCCTCATCTACATCCATAGACATAAATATGGAGAAAAGTATGTGCCCCCCACATCCACCTCCAGGGGCTTCTCTGTCCTCATCTACATCCATAGACATTAATATAGAGAAAAGTATGTGCCCCCCACATCCATCTCCGGGGGCTTCTCTGTCCTCATCTACATCCATAGACATTAATATGGAGAAAGTATGTGCCCCCCACATCCACCTCCGTGGGCTTCTCTGTCCTCATCTACATCCATAGACATTAATATGGAGAAAAGTATGTGCCCCCCCACATCCACCTCCGGGGGCTTCTCTGTCCTCATCTACATCCATAGACATTAATATGGAGAAAAGTATGTGCCCCCCCACATCCATCTCCGGGGGCTTCTCTGTCCTCATCTACATCCATAGACATTAATATGGAGAAAAGTATGTGCCCCCCCACATCCAACTCTGGGGGCTTCTCTGTCCTCATCTACATCCATAGACATTAATATGGAGAAAGTATGTGCCCCCCACATCCACCTCCAGGGGCTTCTCTGTCCATCTACATCCATAGACATTAATATGGAGAAAAGTATGTGCCCCCCACATCCACCTCCAGGGGCTTCTCTGTCCTCATCTACATCCATAGACATTAATATGGAGGAAAGTATGTGCCCCCCGACATCCACCTCCGGGGGCTTCTCTGTCCTCATCTACATCCATAGACATTAATATGGAGGAAAGTATGTGCCCCCCACATCCACCTCCAGGGGCTTCTCTGTCCATCTACATCCATAGACATTAATATGGAGAAAAGTATGTGCACCCCACATCCACCTCCGGGGGCTTCTCTGTCCTCATCTACATCCATAGACATAAATATGGAGAAAAGTATGTGCCCCCCACATCCACCTCCAGGGGCTTCTCTGTCCTCATCTACATCCATAGACATTAATATAGAGAAAAGTATGTGCCCCCCACATCCACCTCCAGGGGCTTCTCTGTCCTCATCTACATCCATAGACATTAATATGGAGAAAGTATGTGCCCCCCACATCCACCTCCGTGGGCTTCTCTGTCCTCATGTACATCCATAGACATTAATATGGAGAAAGTATGTGACCCCCACATCCACCTCCGGGGGCTTCTCTGTCCTCATCTACATCCATAGACATTAATATGGAGGAAAGTATGTGCCCTCCACATCCATCTCCGGGGTCTTCTCTGCCCTCATCTACATCCATAGATATAAATATGGAGAAAAGTATGTGCCCCCCACATCCACCTCCAGGGGCTTCTCTGTCCTCATCTACATCCATAGACATTAATATGGAGAAAGAATGTGCCCCCCACATCCACCTCCAGGGGCTTCTCTGTCCTCATCTACATCCATAGACATTAATATAGAGAAAAGTATGTGCCCCCCACATCCATCTCCGGGGGCTTCTCTGTCCTCATCTACATCCATAGACATTAATATAGAGGAAAGTATGTGCCCCCCACATCCACCTCCGGGGGCTTCTCTGTCCTCATCTACATCCATAGACATTAATATGGAGGAAAGTATGTGCCCCCCACATCCACCTCCAGGGGCTTCTCTGTCCTCATCTACATCCATAGACATTAATATGGAGAAAGTATGTGCCCCCCACATCCACCTCCGGGGGCTTCTCTGTCCTCATCTACATCCATAGACATTAATATGGAGAAAGTATGTGCCCCCCACATCCACCTCCGGGGGCTTCTCTGTCCTCATCTACATCCATAGACATTAATATGGAGAAAGTATGTGCCCCCCACATCCATCTCCGGGGGCTTCTCTGTCCTCATCTACATCCATAGACATTAATATGGAGAAAGTATGTGCCCCTCACATCCACCTCCGTGGGCTTCTCTGTCCTCATGTACATCCATAGACATTAATATGGAGAAAGTATGTGCCCCCCACATCCACCTCCAGGGGCTTCTCTGTCCTCATCTACATCCATAGACATTAATATGGAGAAAGTATGTGCCCCCCACATCCACCTCCGGGGGCTTCTCTGTCCTCATGTACATCCATAGACATTAATATGGAGGAAAGTATGTGCCCCCCACATCCACCTCCGGGGGCTTCTCTGTCCTCATGTACATCCATAGACATTAATATGGAGAAAGTATGTGCCCCCCACATCCACCTCCGGGGGCTTCTCTGTCCTCATCTACATCCATAGACATTAATATGGAGGAAAGTATGTGCCCTCCACATCCATCTACGGGGTCTTCTCTGTCCTCATCTACATCCATAGACATAAATATGGAGAAAAGTATGTGCCCCCCACATCCACCTCCAGGGGCTTCTCTGTCCTCATCTACATCCATAGACATTAATATGGAGAAAAGTATGTGCCCCCCCACATCCACCTCCGGGGGCTTCTCTGTCCTCATCTACATCCATAGACATTAATATGGAGAAAAGTATGTGCCCCCCCACATCCATCTCCGGGGGCTTCTCTGTCCTCATCTACATCCATAGACATTAATATGGAGAAAAGTATGTGCCCCCCCACATCCAACTCTGGGGGCTTCTCTGTCCTCATCTACATCCATAGACATTAATATGGAGAAAGTATGTGCCCCCCACATCCACCTCCAGGGGCTTCTCTGTCCATCTACATCCATAGACATTAATATGGAGAAAAGTATGTGCCCCCCACATCCACCTCCAGGGGCTTCTCTGTCCTCATCTACATCCATAGACATTAATATGGAGGAAAGTATGTGCCCCCCGACATCCACCTCCGGGGGCTTCTCTGTCCTCATCTACATCCATAGACATTAATATGGAGGAAAGTATGTGCCCCCCACATCCATCTCCAGGGGCTTCTCTGTCCATCTACATCCATAGACATTAATATGGAGAAAAGTATGTGCCCCCCACATCCACCTCCGGGGGCTTCTCTGTCCTCATCTACATCCATAGACATAAATATGGAGAAAAGTATGTGCCCCCCACATCCACCTCCAGGGGCTTCTCTGTCCTCATCTACATCCATAGACATTAATATAGAGAAAAGTATGTGCCCCCCACATCCACCTCCAGGGGCTTCTCTGTCCTCATCTACATCCATAGACATTAATATGGAGAAAGTATGTGCCCCCCACATCCACCTCCGTGGGCTTCTCTGTCCTCATGTACATCCATAGACATTAATATGGAGGAAAGTATGTGCCCTCCACATCCATCTCCGGGGTCTTCTCTGCCCTCATCTACATCCATAGATATAAATATGGAGAAAAGTATGTGCCCCCCACATCCACCTCCAGGGGCTTCTCTGTCCTCATCTACATCCATAGACATTAATATGGAGAAAGAATGTGCCCCCCACATCCACCTCCAGGGGCTTCTCTGTCCTCATCTACATCCATAGACATTAATATAGAGAAAAGTATGTGCCCCCCACATCCATCTCCGGGGGCTTCTCTGTCCTCATCTACATCCATAGACATTAATATAGAGGAAAGTATGTGCCCCCCACATCCACCTCCGGGGGCTTCTCTGTCCTCATCTACATCCATAGACATTAATATGGAGGAAAGTATGTGCCCCCCACATCCACCTCCAGGGGCTTCTCTGTCCTCATCTACATCCATAGACATTAATATGGAGAAAGTATGTGCCCCCCACATCCACCTCCGGGGGCTTCTCTGTCCTCATCTACATCCATAGACATTAATATGGAGAAAGTATGTGCCCCCCACATCCATCTCCGGGGGCTTCTCTGTCCTCATCTACATCCATAGACATTAATATAGAGGAAAGTATGTGCCCCCCACATCCACCTCCGGGGGCTTCTCTGTCCTCATCTACATCCATAGACATTAATATGGATAAAAGTATGTGCCCCCCACATCCACCTCCGGAGGCTTCTCTGTCCTCATCTACATCCATAGACATTAATATAGAGGAAAGTATGTGCCCCCCACATCCACCTCCAGGGGCTTCTCTGTCCTCATCTACATCCATAGACATTAATATAGAGAAAAGTATGTGCCCCCCACATCCACCTCCAGGGGCTTCTCTGTCCTCATCTACATCTATAGCCATTAATATAGAGAAAGTATGTGCCCCCCACATCCACCTCCAGGGGCTTCTCTGTCCTCATCTACATCCATAGACATTAATATAGAGAAAAGTATGTGCCCCCCACATCCACCTCCGGGGGCTTCTCTGTCCTCATCTACATCCATAGACATTAATATGGAGAGAGTATGTGCCCCCCACATCCACCTCCAGGGGCTTCTCTGTCCTCATCTACATCTATAGCCATTAATATAGAGAAAGTATGTGCCCCCCACATCCACCTCCAGGGGCTTCTCTGTCCTCATCTACATCCATAGACATTAATATAGAGAAAAGTATGTGCCCCCCACATCCACCTCCGGGGGCTTCTCTGTCCTCATCTACATCCATAGACATTAATATAGAGAAAAGAATGTGCCCCCCACATCCACCTCCAGGGGCTTCTCTGTCCTCATCTACATCCATAGACATTAATATGGAGAGAGTATGTGCCCCCCACATCCACCTCCAGGGGCTTCTCTGTCCTCATCTACATCTATAGCCATTAATATAGAGAAAGTATGTGCCCCCCACATCCACCTCCAGGGGCTTCTCTGTCCTCATCTACATCCATAGACATTAATATGGAGAAAGTATGTGCCCCCCACATATCCACCTCCGGGGGCTTCTCTGTCCTCATCTACATCCATAGACATTAATATTGAGAAAAGTATGTGCCCCCCACATCCACCTCCAGGGGCTTCTCTGTCCTCATCTACATCCATAGACATTAATATGGAGAAAAGTATGTGCCCCCCACATCCACCTCCAGGGGCTTCTCTGTCCTCATCTACATCCATAGACATTAATATTGAGAAAAGTATGTGCCCCCCACATCCACCTCCAGGGGCTTCTCTGTCCTCATCTACATCCATAGACATTAATATGGAGAAAAGTATGTGCCCCCCACATCCACCTCCAGGGGCTTCTCTGTCCTCATCTACATCCATAGACATTAATATGGAGAAAGTATGTGCCCCCCACATCCACCTCCAGGGGCTTCTCTGTCCTCATCTACATCCATAGACATTAATATGGAGAAAGTATGTGCCCCCCACATCCACCTCCAGGGGCTTCTCTGTCCATCTACATCCATAGACATTAATATGGAGAAAAGTATGTGCCCCCCACATCCACCTCCGTGGGCTTCTCTGTCCTCATCTACATCCATAGACATTAATATGGAGAAAAGTATGTGCCCCCCACATCCACCTCCGGGGGCTTCTCTGTCCTCATCTACATCCATAGACATTAATATTCAGGAAAGTATGTGCCCCCCACATCCACCTCCGGGGGCTTCTCTATCCTCATCTACATCCATAGATATTAATATGGAGAAAGTATGTGCCCCCCACATCCACCTCCGGGGGCTTCTCTGTCCTCATCTACATCCATAGACATTAATATAGAGAAAGTATGTGCCCCCCACATCCACCTCCAGGGGCTTCTCTGTCCTCATCTACATCCATAGACATTAATATAGAGGAAAGTATGTGCCCCCCACATCCACCTCCGGGGGCTTCTCTGTTCTCATCTACATCCATAGACATTAATATAGAGGAAAGTATGTGCCCCCCACATCCACCTCCGGGGGCTTCTCTGTCCTCATCTACATCCATAGACATTAATATGGAGAAAGTATGTGCCCCCCACATCCACCTCCGGGGGCTTCTCTGTCCTCATCTACATCCATAGACATTAATATAGAGGAAAGTATGTGCCCCCCACATCCACCATCGGGGGCTTCTCTGTTCTCATCTACATCCATAGACATTAATATGGAGAAAGTATGTGCCCCCACATCCACCTCCGGGGGCTTCTCTGTCCTCCATCTATATCTATAGACATTAATGTGGAGAAAGTATGTGCCCCCCACATCCACCTCCAGGGGCTTCTCTGTCCTCATCTACATCCATAGACATTAATATGGAGAAAGTATGTGCCCCCCACATCCACCTCCGGGGGCTTCTGTGTCCTCATCTACATCCATAGACGTTAATATGGAGAAAGTATGTGCCCCCCACATCCACCTCCGGCGGCTTCTCTGTTCTCCATCTATATCTATAGACATTAATATGGAGAAAGTATGTGCCCCCCACATCCACCTCCGGGGGCTTCTCTGTCCTCATCTACATCCATAGACATTAATATGGAGAAAGTATGTGCCCCCCACATCCACCTCCAGGGGCTTCTCTGTCCTCATCTACATCCATAGACATTAATATGGAGAAAGTATGTGCCCCCCACATCCACCTCCAGGGGCTTCTCTGTCCTCATCTACATCCATAGACATTAATATGGAGGAAAGTATGTGCCCCCCACATCCACCTCCAGGGGCTTCTCTGTCCTCATCTACATCCATGGACATTAATATAGAGAAAAGTATGTGCCCCCCACATCCACCTCCGGGGGCTTCTCTGTCCTTATCTACATCCATAGACATTAATATGGAGAAAGTATGTGCCCCCCACATCCACCTCCAGGGGCTTCTCTGTCCTCATCTACATCCATAGACATTAATATGGAGAAAAGTATGTGCCCCCCACATCCACCTCCAGGGGCTTCTCTATTCTCATCTACATCCATAGACATTAATATGGAGAAAAGTATGTGCCCCCCACATCCACCTCCAGGGGCTCCTCTGTCCTCATCTACATCCATAGACATTAATATGGAGAAAGTATGTGCCCCCCACATCCACCTCCAGGGGCTTCTCTGTCCTCCATCTATATCCATAGACATTAATATGGAGAAAAGTATGTGCCCCCCACATCCACCTCCAGGGGCTTCTCTATTCTCATCTACATCCATAGACATTAATATGGAGAAAAGTATGTGCCCCCCACATCCACCTCCAGGGGCTTCTCTGTCCTCATCTACATCCATAGACATTAATATGGAGAAAGTATGTGCCCCCCACATCCACCTCCAGGGGCTTCTCTGTCCTCCATCTATATCTATAGACATTAATATGGAGGAAAGTATGTGCCCCCCACATCCACCTCCGGGGGCTTCTCTGTCCTCCATCTATATCTATAGACATTAATATGGAGGAAAGTATGTGCCCTCCACATCCACCTCCAGGGGCTTCTCTGTCCTCATCTACATCCATAGACATTAATATGGAGAAAAGTATGTGCCCCCCACAACCACCTCCGGGGGCTTCACTGTCCTCATCTACATCCATAGACATTAATATGGAGAAAGTATGTGCCCCCCACATCCACCTCCGGGGGCTTCTCTGTCCTCATCTACATCCATAGACATTAATATGGAGAAAAGTATGTGCCCCCCACATCCACCTCCGGGGGCTTCTCTGTTCTCCATCTATATCTATAGACATTAATATGGAGAAAGTATGTGCCCCCCACATCCACCTCCGGGGGCTTCTGTGTCCTCATCTACATCCATAGACATTAATATGGAGAAAAGTATGTGCCCCCCACATCCACCTCCGGCGGCTTCTCTGTTCTCCATCTATATCTATAGACATTAATATGGAGAAAGTATGTGCCCCCCACATCCACCTTCGGGGGCTTCTCTGTCCTCATCTACATCCATAGACATTAATATGGAGAAAGTATGTGCCCCCCACATCCACCTCCGGGGGCTTCTGTGTCCTCATCTACATCCATAGACATTAATATGGAGAAAAGTATGTGCCCCCCACATCCACCTCCAGGGGCTTCTGTGTCCTCATCTACATCCATAGACATTAATATGGAGGAAAGTATGTGCCCCCCACATCCACCTCCAGGGGCTTCTCTGTCCTCATCTACATCCATAGACATTAATATGGAGAAAGTATGTGCCCCCCACATCCACCTCCGGGGGCTTCTCTGTCCTCATCTACATCCATAGACATTAATATGGAGAAAGTATGTGCCCCCCACATCCACCTCCGGGGGCTTCTCTGTCCTCATCTACATCCATAGACATTAATATGGAGAAAGTATGTGCCCCCCACATCCATCTCCGGGGGCTTCTCTGTCCTCATCTACATCCATAGACATTAATATGGAGAAAGTATGTGCCCCTCACATCCACCTCCGTGGGCTTCTCTGTCCTCATGTACATCCATAGACATTAATATGGAGAAAGTATGTGCCCCCCACATCCACCTCCAGGGGCTTCTCTGTCCTCATCTACATCCATAGACATTAATATGGAGAAAGTATGTGCCCCCCACATCCACCTCCGGGGGCTTCTCTGTCCTCATGTACATCCATAGACATTAATATGGAGGAAAGTATGTGCCCCCCACATCCACCTCCGGGGGCTTCTCTGTCCTCATGTACATCCATAGACATTAATATGGAGAAAGTATGTGCCCCCCACATCCACCTCCGGGGGCTTCTCTGTCCTCATCTACATCCATAGACATTAATATGGAGGAAAGTATGTGCCCTCCACATCCATCTACGGGGTCTTCTCTGTCCTCATCTACATCCATAGACATAAATATGGAGAAAAGTATGTGCCCCCCACATCCACCTCCAGGGGCTTCTCTGTCCTCATCTACATCCATAGACATTAATATGGAGAAAAGTATGTGCCCCCCCACATCCACCTCCGGGGGCTTCTCTGTCCTCATCTACATCCATAGACATTAATATGGAGAAAAGTATGTGCCCCCCCACATCCATCTCCGGGGGCTTCTCTGTCCTCATCTACATCCATAGACATTAATATGGAGAAAAGTATGTGCCCCCCCACATCCAACTCTGGGGGCTTCTCTGTCCTCATCTACATCCATAGACATTAATATGGAGAAAGTATGTGCCCCCCACATCCACCTCCAGGGGCTTCTCTGTCCATCTACATCCATAGACATTAATATGGAGAAAAGTATGTGCCCCCCACATCCACCTCCAGGGGCTTCTCTGTCCTCATCTACATCCATAGACATTAATATAGAGGAAAGTATGTGCCCCCCGACATCCACCTCCGGGGGCTTCTCTGTCCTCATCTACATCCATAGACATTAATATGGAGGAAAGTATGTGCCCCCCACATCCATCTCCAGGGGCTTCTCTGTCCATCTACATCCATAGACATTAATATGGAGAAAAGTATGTGCCCCCCACATCCACCTCCGGGGGCTTCTCTGTCCTCATCTACATCCATAGACATAAATATGGAGAAAAGTATGTGCCCCCCACATCCACCTCCAGGGGCTTCTCTGTCCTCATCTACATCCATAGACATTAATATAGAGAAAAGTATGTGCCCCCCACATCCACCTCCAGGGGCTTCTCTGTCCTCATCTACATCCATAGACATTAATATGGAGAAAGTATGTGCCCCCCACATCCACCTCCGTGGGCTTCTCTGTCCTCATGTACATCCATAGACATTAATATGGAGAAAGTATGTGACCCCCACATCCACCTCCGGGGGCTTCTCTGTCCTCATCTACATCCATAGACATTAATATGGAGGAAAGTATGTGCCCTCCACATCCATCTCCGGGGTCTTCTCTGCCCTCATCTACATCCATAGATATAAATATGGAGAAAAGTATGTGCCCCCCACATCCACCTCCAGGGGCTTCTCTGTCCTCATCTACATCCATAGACATTAATATGGAGAAAGAATGTGCCCCCCACATCCACCTCCAGGGGCTTCTCTGTCCTCATCTACATCCATAGACATTAATATAGAGAAAAGTATGTGCCCCCCACATCCATCTCCGGGGGCTTCTCTGTCCTCATCTACATCCATAGACATTAATATAGAGGAAAGTATGTGCCCCCCACATCCACCTCCGGGGGCTTCTCTGTCCTCATCTACATCCATAGACATTAATATGGAGGAAAGTATGTGCCCCCCACATCCACCTCCAGGGGCTTCTCTGTCCTCATCTACATCCATAGACATTAATATGGAGAAAGTATGTGCCCCCCACATCCACCTCCGGGGGCTTCTCTGTCCTCATCTACATCCATAGACATTAATATGGAGAAAGTATGTGCCCCCCACATCCATCTCCGGGGGCTTCTCTGTCCTCATCTACATCCATAGACATTAATATAGAGGAAAGTATGTGCCCCCCACATCCACCTCCGGGGGCTTCTCTGTCCTCATCTACATCCATAGACATTAATATGGATAAAAGTATGTGCCCCCCACATCCACCTCCGGAGGCTTCTCTGTCCTCATCTACATCCATAGACATTAATATAGAGGAAAGTATGTGCCCCCCACATCCACCTCCAGGGGCTTCTCTGTCCTCATCTACATCCATAGACATTAATATAGAGAAAAGTATGTGCCCCCCACATCCACCTCCAGGGGCTTCTCTGTCCTCATCTACATCTATAGCCATTAATATAGAGAAAGTATGTGCCCCCCACATCCACCTCCAGGGGCTTCTCTGTCCTCATCTACATCCATAGACATTAATATAGAGAAAAGTATGTGCCCCCCACATCCACCTCCGGGGGCTTCTCTGTCCTCATCTACATCCATAGACATTAATATGGAGAGAGTATGTGCCCCCCACATCCACCTCCAGGGGCTTCTCTGTCCTCATCTACATCTATAGCCATTAATATAGAGAAAGTATGTGCCCCCCACATCCACCTCCAGGGGCTTCTCTGTCCTCATCTACATCCATAGACATTAATATAGAGAAAAGTATGTGCCCCCCACATCCACCTCCGGGGGCTTCTCTGTCCTCATCTACATCCATAGACATTAATATAGAGAAAAGAATGTGCCCCCCACATCCACCTCCAGGGGCTTCTCTGTCCTCATCTACATCCATAGACATTAATATGGAGAGAGTATGTGCCCCCCACATCCACCTCCAGGGGCTTCTCTGTCCTCATCTACATCTATAGCCATTAATATAGAGAAAGTATGTGCCCCCCACATCCACCTCCAGGGGCTTCTCTGTCCTCATCTACATCCATAGACATTAATATGGAGAAAGTATGTGCCCCCCACATATCCACCTCCGGGGGCTTCTCTGTCCTCATCTACATCCATAGACATTAATATTGAGAAAAGTATGTGCCCCCCACATCCACCTCCAGGGGCTTCTCTGTCCTCATCTACATCCATAGACATTAATATGGAGAAAAGTATGTGCCCCCCACATCCACCTCCAGGGGCTTCTCTGTCCTCATCTACATCCATAGACATTAATATTGAGAAAAGTATGTGCCCCCCACATCCACCTCCAGGGGCTTCTCTGTCCTCATCTACATCCATAGACATTAATATGGAGAAAAGTATGTGCCCCCCACATCCACCTCCAGGGGCTTCTCTGTCCTCATCTACATCCATAGACATTAATATGGAGAAAGTATGTGCCCCCCACATCCACCTCCAGGGGCTTCTCTGTCCTCATCTACATCCATAGACATTAATATGGAGAAAGTATGTGCCCCCCCACATCCACCTCCAGGGGCTTCTCTGTCCATCTACATCCATAGACATTAATATGGAGAAAAGTATGTGCCCCCCACATCCACCTCCGTGGGCTTCTCTGTCCTCATCTACATCCATAGACATTAATATGGAGAAAAGTATGTGCCCCCCACATCCACCTCCGGGGGCTTCTCTGTCCTCATCTACATCCATAGACATTAATATTCAGGAAAGTATGTGCCCCCCACATCCACCTCCGGGGGCTTCTCTATCCTCATCTACATCCATAGATATTAATATGGAGAAAGTATGTGCCCCCCACATCCACCTCCGGGGGCTTCTCTGTCCTCATCTACATCCATAGACATTAATATAGAGAAAGTATGTGCCCCCCACATCCACCTCCAGGGGCTTCTCTGTCCTCATCTACATCCATAGACATTAATATAGAGGAAAGTATGTGCCCCCCACATCCACCTCCGGGGGCTTCTCTGTTCTCATCTACATCCATAGACATTAATATAGAGGAAAGTATGTGCCCCCCACATCCACCTCCGGGGGCTTCTCTGTCCTCATCTACATCCATAGACATTAATATGGAGAAAGTATGTGCCCCCCACATCCACCTCCGGGGGCTTCTCTGTCCTCATCTACATCCATAGACATTAATATAGAGGAAAGTATGTGCCCCCCACATCCACCATCGGGGGCTTCTCTGTTCTCATCTACATCCATAGACATTAATATGGAGAAAGTATGTGCCCCCACATCCACCTCCGGGGGCTTCTCTGTCCTCCATCTATATCTATAGACATTAATGTGGAGAAAGTATGTGCCCCCCACATCCACCTCCAGGGGCTTCTCTGTCCTCATCTACATCCATAGACATTAATATGGAGAAAGTATGTGCCCCCCACATCCACCTCCGGGGGCTTCTGTGTCCTCATCTACATCCATAGACGTTAATATGGAGAAAGTATGTGCCCCCCACATCCACCTCCGGCGGCTTCTCTGTTCTCCATCTATATCTATAGACATTAATATGGAGAAAGTATGTGCCCCCCACATCCACCTCCGGGGGCTTCTCTGTCCTCATCTACATCCATAGACATTAATATGGAGAAAGTATGTGCCCCCCACATCCACCTCCAGGGGCTTCTCTGTCCTCATCTACATCCATAGACATTAATATGGAGAAAGTATGTGCCCCCCACATCCACCTCCAGGGGCTTCTCTGTCCTCATCTACATCCATAGACATTAATATGGAGGAAAGTATGTGCCCCCCACATCCACCTCCAGGGGCTTCTCTGTCCTCATCTACATCCATGGACATTAATATAGAGAAAAGTATGTGCCCCCCACATCCACCTCCGGGGGCTTCTCTGTCCTTATCTACATCCATAGACATTAATATGGAGAAAGTATGTGCCCCCCACATCCACCTCCAGGGGCTTCTCTGTCCTCATCTACATCCATAGACATTAATATGGAGAAAAGTATGTGCCCCCCACATCCACCTCCAGGGGCTTCTCTATTCTCATCTACATCCATAGACATTAATATGGAGAAAAGTATGTGCCCCCCACATCCACCTCCAGGGGCTCCTCTGTCCTCATCTACATCCATAGACATTAATATGGAGAAAGTATGTGCCCCCCACATCCACCTCCAGGGGCTTCTCTGTCCTCCATCTATATCCATAGACATTAATATGGAGAAAAGTATGTGCCCCCCACATCCACCTCCAGGGGCTTCTCTATTCTCATCTACATCCATAGACATTAATATGGAGAAAAGTATGTGCCCCCCACATCCACCTCCAGGGGCTTCTCTGTCCTCATCTACATCCATAGACATTAATATGGAGAAAGTATGTGCCCCCCACATCCACCTCCAGGGGCTTCTCTGTCCTCCATCTATATCTATAGACATTAATATGGAGGAAAGTATGTGCCCCCCACATCCACCTCCGGGGGCTTCTCTGTCCTCCATCTATATCTATAGACATTAATATGGAGGAAAGTATGTGCCCTCCACATCCACCTCCAGGGGCTTCTCTGTCCTCATCTACATCCATAGACATTAATATGGAGAAAAGTATGTGCCCCCCACAACCACCTCCGGGGGCTTCACTGTCCTCATCTACATCCATAGACATTAATATGGAGAAAGTATGTGCCCCCCACATCCACCTCCGGGGGCTTCTCTGTCCTCATCTACATCCATAGACATTAATATGGAGAAAAGTATGTGCCCCCCACATCCACCTCCGGGGGCTTCTCTGTTCTCCATCTATATCTATAGACATTAATATGGAGAAAGTATGTGCCCCCCACATCCACCTCCGGGGGCTTCTGTGTCCTCATCTACATCCATAGACATTAATATGGAGAAAAGTATGTGCCCCCCACATCCACCTCCGGCGGCTTCTCTGTTCTCCATCTATATCTATAGACATTAATATGGAGAAAGTATGTGCCCCCCACATCCACCTTCGGGGGCTTCTCTGTCCTCATCTACATCCATAGACATTAATATGGAGAAAGTATGTGCCCCCCACATCCACCTCCGGGGGCTTCTGTGTCCTCATCTACATCCATAGACATTAATATGGAGAAAAGTATGTGCCCCCCACATCCACCTCCAGGGGCTTCTCTGTCCTCATCTACATCCATAGACATTAATATGGAGGAAAGTATGTGCCCCCCACATCCACCTCCGGCGGCTTCTCTGTCCTCATCTACATCCATAGACATTAATATGGAGAAAGTATGTGCCCCCCACATCCACCTCCGGGGGCTTTTCTGTCCTCATCTACATCCATAGACATTAATATGGAGAAAAGTATGTGCCCCCCACATCCACCTCCAGGGGCTTCTCTGTCCATCTACATCCATAGACATTAATATGGAGAAAAGTATGTGCCCCCCACATCCACCTCCGGGGGCTTCTCTGTCCTCATCTACATCCATAGACATTAATATTCAGGAAAGTATGTGCCCCCCACATCCACCTCCGGGGGCTTCTCTATCCTCATCTACATCCATAGACATTAATATGGAGAAAGTATGTGCCCCCCACATCCACCTCCGGGGGCTTCTCTGTCCTCATCTACATCCATAGACATTAATATAGAGAAAGTATGTTCCCCCCACATCCACCTCCAGGGGCTTCTCTGTACTCATCTACATCCATAGACATTAATATGGAGAAAAGTATGTGCCCCCCACATCCACCTCCAGGGGCTTCTCTGTCCTCATCTACATCCATAGACATTAATATAGAGGAAAGTATGTGCCCCCACATCCACCTCCGGGGGCTTCTCTGTCCTCATCTACATCCATAGACATTAATATGGAGAAAGTATGTGCCCCCCACATCCACCTCCAGGGGCTTCTCTGTACTCATCTACATCCATAGACATTAATATGGAGAAAAGTATGTGCCCCCCACATCCACCTCCAGGGGCTTCTCTGTCCTCATCTACATCCATAGACATTAATATGGAGAAAAGTATGTGCCCCCCACATCCACCTCCAGGGGCTTCTCTGTCCTCATCTACATCCATAGACATTAATATAGAGAAAAGAATGTGCCCCCCACATCCACCTCCAGGGGCTTCTCTGTCCTCATCTACACCCATAGACATTAATATGTAGAAAAGTATGTGCCCCCCACATCCACCTCCAGGGGCTTCTCTGTCCTCATCTACACCCATAGACATTAATATGGAGGAAAGTATGTGCCCCCCACATCCACCTCCGGGGGCTTCTCTGTCCTCATCTACATCCATAGACATTAATATGTAGAAAAGTATGTGCCCCCCACATCCACCTCCGGGGACTTCTCTGTCCTCCATCTACATCCATAGACATTAATATGTAGAAAAGTATGTGCCCCCACATCCACCTCCGGGGGCTTCTCTGTCCTCATCTACATCCATAGACATTAATATGGAGGAAAGTATGTGCCCCCCACATCCACCTCCGGGGGCTTCTCTGTCCTCATCTACATCCATAGACATTAATATGTAGAAAAGTATGTGCCCCCCACATCCACCTCCGGGGACTTCTCTGTCCTCCATCTACATCCATAGACATTAATATGGAGGAAAGTATGTGCCCCCCACATCCACCTCCAGGGGCTTCTCTGTCCTCATCTACATCCATAGACATTAATATGGAGAAAAGTATGTGCCCCCCACATCCACCTCCGGGGGCTTCTCTGTCCTCATCTACATCCATAGACATTAATATGGAGGAAAGTATGTGCCCCCCACATCCACCTCCGGGGGCTTCTCTGTCCTCATCTACATCCATAGACATTAATATGGAGGAAAGTATGTGCCCCCCACATCCACCTCCAGGGGCTTCTCTGTCCTCATCTACATCCATAGACATTAATATAGGGAAAAGTATGTGCCCCCCACATCCACCTCTTGGGGCTTCTCTGTCCTCATCTACATCCATAGACATTAATATGGAGGAAAGTATGTGCCCCCCACATCCACCTCCGGGGGCTTCTCTGTCCTCATCTACATCCATAGACATTAATATGGAGGAAAGTATGTGCCCCCCACATCCACCTCCGGGGGCTTCTCTGTCCTCATCTACATCCATAGACATTAATATGGAGAAAAGTATGTGCCCCCCACATCCACCTCCAGGGGCTTCTCTGTCCTCATCTACAACCATAGACATTAATATGGAGAAAGTATGTGCCCCCCACATCCACCTCCCGGGGCTTCTCTGTCCTCATCTACATCCATAGACATTAATATGGAGAAAGTATGTGCCCCCCACATCCATCTCCGGGGGCTTCTCTGTCCTCATCTACATCCATAGACATTAATATGGAGAAAGTATGTGCCCCCCACATCCACCTCCGGGGGCTTCTCTGTCCTCATCTACATCCATAGACATTAATATAGAGAAAGTATGTGCCCCCCACATCCATCTCCGGGGGCTTCTCTGTCCTCATCTACATCCATAGACATTAATATGGAGAAAGTATGTGCCCCCCACATCCACCTCCCGGGGCTTCACTGTCCTCATCTACATCCATAGACATTAATATGGAGAAAGTATGTGCCCCCCACATCCATCTCCGGGGGCTTCTCTGTCCTCATCTACATCCATAGACATTAATATGGAGAAAGTATGTGCCCCCCACATCCACCTCCGGGGGCTTCTCTGTCCTCATCTACATCCATAGACATTAATATGGAGAAAGTATGTGCCCCCCACATCCACCTCCAGGGGCTTCTCTGTCCTCATGTACATCCATAGACATTAATATGGAGAAAGTATGTGCCCCCACATCCACCTCCAGGGGCTTCTCTGTCCTCATGTACATCCATAGACATTAATATGGAGAAAGTATGTGCCCCCCACATCCACCTCCAGGGGCTTCTCTGTCCTCATCTACATCCATAGACATTAATATGGAGAAAGTATGTGCCCCCCACATCCACCTCCGGGGGCTTCTCTGTCCTCATGTACATCCATAGACATTAATATGGAGGAAAGTATGTGCCCCCCACATCCACCTCCGGGGGCTTCTCTGTCCTCATGTACATCCATAGACATTAATATGGAGAAAGTATGTGCCCCCCACATCCACCTCCGGGGGCTTCTCTGTCCTCATCTACATCCATAGACATTAATATGGAGGAAAGTATGTGCCCCCCACATCCATCTACGGGGTCTTCTCTGTCCTCATCTACATCCATAGACATAAATATGGAGAAAAGTATGTGCCCCCCACATCCACCTCCAGGGGCTTCTCTGTCCTCATCTACATCCATAGACATTAATATAGAGAAAAGTATGTGCCCCCCACATCCATCTCAGGGGGCTTCTCTGTCCTCATCTACATCCATAGACATTAATATGGAGAAAGTATGTGCCCCCCACATCCACCTCCGTGGGCTTCTCTGTCCTCATCTACATCCATAGACATTAATATGGAGAAAAGTATGTGCCCCCCCACATCCACCTCCGGGGGCTTCTCTGTCCTCATCTACATCCATAGACATTAATATGGAGAAAAGTATGTGCCCCCCCACATCCATCTCCGGGGGCTTCTCTGTCCTCATCTACATCCATAGACATTAATATGGAGAAAAGTATGTGCCCCCCCACATCCAACTCTGGGGGCTTCTCTGTCCTCATCTACATCCATAGACATTAATATGGAGAAAGTATGTGCCCCCCACATCCACCTCCAGGGGCTTCTCTGTCCATCTACATCCATAGACATTAATATGGAGAAAAGTATGTGCCCCCCACATCCACCTCCAGGGGCTTCTCTGTCCTCATCTACATCCATAGACATTAATATGGAGGAAAGTATGTGCCCCCCGACATCCACCTCCGGGGGCTTCTCTGTCCTCATCTACATCCATAGACATTAATATGGAGGAAAGTATGTGCCCCCCACATCCACCTCCAGGGGCTTCTCTGTCCATCTACATCCATAGACATTAATATGGAGAAAAGTATGTGCACCCCACATCCACCTCCGGGGGCTTCTCTGTCCTCATCTACATCCATAGACATAAATATGGAGAAAAGTATGTGCCCCCCACATCCACCTCCAGGGGCTTCTCTGTCCTCATCTACATCCATAGACATTAATATAGAGAAAAGTATGTGCCCCCCACATCCACCTCCAGGGGCTTCTCTGTCCTCATCTACATCCATAGACATTAATATGGAGAAAGTATGTGCCCCCCACATCCACCTCCGTGGGCTTCTCTGTCCTCATGTACATCCATAGACATTAATATGGAGAAAGTATGTGACCCCCACATCCACCTCCGGGGGCTTCTCTGTCCTCATCTACATCCATAGACATTAATATGGAGGAAAGTATGTGCCCTCCACATCCATCTCCGGGGTCTTCTCTGCCCTCATCTACATCCATAGATATAAATATGGAGAAAAGTATGTGCCCCCCACATCCACCTCCAGGGGCTTCTCTGTCCTCATCTACATCCATAGACATTAATATGGAGAAAGAATGTGCCCCCCACATCCACCTCCAGGGGCTTCTCTGTCCTCATCTACATCCATAGACATTAATATAGAGAAAAGTATGTGCCCCCCACATCCATCTCCGGGGGCTTCTCTGTCCTCATCTACATCCATAGACATTAATATAGAGGAAAGTATGTGCCCCCCACATCCACCTCCGGGGGCTTCTCTGTCCTCATCTACATCCATAGACATTAATATGGAGGAAAGTATGTGCCCCCCACATCCACCTCCAGGGGCTTCTCTGTCCTCATCTACATCCATAGACATTAATATGGAGAAAGTATGTGCCCCCCACATCCACCTCCGGGGGCTTCTCTGTCCTCATCTACATCCATAGACATTAATATGGAGAAAGTATGTGCCCCCCACATCCACCTCCGGGGGCTTCTCTGTCCTCATCTACA
Organism: Phyllobates terribilis; assembly: GCF_046119375.1. Lineage (NCBI taxonomy): Eukaryota > Metazoa > Chordata > Amphibia > Anura > Dendrobatidae > Phyllobates > Phyllobates terribilis. The sequence continues at coordinate 409,135,366 of NW_027362769.1, read as the reverse complement.
TCCATAGACATTAATATGGAGAAAGTATGTGCCCCCCACATCCATCTCCGGGGGCTTCTCTGTCCTCATCTACATCCATAGACATTAATATGGAGAAAGTATGTGCCCCTCACATCCACCTCCGTGGGCTTCTCTGTCCTCATGTACATCCATAGACATTAATATGGAGAAAGTATGTGCCCCCCACATCCACCTCCAGGGGCTTCTCTGTCCTCATCTACATCCATAGACATTAATATGGAGAAAGTATGTGCCCCCCACATCCACCTCCGGGGGCTTCTCTGTCCTCATGTACATCCATAGACATTAATATGGAGGAAAGTATGTGCCCCCCACATCCACCTCCGGGGGCTTCTCTGTCCTCATGTACATCCATAGACATTAATATGGAGAAAGTATGTGCCCCCCACATCCACCTCCGGGGGCTTCTCTGTCCTCATCTACATCCATAGACATTAATATGGAGGAAAGTATGTGCCCTCCACATCCATCTACGGGGTCTTCTCTGTCCTCATCTACATCCATAGACATAAATATGGAGAAAAGTATGTGCCCCCCACATCCACCTCCAGGGGCTTCTCTGTCCTCATCTACATCCATAGACATTAATATGGAGAAAAGTATGTGCCCCCCCACATCCACCTCCGGGGGCTTCTCTGTCCTCATCTACATCCATAGACATTAATATGGAGAAAAGTATGTGCCCCCCCACATCCATCTCCGGGGGCTTCTCTGTCCTCATCTACATCCATAGACATTAATATGGAGAAAAGTATGTGCCCCCCCACATCCAACTCTGGGGGCTTCTCTGTCCTCATCTACATCCATAGACATTAATATGGAGAAAGTATGTGCCCCCCACATCCACCTCCAGGGGCTTCTCTGTCCATCTACATCCATAGACATTAATATGGAGAAAAGTATGTGCCCCCCACATCCACCTCCAGGGGCTTCTCTGTCCTCATCTACATCCATAGACATTAATATGGAGGAAAGTATGTGCCCCCCGACATCCACCTCCGGGGGCTTCTCTGTCCTCATCTACATCCATAGACATTAATATGGAGGAAAGTATGTGCCCCCCACATCCATCTCCAGGGGCTTCTCTGTCCATCTACATCCATAGACATTAATATGGAGAAAAGTATGTGCCCCCCACATCCACCTCCGGGGGCTTCTCTGTCCTCATCTACATCCATAGACATAAATATGGAGAAAAGTATGTGCCCCCCACATCCACCTCCAGGGGCTTCTCTGTCCTCATCTACATCCATAGACATTAATATAGAGAAAAGTATGTGCCCCCCACATCCACCTCCAGGGGCTTCTCTGTCCTCATCTACATCCATAGACATTAATATGGAGAAAGTATGTGCCCCCCACATCCACCTCCGTGGGCTTCTCTGTCCTCATGTACATCCATAGACATTAATATGGAGAAAGTATGTGACCCCCACATCCACCTCCGGGGGCTTCTCTGTCCTCATCTACATCCATAGACATTAATATGGAGGAAAGTATGTGCCCTCCACATCCATCTCCGGGGTCTTCTCTGCCCTCATCTACATCCATAGATATAAATATGGAGAAAAGTATGTGCCCCCCACATCCACCTCCAGGGGCTTCTCTGTCCTCATCTACATCCATAGACATTAATATGGAGAAAGAATGTGCCCCCCACATCCACCTCCAGGGGCTTCTCTGTCCTCATCTACATCCATAGACATTAATATAGAGAAAAGTATGTGCCCCCCACATCCATCTCCGGGGGCTTCTCTGTCCTCATCTACATCCATAGACATTAATATAGAGGAAAGTATGTGCCCCCCACATCCACCTCCGGGGGCTTCTCTGTCCTCATCTACATCCATAGACATTAATATGGAGGAAAGTATGTGCCCCCCACATCCACCTCCAGGGGCTTCTCTGTCCTCATCTACATCCATAGACATTAATATGGAGAAAGTATGTGCCCCCCACATCCACCTCCGGGGGCTTCTCTGTCCTCATCTACATCCATAGACATTAATATGGAGAAAGTATGTGCCCCCCACATCCATCTCCGGGGGCTTCTCTGTCCTCATCTACATCCATAGACATTAATATAGAGGAAAGTATGTGCCCCCCACATCCACCTCCGGGGGCTTCTCTGTCCTCATCTACATCCATAGACATTAATATGGATAAAAGTATGTGCCCCCCACATCCACCTCCGGAGGCTTCTCTGTCCTCATCTACATCCATAGACATTAATATAGAGGAAAGTATGTGCCCCCCACATCCACCTCCAGGGGCTTCTCTGTCCTCATCTACATCCATAGACATTAATATAGAGAAAAGTATGTGCCCCCCACATCCACCTCCAGGGGCTTCTCTGTCCTCATCTACATCTATAGCCATTAATATAGAGAAAGTATGTGCCCCCCACATCCACCTCCAGGGGCTTCTCTGTCCTCATCTACATCCATAGACATTAATATAGAGAAAAGTATGTGCCCCCCACATCCACCTCCGGGGGCTTCTCTGTCCTCATCTACATCCATAGACATTAATATGGAGAGAGTATGTGCCCCCCACATCCACCTCCAGGGGCTTCTCTGTCCTCATCTACATCTATAGCCATTAATATAGAGAAAGTATGTGCCCCCCACATCCACCTCCAGGGGCTTCTCTGTCCTCATCTACATCCATAGACATTAATATAGAGAAAAGTATGTGCCCCCCACATCCACCTCCGGGGGCGTCTCTGTCCTCATCTACATCCATAGACATTAATATAGAGAAAAGAATGTGCCCCCCACATCCACCTCCAGGGGCTTCTCTGTCCTCATCTACATCCATAGACATTAATATGGAGAGAGTATGTGCCCCCCACATCCACCTCCAGGGGCTTCTCTGTCCTCATCTACATCTATAGCCATTAATATAGAGAAAGTATGTGCCCCCCACATCCACCTCCAGGGGCTTCTCTGTCCTCATCTACATCCATAGACATTAATATGGAGAAAGTATGTGCCCCCCACATATCCACCTCCGGGGGCTTCTCTGTCCTCATCTACATCCATAGACATTAATATTGAGAAAAGTATGTGCCCCCCACATCCACCTCCAGGGGCTTCTCTGTCCTCATCTACATCCATAGACATTAATATGGAGAAAAGTATGTGCCCCCCACATCCACCTCCAGGGGCTTCTCTGTCCTCATCTACATCCATAGACATTAATATTGAGAAAAGTATGTGCCCCCCACATCCACCTCCAGGGGCTTCTCTGTCCTCATCTACATCCATAGACATTAATATGGAGAAAAGTATGTGCCCCCCACATCCACCTCCAGGGGCTTCTCTGTCCTCATCTACATCCATAGACATTAATATGGAGAAAGTATGTGCCCCCCACATCCACCTCCAGGGGCTTCTCTGTCCTCATCTACATCCATAGACATTAATATGGAGAAAGTATGTGCCCCCCACATCCACCTCCAGGGGCTTCTCTGTCCATCTACATCCATAGACATTAATATGGAGAAAAGTATGTGCCCCCCACATCCACCTCCGTGGGCTTCTCTGTCCTCATCTACATCCATAGACATTAATATGGAGAAAAGTATGTGCCCCCCACATCCACCTCCGGGGGCTTCTCTGTCCTCATCTACATCCATAGACATTAATATTCAGGAAAGTATGTGCCCCCCACATCCACCTCCGGGGGCTTCTCTATCCTCATCTACATCCATAGATATTAATATGGAGAAAGTATGTGCCCCCCACATCCACCTCCGGGGGCTTCTCTGTCCTCATCTACATCCATAGACATTAATATAGAGAAAGTATGTGCCCCCCACATCCACCTCCAGGGGCTTCTCTGTCCTCATCTACATCCATAGACATTAATATAGAGGAAAGTATGTGCCCCCCACATCCACCTCCGGGGGCTTCTCTGTTCTCATCTACATCCATAGACATTAATATAGAGGAAAGTATGTGCCCCCCACATCCACCTCCGGGGGCTTCTCTGTCCTCATCTACATCCATAGACATTAATATGGAGAAAGTATGTGCCCCCCACATCCACCTCCGGGGGCTTCTCTGTCCTCATCTACATCCATAGACATTAATATAGAGGAAAGTATGTGCCCCCCACATCCACCACCGGGGGCTTCTCTGTTCTCATCTACATCCATAGACATTAATATGGAGAAAGTATGTGCCCCCACATCCACCTCCGGGGGCTTCTCTGTCCTCCATCTATATCTATAGACATTAATGTGGAGAAAGTATGTGCCCCCCACATCCACCTCCAGGGGCTTCTCTGTCCTCATCTACATCCATAGACATTAATATGGAGAAAGTATGTGCCCCCCACATCCACCTCCGGGGGCTTCTGTGTCCTCATCTACATCCATAGACGTTAATATGGAGAAAGTATGTGCCCCCCACATCCACCTCCGGCGGCTTCTCTGTTCTCCATCTATATCTATAGACATTAATATGGAGAAAGTATGTGCCCCCCACATCCACCTCCGGGGGCTTCTCTGTCCTCATCTACATCCATAGACATTAATATGGAGAAAGTATGTGCCCCCCACATCCACCTCCAGGGGCTTCTCTGTCCTCATCTACATCCATAGACATTAATATGGAGAAAGTATGTGCCCCCCACATCCACCTCCAGGGGCTTCTCTGTCCTCATCTACATCCATAGACATTAATATGGAGGAAAGTATGTGCCCCCCACATCCACCTCCAGGGGCTTCTCTGTCCTCATCTACATCCATGGACATTAATATAGAGAAAAGTATGTGCCCCCCACATCCACCTCCGGGGGCTTCTCTGTCCTTATCTACATCCATAGACATTAATATGGAGAAAGTATGTGCCCCCCACATCCACCTCCAGGGGCTTCTCTGTCCTCATCTACATCCATAGACATTAATATGGAGAAAAGTATGTGCCCCCCACATCCACCTCCAGGGGCTTCTCTATTCTCATCTACATCCATAGACATTAATATGGAGAAAAGTATGTGCCCCCCACATCCACCTCCAGGGGCTCCTCTGTCCTCATCTACATCCATAGACATTAATATGGAGAAAGTATGTGCCCCCCACATCCACCTCCAGGGGCTTCTCTGTCCTCCATCTATATCCATAGACATTAATATGGAGAAAAGTATGTGCCCCCCACATCCACCTCCAGGGGCTTCTCTATTCTCATCTACATCCATAGACATTAATATGGAGAAAAGTATGTGCCCCCCACATCCACCTCCAGGGGCTTCTCTGTCCTCATCTACATCCATAGACATTAATATGGAGAAAGTATGTGCCCCCCACATCCACCTCCAGGGGCTTCTCTGTCCTCCATCTATATCTATAGACATTAATATGGAGGAAAGTATGTGCCCCCCACATCCACCTCCGGGGGCTTCTCTGTCCTCCATCTATATCTATAGACATTAATATGGAGGAAAGTATGTGCCCTCCACATCCACCTCCAGGGGCTTCTCTGTCCTCATCTACATCCATAGACATTAATATGGAGAAAAGTATGTGCCCCCCACAACCACCTCCGGGGGCTTCACTGTCCTCATCTACATCCATAGACATTAATATGGAGAAAGTATGTGCCCCCCACATCCACCTCCGGGGGCTTCTCTGTCCTCATCTACATCCATAGACATTAATATGGAGAAAAGTATGTGCCCCCCACATCCACCTCCGGGGGCTTCTCTGTTCTCCATCTATATCTATAGACATTAATATGGAGAAAGTATGTGCCCCCCACATCCACCTCCGGGGGCTTCTGTGTCCTCATCTACATCCATAGACATTAATATGGAGAAAAGTATGTGCCCCCCACATCCACCTCCGGCGGCTTCTCTGTTCTCCATCTATATCTATAGACATTAATATGGAGAAAGTATGTGCCCCCCACATCCACCTTCGGGGGCTTCTCTGTCCTCATCTACATCCATAGACATTAATATGGAGAAAGTATGTGCCCCCCACATCCACCTCCGGGGGCTTCTGTGTCCTCATCTACATCCATAGACATTAATATGGAGAAAAGTATGTGCCCCCCACATCCACCTCCAGGGGCTTCTCTGTCCTCATCTACATCCATAGACATTAATATGGAGGAAAGTATGTGCCCCCCACATCCACCTCCGGCGGCTTCTCTGTCCTCATCTACATCCATAGACATTAATATGGAGAAAGTATGTGCCCCCCACATCCACCTCCGGTGGCTTCTCTGTCCTCATCTACATCCATAGACATAAATATGGAGGAAAGTATGTGCCCCCCACATCCACCTCCAGGGGCTTCTCTGTCCTCATCTACATCCATAGACATTAATATGGAGAAAAGTATGTGCCCCCCACATCCACCTGCAGGGGCTTCTCTGTCCTCATCTACATCCATAGACATTAATATGGAGAAAGTATGTGCCCCCCACATCCACCTCCAGGGGCTTCTCTGTCCTCATCTACATCCATAGACATTAATATGGAGAAAAGTATGTGCCCCCCACATCCACCTGCAGGGGCTTCTCTGTTCTCATCTACATCCATAGACATTAATATGGAGAAAAGTATGTGCCCCCCACATCTACCTCCGGGGGCTTCTCTGTCCTCATCTACATCCATAGACATTAATATGGAGGAAAGTATGTGCCCCCCACATCCACCTCCAGGGGCTTCTCTATCCTCATCTACATCCATAGACATTAATATGGAGAAAAGTATGTGCCCCCCACATCCACCTTCAGGGGCTTCTCTGTCCTCATCTACATCCATAGACATTAATATAGAGAAAGTATGTGCCCCCCACATCCACCTCCGGGGGCTTCTCTGTCCTCATCTACATCCATAGACATTAATATGGAGAAAGTATGTGCCCCCCACATCCACCTCCGGGGGCTTCTCTGTCCTCATCTACATCCATAGACATTAATATAGAGGAAAGTATGTGCCCCCCACATCCACCACCGGGGGCTTCTCTGTTCTCATCTACATCCATAGACATTAATATGGAGAAAGTATGTGCCCCCCACATCCACCTCCGGGGGCTTCTCTGTTCTCCATCTATATCTATAGACATTAATGTGGAGAAAGTATGTGCCCCCCACATCCACCTCCAGGGGCTTCTCTGTCCTCATCTACATCCATAGACATTAATATGGAGAAAGTATGTGCCCCCCACATCCACCTCCGGGGGCTTCTGTGTCCTCATCTACATCCATAGACATTAATATGGAGAAAGTATGTGCCCCCCACATCCACCTCCGGGGGCTTCTGTGTCCTTATCTACATCCATAGACATTAATATGGAGAAAAGTATGTGCCCCCCACATCCACCTCCGGCGGCTTCTCTGTTCTCCATCTATATCTATAGACATTAATATGGAGAAAGTATGTGCCCCCCACATCCACCTCCGGGGGCTTCTCTGTCCTCATCTACATCCATAGACATTAATATGGAGAAAGTATGTGCCCCCCACATCCACCTCCAGGGGCTTCTCTGTCCTCATCTACATCCATGGACATTAATATAGAGAAAAGTATGTGCCCCCCACATCCACCTCCGGGGGCTTCTCTGTCCTTATCTACATCCATAGACATTAATATGGAGAAAGTATGTGCCCCCCACATCCACCTCCAGGGGCTTCTCTGTCCTCATCTACATCCATAGACATTAATATGGAGAAAAGTATGTGCCCCCCACATCCACCTCCAGGGGCTTCTCTATCCTCATCTACATCCATAGACATTAATATGGAGAAAAGTATGTGCCCCCCACATCCACCTCCAGGGGCTTCTCTGTCCTCATCTACATCCATAGACATTAATATGGAGAAAGTATGTACCCCCCACATCCACCTCCAGGGGCTTCTCTGTCCTCCATCTATATCTATAGACATTAATATGGAGGAAAGTATGTGCCCCCCACATCCACCTCCGGGGGCTTCTCTGTCCTCCATCTATATCTATAGACATTAATATGGAGGAAAGTATGTGCCCCCCACATCCACCTCCAGGGGCTTCTCTGTCCTCATCTACATCCATAGACATTAATATGGAGAAAAGTATGTGCCCCCCACAACCACCTCCGGGGGCTTCACTGTCCTCATCTACATCCATAGACATTAATATGGAGAAAGTATGTGCCCCCCACATCCACCTCCGGGGGCTTCTCTGTCCTCATCTACATCCATAGACATTAATATAGAGAAAAGAATGTGCCCCCCACATCCACCTCCAGGGGCTTCTCTGTCCTCATCTACATCCATAGACATTAATATGGAGAGAGTATGTGCCCCCCACATCCACCTCCAGGGGCTTCTCTGTCCTCATCTACATCCATAGACATTAATATGGAGAAAGTATGTGCCCCCCACATATCCACCTCCGGGGGCTTCTCTGTCCTCATCTACATCCATAGACATTAATATTGAGAAAAGTATGTGCCCCCCACATCCACCTCCAGGGGCTTCTCTGTCCTCATCTACATCCATAGACATTAATATGGAGAAAAGTATGTGCCCCCCACATCCACCTCCAGGGGCTTCTCTGTCCTCATCTACATCCATAGACATTAATATGGAGAAAGTATGTGCCCCCCACATATCCACCTCCGGGGGCTTCTCTGTCCTCATCTACATCCATAGACATTAATATTGAGAAAAGTATGTGCCCCCCACATCCACCTCCAGGGGCTTCTCTGTCCTCATCTACATCCATAGACATTAATATGGAGAAAAGTATGTGCCCCCCACATCCACCTCCAGGGGCTTCTCTGTCCTCATCTACATCCATAGACATTAATATGGAGAAAGTATGTGCCCCCCACATATCCACCTCCGGGGGCTTCTCTGTCCTCATCTACATCCATAGACATTAATATTGAGAAAAGTATGTGCCCCCCACATCCACCTCCAGGGGCTTCTCTGTCCTCATCTACATCCATAGACATTAATATGGAGAAAAGTATGTGCCCCCCACATCCACCTCCAGGGGCTTCTCTGTCCTCATCTACATCCATAGACATTAATATGGAGAAAGTATGTGCCCCCCACATCCACCTCCAGGGGCTTCTCTGTCCTCATCTACATCCATAGACATTAATATGGAGAAAGTATGTGCCCCCCACATCCACCTCCAGGGGCTTCTCTGTCCATCTACATCCATAGACATTAATATGGAGAAAAGTATGTGCCCCCCACATCCACCTCCGTGGGCTTCTCTGTCCTCATCTACATCCATAGACATTAATATGGAGAAAAGTATGTGCCCCCCACATCCACCTCCGGGGGCTTCTCTGTCCTCATCTACATCCATAGACATTAATATTCAGGAAAGTATGTGCCCCCCACATCCACCTCCGGGGGCTTCTCTATCCTCATCTACATCCATAGATATTAATATGGAGAAAGTATGTGCCCCCCACATCCACCTCCGGGGGCTTCTCTGTCCTCATCTACATCCATAGACATTAATATAGAGAAAGTATGTGCCCCCCACATCCACCTCCAGGGGCTTCTCTGTCCTCATCTACATCCATAGACATTAATATAGAGGAAAGTATGTGCCCCCCACATCCACCTCCGGGGGCTTCTCTGTTCTCATCTACATCCATAGACATTAATATAGAGGAAAGTATGTGCCCCCCACATCCACCTCCGGGGGCTTCTCTGTCCTCATCTACATCCATAGACATTAATATGGAGAAATTATGTGCCCCCCACATCCACCTCCGGGGGCTTCTCTGTCCTCATCTACATCCATAGACATTAATATAGAGGAAAGTATGTGCCCCCCACATCCACCACCGGGGGCTTCTCTGTTCTCATCTACATCCATAGACATTAATATGGAGAAAGTATGTGCCCCCACATCCACCTCCGGGGGCTTCTCTGTCCTCCATCTATATCTATAGACATTAATGTGGAGAAAGTATGTGCCCCCCACATCCACCTCCAGGGGCTTCTCTGTCCTCATCTACATCCATAGACATTAATATGGAGAAAGTATGTGCCCCCCACATCCACCTCCGGGGGCTTCTGTGTCCTCATCTACATCCATAGACGTTAATATGGAGAAAGTATGTGCCCCCCACATCCACCTCCGGCGGCTTCTCTGTTCTCCATCTATATCTATAGACATTAATATGGAGAAAGTATGTGCCCCCCACATCCACCTCCGGGGGCTTCTCTGTCCTCATCTACATCCATAGACATTAATATGGAGAAAGTATGTGCCCCCCACATCCACCTCCGGGGGCTTCTCTGTCCTCATCTACATCCATAGACATTAATATGGAGAAAGTATGTGCCCCCCACATCCACCTCCAGGGGCTTCTCTGTCCTCATCTACATCCATAGACATTAATATGGAGAAAGTATGTGCCCCCCACATCCACCTCCAGGGGCTTCTCTGTCCTCATCTACATCCATAGACATTAATATGGAGGAAAGTATGTGCCCCCCACATCCACCTCCAGGGGCTTCTCTGTCCTCATCTACATCCATGGACATTAATATAGAGAAAAGTATGTGCCCCCCACATCCACCTCCGGGGGCTTCTCTGTCCTTATCTACATCCATAGACATTAATATGGAGAAAGTATGTGCCCCCCACATCCACCTCCAGGGGCTTCTCTGTCCTCATCTACATCCATAGACATTAATATGGAGAAAAGTATGTGCCCCCCACATCCACCTCCAGGGGCTTCTCTATTCTCATCTACATCCATAGACATTAATATGGAGAAAAGTATGTGCCCCCCACATCCACCTCCAGGGGCTTCTCTGTCCTCATCTACATCCATAGACATTAATATGGAGAAAGTATGTGCCCCCCACATCCACCTCCAGGGGCTTCTCTGTCCTCCATCTATATCCATAGACATTAATATGGAGAAAAGTATGTGCCCCCCACATCCACCTCCAGGGGCTTCTCTATTCTCATCTACATCCATAGACATTAATATGGAGAAAAGTATGTGCCCCCCACATCCACCTCCAGGGGCTTCTCTGTCCTCATCTACATCCATAGACATTAATATGGAGAAAGTATGTGCCCCCCACATCCACCTCCAGGGGCTTCTCTGTCCTCCATCTATATCCATAGACATTAATATGGAGAAAGTATGTGCCCCCCACATCCACCTCCAGGGGCTTCTCTGTCCTCCATCTATATCTATAGACATTAATATGGAGGAAAGTATGTGCCCCCCACATCCACCTCCGGGGGCTTCTCTGTCCTCCATCTATATCTATAGACATTAATATGGAGGAAAGTATGTGCCCTCCACATCCACCTCCAGGGGCTTCTCTGTCCTCATCTACATCCATAGACATTAATATGGAGAAAAGTATGTGCCCCCCACAACCACCTCCGGGGGCTTCACTGTCCTCATCTACATCCATAGACATTAATATGGAGGAAAGTATGTGCCCCCCACATCCACCTCCGGGGGCTTCTCTGTCCTCCATCTATATCTATAGACATTAATATGGAGAAAAGTATGTGCCCCCCACATCCACCTCCAGGGGCTTCTCTGTCCTCATCTACATCCATAGACATTAATATGGAGAAAAGTATGTGCCCCCCACATCCACCTCCAGGGGCTTCTCTGTCCTCATCTACATCCATAGACATTAATATGGAGAAAGTATGTGCCCCCCACATCCACCTCCAGGGGCTTCTCTGTCCTCCATCTATATCTATAGACATTAATATGGAGGAAAGTATGTGCCCCCCACATCCACCTCCGGGGGCTTCTCTGTCCTCCATCTATATCTATAGACATTAATATGGAGGAAAGTATGTGCACCCCCACATCCACCTCCGGGGGCTTCTCTGTCCTCCATCTATATCTATAGACATTAATATGGAGGAAAGTATGTGCCCTCCACATCCACCTCCAGGGGCTTCTCTGTCCTCATCTACATCCATAGACATTAATATGGAGAAAAGTATGTGCCCCCCACAACCACCTCCGGGGGCTTCACTGTCCTCATCTACATCCATAGACATTAATATGGAGAAAGTATGTGCCCCCCACATCCACCTCCGGGGGCTTCTCTGTCCTCATCTACATCCATAGACATTAATATGGAGAAAAGTATGTGCCCCCCACATCCACCTCCGGGGGCTTCTCTGTTCTCCATCTATATCTATAGACATTAATATGGAGAAAGTATGTGCCCCCCACATCCACCTCCGGGGGCTTCTGTGTCCTCATCTACATCCATAGACATTAATATGGAGAAAAGTATGTGCCCCCCACATCCACCTCCGGCGGCTTCTCTGTTCTCCATCTATATCTATAGACATTAATGTGGAGAAAGTATGTGCCCCCCACATCCACCTCCGGCGGCTTCTCTGTTCTCCATCTATATCTATAGACATTAATATGGAGAAAGTATGTGCCCCCCACATCCACCTCCAGGGGCTTCTCTGTCCTCATCTACATCCATAGACATTAATATGGAGAAAGTATGTGCCCCCCACATCCACCTCCGGGGGCTTTTGTGTCCTCATCTAGATCCATAGACATTAATATGGAGAAAGTATGTGCCCCCCACATCCACCTCCGGGGGCTTCTGTGTCCTCATCTACATCCATAGACATTAATATGGAGAAAAGTATGTGCCCCCCACATCCACCTCCAGGGGCTTCTCTGTCCTCATCTACATCCATAGACATTAATATGGAGGAAAGTATGTGCCCCCCACATCCACCTCCGGCGGCTTCTCTGTTCTCCATCTATATCTATAGACATTAATGTGGAGAAAGTATGTGCCCCCCACATCCACCTCCGGTGGCTTCTCTGTCCTCATCTACATCCATAGACATAAATATGGAGGAAAGTATGTGCCCCCCACATCCACCTCCAGGGGCTTCTCTGTCCTCATCTACATCCATAGACATTAATATGGAGAAAAGTATGTGCCCCCCACATCCACCTCCAGGGGCTTCTCTGTCCTCATCTACATCCATAGACATTAATATGGAGAAAGTATGTGCCCCCCACATCCACCTCCAGGGGCTTCTCTGTCCTCATCTACATCCATAGACATTAATATGGAGAAAAGTATGTGCCCCCCACATCCACCTGCAGGGGCTTCTCTGTCCTCATCTACATCCATAGACATTAATATGGAGGAAAGTATGTGCCCCCCACATCCACCTCCAGGGGCTTCTCTATCCTCATCTACATCCATAGACATTAATATGGAGAAAAGTATGTGCCCCCCACATCCACCTTCAGGGGCTTCTCTGTCCTCATCTACATCCATAGACATTAATATAGAGAAAGTATGTGCCCCCCACATCCACCTCCGGGGGCTTCTCTGTCCTCATCTACATCCATAGACATTAATATGGAGAAAGTATGTGCCCCCCACATCCACCTCCGGGGGCTTCTCTGTCCTCATCTACATCCATAGACATTAATATAGAGGAAAGTATGTGCCCCCCACATCCACCACCGGGGGCTTCTCTGTTCTCATCTACATCCATAGACATTAATATGGAGAAAGTATGTGCCCCCACATCCACCTCCGGGGGCTTCTCTGTCCTCCATCTATATCTATAGACATTAATGTGGAGAAAGTATGTGCCCCCCACATCCACCTCCAGGGGCTTCTCTGTCCTCCATCTATATCTATAGACATTAATGTGGAGAAAGTATGTGCCCCCCACATCCACCTCCAGGGGCTTCTCTGTCCTCATCTACATCCATAGACATTAATATGGAGAAAGTATGTGCCCCCCACATCCACCTCCGGGGGCTTCTGTGTCCTCATCTACATCCATAGACATTAATATGGAGAAAGTATGTGCCCCCCACATCCACCTCCGGGGGCTTCTGTGTCCTCATCTACATCCATAGACATTAATATGGAGAAAAGTATGTGCCCCCCACATCCACCTCCGGCGGCTTCTCTGTTCTCCATCTATATCTATAGACATTAATATGGAGAAAGTATGTGCCCCCCACATCCACCTCCGGGGGCTTCTCTGTCCTCATCTACATCCATAGACATTAATATGGAGAAAGTATGTGCCCCTCACATCCACCTCCGGCGGCTTCTCTGTTCTCCATCTATATCTATAGACATTAATGTGGAGAAAGTATGTGCCCCCCACATCCACCTCCGGGGGCTTCTCTGTCCTCATCTACATCCATAGACATTAATATGGAGGAAAGTATGTGCCCCCCACATCCACCTCCAGGGGCTTCTCTGTCCTCATCTACATCCATGGACATTAATATAGAGAAAAGTATGTGCCCCCCACATCCACCTCCGGGGGCTTCTCTGTCCTTATCTACATCCATAGACATTAATATGGAGAAAGTATGTGCCCCCCACATCCACCTCCAGGGGCTTCTCTGTCCTCATCTACATCCATAGACATTAATATGGAGAAAAGTATGTGCCCCCCACATCCACCTCCAGGGGCTTCTCTATCCTCATCTACATCCATAGACATTAATATGGAGAAAAGTATGTGCCCCCCACATCCACCTCCAGGGGCTTCTCTGTCCTCATCTACATCCATAGACATTAATATGGAGAAAGTATGTGCCCCCCACATCCACCTCCAGGGGCTTCTCTGTCCTCCATCTATATCTATAGACATTAATATGGAGGAAAGTATGTGCCCCCCACATCCACCTCCGGGGGCTTCTCTGTCCTCCATCTATATCTATAGACATTAATATGGAGGAAAGTATGTGCCCCCCACATCCACCTCCAGGGGCTTCTCTGTCCTCATCTACATCCATAGACATTAATATGGAGAAAAGTATGTGCCCCCCACAACCACCTCCGGGGGCTTCACTGTCCTCATCTACATCCATAGACATTAATATGGAGAAAGTATGTGCCCCCCACATCCACCTCCGGGGGCTTCTCTGTCCTCATCTACATCCATAGACATTAATATGGAGAAAAGTATGTGCCCCCCACATCCACCTCCGGGGGCTTCTCTGTCCTCATCTACATCCATAGACATTAATATGGAGAAAAGTATGTGCCCCCCACATCCACCTCCGGGGGCTTCTCTGTTCTCCATCTATATCTATAGACATTAATGTGGAGAAAGTATGTGCCCCCCACATCCACCTCCAGGGGCTTCTCTGTCCTCATCTACATCCATAGACATTAATATGGAGAAAGTATGTGCCCCCCACATCCACCTCCGGGGGCTTTTGTGTCCTCATCTACATCCATAGACATTAATATGGAGAAAGTATGTGCCCCCCACATCCACCTTCGGGGGCTTCTCTGTCCTCATCTACATCCATAGACATTAATATGGAGAAAGTATGTGCCCCCCACATCCACCTCCGGGGGCTTCTGTGTCCTCATCTACATCCATAGACATTAATATGGAGAAAAGTATGTGCCCCCCACATCCACCTCCGGCGGCTTCTCTGTTCTCCATCTATATCTATAGACATTAATGTGGAGAAAGTATGTGCCCCCCACATCCACCTCCGGGGGCTTCTCTGTACTCATCTACATCCATAGACATTAATATGGAGGAAAGTATGTGCCCCCCACATCCACCTCCGGCGGCTTCTCTGTTCTCCATCTATATCTATAGACATTAATGTGGAGAAAGTATGTGCCCCCCACATCCACCTCCGGTGGCTTCTCTGTCCTCATCTACATCCATAGACATAAATATGGAGGAAAGTATGTGCCCCCCACATCCACCTCCAGGGGCTTCTCTGTCCTCATCTACATCCATAGACATTAATATGGAGAAAAGTATGTGCCCCCCACATCCACCTGCAGGGGCTTCTCTGTCCTCATCTACATCCATAGACATTAATATGGAGAAAGTATGTGCCCCCCACATCCACCTCCAGGGGCTTCTCTGTCCTCATCTACATCCATAGACATTAATATGGAGAAAAGTATGTGCCCCCCACATCCACCTGCAGGGGCTTCTCTGTCCTCATCTACATCCATAGACATTAATATGGAGGAAAGTATGTGCCCCCCACATCCACCTCCAGGGGCTTCTCTGTCCTCATCTACATCCATAGACATTAATATGGAGGAAAGTATGTGCCCCCCACATCCACCTCCGGGGGCTTCTCTGTCCTCATCTACATCCATAGACATTAATATGGAGAAAAGTATGTGCCCCCCACATCCACCTCCGGGGGCTTCTCTGTCCTCATCTACATCCATAGACATTAATATGGAGAAAGTATGTGCCCCCCACATCCACCTCCGGGGGCTTCTCTGTCCTCATCTACATCCATAGACATTAATGTGGAGAAAAGTATGTGCCCCCCACATCCACCTCCGGGGGCTTCTCTGTCCTCATCTACATCCATAGACATTAATACGGAGAAAGTATGTGCCCCTCACATCCACCTCCGGGGGCTTCTCTGTCCTCATCTACATCCATAGACATTAATACGGAGAAAGTATGTGCCCCCCACATCCACCTCCAGGGGCTTCTCTGTCCTCATCTACATCCATAGACATTAATATGGAGAAAAGTATGTGCCCCCCACATCCACCTCCAGGGGCTTCTCTGTCCTCATCTACATCCATAGACATTAATATGGAGAAAAGTATGTGCCCCCCACATTCACCTCCAGGGGCTTCTCTGTCCTCATCTACATCCATAGACATTAATATGGAGAAAAGTATGTGCCCCCCACATCCACCTCCAGGGACTTCTCTGTTCTCCATCTATATCTATAGACATTAATATGGAGAAAAGTATGTGCCCCCCACATCCACCTCCAGGGGCTTCTCTGTCCTCATCTACATCCATAGACATTAATATGGAGAAAAGTATGTGACGCGCCCCCTGGGACATATTCCTTTTTGAGGGGAATACCCGGCACCGGATCAGATGGGGGGTTGTAGTCTCCGAGCGGCTGTGACCCGGTCCCGTGCCCAGGGCGTCAAGCTCAGTGTGATGTGGCAGTTCTACAGATGTTACTAAAGTTCTTTTGTGTCGACTACGCCACCCGTTGTGATGCGGTCACTGTGGCCGCCGCTGCAGCAAGGTCCGCTGAGGCTGATGGTGGGTGCGCAGCTTGGTGGGATAACCCCCAACGGGAGGGGTATAGCCTCAGGGGGGACAGGTGCAGAGGATGGGGGTTGTGGTGGTGCGGTGCAGCCGGCAATGAAGACAGAGTCGGGTAGTGCAGTTAAGGGTGTTTACTTACTGCAGATGTTGTACTGGTCACTCCAGCTGCTAGTGACCACCCGAGCCGTGCTGCGTCCACCAGGTCCTGGATCCAGCCAACCCCCAAACAAGTCCGGAGCGTGGCCCTGAGCTCTCCCTCTGTCCTTTCTTCAGCCGTCCCCACCAGTGATCCACCTAGGTCCAGCTCCCTCGGGCCTTCTGTTGGGACACCCTTGGCCTCGGGTTCCCTGACCCTTCATGTGGTGTGCCTTCGGGGTGGATGTGATGGGTGACCGTGGCAGACGCTGCCCACGGTCTCCGGTCTCTGGCTGGGGTGTGCTTTCTGCCCCCACCAGTTTGGGTTCCGGTACCCTTTTGCTGACTCCTCACCCGGTGCTCTAATTTGGGTTCTTGGGTCCCTTTTGTCTTCCCCCTTTGGGTCTTTCTCTGCTCCACTCTCTCTCTCTCCAGGGCTGCTGTTTCCTTCTCTCTGCTGATTTGTTCTCTGCATCAGACAGGCTCCTCTCCAACTGACTTGTTCTCTACCACTGACCCTGATTCTAGTTGGTGCCCACCTTATATATCCCTCTATGTGTGAGCTCAGGTGACCAGCACCCAATGAGCTCCTATCACTACCCAGACTGCTCCCCCTATCTGCCCCTACACTACATGGGATGTACCACCCCCCTCCCACTCCAGCCAGGAACAGACTCGGTCGTACCTGCACATTTCTAAGTGGGAGTACCGTCGGCCTGCTCCTCGGAAATGGGATGTGTGTAGTGCATGCAGCCTACCGAGCTCAGATCCACACTCCATCCTTACCCGGGAGTGGAATATCACACCTCTGGGTTGAGGTGCAATACTCCTGTAGCAGCCGAATCCTCAGGGTGCTACATATGTGCCCCCCACATCCACCTCCAGGGGCTTCTCTGTCCTCATCTACATCCATAGACATTAATATGGAGGAAAATATGTGCCCCCCACATCCACCTCCAGGGGCTTCTCTGTTCTCCATCTATATCTATAGACATTAATATGGAGAAAGTATGTGCCCCCCACATCCACCTCCAGGGGCTTCTCTGTCCTCATCTACATCCATAAACATTAATATAGAGAAAGTATGTGCCCCCCACATCCACCTCCAGGGGCTTCTCTGTTCTCCATCTATATCTATAGACATTAATATGGAGAAAGTATGTGCCCCCCACATCCACCTCCGGGGGCTTCTCTGTCCTCATCTACATCCATAGACATTAATATGGAGGAAAGTATGTGCCCCCCACATCCACCTCCAGGGGCTTCTCTGTCCTCATCTACATCAATAGACATTAATATGGAGGAAAATATGTGCCCCCCACATCCACCTCCGGGGGCTTCTCTGTCCTCATCTACATCCATAGACATTAATATGGAGGAAAATATGTGCCCCCCACATCCACCTCCGGGGGCTTCTCTGTCCTCATCTACATCCATAGACATTAATATGGAGGAAAATATGTGCCCCCCACATCCACCTCCGGGGGCTTCTCTGTCCTCATCTACATCCATAGACATTAATATGGAGGAAAATATGTGCCCCCCACATCCACCTCCGGGGGCTTCTCTGTCCTCATCTACATCCATAGACATTAATATGGAGAAAAGTATGTGCCCCCCACATCCACCTCCAGGGGGCTTCTCTGTCCTCATCTACATCCATAGACATTAATATGGAGAAAAGTATGTGCCCCCCACATCCACCTCCAGGGGCTTCTCTGTCCTCATCTACATCCATAGACATTAATATGGAGGAAAATATGTGCCCCCCACATCCACCTCCAGGGGCTTCTCTGTCCTCATCTACATCCATAGACATTAATATGGAGGAAAATATGTGCCCCCCACATCCACCTCCAGGGGCTTCTCTGTCCTCATCTACATCCATAGACATTAATATGGAGGAAAATATGTGCCCCCCACATCCACCTCCAGGGGCTTCTCTGTCCTCATCTACATCCATAGACATTAATATGGAGGAAAATATGTGCCCCCCACATCCACCTCCGGGGGCTTCTCTGTCCTCATCTACATCCATAGACATTAATATGGAGAAAAGTATGTGCCCCCCACATCCACCTCCAGGGGGCTTCTCTGTCCTCATCTACATCCATAGACATTAACATGGAGAAAAGTATGTGCCCCCCACATCCACCTCCAGGGGCTTCTCTGTCCTCATCTACATCTATAGACATTAATATGGAGGAAAGTATGTGCCCCCCACATCCACCTCCAGGGGCTTCTCTGTCCTCATCTACATCCATAGACATTAATATAGAGAAAGTATGTGCCCCCCACATCCACCTCCAGGGGCTTCTCTGTTCTCCATCTATATCTATAGACATTAATATGGAGAAAGTATGTGCCCCCCACATCCACCTCCGGGGGCTTCTCTGTCCTCATCTACATCTATAGACATTAATATGGAGGAAAGTATGTGCCCCCCACATCCACCTCCAGGGGCTTCTCTGTCCTCATCTACATCCATAGACATTAATATAGAGAAAGTATGTGCCCCCCACATCCACCTCCAGGGGCTTCTCTGTTCTCCATCTATATCTATAGACATTAATATGGAGAAAGTATGTGCCCCCCACATCCACCTCCGGGGGCTTCTCTGTCCTCATCTGCATCCATAGACATTAATATGGAGAAAGTATGTGCCCCCCACATCCACCTCCGGGGGCTTCTCTGTCCTCATCTACATCCATAGACATTAATATGGAGGAAAGTATGTGCCTCCCACATCCACCTCCAGGGGCTTCTCTGTCCTCATCTACTTCCTTAGACATTAATATGGAGAAAGTATGTGCCCCCCACATCCACCTCCGGGGGCTTCTCTGTCCTCATCTACATCCATAGACATTAATATGGAGGAAAGTATGTGCCCCCCACATCCACCTCCAGGGGCTTCTCTGTCCTCATCTACATCTATAGACATTAATATGGAGGAAAGTATGTGCCCCCCACATCCACCTCCAGGGGCTTCTCTGTCCTCATCTACATCCATAGACATTAATATGGAGAAAAGTATGTGCCCCCCACATCCACCTCCAGGGGGCTTCTCTGTCCTCATCTACATCCATAGACATTAATATGGAGAAAAGTATGTGCCCCCCACATCCACCTCCAGGGGGCTTCTCTGTCCTCATCTACATCTATAGACATTAATATGGAGAAAAGTATGTGACGCGCCCCTGGGCCTGTGTCGCGCTGCGTTGCGCACGCGGGAGCTTACCCGGAGCCGGATCTCTTGAGGGTTGTAGTCTCGTGGCGGTGACCCGGTCCGTGCCCAGGGAGTCAAACTGAGCGGCGATGTAACAGCGGTAGATGCAGGACGACAACGCCACCCGTTGAATGCAGCTATGGAGCTGCCGCTGCAGGACAGTCCGCTGAGGCCGGTGGATGGATGGTGCAGCGTAGATGGTATAACCCCCAACGGGAGGGGTATGGCCTCAGGGCAGCAGATGTGGATGATGGGGGTAGCAGGAACCACTCAGAGACGGTGCGGTGTAATTCAGGGTCTTTACTGGTAACAACGATAGACCCTCCCGGAGTACTTGTTAGTGAACGGGGCCTGGTCAGTCCTTGAGCAGATGGGATCTCCCCTGGCCAGGCGGAGTTGTAGGCCTCCCAAACTGACTGTACTCTTCTGGCTACCTTGCTAGAAGCGGATATAAGTAGCCCACGTCCCTGAGTGTACCGTGTGGTGCTCACCCGTATGGCTGGTGACTCGGGGCCTTCTAATGGCTTCCGCTCCACGATGGCGGTGCTGGTCCCACGCGTGTGACCGTGCCTTCGGGTTTCTGGGCCTGAGGACCTGAAATCCCCTGCCGGTCGGCTTCTGCTGCTGGGTAAGAGTTAGTCCCCACAGCCTCGGACGCCGGGTCCGGTAAGAAAGCTTCTCAGTCAGGGCGAGCTCTGCAGCTGCCAGCCCCTGACTCGTAGTAATATTGCTCCCACTGAGCTTCTGCTGTTTCTTCCTATGCTGCTTCTCTGTCTCTACTCTCCTTGACTGACTAACCCTGCCTCAGCCCAGGGTTTATACAGGGGAAGTTCTTCCCCTCCCAAGACTGGGCAGGAGGTGTGGCATGCACAGGATCCCTGACCAAAGGACCTCCCACCTGCTCTCAGACATAACATTACATTACTGTGGGAAACCAGACCCCTGGGGTGCCACATTCCCCCCTAGTGAAATTTAGTACTCCGGGACTAAACATATTTTAGAAAAACATAACAAGATATAACAACAATAACAGTACAATAAGAAGAAACACATAAAGGTGGTCACGGCATGTCCGTAACCGGGTGCAGTCTTTGAAGAAAAGCAAGGTGTCCATTTCACCAAAACAGGGAGACGTAACCAGGTAGGGGTTTGTCCTGCCCCGAGTCCTTAACAGTCTTTAGTCCATCCTGGGTTACGCTCCAACTATGTACAAGGGTTTCCCGGTAAATCCACCAAGGACTCCTACAAATAACTAGAAACACAAAATTATACACAAGCAACAATACACAGGTAAACATAAATAAAACAATTTATACACTTCAAATCCTCCAACGTGCGGGTAACTGGCCTCTAGTGGCCCTAGTGGACCTACGGAGCTGACTGCCTAGCCCTGAACTACAGGGTGTAGGAGCTGTCAAGGGTAAACTGGGCAGCTGTCTACCGGCTCTTTGGCTCACTAGGGATATGGCAGGCTCACTGCAAGCAGAGGGTTGATCCTCCTGGTCTGCGGGTGTGGGGTCTTCTGCCTCCTGGACCGGCTGTTCTTCCAGCTCTACCTGTTGCTCCGTAGGTGCTTGGGATGCTGGTTGGAGGAAGGTGAGTACGGGTACCACAACTGCACCATTGACTTGAGTCCAAGACCGAGGGAAGTCCCCGAGCACAGTACTAACCATATCTTCCTTTTCCTCTACGGGTCGATGGTCTTCTTGTTCCTCTTCAGGGTTCCTCAGTTGTTCGGGACACTTCTTCAGGTGGTCCCGGGATACAATAGCTGTGGTTTCCCCTCCGTCTTTACTGATGGTACAAACCTTCGGGTTCTCGTGGCTTGAGGGCAGTACGGTGTACGGGTCCTTTTCCCACTGGTCGTCCAACTTGTGGAGCCGTCTCTTCCTCTTCAAGACCTGCTCTCCGGGTACCAGGGGAACAGCGGGAGCATACTGGTTGTAAGTTTTCTCTTGTCTTTCCCTAGCCTGACAGAGACTTCGCTCCACGCTCTCCTGTACTCTCCGGTACTGCTGCTGCCTCTCGGTGTCCCAGTCTGTTTCTGGTGAAGTGTCCTCGGGTGTCAGGACTCCCATTTCCAGGTCAACAGGTAACTTACCAGGTCTTGCCCTCATTAGGTAAGCCGGGGTACAGTTGGTGGAACCTACCGGGATGTGGTTGTATAGGTCCACCAGATCGGGCAGCTTCTCAGGCCACAGACTGCGTTCTTCCAGGGGCAACGTTTTCAGAAGATCCATTACCACCTGGTTCATTTTCTCACAAAGTCCATTAGTTTGCGGATGATAGGGTGTCGTCCTTATCTTCCGGCAGCCATACAGAGTGCAGAATTCTTGGAAGACCTCCGCTTCAAAGGCAGGTCCCTGGTCTGTCAACACTTGGTCCGGGTACCCGTGTGGACGGCAGAAATGCTGCTGGAAGGCTCTCGCTGCTGTTCGAGCTGTTAAGTCCTTGACGGGGACGACAACCAAGAACCGGGAGTAGTGATCCACGATGGTTAGTGCGTAGACGTAGCCACTTCTGCTTGGGGTCAGTTTTACATGATCCAAGGCTACCAGTTCCAACGGCTGCCGGGTGACGATGGACTGCAGGGGAGTCTTCTGGCTGGCACGATCCTTCCTTCTTAGGTTGCACGGGCCACAGTCTCTGCACCACTTCTCAATGGTTCCCCTCATGCCTACCCAGTGGAATCGCTCGCGCAGCAGGAACTCCAGCTTCTTCCACCCGAAGTGTCCAGCTCCGTCGTGGTATGCCTCCATCACCATGGCTGCGTCTCTTCGTGGCACCACTACTTGCCAGAGTAGTTCATGCGTCCGGGAGTTAACCATTCTGCGGCACAACTTCCCCTTGTAAAGGAACAGTCGACTCCTCTCTGCACATAGTTGTTTGGCTTCCTCCGGAGCGTCTGGTTCAAGGCAAGCCTCCGGGCGAGTCAGCATCTCCTTCACCAGTCGGACGGCAGGGTCGCTGTCTTGCGTTTCCGCCCAGTTGTAGTGAGGTAAGGGGTTCAACGTAGCAGCCTGCTTACTCCTTACCCGGTGGGAGTACTGGATAGTCCCATGACGGTGGAACGCAGGGAGTTCAACTTCTTCCAGTCCCTCCGGATCTTCTCCTTCGTCCGGCAGGTTGGGCATCCTGGACAGGGCGTCCGCGTTGGTATTGGAGCGTCCGGCCCGGTATTTGATTGTGAACTCGTAGTTGGACAGACGGGCCATCCATCTCTGCTCCAGGGCACCGAGTCTTGCCGTGTCCAGGTGTGTCAACGGGTTGTTATCCGTGTACACGGTGAACCGGGAAGAAGCGAGGTAATGCTTAAAGCGCTCGGTGACTGCCCATACTACGGCCAGGAACTCTAGCTTAAATGAGCTGTAATTCTCGGGATTCCTTTCGGTGGGTCGCAGCTTTCGGCTGGCGTAGGCGATTACTCGTTCCTTCCCCTGCTGGATCTGGGACCGTACGGCTCCTAGCCCGATGTTACTGGCGTCGGTGTAGAGGATAAAGGGCTGGCTATAATCCGGGTACGCCAGGATTTCGTCCCCCGTGAGGGCCATCTTCAGCTGGCGGAAGGACTCTTCTTCCAGCTCCTCCCATTTGAAGGGCGGCTTCTGGTTCTTGGCCTTCCGGGACTGGCCTATCAGGAGGTCCTGCATAGGTGCTGCCTTTTTGGTGAAACCGGGAATAAACCTTCGGTAGTAGACTACCAACCCGAGGAACTGCCGCACTTCTTTTACGCTGGAGGGGCTTGGCCATTCCTTAATTGCGGTGATCTTATCAGGGTCGGGAGCCACTCCGTCAGCGCTCACCACGTGTCCCAGGTACTGCACCTTTGGTTTCAGGAGGTGACACTTGGAGGGTTTCACCTTTAGGCCGTAACTCGCCAGAGCTTCGAACACTTCCGCCAGGTGTTTCAGGTGGTCCTCATACGTCTTGGAATATACGATGACATCGTCCAGGTACAACAGGACCGTCTCGAAGTTTCTGTGGCCCAGACAACACTCCATTAGTCGTTGGAAGGTTCCTGGTGCGTTGCAGAGTCCGAACGGCATGCAGGTGAACTCGCTAAGTCCCATCGGGGTGGTGAATGCGGTCTTCTCCCGGTCCGCCTCTGCTACAGGAACCTGCCAGTACCCGCTAGTGAGATCCAAGGTAGAGAAGAAGTTAGCAGATCTTAAAGCAGCCAATGACTCCTCTATCCTTGGTAAGGGGTACGCATCCTTGTGTGTGATATGGTTGATTTTCCGGTAATCTACACAGATCCTCATGGTGTTGTCTTTTTTTCTGACTAAGACTAGTGGAGCTGCCCAGGGGCTACAGCTATCCCTGATCACCCCAGCCTCCTTCATGTCTCTAAGCATCCCCTTGGCGTGTTGGTAGTGTGCAGGGGGTACGGGTCGATACCTCTCTTTTATGGGAGGATGGTCTCCCGTGGGGATGTGGTGTTCTACCCCCTTGACTCGCCCGAAGTCTAACGGGTGTTTACTAAACACTCTCTCGTACTCTTGAACCACCCGATAGACTCCCTGTTTCTGATGTGAGGGAGTGGAGTCAGTACCCAAATGTAGTTGCTGACACCAGTCCTCCTTTGTTTTCTTAGAGCCGTTACCTTCCTCCGGGTGAGATGGAGGCAAGGGTTCCACAGATTGTATAGCATTTTGGTTAATGGTATATAATTTGGCTAGCGTGGCATACCGGGGCAGGTACACTTCCCTCTTCCCGATATTGATTATGCGAACGGGCACCCTCCCATGGCGTACATTAACCACCCCCCGTGCTGTCAAGATGGTGGGCCTACTGTCTGAGTAAACTGGTTCTACCATTGCCTGGTAATCTCTACCTCTCAGACCAATAGCTGCCCGGCACCAAATCATCATTTCACTTTTTGGGGGCATGGCAATAGGAAAAGGGTCACACATTCTTACGCTACCAATCTCACCGCCGGAGAGTTCCACCTGTTGCCGTCGCATCAGTGCCCGGATCTCTTTCTGGAGCACCCGCTGCTCGCCGGAGCTGGCGTTCTTGGCAACCTGCTGTAAAAGGAAAATCACCTCTGCAAGACAATTTTCAATTACATTAGTTCCTAGAGTTATTTTTGGGTGACTCTCATGTTTGTCAATATCTACAATGATCAGTCCCTGTGCTGCCAGTTCGACTCTACCGATTTTGATGGTCACCTCTTTAAATCCGATCTGTGGCACGGGCTGGCCATTGCTGGCGATGATACTCAAGTCGTCGTCAGGGTAGCGGGTAATATCCGAGTCATTCCAAGAATTGCTTAAAGAGCACGTACGGGATGGTGGTGACCTGTGACCCGGTGTCCAGTAGGGCACTCATGGGAATGCCATCCAGTACCACAGGCAAGACTGGACGTCCTCCCACATATCTGTCGCGCCAGTTCGATGGGCCTGGTGATCTTTTTCCTGGGGGTTGGCCCTCTACCCCAGGTTGTGCCCGTTTAAAGAACAGTACCTTGCCATATGTCCGGGTTGATTGCAGCGGCGGCAGATGGGTCGTCCGTCTTCGCTGTATCGGTCACTGGGTCTTCCTCTGGCCGGTGGGGTCCTCCTTGGTCGACGCCACGGGATGTCCTCCGGTCCGGATGCCAGCTGGATCTTCCCTGGGGTGGAAACCTGTAAAGACTGCACAGTTCGGGTTAGCGCAGCAACGCTCTTAGCTAGCTCTTGGACCTGATGGTGTAGGTCTGGAGCCGGGTTATTGTCCAAAGCCTGAGCATCAGCTCCCACAGGCCCTGCCGACAAGGGCGCCGCCTCCTGGTGGTAAGTGATAGCAGGGCGCTTGTGGGTCACAACGCCACCCGGTGCC
Organism: Phyllobates terribilis; assembly: GCF_046119375.1. Lineage (NCBI taxonomy): Eukaryota > Metazoa > Chordata > Amphibia > Anura > Dendrobatidae > Phyllobates > Phyllobates terribilis. The sequence continues at coordinate 409,109,109 of NW_027362769.1, read as the reverse complement.
GGTTCTCGGAGCACCCGGATGGCTCTGTCCTTGAACTGTGCAAAGCCCAGATGGGGATCCTGTAAGGCCATTGCCCGCAACTGGGTTCGGTGGGTATTACAATACAGACCCTCTATAAACTGTTCGGTCAACAGCCTGTCCTCGTTTCCCACTCCATCAGGGTCGGTCTGCTTAATGGCCCTCAGGGCCTCTTGTCGGTTTAGTGCATAGTCCCTTATACTCTCATGCGCTCGCTGCTTGCACCCGTAGAATCTAAGCTTAATCTCGGCTGAGGTGCGGGTATCAAAGGTGTCCTTCAGCCGGGTTAGTATCCCTGCGACAGTCTTCCTCCCAGGTGGCCAGGATTTTACTTCCCTTTTGGCTGCCCCGGTTAGTTGGGCCACCAGGATGCTCACTTTTTGCTCTTCTGTGAGGGGGTACACCTGGAAGAGGCTATCCAGCTTTTCTCTAAAGTCATGCAGGGTATGTGACTCCCCTGAGTACTGGGGTAGCCAAGCTGCTCCCGGGATATAGGGCATGGTGAAGGGCATAACTGCAGCAGCGGTAGCGCTGGCGGGGGTTGAGGCAGTGAAGCTCTCCTCCGTATCCGACATCTTCCTCCCCCCTAGTGGACCGTGGCCTACCTTGCGATGATCCTGTTCCGTAGGCCGCGGCTCCGCAGTGGATCGTCAGGGTTGAGGACCTTCCGTCGCGCTCCTGTGACGTCGGCGTCTGCTGGGCTCCTTCCAGGACCTTACGCAACGTCCGGACGTGAGGCGGGGCTTCAGTTCTCGCGCGCTTTCGGAGTCCACGCCCCTCTTCTTCCCGCGCGGCGTCCTCAAGATGGCGTCCAACGGCGGGAAAACTCCACGGATGGCGGGAAGAAGGCTGAAGATGGCGCCGAATGGCGGGAATCTTCACCGATGGCGGGAAAACTTCACGGATGGTAAGTTTTAAAAGTCTCTTTTTCAGGCACGCAGTACCCGGTGGTTGCGGGCACGAAATCCTGCCGACTACGCCAAAGTTGACGCGCCCCTGGGCCTGTGTCGCGCTGCGTTGCGCACGCGGGAGCTTACCCGGAGCCGGATCTCTTGAGGGTTGTAGTCTCGTGGCGGTGACCCGGTCCGTGCCCAGGGAGTCAAAGTGAGCGGCGATGTAACAGCGGTAGATGCAGGACGACTACGCCACCCGTTGAATGCAGCTATGGAGCTGCCGCTGCAGGACAGTCCGCTGAGGCCGGTGGATGGATGGTGCAGCGTAGATGGTATAACCCCCAACGGGAGGGGTATGGCCTCAGGGCAGCAGATGTGGATGATGGGGGTAGCAGGAACCACTCAGAGACGGTGCGGTGTAATTCAGGGTCTTTACTGGTAACAACGATAGACCCTCCCGGAGTACTTGCTAGTGAACGGGGCCTGGTCAGTCCTTGAGCAGATGGGATCTCCCCTGGCCAGGCGGAGTTGTAGGCCTCCCAAACTGACTGTACTCTTCTGGCTACCTTGCTAGAAGCGGATATAAGTAGCCCACGTCCCTGAGTGTACCGTGTGGTGCTCACCCGTATGGCTGGTGACTCGGGGCCTTCTAATGGCTTCCGCTCCACGATGGCGGTGCTGGTCCCACGCGTGTGACCGTGCCTTCGGGTTTCTGGGCCTGAGGACCTGAAATCCCCTGCCGGTCGGCTTCTGCTGCTGGGTAAGAGTTAGTCCCCACAGCCTCGGACGCCGGGTCCGGTAAGAAAGCTTCTCAGTCAGTGCGAGCTCTGCAGCTGCCAGCCCCTGACTCGTAGTAATATTGCTCCCACTGAGCTTCTGCTGTTTCTTCGTATGCTGCTTCTCTGTCTCTACTCTCCTTGACTGACTAACCCTGCCTCAGCCCAGGGTTTATACAGGGGAAGTTCTTCCCCTCCCAAGACTGGGCAGGAGGTGTGGCATGCACAGGATCCCTGACCAAAGGACCTCCCACCTGCTCTCAGACGTAATATCTCTATCACTGTGGCAACCAGACCCCTGGGGTGCCACATAAGTGCCCCCCACATCCACCTCCAGGGGGCTTCTCTGTCCTCATCTACATCCATAGACATTAATATGGAGAAAAGTATGTGCCCCCCACATCCACCTCCAGGGGGCTTCTCTGTCCTCATCTACATCCATAGACATTAATATGGAGAAAAGTATGTGCCCCCCACATCCACCTCCAGGGGCTTCTCTGTCCTCATCTACATCTATAGACATTAATATGGAGGAAAGTATGTGCCCCCCACATCCACCTCCAGGTCGCTTCTCTGTCCTCATCTACATCCATAGACATTAATATGGAGAAAAGTATGTGCCCCCCACATCCACCTCCAGGGGGCTTCTCTGTCCTCATCTACATCCATAGACATTAATATGGAGAAAAGTATGTGCCCCCCACATCCACCTCCAGGGGGCTTCTCTGTCCTCATCTACATCCATAGACATTAATATGGAGAAAAGTATGTGCCCCCCACATCCACCTCCAGGGGCTTCTCTGTCCTCATCTACATCTATAGACATTAATATGGAGGAAAGTATGTGCCCCCCACATCCACCTCCAGGGGGCTTCTCTGTCCTCATCTACATCCATAGACATTAATATGGAGAAAAGTATGTGCCCCCCACATCCACCTCCAGGGGGCTTCTCTGTCCTCATCTACATCCATAGACATTAATATGGAGAAAAGTATGTGCCCCCCACATCCATCTCCAGGGGGCTTCTCTGTCCTCATCTACATCCATAGACATTAATATGGAGAAAAGTATGTGCCCCCCACATCCACCTCCAGGGGCTTCTCTGTCCTCATCTACATCCATAGACATTAATATGGAGGAAAATATGTGCCCCCCACATCCACCTCCAGGGGCTTCTCTGTCCTCATCTACATCCATAGACATTAATATGGAGGAAAATATGTGCCCCCCACATCCACCTCCGGGGGCTTCTCTGTCCTCATCTACATCCATAGACATTAATATGGAGAAAAGTATGTGCCCCCCACATCCACCTCCAGGGGGCTTCTCTGTCCTCATCTACATCTATAGACATTAATATGGAGGAAAGTATGTGCCCCCCACATCCACCTCCAGGGGCTTCTCTGTCCTCATCTACATCCATAGACATTAATATAGAGAAAGTATGTGCCCCCCACATCCACCTCCAGGGGCTTCTCTGTTCTCCATCTATATCTATAGACATTAATATGGAGAAAGTATGTGCCCCCCACATCCACCTCCGGGGGCTTCTCTGTCCTCATCTACATCTATAGACATTAATATGGAGGAAAGTATGTGCCCCCCGCATCCACCTCCAGGGGCTTCTCTGTCCTCATCTACATCTATAGACATTAATATGGAGAAAGTATGTGCCCCCCACATCCACCTCCGGGGGCTTCTCTGTCCTCATCTACATCCATAGACATTAATATGGAGAAAGTATGTGCCCCCCACATCCACCTCCAGGGGCTTCTCTGTCCTCATCTACATCCATAGACATTAATATAGAGAAAGTATGTGCCCCCCACATCCACCTCCAGGGGCTTCTCTGTTCTCCATCTATATCTATAGACATTAATATGGAGAAAGTATGTGCCCCCCACATCCACCTCCGGGGGCTTCTCTGTCCTCATCTACATCCATAGACATTAATATGGAGAAAGTATGTGCCCCCCACATCCACCTCCAGGGGCTTCTCTGTCCTCATCTACATCCTTAGACATTAATATGGAGAAAGTATGTGCCCCCCACATCCACCTCCAGGGGCTTCTCTGTCCTCATCTACATCCATAGACATTAATATGGAGGAAAGTATGTGCCCCCCACATCCACCTCCAGGGGCTTCTCTGTCCTCATCTACATCCATAGACATTAATATAGAGAAAAGTATGTGCCCCCCACATCCACCTCCAGGGGCTTCTCTGTCCTCATCTACATCCATAGACATTAATATGGAGAAAAGTATGTGCCCCCCACATCCACCTCCAGGGGCTTCTCTGTCCTCATCTACATCCATAGACATTAATATGGAGAAAAGTATGTGCCCCCCACATCCACCTCCAGGGGCTTCTCTGTCCTCATCTACATCCTTAGACATTAATATGGAGAAAGTATGTGCCCCCCACATCCACCTCCGGGGGCTTCTCTGTCCTCATCTACATCCATAGACATTAATATGGAGGAAAGTATGTGCCCCCCACATCCACCTCCAGGGGCTTCTCTGTCCTCATCTACATCCATAGACATTAATATAGAGAAAAGTATGTGCCCCCCACATCCACCTCCAGGGGCTTCTCTGTCCTCATCTACATCCTTAGACATTAATATGGAGAAAGTATGTGCCCCCCACATCCACCTCCGGGGGCTTCTCTGTCCTCATCTACATCCATAGACATTAATATGGAGAAAGTATGAGCCCCCCACATCCACCTCCGGGGTCTTCTCTGTCCTCATCTACATCCATAGACATTAATATGGAGAAAAGTATGTGCCCCCCACATCCACCTCCAGGGGCTTCTCTGTCCTCATCTACATCCATAGACATTAATATGGAGAAAAGTATGTGCCCCCCACATCCTGCTCCGGGGGCGTCTCTGTCCTCATCTACATCCATAGACATTAATATGGAGAAAGTATGAGCCCCCCACATCCACCTCCGGGGTCTTCTCTGTCCTCATCTACATCCATAGACATTAATATGGAGAAAAGTATGTGCCCCCCACATCCACCTCCAGGGGCTTCTCTGCCCTCATCTATATCCATAGACATTAATATGGAGAAAAGTATGTGCCCCCCACATCCACCTCCGGGGGCTTCTCTGTCCTCATCTACATCCATAGACATTAATATGGAGAAAAGTATGTGCCCCCCACATCCACCTCCGGGGGCTTCTCTGTCCTCATATACATCCATAGACATTAATATGGAGAAAAGTATGTGCCCCCCACATCCACCTCCGGGGGCTTCTCTGTCCTCATATACATCCATAGACATTAATATGGAGAAAAGTATGTGCCCCCCACATCCACCTCCGGGGGCTTCTCTGTCCTCATCTACATCCATAGACATTAATATGGAGGAAAGTATGTGCCCCCCCCACATCCACCTCCGGGGGCTTCTCTATCTTCATCTACATCCATAGACATTAATATGGAGGAAAGTATGTGGCCCCCACATCCACCTCCAGGGACTTCTCTGTCCTCATCTACATCCATAGACATTAATATGGAGAAAAGTATGTGCCCCCCACATCCACCTCCGGGGGCTTCTCTGTCCTCATGTACATCCATAGACATTAATATGGAGAAAAGTATGTGCCCCCCACATCCACCTCCGGGGGCTTCTCTGTCCTCATCTACATCCATAGACATTAATATGGAGGAAAGTATGTGCCCCCCCACATCCACCTCCGGGGGCTTCTCTATCTTCATCTACATCCATAGACATTAATATGGAGGAAAGTATGTGGCCCCCACATCCATCTCCAGGGACTTCTCTGTCCTCATCTACATCCATAGACATTAATATGGAGGAAAGTATGTGCCCCCCACATCCACCTCCGGGGGCTTCTCTGTCCTCATCTACATCCATAGACATTAATATGGAGGAAAGTATGTGGCCCCCACATCACCTCCAGGGGCTTCTCTGTCCTCATCTACATCCATAGACATTAATATGGAGGAAAGTATGTGCCCCCCACATCCACCTCCCGGGTCTTCTCTGTCCACATCTACATCCATAGACATTAATATGGAGAAAAGTATGTGCCCCCCACATCCACCTCCGGGGTCTTCTCTGTCCACATCTACATCCATAGACATTAATATGGAGAAAAGTATGTGCCCCCCACATCCACCTCCAGGGGCTTCTCTGTCCTCATCTACATCCATAGACATTAATATGGAGGAAAGTATGTGCCCCCCACATCCACCTCCAGTGGCTTCTCTGTCCTCCATCTACCTCCATAGTCATTAATATAGAGAAAAGTATGTGCCCCCACATCCACCTTTAAATTTTCACTGCTGCAATGTCCAGTGGTGGTGGCTTTATTCACCTGCTGAGAGAACTTTTATCTTTCATAGTGTACAGCTGTTTTACATTCAACTGCATTCCAGGAGAGGATTTACCTCTTGAGATCCCAGTCAGCTCTTTTCAGCTAATTGATTTCTATACAGCAATTATCTGCTCATCTCCTTCCCTCTCAGTTCCGTAGTGTAATACAGTAAATCTTGCAATATCACCAGCCCGGCAGCATCAACTTCTCACAGAACAGTTCTCCTAAGCAATGCTCTGCCATCGGGAGCTGTCTGCGTAATCAAATCCCTTTTATCACAATATGTAAATCCAGTAATACCAGTGTAGTCTCGGAATAAACCACTGAGAACCGAATGTATTACAGCAGATTTTGTGCTGAGCTTTACATTTCTACTAATGCTACAGTTCTGCTGCTCACCCGAACTGTCAATCAAGTAGGAGGAGAGCCCGCCCCCCAGAAACCAGGAAGTGAGGAGACTGCAGAGCTAGAACTGCTCAAGAGACATCCTGACAATAACCCCTCAAGGACCAGACACACGTTTGTCTTTTGCGTCTCGGTATTCCAGATCATGTGCCAATTTTTTTTTTAGTTTGAGGTTTCGTTATCACATATTTTACTTTCTATTTTTAATTTAACCTTGATTTAATATTAATTTCCATATACCATATAATTTACTGAAAAAACAGGGAAAAAATCCAATTCTGCCCTTGTTGATTTCTGGGGCGTTCACAATGACCCGGTGTCCGCGATTCCAGTGACACCAAAAAAAATTCTCGCCGTTCTTTAAGCCTCAGAATGTTCTTTTTTTTTGCTTCCATGGAGCCGGTGAAGACTTGTTGGTTTTATTACGTTTTTAGTGTAAAATTTATTGCCCAATAAACAGTAATTCTGAAGATTTGATTATTTTTTCATTTCGGCATTCACTTTATGTGCTAAATATTTCGATATCTTACAGGTTTGGGCTGCTCTGCACGCGCCGGTAATAAATATGTCCTTATTTCTTATATTTTGCTTTGTATGGATTAGTAGGTTGAGATGGTCGAAACTTTTTTTTTTTCAGATTTTTTATAAAATAGTTTTTAATGTTTATTATTTTAATAGCTCCTTTCATGCACTTGATCCGGTGATCTCTCGATCCCTTGTGCAGTTTCCCGCCGCGCTGTGCTTCACAGCGGCATTTAGGAGGTTAATCTGCTGCGGTCAGCTCTGCACAATCAGCACGTATATGTACGGTGGATGTTGCTGAGGGGTTAAGTTTAGGGATTCACAAAAAAATTGGGGACATTTGTCAGGACGGTCGCCATGGTGACGCCTGCCCCAATATAACGTCACTGTGCTGCGTACTGTGCTGGGAACACTGATGTCTGTAAAACGCTGTGGAATTAATGGCGCCAGATAAGTGAGTAACATATAGAAACCCCCTTGAAGGGGTTAACTTCCCGGTATTGCACCTCGCTGGGCAATAACCAGAATATTAATGAGATGATGCTGACGTGGAGTGTGCTCGGGTGATGGCTGTCCATGCTGTGAAAGGAGACATTTATCTACTGTAATATCCTATTTTCCACCATTTTACATGTAACCCCTGTCCGGACTACAAATCCCAGCATCCTCGGCGGTCCTCAGCCCCTCCCACTGCATGATGGGGAGACATGATTGGAGGAGAGCAGATAAAGGGGCGTTGCCAGCAGCTAGGGGAAGGTTACCAGGGCAACCTGTGAGGAGAGAGTGGTCCAGCTCTGGGGGCACCCTGAGGAAGTCAAACCTCACACGGCAGCCATCGTCAGTCTGGGGACCATGGTAACCACTAGTGACTGCTGTGCTGCATGCTGGGAGTTGTAGTTTTTCTTGTTTATCGGCATATTTCGTTTCAGTAATGGCCGCCATAGTCATTAGTCAGTACTGAGGTCACGCGTGTGCCTGTTATACCCTTCAGCGACACCCACTGTGGTGACAGGCTGCAGCGGTATCCAGGCCTAAGCTCTGGCCTCATCGGCCTCGCTTATTATTTGACCATCTTTCCTTGTCCAGGAGCCATGACGCCCGTTCTTCCTCAGCGGAGTCGCCCCAGCTCTGGCTGTGATCCTGGGTGACCCCTGTTTGTCCCACGTTGGGGTAAATACGAACTGATGCCCAACATTTATTAACTCTTTATGGGAAGAGTTAGAAGAAAAGCCGCCGTTCTCGAGTCGTGTTTTTTACATTTAATTTTTGACGCTTTTTATTTTCTGTACAAATCCGGCGTTGTGTTTATTCCGTAGCTCAGCGCCATGATGGCGACATAGACGGAGGCCGTTGTATCTATGCTTTAGGACTTTTATGCCATTTCTGCTCCGTATGAAGAAAAAACATTTGTTTTTGTGTGGCCATATTCTAAGGGCCGGACATTTAACTCTTTAAGGACCAGGCAATTATTTTTATATAATTATTTCCTTACGAGTCGTACTTTTCAACATCGATCATTTTACCATTTAAAGTAGCGAAAACAGGGAAAAAAATTCCAAATAAGATGAAATTTAGAAAAAAAAAACAATAATAATAATAATAATAATTATTTATATTATTATTATTTGTGTTTTGTTTTTAAGCTGTTTGGTAAAAACTACCTGGTGAACTGATTCTACAGCTAAGGCCACGGCCCCACTATCAGTATAAGGCCACGGCCCCACTATCAGTATCCGGTCAGTATTTTTTCTCAGGAGTTGGAGCCAAAACCAGGTGAGGAACAATCAGAGAAAAGGTAGAATAGAAACAAGTCACGAATTCTGCATTTATCACCCACTCCTAGCCCCCCACTACTAGATGCATTATATAAAATAGGAGGCAGATCATGCGACCGATCAGTGAGCTATCATAAGAGCATACTGATGAATATGTAAGCAGAGCACCAGATAGAGCGCCCCCCACAGGCTGTCCCGGAGCACCAGATAGAGCGCCTGCCATTGGCCACCCCGGAGCACAAGCATATCATTATCTCAGGTGTGAGGGGTGTGGGGAGATTGTCTACTCCACTCCTCTATAGAATGATACTGTTTGAGTAATAGTTTTTATTAGAAAAGGCAATTATAAAATACGGCCATTAGATGACAGCAGAGTCATCGGGGTTTCACACTTGTACTACATCACCGTTATGGTAGTTGGGGGCACATAGAGGGTTAACCTAGGATGGGCCGGCTCAGTGACAAGGGGGAACTGAGGGATCTCTGGGAGGTTAGTTTCGGCCATCTTAGGTCAGTTGTTCAGGGACAGTGAAGAGTGGAGATGTGTAAGGAGGACACAGGAACAAGTATACAGAAGGGTGTGTGTGGGAGCCAGTGTAAAAGGAAGCAAGACTCAGCAAAACTACAGTGCGACAGTGTTCTCCGGACACAGGGAAGCTGGGGGATCTACAGTGAGGAAGAGACGTTTGAGGAACCTTTCTAAGAGAGGTGGTGGGTGAAAGAGGGTGACCAGGACCTGGTCATGCACCTTTTTCTTTGTATCTGCACATAACAGTATATCCTATTTTAAATGTGAACGTGTGTTATGATCAATTGTCTGATGTGTCAGTTATAGGGTCAGTATAGGTTAGTGCAGATGGGGTATTAGAATAGTAGAGGAGTAAGGCTAAGGGGGGCACTATAGCTTAAAGCAGATGTAGTTGTAAGTTAGGAAAGAGTTAAGGGGTTTGGGAGCTGCTCAGTGTGGGAGGAGCAGGTTCAGTAAAGGACTGGGACTTTTCCTGGTTGCAGGCAGTTCTAGAGGAAGTGAGAGAGATGTAAGGAGAGGTCAGTTGGTGGTCCAGGGGGCACCGTTGACACGATCTGTCCAGCAGCAAAGAACCCGTATTCAGATACTCTGAATCAGACATTTCCTAAATGTTCGGGACCTACGGTCCACAGGATTCACAGAGAGGTGTGGGTCCAAAAGCCTTCACTGAAGGGGAATTCGGACAGGAAATAGACAGTACGGGATTCATAAAACTGCGAGGGTCTCATAGGCCAAATGGTCCGCTATGGAAGGGACAGCTCAGGACAAACGGACAGTGAACATCAATACGTGCGGTGTATCAGAAGGTAACCCTGGAAAAGTATGTGATCAATGTTGTATGCTGTATGAAGATGATTTCAAGTGTTCTAGTAAAGTTCTTTTTTATAAAATGGAATGGAAGTCCCTAAATGTGTGTGTGGCGGTTCCTGAGGTGAAAGAACCGAAGACAGCAGAGATCTGTAATCAAAACGTGAGTGTTCTGCACCACACGCACAACACAGGAGAATTGGGACATTTATCTTTGTCAGGGGACCAGGGTATGGGAACACTTCAGCCCTTCACCACAACTACTACCCTGAGTCTCCTACAGTGGGTACAACCCTGGTGCTGGAGAGGCCGAGAGCTGCAGTCAGATGGACGGAGACAGCGAGGTCTGGGCACGAATAGGAAGAAGATAGTGGGAGAAGCTCCCTTACTTCTGTTCCCAAGGAAAGATTGGTCTGAGTGCAGTTCCACGGCGAAACACATCGACCCGGGTGGCGCTGCATTGGTAATATGGAGGTCCTCTGCCTGAACTGTGAATTGCTAGTAACGTTTGCCACAAGTATTGTGCCGTCGTCAGTAACCGCCAGGAACGTGCCTCTGTTTGGTGCAGAAATGAATAAGTGTAATTCCTGCTATCCTTTATATGCTGATTGTTTGACAAGTAAAATGGACTTGGTTTTTATCAAACTGTCCGGTCTCCTCCTTTTGATGGATAAAAGAGTCGACACCCCGGACGGCAGGTCAGAAGTGAGTATGGAGGCTCCCTCCACAGAGGCACCAGAGCACGCACCCACCCAGGGACAGCAGGTCAGAAGTGAGTATGTAGGCTCCCTCCACAGAGGCACCAGAGCACACACACCCAGGGACGGCAGGTCAGAAGTGAGTATGGAGGCTCCCTCCACAGAGGTACCAGAGCACACACACACCCAGGGACGGCAGGTCAGAAGTGAGTATGGAGGCTCCCTCCACAGAGGCACCAGAGCACACACACACCCAGGGACAGCAGGTCAGAAGTGAGTATGGAGGCTCCCTCTACAGAGGCACTACAGAGCACACACACCCAGGGACGGCAGGTCAGAAGTGAGTATGGAGGCTCCCTCCACAGAGGCACCACAGCACGCACACACACCCAGGGACAGCAGGTCAGAAGTGAGTATGGAGGCTCCCTCCACAGAGGCACCACAGCACACACACACCCAGGGACAGCAGGTCAGAAGTGAGTATGGAGGCTCCCTCCACAGAGGCACCACAACACACACACCCAGGGACAGCAGGTCAGAAGTGAGTATGGAGGCTCCCTCCACAGAGGCACCACAGCACACACACACCCAGGGACAGCAGGTCAGAAGTGAGTATGGAGGCTCCCTCTACAGAGGCACTACAGAGCACACACACCCAGGGACGGCAGGTCAGAAGTGAGTATGGAGGCTCCCTCCACAGAGGCACCACAACACACACACACCCAGGGACAGCAGGTCAGAAGTGAGTATGGAGGCTCCCTCCACAGAGGCACCACAGCACACACACACCCAGGGACAGCAGGTAAGAAGTGAGTATGGAGGCTCCCTCTACAGAGGCGCTACAGAGCACACACACCCAGGGACGGCAGGTCAGAAGTGAGTATGGAGGCTCCCTCCACAGAGGCACCACAGCACACACACCCAGGGACAGCAGGTCAGAAGTGAGTATGGAGGCTCCCTCTACAGAGGCACCACAGCACACACACACCCAGGGATTCTCAGAGTCCCCATTATCTGTAGCGGGCCAGGGTGAAGATCCAAACACTGAAACTGACACGACACTCGCCACTGACTACCACCCTGCCCCCTGCTACACAGGAATGAAAATAAAGATTATAAAAGAACCACAGGATGGATTTAATCAACAAATGAATACCTAAATGTATATCTGGGGTAGTGGCAATACATAGACGATGTTTTCCTAACATGAACTGGCTCTGTAGATGAATTGACCAAGTTCCATGTTTTTTTTTTTAATTCATTAGACCTAGAGATTAAATTTACACTGACGTATATGGCAGATAGTGGACAATTTTTTGACTTACTATTGACACAAAGAGACACACGATCGGGTATGACACTTAATGTGAAGCCGACGGATCGGAATGAAATATTAAGGTACGAGAGTAGCCATCCTCAAAGTATGCCTGATTCCTTACCATTTAGTCAACTGCTAAGAGTCAAAAGAATTGTCAGAGACACAGATCAAGTAGTGAACAGGTTAATACTTTTAAATGGACAGGCACAAATAAAGAGTTCACAATACAGAACGCTCTGCTATTTTAAATGCACAATTGGTCCCGATAAAAGGATAAAATGAGTAGGATCCCCTTTGTCTTGACTTACATACCCTGCACTTAATCTTATACTTACCATCTGCCATCTAGAGATGAGCGAACATGTTCGAAAAATGTTCGCAAATTTCAAATTTGACACGAAGGTTCCACATTCTGATTCGTGATCGGACACCCGAGCGTTTTTACTTAAAATTGGCAAAATTCAATAACAGTCCGGCAAATGATTGCATTTCCACTCCAGTATTTTCAGCACTTTTGGCTAGGATAGTGGCGCTGTATGATGAGCTGGGGGGGACGTATTTGATGAGGGGATGGGGTGGGGAGAGGAGCGGCGTGCTGGTAATCAAATTTTTTATTTTTTTTCTTAACTTAATGTGTGCAGATTGCAGCAAGTCAATCAGGGTGCAGGAATCATCCACAATGTCCAGACAGAAGGGTTTGTGCCATTGGCTGCTGAAATCACATGTCCCTCTATACAAAGAGCAGACAAGTTGTTTTAGCATCATTTTGTTAGTATAACAACTCAGAGAATATGCTCCTTGTCTGCTCTTAGATACTGAGACAGTGACATAGTTAGCTAGGCGGTTGCTTCTAAGTCAGATAGTTTAGATAGGTAGGGTCCTGTGTGGCTGTAAAATCGACCTTCCAGCTGATTTTTTTTGTGCTATTAGTGAAGTCCAGACAGAGACACCTGGCACATTTCAGCATAGAACTCTGTTGTGCACTGCTTCTATTGTGCTCCATGCATGAGTACACCTTTGAAAATCTAATTTTTGATACAGCATGCCACATCTCAGCTTGTAATTTTCTGGCAGTGAAATTTAGCTATATGCAGAGCTCGTTCACAGTAAAAAAATCAAATTTCTTCTGTTACTAACGTGATCCAGCAGGGCATATCTCAGTTTGAAATTGTTTGGAGCATATATTCTATTGTATACAGGCCTCATCCACAGTAAAAAAAATCAAATTTCTTCTGTTACTAATGTGATACAGCAGGCCACATCTCAGCTTGAAATTTTTTGGTGCTGATATTATTCTCTATCCAGGGGTTCACATAATAAAATCTAACTTTGTTGTATTACTACTGTGTTACCTAATGCAGGCTACATTTCATCTTCTAATTCTTTGGTGCCGATATTGTTCTCCATACAAGGGTACACATGATAAAATTAAAATTGGTTTTCTTACTACCGTGCTACATAATGCAGGCTACATTACATCTTTTAATTATTTGGTGCTGATATTGTTCTCCATACAGGGGTTGACATGATAAAATCTAATTTTTTTCTGTTACTACTGTGCTACAGAAACGAGGCCACATTTCAGCTTTTACTTATTTTGTGCTAGTATTGTGCTACAGTCAGGAGTCCACATTTAAGAATCTAAATTGGTTGCGCTAATAGCGTGGTTCTGAATCCATGGCACATTTTAGCATTGGACAGGGCTTGGAGCAGCATTTCTTGCTCAAACTTTCAGTAACTGGTGCATGAGTGACAGGTGTAGGCCTGGTGCTCTGAGAGCTCTGCCAAATTCAGGCAAAACACATGAAAGAGACCCAACTTGGAGACCAAACATTTCCAATAATTATGGGCAGATACCATAAAGTGGCATCAATTTCTATTTATTTATTTATTTTATTCACTTGAATAACGCCAATAATTCCATAGCGCTTTACAGACATTATCAATTTCCCCATAGTAGAAATAGTATAATGGGGCGCTGACACCCCTTCCACTACAGGCAATCGATCAGATGGAGATCCAACTTAGAGTCTCCACATTTCATAAATTTTTTAGTAACATCATGTCACGGGTGTGTTGCCACGAAGATCGTCACGAGTACACAGCCTGACTTCTCGCAGCTGACTTGTTGGTGCTTTGTGTTTTCTCGGCAGTGTAGGAGTTAATTCTCTCTCTCTCTGGGCTAGCTGAGGTCCAGCCTCGCCCAGCTGCAATCAATGCTTCTTTAGTGAGACTCCTTTATATTCCTGCAGGTCTGTTTGGGAGGTGTCGGTGAAAGCTTTTCATTCAGACTTACAGAGCGGATCGTGGTGTTTGGAGTTGCTGAGATAAGTGTATTTGGAAGTGTTTTTTCCCTTTCCTCGCTTTATCATTTATCTCCTTTCCCGTTGGTGTTCCCTCTGTTGTAGTTGTGTAGAAGTTGTATGCAAGGTGGTTTTGGTTTTTCCCTTGTACTGTCTCGTTCGTCTAAATACTGTGTGTGGGCATATTATTTCTGGTTCCCAATTGTTGTGATCGGGGTCCTTCTTAGGACTAGATTACTTAGGTGCAGGGATCCTCAGGAGGTAGGGGTTACGCTGGCGGCCTGGACCTCTGTACCTTTAACAGTACCTCCAGGGTGAGGGATTAGTCAGGGCCCCAGCTTAGGGTCAGCTTAGGCCCCCTACCTCCAGTATTCTGTGACAGTGTGACATTTTCACCGACCCACTTAGTTTTTCTCCAGCTACCATGGATCCAGTAGCCGGTCTAGCTCGGCAGTTGCAGAGTTTGTCCATGGGGCTGGCGGACGTTAGGTCCAAGGTTTTGCATCCTCTGGAGCAAGCCGGACCAGAACCTAAAGTAGCTCTCCCTGACAGGTTCACTGGGGGGCGGGACAAGTTTTTTGTTTTCCGGGAGGCATGCAAATTGTACTTTCGGCTGCGGCCTCGGTCATCGGGCAGTGAAGAACAAAGGGTGGGAATTGTCATCTCGCTCCTACAAGGGGACCCACAATCTTGGGCGTTCTCTCTTCCCCCAAGCTCCCCGGTTCTCCAGTCAGTGGATAGGTTTTTCGCTGCTCTGGGACTCGTATATGATGACCCAGATCGGATCTCCCTTGCTGAGTCTAAGTTACGTAGGATTCAGCAGGGAGATCGTCCGGCGGAGGAATTCTGTTCGGAGTTCCGTAGGTGGGCCACGGACACCCAGTGGAATGACCCGGCTCTTAGGAGCCAGTTTTGTCATGGTTTATCCGACAAATTACAGGATGTGTTGGCACAGTATGACTCTCCCGCGTCACTGGAAGCCGCTATGGCCCTTGCTATTCGCGTTGACAGACGGCTTCGGGAGAGGTGCGGGATAACTCTACCCCCTGTAATGTCTCCACCTCCTACAAGGTCCCCTCATATGGTGGTTCCCCTGGTCAGTCCGGAGGAGCCTATGCAATTAGGAGGGACATCATTTCGGGGAAGGGGACCGGTGGTGCGCCATAAGACAGGAAGGTGTTTCCTCTGCGGGAAAAAGGGACATTTTATTGGGGGGTGTCCATCCCGTCCCTTGCAGAGTAAAGAGTCGTCGAAAAAACTGTTGATCCCAGGTTGTGTGGTGGACGGCAATCTGGGAGTAGGTATTTCGTCCCTAGGTTCGTCTCAGTTTCTCGTACCGGCGGAGGTGGTGGTGGGTACGAGAACTGAGAGGATATCTGTTCTTCTGGATAGTGGGGCCGGGGCTAATCTGGTTGATGCTCGGTTTGCCCGGGTTCAAGGTATGCGATTGAGTGAGTTGGCTAAACCCATCCCCATATTCTCGATCGATGCCAGGCCTCTCGGTCAGGGAAGTTTTTTGCAAGCTGTGCATGGCGTAAAACTTCAAGTGGGGGCAATACATAAAGAACTGTTGTCTTGCTACGTGTTGGAGGGTCTTCCCACTCCTATAGTGTTGGGCCTTCCTTGGTTAGCTAAGCATAACCCGGTTATTAATTGGCAAACCAGAGAGATAAGCCAATGGAGTAAATTCTGTAATAAAAACTGCATGAACACGGTCATCGGTGCGGTTACTCCTTGGGTCTTACCTCCATTTCTGGCGGACTTTGAGGATGTATTCTCGGAGAATGGGTGTCAGGAACTACCTCCTCATCGCGAGTATGACTGTTCTGTAAAACTGCTCCCTGAGGCCAAGTTACCTAAAGCTAGGTTGTATAACCTTTCTGGTCCTGAGAGGCAGGCCATGAAGGATTATATTTCTGAAAGTCTGGCTAAGGGGCATATTAGACCTTCATCTTCACCGGTGGCCGCGGGGTTCTTCTTTGTTAAGAAGAAAGATGGAGGCCTACGCCCTTGCCTGGATTTCCGTGAACTTAATCGGATTACGGTCCGAGATCCGTATCCGCTCCCACTTATTCCCGATCTCTTTAATCAGATCGTGGGCGCCAAATGGTTCTCTAAGTTGGATCTCAGGGGGGCGTACAATCTGATTAGGATGAAGGAGGGGGATGAGTGGAAGACGGCTTTTAACACTCCGGAGGGGCATTATGAGAACCTTGTCATGCCATTCGGTCTGACTAATGCCCCGGCGGTGTTTCAACACTTTGTTAATGATATTTTTCGCCACCTGGTGGGACAGTTTGTTGTCATATATCTGGATGATACCTTAATTTACTCGCCGGATCTGGTGTCTCATCAGGAGCACGTTAGACAGGTGTTACAGATCTTGCGGGATAATAAACTGTATGCCAAGTGGGAAAAGTGTGTGTTCGCCGTACAGGAACTCCAGTTTTTAGGCTTCCTGGTTTCAGCGTCCGGTTTTCGTATGGACCCTGGGAAAGTGCGGGCAGTTCTTGAGTGGGATCGGCCGGAGAATCTTAAGGCACTACAACGTTTCCTGGGGTTTGCTAACTATTACCGGAAGTTCATTCGTAATTTCTCGTCCATGGTTAAGCCTCTCACAGACATGACTAAAAAGGGGACGGATTTTTCTAGGTGGTCTGACAAGGCTTGTCAAGCATTCTCCTCCTTGAAAAAATGTTTTGCCTCGGCACCTATACTCATTCAACCTGATGCGTCTCAGCCATTCTTTGTAGAGGTAGACGCTTCCGAGGTAGGGGTGGGAGCAGTATTGTCACAGGGTTCGTCCCCTGGTAAGTGGCATCCGTGCGCCTTTTTCTCTAAAAAATTGTCGTCCGCTGAGAGGAATTACGATGTCGGCAATAGGGAACTCTTGGCCATTAAGTTAGCTTTTGAGGAGTGGCGCCATTTTTTGGAGGGGGCAGTTCATCCGGTCACCGTCATCACCGATCACAAGAACCTGCTATATCTGGAGTCCGCTAAACGTCTGAATCCCAGACAAGCTAGGTGGTCATTGTTTTTTACCAGGTTTAATTTCGTCGTTACATATCGTCCTGGGTCTAAAAATGTAAAGGCGGATGCCTTATCTCGTAGTTTCCCTGGGGCCGGGAATACGGACGACCCGATTCCTATTCTTCAGGAGGGGGTGGTGGTTTCGGCAGTATGCTCTGAGCTGGAGGAGGAGATATTGGAGGCTCAGGGGGACGCCCCTGTTGGACCTCCGGGGAGACTGTTCGTTCCAGATCAGTTGCGACAAAAGGTGATCGAGGCACACCATAACTCAGTTTTTGCAGGACACCCGGGGAGTAAAGCAACTGTGGATCTCCTCTCGCGTCGGTTTTGGTGGCCTAACTTACATAAAGAGGTGGTAACTTTTGTCGCGTCCTGTGGGGTTTGTGCGCGCTCTAAGACCTCACATACCCGTCCGTCTGGGGCCCTTTTACCTTTGAAGATCCCGGAGCGTCCTTGGACTCATCTGTCTATGGACTTTATTACGGACCTCCCTCCGTCTTCGGGTAAAACGGTCATACTCGTTGTAGTGGACAGGTTCAGCAAGATGGCACATTTCATCGCTCTTCCGGCTCTCCCTAATGCTAAAACTCTTGCGCAGGTGTTCATTGGGGAGATTGTGAGGCTTCACGGGGTACCCTCCGAGGTGGTGTCTGATCGGGGGTCTCAGTTTGTGTCCAAGTTCTGGAGGGCGTTTTGTGCACGGCGGGGGATGCATTTGTCATTCTCGTCGGCTTTTCATCCTCAGACCAATGGTCAGACGGAACGTATGAACCAGAGCTTGGAGACATATCTTCGGTGTTTTGTGTCAGAGAACCAGGAGGACTGGGCTTCTTTCCTACCTCTGGCAGAGTTTGCTCTCAATAATAGGCGGAGCGAGTCCACTGGTAAGTCCCCGTTTTTTGGGGCATATGGTTTTCACCCCCAGTTTTGTACTTTCAGTAGGGGGGGCTCTTCGGGGGTTCCGGAGGAGGAACGATTTTCCTCATCTCTCGCTTCAGTATGGAGAGGGGTGCTGAAGAATCTGAATACTATGGGGAACCGATACAAACGTATGGCTGATAGGAGGAGAGTGTCTGGTCCGGACCTAAGTGTGAACGATCAGGTATGGTTGTCTACCAGGAATATTAAACTTAAGGTTCCCTCCTGGAAACTGGGTCCCAGGTTCATCGGGCCGTACAGAATCAGTTCTGTTATTAATCCGGTGGCATTCCGTCTTGACCTCCCCCCTACGTTTAAAATTCACAACGTGTTTCACAGATCATTGCTTAAGAGGTATGTGGCGCCGGTGGTACCGTCACCTTTACCTCCCCCTCCTGTGGTTGTCAATGGTAACTTGGAGTTCCAGGTATCGAGGGTCATTGATTCACGCTTTAATCGCCGGTCCCTTCAGTACTTGGTTCATTGGAAGGGGTATGGTCCTGAGGAGAGGATGTGGGTTCCTGCGTCGGATATTAACGCAGACCGATTAGTTCGGGCCTTCCACACGACTCACCCGGATAAACCTGGCCCTGAGGGTCCGGAGGCCCATCGTAGAAGGGGGGGTACTGTCACGGGTGTGTTGCCACGAAGATCGTCACGAGTACACAGCCTGACTTCTCGCAGCTGACTTGTTGGTGCTTTGTGTTTTCTTGGCAGTGTAGGAGTTAATTCTCTCTCTCTCTGGGCTAGCTGAGGTCCAGCCTCGCCCAGCTGCAATCAATGCTTCTTTAGTGAGACTCCTTTATATTCCTGCAGGTCTGTTTGGGAGGTGTCGGTGAAAGCTTTTCATTCAGACTTACAGAGCGGATCGTGGTGTTTGGAGTTGCTGAGATAAGTGTATTTGGAAGTGTTTTTTCCCTTTCCTCGCTTTATCATTTATCTCCTTTCCCGTTGGTGTTCCCTCTGTTGTAGTTGTGTAGAAGTTGTATGCAAGGTGGTTTTGGTTTTTCCCTTGTACTGTCTCGTTCGTCTAAATACTGTGTGTGGGCATATTATTTCTGGTTCCCAATTGTTGTGATCGGGGTCCTTCTTAGGACTAGATTACTTAGGTGCAGGGATCCTCAGGAGGTAGGGGTTACGCTGGCGGCCTGGACCTCTGTACCTTTAACAGTACCTCCAGGGTGAGGGATTAGTCAGGGCCCCAGCTTAGGGTCAGCTTAGGCCCCCTACCTCCAGTATTCTGTGACAGTGTGACACATCAGCAGCTCTAGCAACAATAGGCACAGAAGCCAAGAAAAGGTGTCAATGACTGCAATTACGCGAGATCAATGCAGCACACTAAAAAATGCTGCATCGCCGACTGGGTTGCAAAAGTCATTGGAGATCCATGACTTGTTCATCTTGATGAAAGTTAGGCGACCTACACTTTCAGGGGACAGCCGGCTGAGCTTATCCATGAACACACTAGCAGCATTGAAGACACGTTCTGAGAGAAAACATTGGCTGTCGCCCATGACAAAACTTCAATGGCATGACAGGCGCGCTCAGGGCACTCTTCAATTTTTCTAGGCCAAAATTCAAAAGGGTCTATAGTTTATACCCTCCGATTGCATTGTTCTTGAGCTCGAGATACTCCTGCACCATCTTCTCCAGTCATTCGTTACATGTGAGACTTGTACTCTATTCTGCTGGTGCACAGTCTGGTTTAAAAAAGAAGTGAAAGGACTCAAAGAATTTTTTTTTTACATTTAATAATAATAAAAATAATAATTTTTTTATTTATATAGCGCCATTATATTCTGCAGCGCTTTACAATTCAGGCAATTTACAGACATTATCGGCACTGTCCCCATTGGGGCTCACAATCTACATTCCCTATCAGTCTTTAGAGTGTGGGAGGAAACCGGAGAACCCGGAGGAAACCCACGCAAACATGGGGAGAACATACAAACTCCTTGCAGATGTTGTCCTTGGTGGTATTTGAACCCAGGATCCCAGTGCTGCAAGACTGCAGTGCTAACCACTGAACCACTGTGCTGCCCTATTTATTTTACTCATATAGCGCCATTAATTCTGTGGCGCCCCTGAGGGTTCAGTCGCCACAGGAGTACTGCACCTCAGATGAGGTGTGGTATCTCCTCTTCCAGGTAAGGATGGAGCATCACACAGGACCCCACTTCACACTCAACACTACACCACTCCTGTCCTGTAGGGGGCCTAAATGCACCAGGGTGCTTCCCCGGTCCGGGATAGAGGAGATGGGGGGAACCAAAGATAGGGGGAACCAAGTAGTCGGTGAGGGTGGAGGAAACACTTACAGGAAACACTTATAGAATCATATTTAATAGGTGGCCATCTTAGAATCATCTTTTGATTGTGGGTCTTCTGTCAGGGTCCAGCAAGAGTCTGTAGCTGGCTGAAGATTCGTGGTCCTTGTTCTCTGGCCTTGAGACGAGGAGCGGGTCGGAGTTAACAAGTGTCTCTGCCCGGTCAGGGTCCCGTTCTAAGAAGTCCTTGGAGGGGAGCAGAGGAGATAGGCTCCACAGGCGAAAGGATTCCAGGGGGATACGGACGGAGCAGAGTCGCCACCTGTATTCTTCACTCTCGTTTAGCCAGAGGGACTCCTGCCGCAAAAGGGGTAACCGGCCCCCGATATCTGACTTTGTCACTTCACGTCTCAGTCAGAAAAGCCCGGATGCTTAGTGGATCCCAGGGGGATACGGACGGAGCGGAGTCGCCACCTGTATCTCTCAACCTGCTTTTACCCAGTGGGACCCAGCCTTACACCACGTTCATACCACACACAGTCAGGAAAGGACTCCGTGGGAGAACTTACTAAGGAGAGGAACACACCAGCGGGGTCTTGCCGGGTGCTCCTGGCCTTCCTGGGGAGTGCTGAACCCCTTCCTGGTACCGCAGCGTGCCGAGAGAAGCAGAGAGAAGCTTTGCAGCTGCTACTTCACCAAAAGTGAGTAAAGCTTGGATGACTTCACCTACTGCCTCCATTTGTTCATTCCTGTGCGGCACTGCACCCACCCCAACTCTCCAGACCTTCCTCACTGCCCTGAGGCCTACTCCGCCTGTGGGGAGTAGTACAAACCAAGCTGCCAGAACATCAGCCTCAGAGGACTGTTGCAGCGCTGGTGGCCTTCACCAGAAACCACAGGTGGCGTAGTCAAACAACCACTCATCCAAAAGGCCATCTTTTTATTGGGACAGTGTGGCGCCCCTGAGGGTTCGGTCGCCACAGAGGTATTGCATCTCATCCAGAGGTGTGGTATCTCACTCTCAGGTAAGGAAGGAGTATGGCTCAGGACCTTAACACTACATCCACTACACCACATTTCCGGGGGACAGGGCGATAATGCTCCCAAGAGAGAGCACAAGTGTCCCTGATCCCTGGCTGGCGTGGGGAGGAACCACTTAGATAGGGGGAACCGGGTAGTGGATGGGTGGAGGACGTAGATCCTGGGGGCAATGATAATAGGAGGTATAAAAGTAAGGAACCATCTTGGTTCAGGGAGTAGTAGAGTGGTGGAGTCTGAGGAGAAGTGACAGGAGCAGGGGCTGTGCATGAGCTCTGCTCCACAGGCGGGCCTAGTCAGGAGGCCTGAGCCTGGAGAGAGAAGAGAGGACAGGGAGCAGGAAGGCTCCAGGAACTGAAGGGACCCTAGGGGTACGGGCCGTGCAGCAAGCCATCCGTACGCCCGCCGCTACTAGAAGAGTAGGGGGGTCAGGCCAGAGAAGGGGAACCGGGTCCCCCAACGAGCAGAGACTACAGGGCTCAACTGGGAACCGGAGGCTGCAGGACTTTAAGTACAGCAGGCCGTCCACACCAGCCACTAGGAAAGTAGCCACATAGGGCCAGGGGACGGAACACACATCGCCCGCTAAGGCCCGAGGACACTGGACAGAGGTGCCGCTAGGTGTGAGGTACAAGGAAAGAAGGCCAGAGAGGACGCACAGAAGGGGGTCCTGATAAATACTCTGGAGATACCTGAGGGTCGGCTGAACCCCTCACTGCGTGAACACAGGACGCCGTGGGCCTTGCACTGGTGCCTGTAACTGAAACTGCTTTGACCGTGAGTAAAGGATCTGGGACTGCATCGTTTAGACTCTGTGATTATTCTTGCACCGTGACACCTTGCACCATCACCACCATCATCCATACACGCTGCCCTGAAGCTCCACTCTACCTGTGGGGAGTCACATCACCTTGCTGCACATACCACCAGCTTCGGCGGACTGCTCCGCAGCGGCGGTTACCAAAAACCGCAATCCACAGGTGGCGTAGTCGGACATTTACCCAAATTCATATAATACGCCTTGAATTGACCACCTGGGTCACGGACCGGGTCACCGCCACGGTGACTACAACCCCCACCATCTACTGGCCCGGCTCCGGGTACCCCCACGGCCCAGAGGGCGCGTCAACAGCCCTGGGCACGGACCGGGTCACGGCCACGACGACATCCCATACCACCACCTTACATTGACCCGGCACCGAGTATCCTCACCGCTCAGGAAGGGCGCGTCAATTCCACAGAGCTTTACAGACATTAGTGGCACTGCCAACATTGGGTCTAAATTTCCTTTCAGTATGTCTTTGGAGTGTGGGAAGAAAAATGAGTATCTGGAGGAAACCCAAGCAACACAAGGAGAACACACAAACTCCTTGCAGATGTTGTTCTTGGTTGGGTTGGAACGCAGGACCCCAGTGCTGCAAGAATTGTAAAGTTTTTGCATTGAAGGTTCAACATTCCCGGGGTTGGAAGTCTATAACTGCAATGCACACTTGTGCCTCACTGCTGTCTTGGGGAAAACCACTCTCAAGATTGTCTTCAAGCATGTTTTGATACTCCAGCATGGGCGGGTCCCTTTCCAGGGGGTGAAGCATCCGGTAAAATTTGCTCTTGTACCGTGGATCGAACAGAGTGGCAACCCAGTAGTCAGCAATGTTTCAAATCATAACAATAAGGGCAACAGTCATGTTGCAGATAGTGCTGCAAGAAGCCGATCATGGGTCAGTCTCTTTCAAGAGGTCCAAGTCCATAGTGTGTTGGTTGCGGGATAAAACTCAAGCTTGCTTCCTCCATTCCCTCCTGTCAAACACAGACAACAGAGAGGGGATCATTATCTTCTTCATCTCTTAACTGTTGCGCGTCAATCAACTCTCCCTCTTTGTCCTCCTCCATTTGTTCCTCGACTCCTGCACCTTAACTAACAGTTTGTCTGGTACCATGAGGCACCCCAGATCACCGTAATGCACCCTCCCATGGCAAACGCCTGTGCGATGACAGTCCGGAACTTAGAGATATTGTTAGCCCTTCTGCTTTCTCCTCTGATCCTCCTCTTCCCCTGGGAACACCACCTCCTCCTGCAGACTATTGAAATTGTGCTCCAGCATGTAGATGACCGGAATAGTGATGCTGATGATGGCATCGTTAGTGCTAACCATCTCAGTAGCCATTTCAAAAATGTGCAGAAGGGTGCAGAGGTCCTTCATCTGTGAGGTTCTTCATCTGCAAGTGTGATTTCCACCACGTCTGTACAGCGTTTGCCCAGGCTATATGACATGAGATACTGCGTCAGGGCTTGTCGCTGCTGCCACAGTTGCTGCAACATGTGCAGAGTTGAATTACACCATGTTGGCACATCACATACCAACCGGTTAACATGTAAGCCAAAAGATCGCTGTAGCGATGCAACTCAATCACCCGCGGGTTGCGAATGGCGGAAGTGAGCACACAGCAACCGTGGTTTATGCAGCAGTGCATCCAGGACGGGATAGTGGCAGAGAAATTGCTATACCATCAGGTTGAGGATGTGAACCATGCAAGACACTTGTGTGGAGGATTCCAAGTCTTGGTGTATAGTGACACCTTGGTGTCTACAGTGGTTTAGTTCTCCATCCCCTGGTGTGTATTTGTTTTCTTTTCCAACCCTAGGTGTTTAGTAGTTTATTTCTCCAACCCCTGTTGTCTATTACTTTAGTTCTCCATCTTCTTGTGGGTAGTGGTTTAGTTCTCCATCCCCAAGCGCTCTGCAAGCCTTAGGGACGCCAAGACTTGTGGAGCAGCCTATTCCCTGCCTGCCCCCATAGCCACCAGAGTCATCCAGTGCCCAGTCAGCGAGATGTAAGGCCCCTGGCCATGCTTGCTTGTTCAGGTGTCAGTGGGGAAATGCACCCTATCAGACCTAGATTTTTCAAGGAACGGGTGATTTTGTCTGCAACATGCTGGTGTAGTGCAGGCACATCTTTCTTAGAGAAGTAATGACGACTGGGCAACTGGTACTGGAGGACTGCGATGGCCATTAGCTTTTGGAAACCGGCTGTATCCACCAGGCGGAAAGGCAGCATTTCCGTGGCCAACAGATTGGAGATGGTGAAGCTCAAGCTCTTTGCTTTGGCATGTGTAGGAGGAAACCATCTTTTATATAACCATAACTGTGGGATTGAGGGCTGGCTGCTGTGCTGAGAGAGGGTGGAGTAGGTTGAACATGACAATCTGCTGGACTGGGAGAGAGGTGCAGGCGGAGATGAAATGGTGGATTGAGAAAGATGGGGTGTGCTCAGTGTCTGAGATCAGTCAAAAACAGCAGGCATGTCCACTTCTGTAACAGCTGATGGGCTCTGACTCACCCCGGCTGTAGTGGGTAAACAAGTGGAGGTTCTGGGGATGGAGACCTGTGTTACAACACTTGCCACGGTGACAGAGGAGGAAGAAGCAGAAGATGCGGTTGATGGGGTGGCCGGTGGTTGGTGAGGCCCACTAGTCTGCATTTTAGCACAGTGAGATTCCCAGACTGACGCATGTTGATCGCGCATATACCAGTTCATGCATGTAGTAGTAAAATTATTGCATTTTTTACTCTGCTCTGTCGGTATTAACAAAATTGGCGGATAATGTGAGTTGTGTCATTTTTTGCAGTCTCAAAAAAGACCCAGGCTAGGCAACCCTTGCCACCCCTGCGAACTGCAGACCCACAAACGCTGCTGGTCACTGCCAGAGTTGGGGCTGAGGATGCAGTGCTTGTCATGGTTGCATAACTCCGTGTCTGTGCAGGAAACCGCAGTGTAACCTCCTCGTCTTCCTCCTCCTCATTTTCCTCCTCCTCTCCCTCCTCAGATGAGCTACTCAGCTGCATAACTCTGGGTTCACACCAAGTGGGATCTACAACCTCATCGTCATCCCCTCTGTTCTCCCATTCTTCTCCCTGAGAGTCACCCTCCTCCTCTTCCTGGCCAGACAGCACAGTACAGTCCACGTGCGCCTCAGGTATCTGAGTCTTATCAGGATCACCTCCTTCCCCAGGGCTTAACATCTGGTGACGAGCGTATGGATTCTGCGCGGACCCTACTTTGTCCGTCCCCTGATCAAACTGAAAAAAATTTGGGCATCGCTGCACATGCTTTGCTTCTCTAGAGTCTGTGAATCTTGGGAGCTGACCTCTGATGCCCCAGAAAAGAATGTGTGAACAGCTGTGCAGACTCGCCCTTCTGTGGTTCCCCACAGTCAGTTGGGTGGTTGGAGAGTTGTGATGCAGGGGAAAAGGGTAATTAGGGTGCCACCTCTGAGGACTATACTGTGTGTGATGTTAAGGTGGAGGAAGAGGAGCAGAAACCACTTGATGCAGCGCTTTCCATATACTGGAGCACATGTTCTTTCTGACCCTCATCTACCGCTGTGCGGCTGCCAAAGAGAGGGAGTGTCGTAGCCCGTCCACTAACAGAGTTTGTCAAAAGGCTGCGCAATTGCTCACTGCCACAAAACAAACCTACTTCTCATCTCTCATATCATACCTGTCACAACCCTAAACAGCTATTCTGTAATTTCAATTCTCTCCTCCATCCACCAGCTCCCCCTCCCTCTCCTCTCATCTCAGTTGAATACTTTGCCTTATTCTTCAAGGAGAAGATTTACAACATAAGGCAAAGCTTTTGCTTAGAGTCCCCACAGCCCCTACTCAACTCTCCTCCTCCAAAACCAACTTTTCCGCCATCCGGAAGATCAACGTTCCTCTTCACTCTCCAATTCACATCTCACCACCTGTGAACTTGACCCAATCCTGTCCCACCTCATTCCAAACCTTACCACAGTCTTTGTCCTAAGCCTAACTCACCTCTTCAACCTGTCACTAACAACTAGTGTCTTCCCCTCATGCTTCAAACATACCTCCATCACACCCATCCTCAAAAAGCCCTCCCTTGACACATCCTCTCTGTCTAGCTATCACTAGTAACCTCAAAACTACTAGAACAACACGTTCATCTTGAACTGTCCTCCCACCTCTCCTCCTGCTCCCTCTTTGACCGCTTACAATCTGGCTTCCGATCACACCATTCCACTGAAACTGCCCTGACTAAAATCATCAATGACCTAATAACCGCCAAATCCAAGCGACCCTACTCTGTCCTTCTCCTCCTGGTCCTGTCATCAGCCTTCGACACAGTGGACCATTCCCTCTTACTACAGACTCTCTCATCTCTCGGTATCACAGACTTGGCCCCTATCTTGGATCTCCTCATACCTAACAGACCAGACATTCAGCGTCTCCCACTCACACACCACCACCTCCTCATCTCGCCCCCTATCTGTCGGTGTCCTCCAAGGCTCAGTTCTAAGACCCCTGCTCTTCCCCATCTACACAGCTCATGGAGTCTCACAGATTTCTGTATCACCTCTATGCTGATGACACACAGATCTTCCTCTCTGGACCCGATATCACCTCCCTACTAACCAGAATCCCACAATGTCTGTCCGCTATTTCATCTTTCTTCTCTGCTAGATTCCTAAAACTTAACATGGATAAAACAGAATTTATCATCTTTCTACCATCTCACTCAACATCCCATCTGACCTAAAGTGGTGGCCAAAAGTATTGGCACCCCTGCAATTCTGTCAGATAATACTCAGTTTCTTCCTGAAAATGATTGCAATCACAAATTCTTTGATATTATTATCTTCATTTAATTTGTCTTCAATGAAAAAACACAAAAAGAATTGTCCTAAAGCCAAATTAGATATAATTCCACACCAAACCTAAAAAAGGGGGTGGACAAAAGTATTGGCACTGTTTGAAAAATCCTGTGATGCTTCTCTAATTGGTGTAATTAACAGCACCTGTAACTTACCTGTGGCACCTAACAGGTGTTGGCAATAACTAAATCACACTTGCAGCCAGTTAACATGGATTAAAGTTGACTCAACCTCTGTCCTGTGTCCTTGTGTGTACCACATTGAGCATGGAGAAAAGAAAGAAGACCAAAGAACTGTCTGAGGACTTGAGAAACCAAATTGTGAGGAAGCATGAGCAATCTCAAGGCTACAAGTCCATCTCCAAAGACCTGAATGTTCCTGTGTCTTCCGTGCGCAGTGTCATCAAGAAGTGTAAAGCCCATGGCACTGTGGCTAACCTCCCTAGATGTGGACGGAAAAGAAAAAATGACGAGAGATTTCAACGCAAGATTGTGCGGATGGTGGATAAAGAACCTCGACTAACATCCAAACAAGTTCAAGCTGCCCTGCAGTCCGAGGGCACAACACTGTCAACCCGTACTATCTGTCGGCGTCTGAATGAAAAGGGACTGTATGGTAGGATACCCAGGAAGACCCCACTTCTTACCCCGAGACATAAAAAAGCCAGGCTGGAGTTTGCCAAAACTTACCTGAGAAAGCCTAAAACGTTTTGGAAGAATGTTCTCTGGTCAGATGAGACAAAAGTAGAGCTTTTTGGGAAAAAGCATCAACATAGAGTGTACAGGAAAAAAAAAAAGGCATTCAAAGAAAAGAACACGGTCCCTACAGTCAAACATGGCGGAGGTTCCCTGATGTTTTGGGGGTTGCTTTGCTGCCTCTGGCACTGGACTGCTTGACCGTGTGCATGGCATTATGAAGTCTGAAGACTACCAACAAATTTTGCAGCATAATGTAGGGCCCAGTGTGAGAAAGCTGGGTCTCCCTCAGAGGTCATGGGTCTTCCAGCAGGACAATGACCCAAAACACACTTCCAAAAGCACTATAAAATGGTTTGAGAGAAAGCACTGGAGACTTCTAAGGTGGCCAGCAATGAGTCCAGACCTCAATCCCATAGAACACCTGTCTAGAGATCTCAAAATGGCAGTTTGGAGAAGGCACCCTTCAAATATCAGGGACCTGGAGCAGTTTGCCAAAGAAGAATGGTCTACAATTCCAGCAGAGCATTGTAAGAAACTCATTGATGGTTACCGGAAGCGGTTGTTCCCAGTTATTTTGGCTAAAGGTTGTGCAACCAAGTATTAGGCTGAGGGTGCCAATACTTTTGTGTGGCCCATTTTTGGAGTTTTGCGTGAAATGATCAATGATTTGATTTTTGCTTCATTCTCTTTTGTGTTTTTTCCTTGCAAGCAAATTAAATGAAGATAATAAGACCACAGAATTTGTGATTGCAATCATTTTCAGGAAGAAACTGAGTATTATCTGACAGAATCGCAGGGGTGCCAATACTTTTGGCCACCACTGTATCTATCAAAGTCAATGGCTGTCCACTCTCCCCAGTCCTGCAAGCTCGCTGCCTCGGGGTAACCCTTGACTCTGATCTCTCCTTCAAACCACATATCCAAGCCCTTTCCACTTCCTGCCGACTCCAACTCAAAAATATCTCCCAGATCCGCACATTCCTCAACCATTAATCTGCAAAAACGTCAGTGCATGCCCTCATCATCTCTCGCCTCGACTACTGCAACCTCCTGCTCTGTGGCCTCCCTTCTAACACTCTCGCACCCCTGATATCTATCCTAATCTCTTCTGCCCAACTAATGCACCTGTCCCCCCGCTATTCCCCGGCCTCTCCTCTCTGTCAATCTCTCCACTGGCTCCCCATTGCTCAGAGAATCCAGTTCAAAACCCTAACCATGACAAAGCCATTCACAACCTGTCTCCTCCATACATCTGTGACCTAGTCTCCCGGTACATACCTGCACGCAGCCTCCGATCCTCACAAGATCTCCTGCTCTACTCCCCTCTTACCTCCTCTTCCCACAATCCATACAAGATTTCTCCCGTGCATCCCCCTACTCAGAAACTCTCTACCCCAACACATCAGACTCTCTCCTAAACCTTCAAAAGGAACCTGAAGACCTTTTCCAACAAGCCTACAACCTGCAGTAACCCTAGCTCCACCATACCGCTGCACGACCAGCTCTGCCTTCACTTACTGCATCCGCACCCATCCCTTGTAGATTGTGAGCCCTCGTGGGAGTGTACTCTCTCTGACTCGTTTTTGTTTAAATTATTGTACTTGTTTTTATTATGTATATCCCTTTTTCACATGTAAAGCGCCATGGAATTAATGGCGCTATAATAATATCTAATAATAATATACTTTTTGGGTGGTTATGGTGACCATCATGCTGTGTAGGAAGGACAGTGTGAGGAGGGGTACAGTATGGAGAGGGCAGTGTGGTGGGCAGTATGAGGGCATAGTGTGAAGAGGGGGCACGGAATTGATATGGGGAGGAGGCAGCTTTAAATGGGGGCACAGTATGGAGAGAGGTCAGCATGGCAGGGGACAGTGTGGCAATTTAGAGAGTGTAAGGGAAAACAATGGAGAGGGGACAGTCAGGGTGTAAGAAAGAGAAGAAGGAGTTCCAGCTTCATAAATAGTCCAAAAATATATTGTTATTTAAAAACAGATTCCATAGTTTAATTCCATGTAAGAACAAGGAGCAACGTGTTTTGAAAGCCAAACCTGCGTTCTTTATCAGAGCTACCTACATACTGCTGATGTGGAAACCTGTATAGAAAGTTTTAGGAGAAACCCAAAGGGTTTCACACATTTGCCAGTTTTGATCAAATCAGGGAGTCGATCGATCGGAGATAAGAGAAACACGAGCAAATCTGTCTGTGTCCCAGACTTGTCTGAGTCTCAGATGCCTGGTCACATATCTTTATTACAAGCAAAGAGATAAGGAAATAGGGGAATGTCTTTACAGGTTTTACCTAAAAAGGAATATTTAAGTTTGGGAAAAACATGGTCGTCAATCATGTCTTCTGCTGTATTCCTTAGGAGGCTGGTTATATCTAGTTTTACTGCACTTTCAGAACAAAAGAAGGCTTTAATACATCTCTATTAGATACGCCTTATGTTATTTGCTTTTACGAATAACACTTATAAAGCAAATATTAAAATACAGAATTATCAAAGATATATGAATTGTCTAAATAATAAAACAAAGTATAAATATCTACCATAACACTGCCACCCAGGTGCGAAATATACATCTGTCCACCAATACAATTACATACAATAATCATGTGATCCAATCCAAACATACAAATGCAGATATAAAGACAAATTTTTAAAACAATAAAATATGAGCAAAACGCATAGTATATATCATTAATATTCACGCCGCATGTTCAATCCATCCGGATGGCCAGTATTCAAGTAATCCATCCAGAAGGCCTTACGGTCCACCAGACATCTCCTAGTATCCCTGCCCTGTGGATTCCCGGACAACTTCTCTATGCCGTATACCTGAAGAGAAGATGTATCCCTATTGTGGAACTGAATCAAATGTGCCGGAACAAACAAATGGAGTTCATGAGCAAAACCTGTCCATGTCATAACTGACCCAAACAAAACCACAGGCGCCCTTTAGTTATTATTGTGTCCATCTGATGAAAGTTCTGAATGATGCCCCAAAAATGGACACATAGCGGAACTCAGACGGAGCCCAATAATCCACGAGACCCCTCTGATTTGTTTGCCTCAGTTAGCAAATCGGTCCATCGTGGACACTAATTCCATTTGTCTGGACTGTCCTGTAGTTAGTGTGAACATGGTCTAAAAGTATTATCACCATACTTTCACTAAACAAATCCGGCACAGCAAGACCGATATTACCCAAATAGCGCTAACTAAGGGTAAATAATTCCTGCAGGGATGACACATGATAGATGTCTATGAGGCTGTCGAGTGCGGATCAGGAGACTCGCGGAGGAGAGTCTGTGCATTGCAGTCTGTGCTTGGAGACATTTTCATAGACGTCTTAATGAGCCTTAACGCTGAGGCCTGCGGGGTCCATGAAGTGTCATTGGTGTGAGCTGAGATACAACCTTAGGCCACGTTCTCACGGTCAGTATTTAGTCAGTTTTTTACATCAGTATTTGTAAGCCAAAGTCAGAGAGGAACAATCAGAGGAAAAGTAGAATAGAAACTCGTCACCACTTCTGTATTTATCACCATCTCCTGGTTTTGGCTACAAATCCTGATGTAACCAAATCCTGAAGGTGTGAATGTGCTCCTATTGTTGCTCTCTATGCTGGTTGGTTATTATGACTCCTGTGCAGTCAGAAGCCGATGGCCACTTAGTGTTCAGCCCAGAAGAGAGAAACTTGTGTTTTGTGCTTGGATGTAAAGTCATAAAGAACGGGAGCCGCCTCGTGTGAGCCGAGCGATTGTCTCACTGTCTCTCGCTGCATTCGGTAACATTTTACCTGCAGCAAATAATCATAATAATCATAATAAGAATAATAATATTATATATGATGGAATTCAGACTCATGTAAATCACAGGTCTGGAAACATGACGCTGATGTTATTGGACATTTATGGATAAATAACTTTTAGTTACCTTTCTCAGTTTGCACTTTCTCGGACTCTTCGCTGTGTATTTTCTTCATCTCTTCCTCTGGAGAATTTTCCTTCTCTGATAAGAAACAGAAGAATCTGTAGACCAGGGGTCTCAAACACGCGGCCCGCAGGCACATAGACCCCGTAACGATCGCGGCTCTCTCCAGCAGCCGCCGACATCAGCGCTGTAGTGCAGAGTATTGCCGCGCAGAGACCGCCTCTCTGCACAGCAATACCAGTGCCAGCCGCCGACCTATCAGAGGCCAGCAGCTGACCTCTGCGCGTGTCAGTGATGTCATACGCCGCTGCGCTGGGACGCAGAGGTCAACTGCTGGCCTCTGATAGGTCGGCGGCTGGCACTGGTATTGCTGTGCAGAGAGGCGGTCTCTGCGCGGCAATACTCTGCACTACAGCGCTGATGTCGGCGGCTGCTGGAGAGAGCCGCGATCGTTACGGGGTCTATGTGCCTGCGGGCCGCAAGAAGCAGAAAGGACGCAGAGGGAACGGAGGACAGGTGAGAATCTTTTTTTTTCCTCTGTCATGTGAAATACAGCACAGGGGACCTGTGCTCAGTATGGGGGGGGGGGCACTGTGCGCAGTATGGGGGGACGGGGACCCTGACCGCAGTATGGGGGGACGGGGACCCTGAGTGCAGTATGGGGGGACGGGGACCCTGAGCGCAGTATGGGGAGGACGGGGACCCTGAGCGCAGTATGGGGAGGACGGGGACCCTGAGCGCAGTATGGGGGGGGATGGGGACCCTGAGCGCAGTATGGGGGGACCCAGTGTGCAGTATGGGGAGGGATGGGGACCCTGAGCGCAGTATGGGGGGGACGGGGACCCTGACTGCAGTATGGGGGGACGGGGACCCTGAGTGCAGTATGGGGGGACGGGGACCCTGAGCGCAGTATGGGGAGGACGGGGACCCTGAGCGCAGTATGGGGGGGGATGGGGACCCTGAGCGCAGTATGGGGAGACGGGGACCCTGAGCGCAGTATGGGGGGGACGGGGACCCTGAGCGCAGTATGGGGGGACGGGGACCCTGAGCGCAGTATGGGGAGGACGGGGACCCTGAGCGCAGTATGGGGAGGACGGGGACCCTGAGCGCAGTATGGGGGGACCCTGTGTGCAGTATGGGGGGGGATGGGGACCCTGAGCGCAGTATGGGGGGACGGGGACCCTGAGCGCAGTATGGGGAGGACGGGGACCCTGAGCGCAATATGGGGAGGACGGGGACCATGAGCGCAGTATGGGGAGGACGGGGACCCTGAGCGCAGTATGGGGGGACCCTGTGTGCAGTATGGGGGGGGATGGGGACCCTGAGCGCAGTATGGGGGGGACGGGGACCCTGAGCGCAGTATGGGGGGATGGGGACCCTGACCGCAGTATGGGGGGACGGGGACCCTGAGCGCAGTATGGGGGGACGGGGACCCTGAGCGCAGTATGGGGGGGGACGGGGACCCTGAGCGCAGTATGGGGGAGACGGGGACCCTGACCGCAGTATGGGGGGACGAGGACCCTGAGCGCAGTATGGGGGGACGGGGACCCTGAGCGCAGTATGGGGGGGACGGGGACCCTGAGCTCAGTATGGGGGGGACGGGGACCCTGAGCGCAGTATGGGGGAACAGGGACCCTGAGCGCAGTATGGGGGGATGGGGACCCTGAGCGCAGTATGGGGGATGGAGACCCTGAGCGCAGTATGGGGGGGACGGGGACCCTGATCGCAGTATGGGGGGACAGGGACCCTGAGCGCAGTATGGGGGGGATGGGGACCCTGTGCGCAGTATGGGGGGGGGACCTGGATGGGGGACATGTCTGCAACATGGGGACCAGGATGGGGGACATTTCTGCAACATAAGGACCAGTACTATACACACAAGCTCAAGCTGTATCAGCTCAGCTTTTAAGGAAGAGACATAAAACTATGACTAAAAATTAATTGTTTATTTCAAGTCTTAAAACCAACAATAACAAAAATTAAAAAGCAGAGACCTTCCGGTTCCATCCATCGAATATTACATGAAGTATAAATAAAGAACACAGCTCGGTCACAGACCTGAATGAGGTTCCCAAAGTGGCATAAATATACAGAGCCCCATAATATACCT
Organism: Phyllobates terribilis; assembly: GCF_046119375.1. NCBI lineage: Eukaryota > Metazoa > Chordata > Amphibia > Anura > Dendrobatidae > Phyllobates > Phyllobates terribilis. Next base: position 409,075,037 of record NW_027362769.1, on the reverse strand, counting down.
CATAAACCAAATGGATATGTCAGCAAAGAGATCTCCAAAACGGAAAATGGAGAGTGACTCCTGCTAATGTGCCCAAATGAATCTAATTATCCCCCAAATAAATATATAAAGTGCAAATTGCATGTATGGACGAAATCTCTGTATTATATAGGGATAATAAGGTGCACTATAGTAAACAATGGGTTAAAGAGGGCTATGCATAAATACTTACATGAGAAGGACTGCTATAATAGGTATGATTGGTATGGAACGTGCCCCCCAGGTTCCATACCAATCATACCTATTATAGCAGTCCTTCTCATGTAAGTATTTATGCATAGCCCTCTTTAACCCATTGTTTACTATAGTGCACCTTATTATCCCTATATAATACAGAGATTTCGTCCATACATGCAATTTGCACTTTATATATTTATTTGGGGGATAATTAGATTCATTTGGGCACATTAGCAGGAGTCACTCTCCATTTTCCGTTTTGGAGATCTCTTTGCTGACATATCCATTTGGTTTATGAGGTATATTATGGGGCTCTGTATATTTATGCCACTTTGGGAACCTCATTCAGGTCTGTGACCGAGCTGTGTTCTTTATTTATACTTCATGTAATATTCGATGGATGGAACCGGAAGGTCTCTGCTTTTTAATTTTTGTTATTGTTGGTTTTAAGACTTGAAATAAACAATTAATTTTTAGTCATAGTTTTATGTCTCTTCCTTAAAACCTGAGCTGATACAGCTTGAGCTTGTGTGTATAGTATTGTGAACTTTGGAAGTATCTATATTGACCTATTGCGATTTGTAACATAAGGACCAGGATGGGAGACCATGTCTGCAATATGGGGGACCTGGATGGGAGACCATGTCTGCAATATGGGGGACCTGGATGGGAGACCATGTCTGCAATATGGGGGACCTGGATGGGAGACCATGTCTGCAATATGGGGGACCTGGATGGGAGACCATGTCTGCAATATGGGGGACCTGGATGGGAGACCATGTCTGCAATATGGGGGACCTGGATGGGAGACCATGTCTGCAATATGGGGGACCTGGATGGGAGACCATGTCTGCAATATGGGGGACCTGGATGGGGGACCATGTCTGCAATATGGGGGACCTGGATGGGGGACCATGTCTGCAATATGGGGGACCTGGATGGGGGACCATGTCTGCAATATGGGGGACCTGGAGGGGAGACCATGTCTGCAATATGGGGGACCTGGATGGGGGACCATGTCTGCAATATGGGGGACCTGGATGGGGGACCATGTCTGCAATATGGGGGACCTGGATGGGGGACCATGTCTGCAATATGGGGGACCTGGAGGGGAGACCATGTCTGCAATATGGGGGACCTGGAGGGGAGACCATGTCTGCAATATGGGGGACCTGGATGGGAGACCATGTCTGCAATATGGGGGACCTGGATGGGGAGACCATGTCTGCAATATGGGGGACCTGGATGGGAGACCATGTCTGCAATATGGGGGACCTGGATGGGAGACCATGTCTGCAATATGGGGGACCTGGATGGGAGACCATGTCTGCAATATGGGGGACCTGGATGGGAGACCATGTCTGCAATATGGGGGACCTGGATGGGGGACCATGTCTGCAATATGGGGGACCTGGATGGGGGACCATGTCTGCAATATGGGGGACCTGGATGGGGGACCATGTCTGCAATATGGGGGACCTGGAGGGGAGACCATGTCTGCAATATGGGGGACCTGGAGGGGAGACCATGTCTGCAATATGGGGGACCTGGATGGGAGACCATGTCTGCAATATGGGGGACCTGGATGGGGAGACCATGTCTGCAATATGGGGGACCTGGATGGGAGACCATGTCTGCAATATGGGGGACCTGGATGGGAGACCATGTCTGCAATATGGGGGACCTGGATGGGAGACCATGTCTGCAATATGGGGGACCTGGATGGGAGACCATGTCTGCAATATGGGGGACCTGGATGGGGGACCATGTCTGCAATATGGGGGACCTGGATGGGGGACCATGTCTGCAATATGGGGGACCTGGAGGGGAGACCATGTCTGCAATATGGGGGACCTGGAGGGGAGACCATGTCTGCAATATGGGGGACCTGGATGGGAGACCATGTCTGCAATATGGGGGACCTGGATGGGAGACCATGTCTGCAATATGGGGGACCTGGATGGGGGACCATGTCTGCAATATGGGGGACCTGGATGGGGGACCATGTCTGCAATATGGGGGACCTGGATGGGGGACCATGTCTGCAATATGGGGGACCTGGAGGGGAGACCATGTCTGCAATATGGGGGACCTGGAGGGGAGACCATGTCTGCAATATGGGGGACCTGGATGGGAGACCATGTCTGCAATATGGGGGACCTGGATGGGGAGACCATGTCTGCAATATGGGGGACCTGGATGGGAGACCATGTCTGCAATATGGGGGACCTGGATGGGAGACCATGTCTGCAATATGGGGGACCTGGATGGGAGACCATGTCTGCAATATGGGGGACCTGGATGGGGGACCATGTCTGCAATATGGGGGACCTGGATGGGGGACCATGTCTGCAATATGGGGGACCTGGAGGGGAGACCATGTCTGCAATATGGGGGACCTGGAGGGGAGACCATGTCTGCAATATGGGGGACCTGGATGGGAGACCATGTCTGCAATATGGGGGACCTGGATGGGAGACCATGTCTGCAATATGGGGGACCTGGATGGGGGACCATGTATGCAATATGGGGGACCTGGATGGGAGACCATGTCTGCAATATGGGGGACCTGGAGGGGAGACCATGTCTGCAATATGGGGGACCTGGATGGGAGACCATGTCTGCAATATGGGGGACCTGGATGGGAGACCATGTCTGCAATATGGGGGACCTGGATGGGGGACCATGTCTGCAATATGGGGGACCTGGATGGGGGACCATGTCTGCAATATGGGGGACCTGGATGGGAGACCATGTCTGCAATATGGGGGACCTGGAGGGGAGACCATGTCTGCAATTTGGGGGACCTGGATGGGAGACCATGTCTGCAATATGGGGGACCTGGATGGGAGACCATGTCTGCAATATGGGGGACCTGGATGGGGGACCATGTCTGCAATATGGGGGACCTGGATGGGGGACCATGTCTGCAATATGGGGGACCTGGATGGGAGACCATGTCTGCAATATGGGGGACCTGGAGGGGAGACCATGTCTGCAATATGGGGGACCTGGATGGGAGACCATGTCTGCAATATGGGGGACCTGGATGGGGGACCATGTCTGCAATATGGGGGACCTGGATGGGGGACCATGTCTGCAATATGGGGGACCTGGATGGGAGACCATGTCTGCAATATGGGGGACCTGGATGGGGGACCATGTCTGCAATATGGGGGACCTGGATGGGGGACCATGTCTGCAATATGGGGGACCTGGATGGGAGACCATGTCTGCAATATGGGGGACCTGGATGGGAAACCAAGTCTGCAATATGGGGGACCTGGATGGGAGACCATGTCTGCAATATGGGGGAACTGGATGGGAGACCATGTCTGCAATATGGGGGACCTGGATGGGGGACCATGTCTGCAATATGGGGGACCTGGATGGGAGACCATGTCTGCAATATGGGGGACCTGGAGGGGAGACCATGTCTGCAATATGGGGGACCTGGATGGGAGACCATGTCTGCAATATGGGGGACCTGGATGGGAGACCATGTCTGCAATATGGGGGACCTGGATGGGAGACCATGTCTGCAATATGGGGGACCTGGATGGGAGACCATGTCTGCAATATGGGGGACCTGGATGGGAGACCATGTCTGCAATATGGGGGACCTCGATGGGAGACCATGTCTGCAATATGGGGGACCTGGATGGGGGACCATGTCTGCAATATGGGGGACCTGGATGGGGGACCATGTCTGCAGTATGGGGGACCTGGAGGGGAGACCATGTCTGCAATATGGTCGACCTGGAGGGGAGACCATGTCTGCAATATGGGGGACCTGGATGGGAGACCATGTCTGCAATATGGGGGACCTGGATGGGGAGACCATGTCTGCAATATGGGGGACCTGGATGGGAGACCATGTCTGCAATATGGGGGACCTGGATGGGAGACCATGTCTGCAATATGGGGGACCTGGATGGGAGACCATGTCTGCAATATGGGGGACCTGGATGGGGGACCATGTCTGCAATATGGGGGACCTGGATGGGGGACCATGTCTGCAATATGGGGGACCTGGAGGGGAGACCATGTCTGCAATATGGGGGACCTGGAGGGGAGACCATGTCTGCAATATGGGGGACCTGGATGGGAGACCATGTCTGCAATATGGGGGACCTGGATGGGAGACCATGTCTGCAATATGGGGGACCTGGAGGGGAGACCATGTCTGCAATATGGGGGACCTGGAGGGGAGACCATGTCTGCAATATGGGGGACCTGGATGGGAGACCATGTCTGCAATATGGGGGACCTGGATGGGAGACCATGTCTGCAATATGGGGGACCTGGATGGGGGACCATGTCTGCAATATGGGGGACCTGGATGGGAGACCATGTCTGCAATATGGGGGACCTGGAGGGGAGACCATGTCTGCAATGTGGGGGACCTGGATGGGAGACCATGTCTGCAATATGGGGGACCTTGATGGGAGACCATGTCTGCAATATGGGGGACCTGGATGGGGGACCATGTCTGCAATATGGGGGACCTGGATGGGGGACCATGTCTGCAATATGGGGGACCTGGATGGGAGACCATGTCTGCAATATGGGGGACCTGGAGGGGAGACCATGTCTGCAATATGGGGGACCTGGATGGGAGACCATGTCTGCAATATGGGGGACCTGGATGGGGGACCATGTCTGCAATATGGGGGACCTGGATGGGGGACCATGTCTGCAATATGGGGGACCTGGATGGGAGACCATGTCTGCAATATGGGGGACCTGGAGGGGAGACCATGTCTGCAATATGGGGGACCTGGATGGGAGACCATGTCTGCAATATGGGGGACCTGGATGGGAGACCATGTCTGCAATATGGGGGACCTGGATGGGGGACCATGTCTGCAATATGGGGGACCTGGATGGGGGACCATGTCTGCAATATGGGGGACCTGGATGGGAGACCATGTCTGCAATATGGGGGACCTGGAGGGGAGACCATGTCTGCAATATGGGGGACCTGGATGGGAGACCATGTCTGCAATATGGGGGACCTGGATGGGAGACCATGTCTGCAATATGGGGGACCTGGATGGGGGACCATGTCTGCAATATGGGGGACCTGGATGGGGGACCATGTCTGCAATATGGGGGACCTGGATGGGAGACCATGTCTGCAATATGGGGGACCTGGAGGGGAGACCAAGTCTGCAATATGGGGGACCTGGATGGGAGACCATGTCTGCAATATGGGGGACCTGGATGGGAGACCATGTCTGCAATATGGGGGACCTGGATGGGGGACCATGTCTGCAATATGGGGGACCTGGATGGGAGACCATGTCTGCAATATGGGGGACCTGGAGGGGAGACCATGTCTGCAATATGGGGGACCTGGATGGGAGACCATGTCTGCAATATGGGGGACCTGGATGGGAGACCATGTCTGCAATATGGGGGACCTGGATGGGAGACCATGTCTGCAGTATGGGGGACCTGGATGGGGGACCATGTCTGCAATATGGGGGACCTGGATGGGGGACCATGTCTGCAATATGGGGGACCTGGATGGGGGACCATGTCTGCAATATGGGGGACCTGGATGGGAGACCATGTCTGCAATATGGGGGACCTGGATGGGAGACCATGTCTGCAATATGGGGGGACCTGGAGGGGAGACCATGTCTGCAATATGGGGACCTGGATGGGAGACCATGTCTGCAATATGGGGGACCTGGATGGGGGACCATGTCTGCAATATGGGGGACCTGGATGGGGGACATGTCTGCAATATGGGGGACCTGGATGGGAGACCATGTCTGCAATATGGGGGGACCTGGATGGGGGACCATGTCTGCAATATGGGGGACCTGGATGGGAGACCATGTCTGCAATATGGGGGGACCTGGATGGGGGACCATGTCTGCAATATGGGGGACCTGGATGGGGGACCATGTCTGCAATATGGGAGACCTCGATGGGAGACCATGTCTGCAATATGGGGGACCTGGATGGGAGACCATGTCTGCAATATGGGGGGACCTGGAGGGGAGACCATGTCTGCAATATGGGGGACCTGGATGGGGGACCATGTCTGCAATATGGGGGACCTGGATGGGGGACCATGTCTGCAATATGGGGGACCTGGATGGGGGACTGTGGCACCCCAGGGGTCTGGTTACCACAGTAATAGAGATATTATGTCTGAGAGCAAGTGGGAGGTTTCTCTGGTCAGGAGCCCTAAGCATGTGACGCGCCCCCTGGGCCTATGCTGTGCAGGGGATACCCGGAGCCGGATCGCTGGTGGGATGCTGGGAGTTGTAGTCTCCCGACGGCAGGAAACGATCCAAGATGGCGTCCGATGGCGGGAAACGACTCCGGATGGCGGGAAACTTCACCACAGGTAAATATAAAAGTCTCTTTTTCAGGCACGCAGTACCCGGTGGTTGCGGGCACGAAATCCTGCCGACTACGCCAAAGTTGCCGCGCCCCCTGGGCCTGTGCTGTGCAGGGGGATACCCGGAGCCGGATCGCTGGGGGTTGTAGTCCTCCGTGGCGGTGACCCGGTCCGTGCCCAGGGTGGTCAAACCAGTGGCAGTCTATTGGTGTTATAATAAGTGTCCGACTACGCCACCCGTGGATTGCGGTCAGTGGGGACCACCACTGCGCTGCAGACCGCTGAGGCTGGTGTTGTATGCGCAGCCAAGTATGGGATAACTCCCCACGGGAGAAGTATTGCCTCAGGGCAGCTAATGTGGATGATGGTGGTAATGGTGTGAGCGTCCCAGTACTAATGGTGCTGGTGCGGCGATGAAACACAGAGACGTGTGGTTGCAGTTTCCAATGCTTTACTCACAGTTCTTTACTGGTCCTAGTCACCTCGGTACCGGCGGTGACTGCCCAAGCCGTGCTGCGTCCACCAGGCAAGGGGCTTGACCAACTCCCAGGCAATTCCAGAGCGTGGCACAGGACTCCCTTCCTTTCCTTTCTCTGGCCGTCCCCACCAGTGACCCACCTTTGTTCAGCTTCCTCGGGCCTTCTGTCGGCGAAACCTCTCTCCGGTTTCCCTGACCCTATGTGGTATGCTTTCCTGGTGGATGTAGTGAGGGGTCGCACCAAGATGTGGTCACAACCTCCGGTTTTGGCTGAGGATTAGTCGCCTCCACCAATTTGGGTTCCGGTACCCTGCTCTGCCAACCCTTCACCCTGTATCTCCTGGGCCTTTGGGGTTCCTTCTGTCCTCGTGTCTCTGGGCCTTTCTCTGTGTTCCTGTTCCTTGCTTCCTTTCTTACTTTCCTTTCTGTTCATTCTCCTTTCTCTCTCTCTCAGGCTCCAGCCTCCTGACAAGGCCTGCCTGCAGAGCAGAGCCCATGCAGGGGCTCTGCTTCCTGTCTTCTCCTCTCACTCTTAGCTTCTTCTCTGCACTGCACTGACTACTGTCCTAAGATGGTGCCCACCTTTTATACCTCCTTCTAACACCCGAGCCCAGGTGACTAGCAACCAATGGGCTCCTACCTATGCCCAGAGACCCACCCCTATCTGCTCCTACACCACTGGGTTTTCCTCCCCCTCCCCACTCCAGCCAGGAACAGATGCTGTCGTGCCTGCACTTCTGTGGGAGCACCGTTGAGCTGTCCCTCGGAAATGGGGTGTGTGTGGTGCATGCAGCTTAACGAGTCCTGGTCCAGACTCCATCCTTACCCGGGAGTGGAATATCACACCTCTGGTTCGAGGTGCAATACCCCTGCAGCAGCCGAGCCCTCGGGGTGCTACACATGCAGCCCGCCCAGACCTGGGAGGGGAGGAATCTGCCCTTATAAACTGGGTCTGGGGCGGGATTAGGACAGTTCCAGACACAGGGAAAGGAAGAACTAGGAGCTCTGTAGGAGCAGGAGTGAGTGCCAGAGGCTGGAAGCTAGAAAGCTCGCCTTGGCTGAAGACACTAAACCCGGACACGGAGTCCGAGGCTGTGGGGACATCCAGGTCCAGCAGCAGAATCCAACCGGCAGGGGATTCCATGTCCTCTGGCCTTAGAAACCCGAAGGCACGGTCACAAGCAAGGGACCAGCACCGCCATCGTGAAGCGGAGGCTAACGGAAGGCCCCAAGTCACCAGCCATACAGGTGAGCACCACACAGTATACTCAGGGACGTGGGCTACTTCTACCCGCATAGAGCAAGGTAGCCAGGAAAGAGTGCAGATAGTCGGGGAGGCCTACAACTCCACCTGGCCAGGGGAGATCCTGCTTGCTCACAGACTGACCAGGCCCCTACTGCTAACCAGTACTCCCGGGAGGGTCTGCTTTATACCATCAGTAAAGACCCTGAACTGCACCACACGTCTCTGTGTTTCATCGCCGCACCAGCACCATCAGTACTGGGACGCTCACACCATGACTCCCATCATCCACTCTAGCTGCCCTGAGGCAATACTTCTCCCGTGGGGAGTTATCCCATACTCGGCTGCGCAAACAACATCAGCCTCAGCGGTCTGCAGCGCAGCGGCGGTCCCCACTGATCGCAATCCACGGGTGGCGCAGTCGGACACTTATTATAACACCACTAGACTGCCACTGGTTTGACCGCCCTGGGCACGGACCGGGTCACCGCCACGGAGGACTACAACCCCCAGCGATCCGGCTCCGGGTATCCCCCTGCACAGCACAGGCCCAGGGGGCGCGTCAACTTTGGCGTAGTCGGCAGGATTTCGTGCCCGCAACCACCGGGTACTGCGTGCCTGAAAAAGAGACTTTTATACTTACCTGTGGTGAAGTTTCCCGCCGTCCGGAGTAGTTTCCCGCCATCGGACGCCATCTTGGATCGTTTCCCGCCGTCTTCTGCCTTCTTCCCGCCATCCACAGCTGCTTCCCGCCTTCGGACGCCATCTTAGGGACACCGCGCGGGAAGAAGAGGGGCGTGGATGCCGAAAGAGCGCGAGATCCGAAGCTCCGTCCCACACTCCGCCCCACGCTCCGACGCTGCGTAAGCTCCTGGAAGGAAGGAAGAGCGACGCTGACGTCATCGGAGCACGACGCCAGGTCCTCAACCCCGACGATCGACTGCGGAGCCGCGGCCTACGGAAGAAGAGCATCGCAAGGTAGGCCACGGTCCACTAGGGGGGAAGGAGGATGTCGGACAATGAGGGGAGCTCCACCGCCACACCGGCCGCCAGCGCAAACGCTGCAGCGGTCATGCCATTCACCATGCCCTATATCCCGGGGGCAACCTGGCTACCCCAGTACTCAGGGGAGCCACATACCCTGAGTTACTTTAGGGAAAGACTTGATAGCCTCTTCCAGGTATACCCCCTCACAGAAGAGCAAAAAGTGAGCATTCTGGTGGCCCAGTTAATCGGGGCAGCCCAAAGGGAGGTAAAGTCCTGGTCACCTTGGAAGAAGAGGACTGTCAGAGAGATACTAGCCCGGCTGAAAGACACATTTGACACCCGCACCTCAGCCGAGATAAAACTCAGATTTTACGGGTGCAAACAACGGGCACATGAAAGTATAAGAGACTATGCTCTAAACCTACAAGAGGCCCTGAGAGCCATTAAGCAGGCAGACCCTGACAGCGTGGGGAATGAAGACAAGCTGTTGACTGAACAATTTATTGAGGGTCTACTGTGCAATGCCCACCGAACCCAGTTGCGGGCAATGGCCTTACAGGACCCTGACCTGGACTTTGCACAGTTCAAGGATAGAGCCATCCGGGTGCTCCGAGAACCGGCACCAGGTGGCGCTGTGACCCACAGGTGCCCTGCTATCACTTATCACCAGGACGCGGCGCCCTTGTGACGCGCCCCTGGGCCTGTGTCGCGCTGCGTTGCGCACGCGGGAGCTTACCCGGAGCCGGATCTCTTGAGGGTTGTAGTCTCGTGGCGGTGACCCGGTCCGTGCCCAGGGAGTCAAACTGAGCGGCGATGTAACAGCGGTAGATGCAGGACGACTACGCCACCCGTTGAATGCAGCTATGGAGCTGCCGCTGCAGGACAGTCCGCTGAGGCCGGTGGATGGATGGTGCAGCGTAGATGGTATAACCCCCAACGGGAGGGGTATGGCCTCAGGGCAGCAGATGTGGATGATGGGGGTAGCAGGAACCACTCAGAGACGGTGCGGTGTAATTCAGGGTCTTTACTGGTAACAACGATAGACCCTCCCGGAGTACTTGCTAGTGAACGGGGCCTGGTCAGTCCTTGAGCAGATGGGATCTCCCCTGGCCAGGCGGAGTTGTAGGCCTCCCAAACTGACTGTACTCTTCTGGCTACCTTGCTAGAAGCGGATATAAGTAGCCCACGTCCCTGAGTGTACCGTGTGGTGCTCACCCGTATGGCCGGTGACTCGGGGCCTTCTAATGGCTTCCGCTCCACGATGGCGGTGCTGGTCCCACGCGTGTGACCGTGCCTTCGGGTTTCTGGGCCTGAGGACCTGAAATCCCCTGCCGGTCGGCTTCTGCTGCTGGGTAAGAGTTAGTCCCCACAGCCTCGGACGCCGGGTCCGGTAAGAAAGCTTCTCAGTCAGGGCGAGCTCTGCAGCTGCCAGCCCCTGACTCGTAGTAGTATTGCTCCACTGAGCTTCTGCGGTTTTCTCCTATGCTGCTTCTCTGTCTCTACTCTCCTTGACTCCAGGCTCAGGCCCCTGGACAGGGCCTGCCTGCGGAGCAGAGCCCATAGAGCAGCTCTGCTCCCTGTCTTCTCCTCTCAGAACCTCTACCCTGCCTCAGCCCCAGGTTTATATAGGGGAAGTCCTTCCCCTCCCAAGACTGGGCAGGAGGTGTGGCATGCACAGGATCCCTGACCAAAGGACCTCCCACCTGCTCTCAGACGTAATATCTCTATCACTGTGGCAACCAGACCCCTGGGGTGTCACATTCCCCCCTAGTGAAATTTAGTACTCCGGGACTAAACATATTTTTGTAACATAACAAAGTATAAACAATAACATTACAATAAGGAAACGCATAAAGCTGGTCACGGCGTGTCCGTAACCGGGTGCAGTCTTTGAAGAAAGCAAGGTGTCCATTTCACCAAAACAGGGAGACGTAACCAGGTAGGGGTCTGTCCTACCCCGAGTCCTTAACAGTCTTTTAGTCCATCCTGGGTTACGCTCCACTAACTGTACAAAGGATTCCCGGTAAATCCACCAAGGACTCCTATAAATAACTGGAAACACATAATATTTACAAGATATGGCCGCTCTCAGTCCTCGGCCAGTGGGGATAAGGATTGGCTGCTCACAGTCCTCAGCCTGTGGGGAGATGGGATGGCTGCTCACAGTCCTCAGCCTGGTTAAGGATAGGGGACATACGGGAACAGTTCACACTTGTCCCAACGGGGACCATATTTTAATTAGCAACACAAGTACCCCTACGGGTAACTATGTACAGTTCCACTTTACCGTACTTCAGTAACGGCATCCTCCTGCTCCTTCTTGTGTGTAGGCTTCAAACCCGTCCGGGTCCTCTTGGCCTTCATCGTATTGGTAGTACTGCAGCTCCTCCTCAGTCAGACGGTGTACATGGAGGGCGTACAGTCCTTTGGCACCCTTATGCCGGGTGAAGGTAACCACATCACCCGGATAGAGATCACGTCCGCGGTGCCCGTCCGGGCTGGCATGTTGTGCGAAAAGATCTGCGCCCAGGGGTGGCACTGTGGAGGTTGAGGGCACTGTTGGAACAGCGGCGCCCTGGTTCACTAGGCCTTGCGACCGGGCCTGGAGAGGGTCGCCGTTGATGACGCCCGGGGTCAGAGAGTGCGACTTTGGGCCTGGGCGCGGGCTGGTGGTGGCGGTGCCCAGGGCTGGAGGGCTCGGCCGCAGGGCTTGTTGCGGGGGCTGGAGCAGGTCGGTGTTCGCAGCGCCCGGGGTCAGCGGCTCCACCAGGGGGCCCGGGAGCAGGCTGACGCTGGCAGCGTCCGGGACAGGGAGACTCCTCTTACCTGCTCCCGCGACCGCTCCTGCGTCACGCGTCTTCTCCTGGTGCTGGTCGGGGCCGCGACGGCTGGGGCGCTGCCGATGCTGGGCAGCTTAGTCTGCTGCCGGTTCGCCATCTTGCTGTCCGTTCCTGGTGTCCTCCTCCCCCCTAGTGGACCGTGGCCTACCTTGCGATGATCCTCTTCCGTAGGCCGCGGCTCCGCAGTGGATCGTCAGGGTTGAGGACCTTCCGTCGCGCTCCTGTGACGTCGGCGTCTGCTGGGCTCCTTCCAGGACCTTACGCAACGTCCGGACGTGAGGCGGGGCTTCAGTTCTCGCGCGCTTTCGGAGTCCACGCCCCTCTTCTTCCCGCGCGGCGTCCTCAAGATGGCGTCCAATGGCGGGAAAACTCCACGGATGGCGGGAAGAAGGCAGAAGATGGCGCCGGATGGCGGGAAACTTCACCGACGGCGGGAAGAAGGCTGAAGATGGCGCCGGATGGCGGGAATCTTCACCACAGGTAAGTTTGAAAAGTCTCTTTTTCAGGCACGCAGTACCCGGTGGTTGCGGGCACGAAATCCTGCCGACTACGCCAAAGTTGACGCGCCCCTGGGCCTGTGTCGCGCTGCGTTGCGCACGCGGGAGCTTACCCGGAGCCGGATCTCTTGAGGGTTGTAGTCTCGTGGCGGTGACCCGGTCCGTGCCCAGGGAGTCAAACTGAGCGGCGATGTAACAGCGGTAGATGCAGGACGACTACGCCACCCGTTGAATGCAGCTATGGAGCTGCCACTGCAGGACAGTCCGCTGAGGCCGGTGGATGGATGGTGCAGCGTAGATGGTATAACCCCCAACGGGAGGGGTATGGCCTCAGGGCAGCAGATGTGGATGATGGGGGTAGCAGGAACCACTCAGAGACGGTGCGGTGTAATTCAGGGTCTTTACTGGTAACAACGATAGACCCTCCCGGAGTACTTGCTAGTGAACGGGGCCTGGTCAGTCCTTGAGCAGATGGGATCTCCCCTGGCCAGGCGGAGTTGTAGGCCTCCCAAACTGACTGTACTCTTCTGGCTACCTTGCTAGAAGCGGATATAAGTAGCCCACGTCCCTGAGTGTACCGTGTGGTGCTCACCCGTATGGCCGGTGACTCGGGGCCTTCTAATGGCTTCCGCTCCACGATGGCGGTGCTGGTCCCACGCGTGTGACCGTGCCTTCGGGTTTCTGGGCCTGAGGACCTGAAATCCCCTGCCGGTCGGCTTCTGCTGCTGGGTAAGAGTTAGTCCCCACAGCCTCGGACGCCGGGTCCGGTAAGAAAGCTTCTCAGTCAGGGCGAGCTCTGCAGCTGCCAGCCCCTGACTCGTAGTAGTATTGCTCCACTGAGCTTCTGCGGTTTTCTCCTATGCTGCTTCTCTGTCTCTACTCTCCTTGACTCCAGGCTCAGGCCCCTGGACAGGGCCTGCCTGCGGAGCAGAGCCCATAGAGCAGCTCTGCTCCCTGTCTTCTCCTCTCAGAACCTCTACCCTGCCTCAGCCCCAGGTTTATATAGGGGAAGTCCTTCCCCTCCCAAGACTGGGCAGGAGGTGTGGCATGCACAGGATCCCTGACCAAAGGACCTCCCACCTGCTCTCAGACGTAATATCTCTATCACTGTGGCAACCAGACCCCTGGGGTGTCACACTTGTCTGCAGGGCCTGTGGGAGCTGATGCGCAGGCTTTGAACAATAACCCGGCTACAGACCTGCACCATCAGGTCCAAGAGCTGACTAAGAGCGTTGCCGCACTAACCAGAACTGTGCAGTCTTTACAGGTCTCTTCTCCAGGAAAGATCCAGCTGGCATCCGGACCGGAGGACGTCCCGTGGCGCCGACTGAGGAGGACCCCACCGGCCAGAGGAAGACCCAGCGACAGATACAACGAGGACGGATGACCCATCTGCCGCCGCTGCAATCAACCCGGACATATGGCAAGGTACTGTCATTTAAACGGGCACAACCTGGGGTAGAGGGCCAACCCCCAGGCATAAGATCATCAGGCCCATCAAACTGGCGTGACAAATACGTAGGGGGATGTCCGGTCTTGCCTGTGGTACTGGATGGCATTCCTATGAGTGCCCTACTAGACACCGGGTCACAGGTCACCACCATCCCGTACGTGCTCTTCAAGCGGTACTGGAATGACTCGGACATAACCCGCTACCCAGATGACGACCTGAGCATTATCGCCAGCAATGGTCAGCCCGTGCCACAGATAGGATTTAAGGAAGTGACCATCAAGGTCGGTAAAGTTGAGCTGCCGGCACAAGGACTGATCATTGTGGACATTGACCGTCGCGAGAGTCACCCAAAAATAACCCTAGGTACTAATGTAATCGAAAACTGTCTTGCAGAGGTGATTCTTATTCTGCAACAGGTTGCCAAGAACGCCAGTTCCAGCCAGCAGCGTGTGCTCCAAAAAGAGATCCGGGCACTGATGAAGCGGCAACAGGTGGAACTATCTGGTGGTGAGATAGGTAGCGTGAGAATATGTGACCCGTTCCCTATTGCCATGCCCCCGAAAAGTGAGATGATGATTTGGTGCCGGGCAGCTATTGGTCTAAGAGGTAGAGACTACCAAGCAATGGTAGAACCCGTCTACTCAGACAGTAGGCCCACCATTTTGACAGCACGGGGGGTGGTCGATGTACGCCATGGGAGGGTGCCCGTCCACATCATAAATATCGGGGAGAGAGAAGTATACCTGCCCCGGTATGCCACGCTAGCCAAATTGTTCACCATCAACCAGAACTCTGTACAGGCCGTGGAACCCTTGCCTCCATCTCAACCAGAGGAAGGTAACGGTAAGGTAACCAATGGAGGACTGGTGTCAGCAACTGCACTTGGGTACTGACTCCACTCCCTCACACCAAAAACAGGGAGTCTATCGGGTGGTTCAAGAGTACGAGAGAGTGTTTTAGCAAACACCCGCTAGACTTTGGGCGAGTAAAGGGGGTAGAACATCACATCCCAACGGGAGACCATCCTCCCATAAAGGAGAGATACCGACCCGTACCCCCTGCACACTATCAACATGCCAAGGGGATGTTAAAAGACATGAAGGAGGCTGGGGTAATTAGGGACAGCTGTAGCCCCTGGGCAGCTCCACTAGTCTTAGTGAAAAAGAAAGACAATACCATGAGAATGTGTGTAGACTACAGGAAGGTCAACCGTATCACACACAAACATGCGTACCCGTTACCAAGGATAGAAGAGTCCTTAGCTGCATTAAAATCTGCTAACTTCTCTACTTTGGATCTCACTAGCGGGTACTGGCAGGTTCCTGTAGCAGAGGCGGACCGGGAGAAAACCGCATTCACCACCCCGATGGGACTCAGCGAATTTAACTGTATGCCATTCAGGCTCTGCACCAGGAACCTTCCAACGGTTGATGGAATGCTGTCTGGGACACCGGAACTTCGAGACGGTCCTACTATACCTGGACGACGTCATCGTCTATTCCAAGACCTATGAGGACCATCTGGAACACCTGGCAGAAGTGTTTGAAGCCCTGACAAACTATGGCCTAAAAGTAAAACCCTCAAAGTGTCACCTACTGAAGCCAAAGGTACAGTACCTGGGACACGTGGTGAGTGCTGACGGAGTAGCCCCCGACCCTGACAAGATCACCGTGATTAAAGACTGGCCAAGATCATCCAGCATAAAGGAAGTGCGGCAGTTCCTCGGGTTGGTAGGCTACTACCGAAGATTCATTCCCGGTTTTACCAAGAAGGCAGCTCCTATGCAGGACCTCCTGATAGGCCAGTCCAGGAAGGCCAAAAACCAGAAACCACCCTTCAAATGGGAAAAGCTGGAAGAGGAGTCCTTCCGCCAGCTGAAGATGGCCCTCACGGGGGATGAAATCCTGGCGTACCCTGATTACAGCCAGCCCTTTATCCTCTACACGGACGCAAGCAACATCGGGCTAGGAGCCGTACTGTCCCAGATCCAGCAGGGGAGAGAACGGGTAATTGCTTACGCCAGCCGAAAACTGCGACCCACGCAAAGAAACCCTGAGAATTACAGCTCGTTCAAGCTAGAGTTCCTGGCAGTGGTGTGGGCAGTAACCGAACGTTTTAAGCATTACCTTGCCTCTTCCAGGTTCACCGTGTACAGGGACAACAACCCGTTGACACACCTGGACACTGCAAGACTGGGTGCCCTGGAGCAGAGATGGATGGCCCGCCTGTCCAATTTTGAGTTCACAATCAAATACCGGGCAGGACGCTCCAATACCAACGCGGACTCCCTGTCCAGGATGCCAAACCTACCGGACGAAGGGGAGGATCCAGAAGAATTGGAGGAGATCGAACTCCCTGCATTTCACCGTCATGGGATTACCCAGTATTCCCACCGTGTGAGGGGCCAGCGATCCGCTACGTTCAACCCCTTACCCCACTACAACTGGGCGGAGACGCAAGACAGTGACCCCGCAGTCCGTCTGGTGAAGGAGATGCTGACCCAGGCTGACGCCCGCCTGGACCCAGACGCTCCGGAAGAGACCAAGCAACTGTGGACGGAAAAGAGCAGACTGTTTCTCTACAAGGAGAAGTTGTGCCGCAGAATGGTCAATTCCCGGACACACGAACTGATCTGGCAGGTGGTGGTGCCGAGACGGGACGCAGCTATGGTGCTGGAGGCCTACCACAATGGGGCAGGGCACTTCGGATGGAAGAAGCTGGAGTTCCTGCTGCGTGAACAGTTCTACTGGATAGGCATGAGAGGAACCATTGAGAGGTGGTGTAGAGACTGTGGCCCGTGCAATCTAAGAAGAAGGGACCGTGCCAGCCAGAGGACTCCCCTGCAGCCCATCATCACCAGGCAGCCGCTGGAACTGGTCGCTCTGGACCATGTTAAACTGGCTTCAAGCAGAAGCGGGTATGTCTACGCCCTAACCATCGTGGATCACTACTCCCGATTCCTAGTGGTGGTCCCCGTCAAAGACTTAACAGCACAAACAGCAGCTAGAGCCTTCCAGCTGCACTTCTGCCACCCACACGGGTACCCGGACCAAGTGCTGATGGACCAAGGACCAGCCTTCGAAGCGGAGGTCTTCCAGGAGTTCTGCAACCTGTATGGCTGCAAGAAGATAAGAACAACGCCCTATTACCCCCAAACCAATGGACTCTGCAAGAAGATGAACCAGATGGTGATAGATCTGCTAAAAACATTGCCCCTGGAAGAACGCAGTCTGTGGCCTGAGAAACTGCCCGATCTGGTAGACCTGTATAACCACATCCCGGTAGGTTCCACCAACTGTACCCCGGCTTACCTAATGCGAGCAAGACCTGGTAAGCTGCCTGTTGACCTGGATATGGGAGTCCTGATACCTGAGGACACCTCACCAGAGACAGACTGGGATACAGAACGGCAGCAGCAGTACCGGAAAGTACAGGAGAGCGTCGAGCGAAGTCTCTGGCAATCAAGAGAAAGGCAGGAGAGGACTTATAACCAACATGCTCCCGCTGTTCCCCTGGTACCTGGAGAGCAGGTCTTGAAAAGAAAAAGGCGGCTCCATAAGTTGGACGACCAGTGGGAAAAGGACCCGTACACCGTACTGCCCTCAAGCCACAATAATCCAAAGGTGTACGTCATCAGCAAGGATGGAGGAGAGACCACAGCCATTGTCTCCAAAGACCACCTGAAAAAGTGCCCCGAGAAGTTGCAAAGCACGGATGAAGATCAGGAAGACCCTCAACCCATAGAGGAAAAGGAGGAAATGATCAGCACCGTACTCGGAGACTTTCCCCGGTCCTGGACACAAGTAAACAATGCTATCGTGGTGCCCGTCCTCACCTTTCTCCAGCCAGCCCCTCAAGTGCCTACAGAAGACCAGGTAGAGCTGGAAGAGCAGCCGGCCCAGGAGGCAGAAGAGTC
This sequence comes from Phyllobates terribilis, assembly GCF_046119375.1. Taxonomy (NCBI): domain Eukaryota; kingdom Metazoa; phylum Chordata; class Amphibia; order Anura; family Dendrobatidae; genus Phyllobates; species Phyllobates terribilis. The sequence continues at coordinate 409,057,046 of NW_027362769.1, read as the reverse complement.
CACACCAGCAGCGCAGGAGGATCAACCCTCTGCTAGTAGTGAGCCTGCCGTGCCCCTAGTGAGCCAAAGAGTGCACAGACAGCTGCCCAGCTTACCCATAACACCTCCTACACCCTGTAGTGCAGGACCAGTTAGTGAGCTCCGTAGGTCCACTAGAGTCACTAGAGGTCAGATGCCCGCTCGCTGGAAAATCTAAACTAATGCACTGTGAGTTTATCTGTTTAACTGTTTATGGTTTATGTTTGTTGCCTGTTATTAATTATGTTTCTCAGTTACCCTGCAGATTTCTTTGGACTAACAGGTTATGGACGCTGGATAACCGGAACAATTCTTGTAGATAGTTGCACCTTGGTGCCTCTTGCGAAGACGGCCGCGGAAGAGAAAACCTGTCTGGCGTGGCCTCCTTGCGGCCCAAAGTAGCTAGCTCCAGCCTTGCAGCCACGCCCAGGGCCAACGCAAGGGGATTGCTTTGGACAGGTCCCCTACTTCGCTTAAAACTTCACCTTGGGTGATATGGACACCCGGTTGCGGACACGCCGTGACCTTTAAAGAACTAAAGCTTCTTGTAAATATGTTATTGTATTATTGTTATACCCTGTATTTATGTTTCTTTAAAAAAATGTGTTTAGTCCCGGAGTACTAAAATTTACTAGGGGGGAATGTAGCACCCCAGGGGTCTGGTTACCACAGTAATAGAGATATTATGTCTGAGAGCAAGTGGGAGGTTTCTCTGGTCAGGAGCCCTAAGCATGCAACACTGCCCACCCAGACCTGGGAGGGGAGGAATCTGCCCTTATAAACTGGGTCTGGGGCGGGATTAGTGAGTGAAGTTCCAGACACAGGGAAAGGAAGAACTAGGAGCTCTGTAGGAGCAGGAGTGAGTGCCAGAGGCTGGAAGCTAGAAAGCTCGCCTTGGCTGAAGACACTAAACCCGGACACGGAGTCCGAGGCTGTGGGGACATCCAGGTCCAGCAGCAGAATCCAACCGGCAGGGGATTCCATGTCCTCTGGCCTTAGAAACCTGAAGGCACGGTCACAAGCAAGGGACCAGCACCACCATCGTGAAGCGGAGGCTAACGGAAGGCCCCAAGTCACCGGCCATACGGGTGAGCACCACACGGTATACTCAGGGACGTGGGCTACTTCTACCCGCATAGAGCAAGGTAGCCAGGAAAGAGTGCAGATAGTCGAGGAGGCCTACAACTCCACCTGGCCAGGGGAGATCCTGCTTGCTCACAGACTGACCAGGCCCCTACTGCTAACCAGTACTCCCGGGAGGGTCTGCTTTATACCATCAGTAAAGACCCTGAACTGCACCACACGTCTCTGTGTTTCATCGCCGCACCAGCACCATTACTACTGGGACGCTCACACCATCACTCCCATCATCCACACTAGCTGCCCTGAGACAATACTTCTCCCGTGGGGAGTTATCCCATACTCGGCTGCGCAAACAACATCAGCCTCAGCGGTCTGCAGCGCAGCGGCGGTCCCCACTGACCGCAATCCACGGGTGGCGTAGTCGGACACTTATTATAACACCAATAGACTGCCACTGGTTTGACCGCCCTGGGCACGGACCAGGTCACCGCCACGGAGGACTACAACCCCCAGCGATCCGGCTCCGGGTATCCCCCTGCACAGCACAGGCCCAGGGGGCGCGTCAGGACCATGTCTGCAATATGGGGGAGCATGTCTGCAATATGGGGGTCCATGTCTGCAATATGGGGACCTGGAAGGGAGACCATGTCTGCTGGATGGGGGACCTGGATGGGAGACCATGTCTGCAGTATGGGGGACCTGGATGGGAGACCATATTTGCAGTATAGGGGACCTGGATGGGAGACCATGTCTACAGTATGGTGGACCTGGATGGGAGACCATGTCTACAGTATGGGGGACCTGGATGGGAGACCATGTCTGCAGTATGGGGGACCTGGATGGGGGACCATGTCTGCAATATGGGGGACCTGGATGGGAGACCATGTCTACAGTATGGGGGACCTGGATGGAAGACCATGTCTGCAGTATGGGGGACCTGGATGGGAGACCATGTCTACAGTATGGGGGACCTGGATGGGAGACCATGTCTGCAGTATGGGGGACCTGGATGGGAGACCATGTCTGCAGTATGGGGGACCTGGATGGGAGACCATGTCTACAGTATGGGGGACCTGGATGGGAGACCATGTCTACAGTATGGGGGACCTGGATGGGAGACCATGTCTGCAGTATGGGGGACCTGGATGGGAGACCATGTCTGCAGTATGGGGGACCTGGATAGGAGACTATGTCTGCAGTATGGGGGACCTGGATAGGAGACCATGTCTGCAGTATGGGGGACCTGGAGGGGAGACCATGTCTACAATATGGGGGACCTGGATGGGAAACCATGTTTGCAGTATGGGGGACCTGGATGGGAGACCATGTCTCCAGTATGGGGGACCTGGATGGGAGACCATGTCTGCAGTATGGGGGACCTGGAGGGGAGACCATGTCTGCAGTATGGAGGACCTGGATGGGAGACCATGTCTGCAATATGGGGGACCTGGATGGGAGACCATGTCTACAAGATGAGGACCAGTTCAAAAGGTGTATAGAAAATAAAATGGTATCACTAAAAATGTCACTTTGTCATGCAAATAATGCGGCCCCCCCAAATTAAATGTTTTTCCGTGTGCGGCCCATATGCCCAGCTGAGTTTGAGACCCCTGCTGTAGATTATAGAATAAAGCAGAGAGAAGTCCAGGGGGAAAGTCCAGAACCCCCGATCCATGCAGAGTGACCCCAGCCTCGCTATATTGTTACTTATCTGATCTTTTACTTCTCTTTTGATGATATTTGGGACTAACTTTAATATTATCATCTTTTTTAGAAATCGATGGTATTTTTCGTGCACTATCATTATTTCAACTTCATTTCTGCAGAGATCTACATTACACAGATTAACTCCTTAAGGATGAAGCATTTTTTTTCCCAACTTCTGAAACTATAATGGATTGCTTTTTGCAAAATGAGTTGTATTTTTTAAGGAAAAAAATGAATAGCGCATATAATTAATAGCTTAGATTGAATGTTGAATTTTCTTTTATGATGCATTAAAAAGCCTTCAAAAATGGTAGAAATGTGACCATATTAAATACTGTATGTGCAGCTTTTTATGCTTTAGTTTCCGCGCAATAACATGTCATGTTCTTTATTGATATAGCTGCACCAGGGATTGGTTATTGTTGGACGAGTTGTAGTTCTTATTGGCACTATTTGGGGATTTTAGTTCATGCACCTGCTTTAATACTACACAGCCCTTAATACTCACTCCTACTTGCTAGTTAGCTATGGTGCAGATCCTCTCTATAGGAGAAGCACATATACATATATACAGTACAGACCAAAAGTTTGCACACACCTTCTCATTTAAAGATTTTTCTGTATTTTAATGACTTTGAAAATTGTACATTCACACTGAAGGCATCAAAACTATGAATTACCACATGTGGAATTATATACTTAACAAAAAAGTGTGAAACAACTGAAAATATGTCTTATATTCTAGGTTCTTCACAGTAGCCACCTTTTGCTTTGATGACTGCTTTGCACACTCTTGGCATTCTCTTGATGAGCTTAAAGAGGTAGTCACCGGAAATGGTCTTCACTTCACAGGTGTGCCCTGTCAGGTTTAATAAGTGGGATTTCTTGCCTTATAAATGGGGTTGGGACCATCAGTTGTGTTGTGCAGAAGTCAGGTGGATACACAGCTGATAGTCCTACTGAATAGACTGTTAGAATTTGTATTATGGCAAGAAAAAAGCAGCTAAGTAAAGAAAAACGAGTGGCCATCATTACTTTAAGAAACAAAGGTCAGTCAGTCCGAAAAATTGGGAAAACTTTGAAAGTCTCCCCAAGTGCAGTTGCAAAAACCATCAAGCACTACAAAGAAACTGGCTCACATGAGGACCGCCCCAGGAAAGGAAGACCAAGAGTCACCTCTGCTTCTGAGGATAAGTTTATCTGAGTCACCAGCCTCAGAAATCGCAGGTTAACAGCAGCTCAGATTAGAGACCAGGTCAATGCCACACAGAGTTCTAGCAGCAGACACATCTCTACAACAACTGTTAAGAGGAGACTTTGTGCAGCAGGCCTTCATGGTAAAATAGCTGCTAGGAAACCACTGCTAAGGACAGGCAACAAGCAGAAGAGACTTGTTTGGGCTAAAGAACACAAGGAATGGACATTAGACCAGTGGAAATCTGTGCTTTGGTCTGATGAGTCCAAATTTGAGATCTTTGGTTCCAACCACCGTGTCTTTGTGCGACGCAGAAAAGGTGAACGGATGGACTCTACATGCCTGGTTCCCACCGTGAAGCATGGAGGAGGAGGTGTGATGGTGTGGGGGGGCTTTGCTGGTGACACTGTTGGGGATTTATTCAAAATTGAAGGCATACTGAACCAGCATGGCTACCACAGCATCTTGCAGCGGCATGCTATTCCATCCGGTTTGCGTTTAGTTGGACCATCATTTATTTTTCAACAGGACAATCACCCCATACACACCTCCAGGCTGTGTAAGGGCTATTTGACCAAGAAGAAGAGTGATGGGGGGCTACACCAGATGACCTGGCCTCCACAGTCATCAGACCTGAACCCAATCGAGATGGTTTGGGGTGAGCTGGACCGCAGAGTGAAGGCAAAAGGGCCAACAAGTGCTAAGCATCTCTGGAAACTCCTTCAAGATTGTTGGAAGACCATTTCCGGTGACTACCTCTTGAAGCTCATCAAGAGAATGCCAAGAGTGTGCAAAGCAGTCATCAAAGCAAAAGGTGGCTACTTTAAAGAACCTAGAATATAAGACATATTTTCAGTTGTTTCACACTTTTTTGTTAAGTATATAATTCCACATGTGGTAATTCATAGTTTTGATGCCTTCAGTGTGAATGTACAATTTTCATAGTTATGAAAATACATAAAAATCTTTAAATGAGAAGGTGTGTCCAAACTTTTGGTCTGTACTGTACTTGGTGAGTAATCGGGATCGTGTGCGTGCGAATCCCTGCTCAATCCTGACAAAGTGACGGCAGCGGCGGGATATTGTGTGATCTCCCCGGTGTCGTCACTGACGTCCCTGACACCTACCCATAGAGGAAATATGTGTTCCGGCGGCTGTTTACGGTGTGATATGGAGGGACAAGCTCCCACATAATGACCCTTTCCACCACAGAAAATAACACTCCTACTTTACACTGAACTACAGTTGGACCAATAGAACAAATCGCCCCTCCCAACTGCATGAGTTGCTCAGTTGACTCAGACCTAGGTTCCCTTATCCCCGTAAATTGGAGTGTCTCTTAATGTCTATGGTGAAGACGGCGGTCCACACTAACCGGAGACATGCCTGCCTCAAGGAAAATCAGAGTCTCATACAGAGCAAAGGCATCCTTTACCCTTACAGATAGCCCTTGACTGAACTGGCTACGAAGCGCGGGGTCATTCGCATCTGTGTATTCACATCTTAATATCTGTGGACCACCTCCGAAACTCAGAGCAATACTTCTCTGCTGGCCGGTCCCTTCTGATAAAGCTAGTAGCGTAGACTCGACCAGGGAAACATGGTCGGGGTTATCGTATATGTGACCTAGAGCCTGAAAAATATCCTCAACCGTCCGAAGCGACTGAGTGTCTGCCAACAGAGAAAATGCTCAGGCTTGGGGGTCACCCTGAAGGAGCGAAATTGCAATTCCCCACCCATTACTCCTCGGTTCCTGAGGAGTGAGGACGTAATTTAAAGTAAAGCTTACAGGCCTCCCTGAAAACCCCCCAACTTTTCTTGCCCCCCCAAAGAACCTGTCAGGCAGTGTGATCTTGGGTTCCACCAGGGGTTGCCCGGTAGTTACAGTCCCTAAACCAGGCAGAGGGTGCCGTGAAATAACAGAGCAAAGAACTGCCAACTCCAGGCTGAGTTGCTGCAGTTACCCAGCTCAAGCAGCAATTGGATCCTTAATGGATCAAAAAATGGTATGGGCCAGTGTTAATGTCACCACTTTGTTGTAGGATATCCCTAAAGCTAGGGGCGCCCTAGCTATACCTGCTCCCCAGATTACTTCTGATGGTGAAGATGCCAGGGCCATGTGCCTTGTGGAACTCCTAAATCAGCCCTTATCTGTCCCCTCACCTACCCAGGGAAGTGGGGAGTTGTAGTGTATTAGAATACACAAACCAGACAAAAAAGGTAATACCTACAGGGATAAATGAAAATACCAATCATACAAATATGCACTCACAAACAGAGTGGAACACCGTGAAGAGAAGGAAGAAAAAAACAAATAGGCAAGGATGAGAATATGCACACAGACTAATCACCAAGCAACAGTCTTCAGAACAACACTCCAAAATGTATCCTCAAACAACCAACATCTCCAACTCCAGAATCAGGCAGTATGAAACTAACACTGGCAATCCCTGATTTCCAGAGGTGAGTATATCTAGCCAAGTGGAGTGGCCAACACTGAACAGCTGAGATCATCAAAGCAGAAAAGCTCCTGAAGCTCTCAACAGCACAGATTAACCCCTGCACTGCTAGCAGAAACCTGCACTGTTTAGTATGATGAAGTGGTTCTAATCTAAGTACGTGAAATCAGACACCGTGGTCTTCGGTCTCCTCTCTTTCACTCTAAACCCCTTACAGTCACACTGCATGTAAAGTTCCCATTGGAAGTTCTAGCAGCCACCCCTTCTTAGAAGTATCTTTTAACTATCATGCCATTCCTTGTGTACTGCCCATAACATAGATTTTTCAGAGCATTGCATTTGAGATAAGAAAATATTAGATCAAATATGAAACCTTGCAAAATCCTAAACATAATAATACGGTGGCTCAGTGGTTAGGAAAGAATTTTTCACCATGTCCATTTTCATATTTATTAAGTATCTGTTAGACCATTAAGTCTATTCATTTACAGCTTTACAAATGTTGAATCCAAGCATAAAATTATAAAAATAAATTAACATCAGGCTTAAATGAATAAAAGAGCGAAAATCAATCTGCTTCAGTGAGTCACATTTTATGTATCTGCCTGACTATGTAGCATGTAGGACACTGCCCACCGATCCCTCCCGGAGACCCACTCTTCAGCCTTTGCTACAGTTTGTAAGAAGAGTGCCTTTTCACCATCCACCATCTGGAGCCTCGCCGGGTAATCCATGGGGTATGATATATAAGCCATGCTTTCACTTAGATGAATGAAGCTCAATGAATCTGTAGATCTGAGAAATCAGTTAATTTCTATCTTTCCAATTGAGGGATCTAGGCAGCAGTGATGGAGTTGGTGTCCCTGGAGGTGGTGTCCCTGGAGGTGGTGTCCATGGAGGTGGTGTCCCTGGAGGTGGTGTCCATGGAGGTAGTGTCCATGGAGGTGGTGTCCCTGGAGGTGGTGTCCATGGAGGTGGTGTCCCTGGAGGTGGTGTCCATGGAGGTGGTATCCCTGGAGGTGGTATCCCTGGAGGTGGTGTCCCTGGAAGTAGTGTCCCTGGAGGTGGTGGTTTGGCTGGGACTCCATGGGCTCTTTCAACTGCATAGGCTTGATAGAAGATGGAGTCCGGAAAGAGTTGACACATCCACTTTTCAATGAACTCGCTGTGGTCAGAGCCCTCCACGCACTCCAATAAATCAAAGGTTATCTCTTCTAAGCCTATTCTGCAGGTCATCATGGTGGCACATGTCTACTTTAGACTAAATCTAAATCAGATTGAATTAATAAAATATCTCTTGATATCAAAGCAAAGCACACTAATTCCAAGTCCCATAAGCCCACTCTAGTCCTTACTTATAATACACAATGTAAAGCTATATCCAACACTGTAAATCGAAACTTACATATAATGAGAGAAGACAAATTCATAGATTCAATCTTAGGGGAAGGTATTGGGATTGTTTTCCGGAAATCACTTACTATTGGGAATGCCCTATCACCCTGTTGTTATCATTCCCATATAGCACCTAATCGCTCTTGCACCTGGCGGCGGTACCATCCTCTATGTGCAATACACGATCTTCAGCATGGTGGACTTGCTCTTTCGGGGTTTTGGAGATCCGATTTCAGCAGACCCAGATCTACTCTTACTCTTCAATTTTAATCGTTGGGGAGGATTTACAAGATTGGAGAGCCATTAGAAAACGTGCTGTATGATAGAAGAACTTGGCACTCACATATAGAATTTCAAGATGATTTAATTGAAAGTTGCAAACCACAATGAGAACGTAACGTTTCGGTCTGTTCATAGACCTTCCTCAGATGCACGGATTGCCACCATAGAAAAAGCGTAGAAAGTTGCTGTGAAAGGCTCCAGTAGTGTATAGCGCAGTAAAATAGTGGGGGATTTACTGTAGGTGTGGCACCCTTACAGACAAAAGAGATCGGAACGATTGGTGAAGATGTGTATATGGTACCTGGATGTAAATGTTTATTTGTGATCCTTCTTGCGTCTCATCAGTATTGTGGTTTCAGTATGGTCCACATTCTGATGATGGCTGGTAACAACTCCCAGTATCTCCTTACAATTGCTGAGGAAACATTGGGAGTTATTATTATTTATTTTTTTATATATACCTGGATCGGAGGTTGGATCCTTCTTCTCCTGCATATACTGATCAGTGCCGTCGATCGCGGACTTCCGTGCCGATTGTTTGCCGTCGATCGCGGACTTCCGTGCTGATTGTTTGCCGTCGATCGCGGACTTCCGTGCCGATTGTTCCGTGAGCTGCTCTTTGTTCCCTCTAAAGTTTATTAACGCACCTTCAGTGCACGTCCAGCCTGATTTGCACATGACTTCTATGTGAGATTTCTCATGGCTGGCACAAGAGATAGCGTAAAAAAAAAAAAAAAAGTATAATTTTTCTTGTAGAAGAAGTGCCTACAAAGCTATACCATCACTGCCATATGTAAACCCATGCTGGCTAGAGACGAGCGAATAAACCTGAATGGAATTGAATTCTCAAATTTTACAAAAAATCTGCATTCACCAACAGAGTGAATTTTTTGTAACTTGCTTGAAAGCTGATGCCCCCCCGGGCAGAGCTGGTGCATACTGGGGCGAGGGGGTTTCAGTTCAGAAGCATGACGTTGTGAGTAGTATCTGGACACATCATCGAGGAGGTCATCCATGCAGACCATGAATACAAGGATGTCCTGGTGGTGCCCCCACAGCTCACCTACAAATATGGCCTCAGCAAACTGCTCCATATAAAATACATGGAATTTTTTTCTACAAAAAACATAATTTTTATTAGTAAAATATGTTCAAAGCGTTTCACTCCTGTAATTACTGAGATAAAGACTTTTCTGTTGTCATTGACTGTAAGCCATAATCATCAACATTAACAGAAATAAACACCTGAAATAGATCCCTCTCTGTGTAATGACTCTATATAATAGATCCCTCTGTGTGTAATGACTCTATATAATAGATCCCTCTGTGTGTAATGACTCTATATAATAGATCCCTCTGTGTGTAATGACTCTATATAATAGATCCCTCTCTGTGTAATGACTCTATATAATAGATCCCTCTGTGTGTAATGACTCTATATAATAGATCCCTCTGTGTGTAATGACTCTATATAATAGATCCCTCTCTGTGTAATGACTCTATATAATAGATCCCTCTCTGTGTAATGACTCTATATAATAGATCCCTCTGTGTGTAATGACTTTATATAATAGATCCCTCTGTCTGTAATGACTCTATATAATAGATCGCTCTGTGTGTAATGACTCTATATAATAGATCCCTCTGTGTGTAATGACTCTATAGAATAGATCCCTTTGTGTGTAATGACTCTATACAATAGATCCCTCTGTGTGTAATGACTCTATATAATAGATCCCTCTGTGTGTAATGACTCTATATAATAGATCCCTCTGTGTGTAATGACTCTATATAATAGATCGCTCTGTGTGTAATGAGTCTATACAATAGATCCCTCTGTGTGTAATGACTGTATATAATAGATCCCTCTGCGTGTAATGACTCTATATAATAGATCCCTCTGTGTGTAATGACTGTATATAATAGATCCCTCTGTGTGTAATGACTGTATATAATACATCCCTCTATGTGTAATGACTTTATATAATAGATCCCTCTGTGTGTAATGACTCTATATAATAGATCCCTCTGTGTGTAATGACTCTATATAATAGATCCCTCTGCGTGTAATGACTGTATATAATAGATCACTCTGTGTGTAATGACTCTATATAATAGATCCCTCTGTGTGTAATGACTCTATATAATAGATCCCTCTGCGTGTAATGACTCTATATAATAGATCCCTCTGCGTGTAATGACTCTATATAATAGATCCCTCTGTGTGTAATGACTCTATATAATAGATCCCTCTGTGTGTAATGACTCTATATAATAGATCCCTCTGTGTGTAATGACTCTATATAATAGATCCCTCTGCGTGTAATGACTCTATATAATAGATCCCTCTGCGTGTAATGACTCTATATAATAGATCCCTCTGCATGTAATGACTCTATATAATAGATCCCTCTGCGTGTAATGACTCTAAATAATAGATCCCTCTGCGTGTATTGACTCTATATAATAGATCCCTCTGCGTGTAATGACTCTATATAATAGATCCCTCTGCGTGTAATGACTCTATATAATGGATCTCTCTGTGTGTAATGACTCTATATAATAGGTCCCTCTGTGTGTAATGACTCTATATAATAGATCCCTCTGTGTGTAATGTCTCTATATAATCGATCGCTCTGTGTGTAATGACTCTATATAATAGATCACGCTGTGTGTAATGACTCTGTATAATAGATCCCTCTGTGTGTAATGACTCTATATAATAGATCCCTCTGTGTAATGACTCTAGATAATAGATCACTCTGTGTGTAATGACTTTTTATAATAGATCCCTCTGTGTGTAATGACTCTATATAATAGATCCATCTGCGTGTAATGACTCTATATAATAGATCCCTCTGCGTGTAATGACTCTATATAATAGATCCCTCTGTGTGTAATGACTCTATATAATAGATCCCTCTGTGTGTAATGACTCTATATAATAGATCGCTCTGTGTGTAATGAGTCTATACAATAGATCCCTCTGTGTGTAATGACTCTATATAATAGATCCCTCTGTGTGTAATGACTGTATATAATAGATCCCTCTGTGTGTAATGACTCTATATAATAGATCCCTCTGTGTGTAATGACTGTATATAATAGATCCCTCTGCGTGTAATGACTCTATATAATAGATCCCTCTGTGTGTAATGACTGTATATAATAGATCCCTCTGTGTGTAATGACTGTATATAATACATCCCTCTATGTGTAATGACTTTATATAATAGATCCCTCTGTGTGTAATGACTCTATATAATAGATCCCTCTGTGTGTAATGACTCTATATAATAGATCCCTCTGCGTGTAATGACTGTATATAATAGATCACTCTGTGTGTAATGACTCTATATAATAGATCCCTCTGTGTGTAATGACTCTATATAATAGATCCCTCTGCGTGTAATGACTCTATATAATAGATCCCTCTGCGTGTAATGACTCTATATAATAGATCCCTCTGTGTGTAATGACTCTATATAATAGATCCCTCTGTGTGTAATGACTCTATATAATAGATCCCTCTGAGTGTAATGACTCTATATAATAGATCCCTCTGCGTGTAATGACTCTATATAATAGATCCCTCTGCGTGTAATGACTCTATATAATAGATCCCTCTGCATGTAATGACTCTATATAATAGATCCCTCTGCGTGTAATGACTCTATATAATAGATCCCTCTGCGTGTAATGACTCTAAATAATAGATACCTCTGCGTGTATTGACTCTATATAATAGATCCCTCTGCGTGTAATGAATCTATATAATAGATCCCTCTGCGTGTAATGACTCTATATAATGGATCTCTCTGTGTGTAATGACTCTATATAATAGGTCCCTCTGTGTGTAATGACTCTATATAATAGATCCCTCTGTGTGTAATGTCTCTATATAATCGATCGCTCTGTGTGTAATGACTCTATATAATAGATCACTCTGTGTGTAATGACTCTGTATAATAGATCCCTCTGTGTGTAATGACTCTATATAATAGATCCCTCTGTGTGTAATGACTCTAGATAATAGATCACTCTGTGTGTAATGACTTTTTATAATAGATCCCTCTGTGTGTAATGACTCTATATAATAGATCCCTCTGTGTGTAATGACTCTATATAATAGATCACCCTGTGTGTAATGACTGTATATAATAGATCACTCTGTGTGTAATGACTCTATATAATAGATCCCTCTGTGTGTAATGCCTCTATATAATAGAACCCTCTGTGTGTAATGACTCTATATAATAGATCCCTCTGTGTGTAATGACTCTATATAATAGATCTCTCTGAGTGTAATGACTCTATATAATAGATCGCTCTGTGTGTAATGACTCTATATAATAGATCCCTCTGTCTGTAATGACTCTATATAATAGATCCCTCTGTGTGTAATAACTCTGTATAATAGATCCCTCTGTGTGTAATGACTCTATATAATAGATCCCTCTGTGTAATGACTCTATATAATAGATCCCTCTGCGTGTAATGACTCTATATAATAGATCCCTCTGTCTGTAATGACTCTACATAATAGATCCCTCTGTGTGTAATGACTCTATATAATAGATCCCTCTGTGTGTAATGACTATATAATAGATCCCTCTGTGTGTAATGACTCTATATAATAGATCCCTCTGTGTGTAATGACTCTATATAATAGACCGCTCTGCGTGTAATGACTCTGTATAATAGATCCCTCTGCGTGTAATGACTCTATATAATAGATCCCTCTGTGTGTAATGACTCTATATAATAGATCCCTCTGTGTGTAATGACTCTATATAATAGATCCCTCTGTGTGTAATGACTCTATATAATAGATCCCTCTGCGTGTAATGACTCTATATAATAGATCCCTCTGCGTGTAATGACTCTATATAATAGATCCCTCTGCGTGTAATGACTCTATAAAAGAGATCCCTCTGCATGTAATGACTCTATATAATAGATCCCTCTGCGTGTAATGACTCTATATAATAGATCCCTCTGCGTGTAATGACTCTATATAATAGATCCCTCTGTGTGTAATGACTCTATATAATAGATCCCTCTGTGTGTAATGACTCTATATAATAGATCGCTCTGTGTGTAATGAGTCTATACAATAGATCCCTCTGTGTGTAATGACTGTATATAATAGATCCCTCTGCGTGTAATGACTCTATATAATAGATCCCTCTGTGTGTAATGACTGTATATAATAGATCCCTCTGTGTGTAATGACTGTATATAATACATCCCTCTATGTGTAATGAATTTATATAATAGATCCCTCTGTGTGTAATGACTCTATATAATAGATCCCTCTGTGTGTAATGACTCTATATAATAGATCCCTCTGCGTGTAATGACTGTATATAATAGATCAATCTGTGTGTAATGACTCTATATAATAGATCCCTCTGTGTGTAATGACTCTATATAATAGATCCCTCTGCGTGTAATGACTCTATATAATAGATCCCTCTGCGTGTAATGACTCTATATAATAGATCCCTCTGTGTGTAATGACTCTATATAATAGATCCCTCTGTGTGTAATGACTCTATATAATAGATCCCTCTGTGTGTAATGACTCTATATAATAGATCCCTCTGCGTGTAATGACTCTATATAATAGATCCCTCTGCGTGTAATGACTCTATATAATAGATCCCTCTGCATGTAATGACTCTATATAATAGATCCCTCTGCGTGTAATGACTCTATATAATAGATCCCTCTGCGTGTAATGACTCTAAATAATAGATCCCTCTGCGTGTATTGACTCTATATAATAGATCCCTCTGCGTGTAATGACTCTATATAATAGATCCCTCTGCGTGTAATGACTCTATATAATGGATCTCTCTGTGTGTAATGACTCTATATAATAGGTCCCTCTGTGTGTAATGACTCTATATAATAGATCCCTCTGTGTGTAATGTCTCTATATAATCGATCGCTCTGTGTGTAATGACTCTATATAATAGATCACTCTGTGTGTAATGACTCTGTATAATAGATCCCTCTGTGTGTAATGACTCTATATAATAGATCCCTCTGTGTGTAATGACTCTAGATAATAGATCACTCTGTGTGTAATGACTTTTTATAATAGATCCCTCTGTGTGTAATGACTCTATATAATAGATCCCTCTACGTGTAATGACTCTATATAATAGATCCCTCTGCGTGTAATGACTCTATATAATAGATCCCTCTGTGTGTAATGACTCTATATAATAGATCCCTCTGTGTGTAATGACTCTATATAATAGATCGCTCTGTGTGTAATGAGTCTATACAATAGATCCCTCTGTGTGTAATGACTGTATATAATAGATCCCTCTGCGTGTAATGACTCTATATAATAGATCCCTCTGTGTGTAATGACTGTATATAATAGATCCCTCTGTGTGTAATGACTGTATATAATACATCCCTCTATGTGTAATGACTTTATATAATAGATCCCTCTGTGTGTAATGACTCTATATAATAGATCCCTCTGTGTGTAATGACTCTATATAATAGATCCCTCTGCGTGTAATGACTGTATATAATAGATCACCCTGTGTGTAATGACTCTATATAATAGATCCCTCTGTGTGTAATGACTCTATATAATAGATCCCTCTGCGTGTAATGACTCTATATAATAGATCCCTCTGCGTGTAATGACTCTATACAATAGATCCCTCTGTGTGTAATGACTCTATATAATAGATCCCTCTGTGTGTAATGACTCTATATAATAGATCCCTCTGTGTGTAATGACTCTATATAATAGATCCCTCTGCGTGTAATGACTCTATATAATAGATCCCTCTGCGTGTAATGACTCTATATAATAGATCCCTCTGCATGTAATGACTCTATATAATAGATCCCTCTGCGTGTAATGACTCTATATAATAGATCCCTCTGCGTGTAATGACTCTAAATAATAGATCCCTCTGCGTGTATTGACTCTATATAATAGATCCCTCTGCGTGTAATGACTCTATATAATAGATCCCTCTGCGTGTAATGACTCTATATAATGGATCTCTCTGTGTGTAATGACTCTATATAATAGGTCCCTCTGTGTGTAATGACTCTATATAATAGATCCCTCTGTGTGTAATGTCTCTATATAATCGATCGCTCTGTGTGTAATGACTCTATATAATAGATCACTCTGTGTGTAATGACTCTGTATAATAGATCCCTCTGTGTGTAATGACTCTATATAATAGATCCCTCTGTGTGTAATGACTCTAGATAATAGATCACTCTGTGTGTAATGACTTTTTATAATAGATCCCTCTGTGTGTAATGACTCTATATAATAGATCCCTCTGTGTGTAATGACTCTATATAATAGATCACCCTGTGTGTAATGACTGTATATAATAGATCACTCTGTGTGTAATGACTCTATATAATAGATCCCTCTGTGTGTAATGCCTCTATATAATAGAACCCTCTGTGTGTAATGACTCTATATAATAGATCCCTCTGTGTGTAATGACTCTATATAATAGATCCCTCTGTGTGTAATGACTGTATATAATAGATCCCTCTGCATGTAATGACTCTATATAATAGATCCCTCTGTGTGTAATGACTGTATATAATAGATCCCTCTGTGTGTAATGACTGTATATAATAGATCCCTCTATGTGTAATGACTTTATATAATAGATCCCTCTGTGTGTAATGACTCTATATAATAGATCCCTCTGTGTGTAATGACTCTATATAATAGATCCCTCTGTGTGTAATGACTCTATATAATAGATCCCTCTGTGTGTAATGTCTCTATATAATCGATCGCTCTGTGTGTAATGACTCTATATAATAGATCACTCTGTGTGTAATGACTCTGTATAATAGATCCCTCTGTGTGTAATGACTCTATATAATAGATCCCTCTGTGTGTAATGACTCTAGATAATAGATCACTCTGTGTGTAATGACTTTTTATAATAGATCCCTCTGTGTGTAATGACTCTATATAATAGATCCCTCTGTGTGTAATGACTCTATATAATAGATCACCCTGTGTGTAATGACTGTATATAATAGATCACTCTGTGTGTAATGACTCTATATAATAGATCCCTCTGTGTGTAATGCCTCTATATAATAGAACCCTCTGTGTGTAATGACTCTATATAATAGATCCCTCTGTGTGTAATGACTCTATATAATAGATCCCTCTGTGTGTAATGACTGTATATAATAGATCCCTCTGCATGTAATGACTCTATATAATAGATCCCTCTGTGTGTAATGACTGTATATAATAGATCCCTCTGTGTGTAATGACTGTATATAATAGATCCCTCTATGTGTAATGACTTTATATAATAGATCCCTCTGTGTGTAATGACTCTATATAATAGATCCCTCTGTGTGTAATGACTCTATATAATAGATCCCTCTGTGTGTAATGACTGTATATAATAGATCACTCTGTGTGTAATGACTCTATATAATAGATCTCTCTGTGTGTAATGACTCTATATAATAGATCCCTCTGCGTGTAATGACTCTATATAATAGATCACTCTGTGTGTAATGACTCTGTATAATAGATCCCTCTGTGTGTAATGACTCTATATAATAGATCCCTCTGTGTGTAATGACTCTATATAATAGATCACTCTGTGTGTAATGACTTTTTATAATAGATCCCTCTGTGTGTAATGACTGTATATAATAGATCCCTCTGTGTGTAATGACTCTATATAATAGATCACCCTGTGTGTAATGACTGTATATAATAGATCACTCTGTGTGTAATGACTCTATATAATAGATCCCTCTGTGTGTAATGCCTCTATATAATAGATCCCTCTGTGTGTAATGACTCTATATAATAGATCCCTCTGTGTGTAATGACTCTATATAATAGATCCCTCTGTGTGTAATGCCTCTATATAATAGATCCCTCTGTGTGTAATGACTCTATATAATAGATCCCTCTGTGTGTAATGACTCTATATAATAGATCCCTCTGCGTGTAATGACTCTATATAATAGATCGCTCTATGTGTAATGACTCTATATAATAGATCCCTCTGTGTGTAATGACTCTATATAATAGATCCCTCTGTGTGTAATGACTCTATATAATAGATCCCTCTGTGTGTAATGACTCTATATAATACACCCCTCTGCGTGTAATGACTCTATATAATAGATCCCTCTGTGTGTAATGACTCTATATAATAGATCCCTCTGTGTGTAATGACTCTATATAATAGATCGCTCTGCGTGTAATGACTCTATATAATAGATCCCTCTGCGTGTAATGACTCTATATAATAGATCCCTCTGTGTGTAATGACTCTATATAATAGATCCCTCTGTGTGTAATGAGTCTATACAATAGATCCCTCTGTGTGTAATGACTGTATATAATAGATCACTCTGTGTGTAATGACTCTATATAATAGCTCCCTCTGTGTGTAATGACTGTATATAATAGATCCCTCTGTGTGTAATGACTCTATATAATAGATCCCTCTGTGTGTAATGACTTTATATAATAGAGCCCTCTGTGTGTAATGACTCTATATAATAGATCCCTCTGTGTGTAATGACTCTATATAATAGATCCCTCTGCGTGTAATGACTGTATATAATAGATCCCTCTGTGTGTAATGACTCTATATAATAGATCCCTCTGTGTGTAATGACTCTATATAATAGATCCCTCTGCGTGTAATGACTGTATATAATAGATCCCTCTGTGTGTAATGACTCTATATAATAGATCCCTCTGTGTGTAATGACTCTATATAATAGATCCCGCTGCGTTTAATCACTCTATATAATAGATCCCTTTGTGTGTAATGACTGTATATAATAGATCCCTCTGTTTGTAATGACTCTATATAATAGATCCCTCTGTGTGTAATGACTTTATATAATAGATCCCTCTGTGTGTAATGACTCTATATAATAGATCCCTCTGTGTGTAATGACTCTATATAATAGATCCCTCTGTGTGTAATAACTATATAATAGATCCCTCTGCGCGTAATGACTCTATATAATAGATCCCTCTTCATGTAATGACTCTATATAATAGATACCTCTGCGCGTAATGACTCTATATAATAGATCCCTCTGCGTGTAATGACTCTACATAATAGATCCATCTGCATGTAATGACTCTATATAATAGATCCCTCTGCGTGTAATGACTCTATATAATAGATCCCTCTGCGTGTAATGACTCTATATAATAGATCCCTCTGCATGTAATGACTCTATATAATAGATCCCTCTGCGTGTAATGACTCTATATAATAGATCCCTCTGAGTGTAATGACTCTATATAATAGATCCGTCTGAGTGTAATGACTCTATATAATAGATCCCTCTGCGTGTAATGACTCTATATAATAGATCCCTCTGCGTGTAATGACTCTATATAATAGATCCCTCTGCATGTAATGACACTATGTAATAGATCCCTCTGCGTGTAATGACTCTATATAATAGATCCCTCTGCGTGTAATTACTCTATATAATAGATCGCTCTGTGTGTAATGACTTTATATAATAGATCACTCTGTGTGTAATGACTATATAATAGATCCCTCTGTGTGTAATGACTCTATATAATAGATCCCTCTGTGTGTAATGACTCTATATAATAGATCACTCTGTGTGTAATGACTTTATATAATAGATCCCTCTGTGTGTAATGACTCTATATAATAGATCCCTCTGTGTGTAATGACTCTATATAATAGATCACTCTGTGTGTAATGACTCTATATAATAGATCACTCTGTGTGTAATGACTCTATATAATAGATCCCTCTGTGTGTAATGTCTCTATATAATCGATCGCTCTGTGTGTAATGACTTTATATAATAGATCACTCTGTGTGTAATGACTATATAATAAATCCCTCTGTGTGTAATGACTCTATATAATAGATCCCTCTGTGTGTAATGACTCTATATAATAGATCACTCTGTGTGTAATGACTTTATATAATAGATCCCTCTGTGTGTAATGACTCTATATAATAGATCCCTCTGTGTGTAATGACTCTATATAATAGATCACTCTGTGTGTAATGACTCTACATAATAGATCCCTCTGTGTGTAATGACTCTATATAATAGATCCCTATGTGTGTAATGACTCTATACAATAGATCCCTCTGTGTGTAATGCCTCTATATAATAGATCCCTCTGTGTGTGTAATGACTCTATATAATAGATCCCTCTGTGTGTAATGACTCTATATAATAGATCCCTCTGTGTGTAATGATTTTATATAATAGATCCCTCTGTGTATAATGACTTTATATAATAGATCCCTCTGTGTGTAATGACTCTATATAATAGATCCCTCTGTGTGTAATGACTCTATATAATAGATACCTCTGCGTGTAATGACTCTATATAATAGAAAGCTCTATGTGTAATGACTCTATATAATAGATCCCTCTGTGTGTAATGACTCTATATAATAGATCCCTGTGTGTGTAATGACTCTATATAATAGATCCCTCTGTGTGTAATGACTCTATGTAATAGATCCCTCTGTGTGTAATGACTCTATATAATAGGTCCCTCTGTGTGAATTGACTCTATATAATAGATCCGT
The DNA here is from genome assembly GCF_046119375.1 of Phyllobates terribilis. Taxonomy (NCBI): domain Eukaryota; kingdom Metazoa; phylum Chordata; class Amphibia; order Anura; family Dendrobatidae; genus Phyllobates; species Phyllobates terribilis. The sequence continues at coordinate 409,037,289 of NW_027362769.1, read as the reverse complement.
CTGTGTGTAATGACTCTATATAATAGATCCCTCTGTGTGTAATGACTCTATATAATAGATCCCTCTGTGTGTAATGACTCTATATAATAGATCCCTCTGTGTGTAATGACTCTGTATAATAGATCCCTCTGTGTGTAATGACTCTATATAATAGATAACTCTGTGTGTAATGACTCTATATAATAGATCCCTCTGTGTGTAATGACTCTATGTAATAGATCCCTCTGTGTGTAATGACTCTATATAATAGATCCCTCTGTGTGTAATGACTCTATATAATAGATCCCTCTGTGTGTAATGACTCTATATAATAGATCGCTCCGTGTGTAATGACTCTATATAATAGATCACTCTGTGTATAATGACTCTATATAATAGATCCCTCTGTGTGTAATGACTCTATAGAATAGATCACTCTGTGTGTAATGACTCTATATAATAGATTCCTGTGTAATGACTCTATATAATAGATCAATCTGTGTGTAATGACTCTATATAATAGATCCCTCTGCGTGTAATGACTCTATGTAATAGATCGCTCTATGTGTAATGACTCTATATTATAGATCCCTCTGTGTGTAATGACTCTATATAATAGATCCCTCTGTGTAGTGACTCTATATAATAGATCCCTCTGTGTGTAATGACTCTATATAATAGATCCCTCTGTGTGTAATGACTCTATATAATAGATCCCTCTGTGTGTAATGACTCTATATAATAGATCCCTCTGTGTGTAATGACTCTGTATAATAGATCCCTCTGTGTGTAATGACTCTATATAATAGATCTCTCTGTGTGTAATGACTCTGTATAATAGATCCTTCTTTGTGTAATGACTCTATATAATAGATCCCTCTGTGTGTAATGACTCTATATAATAGATAACTCTGTGTGTAATGACTCTATATAATAGATCCCTCTGTGTGTAATGACTCTATGTAACAGATCCCTCTGTGTGTAATGACTCTATATAATAGATCACTCTGTGTGTAATGACTCTATATAATAGATCCCTCTGTGTGTAATGACTCTATATAATAGATCGCTCCGTGTGTAATGACTCTATATAATAGATCACTCTGTGTATAATGACTCTATATAATAGATCCCTCTGTGTGTAATGACTCTATAGAATAGATCACTCTGTGTGTAATGACTCTATATAATAGATTCCTGTGTAATGACTCTATATAATAGATCAATCTGTGTGTAATGACTCTATATAATAGATCCCTCTGCGTGTAATGACTCTATGTAATAGATCGCTCTATGTGTAATGACTCTATATTATAGATCCCTCTGTGTGTAATGACTCTATATAATAGATCCCTCTGTGTAGTGACTCTATATAATAGATCCCTCTGTGTGTAATGACTCTATATAATAGATCCCTCTGTGTGTAATGACTCTATATAATAGATCCCTCTGTGTGTAATGACTCTATATAATAGATCCCTCTGTGTGTAATGACTCTGTATAATAGATCCCTCTGTGTGTAATGACTCTATATAATAGATCTCTCTGTGTGTAATGACTCTGTATAATAGATCCTTCTTTGTGTAATGACTCTATATAATAGATCCCTCTGTGTGTAATGACTCTATATAATAGATCCCTCTGTGTGTAATGACTCTATATAATAGATCCCTCTGTGTGTAATGACTCTATATAATAGATCCCTCTGTGTGTAATGACTCTATATAATAGATCGCTCTGTGTGTAATGACTCTATATAATAGATCACTCTGCGTGTAATGACTCTATATAATAGATCCCTCTGTGTGTAATGACTTTATATAATAGATCCCTCTGTGTGTAATGACTCTATATAATAGATCACTCTGTGTATAATGACTCTATATAATAGATCCCTCTGTGTGTAATGACTCTATAGAATAGATCACTCTGTGTGTAATGACTCTATATAATAGATTCCTGTGTAATGACTCTATATAATAGATCAATCTGTGTGTAATGACTCTATATAATAGATCCCTCTGCGTGTAATGACTCTATGTAATAGATCGCTCTATGTGTAATGACTCTATATTATAGATCCCTCTGTGTGTAATGACTCTATGTAATAGATCCCTCTGTGTGTAGTGACTCTATATAATCGATCGCTCTGTGTGTAATGACTCTATATAACAGATCACTCTGTGTGTAATGACTCTATATAATAGATCCCTCTGTGTGTAATGACTCTATATAATAGATCCCTCTGTGTGTAATGACTCTGTATAATAGATCCCTCTGTGTGTAATGACTCTATATAATAGATCTCTATGTGTGTAATGACTCTGTATAATAGATCCCTCTTTGTGTAATGACTCTATATAATAGATCCCTCTGTGTGTAATGACTCTATATAATAGATCCCTCTGTGTGTAATGACTCTATATAATAGATCCCTCTGTGTGTAATGACTCTATATAATAGATCCCTCTGTGTGTAATGACTCTATATAATAGATCGCTCTGTGTGTAATGACTCTATATAATAGATCACTCTGCGTGTAATGACTCTATATAATAGATCCCTCTGTGTGTAATGACTTTATATAATAGATCCCTCTGTGTATAATGACTCTATATAATAGATCCCTCGGTGTGTAATGACTCTATACAATAGATCCCTCTGTGTGTAATGACTCTATATAATAGATCCCTCTGTGTGTAATGTCTCTATATAATAGATCCTTCTATGTGTAATGACTCTATATAATAGATCCCGCTGTGTGTAATGGCTCTATATAATAGAACCCTCTGTGTGTAATGACTCTATATAATAGATCCCTCTGTGTGTAATGACTCTATATAATAGATCACTCTGTGTGTAATGACTATATAATAGATCCCTCTGTGTGTAATGACTCTATATAATAGATCCCTCTGTGTGTAATGACTCTATATAATAGATCACTCTGTGTGTAATGACTTTATATAATAGATCCCTCTGTGTGTAATGACTCTATATAATAGATCCCTCTGTGTGTAATGACTCTATATAATAGATCACTCTGTGTGTAATGACTCTATATAATAGATCACTCTGTGTGTAATGACTCTATATAATAGATCCCTCTGTGTGTAATGTCTCTATATAATCGATCGCTCTGTGTGTAATGACTTTATATAATAGATCACTCTGTGTGTAATGACTATATAATAGATCCCTCTGTGTGTAATGACTCTATATAATAGATCCCTCTGTGTGTAATGACTCTATATAATAGATCACTCTGTGTGTAATGACTTTATATAATAGATCCCTCTGTGTGTAATGACTCTATATAATAGATCCCTCTGTGTGTAATGACTCTATATAATAGATCACTCTGTGTGTAATGACTCTACATAATAGATCCCTCTGTGTGTAATGACTCTATATAATAGATCCCTATGTGTGTAATGACTCTATACAATAGATCCCTCTGTGTGTAATTCCTCTATATAATAGATCCCTCTGTGTGTGTAATGACTCTATATAATAGATCCCTCTGTGTGTAATGACTCTATATAATAGATCCCTCTGTGTGTAATGATTTTATATAATAGATCCCTCTGTGTATAATGACTTTATATAATAGATCCCTCTGTGTGTAATGACTCTATATAATAGATCCCTCTGTGTGTAATGACTCTATATAATAGATACCTCTGCGTGTAATGACTCTATATAATAGATCGCTCTATGTGTAATGACTCTATATAATAGATCCCTCTGTGTGTAATGACTCTATATAATAGATCCCTGTGTGTGTAATGACTCTATATAATAGATCCCTCTGTGTGTAATGACTCTATGTAATAGATCCCTCTGTGTGTAATGACTCTATATAATAGGTCCCTCTGTGTGTAATGACTCTATATAATAGATCGCTCTATGTGTAATGACTCTATATAATAGATCCCTCTGTGTAATGACTCTATGTAATAGATCCCTCTGTGTGTAATGACTTTATATAATAGATCCCTCTGTGTGTAATGACTCTATATAATAGATCCCTCTGTGTGTAATGACTCTATATAATAGATCGCTCTGTGTGAATTGACTCTATATAATAGATCCGTCTGTGTGTAATGACTCTATATAATAGATCCCTCTGTGTGTAATGACTCTATATAATAGATCCCTCTGTGTGTAATGACTCTATATAATAGATCCCTCTGTGTGTAATGACTCTGTATAATAGATCCCTCTGTGTGTAATGACTCTATATAATAGATAACTCTGTGTGTAATGACTCTGTATAATAGATCCCTCTGTGTGTAATGACTCTATATAATAGATCCCTCTGTGTGTAATGACTCTGTATAATAGATCCCTCTGTGTGTAATGACTCTATATAATAGATCCCTCTGTGTGTAATGACTCTATGTAATAGATCCCTCTGTGTGTAATGACTCTATATAATAGATCCCTCTGTGTGTAATGACTCTATATAATAGATCCCTCTGTGTGTAATGACTCTATATAATAGATTGCTCCGTGTGTAATGACTCTATATAATAGATCACTCTGTGTATAATGACTCTATATAATAGATCCCTCTGTGTGTAATGACTCTATAGAATAGATCACTCTGTGTGTAATGACTCTATATAATAGATTCCTGTGTAGTGACTCTATATAATAGATCAATCTGTGTGTAATGACTCTATATAATAGATCCCTCTGCGTGTAATGACTCTATGTAATAGATCGCTCTATGTGTAATGACTCTATATTATAGATCCCTCTGTGTGTAATGACTCTATATAATAGATCCCTCTGTGTAGTGACTCTATATAATAGATCCCTCTGTGTGTAATGACTCTATATAATAGATCCCTCTGTGTGTAATGACTCTATATAATAGATCCCTCTGTGTGTAATGACTCTATATAATAGATCCCTCTGTGTGTAATGACTCTGTATAATAGATCCCTCTGTGTGTAATGACTCTATATAATAGATCCCTCTGTGTGTAATGACTCTATATAATAGATCTCTCTGTGTGTAATGACTCTATATAATAGATCACTCTGCGTGTAATGACTCTATATAATCGATCGCTCTGTGTGTAATGACTCTATATAACAGATCCCTCTGTGTGTAATGACTCTATATAATAGATCCCTCTGTGTGTAATGACTCTATATAATAGATCCCTCTGTGTGTAATGACTCTGTATAATAGATCCCTCTGTGTGTAATGACTCTATATAATAGATCTCTATGTGTGTAATGACTCTGTATAATAGATCCCTCTTTGTGTAATGACTATATAATAGATCCCTCTGTGTGTAATGACTCTATATAATAGATCCCTCTGTGTGTAATGACTCTATATAATAGATCCCTCTGTGTGTAATGACTCTATATAATAGATCCCTCTGTGTGTAATGACTCTATATAATAGATCGCTCTGTGTGTAATGACTCTATATAATAGATCACTCTGCGTGTAATGACTCTATATAATAGATCCCTCTGTGTGTAATGACTTTATATAATAGATCCCTCTGTGTATAATGACTCTATATAATAGATCCCTCGGTGTGTAATGACTCTATACAATAGATCCCTCTGTGTGTAATGACTCTATATAATAGATCCCTCTGTGTGTAATGACTCTATATAATAGATCCCTCTGTGTGTAATGTCTCTATATAATAGATCCTTCTATGTGTAATGACTCTATATAATAGATCCCGCTGTGTGTAATGGCTCTATATAATAGAACCCTCTGTGTGTAATGACTCTATATAATAGATCCCTCTGTGTGTAATGACTCTATATAATAGATCGCTCTGTGTGTAATGACTATATAATAGATCCCTCTGCGTGTAATGACTCTATATAATAGATCCCTCTGTGTGTAATGTCTCTATATAATAGATCCCTCTGTGTGTAATGTCTCTATATAATAGATCGCTCTGTGTGTAATGACCGTATATAATAGATCCCTCTGTGTGTAATGACTGAATATAATAGATCCCTCTATGTGTAATGACTTTATATAATAGATCCCTCTGTGTGTAATGACTCTATATAGTAGATCCCTCTGTGTGTAATGACTCTATATAATAGATCCCTCTGCGTGTAATGACTGTATATAATAGATCACTCTGTGTGTAATGACTCTATATAATAGACCCCTCTGTGTGTAATGACTCTATATAATAGATCCCTCTGCGTGTAATGACTCTATATAATAGATCCTTCTGCGTGTAATGACTCTATATAATAGATCCCTCTGTGTGTAATGACTCTATATAATAGATCCCTCTGTGTGTAATGACTCCATATAATAGATCACTCTGTGTGTAATGACTCTATATAATAGATCCCTCTGCGTGTAATGACTCTATATAATAGATCCCTCTGCGTGTAATGACTCTATATAATAGATCCCTCTGCATGTAATGACTCTATATAATAGATCCCTCTGCGCTTAATGACTCTATATAATAGATCCCTCTGCGTGTAATGACTCTAAATAATAGATCCCTCTGCGTGTATTGACTCTATATAATAGATCCCTCTGTGTGTAATGACTCTATATAATAGATCCCTCTGCGTGTAATGACTCTATATAATGGATCCCTCTGTGTGTAATGACTATATAATAGGTCCCTCTGTGTGTAATGACTCTATATAATAGATCCCTCTGTGTGTAATGTCTCTATATAATCGATCGCTCTGTGTGTAATGACTCTATATAATAGATCACTCTGTGTGTAATGACCCTGTATAATAGATCCCTCTGTGTGTAATGACTCTATATAATAGATCCCTCTGTGTGTAATGACTCTATATAATAGATCACTCTGTGTGTAATGACTTTTTATAATAGATCCCTCTGTGTGTAATGACTCTATATAATAGATCCCTCTGTGTGTAATGACTCTATATAATAGATCACCCTGTGTGTAATGACTGTATATGATAGATCACTCTGTGTGTAATGACTCTATATAATAGATCCCTCTGTGTGTAATGCCTCTATATAATAGATCCCTCTGTGTGTAATGACTCTATATAATAGATCCCTCTGTGTGTAATGACTCTATATAATAGATCCCTCTGTGTGTAATGCCTCTATATAATAGATCCCTCTGTGTGTAATGACTCTATATAATAGATCCCTCTGTGTGTAATGACTCTATATAATAGATCCCTCTGCGTGTAATGACTCTACATAATAGATCGCTCTATGTGTAATGACTCTATATAATAGATCCCTCTGTGTGTAATGACTCTATATAATAGATCCCTCTGTGTGTAATGACTCTATATAATAGATCCCTCTGTGTGTAATGACTCTATATAATAGATCGCTCTGCGTGTAATGACTCTATATAATAGATCCCTCTGCGTGTAATGACTCTATATAATAGATCCCTCTGTGTGTAATGACTCTATATAATAGATCCCTCTGTGTGTAATGAGTCTATACAATAGATCCCTCTGTGTGTAATGACTGTATATAATAGATCACTCTGTGTGTAATGACTCTATATAATAGCTCCCTCTGTGTGTAATGACTCTATATAATAGATCCCTCTGTGTGTAATGACTCTATATAATAGATCCCTCTGTGTGTAATACTCTATATAATAGATCCCTCTGTGTGTAATGACTTTATATAATAGAGCCCTCTGTGTGTAATGACTCTATATAATAGATCCCTCTGTGTGTAATGACTCTAAATAATAGATCCCTCTGCGTGTATTGACTCTATATAATAGATCCCTCTGTGTGTAATGACTCTATATAATAGATCCCTCTGCGTGTAATGACTCTATATAATGGATCCCTCTGTGTGTAATGACTATATAATAGGTCCCTCTGTGTGTAATGACTCTATATAATAGATCCCTCTGTGTGTAATGTCTCTATATAATCGATCGCTCTGTGTGTAATGACTCTATATAATAGATCACTCTGTGTGTAATGACCCTGTATAATAGATCCCTCTGTGTGTAATGACTCTATATAATAGATCCCTCTGTGTGTAATGACTCTATATAATAGATCACTCTGTGTGTAATGACTTTTTATAATAGATCCCTCTGTGTGTAATGACTCTATATAATAGATCCCTCTGTGTGTAATGACTCTATATAATAGATCACCCTGTGTGTAATGACTGTATATGATAGATCACTCTGTGTGTAATGACTCTATATAATAGATCCCTCTGTGTGTAATGCCTCTATATAATAGATCCCTCTGTGTGTAATGACTCTATATAATAGATCCCTCTGTGTGTAATGACTCTATATAATAGATCCCTCTGTGTGTAATGCCTCTATATAATAGATCCCTCTGTGTGTAATGACTCTATATAATAGATCCCTCTGTGTGTAATGACTCTATATAATAGATCCCTCTGCGTGTAATGACTCTACATAATAGATCGCTCTATGTGTAATGACTCTATATAATAGATCCCTCTGTGTGTAATGACTCTATATAATAGATCCCTCTGTGTGTAATGACTCTATATAATAGATCCCTCTGTGTGTAATGACTCTATATAATACACCCCTCTGCGTGTAATGACTCTATATAATAGATCCCTCTGTGTGTATTGACTCTATATAATAGATCCCTCTGTGTGTAATGACTCTATATAATAGATCGCTCTGCGTGTAATGACTCTATATAATAGATCCCTCTGCGTGTAATGACTCTATATAATAGATCCCTCTGTGTGTAATGACTCTATATAATAGATCCCTCTGTGTGTAATGAGTCTATACAATAGATCCCTCTGTGTGTAATGACTGTATATAATAGATCACTCTGTGTGTAATGACTCTATATAATAGCTCCCTCTGTGTGTAATGACTCTATATAATAGATCCCTCTGTGTGTAATGACTCTATATAATAGATCCCTCTGTGTGTAATACTCTATATAATAGATCCCTCTGTGTGTAATGACTTTATATAATAGAGCCCTCTGTGTGTAATGACTCTATATAATAGATCCCTCTGTGTGTAATGACTCTATATAATAGATCCCTCTGCGTGTAATGACTGTATATAATAGATCCCTCTGTGTGTAATGACTCTATATAATAGATCCCTCTGTGTGTAATGACTCTATATAATAGATCCCTCTGCGTTTAATGACTCTATATAATAGATCCCTCTGTGTGTAATGACTCTATATAATAGATCCCTGTCAGGCAAAAGGTATTTTTGCCCGAGTTTTTAAAAATGAGAGATGTTTTAAAAAAGGAAAAAAAACCCACCCCCTATCTGTTTGTAAGTGAAGACATAGAACTTACTTTTGCTTCTCCCCAAACCAGTAATTTTTATGACCCGCCATAAAACCTCAGTCCAGGGCAAGCACTGGTACAAACCGGAAAATCCCTTACAAAAAATCCCATTGTTTAATTGTACAAACGTTTTATGCCAATTTTAATCACGCACAGGTCTGACAGAAACATCGGAACCACGTTTTTTGAATGCTTACCTTTTGCCCATTACAATAGTATAACTTGCATAACTGAGGAATGACCGGGAACTGAGATAATGGATTCTGAGCTTCTGAGCGTCATAGAGGTTTCATATTTAATATCTATCTTCATGAATATTGGTGACGGTCAAGATGATGTCTCCCTCTTGGATGTGGGACCCCCCCACACCAAGATATGGAATCTGAAGGATTTTTTAGGCCTTCTGCAGCTGGGTGGGCTCGCAAAGCCGAGCCCCCCTTGTAAGGTAAATAAGGGGTGTTCCCCAGAGTTTTGTCTGCTTACTAAAAAGCAAATTGGCCATTTTCAGGTCATTCTTCTCAGGGACGTCGAACGCACGCACATCACGCGGCGTAAGAAGAATCACCTCTAATTTCCGGGGAGCCGTCCCCCCCACAGAATCTGAGACCATCACCTTGTGAAGCAGGTTTTGCTATTACTTATCCCTTTTATTTTAATAACTGTTTATGCATACATGTAAATTGTCTCCTTTATAATATCTTGTATATATGTTGTAAACACTGCCCACCTTTTGGGAGTAAATCATTAATTATTTACCAGTTTCTTTCTTCTTGTCCTATGTCGAGCAAACACGTTCCTCACTCGCTAATTCACGTTACCTACCAGGTACCCGATCCACCTGTTAAGCGATCGGTGGTGGCAGTATACCAGTATTTATGTAATATTGTGGTTTGAGGGTGGCTGGTCGGAGGTATATATACGTTCCTGGAAGGAACTGGTGGTATATATACTTCCTGTCACATCACGTGCCGCAATAGTCGACATAAATTAGAGCAGCGGCACCCGTGCTTATCCTCTGTCAATACCGTGTTTGACCAGCAGGATAAGGGGGCGCCAGAGAGCTGCAAGGTCTGACCCAAGAGTGGGTGTTGTTTTCATGACAAATTGGTGGCAAGCGGTGGGATCATAGGACATTAGTGATCTGGTTTGAGCAATCATTCCTCTCACTAAAAACTTGCACAAAAGTTTTGAAGATCGAACTCAGTGTTTATTAGATCTGAGACAATACTGTATGTGTAGCAGTTACCCCTACCCTTCTTCGTTTTTTCTTTTCTATTTTTATTTTGGTGATCATGGTCGTAGTTGGGGAGTCCTGGTATCACCAGCAGAAAAAGGACACTGTAGCGCCGGCGTCCCTGCCCTCTGCTAGGCAGGGACGCTGTTCCCCTCACCTCTCTGCTCCGTGCCCGGCGTCCTCCTCCCGCTCTGCTGGCAGCGCGCGCTCCTTCCCGGTCACTGTGCTTAGGGCGCGCGCGCTCTCCCTCCCTCTTAAAGGGGCCGCGCGCGCCGTCCTAAGGAGTCCCCGGCCAATGGCCGGAGGACTTCACCATATATAAGGCACCTCCTCCAAAATGGAGGTGCCCGAGCAATGTTGTTGCACTGTTCACTACTCTGCTTCAGCCCTCAGGTCCCGTTGCCAGTTACCTGCCAGATACCTGCCAGATTCCTGCCAGCTTGCTGTCTTATTCCTGCCTGATTATCTGCTACCTGCCTGCTAGTCTGAGGTCCGACGGTCTGCCTTACTACTCCTGTCAGTCTGTCTAAGGACCAGCCTGCCCGCTCACCTGGGAGCGCACTCCAGCCACCTGCCTGCTTGCCTGAGGTCCGACGGTCTGCCTTCCAACTACTGTCAGTCTGTCTATGGACCAGCTTGCCTGCTCACCTGGGAGCACACATCTGCTACCTGCTTGCTAGCCTACCTGGAGGCTCCGCCGTCACGTGCTGTGACCACCTGCCTGTCCAGTGACTCCTGCCCGCTCACCTGGGAGCGCTCATCTGCTGCCTGTCTGCTAGCCTACCTGGAGGCTCTGCCATCACGTGCTGTGACCACCCGCCTGTCCAGAGACTTCTGCCCGCTCACCTGGGAGCGCTCTTCTGCCGCCTGTCTGTTGGTCTTCCTGGAGGCTCTGCCGTCACGTGCTGTGACCACCCGCCTGTCCAGAGACTTCTGCCCGCTCACCTGGGAGAGCTCATCTGCCGCCTGTCTGTTGGTCTTCCTGGAGGCTCCGCCGTCACATGCTGTGACCACCCGTTCATCCAGAGACTCTCGCCTGCTCACCTGGGAGCTCACGTCTATCATCAGCCGCCACAGGTCGTACCAACCCTTTACCCAGAGACTGCCCCGGTCACTTGCCGTGACCATCTGCCCGTTCATCCAGAGACTGCCCCGGTCACTTGCCGTGACCATCTGCCCGTTCATTCAGAGACTGCCCCGGTCACTTGCCGTGACCATCTGCCCGTTCATTCAGAGACTGCCCCGGTCACTTGCCGTGACCATCTGCCCGTTCATCCAGAGACTGCCCCGGTCACTTGCCGTGACCTCCAGCCCGTTCACTCAGAGACTGTCCCGGTCACCTGCTGTGACTTCCTGCCCATCTTCCCTGGTCGCCACCCGCTCCCTTACAAGGACCGCCCCCTTGTATAGTAGCTCAGAGGTTCCGCCTCCCAGACCCGTTACAGACACTCTTACTGGAATATGTATAATCAAAGGCATTGACCCCCACGGCAAAAGCAAAGAACAAATGATTTCTGAACTGTTACAAGATGCTGCAGAGCCCGTCCGACAGCAGAGCCCTGATGAGGGGGTGACCAGCCAAGGCCCGGATGGCACTGCTGCCGGGGTCCAACCGGTGATTGCCAGCCATACCCGCAACCAGGGTAGTGTGGACCCCCACCTGCAGATGGCCTTGGTGGAGCTCGCCACAGACGATCATGATGGACGACTGGAGCTGATCCTGAAATTCCAGGAGCGGGCTGAGCGACAAGCCCAAGCTGACCGAGAGGCTGCTGAGCGACAAGCTGACCGACAACACCAGCTGGAGCTAGCCCGGATTCAGAAGGAGTCGCCCTCTACGCAGACCCGTGAGTCCAACAGTGCCAGCTGCTTTAAACCTCGTCCTGAGCACTTCCCTGTGATAGAAAAGGATGGAGACTTGGACACATTTCTGTGAGGCTTTGAAAAGGCCTGCAGGCAGTATCAGCTGCCCATCGACCAATGGGCAAGATATTTGACTCCAGGGCTCCGAGGAAAAGCTTTGGAGGTGTTTGCTTCCCTCCCTCGAGAGCAGGATGGAGACTATGAGGCCGTCAAGCAGGCCCTGATAAAAAAGTACCAGCTGACTCCGGAGGTTTACCGGAAAAAATTCAGAACCCTCCAAAGTGGACCACATGACACCTACCGTGATGTGGTAGACGGGCTCAGAACCAACTTTGAGCAGTGGATCCAAGGACTGTCAGCGACCACCTTTGAGCAGCTAAAGGACCTGATGGTGAAAGACCAGTTCCTGCATCTGTGTCCGACTGAGGTACGGCAGTTCGTGATGGATCGGGAGCCACCTGATGCCAATAAAGCTGCGCAGATCGCAGACACCTACGAGGCCAACCGGAGACCAGAGGTGCGGAAGCCGGTCGTCGCCAGCTGGAAAGGGGGTAAGCCATCAACCACCATCCCTGCCCCTGCCAGCCGACCTTCCGGAGGCCTTTTTCCCGTTGCCAAGGCCCTGCCTGCATCCGATGCCCGCAGGTGTTATTCCTGCAACCAGACTGGTCATCTCAGTGCCACTTGCCCAGAGAAGCAGAGGAAGAACCCCCCATCCAAGGCCCCAGGGCCTAATGCCTCAGTTCTTTTGGTGGGTGGGCCGGTTGGGAGGGCCTGTGAAAACTTTCAGTCTGTCAGGGTGGGGAACACTCTCACTGTAGGCCTCAAGGACACTGGGGCCGAACGAACCCTCATCCGACCCGAACTGGTGTCCCCTGAAGCGCTTATTCCAGGAAAGACCCTGACTGTCACCGGGATTGGGGGCGTCCGATGCCCCTTGCCCATGGCCCGGGTTTTTATTGATTGGGGTGCGGGGAGTGGGGTAAAGGAAGTGGGAGTATCCAAAAACCTACCTGCAAATGTTTTGTTGGGAACTGATTTGGGGAGGATGTTTGCTTATTATGTCCCTGACACCCCTCCCCGATCTGATACGGTTGGTAAGGTTAATGCTGATAATGTGAATGTCAATGCTTTACCTGATGATGATGATGATGATGATGATGTTGTTGTATTGGAAGGTGCAGGAGAACTCAGCCATGTCACTCTGCGGGGTGATGTTGCTGAGGATCCCCTAGCAGGAGCAAAGGTCAGTGCCAAGGGTAATGGGGAGAGGCACGAGGACCATGGCGCAGGTGGTGCTGTGCCAGTGACCAGTGTCACAACAGATGGTGACCTGGCTGATAGTCGCTGCCCCATACGTAGCACTGTGCCTGAGGTAATGGAGGATGATGGAGAAGTAGTTCTCATGGCCTCGCAGGCTAATGAGACGGGGTTATTCCCCGGGGAGACGGCCTATATAGCCGCTGTTACCCGCAGTCAGAGTGCCCAGAAAGCAAGTAACGCCCTGCCTTCTGGACCCTCCTCGAACAGAGGAATAACTGAATCAGGTATGGACCCAGAGCCGGTCCCAGAGGGTCCCAGTGAGGACGTGGCCTTAACCTCACTTCTGGCTTCCTCCAGCCAGGAGTTTCAGGCAGCTCTGCACTCAGATGCTAGCCTGGAGACGTTAAGGAGCCTCGCAGAGAAACCCACCTCCGAGTCAGATAAGGAGAGGGTATTCTGGGACCAAGGGAGGATGTACCGGGAGACAGTTCCCTGTACACCCCAACAGGAGTGGCTGAGGGAAAGACAGCTGGTCGTCCCCTACCAATTCAGGGATGAGTTGTTGCGGATCGCCCATGAAATTCCACTCGCTGGACACTTGGGGGTCAGCAAAACCAAGGCCCGGCTGTCTCATCACTTTTATTACCCCAAAATGAGGACAGATGTGGTGAACTACTGTCGATCCTGTACCACGTGTCAAAGAGTGGGAAAGTCAGGGCCGGCCCCCAAAGCCCCCCTGATCTCTTTGCCAGTGATAGAGGAGCCTTTCCAGAGGATTGCTGTGGACATTGTGGGACCACTGGCCATACCCAGCAGCTCTGGAAAACGATTCATCCTTACCGTGGTAGACTATGCTACCCGGTATCCGGAGGCAGTAGCCCTGTCCTCAATTAGGGCGGATAAGGTGGCGGACGCCCTCTTGGCCATCTTTTCGCGAGTAGGATTTCCCAGGGAGATGCTTACCAACCAGGGGACTCAGTTCATGTCACGCTTAATGGAGGCCCTATGTAAGAAAATGCAGGTGCAGCATTTGGTATCGAGTGCGTATCACCCACAGACCAATGGTTTGTGTGAGCGATTCAACGGTACCCTCAAACAGATGTTAAAAATGCTGGTTGAGACTAGTGTTGAGTAGTGTTGAGCCACCCCCGTAGTGTTCGAGTTCGGTTCGGTTCGTCGAACACCCGTGTGTTCGCCGAACTGTTCGTCGAACTGTTCGTCGAACACCTTCGAACACCGTTAAAACCAATGGCAGGCAAACAAAAACACATAGAAACACATAGAAAACACCTTCAAAGGTGTCCAAAAGCTGACAAACTGCTCAGAAGACACAACTAACACATGGAAAAGTGACAAGTACATATAGTCATGCGAAAAGAAAAGAGGTGGAGGAGTAAAAGGAGGGGGAGACACAGATATAGGCATGTCATGCCCTTCTAAAATCCAAAAAGTGAGAAGCCGAGACGGCCAGTCCGCTCCTGCCCGTGCCACCTCCGTGTCGCCGGGTTTGTGCCAGAGCCGTGGTGAACCCTGACGGCCAGCCCCCCTCTCCCAATACTGGTGCCTGTCCGCTGGTGGGTCGAGAGAGCCCCCCTGTGGTGGAGGCAGCTCTAAGCTTTTTAATTTAAATTGTCCCTCTAATTTGAATGAATACACTTTAAATCCATTTACAAGGATCTATTGGAGGGCAAGTCTCATGCCAGCAGCCGCGTAATTTCAGCTCCAGTAGCGTCCACTAAAGCTGCTGCAGTTAAAAAGCTTTTATAAGGATCGAGCTCGGCTGTCCACCGCAAGGCATCCTAGTGCCAGTCCCAGCCCCTATGCCTTGGGGTGCCTCCTGATGCTCTTCACTAAGTATCCCGTGGTCCCGAAGCATTTCCTTTGAAAAAATTAAGTGTCCAAACTACAGGTGGTGTAGCTTGCTTAACAGCCGGGATAATCCGCTGACTAGCAGACACTGCTACTAGGCACAAAGTATTTCCTGGGCTAGATGCAGTTAAAAATTTGTAAGTAGATACTCTTGTTGGATGCTGAGAAAGCATTCCATAGAGTCTCCTGGCACGCCATATATGATTCTCTTAAAAAGCTTGGGGTAGGGGTCTAGGGGACCCTTTTATAGCCAAAATCACGGCCCTGTATCACAATACGTCACCTAGGCTGAAGATAAATGGAACTGTAGCACCGAGGGCTCGGTTGCTACAGACGTATTGCACCTCACCCAGAGGTGTGATATCTCACTCTCAGATAAGGATGGAGTGTGGATCAGGACCCGACACCTGCATGCATTACACCACATTGCCGTGGGGCAGGGCGACCAATATGCCCCTGAGATGGGCACGACAGTCCCTGTCCCTGGCTGGAGTGGGGGGAGGGAACACTGAGGAAGGGGAACCCTGCAGTGCAGGAGCAGGGAGGAAGCAGTTCCTGGGTGCATTGAGAAGGGAGTATAAAAGGTGGGCACCATCTTAGTTCAGTGCAGAGAAGTCTGAGCAGAAGTGGCAGGGAGCAGGGGCTCTGCATGAGCTCTGCTCCGGAGGCGGGCCTAGTAACAGAGGCCCAGGCCTGGAAGAGGGAGAAGGAAGGAAGAGGAGCGGAGAAGGCTCCAGGAACGAGGAATGAAGGGATCCCAGGGGTGCGGACGGGCGAGTCGCCACCGCACGCCCGAATCCACCTGCGTGGAGGGGTCAGGCCAAAGGGGGAGACCGGTCCCCGAACTAGTGGAGGCAGGAAACGACCCTCAGCTAGAAACCGGAGGCTCTGACATTTTATGTGGCGCAGCCCCTTGCTCCACCCGCTAGGAAGGCACCACATAGGGTCAGGGAAACTGGTGCCAAGTTTACCAAGAGGAGGCCCGAGGCAGCCGGACAGAAGTGTTGGTAAGAAAGGCCAGACAAAGGACACACAAAGGGGGTCCTGTGAAGCGCTCCAAAGTTATCTGGGAGCTGTCTGAGCCCCTCACCTGGTGAGCACAGTACGACGTGGGCAGCCGTTACCTGCAGACGTGGTCTGGATAATAAGAACTGTGAGTAAAGGCCCTGAACTGCATCACTGACTCCGTGTCGTTACTGCTGCTGCCCTGCACCATCACCCCCATCCTCCGCATACACTGCCCTGAGGCTATACTCCTCCCGTTGGGAGTTATGCTACGCTCTGCTGCACCCACAACACCAGCCTTAGCGGTCTGCCCTGTAGCGGCGGTTCACTCTGACCGCAATCCACGGGTGGCGTAGTCGGACATTTAAACATCAAAACCACATAAATAGTTCCGCCACTGGTTTGACCGCCCTGAGCCACGGAACCGGATCGCCGCCACGAAGACTACAACCACCAGCATCCACCAAAAAGGGTCCGGCTCCGGGTGTCCCAAGGCCCAGGGGGCGCGTCAGAACATTTTCATCACCTTTCACAATCACCAATGGGACAAGGCAGGGATGTCCTCTGTCCCCTCTCTTATACATCCTAGTGACGGAGCACCTGCTCTCATCAATTCGCCATAACCCCAATATTAGGTGGATTGAGGTGGGAGGCACCGAGTACAAGTGCTCTCTATTTGCTGATGATGTCCTAGTATATATCACTCAATCACATATATCCATCCATGCTGTTATGGCTGAAATAGATCACTTTGTTACATGGTAAAATTTTAAAATCAATGCAGCGAAGTCTGAGGCCCTCGATGTCTCCCTCCCCAAATCCATACAGGATTCCATCCAGTCCAACTTTCCCTTTGCCTGGCCCTCACAGGGTATCAAATACTTAGGAATTCCTATTCATAGAGACCTCTCCCATCTATGTTATCTTAATTTTGGGCCCTTTATTGAACAACTCCATACAGACCACGGTTGGCAAGTTAGAACTGTAAGATTCACTACGTGAACCACTGGTGTTTTGTGGAAAAGCACATGTACACCGCGTTCCAAATTATTATGCAAAAAGTGTTTAGGAGTGATAAGGGAAGAATGTGTTTGTTTGTCAGTTAAACTCATTGATGGTGATGTGTGTCAGGGCTCTTTATATCACTGTAAGCAATTGCAGACACCTGTGCTAATTAGTTTGGCAGGTGTTTCCAATGAACGGCAAGACTACTTAAGAAGGTTGTCCCACATTATTAAGCAGCCTACATTTTCTGCCAAAATGGGAAAGAAAAAGGATGTGTCAGCTGCTGAGAAGCAACAAATTGTGGAGTGTTTAGGTCAAGGCATGACTACAATCAACATTGTGCGATGATCAGGATGAAGTGTCTTGGCAATCAAGAAGTATGTAGCTGATTCACAGTACACACGTGTGCGTGCTGATAAGGGCAAATTGAGGACTCTTTCCTACAGGCAATTACGTCAGGTTGAAAGAGCAGCGGCAAAAAAGCCTTGTCATAGCAGCAGACAAGTTTTTGAAGCTGCTTGTGCCTCCAACGTCCCCCGAACAACAAGATGCAGGGTCCTTCAGAGGTTTGCAGCTGTGCATACGCCATCCTGTCGACCTCCTCTATCCACTTCACACAAGCAGAAACGGCTCCAGTGGGCCAAACATTACATGAAGACTGATTTCAAAACTGTTTTGTTCACGGATGAGTGCCGTGCAGCGCTCGATGGTCCAGATGAATGGAGTGGAGGATGGCTGGTTGATGGACACCCCACGCAAACACGGCTACAGCGCCAACAAGGAGGAGGTGGAGTAATGTTTTGGGCTGGAATCATGGGGAGAGAGATTGTCGGCCCCTTTGGGATCCCTGAAGGCGCTAAAGATGAACTCCATAATGTATGTGGATTTTCTCAAACAGCACTTCCTGCCATGGTTCAAGAAGAAGAACCGTGTATTTCACAGCAAGATCATTTTTCTGCATGATAATGCACCATCTCATGCTGCACATAAAACATCTGCATCTCTGGCTGATATGGGCATAAAAGGGGACAAACTTATGGTGTGACCCCCATGCTCCCCTGACCTCTACCCCATTCAGAACCTTTGGAGCATCATTAAAAGGAGTGTCTATGATGGCGGGAGGCAGTTCACATCTAAGCAACAGCTCTGGGAGGGTATTCTGTCCTCATGCAAAACAATTGAAGCAGAAACCATCCAAAACCTGACAAATTCAATGGACGAGAGAGTTCAGAAGCTCCTTTCGAACAAGGGGTCCTATGTGAAAATGTAACATCACCTAGAATAAAGTTTTGAGTTGAAAACTGTTTGATTTCAGTTTCTAACAACCTGCTAATGCTTATAATTTCAAAAATGACCATTTTTTTGGTCTTTATTAAAATGAAAAGGTTGATCGAAAAGTTTGGGGGATCTAAGAGTGTGGCAACCCAGTAGTCATGATTACTTCGAATTCTGACAATATGAGGGTCATGCTGCAGGTAGTGCAGCAAGAAGGCACTTATGTGTCTTGCGCATCTCGGAGCCCCAAAATTATTTTCCGGGCTAGATGCAGCTAAAAATTATTTTTAATTTTAAATCTGGTGAAGCTTATTATAGATGGCCTAATAGGATCAGTGCTGCACACTGCTACAAAGCCCAAATTATTTTCCAGTCAAGATACAGATAAACATGATTAGTAATTTGAAAGCTTAAAACGGTTGGTAGGGTGATTTTAACCAATCATCAAGCTTTTACTCTCCCCAGGATGACACAGGGGTAGAAAAGTCGTTTCGGATCCATGATTTGTTCATCTTTATGAACGTGAGTCTGTCTACATTATCAGTGGAGAGCCGCGTGCGCTTATCTGTCAGCACACCACCAGCAGCGCTGAACACACGTTCAGACAGAACGCTGGCTGCGGGGCATGACAAGATCTCCAAGGCGTAAGTGGCTAGCTCCGGCCATTTATCCAGATTGGAAGCCCAAAAAGAGCAAGGGTCCAGTGACACAGTCGTGGCTTCAATGTTTACTTGGAGATACTCCTGTACCATCGTCTCTAGGCGTTGACTATGTGTCAGACTTCTTGTCTCCTGTGGCCTTGCAAAGGATGGGCTAAAAACGTGGTGAAATGATTCCGCAAAATTGATGTTACCAGCAGATACTGTGGTTCTGTTACGGTTTGAGTGCTGAACACTTGACGGTCCCACGGTTGGCAAGTTGGAACTGTGAGATTCACTACGTGCACCACTGGTATTTTGTGGAAAAGCACATGTAAGATTCTGCAACAGTCTCTGCTGATACTCCTGCATGCGTGCATCCCTTTCTATGGCAGGAATAATTTCTGCAAATTTACTTTTGTACCGGGGATCTAACAGTGTGGCAACCCAGTAGTCAGGATTATTTCTAATTCTCACAATTCGAGGGTCATGTTGCAGGTAGTGCAGCAAGAAGGCACTCATGTGTGTTGCGCATCCAGGAGCACCAAGTCCCTGTTGTGTTGGTGGCGAGGTAACAATCATGCTTCCTTCCTCTGTCCTCTCCCCCCAACCTCGCACAACAGAAATGTGATCAAGGTCTCCCTCATCTGATGAGTCTTCCATCAGTTCGTCCTCCACTTCTTCCTGGGCTCCTGCACCTTCCTCACTAGTTTGGCTGCTACCATGCGCCCTGGTAAAACCATCTCCCCCACCCTCACATGCCTGCCGCCTTGGTGCTGCCGACCGTCTGGACCTTGCAGATGTTAGCCCTTCCGCATACAACTCCTCCTCCTCTACTTCCTCCACCTCCTCTTGTGCCACCACCTGACTCCGAATTCTGTTTAACATGTGCTCCAGCATGTAAATCACCGGAATAGTCATGCTGATAATGGCATCGTCAGCACTAAACATCTTCGTCGCCATTTCAAAACTGTGCAGAAGGGTGCATAGGTCCCTGATCTGAGACCACTCCTCCAGCGTGATTTGCCCCACCTCTGAATCTCGTTGGCCCAGGCTATACGTCAGAACGTATTGCACCAGGGCTTGTCGGTGCTGCCACAGTCGCTGCAACATGTGCAGAGTTGAATTCCACCGGGTAGGCACATCGCATTTTAGCCGGTGAAGTGGCAGGCCCAACGACTTCTGTAGAGATGTAAGTCGCTGAGCTGCGGGATGCGAACGGCGGAAGTGAGCACACAGCGACCGTGCCCTCTGCAGAAGGCCATCTAGTCTGGGATAGTGGGCTAAAAATTGCTGGACAACCAGGTTCAACACGTGAGCCATACAAGGCACGTGTGTGACATTGCCCCGGCGAAAGGCCGCACCCAGGTTTGCAGCATTGTCGCACACGGCCTTCCCTGGTTTCAGGTCCAGTGGAGACAACCATTCATGAAATTGGTTCTCCAGAGCTGACCACAACTCCTCAGCTGTGTGACTCACATTTCCCAGACATTTCAATGTAAAAACCGCCTGATGACGTTGAGCCCTACTGCCAGCATAGTAAGGAGGTGTGCAGGATCCCTTCTGCGCAGTTAGAAAGCTTGTGGCATGACCAGACAGGCTTTGGGTGCAGGTGGAAGACCGAGAGGAGGTTGAGGAGGCAGAAGCAGTGGAGGAAAAATGACATAAAGAGGATTGACGCACAACTCGTGGGGACGGCAAGACTTGGACAGCAGCCCCTTGTCCTGCTGTCACCATAGTTACCCAGTGCCCAGTCAGCGACATGTAACGCCCCTGTCCATGCCTACTCGTCCAAGTGTCTGTGGTGAAATGCACCCTGTCACACACAGAGTTTCTCAAAGAAGCGGTGATGTTGTGTGCGACATGCTGGTGGAGCGCAGGCACACCTTTCTTTGAGAAGTAGTGCCGACTGGGCATCTGGTACTGGGGCACTGCGACGGACATAAGGTCTCGAAAATCCTCTGTGTCCACCAGGCGGAAAGGCAGCATTTCTGTAGCCAAGAGCTTGCAGATGGTGAAATTCAACCTCTTAGCTTTCTCATGGCTAGGAGGAAATGGTCTTTTACTTGTCCACATCTGAGGGACCGAGGGCTGGCTATTGTGCTTAGACGGGGTTGATAAGGGTGTCCCCGGCAAACTGCCGGTCTGTGAGGAAGATGCAGGCGGACATGTTAGGTTGCCTTGATCCAAAGGTGGTGCTATCGATGTCGGACAGCGCTCAAGACCAGCTGGTGTTACCACCTCCAAAGAAAATGATGACCTGCCAATCACGCTGGCTGTTGCGGGTAAAGAGGTGGCAGGTCTGCGCCCCAAAACAGGTGTGACTGCTGTCCCCCCAGTCACAGAGGATGAAGAGGCCGTGGATGCACAAGATATGGCAGACGGTGGTTGGCCCGGCCGGCTAGGCCGCATTGTAGCACACTGAGCTTCCCACTGCAACTTATGCTTCATGTCCATGTGCCGGTTCATGCATGAAGTACTCAAACTATGTATTTTTTGGCCTCTACTTAGCTTTTGCTGACAAATGTTACAGATAACACGAGTTGGGTCATCTTTATCGATCTGAAAAAATGCCCAGGCTATGCAAGGCTTAGCACCCATGTGACCTGAAGAGCCACCACGACTTGTGGTGAGAGGCAGAGTTGTGTTTGAGGATGCAGTTGTTGACGTGCTTCCAGTACTACGTCTCTGTCCAGGAAGGCGCAACCTGACCTCGTCGTCACTAGCATCTTCCTCCACCTCCTCTGCTGACCTCATCTCTTGGCTGACTGTGGGTTGACAGTAAGTGGGATCTCCAACCTCATCATCACCCTGTGTGTTTTCACACCCGTCGTCCTCAGAGCCAACCTGTTCCTGCCCTGACAAAAAACTAAAGTTGTCGCTCCAATCAGGTATTTGAGTCTTATCATCGTCTTCCTCATTGTCTCCACCAACAGGAGTTACAGTTTGGGAATGAGGGTCTACATTATGGTCAGAACCTTCTGCGTCTGGTCCTGGATCCGACTCATAAAGATTCTGGGCATCAGTGCAGATCATTTCCTCGTCTGGATTCACAGAAGCGCTGGAGTCGACCTCTGATTCCCAGGCTATAGTATGAGTAAACAGCTCTGCAGACTCAACCATCTGTTCTACCTCATACTCAGACGGGCAGCTGGAGATTTGGGAGCTGTGAGGAAGCAAATGCGATTGGGGTGACACCTCTGAGGACTGGAGTATTTGTGATGTTGAAGTTGAGGTGGAGGAGAGCCCACTTAAAGGAGCACTTGATATCCGTTGAAGCACCTGCTGTTTTTGTGCCTCATCTGGAATTTGTAGCGATTGGCGTGGCCGTAAGAAAGGGATCTTATCACATTGTCCGCTAAAAGAAGTAGACATTTTAGTTTGGCTGGAAGATGGTCTTTCTTCTGCACCTACCCCACGGACACAACCTTTTTTCCCCTTCCCAACACGCCTATTCCCCTTTCCACCAGCAGCAGGCCTTTTTCCACTCATTTTGGTGGTTAACTAATTCACAACTCTGGAGTTGTTTGCACAAAAAAACAATGGATGGTAACCGAGCAGAGCTGAGTGGCCAAACTGTGGTATTAGGCCAAAACTATTGGCTGGGTTAGATGCAGAAAAAAATTATTTTTAATTTGCAACCTGATGGAGGTCAGTATAGATGGACTAATAGACCAAGTCCCACACACCGCTAGAAGCCCAAATATTTTTTCAGAGCTAGATGCAGAAAATTTTTTTATTCAATTTGCAACCTGATGGAGGTCAGTATAGATGGACTAATAGACCAAGTCCCACACACTGCTAGAAGCCCAAATATTTTTTCAGAGCTAGATGCAGAAAAAAATTATTTTTAATTTGCAACCTGATGGAGGTCAGTATAGATGGACTAATAGACCAAGTCCCACACACTGCTAGAAGCCCAAATATTTTTTCAGAGCTAGATGCAGAAAAAAATTATTTTTAATTTGCAACCTGATGGAGGTCAGTATAGATGGACTAATAGACCAAGTCCCACACACCGCTAGAAGCCCAAATATTTTTTCAGAGCTAGATGCAGAAAAAAATTATATTCAGTTTGCAACCTGATGGAGGTCAGTATAGATGGACTAATAGAATGATGCTATGCCCAAAAGATTTTACTTCACTAGGTGCAGTAAAAAAATTGGTATTCTATACACAGGTGGTATATCTTGCAACACAGATAGGCTACTCCACTGACTAACACACTCTGCAATAGGCCAAAAAGGATTAGCTTTGCTAGATTCAGCCAAATGCTGTGAAAAAAACTTGCACAGCACTGGCACAGACCTGCCTGGCAAAAACTGATAGGAACTGATGTAACCTAGTCCTGAAAAGGACTCCAATTACAATTAGTCTTTACTCCCACAATCTATCTATTTAAGAGCACAGACCTGCCTGATAAAAGTCGTAGGAAATGCTGTAACCTAGTCCTTAAAAGGACTGCAATCACAACTATTCCCTACTCCCAAGCTATCTGTAGATTTGTGCGAAAATTGGCTTGAAATTAACAAGGTATAGCGCACACAGCAACAGCGGTGCCGTCTAACACGCAGCTGCAGCAGTGAGAAAATGGTGGCGACGGGGAAAATGGCTTGGTCTTATAGGGCAAGGACATGTGACATACACTGCCAATCACACATGCCCTTGCTTGTGTGAAAAAAAGCACTTCGCTCCGTGTGTGCGCTGCTGATAGGCTGACAGATTGCACCTCCCCACTGCAAATGCGGGAAAGAGAAAAAAAATGGAGATCTTCATTGTTCCTGCAGAGATCCATCCCCTGCCCCTCCCCCCGCCCCGCTGTACACTCAAACTGCGTATTAACATTAATTTTCATCATTACTGAGAAAAAATCCAGTTATGATTTTGGTGCACGAACAGTTATCGAACATAACCTCGAACAGCCGAATTTTTCTCAAATTGTTCGTGTTCGCCGACCGGCTCGAACACCGCCCAAAACAGCTCGAATTTGAGATTGGCGAACAGTTCGAGTAGAACAACGCTCATCTCTATTCAGCACTTCAGCGTGAGAATTTTCCCACGCTGTCAGTGACGTGCATGAGGTGAGCTGAGTTCATTGGACATGACCTCGGCTCATCTGAATGCCGTCACAGCGAGACACTGAGGAGCGCAAGTGTCTCAGTGTCTCAGTGTCTGCGGGATGAGAGGCTGGATGGCAGCGTTCTGCTGCGGTCCAGCCTGTCATCTCGATGTAGCAGAGCTGAAGCTGTCGTGGGAACCATGGAAAGGTAAGGATGAGGTTGCTTTATTATTTTTCTTTTATTGCAGGAGATCGTTGGCTTCAGCTGGAATGGGCGTGATGGTAAGTATGGTTTAATTTAGAACAATAAAGAATTGTGTCTTTATTTCAATTAAAGGACTTTATTCTGGGTGTTTGTGTTTTTTTTAACTTTGCCTATGGGGTTAGTAATGGGGGTGTCTTATAGACGCCTCTCCATTACTAACCTGGGCTTGATGTCAGCTGGCATTATAAGCTGACATCAACCCCAACCCTATTACCCCACTGCCACCGCTACAGGGCAGTGGGAAGAGCGAGGCTAAGTGCCAGAATTGGCGCATCCTATGAATGCGCCATTTCTGGGGCGGCTGACGGCTGGTGTTTCTAGCCTGGGAGGGGGCCAATATTCATGGCACCCTTCCTGGGCTATTAATATCAGCCCCCAGCTGTCTGCCTAGCCTTTGCTAGCTATTGAATTAGGGGGGACCCCACGTCATTTTTTTGGGGGGGTCCCCCATTTTAATAGCTAGTAAAGGCTAGGTATTCAGCTGGGGGCTGATATTAGTAGCCTGGGAAGCTCCGTGGGTATTACCCCCTTCCCAGGCTTCAAACATCTGCCCCAGCCGTCTGCTTAACCTCCGCTAGAGCCTAAAATTAAGGGGAACCCCACGCCAATTTTTTTAATAATAAATCCTTTATTTTAATACTAAATGACAAGTACAGTAACCAACACTATCACTGTACTTCATATATATGTGACTGACATGTTTCTATCTATCTAATCTATGTGTGAAGCTCTATTCTGTCTGTTATAAATTGTCGGGTACCGCTGCTGAATTGCCGGCCGGCTTTTTTAAAGAGACGGTGCATGAAAACACTATTATTTTTTTTGATAAATCCTTTACGCTAAATGACAAGTACAGTAAGCAGCACTTTCACTGTACTTCATATATATGTGACTGACATGTTTATATCTATCTAATCTATGTGTGAAGCTCTATTCTTTCGGTTCTAAATTGTCGAAGACAGGTGTATGCCGCTGCTGAATTGCCGGCTTTTCATGTTTCACTGTTGGCACTGTTCCCATCGATTTGGGCAATCACTGTAATGCCACAACCACCATGGCTGTGACATTACAGAGAGTGGCAGACAATCCCTGCATGATTGGTGCTCTAAATAGTGCCAGACATGCAGGACACGCTTTTGGTGCACGAACAGTTATCGAACATAACCTCGAACAGCCGAATTTTTTGCAAATCGTTCGGGTTCGTCGAACAACTCGAACACAGCCCAAAACAGCTCGAATTTGAGATTGGCGAACAGTTCTAGTCGAACACCGCTCATCTCTAGTTGAGACCCAGGGTCGCGACTGGGAGCGTTACCTCCCACACCTGCTATTTGCTTACAGAGAGGTTCCACAGGCCTCGAAGGGGTTCTCCCCCTTTGAGCTCCTGTATGGCAGGCGTGTCCGAGGACCCCTTGGGTTGATAAGGGAATTCTGGGAAGAATAGCCGAGCTCCCCAGGAGTGTACATCGTGGAGTATGTCATGCGCTTCCGTGACAAGATGCAGACCTTGACGCAGTTGGTGCATGACAACATGGCGCAAGCCCAGGCTGACCAGAAGCATTGGTACGACCAGAACGCCCGAGAACGGACCTACCAGGTGGGTCAGAAGGTGTGGGTGCTGGTCCCCGTACCAAAGGACAAGCTTCAGGCGGCCTGGGAAGGCCCGTACGTCATTCACCAACAGCTCAACCCGGTCACCTACGTGATCACACTTGACCACGAGCGGGGTAGGCGGAAGGCGTTTCACGTTAATATGATGAAGGCTCATCAAGAACGTGGAACCTGCGTCCTACCGGTCTGCAACCTGCCCAAGGATGGGGAGGATGACCCCCTCTTGGACATGCTCGCCCAAGCGAAGGCCAGCGGGTCCCTAGAGGATGTAGAGCTAAGCGACTTGCTATCCGCAGACCAGAGGTCTCAGATGCAAGCAGTGCTGAAACCCTTCCAAGCAGTGTTCACCAACCTGCCTGGCACGACTGAAGTGGCGGTCCATGAAGTGGACACCGGGAATCATGCCCCACTCCGGCGGACAGCCTATCGAATCTCCGACGAGGTGCAGCATGTCATGCGCCAGGAGGTCGAGGAGATGCTGCAGCTGGGGGTGATTAAGCGGTCCAAGAGCGCGTGGGCCTCACCTGTATTCCTGGTGCCTAAGAAGGACCGGACCACCCGGTTCTGTGTGGACTACAGGGGGCTCAACGCTATCACCGCCTCTGACGCACAACCAATGCCACGCATTGAGGAGCTGCTGGAGCGGTTAGCCAGCGCGAGCTATCTCTCCATTATGGATTTGAGTCGGGGATATTGGCAGATTCCCTTGAGCCCCGGGGCCCAGGAGAAGTCCGCCTTTATCACCCCCTTCGGATTGTATGAATCCACGGTCATGCCCTTCGGCATGAAAAATGCCCCTGCCACGTTCCAGCGAATGGTCAACCACCTGCTCCAGGGACTGGAGAGGTACGCAGTGGCGTACCTGGATGACATTGCCATCTTCAGTCCCACCTGGGAGGATCACCTCGAGCATCTGCAGCAGGTGCTTGGGCGCATTCACCAGGCGGGCTTGACCATCAAGCCGGGAAAGTGCCAGATGGGCATGAACGAGGTCCACTACCTGGGGCACCGGGTAGGTGGGGGTACTCTGAAGCCAGAGCCTGGGAAGGTGGACGCTATCGTGTCCTGGCCCACCCCCTAGACCAAGAAGCAGGTGCAGTCCTTCTTGGGCACCGCAGGGTACTATAGACGCTTTGTGCAGGACTATAGTAGCCTTGCGAAGCCCTTGACAGACCTCACCAGGAAGAGCCTACCCCATTCCGTCAAATGGACGGATGAATGCGAGGTGGCCTTTAGGGCTTTGAAGACTGCCCTGAGCAGCTCTCCTGTACTAAAGGCGGTCGATGGCACACGGCCACTCTTAGCACAGACCGACGCCAGTGAGTTTGGCCTCGGTGCTGTACTCAGCCAGGTCGACTCGGGGAACCAAGAACACCCCGTGTTGTACCTAAGCCGGAAACTGCTGCCGAGGGAAGTGGCCTATTCCACCATAGAGAAGGAGTGCCTGGCCATTGTATGGGCCCTCAACCGCTTACAGCCTTACTTGTACGGGCGCCCCTTCACTGTCGTGACTGACCACAACCCCCTGAGTTGGCTGCACACCATGTCAGGTGCCAACGGAAGGTTGTTACGCTGGAGCCTCACCCTCCAGCAGTACGACTTTACCGTTCAACACCGCAAGGGCAGCGAGCATGGCAATGCCGATGGGTTGTCCCGGCGAGGGGAGCCTCCAGACATACGCCTGGAGGAGTACCAGAAGGTCCTACCTCCATAGCGCAGTCTAAAAGGGGGAGGTGTCAGGCAAAAGGTATTTTTGCCCGAGTTTTAAAAAATGAGAGATGTTTTTAAAAAAGAAAACCCCCCCACCCCCTATCCGTTTGTAAGAAGACATAGAGAACTGCAGTGCTGACCCCGACCCTAAGAATTTTTATTAGCGTCATAAACTCTCAGTGTAGCACAGCTTCTAGCTCAAACTAGATTATTCCCTCCAAAATTGCCATTGTTTAAAAGCTTGTACAGTTAATGTAGAATTTAAAAAACGCACATGACGGTTACTAATCCAGGGAACACATTTTTGGAATATTCACATCTGCCTGGTTACAATGATATATTTTTCATAACTGAGATACCCCCAGAAATCGAGGAATTGGTTTCTTAGCTTCTGAGTATCATAGAGAGGTCCTGTTTAATATCCATCTGCATGAAAATTAGTGACGGCCAACATGATGTCTCCATCTTGGATGTGGGACCCCCCCACACCAAGATATGAAATGAAATCTGAAGGTTTCTATGTTCTATGCAGCTGGGCAGTTTCACAAAACCGAGCCCCCGTGTGAGGTAGACAAAATGGGCGGTTCCTAATAATTTGGCCCTGTTACTAAAAAGCAAATCGGCCATTTTCAGGTCATTCTTCTTAGGGACGTCGAATGCACGCACATCACGCGGCGTAAGAAGAATCACCTCTAATTTCCGGGGAGCCGTCCCCCCCACAGAATCTGAGACCATCACCTTGTGAAGCAGGTTTTGCTATTACTTATCCCTTTTATTTTAATAACTGTTTATGCATACATGTAAATTGTCTCCTTTATAATATCTTGTATATATTTTGTAAACACTGCCCACCTTTTGGGAGTAAATCATTAATTATTTACCAGTTTCTTTCTTCTTGTCCTATGTCGAGCAAACACGTTCCTCACTCGCTAATTCACGTTACCTACCAGGTACCCGATCCACCTGTTAAGCGATCGGTGGTGGCAGTATACCAGTATTTATGTGATATTGTGGTTTGAGGGTGGCTGGTCGGAGGTATATATACGTTCCTGGAAGGAACTGGTGGTATATATACGTCCTGTCACATCACGTGCCGCAATAGTCGACATAAATTAGAGCAGCTGCACCCGCGCTTATCCTCTGTCAATACCGTGTTTGACCAGCAGAATAAGGGGGCGCCAGAGAGCTGCAAGGTCTGACCCAAGAGTGGGTGTTGTTTTCATGACAAATTGGTGGCAAGCGGTGGGATCATAGGACATTAGTGATCTGGTTTGAGCAATCATTCCTCTCACTAAAAACTTGCACAAAAGTTTTGAAGATCGAACTCAGTGTTTATTAGATCTGAGAGAATACTGTATGTGTAGCAGTTACCCCTACCCTTCTTCGTTTTTTCTTTTCTATTTTTATTTTGGTGATCATGGTCGTAGTTGGGGAGTCCTAGTATCACCAGCAGAAAAAGGACACTCTTACTGGAATATGTATAATCAAAGGCATTGACCCCCACGGCAAAAGCAAAGAACAAATGATTTCTGAACTGTTACAAGGTGCTGCAGAGCCCGTACGACAGCAGA
Organism: Phyllobates terribilis; assembly: GCF_046119375.1. Classification (NCBI taxonomy): domain Eukaryota; kingdom Metazoa; phylum Chordata; class Amphibia; order Anura; family Dendrobatidae; genus Phyllobates; species Phyllobates terribilis. Next base: position 409,007,643 of record NW_027362769.1, on the reverse strand, counting down.
GCCCTGATGAGGGGACGGCCAGCCAAGGCCCGGATGGCGCTGCTGCCGGGGTCCAACCGGTGATTGCCAGCCATACCCGCAACCAGGGTAGTGTGGACCCCCACCTGCAGATGGCCTTGGAGGAGCTCGCCACAGACGATCATGATGGACGACTGGAGCTGATCCTGAAATTCCAGGAGCGGGCTGAGCGACAAGCCCAAGCTGACCGAGAGGCTGCTGAGCGACAAGCTGACTGACAACACCAGCTGGAGCTAGCCCGGATTCAGGAGGAGTCGCCCTCTACGCAGACCCGTGAGTCCAACAGTGCCAGCTGCTTTAAACCTCGTCCTGAGCACTTCCCTGTGATGGAAAAGGATGGGGACTTGGACACATTTCTGCGAGGCTTTGAAAAGGCCTGCAGGCAGTATCAGCTGCCCATGGACCAATGGGCAAGATATTTGACTCCAGGGCTCCGAGGAAAAGCTTTGGAGGTGTTTGCTTCCCTCCCTCGAGAGCAGGATGGAGACTATGAGGCCGTCAAGCAGGCCCTGATAAAAAAGTACCAGCTGACTCCGGAGGTTTACCGGAAAAAATTCAGAACCCTCCAACGTGGACCACATGACACCTACCGTGATGTGGTAGACGGGCTCAGAACCAACTTTGAGCAGTGGATCCAAGGACTGTCAGCGACCACCTTTGAGCAGCTAAAGGACCTGATGGTGAAAGACCAGTTCCTGCATCTGTGTCCGACTGAGGTACGGCAGTTCGTGATGGATCGGGAGCCACCTGATGCCAATAAAGCTGCGCAGATCGCAGACACCTACGAGGCCAACCGGAGACCAGAGGTGCGGAAGCCGGTCGTCGCCAGCTGGAAAGGGGGTAAGCCATCAACCACCATCCCTGCCCCTGCCAGCCGACCTTCCGGAGGCCTTTTTCCCGTTGCCAAGGCCCTGCCTGCATCCTATGCCCGCAGGTGTTATTCCTGCAACCAGACTGGTCATCTCAGCGCCACTTGCCCAGAGAAGCAGAGGAAGAACCCCCCATCCAAGGCCCCAGGGCCTAATGCCTCAGTTCTTTTGGTGGGTGGGCCGGTTGGGAGGGCCTGTGAAAACTTTCAGTCTGTCAGGGTGGGGAACACTCTCACTGTAGGCCTCAAGGACACTTTGGCCGAACGAACCCTCATCCGACCCGAACTGGTGTCCCCTGAAGCGCTTATTCCAGGAAAGACCCTGACTGTCACCGGGATTGGGGGCGTCCGATGCCCCTTGCCCATGGCCCGGGTTTTTATTGATTGGGGTGCGGGGAGTGGGGTGAAGGAAGTGGGAGTATCCAAAAACCTACCTGCAAATGTTTTGTTGGGAACTGATTTGGGGAGGATGTTTGCTTATTATGTCCCTGACACCCCTCCCCGATCTGATACGGTTGGTAAGGTTAATGCTGATAATGTGAATGTCAATGCTTTACCTGATGATGATGATGATGATGATGATGTTGTTGTATTGGAAGGTGCAGGAGAACTCAGCCATGTCACTCTGCGGGGTGATGTTGCTGAGGATCCCCTAGCAGGAGCAAAGGTCAGTGCCAAGGGTAATGGGGAGAGGCACGAGGACCATGGCGCAGGTGGTGCTGTGCCAGTGACCAGTGTCACAACAGATGGTGACCTGGCTGATAGTCGCTGCCCCATACGTAGCACTGTGCCTGAGGTAATGGAGGATGATGGAGAAGTAGTTCTCATGGCCTCGCAGGCTAATGAGACGGAGTTATTCCCCGGGGAGACGGCCTATATAGCCGCTGTTACCCGCAGTCAGAGTGCCCAGAACGCAAGTAATGCCCTGCCTTCTGGACCCTACTCGAACAGAGGAATAACTGAATCAGGTATGGACCCAGAGCCGGTCCCAGAGGGTCCCAGTGAGGACGTGGCCTTAACCTCACTTCTGGCTTCCTCCAGCCAGGAGTTTCAGGCAGCTCTGCACTCAGATGCTAGCCTGGAGACGTTAAGGAGCCTCGCAGAGAAACCCACCTCCGAGTCAGATAAGGAGAGGGTATTCTGGGACCAAGGGAGGTTGCACCGGGAGACAGTTCCCTGTACACCCCAACAGGAGTGGCTGAGGGAAAGACAGCTGGTCGTCCCCTACCAATTCAGGGATGAGTTGTTGCGGATCGCCCATGAAATTCCACTCGCTGGACACTTGGGGGTCAGCAAAACCAAGGCCCGGCTGTCTCATCACTTTTATTGGCCCAAAATGAGGACAGATGTGGTGAACTACTGTCGATCCTGTACCACGTGTCAAAGAGTGGGAAAGTCAGGGCCGGCCCCCAAAGCCCCCCTGATCTCTTTGCCAGTTATAGAGGAGCATTTCCAGAGGATTGCTGTGGACATTGTGGGACCACTGGCCATACCCAGCAGCTCTGGAAAACGATTCATCCTTACCGTGGTAGACTATGCTACCCGGTATCCGAAGGCAGTAGCCCTGTCCTCAATTAGGGCGGATAAGGTGGCGGACGCCCTCTTGGCCATCTTTTCGCGAGTAGGATTTCCCAGGGAGATGCTTACCGACCAGGGGACTCAGTTCATGTCACGCTTAATGGAGGCCCTATGTAAGAAAATGCAGGTGCAGCATTTGGTATCGAGTGCGTATCACCCACAGACCAATGGTTTGTGTGAGCGATTCAACGGTACCCTCAAACAGATGTTAAAAATGCTGGTTGAGACCCAGGGTCGCGACTGGGAGCGTTACCTCCCACACCTGCTATTTGCTTACAGAGAGGTTCCACAGGCCTCGACGGGGTTCTCCCCCTTTGAGCTCCTGTATGGCAGGCGTGTCCGAGGACCCCTTGGGTTGATAAGGGAATTCTGGGAAGAAGAGCCGAGCTCCCCAGGAGTGTCCATCGTGGAGTATGTCATGCGCTTCCGTGACAAGATGCAGACCTTGACGCAGTTGGTGCATGACAACATGGCGCAAGCCCAGGCTGACCAGAAGCATTGGTAGAACCAGAACGCCCGAGAACGGACCTACCAGGTGGGTCAGAAGGTGTGGGTGCTGGTCCCCGTACCAAAGGACAAGCTTCAGGCGGCCTGGGAAGGCCCGTACGTCATTCACCAACAGCTCAACCCGGTCACCTCCGTGATCACACTTGACCACGAGCGGGGTAGGCAGAAGGCGTTTCACGTTAATATGATGAAGGCTCATCAAGAACGTGGAACCTGCGTCCTACTGGTCTGCAACCTGCCCGAGGATGGGGAGAATGACCCCCTCTTGGACATGCTCGCCCAAGCGAAGGCCAGCGGGTCCCTAGAGGATGTAGAGCTAAGCGACTTGCTATCCGCAGACCAGAGGTCTCAGATGCAAGCAGTGCTGAAACCCTTCCAAGCAGTGTTCACCAACCTGCCTGGCACGACTGAAGTGGCGGTCCATGAAGTGGACACCGGGAATCATGCCCCACTCCGGCGGACAGCCTATCGAATCTCCGACGAGGTGCAGCATGTCATGCGCCAGGAGGTCGAGGAGATGCTGCAGTTGGGGGTGATTAAGCGGTCCAAGAGCATGTGGGCCTCACCTGTATTCCTGGTGCCTAAGAAGGACCGGACCACCCGGTTCTGTGTGGACTACAGGGGGCTCAACGCTATCACCGCCTCTGACGCACAACCAATGCCACGCATTGAGGAGCTGCTGGAGCGGTTAGCCAGCGCGAGCTATCTCTCCATTATGGATTTGAGTCGGGGATATTGGCAGATTCCCTTGAGCCCCGGGGCCCAGGAAAAGTCCGCCTTTATCACCCCCTTCGGATTGTATGAATCCACGGTCATGCCCTTCGGCATGAAAAATGCCCCTGCCACGTTCCAGCGAATGGTAAACCACCTGCTGCAGGGACTGGAGAGGTACGCAGTAGCGTACCTGGATGACATTGCCATCTTCAGTCCCACCTGGGAGGATCACCTCGAGCATCTGCAGCAGGTGCTCGGGCGCATTCACCAGGCGGGCTTGACCATCAAGCCGGGAAAGTGCCAGATGGGCATGAACGAGGTCCACTACCTTGGGCACCGGGTAGGTGGGGGTACTCTGAAGCCAGAGCCTGGGAAGGTGGACGCTATCGTGTCCTGGCCCACCCCCTAGACCAAGAAGCAGGTGCAGTCCTTCTTGGGCACCGCAGGGTACTATAGGCGCTTTGTGCAGGACTATAGTAGCCTTGCGAAGCCCTTGACAGACCTCACCAGGAAGAGCCTACCCCATTCCGTCAAATGGACGGATGAATGCGAGGTGGCCTTTAGGGCTTTGAAGACTGCCCTGAGCAGCTCTCCTGTACTAAAGGCGGTCGACGGCACATGGCCACTCTAAGTACAGACCGACGCCAGTGAGTTTGGCCTCGGTGCTGTACTCAGCCAGGTCGACTCGGGGAACCAAGAACCCCCCGTGTTGTACCTAAGCCGGAAACTGCTGCCGAGGGAAGTGGCCTATTCCACCATAGAGAAGGAGTGCCTGGCCATTGTATGGGCCCTCAACCGCTTACAGCCTTACTTGTACGGGCGCCCCTTCACTGTCGTGACTGACCACAACCCCCTGAGTTGGCTGCACACCATGTCAGGTGCCAACGGAAGGTTGTTACGCTGGAGCCTCACCCTCCAGCAGTACGACTTTACCGTTCAACACCGCAAGGGCAGCGAGCATGGCAATGCCGATGGGTTGTCCCGGCGAGGGGAGCCTCCAGACATACGCTTGGAGGAGTACCAGAAGGTCCTACCTCCATAGCGCAGTCTAAAAGGGGGAGGTGTCAGGCAAAAGGTATTTTTGCCCGAGTTTTAAAAAATGAGAGATGTTTTTAAAAAAGAAAACCCCCCACCCCCTATCCGTTTGTAAGAAGACATAGAGAACTGCAGTGCTGACCCCCACCCTAAGAATTTTTATTAGCGTCGTAAACTCTCAGTGTAGCACAGCTTCTAGCTCAAACTAGATTATTCCCTCCAAAATTGCCATTGTTTAAAAGCTTGTACAGTTAATGTAGAATTTAAAAAACGCACATGACGGTTACTAATCCAGGGAACACATTTTTGGAATGTTCACATCTGCCTGGTTACAATGATATATTTTTCATAACTGAGATACCCCCAGAAATCGAGGAATTGGTTTCTTAGCTTCTGAGCATCATAGAGAGGTCCTGTTTAATATCCATCTGCATGAAAATTAGTGACGGCCAACATGATGTCTCCATCTTGGATGTGGGACCCCCCCACACCAAGATATGAAATCTGAAGGTTTCTATGTTCTATGCAGCTGGGCGGTTTCACAAAACCGAGCCCCCGTGTGAGGTAGACAAAATGGGCGGTTCCTAATAATTTGGCCCTGTTACTAAAAAGCAAATCGGCCATTTTCAGGTCATTCTTAGGGACGTCGAATGCACGCACATCACGCGGCGTAAGAAGAATCACCTCTAATTTCCGGGCAGCCGTCCCCCCCACAGAATCTGAGACCATCACCTTGTGAAGCAGGTTTTGCTATTACTTATCCCTTTTATTTTAATAACTGTTTATGCATACATGTAAATTGTCTCCTTTATAATATCTTGCATATATTTTGTAAACACTGCCCACCTTTTGGGAGTAAATCATTAATTATTTACCAGTTTCTTTCTTCTTGTCCTATGTCGAGCAAACACGTTCCTCACTCGCTAATTCACGTTACCTACCAGGTACCCGATCCACCTGTTAAGCGATCGGTGGTGGCAGTATACCAGTATTTATGTGATATTGTGGTTTGAGGGTGGCTGGTCGGAGGTATATATACGTTCCTGGAAGGAACTGGTGGTATATATACGTCCTGTCACATCACGTGCCGCAACAGTTGACATAAATTAGAGCAGCTGCACCCGCGCTTATCCTCTGTCAATACCGTGTTTGACCAGCAGGATAAGGGGGAGCCAGAGAGCTGCAAGGTCTGACCCAAGAGTGGGTGTTGTTTTCATGACAATCCCTCTGTGTGTAATGACTCTATATAATAGATCCCTCTGTGTGTAATGACTCTATATAATAGATCCCTCTGCGTGTAATGACTCTATATAATAGATCGCTCTATGTGTAATGACTCTATATAATAGATCCCTTTGTGTGTAATGACTCTATATAATAGATCCCTCTGTGTGTAATGACTGTATATAATAGATCTCTCTGTGTGTAATGACTCTATATAATAGATCCCTCTGTGTGTAATGACTCTATATAATAGATCCCTCTGTGTGTAATGACTCTATATAATAGATCTCTCTGTGTGTATTGACTCTATATAATAGATCCCTCTGTGTGTATTGACTCTATATAATAGATCCCTCTGTGTGTAATGACTCTATATAATAGATCGCTCTGTGTGTAATGACTTTATATAATAGATCTCTCTGTGTATCATGACTCTATATAATAGATCCCTCTGTGTGTAATGACTCTATATAATAGATCCCTCTGTGTGTAATGACTCTATATAATAGATCCCTCTGTGTGTAATGACTCTATATAATAGATCACTCTGTGTGTAATTACTCTATATAATAGATCACTCTGTGTGTAATGACTCTATATAATAGATCCCTCTGTGTGTATTGACTCTATACAATAGATCCCCCTGTGTGTAATGACTCTATATAATAGATCCCTCTGTGTGTAGTGACTCTATATAATAGATCCCTCTGTGTGTAATGACTCTGTATATTAGATCCCTCTTTGTGTAATGACTCTATACAATAGATCCCTCTGTGTGTAATGACTCTATATAATAGATACCTGTGTGTAATGACACTGTATAAGAGATCCCTCTTTGTGTAATGACTCTATATAATAGATCCCCCTGTGTGTAATGACTCTATATAATAGATCCCTCTGTGTGTAGTGACTCTATATAATAGATCCCTCTGTGTGTAATGACTCTGTATAATAGATCCCTCTTTGTGTAATGACTCTATACAATAGATCCCTCTGTGTGTAATGACTCTATATAATAGATACCTGTGTGTAATGAATCTGTATAAGAGATCCCTCTTTGTGTAATGACTCTATATAATAGATCCCCCTGTGTGTAATGACTCTATATAATAGATCCCTCTGTGTGTAATGACTCTATATAATAGATCCCTCTGTGTGTAATGACTCTATATAATAGATCCCTCTGTGTGTAATGACTCTATATAATAGATCCCTCTGTGTATAATGACTCTATATAATAGATCCCTCTGTGTGTAATGACTCTATATAAAAGATCCCTCTGTGTGTAATGACTCTATATAATAGATCACTCTGTGTGTAATGACTCTATATAATAGATCCCACTGTGTGTAATGAATATATAATAGATCCCTCTGTGTGTAATGACTCTATATAATAGATCCCTCTGTGTGTAATGACTCCATATAATAGATCCATCTGTGTGTAATGACTCTATATAATAGGTCTCTCTGTGTGTAATGACTCTATATAATAGATCCCTCTGTGTGTAATGAATATATAATAGATCCCTCTGTGTGTAATGACTCTATATAATAGATCCCTCTCTGTGTAATGACTTTATATAATAGATCCCTCTGTGTGTAATGACTCTATATAATAGATCCCTCTGTGTGTAATGACCCTATATAATAGATCACTCAGTGTGTAATGACTCTATATAATAGATCCCTGTGTCTGTAATGACTCTATATAATAGATCCCTCTGTGTGTAATGCCTCTATATAATAGATCCCTGTGTCTGTAATGACTCTATATAATAGATCACTGTGTGTGTAATGACTCTATATAATTGATCCCTCTGTGTGTAATGCCTCTATATAATAGATCCCTCTGTGTGTAATGACTCTATATAATAGAGCCCTCTGTGTGTAATGCCTCTATATAATAGATCGCTCTGTGTGTAATGACTCTATATAATAGATCCCTCTGTGTGTAATGACTCTATATAATAGATCACTCTGTGTGTAATGACTGTATATAATAGATCACTCTGTGTATAATGACTATATAATAGATCCCCCTGTGTGTAATGACTCTATATAATAGATCCCTCTGTGTGTAATGACTCTATATAATAGATCCCTCTGTGTGTAATGACTCTATATAATAGATCCCTTTGTGTGTAATGACTCTATATAATAGATCCCTCTGTGTGTAATGACTCTATATAATAGATCCCTCTGTGTGTAATGACTATATAATAGATCCCTCTGTGTGAAATGACTCTATATAATAGATCACTCTGTGTGTAATGACTCTATATAGTAGATCCCTCTGTGTGTAATGACTATAATAGATCCTTCTGTGTATAATGACTCTCTATAATAGATCCTTCTGTTTGTAATGACTCTATATAATAGATCCCTCTTTGTGTAATGACTCTATATAATAGATCCCTCTGTGTCTAATGACTCTATATAATAGATCCCTCTGTGTGTAATGACTCTATATAATAGATCCCTCTGTGTGTAATGACTCTATATAATAGATCCCTCTGTGTGTAATGACTCTATATAATAGATCCCTCTGTGTGTAGTGACTCTATATAATAGATCACTCTGTGTGTAATGACTCTATATAATAGATCCCTCTGTGTGTAATGACTCTATATAATAGAACCCTCTGCGTGTAATGACTCTATATAATAGATCCCTCTGCATGTAATGACTCTATATGATAGATCCCTCGGTGTGTAATGACTCTATATAATAGATCACTCTGTGTGTAATGACTCTATATAATAGATCGCTCTGCGCGTAATGACTCTATATAATAGATCGCTCTGTGTGTAATGACTCTATATAATAGATCCCTCTGTGTGTAGTGACTCTATGTAATAGATCCCTCTGTGTGTAATGACTCTATATAATAGATCTCTCTGTGTGTAATGACTCTATATAATAGATCCCTCTGTGTGTAATGACTCTATATAATAGATCCCTCTGTGTGTAATGACTCTATATAATAGATCTCTCTGTGTGTATTGACTCTATATAATAGATCCCTCTGTGTGTATTGACTCTATATAATAGATCCCTCTGTGTGTAATGACTCTATAAAATAGATCGCTCTGTGTGTAATGACTTGATATAATAGATCTCTCTGTGTATAATGACTCTATATAATAGATCCCTCTGTGTGTAATGACTCTATATAATAGATCCCTCTGTGTGTAATGACTCTATATAATAGATCACTCTGTGTGTAATGACTCTATATAATAGATCACTCTGTGTGTAATGACTCTATATAAAAGATTCCTCTGTGTGTAGTGACTCTATACAATAGATCCCCCTGTGTGTAATGACTCTATATAATAGATCCCTCTGTGTGTAATGACTCTATATAATAGATCCCTCTGTGTGTAGTGACTCTATATAATAGATCCCTCTGTGTGTAATGACTCTGTATAATAGATCCCTCTTTGTGTAATGACTCTATACAATAGATCCCTCTGTGTGTAATGACTCTATATAATAGATACCTGTGTGTAATGACTCTGTATAAGAGATCCCTCTTTGTGTAATGACTCTATATAATAGATCCCCCTGTGTGTAATGACTCTATATAATAGATCCCTCTGTGTGTAATGACTCTATATAATAGATCCCTCTGTGTGTAATGACTCTATATAATAGATCCCTCTGTGTGTAATGACTCTATATAATAGATCCCTCTGTGTATAATGACTCTATATAATAGATCCCTCTGTGTGTAATGACTCTATATAAAAGATCCCTCTGTGTGTAATGACTCTATATAATAGATCACTCTGTGTGTAATGACTCTATATAATAGATCCCTCTGTGTGTAATGAATATATAATAGATCCCTCTGTGTGTAATGACTCTATATAATAGATCCCTCTGTGTGTAATGACTCTATATAATAGATCCATCTGTGTGTAATGACTCTATATAATAGGTCACTCTGTGTGTAATGACTCTATATAATAGATCCCTCTGTGTGTAATGAATATATAATAGATCCCTCTGTGTGTAATGACTCTATATAATAGATCCCTCTCTGTTTAATGACTTTATATAATAGATCCCTCTGTGTGTAATGACTCTATATAATAGATCCCTCTGTGTGTAATGACCCTATATAATAGATCACTCAGTGTGTAATGACTCTATATAATAGATCCCTGTGTCTGTAATGACTCTATATAATAGATCCCTCTGTGTGTAATGCCTCTATATAATAGATCCCTGTGTCTGTAATGACTCTATATAATAGATCACTGTGTGTGTAATGACTCTATATAATTGATCCCTCTGTGTGTAATGCCTCTATATAATAGATCCCTCTGTGTGTAATGACTCTATATAATAGAGCCCTCTGTGTGTAATGCCTCTATATAATAGATCGCTCTGTGTGTAATGACTCTATATAATAGATCCCTCTGTGTGTAATGACTCTATATAATAGATCACTCTGTGTGTAATGACTGTATATAATAGATCACTCTGTGTGTAATGACTCTATATAATAGATCCCCCTGTGTGTAATGACTCTATATAATAGATCCCTCTGTGTGTAATGACTCTATATAATAGATCCCTCTGTGTGTAATGACTCTATATAATAGATCCCTTTGTGTGTAATGACTCTATATAATAGATCCCTCTGTGTGTAATGACTCTATATAATAGATCCCTCTGTGTGTAATGACTATATAATAGATCCCTCTGTGTGAAATGACTCTATATAATAGATCACTCTGTGTGTAATGACTCTATATAGTAGATCCCTCTGTGTGTAATGACTATAATAGATCCTTCTGTGTATAATGACTCTCTATAATAGATCCCTCTGTGTGTAATGACTCTATATAATAGATCCCTCTTTGTGTAATGACTCTATATAATAGATCCCTCTGTGTCTAATGACTCTATATAATAGATCCCTCTGTGTGTAATGACTCTATATAATAGATCCCTCTGTGTGTAATGACTCTATATAATAGATCGCTCTGTGTGTAATGACTCTATATAATAGATCCCTCTGTGTGTAGTGACTCTATATAATAGATCACTCTGTGTGTAATGACTCAATATAATAGATCCCTCTGTGTGTAATGACTCTATATAATAGAACCCTCTGCGTGTAATGACTCTATATAATAGATCCCTCTGCGTGTAATGACTCTATATGATAGATCCCTCGGTGTGTAATGACTCTATATAATAGATCACTCTGTGTGTAATGACTCTATATAATAGATCGCTCTGCGCGTAATGACTCTATATAATAGATCGCTCTGTGTGTAATGACTCTATATAATAGATCCCTCTGTGTGTAGTGACTCTATGTAATAGATCCCTCTGTGTGTAATGACTCTATATAATAGATCTCTCTGTGTGTAATGACTCTATATAATAGATCCCTCTGTGTGTAATGACTCTATATAATAGATCCCTCTGTGTGTAATGACTCTATATAATAGATCTCTCTGTGTGTATTGACTCTATATAATAGATCCCTCTGTGTGTATTGACTCTATATAATAGATCCCTCTGTGTGTAAAGACTCTATAAAATAGATCGCTCTGTGTGTAATGACTTGATATAATAGATCTCTCTGTGTATAATGACTCTATATAATAGATCCCTCTGTGTGTAATGACTCTATATAATAGATCCCTCTGTGTGTAATGACTCTATATAATAGATCACTCTGTGTGTAATGACTCTATATAATAGATCACTCTGTGTGTAATGACTCTATATAAAAGATTCCTCTGTGTGTAGTGACTCTATACAATAGATCCCCCTGTGTGTAATGACTCTATATAATAGATCCCTCTGTGTGTAGTGACTCTATATAATAGATCCCTCTGTGTGTAATGACTCTATATAATAGATACCTGTGTGTAATGACTCTGTATAATAGATCCCTCTTTGTGTAATGACTCTTTATAATAGATCCCTCTGTGTGTAATGACTCTATATAATAGATCCCTCTGTGTGTAATGACTCTATATAATAGATCCCTCTGTGTATAATGACTCTATATAATAGATCCCTCTGTGTGTAATGACTCTATATAATAGATCAGTCTGTGTGTAATGACTCTATATAATAGATCCCTCTGTGTGTAATGAATATATAATAGATCCCTCTGTGTGTAATGACTCTATATAATTGATCCCTCTCTGTGTAATGACTTTATATAATAGATCCCTCTGTGTGTAATGACTCTATATAATAGATCCCTCTGTGTGTAATGCCTCTATATAATAGATCCCTCTGTGTATAATGACTCTATATAATAGATCCCTCTGTGTGTAATGACTCTATATAAAAGATCCCTCTGTGTGTAATGACTCTATATAATAGATCACTCTGTGTGTAATGACTCTATATAATAGATCCCTCTGTGTGTAATGAATATATAATAGATCCCTCTGTGTGTAATGACTCTATATAATAGATCACTCTGTGTGTAATGACTCTATATAATAGATCCCTCTGTGTGTAATGACTCTATATAATAGGTCACTCTGTGTGTAATGACTCTATATAATAGATCCCTCTGTGTGTAATGAATATATAATAGATCCCTCTGTGTGTAATGACTCTATATAAAAGATCCCTCTCTCTGTAATGACTTTATATAATAGATCCCTCTGTGTGTAATGACTCTATATAATAGATCCCTCTGTGTGTAATGACCCTATATAATAGATCACTCAGTGTGTAATGACTCTATATAATAGATCCCTGTGTCTGTAATGACTCTATATAATAGATCCCTCTGTGTGTAATGCCTCTATATAATAGATCCCTGTGTCTGTAATGACTCTATATAATAGATCACTGTGTGTGTAATGACTCTATATAATTGATCCCTCTGTGTGTAATGCCTCTATATAATAGATCCCTATGTGTGTAATGACTCTATATAATAGAGCCCTCTGTGTGTAATGCCTCTATATAATAGATCACTCTGTGTGTAATGACTCTATATAATAGATCCCTCTGTGTGTAATGACTCTATATAATAGATCACTCTGTGTGTAATGACTGTATATAATAGATCACTCTGTGTGTAATGACTCTATATAATAGATCCCCCTGTGTGTAATGACTCTATATAATAGATCCCTCTGTGTGTAATGACTCTATATAATAGATCCCTCTGTGTGTAATGACTCTATATAATAGATCCCTTTGTGTGTAATGACTCTATATAATAGATCCCTCTGTGTGTAATGACTCTATATAATAGATCCCTCTGTGTGTAATGACTATATAATAGATCCCTCTGTGTGAAATGACTCTATATAATAGATCAGTCTGTGTGTAATGACTCTATATAGTAGATCCCTCTGTGTGTAATGACTATAATAGATCCTTCTGTGTATAATGACTCTCTATAATAGATCCCTCTGTGTGTAATGACTCTATATAATAGATCCCTCTTTGTGTAATGACTCTATATAATAGATCCCTCTGTGTCTAATGACTCTATATAATAGATCCCTCTGTGTGTAATGACTGTATATAATACATCCCTCTGTGTGTAATGACTCTATATAATAGATCGCTCTGTGTGTAATGACTCTATATAATAGATCCCTCTGTGTGTAGTGACTCTATATAATAGATCACTCTGTGTGTAATGACTCTATATAATAGATCCCTCTGTGTGTAATGACTCTATATAATAGAACCCTCTGCGTGTAATGACTCTATATAATAGATCCCTCTGCGTGTAATGACTTTATATGATAGATCCCTCGGTGTGTAATGACTCTATATAATAGATCACTCTGTGTGTAATGACTCTATATAATAGATCGCTCTGCGCGTAATGACTCTATATAATAGATCGCTCTGTGTGTAATGACTCTATATAATAGATCCCTCTGTGTGTAGTGACTCTATGTAATAGATCCCTCTGTGTGTAATGACTCTATATAATAGATCTCTCTGTGTGTAATGACTCTATATAATAGATCCCTCTGTGTGTAATGACTCTATATAATAGATCCCTCTGTGCGTAATGACTCTATATAATAGATCTCTCTGTGTGTATTGACTCTATATAATAGATCCCTCTGTGTGTATTGACTCTATATAATAGATCCCTCTGTGTGTAATGACTCTATAAAATAGATCGCTCTGTGTGTAATGACTTGATATAATAGATCTTGTCAGGCAAAAGGTATTTTTGCCCGAGTTTTTAAAAATGAGAGATGTTTTAAAAAAGGAAAAAAAAACCCACCCCCTATCTGTTTGTAAGTGAAGACACAGAACTCACTTTTGCTTTTCCCCAAACCAGGAATTTTTATGACCCGCCATAAAACCTCAGTCCAGGGCAAGCGCTAGTACAAACCGGAAAATCCCTCCAAAAAATCCCATTGTTTAATTGTACAAACGTTTTATGCCAATTTTAATCACGCACAGGTCTGACAGAAACATCGGAACCACGTTTTTTGAATGCTCACCTTTTTCCCATTACAATAGTATAACTTGCATAACTGAGGAATGACCGGGAACTGAGATAATGGATTCTGAGCTTCTGAGCGTCATAGAGGTTTCATATTTAATATCTATCTTCATGAATATTGGTGACGGTCAAGATGATGTCTCCCTCTTGGATGTGGGACCCCCCCACACCAAGATATGGAATCTGAAGGATCTGTTAGGTCTTCTGCAGCTGGGTGGGCTCGCAAAGCCGAGCCCCCCTTGTAAGGTAAATAAGGGGTGTTCCCCAGAGTTTTGGCTGCTTACTAAAAAGCAAATCGGCCATTTTCAGGTCATTCTTCTCAGGGACGTCGAACGCACGCACTTCACGCGGCGTAAGAAGAATCACCTCTAATTTCCGGGGAGCCGTCCCTCCCACAGAATCTGAGACCATCACCTTGTGAAGCAGGTTTTGCTATTACTTATCCCTTTTATTTTAATAACTGTTTATGCATACATGTAAATTGTCTCCTTTATAATATCTTGTATATATTTTGTAAACACTGCCCACCTTTTGGGAGTAAATCATTAATTATTTACCAGTTTCTTTCTTCTTGTCCTATGTCGAGCAAACACGTTCCTCACCCGCTAATTCACGTTACCTACCAGGTACCCGATCCACCTGTTAAGCGATCGGTGGTGGCAGTATACCAGTATTTATGTGATATTGTGGTTTGAGGGTGGCTGGTCGGAGGTATATATACGTTCCTGGAAGGAACTGGTGGTATATATACGTCCTGTCACATCACGTGCCGCAATAGTCGACATAAATGAGAGCAGCTGCACCCGTGCTTATCCTCTGTCAATACCGTGTTTGACCAGCAGGATAAGGGGGCGCCAGAGAGCTGCAAGGTCTGACCCAAGAGTGGGTGTTGTTTTCGTGACAAATTGGTGGCAAGCGGTGGGATCATAGGACATTAGTGATCTGGTTTGAGCAATCATTCCTCTCACTAAAAACTTGCACAAAAGTTTTGAAGATCGAACTCAGTGTTTATTAGATCTGAGACAATACTGTATGTGTAGCAGTTACCCCTACCCTTCTTCGCTTTTTCTTTTCTATTTTTATTTTGGTGATCATGGTCGTAGTTGGGGAGTCCTGGTATCACCAGCAGAAAAAGGACACTCTTACTGGAATATGTATAACCAAAGGCATTGACCCCCACGGCAAAAGCAAAGAACAAATGATTTCTGAACTGTTACAAGGTGCTGCAGAGCCCGTCCGACAGCAGAGCCCTGATGAGGGGGCGGCCAGCCAGGGCCCGGATGGTGTTGCTGCCGGGGTCCAACCGGTGATTGCCAGCCATACCCGCAACCAGGGTAGTGTGGACCCCCACCTGCAGATGGCCTTGGAGGAACTCGCCACAGACAATCATGATGGACGACTGGAGCTGATCCTGAAATTCCAGGAGCGGGCTGAGCGACAAGCTGACCGAGAGGCTGCTGAGCGACAAGCTGACCGACAACACCAGCTGGAGCTAGCCCGGATTCAGAAGGAGTCGCCCTCTACGCAGACCCGTGAGTCCAACAGTGCCAGCTGCTTTAAACCTCGTCCTGAGCACTTCCCTGTGATGGAAAAGGATGGGGACTTGGACACATTTCTGCGAGGCTTTGAAAAGGCCTGCAGGCAGTATCAGCTGCCCATGGACCAATGGGCAAGATATTTGACTCCAGGGCTCCGAGGAAAAGCTTTGGAGGTGTTTGCTTCCCTCCCTCGAGAGCAGGATGGAGACTATGAGGCCGTCAAGCAGGCCCTGATAAAAAAGTACCAGCTGACTCCGGAGGTTTACCGGAAAAAATTCAGAACCCTCCAGCGTGGACCACAGGACACCTACCGTGATGTGGTAGACGGGCTCAGAATCAACTTTGAGCAGTGGATCCAAGGACTGTCAGCGACCACCTTTGAGCAGCTAAAGGACCTGATGGTGAAAGACCAGTTCCTGCATCTGTGTCCGACTGAGGTACGGCAGTTCGTGATGGATCGGGAGCCACCTGATGCCAATAAAGCAGCGCAGATCGCAGACACCTACGAGGCCAACCGGAGACCAGAGGTGCGGAAGCCGGTCGTCGCCAGCTGGAAAGGGGGTAAGCCATCAACCACCATCCCTGCCCCTGCCAGCCGACCTTCCGGAGGCCTTTTTCCCGTTGCCAAGGCCCTGCCTGCATCCGATGCCCGCAGGTGTTATTCCTGCAACCAGACTGGTCATCTCAGCGCCACTTGCCCAGAGAAGCAGAGGAAGAACCCCCCATCCAAGGCCCCAGGGCCTAATGCTTCAGTTCTTTTGGTGGGTGGGCCGGTTGGGAGGGCCTGTGAAAACTTTCAGTCTGTCAGGGTGGGGGACACTCTCACTGTAGGCCTCAAGGACACTGGGGCCGAACGAACCCTCATCCGACCTGAACTGGTGTCCCCTGAAGCGCTTATTCCAGGAAAGACCCTGACTGTCACTGGGATTGGGGGCGTCCGATGCCCCTTGCCCATGGCCCGGGTTTTTATTGATTGGGGTGCGGGGAGTGGGGTGAAGGAAGTGGGAGTATCCAAAAACCTACCTGCAAATGTTTTGTTGGGAACTGATTTGGGGAGGATGTTTGCTTATTATGTCCCTGACACCCCTCCCCGATCTGATACGGTTGGTAAGGTTAATGCTAATAATGTGAATGTCAATGCTTTACATGATGATGGTGATGATGATGCTGATGATGATGATGATGATGATGATGATGATGATGTTGTTGTATTGGAAGGTGCAGGAGAACTCAGCCATGTCACTCTGCGGGGTGATGTTGCTGAGGATCCCCTAGCAGGAGCAAATGTCAGTGCCAAGGGTAATGGGGAGAGGCACGAGGACCATGAAGCAGGTGGTGCTGTGCCAGTGACCAGTGTCACAACAGAAGGTGACCTGGCTGATGGTAGCTGCCGCATACGTAGCACTGTGCCTGAGGTAATGGAGGATGATGGAGAAGTAGTTCTCATGGCCTCTCAGGCTAATGAGACGGTGTTATTCCCCGGGGAGACGGCCTATATAGCCGCTGTTACCCGCAGTCAGAGTGCCCAGAATGCAAGTAACGCCCTGCCTTCTGGACCCTCCTCGGACAGAGGAATAACAGGATCAGGTATGGACCCAGAGCCGGTCCCAGAGGGTCCCAGTGAGGACGTGGCCTTAACCTCACTTCTGGCTTCCTCCAGCCAGGAGTTTCAGGCAGCTCTGCACTCAGATGATAGTCTGGAGACGTTAAGGAGCCTCGCGGAGAAACCCACCTCCGAGTCGGATAAGGAGAGGGTATTCTGGGACCAAGGGAGGTTGTACCGGGAGACAGTTCCCTGTACACCCCAACAGGAGTGGCTGAGGGAAAGACAGCTGGTCGTCCCCTACCAATTCAGGGACGAGTTGTTGCGGATCGCCCATGAAATTCCACTCGCTGGACACTTGGGGGTTAGCAAAACCAAGGCCCGGCTGTCTCATCACTTTTATTGGCCCAAAATGAGGACAGATGTGGTGAACTACTGTCGCTCCTGTACCACGTGTCAAAGAGTGGGAAAGTCAGGGCCGGCCCCCAAAGCCCCCCTGATCTCTTTGCCAGTGATAGAGGAGCCTTTCCAGAGGATTGCTGTGGACATTGTGGGACCACTGGCCATACCCAGCAGCTCTGGAAAAAGATTCATCCTTACCGTGGTAGACTATGCTACCCGGTATCCGGAGGCAGTAGCCCTGTCCTCAATTAGGGCGGATAAGGTGGCGGACACCCTCTTGGCCATCTTTTCGCGAGTAGGATTTCCCAGGGAGATGCTTACCGACCAGGGGACTCAGTTCATGTCACGCTTAATGGAGGCCCTATGTAAGAAAATGCAGGTGCAGCATCTGGTATCGAGTGCGTATCACCCACAGACCAATGGTTTGTGTGAGCGATTCAACGGTACCCTCAAACAGATGTTAAAAATGCTGGTTGAGACCCAGGGTCGCGACTGGGAGCGTTACCTCCCACACCTGCTATTTGCTTACAGAGAGGTTCCACAGGCCTCGACGGGGTTCTCCCCCTTTGAGCTCCTGTATGGCAGGCGTGTCCGAGGACCCCTTGGGTTGATAAGGGAATTCTGGGAAGAAGAGCCGAGCTCCCCAGGAGTGTCCATCGTGGAGTATGTCATGCGCTTCCGTGACAAGATGCAGACCTTGACGCAGTTGGTGCATGACAACATGGCGCAAGCCCAGGCTGACCAGAAGCATTGGTACGACCAGAACGCCCGAGAACGGACCTACCAGGTGGGTCAGAAGGTGTGGGTGCTGGTCCCCGTACCAAAGGACAAGCTTCAGGCGGCCTGGGAAGGCCCGTACGTCATTCACCAACAGCTCAACCCGGTCACCTACGTGATCACCCTTGACCACGAGCGGGGTAGGCGGAAGGCGTTTCACGTTAATATGATGAAGGCTCATCAAGAACGTGGAACCTGCGTCCTACCGGTCTGCAACCTGCCCGAGGATGGGGAGGATGACCCCCTCTTGGACATGCTCGCCCAAGCAAAGGCCAGCGGGTCCCTAGAGGATGTAGAGCTAAGCGACTTGCTATCCGCAGACCAGAGGTCTCAGATGCAAGCAGTGCTGAAACCATTCCAAGCAGTGTTCACCAACCTGCCTGGCAGGACTGAAGTGGCGGTCCATGAAGTGGACACCGGGAATCATGCCCCACTCCGGCGGACAGCCTATCGAATCTCCGACGAGGTGCAGCATGTCATGCGCCAGGAGGTCGAGGAGATGCTGCAGTTGGGGGTGATTAAGCGGTCCAAGAGCGCGTGGGCCTCACCTGTAGTCCTGGTGCCTAAGAAGGACCGGACCACCCGGTTCTGTGTGGACTACAGGGGGCTCAACGCTATCACCGCCTCTGACGCACAACCAATGCCACGCATTGAGGAGCTGCTGGAGCGGTTAGCCAGCGCGAGCTATCTCTCCATTATGGATTTGAGTCGGGGATATTGGCAGATTCCCTTGAGCCCCGGGGCTCAGGAGAAGTCCGCCTTTATCACCCCCTTCGGATTGTATGAATCCACGGTCATGCCCTTCGGCATGAAAAATGCCCCTGCCACGTTCCAGCGAATGGTCAACCACCTGCTCCAGGGACTGGAGAGGTACGCAGTAGCGTACCTGGATGACATTGCCATCTTCAGTCCCACCTGGGAGGATCACCTCGAGCATCTGCAGCAGGTGCTCGGGCGCATTCACCAGGCGGGCTTGACCATCAAGCCGGGAAAGTGCCAGATGGGCATGAACGAGGTCCACTACCTGGGGCACCGGGTAGGTGGGGGTACTCTGAAGCCAGAGCCTGGGAAGGTGGACGCTATCGTGTCCTGGCCCACCCCCAGGACCAAGAAGCAGGTGCAGTCCTTCTTGGGCACCGCAGGGTACTATAGACGCTTTGTGCAGGACTATAGTAGCCTTGCGAAGCCCTTGACAGACCTCACCAGGAAGAGCCTACCCCATTCCGTCAAATGGACGGATGAATGCGAGGTGGCCTTTAGGGCTTTGAAGACTGCCCTGAGCAGCTCTCCTGTACTAAAGGCGGTCGACGGCACACGGCCACTCTTAGTACAGACCGACGCCAGTGAATTTGGCCTCGGTGCTGTACTCAGCCAGGTCGACTCGGGGAACCAAGAACACCCCGTGTTGTACCTAAGCCGGAAACTGCTGCCGAGGGAAGTGGCCTATTCCACCATAGAGAAGGAGTGCCTGGCCATTGTATGGGCCCTCAACCGCTTACAGCCTTACTTGTACGGGCGCCCCTTCACTGTCGTGACTGACCACAACCCCCTGAGTTGGCTGCACACCATGTCAGGTGCCAACGGAAGGTTGTTACGCTGGAGCCTCACCCTCCAGCAGTACGACTTTACTGTTCAACACCGCAAGGGCAGCGAGCATGGCAATGCCGATGGGTTGTCCCGGCGAGGGGAGCCTCCAGACATACGCTTGGAGGAGTACCAGAAGGTCCTACCTCCATAGCGCAGTCAAAAAGGGGGAGGTGTCAGGCAAAAGGTATTTTTGCCCGAGTTTTTAAAAATGAGAGATGTTTTAAAAAAGGAAAAAAAAACCCCACCCCCTATCTGTTTGTAAGTGAAGACACAGAACTCACTTTTGCTTTTCCCCAAACCAGGAATTTTTATGACCCGCCATAAAACCTCAGTCCAGGGCAAGCGCTAGTACAAACCGGAAAATCCCTCCAAAAAATCCCATTGTTTAATTGTACAAACGTTTTATGCCAATTTTAATCACGCACAGGTCTGACAGAAACATCGGAACCACGTTTTTTGAATGCTCACCTTTTTCCCATTACAATAGTATAACTTGCATAACTGAGGAATGACCGGGAACTGAGATAATGGATTCTGAGCTTCTGAGCGTCATAGAGGTTTCATATTTAATATCTATCTTCATGAATATTGGTGACGGTCAAGATGATGTCTCCCTCTTGGATGTGGGACCCCCCCACACCAAGATATGGAATCTGAAGGATCTGTTAGGTCTTCTGCAGCTGGGTGGGCTCGCAAAGCCGAGCCCCCCTTGTAAGGTAAATAAGGGGTGTTCCCCAGAGTTTTGGCTGCTTACTAAAAAGCAAATCGGCCATTTTCAGGTCATTCTTCTCAGGGACGTCGAACGCACGCACTTCACGCGGCGTAAGAAGAATCACCTCTAATTTCCGGGGAGCCGTCCCTCCCACAGAATCTGAGACCATCACCTTGTGAAGCAGGTTTTGCTATTACTTATCCCTTTTATTTTAATAACTGTTTATGCATACATGTAAATTGTCTCCTTTATAATATCTTGTATATATTTTGTAAACACTGCCCACCTTTTGGGAGTAAATCATTAATTATTTACCAGTTTCTTTCTTCTTGTCCTATGTCGAGCAAACACGTTCCTCACCCGCTAATTCACGTTACCTACCAGGTACCCGATCCACCTGTTAAGCGATCGGTGGTGGCAGTATACCAGTATTTATGTGATATTGTGGTTTGAGGGTGGCTGGTCGGAGGTATATATACGTTCCTGGAAGGAACTGGTGGTATATATACGTCCTGTCACATCACGTGCCGCAATAGTCGACATAAATGAGAGCAGCTGCACCCGTGCTTATCCTCTGTCAATACCGTGTTTGACCAGCAGGATAAGGGGGCGCCAGAGAGCTGCAAGGTCTGACCCAAGAGTGGGTGTTGTTTTCATGACAGATCTCTCTGTGTATAATGACTCTATATAATAGATCCCTCTGTGTGTAATGACTCTATATAATAGATCCCTCTGTGTGTAATGACTCTATATAATAGATCACTCTGTGTGTAATGACTCTATATAATAGATCACTCTGTGTGTAATGACTCTATATAAAAGATTCCTCTGTGTGTAGTGACTCTATACAATAGATCCCCCTGTGTGTAATTACTCTATATAATAGATTCCTCTGTGTGTAGTGACTCTATATAATAGATCCCTCTGTGTGTAATGACTCTATATAATAGATACCTGTGTGTAATGACTCTGTATAATAGATCCCTCTTTGTGTAATGACTCTTTATAATAGATCCCTCTGTGTGTAATGACTCTATATAATAGATCCCTCTGTGTGTAATGACTCTATATAATAGATCCCTCTGTGTATAATGACTCTATATAATAGATCCCTCTGTGTGTAATGACTCTATATAATAGATCAGTCTGTGTGTAATGACTCTATATAATAGATCCCTCTGTGTGTAATGAATATATAATAGATCCCTCTGTGTGTAATGACTCTATATAATAGATCCCTCTCTGTGTAATGACTTTATATAATAGATCCCTCTGTGTGTAATGACTCTATATAATAGATCCCTCTGTGTGTAATGCCTCTATATAATAGATCCCTCTGTGTATAATGACTCTTTATAATAGATCCCTATGTGTGTAATGACTCTATATAATAGATCCCTCTGTGTGTAATGACTCTATATAATAGATCACTCTGTGTATAATGACTCTATATAATAGATCCCTCTGTGTGTAATGAATATATAATAGATCCCTCTGTGTGTAATGGCTCTATATAATAGATCCCTCTCTGTGTAAAGACTTTATATAATAGATCCCTCTGTGTGTAATGACTCTATATAATAGATCCCTCTGTGTGTAATGACTCTATATAATAGATCACTCAGTGTGTAATGACTCTATATAATAGATCGCTGTGTCTGTAATGACTCTATATAATAGATCCCTCTGTGTGTAATGCCTCTTTATAATAGATCCCTGTGTCTGTAATGACTCTATATAATAGATCAATGTGTGTGTAATGACTCTATATAATTGATCCCTCTGTGTGTAATGACTCTATATAATAGATCGCTCTGCGTGTAATGACTCTATATAATAGATCCCTCTGTGTGTAATGACTCTATATAATAGATCCCTCTGTGTGTAATGACTCTATATAATAGATCCCTCTGTGTATAATGACTCTATATAATAGATCTCTCTGTGTGTAATGACTCTATATAATAGATCCCTCTGTGTGTAATGACTCTATATAATAGATTCCTCTGTGTGTAATGAATCTATATAATAGATCCCTCTGTGTGTAATGACTCTATATAATAGATCGCTCTGTGTGTAATGATTCTATATAATAGATCCGTCTGTGTGTAATGACTCTATATAATAGATCGCTTTGTGTGTAATGACTTTATATAATAGATCTCTCTGTGTATAATGACTCTATATAATAGATCCCTCTGTGTGTAATGACTCTATATAAAAGATCCCTCTGCGTGTAATGACTCTATATAATAGATCGCTCTGTGTGTAATGACTCTATATAATAGATCCCTCTGTGTGTAATGAATATATAATAGATCCCTCTGTCTGTAATGACTCTATATAATAGATCCCTCTCTGTGTAATGACTTTATATAATAGATCCCTCTGTGTGTAATGACTCTATATAATAGATCCCTCTGTGTATAATGACTCTATATAATAGATCCCTCTGTGTGTAATGACTCTATATAATAGATCCCTCTGTGTGTAATGACTCTGTATAATATATCACTCTGTGTGTAATGACTCTATATAATAGATCCCTCTGTGTGTAATGAATATATAATAGATCCCTCTGTGTGTAATGACTCTATATAATAGATCCCTCTCTGTGTAATGACTTTATATAATAGATCCCTCTGTGTGTAATGACTCTATATAATAGATCCCTCTGTGTGTAATGACTCTATATAATAGATCACTCAGTGTGTAATGACTCTATATAATAGATCCCTGTGTCTGTAATGACTCTATATAATAGATCCCTCTGTGTGTAATGCCTCTATATAATAGATCCCTGTGTCTGTAATGACTCTATATAATAGATCAATGTGTGTGTAATGACTCTATATAATTGATCCCTCTGTGTGTAATGACTCTATATAATAGATCGCTCTGCGTGTAATGACTCTATATAATAGATCCCTCTGTGTGTAATGACTCTATATAATAGATCCCTCTGTGTGTAATGACTCTATATAATAGATCCCTCTGTGTATAATGACTCTATATAATAGATCTCTCTGTGTGTAATGACTCTATATAATAGATCCCTCTGTGTGTAATGACTCTATATAATAGATTCCTCTGTGTGTAATGACTCTATATAATAGATCCCTCTGTGTGTAATGACTCTATATAATAGATCGCTCTGTGTGTAATGACTCTATATAATAGATCCCTCTGTGTGTAATGACTCTATATAATAGATCACTTTGTGTGTAATGACTTTATATAATAGATCTCTCTGTGTATAATGACTCTATATAATAGATCCCTCTGTGTGTAATGACTCTATATAATAGATCCCTCTGCGTGTAATGACTCTATATAATAGATCGCTCTGTGTGTAATGACTCTATATAATAGATCCCTCTGTGTGTAATGACTCTATATAATAGATCCCTCTGTGTGTAATGACTCTATATAATAGATCGTTCTGCGTGTAATGACTCTATATAATAGATCCCTCTGTGTGTAATGACTCTATATAATAGATCCCTGTGTGTAATGACTCTATATAATAGATCCCTCTGTGTGTAATGACTCTATATAATAGATCACTCTGTGTGTAATGACTCTATATAATAGATTCCTCTGTGTGTAATGACTCTATATAATAGATACCTCTGTGTGTAGTGACTCTATATAATAGATCTCCCTTTGTGTAATGACTCTATATAATAGATCCCTCTGTGTGTAGTGACTCTATATAATAGATCCCTCTGTGTGTAATCACTCTATATAATAGATCACTCTGTGTGTAATGACTCTATATAATAGATCCCCCTGTGTGTAATGACTCTATATATTAGATCCCTCTGTGTGTAATGACTCTATATAATAGATCCCTCTGTGTGTAATGACTCTATATAATAGATCCCTCTTTGTGTAATGACTCTATATAATAGATCGTTCTGCGTGTAATGACTCTATATAATAGATCACTCTGTGTGTAAGACTCTATATAATAGATCCCTCTGTGTGTAATGACTCTATATAATAGATCCCTCTGTGTGTAGTGACTCTATATAATAGATCCCCCTTTGTGTAATGACTCTATATAATAGATCCCTCTGTGTGTAGTGACTCTATATAATAGATCCCTCTGTGTGTAATCACTCTATATAATAGATCCCTCTGTGTGTAATGACTCTATATAATAGATCCCCCTGTGTGTAATGACTCTATATAATAGATCCCTCTGTGTGTAATGACTCTATATAATAGATCCCTCTGTGTGTAATGACTCTATATAATAGATCCCTCTGTGTGTAATGACTCTATATCATAGATCCCTCTGTGTGTAATGACTCTATATAATAGATCCCTCTGTGTGTAATGACTCTATATAATAGATCACTCTGTGTGTAATGACTCTATATAATAGATCACTCTGTGTGTAATGACTCTATATAATAGATTCCTCTGTAATGACTCTATATAATAGATCCCTCTGTGTGTAATGACTCTATATAATAGATCCCTCTGTGTGTAATGACTCTATATAATAGATCCCTCTGTGTGTAATGACTCTATATAATAGATCCCTCTGTGTGTAATGACTCTATATAATAGATCCCTCTGTGTGTAATGACTCTATATAATAGATCCCTCTGTGTGTAATGACTCTATATAATAGATCGCTCTGCGTGTAATGACTCTATATAATAGATCCCTCTGTGTGTAATTACTCTATATAATAGATCCCTCTGTGTGTAATGACTCTATATAATAGATCACTCTGTGTGTAATGACTGTATATAATAGATCACTCTGTGTATAATGACTCTATATAATAGATCCCCCTGTGTGTAATGACTCTATATAATAGATCCCTCTGTGTGTAATGACTCTATATAATAGATCCCTCTGTGTGTAATGACTCTATATAATAGATCCCTTTGTGTGTAATGACTCTATATAATAGATCCCTCTGTGTGTAATGACTCTATATAATAGATCCCTCTGTGTGTAATGACTATATAATAGATCCCTCTGTGTGAAATGACTCTATATAATAGATCACTCTGTGTGTAATGACTCTATATAGTAGATCCCTCTGTGTGTAATGACTATAATAGATCCTTCTGTGTATAATGACTCTCTATAATAGATCCTTCTGTGTGTAATGACTCTATATAATAGATCCCTCTTTGTGTAATGACTCTATATAATAGAACCCTCTGTGTCTAATGACTCTATATAATAGATCCCTCTGTGTGTAATGACTCTATATAATAGATCCCTCTGTGTGTAATGACTCTATATAATAGATCGCTCTGTGTGTAATGACTCTATATAATAGATCCCTCTGTGTGTAGTGACTCTATATAATAGATCACTCTGTGTGTAATGACTCTATATAATAGATCCCTCTGTGTGTAATGACTCTATATAATAGAACCCTCTGCGTGTAATGACTCTATATAATAGATCCCTCTGCGTGTAATGACTCTATATGATAGATCCCTCGGTGTGTAATGACTCTATATAATAGATCACTCTGTGTGTAATGACTCTATATAATAGATCGCTCTGTGCGTAATGACTCTATATAATAGATCGCTCTGTGTGTAATGACTCTATATAATAGATCCCTCTGTGTGTAGTGACTCTATGTAATAGATCCCTCTGTGTGTAATGACTCTATATAATAGATCTCTCTGTGTGTAATGACTCTATATAATAGATCCCTCTGTGTGTAATGACTCTATATAATAGATCCCTCTGTGTGTAATGACTCTATATAATAGATCTCTCTGTGTGTATTGACTCTATATAATAGATCCCTCTGTGTGTATTGACTCTATATAATAGATCCCTCTGTGTGTAATGACTCTATAAAATAGATCGCTCTGTGTGTAATGACTTGATATAATAGATCTCTCTGTGTATAATGACTCTATATAATAGATCCCTCTGTGTGTAATGACTCTATATAATAGATCCCTCTGTGTGTAATGACTCTATATAATAGATCACTCTGTGTGTAATGACTCTATATAATAGATCACTCTGTGTGTAATGACTCTATATAAAAGATTCCTCTGTGTGTAGTGACTCTATACAATAGATCCCCCTGTGTGTAATGACTCTATATAATAGATCCCTCTGTGTGTAATGACTCTATATAATAGATCCCTCTGTGTGTAGTGACTCTATATAATAGATCCCTCTGTGTGTAATGACTCTGTATAATAGATCCCTCTTTGTATAATGACTCTATACAATAGATCCCTCTGTGTGTAATGACTCTATATAATAGATACCTGTGTGTAATGACTCTGTATAAGAGATCCCTCTTTGTGTAATGACTCTATATAATAGATCCCCCTGTGTGTAATGACTCTATATAATAGATCCCTCTGTGTGTAATGACTCTATATAATAGATCCCTCTGTGTGTAATGACTCTATATAATAGATCCCTCTGTGTGTAATGACTCTATATAATAGATCCCTCTGTGTATAATGACTCTATATAATAGATCCCTCTGTGTGTAATGACTCTATATAAAAGATCCCTCTGTGTGTAATGACTCTATATAATAGATCACTCTGTGTGTAATGACTCTATATAATAGATCCCTCTGTGTGTAATGAATATATAATAGATCCCTCTGTGTGTAATGACTCTATATAATAGATCCCTCTGTGTGTAATGACTCTATATAATAGATCCATCTGTGTGTAATGACTCTATATAATAGGTCACTCTGTGTGTAATGACTCTATATAATAGATCCCTCTGTGTGTAATGAATATATAATAGATCCCTCTGTGTGTAATGACTCTATATAATAGATCCCTCTCTGTGTAATGACTTTATATAATAGATCCCTCTGTGTGTAATGACTCTATATAATAGATCCCTCTGTGTGTAATGACCCTATATAATAGATCACTCAGTGTGTAATGACTCTATATAATAGATCCCTGTGTCTGTAATGACTCTATATAATAGATCCCTCTGTGTGTAATGCCTCTATATAATAGATCCCTGTGTCTGTAATGACTCTATATAATAGATCACTGTGTGTGTAATGACTCTATATAATTGATCCCTCTGTGTGTAATGCCTCTATATAATAGATCCCTCTGTGTGTAATGACTCTATATAATAGAGCCCTCTGTGTGTAATGCCTCTATATAATAGATCGCTCTGTGTGTAATGACTCTATATAATAGATCCCTCTGTGTGTAATGACTCTATATAATAGATCACTCTGTGTGTAATGACTGTATATAATAGATCACTCTGTGTGTAATGACTCTATATAATAGATCCCCCTGTGTGTAATGACTCTATATAATAGATCCCTCTGTGTGTAATGACTCTATATAATAGATCCCTCTGTGTGTAATGACTCTATATAATAGATCCCTTTGTGTGTAATGACTCTATATAATAGATCCCTCTGTGTGTAATGACTCTATATAATAGATCCCTCTGTGTGTAATGACTATATAATAGATCCCTCTGTGTGAAATGACTCTATATAATAGATCACTCTGTGTGTAATGACTCTATATAGTAGATCCCTCTGTGTGTAATGACTATAATAGATCCTTCTGTGTATAATGACTCTCTATAATAGATCCCTCTGTGTGTAATGACTCTATATAATAGATCCCTCTGTGTGTAATGACTCTATATAATAGATCCCTCTGTGTCTAAAGACTCTATATAATAGATCCCTCTGTGTGTAATGACTCTATATAATAGATCCCTCTGTGTGTAATGACTCTATATAATAGATCGCTCTGTGTGTAATGACTCTATATAATAGATCCCTCTGTGTGTAGTGACTCTATATAATAGATCACTCTGTGTGTAATGACTCTATATAATAGATCCCTCTGTGTGTAATGACTCTATATAATAGAACCCTCTGCGTGTAATGACTCTATATAATAGATCCCTCTGCGTGTAATGACTCTATATGATAGATCCCTCGGTGTGTAATGACTCTATATAATAGATCACTCTGTGTGTAATGACTCTATATAATAGATCGCTCTGCGCGTAATGACTCTATATAATAGATCGCTCTGTGTGTAATGACTCTATATAATAGATCCCTCTGTGTGTAGTGACTCTATGTAATAGATCCCTCTGTGTGTAATGACTCTATATAATAGATCTCTCTGTGTGTAATGACTCTATATAATAGATCCCTCTGTGTGTAATGACTCTATATAATAGATCCCTCTGTGTGTAATGACTCTATATAATAGATCTCTCCGTGTGTATTGACTCTACATAATAGATCCCTCTGTGTGTATTGACTCTATATAATAGATCCCTCTGTGTGTAATGACTCTATAAAATAGATCGCTCTGTGTGTAATGACTTGATATAATAGATCTCTCTGTGTATAATGACTCTATATAATAGATCCCTCTGTGTGTAATGACTCTATATAATAGATCCCTCTGTGTGTAATGACTCTATATAATAGATCACTCTGTGTGTAATGACTCTATATAATAGATCACTCTGTGTGTAATGACTCTATATAAAAGATTCCTCTGTGTGTAGTGACTCTATACAATAGATCCCCCTGTGTGTAATGACTCTATATAATAGATCCCTCTGTGTGTAGTGACTCTATATAATAGATCCCTCTGTGTGTAATGACTCTATATAATAGATACCTGTGTGTAATGACTCTGTATAATAGATCCCTCTTTGTGTAATGACTCTTTATAATAGATCCCTCTGTGTGTAATGACTCTATATAATAGATCCCTCTGTGTGTAATGACTCTATATAATAGATCCCTCTGTGTATAATGACTCTATATAATAGATCCCTCTGTGTGTAATGACTCTATATAATAGATCAGTCTGTGTGTAATGACTCTATATAATAGATCCCTCTGTGTGTAATGAATATATAATTGATCCCTCTGTGTGTAATGACTCTATATAATAGATCCCTCTCTGTGTAATGACTTTATATAATAGATCCCTCTGTGTGTAATGACTCTATATAATAGATCCCTCTGTGTGTAATGACCCTATATAATAGATCACTCAGTGTGTAATGACTCTATATAATAGATCCCTGTGTCTGTAATGACTCTATATAATAGATCCCTCTGTGTGTAATGCCTCTATATAATAGATCCCTGTGTCTGTAATGACTCTATATAATAGATCACTGTGTGTGTAATGACTCTATATAATTGATCCCTCTGTGTGTAATGCCTCTATATAATAGATCCCTATGTGTGTAATGACTCTATATAATAGAGCCCTCTGTGTGTAATGCCTCTATATAATAGATCACTCTGTGTGTAATGACTCTATATAATAGATCCCTCTGTGTGTAATGACTCTATATAATAGATCACTCTGTGTGTAATGACTGTATATAATAGATCACTCTGTGTGTAATGACTCTATATAATAGATCCCCCTGTGTGTAATGACTCTATATAATAGATCCCTCTGTGTGTAATGACTCTATATAATAGATCCCTCTGTGTGTAATGACTCTATATAATAGATCCCTTTGTGTGTAATGACTCTATATAATAGATCCCTCTGTGTGTAATGACTCTATATAATAGATCCCTCTGTGTGTAATGACTATATAATAGATCCCTCTGTGTGAAAAGACTCTATATAATAGATCAGTCTGTGTGTAATGACTCTATATAGTAGATCCCTCTGTGTGTAATGACTATAATAGATCCTTCTATGTATAATGACTCTCTATAATAGATCCCTCTGTGTGTAATGACTCTATATAATAGATCCCTCTTTGTGTAATGACTCTATATAATAGATCCCTCTGTGTCTAATGACTCTATATAATAGATCCCTCTGTGTGTAATGACTCTATATAATAGATCCCTCTGTGTGTAATGACTCTATATAATAGATCGCTCTGTGTGTAGTGACTCTATATAATAGATCACTCTGTGTGTAATGACTCTATATAATAGATCCCTCTGTGTGTAATGACTCTATATAATAGATCCCTCTGCGTGTAATGACTTTATATGATAGATCCCTCGGTGTGTAATGACTCTATATAATAGATCACTCTGTGTGTAATGACTCTATATAATAGATCGCTCTGCGCGTAATGACTCTATATAATAGATCGCTCTGTGTGTAATGACTCTATATAATAGATCCCTCTGTGTGTAGTGACTCTATGTAATAGATCCCTCTGTGTGTAATGACTCTATATAATAGATCTCTCTGTGTGTAATGACTCTATATAATAGATCCCTCTGTGTGTAATGACTCTATATAATAGATCCCTCTGTGTGTAATGACTCTATATAATAGATCTCTCTGTGTGTATTGACTTTATATAATAGATCCCTCTGTGTGTATTGACTCTATATAATAGATCCCTCTGTGTGTAATGACTCTATAAAATAGATCGCTCTGTGTGTAATGACTTGATATAATAGATCTCTCTGTGTATAATGACTCTATATAATAGATCCCTCTGTGTGTAATGACTCTATATAATAGATCCCTCTGTGTGTAGTGACTCTATATAATAGATCACTCTGTGTGTAATGACTCTATATAATAGATCACTCTGTGTGTAATGACTCTATATAAAAGATTCCTCTGTGTGTAGTGACTCTATACAATAGATCCCCCTGTGTGTAATTACTCTATATAATAGATCCCTCTGTGTGTAGTGACTCTATATAATAGATCCCTCTGTGTGTAATGACTCTATATAATAGATACCTGTGTGTAATGACTCTGTATAATAGATCCCTCTTTGTGTAATGACTCTTTATAATAGATCCCTCTGTGTGTAATGACTCTATATAATAGATCCCTCTGTGTGTAATGACTCTATATAATAGATCCCTCTGTGTATAATGACTCTATATAATAGATCCCTCTGTGTGTAATGACTCTATATAATAGATCAGTCTGTGTGTAATGACTCTATATAATAGATCCCTCTGTGTGTAATGAATATATAATAGATCCCTCTGTGTGTAATGACTCTATATAATAGATCCCTCTCTGTGTAATGACTTTATATAATAGATCCCTCTGTGTGTAATGACTCTATATAATAGATCCCTCTGTGTGTAATGCCTCTATATAATAGATCCCTCTGTGTATAATGACTCTTTATAATAGATCCCTATGTGTGTAATGACTCTATATAATAGATCCCTCTGTGTGTGATGACTCTATATAATAGATCACTCTGTGTATAATGACTCTATATAATAGATCCCTCTGTGTGTAATGAATATATAATAGATCCCTCTGTGTGTAATGACTCTATATAATAGATCCCTCTCTGTGTAAAGACTTTATATAATAGATCCCTCTGTGTGTAATGACTCTATATAATAGATCCCTCTGTGTGTAATGACTCTATATAATAGATCACTCAGTGTGTAATGACTCTATATAATAGATCGCTGTGTCTGTAATGACTCTATATAATAGATCCCTCTGTGTGTAATGCCTCTTTATAATAGATCCCTGTGTCTGTAATGACTCTATATAATAGATCAATGTGTGTGTAATGACTCTATATAATTGATCCCTCTGTGTGTAATGACTCTATATAATAGATCGCTCTGCGTGTAATGACTCTATATAATAGATCCCTCTGTGTGTAATGACTCTATATAATAGATCCCTCTGTGTGTAATGACTCTATATAATAGATCCCTCTGTGTATAATGACTCTATATAATAGATCTCTCTGTGTGTAATGACTCTATATAATAGATCCCTCTGTGTGTAATGACTCTATATAATAGATTCCTCTGTGTGTAATGAATCTATATAATAGATCCCTCTGTGTGTAATGACTCTATATAATAGATCGCTCTGTGTGTAATGATTCTATATAATAGATCCCTCTGTGTGTAATGACTCTATATAATAGATCGCTTTGTGTGTAATGACTTTATATAATAGATCTCTCTGTGTATAATTACTCTATATAATAGATCCCTCTGTGTGTAATGACTCTATATAAAAGATCCCTCTGCGTGTAATGACTCTATATAATAGATCGCTCTGTGTGTAATGACTCTATATAATAGATCCCTCTGTGTGTAATGAATATATAATAGATCCCTCTGTGTGTAATGACTCTATATAATAGATCCCTCTCTGTGTAATGACTTTATATAATAGATCCCTCTGTGTGTAATGACTCTATATAATAGATCCCTCTGTGTATAATGACTCTATAATAGATCCCTCTGTGTGTAATGACTCTATATAATAGATCCCTCTGTGTGTAATGACTCTATATAATATATCACTCTGTGTGTAATGACTCTATATAATAGATCCCTCTGTGTGTAATGAATATATAATAGATCCCTCTGTGTGTAATGACTCTATATAATAGATCCCTCTCTGTGTAATGACTATATAATAGATCCCTCTGTGTGCAATGACTATATAATAGATCCCTCTGTGTGAAATGACTCTATATAATAGATCACTCTGTGTGTAATGACTCTATATAGTAGATCCCTCTGTGTGTAATGACTATAATAGATCCTTCTGTGTATAATGACTCTCTATAATAGATCCCTCTGTGTGTAATGACTCTATATAATAGATCCCTCTTTGTGTAATGACTCTATATAATAGATCCCTCTGTGTCTAATGACTCTATATAATAGATCCCTCTGTGTGTAATGACTCTATATAATAGATCCCTCTGTGTGTAATGACTCTATATAATAGATCGCTCTGTGTGTAATGACTCTATATAATAGATCCCTCTGTGTGTAGTGACTCTATATAATAGATCACTCTGTGTGTAATGACTCTATATAATAGATCCCTCTGTGTGTAATGACTCTATATAATAGAACCCTCTGCGTGTAATGACTCTATATAATAGATCCCTCTGCGTGTAATGACTCTATATGATAGATCCCTCGGTGTGTAATGACTCTATATAATAGATCACTCTGTGTGTAATGACTCTATATAATAGATCGCTCTGCGCATAATGGCTCTATATAATAGATCGCTCTGTGTGTAATGACTCTATATAATAGATCCCTCTGTGTGTAGTGACTCTATGTAATAGATCCCTCTGTGTGTAATGACTCTATATAATAGATCTCTCTGTGTGTAATGACTCTATATAATAGATCCCTCTGTGTGTAATGACTCTATATAATAGATCCCTCTGTGTGTAATGACTCTATATAATAGATCTCTCCGTGTGTATTGACTCTATATAATAGATCCCTCTGTGTGTATTGACTCTATATAATAGATCCCTCTGTGTGTAATGACTCTATAAAATAGATCGCTCTGTGTGTAATGACTTGATATAATAGATCTCTCTGTGTATAATGACTCTATATAATAGATCCCTCTGTGTGTAATGACTCTATATAATGGATCCCTCTGTGTGTAATGACTCTATATAATAGATCACTCTGTGTGTAATGACTCTATATAATAGATCACTCAGTGTGTAATGACTCTATATAAAAGATTCCTCTGTGTGTAGTGACTCTATACAATAGATCCCCCTGTGTGTAATGACTCTATATAATAGATCCCTCTGTGTGTAGTGACTCTATATAATAGATCCCTCTGTGTGTAATGACTCTATATAATAGATACCTGTGTGTAATGACTCTGTATAATAGATCCCTCTTTGTGTAATGACTCTTTATAATAGATCCCTCTGTGTGTAATGACTCTATATAATAGATCCCTCTGTGTGTAATGACTCTATATAATAGATCCCTCTGTGTATAATGACTCTATATAATAGATCCCTCTGTGTGTAATGACTCTATATAATAGATCAGTCTGTGTGTAATGACTCTATATAATAGATCCCTCTGTGTGTAATGAATATATAATAGATCCCTCTGTGTGTAATGACTCTATATAATTGATCCCTCTCTGTGTAATGACTTTATATAATAGATCCCTCTGTGTGTAATGACTCTATATAATAGATCCCTCTGTGTGTAATGCCTCTATATAATAGATCCCTCTGTGTATAATGACTCTATATAATAGATCCCTCTGTGTGTAATGACTCTATATAAAAGATCCCTCTGTGTGTAATGACTCTATATAATAGATCACTCTGTGTGTAATGACTCTATATAATAGATCCCTCTGTGTGTAATGAATATATAATAGATCCCTCTGTGTGTAATGACTCTATATAATAGATCCCTCTGTGTGTAATGACTCTATATAATAGATCCCTCTGTGTGTAATGACTCTATATAATAGGTCACTCTGTGTGTAATGACTGTATATAATAGATCCCTCTGTGTGTAATGAATATATAATAGATCCCTCTGTGTGTAATGACTCTATATAATAGATCCCTCTCTGTGTAATGACTTTATATAATAGATCCCTCTGTGTGTAATGACTCTATATAATAGATCCCTCTGTGTGTAATGACCCTATATAATAGATCACTCAGTGTGTAATGACTCTATATAATAGATCCCTGTGTCTGTAATGACTCTATATAATAGATCCCTCTGTGTGTAATGCCTCTATATAATAGATCCCTGTGTCTGTAATGACTCTATATAATAGATCACTGTGTCTGTAATGACTCTATATAATAGATCACTGTGTGTGTAATGACTCTATATAATTGATCCCTCTGTGTGTAATGCCTCTATATAATAGATCCCTATGTGTGTAATGACTCTATATAATAGAGCCCTCTGTGTGTAATGCCTCTATATAATAGATCACTCTGTGTGTAATGACTCTATATAATAGATCCCTCTGTGTGTAATGACTCTATATAATAGATCACTCTGTGTGTAATGACTGTATATAATAGATCACTCTGTGTGTAATGACTCTATATAATAGATCCCCCTGTGTGTAATGACTCTATATAATAGATCCCTCTGTGTGTAATGACTCTATATAATAGATCCCTCTGTGTGTAATGACTCTATATAATAGATCCCTTTGTGTGTAATGACTCTATATAATAGATCCCTCTGTGTGTAATGACTCTATATAATAGATCCCTCTGTGTGTAATGACTATATAATAGATCCCTCTGTGTGAAATGACTCTATATAATAGATCAGTCTGTGTGTAATGACTCTATATAGTAGATCCCTCTGTGTGTAATGACTATAATACATCCTTCTGTGTATAATGACTCTCTATAATAGATCCCTCTGTGTGTAATGACTCTATATAATAGATCCCTCTTTGTGTAATGACTCTATATAATAGATCCCTCTGTGTCTAATGACTCTACATAATAGATCCCTCTGTGTGTAATGACTCTATATAATAGATCCCTCTGTGTGTAATGACTCTATATAATAGATCGCTCTGTGTGTAATGACTCTATATAATAGATCCCTCTGTGTGTAGTGACTCTATATAATAGATCACTCTGTGTGTAATGACTCTATATAATAGATCCCTCTGTGTGTAATGACTCTATATAATAGAACCCTCTGCGTGTAATGACTCTATATAATAGATCCCTCTGCGTGTAATGACTTTATATGATAGATCCCTCGGTGTGTAATGACTCTATATAATAGATCACTCTGTGTGTAATGACTCTATATAATAGATCGCTCTGCGCGTAATGACTCTATATAATAGATCGCTCTGTGTGTAATGACTCTATATAATAGATCCCTCTGTGTGTAGTGACTCTATGTAATAGATCCCTCTGTGTGTAATGACTCTATATAATAGATCTCTCTGTGTGTAATGACTCTATATAATATATCCCTCTGTGTGTAATGACTCTATATAATAGATCCCTCTGTGTGTAATGACTCTATATAATAGATCTCTCTGTGTGTATTGACTCTATATAATAGATCCCTCTGTGTGTATTGACTCTATATAATAGATCCCTCTGTGTGTAATGACTCTATAAAATAGATCGCTCTGTGTGTAATGACTTGATATAATAGATCTCTCTGTGTATAATGACTCTATATAATAGATCCCTCTGTGTGTAATGACTCTATATAATAGATCCCTCTGTGTGTAATGACTCTATATAATAGATCACTCTGTGTGTAATGACTCTATATAATAGATCACTCTGTGTGTAATGACTCTATATAAAAGATTCCTCTGTGTGTAGTGACTCTATACAATAGATCCCCCTGTGTGTAATTACTCTATATAATAGATCCCTCTGTGTGTAGTGACTCTATATAATAGATCCCTCTGTGTGTAATGACTCTATATAATAGATACCTGTGTGTAATGACTCTGTATAATAGATCCCTCTTTGTGTAATGACTCTTTATAATAGATCCCTCTGTGTGTAATGACTCTATATAATAGATCCCTCTGTGTGTAATGACTCTATATAATAGATCCCTCTGTGTATAATGACTCTATATAATAGATCCCTCTGTGTGTAATGACTCTATATAATAGATCAGTCTGTGTGTAATGACTCTATATAATAGATCCCTCTGTGTGTAATGAATATATAATAGATCCCTCTGTGTGTAATGACTCTATATAATAGATCCCTCTCTGTGTAATGACTTTATATAATAGATCCCTCTGTGTGTAATGACTCTATATAATAGATCCCTCTGTGTGTAATGCCTCTATATAATAGATCCCTCTGTGTATAATGACTCTTTATAATAGATCCCTATGTGTGTAATGACTCTATATAATAGATCCCTCTGTGTGTAATGCCTCTTTATAATAGATCCCTGTGTCTGTAATGACTCTATATAATAGATCAATGTGTGTGTAATGACTCTATATAATTGATCCCTCTGTGTGTAATGACTCTATATAATAGATCGCTCTGCGTGTAATGACTCTATATAATAGATCCCTCTGTGTGTAATGACTCTATATAATAGATCCCTCTGTGTGTAATGACTCTATATAATAGATCCCTCTGTGTATAATGACTCTATATAATAGATCTCTCTGTGTGTAATGACTCTATATAATAGATCCCTCTGTGTGTAATGACTCTATATAATAGATTCCTCTGTGTGTAATGAATCTATATAATAGATCCCTCTGTGTGTAATGACTCTATATAATAGATCGCTCTGTGTGTAATGATTCTATATAATAGATCCCTCTGTGTGTAATGACTCTATATAATAGATCGCTTTGTGTGTAATGACTTTATATAATAGATCTCTCTGTGTATAATGACTCTATATAATAGATCCCTCTGTGTGTAATGACTCTATATAAAAGATCCCTCTGCGTGTAATGACTCTATATAATAGATCGCTCTGTGTGTAATGACTCTATATAATAGATCCCTCTGTGTGTAATGAATATATAATAGATCCCTCTGTGTGTACTGACTCTATATAATAGATCCCTCTCTGTGTAATGACTTTATATAATAGATCCCTCTGTGTGTAATGACTCTATATAATAGATCCCTCTGTGTATAATGACTCTATATAATAGATCCCTCTGTGTGTAATGACTCTATATAATAGATCCCTCTGTGTGTAATGACTCTATATAATATATCACTCTGTGTGTAATGACTCTATATAATAGATCCCTCTGTGTGTAATGAATATATAATAGATCCCTCTGTGTGTAATGACTCTATATAATAGATCCCTCTCTGTGTAATGACTTTATATAATAGATCCCTCTGTGTGTAATGACTCTATATAATAGATCCCTCTGTGTGTAATGACTCTATATAATAGATCACTCAGTGTGTAATGACTCTATATAATAGATCCCTGTGTCTGTAATGACTCTATATAATAGATCCCTCTGTGTGTAATGCCTCTATATAATAGATCCCTGTGACTGTAATGACTCTATATAATAGATCAATGTGTGTGTAATGACTCTATATAATTGATCCCTCTGTGTGTAATGACTCTATATAATAGATCGCTCTGCGTGTAATGACTCTATATAATAGATCCCTCTGTGTGTAATGACTCTATATAATAGATCCCTCTGTGTGTAATGACTCTATATAATAGATCCCTCTGTGTATAATGACTCTATATAATAGATCTCTCTGTGTGTAATGACTCTATATAATAGATCCCTCTGTGTGTAATGACTCTATATAATAGATTCCTCTGTGTGTAATGACTCTATATAATAGATCCCTCTGTGTGTAATGACTCTATATAATAGATCGCTCGGTGTGTAATGACTCTATATAATAGATCCCTCTGTGTGTAATGACTCTATATAATAGATCACTTTGTGTGCAATGACTTTATATAATAGATCTCTCTGTGTATAATGACTCTATATAATAGATCCCTCTGTGTGTAATGACTCTATATAATAAATCCCTCTGCGTGTAATGACTCTATATAATAGATCGCTCTGTGTGTAATGACTCTATATAATAGATCCCTCTGTGTGTAATGACTCTATATAATAGATCCCTCTGTGTGTAATGACTCTATATAATAGATCGTTCTGCGTGTAATGACTCTATATAATAGATCCCTCTGTGTGTAATGACTCTATATAATAGATCCCTGTGTGTAATGACTCTATATAATAGATCCCTCTGTGTGTAATGACTCTATATAATAGATCACTCTGTGTGTAATGACTCTATATAATAGATCCCTCTGTGTGTAATGACTCTATATAATATATACCTCTGTGTGTAGTGACTCTATATAATAGATCTCCCTTTGTGTAATGACTCTATATAATAGATCCCTCTGTGTGTAGTGACTCTATATAATAGATCCCTCTGTGTGTAATCACTCTATATAATAGATCACTCTGTGTGTAATGACTCTATATAATAGATCCCCCTGTGTGTAATGACTCTATATATTAGATCCCTCTGTGTGTAATGACTCTATATAATAGATCCCTCTGTGTGTAATGACTCTATATAATAGATCCCTCTTTGTGTAATGACTCTATATAATAGATCGTTCTGCGTGTAATGACTCTATATAATAGATCACTCTGTGTGTAATGACTCTATATAATAGATCCCTCTGTGTGTAATGACTCTATATAATAGATCCCTCTGTGTGTAGTGACTCTATATAATAGATCCCCCTTTGTGTAATGACTCTATATAATAGATCCCTCTGTGTGTAGTGACTCTATATAATAGATCCCTCTGTGTGTAATCACTCTATATAATAGATCCCTCTGTGTGTAATGACTCTATATAATAGATCCCCCTGTGTGTAATGACTCTATATAATAGATCCCTCCGTGTGTAATGACTCTATATAATAGATCCCTCTGTGTGTAATGACTCTATATAATAGATCCCTTTGTGTGTAATGACTCTATATAATAGATCCCTCTGTGTAATGACGCTATATAATAGATCCCTCTGTGTATAATGACTCTATATAATAGATCCCTCTGTGTGTAATGACTCTATATAATAGATCCCTCTGTGTGTAATGACGCTATATAATAGATCCCTCTGTGTGTAATGACTCTTTATAATAGATCCCTCTGTGTGTAATGACTCTATATAATAGATCCCTCTGTGTGTAATGACTCTATATAATAGATCCCTCTGTGTGTAATGACGCTATATAATAGATCCCTCTGTGTGTAATGACTCTTTATAATAGATCCCTCTGTGTGTAATGACTCTATATAATAGATCCCTCTGCGTGTAATGACTCTATATAATAGATCCCTCTGTATGTAATGACTCTATATAATAGATCCCTCTGTGTGTAATGACTCTATATAATAGATCCTTCTGTGTGTAATGACTCTATATAATAGATCGCTCTGCGTGTAATGACTCTATATAGTAGATCCATCTGTGTGTAATGACTCTATATAATAGAACCCTCTGTGTAATGACTCTATATAATAGATCCCTCTGCGTGTAATGACTTTATATAATAGATCCCTCTGCGTGTAATGACTCTATATAATAGATCCCTCTGCGTGTAATGACTCTATATAATATGTCCCTTTGTGTGTAATAACTCTATATAATAGATCCTTCTGTGTGTAATGACTCTATATAATAGATTCCTCTGTGTAATGACTCTATATAATAGATCCCTCTGTGTGTAATAATTTGATATAATAGATCCCTCTGCGTGTAATGACTTTATATAATAGATCCCTCTGCGTGTAATGACTCTATATAATAGATCCCTCTGCGTGTAATGACTCTATATAATAGATCCCTCGGTGTAATGACTCTATATAATAGATCCCTCTGTGAGTAATGACTTTATATAATAGATCCCTCTGTGTGTAATGACTCTATATAATAGATCCCTCTGTGTGTAATGACTCTATATAATTGATCACTCTGTGTGTAATGACTCTATATAATAGATCACTCTGTGTGTAATGACTCTATATAATAGATCACTCTGTGTGTAATGACTCTATATAATAGATCACTCTGTGTGTAATGACTCTATATAATAGATCCCTCTGTGTGCAATGACTCTATATAACAGATCCCTCTGTGTGTAATGACTCTATATAATAGATTCCTCTGTGTGTAATGTCTCTATATAATAGATCCCTCTGTGTGTAATGACTCTATATAATAGATTCCTCTGTGTGTAATGTCTCTATATAATAGATCCCTCTGTGTGTAATGACTCTATATAATAGATCACTCTGTGTGTAATGACTCTATATAATAGATCACTCTGTGTGTAATGACTTTATATAATAGATCCCTCTGTGTGTAATGACTCTATATAATAGATCCCTCTGTGTGTAATGACTCTATATAATAGATCCCTCTGTGTGTAATGACTCTATATAATAGATCACTCTGTGTGTAATGACTCTATATAATAGATCACTCTGTGTGTAATGACTCTATATAATAGATCCCTCTGTGTGCAATGACTCTATATAACAGATCCCTCTGTGTGTAATGACTCTATATAATAGATTCCTCTGTGTGTAATGTCTCTATATAATAGATCCCTCTGTGTGTAATGACTCTATATAATAGATCGATCTGTGTGTAATGACTCTATATAATAGATCACTCTGTGTCATGAAAACAACACCCACTCTTGGGTCAGACCTTGCAGCTCTCTGGCGCCCCCTTATCCTGCTGGTCAAACACGGTATTGACAGAGGATAAGAACGGGTGCAGCTGCTCTCATTTATGTCGACTATTGCGGCACGTGATGTGACAGGACGTATATATACCACCAGTTCCTTCCAGGAACGTATATATACCTCCGACCAGCCACCCTCAAACCACAATATCACATAAATACTGGTATACTGCCACCACCGATCGCTTAACAGGTGGATCTGGTACTTGGTAGGTAACGTGAATTAGCGGGTGAGGAACGTGTTTGCTCGACATAGGACAAGAAGGACGAAGCTGGTAAATAATTAATGATTTACTCCCAAAAGGTGGGCAGTGCTTACAAAATATATACAAGATATTATAAAGGAGACAATTTACATGTATGCATAAACAGTTATTAAAATAAAAGGGATAAGTAATAGCAAAACCTGCTTCACAAGGTGATGGTCTCAGATTCTGTGGGAGGGACGGCTCCCCGGAAATTAGAGGTGATTCTTCTTACGCCGCGTGATGTGCGTGCGTTCGACGTCCCTGAGAAGAATGACCTGAAAATGGCCGATTTGCTTTTTAGTAAGCAGCCAAAACTCTGGGGAACACCCCTTATTTACCTTACAAGGGGGGCTCGGCTTTGCGAGCCCACCCAGCTGCAGAAGACCTAACAGATCCTTCAGATTCCATATCTTGGTGTGGGGGGGTCCCACATCCAAGAGGGAGACATCATCTTGACCGTCACCAATATTCATGAAGATAGATATTAAATATGAAACCTCTATGACGCTCAGAAGCTCAGAATCCATTATCTCAGTTCCCGGTCATTCCTCAGTTATGCAAGTTATACTATTGTAATGGGAAAAAGGTGAGCATTCAAAAAACGTGGTTCCGATGTTTCTGTCAGACCTGTGCGTGATTAAAATTGGCATAAAACGTTTGTACAATTAAACAATGGGATTTTTTGGAGGGATTTTCCGGTTTGTACTAGCGCTTGCCCTGGACTGAGGTTTTATGGCGGGTCATAAAAATTCCTGGTTTGGGGAAAAGCAAAAGTGAGTTCTGTGTCTTCACTTACAAACAGATAGGGGGTGGGTTTTTTTTTCCTTTTTTAAAACATCTCTCATTTTTAAAAACTCGGGCAAAAATACCTTTTGCCTGACACTCTGTGTGTAATGACTCTATATAATAGATCCCTCTGTGTGTAATGACTCTATATAATATATCCCTCTGTGTGTAATGACTCTATATAATTGATCCCTCTGTGTGTAATGACTCTATATAATAGATCCCTCTGTGTGTAATGACTCTATATAATAGATCTCTCTGTGTGTATTGACTCTATATAATAGATCCCTCTGCGTGTAATGACTCTATATAATAGATCCCTCTGTATGTAATGACTCTATATAATAGATCCCTCTGTGTGTAATGACTCTATATAAAAGATCCTTCTGTGTGTAATGACTCTATATAATAGATCGCTCTGCGTGTAATGACTCTATATAGTAGATCCATCTGTGTGTAATGACTCTATATAATAGAACCCTCTGTGTAATGACTCTATATAATAGATCCCTCTGCATGTAATGACTTTATATAATAGATCCCTCTGCGTGTAATGACTCTATATAATAGATC
The DNA here is from genome assembly GCF_046119375.1 of Phyllobates terribilis. Lineage (NCBI taxonomy): Eukaryota > Metazoa > Chordata > Amphibia > Anura > Dendrobatidae > Phyllobates > Phyllobates terribilis. Next base: position 408,963,991 of record NW_027362769.1, on the reverse strand, counting down.
CCTCTGCGTGTAATGACTCTATATAATAGATCCCTTTGTGTGTAATAACTCTATATAATAGATCCCTCTGTGTGTAATGACTCTATATAATAGATTCCTCTGTGTAATGACTCTATATAATAGATCCCTCTGTGTGTAATAATTTTATATAATAGATCCCTCTGTGTGTAATGAATCTATATAATAGATCCCTCTGCGTGTAATGACTCTATATAATAGATCCCTCTGTGTGTAATGACTCTATAAAATAGATCCCTCTGTGTGTAATGACTCTATATAATTGAACCCTCTGCGTGTAATGACTCTATATAATAGATCCCTCTGCGTGTAATGACTCTATATAATAGATCCCTCTGTGTGTAATGACTCTATATAATAGATCCCTCTGTGTGTAATGACTCTATATAATAGATCCCTCGGTGTAATGACTCTATATAATAGATCCCTCTGTGAGTAATGACATTATATAATAGATCCCTCTGTGTGTAATGACTCTATATAATAGATCCCTCTGTGTGTAATGACTCTATATAATAGATCCCTCTGTGTGTAATGACTCTATATAATAGATCCCTCTGTGTGTAATGACTCTATATAATAGATCCCTCTGTGTGTAATGACTTTATATAATAGATCCCTCTGTGTGTAATGACTCTATATAATATATCCTTCTGCGTGTAATGACTCTATATAATAGATCCATCTGTGTGTAATGACTCTATATAATAGATCCCTCTGTGTGTAATGACTCTATATAATAGATCACTCTGTGTGTAATGACTCTATATAATAGATCACTCTGTGTGTAGTGACTCTATATAATAGATCCCTCTGTGTGCAATGACTCTATATAACAGATCTCTCTGTGTGTAATGACTCTATATAATAGATTCCTCTGTGTGTAATGTCTCTATATAATAGATCCCTCTGTGTGTAATGACTCTATATAATAGATCGCTCTGTGTGTAATGACTCTATATAATAGATCACTCTCTGTGTAATGACTCTATATAATAGATTCCTCTGTGTGTACTGACTCTATATAATATATCCCTCTGTGTGTAATGACTCTATATAATTGATCCCTCTGTGTGTAATGACTCTATATAATAGGTCCCTCTGTGTGTAATGACTCTATATAATAGATCCCTCTGTGTGTAATGACTCTATATAATAGATCCCTCTGCGTGTAGTGACTCTATATAATAGATCCCTCTGTGTGTAATGACTCTATATAATAGATCCCTCTGTGTGTAATGACTCTATATAATAGATCCCTCTGTGTGTAATGACTCTATATAATACATCACTCTGTGTGTAATGACTGTATATAATAGATCACTCTGTGTGTAATGACTCTATATAATAGATCCCTCTGTGTGTAATGACTCTATATAATAGATCACTCTGTGTGTAATGACTCTATGTAATAGATTCCTCTGTAATGACTCTATATAAGAGATCCCTTTGTGTGTAATGACTATATAATAGATCCCTCTGTGTGTAATGACTCTATATAATAGATCCCTCTGTGTATAATGACTCTATATAATAGATCCCTCTCTGTGTAATGACTCTATATAATAGATCCCTCTGTGTGTAATGCCTCTATATAATAGATACCTCTGTGTGTAATGCTTCTATATAATAGATGCCTGTGTCTGTAATGACTCTATATAATAGATCCCTCTGTGTGTAATGACTCTATATAATAGATCATTCTGTGTGTAATGACTCTATTTAATAGATCCCTCTGTGTGTAATGACTCTATATAATAGATCCCTCTGTATGTAATGACTCTATATAATAGATCGCATTGCGTGTAATGACTCTATATAATAGATCCCTCTGTGTGTAATGACTCTATATCATAGATCCCTGTGTGTAATGACTCTATATACTAGATCCCTCTGTGTGTAATGACTCTATATAATACATCACTCTGTGTGTAATTACTCTATACAATAGATCCCTCTGTGTGTAATGACTCTATGTAATAGATCACTCTATATAATAGATCACTCTGTGTGTAATGACTCTATATAATAGATCCCTCTGTGTGTAATGACTCTATATAATAGATCCCTCTGTGTGTAATGACTCTATATAATAGATCCCTCTGTGTGTATTGACTTTATATAATAGATCCCTCTGTGTGTAATGACTCTATATAATATATCCTTCTGCGTGTAATGACTCTATATAATAGATCCATCTGTGTGTAATGACTCTATATAATAGATCCCTCTGTGTGTAATGACTCTATATAATAGATCACTCTGTGTGTAATGACTCTATATAATAGATCACTCTGTGTGTAGTGACTCTATATAATAGATCCCTCTGTGTGCAATGACTCTATATAACAGATCTCTCTGTGTGTAATGACTCTATATAATAGATTCCTCTGTGTGTAATGTCTCTATATAATAGATCCCTCTGTGTGCAATGACTCTATATAATAGATCGCTCTGTGTGTAATGACTCTATATAATAGATCACTCTGTGTGTAATGACTCTATATAATAGATCCCTCTGTGTGTACTGACTCTATATAATATATCCCTCTGTGTGTAATGACTCTATATAATTGATCCCTCTGTGTGTAATGACTCTATATAATAGGTCCCTCTGTGTGTAATGACTCTATATAATAGATCCCTCTGTGTGTAATGACTCTATATAATAGATCCCTCTGCGTGTAATGACTCTATATAATAGATCCCTCTGTGTGTAATGACTCTATATAATAGATCACTCTGTGTGTAATGACTCTATATAATAAATCCCTCTGTGTGTAATGACTCCATATAATAGATCCCTCTGTGTGTAATGACTCTATATAATAGATCCCTCTGTGTGTAATGACTCCATGTAATAGATCACTCTGTGTGTAATGACTTTATATAATAGATCCCTCTGTGTGTAATGACTTTATATAATAGATCCCTCTGCGTGTAATGACTTTATATAATAGATCCCTGTGTCTGTAATGACTCTATGTAATAGATCCCTCTGCGTGTAATGACTTTATATAATAGATCCCTCTGTGTGTAATGACTCTATATAATAGATCTCTCTGTGTGTAATGACTCAATATAATAGATCCCTCTGTGTGTAATGACTCTATATAATAGATCCCTCTGTGTGTAATGACTCTATATAATAGATCCCTCTGTGTGTAATGCCTCTATATAATAGATGCCTGTGTCTGTAATGACTCTATATAATAGATCCCTCTGTGTGTAATGACTCTATATAATAGATCATTCTGTGTGTAATGACTCTATTTAATAGATCCCGCTGTGTGTAATGACTCCATATAATAGATCCCTCTGTGAGTAATGACACTATATAATAGATCCCTCTGTGTGTAATGACTCTATATAATAGATCCCTCTGTGTGTAATGACTCTATATAATTGATCACTCTGTGTGTAATGACTCTATATAATAGATCACTCTATATAGTAGATCCATCTGTGTGTAATGACTCTATATAATAGAACCCTCTGTGTAATGACTCTATATAATAGATCCCTCTGTGTGTAATGACTTTATATAATAGATCCCTCTGCGTGTAATGACTCTATATAATAGATCCCTCTGCGTGTAATGACTCTATATAATAGATCCCTCTGCGTGTAATGACTCTATATAATAGATCCCTCGGTGTAATGACTCTATATAATAGATCCCTCTGTGAGTAATGACTTTATATAATAGATCCCTCTGTGTGTAATGACTCTATATAATAGATCCCTCTGTGTGTAATGACTCTATATAATTGATCACTCTGTGTGTAATGACTCTATATAATAGATCACTCTATATAATAGATCACTCTGTGTGTAATGACTCTATATAATAGATTCCTCTGTGTGTAATGACTCTATATAATAGATTCCTCTGTGTGTAATGACTTTATATAATAGATCCCTCTGTGTGTAATGACTCTATATAATAGATCATTCTGTGTGTAATGACTCTATTTAATAGATCCCGCTGTGTGTAATGACTCCATATAATAGATCCCTCTGTGTGTAATGACACTATATAATAGATCCCTCTGTGTGTAATGACTCTATATAATAGATCCCTCTGTATGTAATGACTCTATATAATAGATCGCTCTACGTGTAATGACTCTATATAATAGATCCCTCTGTGTGTAATGACTCTATATCATAGATCCCTGTGTGTAATGACTCTATATAATAGATCCCTCTGTGTGTAATGACTCTATATAATAGATCATTCTGTGTGTAATGACTCTATATAATAGATCCCTCTGTGTGTAATGACTCTATATAATAGATCCCTCTGTGTGTAGTGACTCTATATAATAGATCCCCTTTATGTAATGACTCTATATAATAGATCCCTCTGTGTGTAGTGACTCTATATAATAGATCCCTCTGTGTGTAATGACTCTATATAATATATCCCTCTGTGTGTAATGACTCTATATAATTGATCCCTCTGTGTGTAATGACTCTATATAATAGATCCCTCTGTGTGTAATGAATCTATATAATAGATCCCTCTGAGTGTAATGATTCTATATAATAGATCCCTCTGCGTGTAATGACTCTGTATAATAGATTCCTCTGTATGTAATGACTCTGTATAATAGATCCCTCTGTGTGTAATGACTCTATATAATAGATCCCTCTGTGTGTAATGACTATATAATAGATCGCTCTGCGTGTAATGACTCTATATAGTAGATCCATCTGTGTGTAATGACTCTATATAATAGAACCCTCTGTGTAATGACTCTATATAATAGATCCCTCTGTGTGTAATGACTTTATATAATAGATCCCTCTGCGTGTAATGACTCTATATAATAGATCCCTCTGCGTGTAATGACTCTATATAATAGATCCCTCTGCGTGCAATGACTCTATATAATAGATCCCTCGGTGTAATGACTCTATATAATAGATCCCTCTGTGAGTAATGACTTTATATAACAGATCCCTCTGTGTGTAATGACTCTATATAATAGATCCCTCTGTGTGTAATGTCTCTATATAATTGATCACTCTGTGTGTAATGACTCTATATAATAGATCACTCTATATAATAGATCACTCTGTGTGTAATGACTCTATATAATAGATTCCTCTGTGTGTAATGACTCTATATAATAGATCCCTCTGTGTGTAATGACTTTATATAATAGATCCCTCTGTGTGTAATGACTCTATATAATAGATCATTCTGTGTGTAATGACTCTATTTAATAGATCCCGCTGTGTGTAATGACTCCATATAATAGATCCCTCTGTGTGTAATGACACTATATAATAGATCCCTCTGTGTGTAATGACTCTATATAATAGATCCCTCTGTATGTAATGACTCTATATAATAGATCGCTCTGCGTGTAATGACTCTATATAATAGATCCCTCTGTGTGTAATGACTCTATATCATAGATCCCTGTGTGTAATGACTCTATATAATAGATCCCTCTGTGTGTAATGACTCTATATAATAGATCACTCTGTGTGTAATGACTCTATATAATAGATCCCTCTGTGTGTAATGACTCTATATAATAGATCCCTCTGTGTGTAGTGACTCTATATAATAGATCCCCCTTTGTGTAATGACTCTATATAATAGATCCCTCTGTGTGTAGTGACTCTATATAATAGATCCCCCTTTGTGTAATGACTCTATATAATAGATCCCTCTGTGTGTAATGACTCTATATAATATATCCCTCTGTGTGTAATGACCCTATATAATTGATCCCTCTGTGTGTAATGACTCTATATAATAGATCCCTCTGTGTGTAATGACTCTATATAATAGATCCCTCTGTGTGTAATGACTCTATATAATAGATCCCTCTGCGTGTAATGATTGTATATAATAGATCCCTCTGTATGTAATGACTCTATATAATAGATCCCTCTGTGTGTAATGACTCTATATAATAGATCCCTCTGTGTGTAATGACTCTATATAATAGATCCCTCTGTGTGTAATGACTATATAATAGATCGCTCTGCGTGTAATGACTCTATATAGTAGATTCATCTGTGTGTAATGACTCTATATAATAGAACCCTCTGTGTAATGACTCTATATAATAGATCCCTCTGTGTGTAATGACTTTATATAATAGATCCCTCTGCGTGTAATGACTCTATATAATAGATCCCTCTGCGTGTAATGACTCTATATAATAGATCCCTCTGCGTGTAATGACTCTATATAATAGATCCCTCGGTGTAATGACTCTATATAATAGATCCCTCTGTGAGTAATGACTTTATATAATAGATCCCTCTGTGTGTAATGACTCTATATAATAGATCCCTCTGTGTGTAATGACTCTATATAATTGATCACTCTGTGTGTAATGACTCTATATAATAGATCACTCTATATAATAGATCACTCTATGTGTAATGACTCTATATAATAGATTCCTCTGTGTGTAATGACTCTATATAATAGATCCCTCTGTGTGTAATGACTTTATATAATAGATCCCTCTGTGTGTAATGACTCTATATAATAGATCATTCTGTGTGTAATGACTCTATTTAATAGATCCCGCTGTGTGTAATGACTCCATATAATAGATCCCTCTGTGTGTAATGACACTATATAATAGATCCCTCTGTGTGTAATGACTCTATATAATAGATCCCTCTGTATGTAATGACTCTATATAATAGATCGCTCTGCGTGTAATGACTCTATATAATAGATCCCTCTGTGTGTAATGACTCTATATCATAGATCCCTGTGTGTAATGACTCTATATAATAGATCCCTCTGTGTGTAATGACTCTATATAATAGATCACCCTGTGTGTAATGACTCTATATAATAGATCCCTCTGTGTGTAATGACTCTATATAATAGATCCCTCTGTGTGTAGTGACTCTATATAATAGATCCCCCTTTGTGTAATGACTCTATATAATAGATCCCTCTGTGTGTAGTGACTCTATATAATAGATCCCTCTGTGTGTAATGACTCTATATAATATATCCCTCTGTGTGTAATGACTCTATATAATTGATCCCTCTGTGTGTAATGACTCTATATAATAGATCCCTCTGTGTGTAATGACTCTATATAATAGATCCCTCTGTGTGTAATGACTCTATATAATAGATCCCTCTGCGTGTAATGACTCTATATAATAGATCCCTCTGTATGTAATGACTCTATATAATAGATCCCTCTGTGTGTAATGACTCTATATAATAGATCCCTCTGTGTGTAATGACTCTATATAATAGATCCCTCTGTGTGTAATGACTATATAATAGATCGCTCTGCGTGTAATGACTCTATATAGTAGATCCATCTGTGTGTAATGACTCTATATAATAGAACCCTCTGTGTAATGACTCTATATAATAGATCCCTCTGTGTGTAATGACTTTATATAATAGATCCCTCTGCGTGTAATGACTCTATATAATAGATCCCTCTGCGTGTAATGACTCTATATAATAGATCCCTCTGCGTGTAATGACTCTATATAATAGATCCCTCGGTGTAATGACTCTATATAATAGATCCCTCTGTGAGTAATGACTTTATATAATAGATCCCTCTGTGTGTAATGACTCTATATAATAGATCCCTCTGTGTGGAATGACTCTATATAATTGATCACTCTGTGTGTAATGACTCTATATAATAGATCACTCTATATAATAGATCACTCTGTGTGTAATGACTCTATATAATAGATTCCTCTGTGTGTAATGACTCTATATAATAGATCCCTCTGTGTGTAATGACTTTATATAATAGATCCCTCTGTGTGTAATGACTCTATATAATATATCCCTCTGCGTGTAATGACTCTATATAATAGATCCCTCTGTGTGTAATGACTCTATATAATAGATCCCTCTGTGTGTAATGACTCTATATAATAGATCACTCTGAGTGTAATGACTATATAATAGATCACTCTGTGTGTAATGACTCTATATAATAGATCCCTCTGTGTGTAATGACTCTATATAATAGATCCTTCTGTGTGTAATGACTCTATATAATAGATCGCTCTGCGTGTAATGACTCTATATAGCAGATCCATCTGTGTGTAATGACTCTATATAATAGAACCCTCTGTGTAATGACTCTATATAATAGATCCCTCTGCGTGTAATGACTTTATATAATAGATCCCTCTGCGTGTAATGACTCTATATAATAGATCCCTCTGCGTGTAATGACTCTATATAATAGATCCCTTTGTGTGTAATAACTCTATATAATAGATCCCTCTGTGTGTAATGACTCTATATAATAGATTCCTCTGTGTAATGACTCTATATAATAGATCCCTCTGTGTGTAATAATTTTATATAATAGATCCCTCTGTGTGTAATGAATCTATATATAGTAGATCCCTCTGCGTGTAATGACTCTATATAATAGATCCCTCTGTGTGTAATGACTCTATAAAATAGATCCCTCTGTGTGTAATGACTCTATATAATTGAACCCTCTGCGTGTAATGACTCTATATAATTTATCCCTCTGCGTGTAATGACTCTTTATAATAGATACCTCTGTGTGTAATGACTCTATATAATAGATCACTCTGTGTGTAATGACTCTATATAATAGATTCCTCTGTGAGTAATGACTTTATATAATAGATCCCTCTGTGTGTAATGACTCTATATAATAGATCCCTCTGTGTGTAATGACTCTATATAATTGATCACTCTCTGTGTAATGACTCTATGTAATAGATCACTCTATATAATAGATCACTCTGTGTGTAATGACTCTATATAATAGATCCCTCTGTGTGTAATGACTCTATATAATAGATCCCTCTGTGTGTAATGACTCTATATAATAGATCCCTCTGTGTGTAATGACTTTATATAATAGATCCCTCTGTGTGTAATGACTCTATATAATATATCCCTCTGCGTGTAATGACTCTATATAATAGATCCCTCTGTGTGTAATGACTCTATATAATAGATCCCTCTGTGTGTAATGACTCTATATAATAGATCACTCTGTGTGTAATGACTCTATATAATAGATCACTCTGTGTGTAATGACTCTATATAATAGATCCCTCTGTGTGCAATGACTCTATATAACAGATCTCTCTGTGTGTAATGACTCTATATAATAGATTCCTCTGTGTGTAATGTCTCTATATAATAGATCCCTCTGTGTGTAATGACTCTATATAATAGATCGCTCTGTGTGTAATGACTCTATATAATAGATCCCTCTGTGTGTAATGACTTTATATAATAGATCCCTCTGTGTGTAATGACTCTATATAATAGATCATTCTGTGTGTAATGACTCTATTTAATAGATCCCGCTGTGTGTAATGACTCCATATAATAGATCCCTCTGTGTGTAATGACACTATATAATAGATCCCTCTGTGTGTAATGACTCTATATAATAGATCCCTCTGTATGTAATGACTCTATATAATAGATCGCTCTGCGTGTAATGACTCTATATAATAGATCCCTCTGTGTGTAATGACTCTATATCATAGATCCCTGTGTGTAATGACTCTATATAATAGATCCCTCTGTGTGTAATGACTCTATATAATAGATCACTCTGTGTGTAATGACTCTATATAATAGATCCCTCTGTGTGTAATGACTCTATATAATAGATCCCTCTGTGTGTAGTGACTCTATATAATAGATCCCCCTTTGTGTAATGACTCTATATAATAGATCCCTCTGTGTGTAGTGACTCTATATAATAGATCCCCCTTTGTGTAATGACTCTATATAATAGATCCCTCTGTGTGTAATGACTCTATATAATATATCCCTCTGTGTGTAATGACCCTATATAATTGATCCCTCTGTGTGTAATGACTCTATATAATAGATCCCTCTGTGTGTAATGACTCTATATAATAGATCCCTCTGTGTGTAATGACTCTATATAATAGATCCCTCTGCGTGTAATGACTGTATATAATAGATCCCTCTGTATGTAATGACTCTATATAATAGATCCCTCTGTGTGTAATGACTCTATATAATAGATCCCTCTGTGTGTAATGACTCTATATAATAGATCCCTCTGTGTGTAATGACTATATAATAGATCGCTCTGCGTGTAATGACTCTATATAGTAGATTCATCTGTGTGTAATCACTCTATATAATAGAACCCTCTGTGTAATGACTCTATATAATAGATCCCTCTGTGTGTAATGACTTTATATAATAGATCCCTCTGCGTGTAATGACTCTATATAATAGATCCCTCTGCGTGTAATGACTCTATATAATAGATCCCTCTGCGTGTAATGACTCTATATAATAGATCCCTCGGTGTAATGACTCTATATAATAGATCCCTCTGTGAGTAATGACTTTATATAATAGATCCCTCTGTGTGTAATGACTCTATATAATAGATCCCTCTGTGTGTAATGACTCTATATAATTGATCACTCTGTGTGTAATGACTCTATATAATAGATCACTCTATATAATAGATCACTCTATGTGTAATGACTCTATATAATAGATTCCTCTGTGTGTAATGACTCTATATAATAGATCCCTCTGTGTGTAATGACTTTATATAATAGATCCCTCTGTGTGTAATGACTCTATATAATAGATCATTCTGTGTGTAATGACTCTATTTAATAGATCCCGCTGTGTGTAATGACTCCATATAATAGATCCCTCTGTGTGTAATGACACTATATAATAGATCCCTCTGTGTGTAATGACTCTATATAATAGATCCCTCTGTATGTAATGACTCTATATAATAGATCGCTCTGCGTGTAATGACTCTATATAATAGATCCCTCTGTGTGTAATGACTCTATATCATAGATCCCTGTGTGTAATGACTCTATATAATAGATCCCTCTGTGTGTAATGACTCTATATAATAGATCACCCTGTGTGTAATGACTCTATATAATAGATCCCTCTGTGTGTAATGACTCTATATAATAGATCCCTCTGTGTGTAGTGACTCTATATAATAGATCCCCCTTTGTGTAATGACTCTATATAATAGATCCCTCTGTGTGTAGTGACTCTATATAATAGATCCCTCTGTGTGTAATGACTCTATATAATATATCCCTCTGTGTGTAATGACTCTATATAATTGATCCCTCTGTGTGTAATGACTCTATATAATAGATCCCTCTGTGTGTAATGACTCTATATAATAGATCCCTCTGTGTGTAATGACTCTATATAATAGATCCCTCTGCGTGTAATGACTCTATATAATAGATCCCTCTGTATGTAATGACTCTATATAATAGATCCCTCTGTGTGTAATGACTCTATATAATAGATCCCTCTGTGTGTAATGACTCTATATAATAGATCCCTCTGTGTGTAATGACTATATAATAGATCGCTCTGCGTGTAATGACTCTATATAGTAGATCCATCTGTGTGTAATGACTCTATATAATAGAACCCTCTGTGTAATGACTCTATATAATAGATCCCTCTGTGTGTAATGACTTTATATAATAGATCCCTCTGCGTGTAATGACTCTATATAATAGATCCCTCTGCGTGTAATGACTCTATATAATAGATCCCTCTGCGTGTAATGACTCTATATAATAGATCCCTCGGTGTAATGACTCTATATAATAGATCCCTCTGTGAGTAATGACTTTATATAATAGATCCCTCTGTGTGTAATGACTCTATATAATAGATCCCTCTGTGTGGAATGACTCTATATAATTGATCACTCTGTGTGTAATGACTCTATATAATAGATCACTCTATATAATAGATCACTCTGTGTGTAATGACTCTATATAATAGATTCCTCTGTGTGTAATGACTCTATATAATAGATCCCTCTGTGTGTAATGACTTTATATAATAGATCCCTCTGTGTGTAATGACTCTATATAATATATCCCTCTGCGTGTAATGACTCTATATAATAGATCCCTCTGTGTGTAATGACTCTATATAATAGATCCCTCTGTGTGTAATGACTCTATATAATAGATCACTCTGAGTGTAATGACTATATAATAGATCACTCTGTGTGTAATGACTCTATATAATAGATCCCTCTGTGTGTAATGACTCTATATAATAGATCCTTCTGTGTGTAATGACTCTATATAATAGATCGCTCTGCGTGTAATGACTCTATATAGCAGATCCATCTGTGTGTAATGACTCTATATAATAGAACCCTCTGTGTAATGACTCTATATAATAGATCCCTCTGCGTGTAATGACTTTATATAATAGATCCCTCTGCGTGTAATGACTCTATATAATAGATCCCTCTGCGTGTAATGACTCTATATAATAGATCCCTTTGTGTGTAATAACTCTATATAATAGATCCCTCTGTGTGTAATGACTCTATATAATAGATTCCTCTGTGTAATGACTCTATATAATAGATCCCTCTGTGTGTAATAATTTTATATAATAGATCCCTCTGTGTGTAATGAATCTATATATAGTAGATCCCTCTGCGTGTAATGACTCTATATAATAGATCCCTCTGTGTGTAATGACTCTATAAAATAGATCCCTCTGTGTGTAATGACTCTATATAATTGAACCCTCTGCGTGTTATGACTCTATATAATAGATCCCTCTGCGTGTAATGACTCTTTATAATAGATACCTCTGTGTGTAATGACTCTATATAATAGATCACTCTGTGTGTAATGACTCTATATAATAGATTCCTCTGTGAGTAATGACTTTATATAATAGATCCCTCTGTGTGTAATGACTCTATATAATAGATCCCTCTGTGTGTAATGACTCTATATAATTGATCACTCTCTGTGTAATGACTCTATGTAATAGATCACTCTATATAATAGATCACTCTGTGTGTAATGACTCTATATAATAGATCCCTCTGTGTGTAATGACTCTATATAATAGATCCCTCTGTGTGTAATGACTCTATATAATAGATCCCTCTGTGTGTAATGACTTTATATAATAGATCCCTCTGTGTGTAATGACTCTATATAATATATCCCTCTGCGTGTAATGACTCTATATAATAGATCCCTCTGTGTGTAATGACTCTATATAATAGATCCCTCTGTGTGTAATGACTCTATATAATAGATCACTCTGTGTGTAATGACTCTATATAATAGATCACTCTGTGTGTAATGACTCTATATAATAGATCCCTCTGTGTGCAATGACTCTATATAACAGATCTCTCTGTGTGTAATGACTCTATATAATAGATTCCTCTGTGTGTAATGTCTCTATATAATAGATCCCTCTGTGTGTAATGACTCTATATAATAGATCGCTCTGTGTGTAATGACTCTATATAATAGATCACTCTGTGTGTAATGACTCTATATAATAGATCCCCCTGTGTGTACTGACTCTATATAATATATCCCTCTGTGTGTAATGACTCTATATAATTGATCCCTCTGTGTGTAATGACTCTATATAATAGATCCCTCTACGTGTAATGACTCTATATAATAGATCCCTCTGTGTGTAATGACTCTATATAATAGACCCCTCTGTGTGTAATGACTCTATATAATAGATCCCTCTGTGTGTAATGACTCTATATAATAGAACCCTCTGTGTAATGACTCTATATAATAGATCCCTCTGTGTGTAATGACTTTATATAATAGATCCCTCTGTGTGTAATGACTCTATATAATAGATCCCTCTGTGTGTAATGACTCTATATAATACATCACTCTGTGTGTAATGACTCTTTATAATAGATCACTCTGTGTGTAATGACTCTATATAATAGATCCCTCTGTGTGTAATGACTCTATATAATAGATCACTCTGTGTGTAATGACTCTATGTAATAGATTCCTCTGTAATGACTCTATATAATAGATCCCTTTGTGTGTAATGACTATATAATAGATCCCTCTGTGTGTAATGACTCTATATAATAGATCCCTCTGTGTATAATGACTCTATATAATAGATCCCTCTCTGTGTAATGACTCTATATAATAGATCCCTCTGTGTGTAATGCCTCTATATAATAGATACCTCTGTGTGTAATGTCTCTATATAATAGATCCCTCTGTGTGTAATGACTCTATATAATAGATCCCTCTGTGTGTAATGACTCTATATAATAGAACCCTCTGTGTAATGACTCTATATAATAGATCCCTCTGTGTGTAATGACTTTATATAATAGATCCCTCTGCGTGTAATGACTCTATATAATAGATCCCTCTGCGTGTAATGACTCTATATAATAGATCCCTCTGCGTGTAATGACTCTATATAATAGATCCCTCGGTGTAATGACTCTATATAATAGATCCCTCTGTGAGTAATGACTTTATATAATAGATCCCTCTGTGTGTAATGACTCTATATAATAGATCCCTCTGTGTGTAATGACTCTATATAATTGATCACTCTGTGTGTAATGACTCTATATAATAGATCACTCTATATAATAGATCACTCTGTGTGTAATGACTCTATATAATAGATTCCTCTGTGTGTAATGACTCTATATAATAGATCCCTCTGTGTGTAATGACTTTATATAATAGATCCCTCTGTGTGTAATGACTCTATATAATATATCCCTCTGCGTGTAATGACTCTATATAATAGATCCCTCTGTGTGTAATGACTCTATATAATAGATCCCTCTGTGTGTAATGACTCTATATAATAGATCCCTCTGTGTGCAATGACTCTATATAACAGATCCCTCTGTGTGTAATGACTCTATATAATAGATTCCTCTGTGTGTAATGTCTCTATATAATAGATCCCTCTGTGTGTAATGACTCTATATAATAGATCCCTCTGTGTGTAATGACTTTATATAATAGATCCCTCTGCGTGTAATGACTCTATATAATAGATCCCTCTGCGTGTAATGACTCTATATAATAGATCCCTCTGCGTGTAATGACTCTATATAATAGATCCCTCGGTGTAATGACTCTATATAATAGATCCCTCTGTGAGTAATGACTTTATATAATAGATCCCTCTGTGTGTAATGACACTATATAATAGATCCCTCTGTGTGTAATGACTCTATATAATTGATCACTCTGTGTGTAATGACTCTATATAATAGATCACTCTATATAATAGATCACTCTGTGTGTAATGACTCTATATAATAGATCCCTCTGTGTGTAATGACTCTATATAATAGATCCCTCTGTGTGTAATGACTTTATATAATA
Organism: Phyllobates terribilis; assembly: GCF_046119375.1. Classification (NCBI taxonomy): domain Eukaryota; kingdom Metazoa; phylum Chordata; class Amphibia; order Anura; family Dendrobatidae; genus Phyllobates; species Phyllobates terribilis. The sequence continues at coordinate 408,948,766 of NW_027362769.1, read as the reverse complement.
GATCCCTCTGTGTGTAATGACTCTATATAATATATCCCTCTGCGTGTAATGACTCTATATAATAGATCCCTCTGTGTGTAATGACTCTATATAATAGATCCCTCTGTGTGTAATGACTCTATATAATAGATCACTCTGTGTGTAATGACTATATAATAGATCACTCTGTGTGTAATGACTCTATATAATAGATCCCTCTGTGTGCAATGACTCTATATAACAGATCCCTCTGTGTGTAATGACTCTATATAATAGATTCCTCTGTGTGTAATGTCTCTATATAATAGATCCCTCTGTGTGTAATGACTCTATATAATAGATCCCTCTGTGTGTAATGACTCCATATAATAGATCCCTCTGTGTGTAATAACTCTATATAATAGATCCCTCTGTGTGTTATGACTCCAAATAATAGATCCCTCTGTGTGTAATGACTCTATATAATAGATCCCTCTGTGTGTAATGACTCCATGTAATAGATCACTCTGTGTGTAATGACTCTTTATAATAGATCCCTCTGTGTGCAATGACTTTATATAATAGATCCCTCTGCGTGTAATGACTTTATATATTAGATCCCTGTGTCTGTAATGACTCTATGTAATAGATCCCTCTGCGTGTAATGACTTTATATAATAGATCCCTGTGTCTGTAATGACTCTATGTAATAGATCCCTCTGTGTGTAATGACTCTATATAATAGATCCCTCTGCGTGTAATGACTCTATATAATAGATCCCTCTGTATGTAATGACTCTATATAATAGATCCCTCTGTGTGTAATGACTCTATATAATAGATCCCTCTGTGTGTAATGACTCTATATAATAGATCCCTCTGTGTGTAATGACTATATAATAGATCGCTCTGCGTGCAATGACTCTATATAGTACATCCATCTGTGTGTAATGACTCTATATAATAGAGCCCTCTGTGTAATGACTCTATATAATAGATCCCTCTGTGTGTAATGACTTTATATAATAGATCCCTCTGCGTGTAATGACTCTATATAATAGATCCCTCTGTGTGTAATGACTCTATATAATAGATCCCTCTGTGTGTAATGACTCTATATAATAGAACCCTCTGTGTAATGACTCTATATAATAGATCCCTCTGTGTGTAATGACTCTATATAATAGATCCCTCTGTGTGTAATGACTCTATATAATAGAACCCTCTGTGTAATGACTCTATATAATAGATCCCTCTGTGTGTAATGACTTTATATAATAGATCCCTCTGTGTGTAATGACTCTATATAATAGATCCCTCTGTGTGTAATGACTCTATATAATACATCACTCTGTGTGTAATGACTCTTTATAATAGATCACTCTGTGTGTAATGACTCTATATAATAGATCCCTCTGTGTGTAATGACTCTATATAATAGATCACTCTGTGTGTAATGACTCTATGTAATAGATTCCTCTGTAATGACTCTATATAATAGATCCCTTTGTGTGTAATGACTATATAATAGATCCCTCTGTGTGTAATGACTCTATATAATAGATCCCTCTGTGTATAATGACTCTATATAATAGATCCCTCTCTGTGTAATGACTCTATATATTAGATCCCTCTGTGTGTAATGCCTCTATATAATAGATACCTCTGTGTGTAATGTCTCTATATAATAGATCCCTCTGTGTGTAATGACTCTATATAATAGATCCCTCTGTGTGTAATGACTCTATATAATAGATCCCTCTGTTTACTGACTCTATATAATAGATCCCTCTGTGTGTAATGACTCCATATAATAGATCCCTCTGTGTGTAATGACTCTATATAATAGATCCCTCTGTGTGTAATGACTCCATATAATAGATCCCTCTGTGTGTAATGGCTCTATATAATAGATCCCTCTGTGTGTAATGACTCCATGTAATAGATCACTCTGTGTGTAATGACTCTATATAATAGATCCCTCTGTGTGTAATGACTTTATATAATAGATCCCTCTGCGTGTAATGACTTTATATAATAGATCCCTGTGTCTGTAATGACTCTATGTAATAGATCCCTCTGCGTGTAATGACTTTATATAATAGATCCCTCTGTGTGTAATGACTCTATATAATAGATCTCTCTGTGTGTAATGACTCAATATAATAGATCCCTCTGTGTGTAATGACTCTATATAATAGATCCCTCTGTGTGTAATGACTCTATATAATAGATCCCTCTGTGTGTAATGCCTCTATATAATAGATGCCTGTGTCTGTAATGACTCTATATAATAGATCCCTCTGCGTGTAATGACTCTATATAATAGATCCCTCTGCGTGTAATGACTCTATATAATAGATCCCTCTGCGTGTAATGACTCTATATAATAGATCCCTCTGCGTGTAATGACTCTATATAATAGATCCCTCTGCGTGTAATGACTCTATATAATAGATCCCTCGGTGTAATGACTCTATATAATAGATCCCTCTGTGAGTAATGACTTTATATAATAGATCCCTCTGCGTGTAATGACTTTATATAATAGATCCCTGTGTCTGTAATGACTCTATGTAATAGATCCCTCTGTGTGTAATGACTCTATATAATAGATCCCTCTGTGTGTAATGACTCTATATAATAGATCCCTCTGTATGTAATGACTCTATATAACAGATCCCTCTGTGTGTAATGACTCTATATAATAGATCCCTCTGTGTGTAATGACTCTATATAATAGATCCCTCTGTGTGTAATGACTATATAATAGATCGCTCTGCGTGTAATGACTCTATATAGTAGATCCATCTGTGTGTAATGAATCTATATAATAGAACCCTCTGTGTAATGACTCTATATAATAGATCCCTCTGTGTGTAATGACTTGATATAATAGATCCCTCTGCGTGTAAAGACTCTATATAATAGATCCCTCCGTGTGTAATGACTCTATATAATAGATCCCTCTGTGTGTAATGCCTCTATATAATAGATCCCTCTGTGTGTAATGACTCTATATAATACATCACTCTGTGTGTAATGACTCTTTATAATAGATCACTCTGTGTGTAATGACTCTATATAATAGATCCCTCTGTGTGTAATGACTCTATATAATAGATCACTCTGTGTGTAATGACTCTATATAATAGATCCCTCTGTGTGTACTGACTCTATATAATAGATCCCTCTGTGTGTAATGACTCTATATAATAGATCCCTCTGTGTAATGACTCTATATAATAGATCCCTCTGTGTATAATGACTCTATATAATAGATTCCTCTATAATGACTCTATATAATAGATCCCTCTGCGTGTAATGACTTTATATAATAGATCCCTCTGTGTGTAATGACTCAATATAATAGATCCCTCTGTGTGTAATGACTCTATATAATACATCACTCTGTGTGTAATGACTCAATATAATAGATCCCTCTGTGTGTAATGACTTTATATAATAGATCCCTCTGTGTGTAATGACTCAATATAATAGATCCCTCTGTGTGTAATGACTCTATATAATACATCACTCTGTGTGTAATGACTCTTTATAATAGATCACTCTGTGTGTAATGACTCTATATAATAGATCCCTCTGTGTGTAATGACTCTATATAATAGATCACTCTGTGTGTAATGACTCTATATAATAGATCCCTCTGTGTGTACTGACTCTATATAATAGATCCCTCTGTGTGTAATGACTCTATATAATAGATCCCTCTGTGTAATGACTCTATATAATAGATCCCTCTGTGTATAATGACTCTATATAATAGATTCCTCTATAATGACTCTATATAATAGATCCCTCTGCGTGTAATGACTTTATATAATAGATCCCTATGTCTGTAATAACTCTATGTAATAGATCCCTCTGCGTGTAATGACTTTATATAATAGATCCCTCTTTGTGTAATGACTCTATATAATAGATCTCTCTGTGTGTAATGACTCAATATAATAGATCCCTCTGTGTGTAATGACTCTATATAATAGATCCCTGTGTGTGATGATTCTATATAATAGATCCCTCTATGTGTAATGACTCTATATAATAGATCACTCTGTGTGTAATGACTCTATATAATAGATCCCTCTGTGTGTAATGACTCTATATAATAGATCCCTCTGTGTGTAGTGACTCTATATAATAGATCCCCCTTTGTGTAATGACTCTATATAATAGATCCCTCTGTGTGTAGTGACTCTATATAATAGATCCCTCTGTGTGTAATCACTCTATATAATAGATCACTCTGTGTGTAATGACTCTATATAATAGAACCCCCTGTGTGTAATGACTCTATATAATAGATCACTCTGTGTGTAATGACTCTATATAATAGATCCCTCTGTGTGTAATGACTCTATATAATAGATCCCTTTGTGTGTAATGACTCTATATAATAGATCCCTCTGTGTGTAATGACGCTATATAATAGATCCCTCTGTGTGTAATGACTATATAATAGATCCCTCTGTGTGTAATGACTCTATATAGTAGATCACTCTGTGTGTAATGACTCTATATAATAGATCCCTCTGTGTGTAATGACTCTATATAATAGATCACTCTGTGTGTAATGACTCTATATAATAGATCCCTCTGTGTGTAATGACTCTATATAATAGATCCCTCTGTGTGTAATGACTCTATATAATGGATCCCTCTGTGTGTAATGACTCTATATAATAGATCCCTCTGTGTGTAATGACTCTATATAATAGATCCCTCTGTGTGTAATGACTCTATATAATAGATCCCTCTGTGTGTATTGACTCTATATAATAGATTCCTCTGTAATGACTCTATATAATAGATCCCTCTGTATGTAATGACTCCATATAATAGATCCCTCTGTGTGTAATGACTCTATATAATAGATCCCTCTGTGTATAAAGACTCTATATAATAGATCCCTCTGTGTGTAATGACTATATAATAGATCCCTCTGTGTGTAATGCCTCTATATAATAGATCGCTCTGTGTGTAATGACTCTATATAATAGATCCCTCTGTGTGTAATGACTCTATATAATAGATCCCTCTGTGTGTAATGCCTCTATATAATAGATAGCTCTTTGTGTAATGACTCTATATAATAGATCACTCTGTGTGTAATGACTCTATATAATAGATCACTCTGTGTGGAATGACTCTATATAATAGATCCATCTGTGTGTAATGACTCTATATAATAGATCACTCTGTGTGTAATGACTCTATATAACAGATCCCTCTGTGTGTAATGACTCTATATAATAGATCCCTCTGTGTATAATGACTCTATATAATAGATCCCTCTGTGTGTAATGACTCTATATAATAGATCCCTCTGTGTGTAATGACTCTATATAATAGATCCCTCTGTGTGTAATGACTCTATATAATAGATCCCTCTGTGTGTAATGACTCTATATAATAGATCCCTCTGTGTGTAATGACTCTATATAATAGATCCCTCTTTGTGTAATGACTCTATATAATAGATCCCTCTGTGTGTAATGGCTCCATATAATAGATCCCTGTGTGTAATATGACTCTATATAATAGATCCCTCTGTGTTTAATGACTCTATATAATAGATCACTCTGTGTGTAATGACTCTATATAATAGATTCCTCTGTAATGACTCTATATAATAGATCTCTCTGTGTATAATGACTCTATATACTAGATCCCTCTGTGTGTAATGACTCTATATAATAGATCCCTCTGTGTGTAATGACTCTATATAATAGATCACTCTGTGTGTAATGACTCTATATAATAGATGACTCTGTGTGTAATGACTCTATATAATAGATCCCTCTGTGTATAATGACTCTATATAATAAATCCCTCTGTGTGTAATTACTCTATATAATAGATCCCTCTGTGTGTAATGACTCTATATAATAGATCCCTCTGTGTGTAATGACTCTTTATAATAGATCCCTCTGTGTGTAATGACTCTATATAATAGATCCCTCTGTGTGTAATGACTCTATATAATAGATCCCTCTGTGTGTAATGCCTCTATATAATAGATCGCTCTGTGTGTAATGACTCTATATAATAGATCCCTCTGTGTGTAATGACTCTATATAATAGAACCCTCTGTGTAATGACTCTATATAAGAGATCCCTCTGTGTGTAATGACTTTATATAATAGATCCCTCTGTGTGTAATGACTCTATATAATAGATCCCTCTGTGTGTCATGACTCAATATAATAGATCACTCTGTGTGTAATGACTCTATGTAATAGATTCCTCTGTAATGACTCTATATAATAGATCCCTTTGTGTGTAATGACTATATAATAGATCCCTCTGTGTGTAATGACTCTATATAATAGATCCCTCTGTGTATAATGACTCTATATAATAGATCCCTCTCTGTGTAATGACTCTATATATTAGATCCCTCTGTGTGTAATGCCTCTATATAATAGATACCTCTGTGTGTAATGTCTCTATATAATAGATCCCTCTGTGTGTAATGACTCTATATAATAGATCCCTCTGTGTGTAATGACTCTATATAATAGATCCCTCTGTTTACTGACTCTATATAATAGATCCCTCTGTGTGTAATGACTCTATATAATAGATCCCTCTGTGTGTAATGACTCCATATAATAGATCCCTCTGTGTGTAATGGCTCTATATAATAGATCCCTCTGTGTGTAATGACTCCATGTAATAGATCACTCTGTGTGTAATGACTCTATATAATAGATCCCTCTGTGTGTAATGACTTTATATAATAGATCCCTCTGTGTGTAATGACTTTATATAATAGATCCCTCTGTCTGTAATGACTCTATGTAATAGATCCCTCTGCGTGTAATGACTTTATATAATAGATCCCTCTGTGTGTAATGACTCTATATAATAGATCTCTCTGTGTGTAATGACTCAATATAATAGATCCCTCTGTGTGTAATGACTCTATATAATAGATCCCTCTGTGTGTAATGACTCTATATAATAGATCCCTCTGTGTGTAATGCCTCTATATAATAGATGCCTGTGTCTGTAATGACTCTATATAATAGATCCCTCTGCGTGTAATGACTCTATATAATAGATCCCTCTGCGTGTAATGACTCTATATAATAGATCCCTCTGCGTGTAATGACTCTATATAATAGATCCCTCTGCGTGTAATGACTCTATATAATAGATCCCTCTGCGTGTAATGACTCTATATAATAGATCCCTCGGTGTAATGACTCTATATAATAGATCCCTCTGTGAGTAATGACTTTATATAATAGATCCCTCTGTGTGTAATGACTCTATATAATAGATACCTCTGTGTGTAATGTCTCTATATAATAGATCCCTCTGTGTGTAATGACTCTATATAATAGATCCCTCTGTGTGTAATGACTCTATATAATAGATCCCTCTGTGTGTAATGACTCTATATAATAGATCCCTCTGTGTGTAATGACTCCATATAATAGATCCCTCTGTGTGTAACGACTCTATATAATAGATCCCTCTGTGTGTTATGACTTCATATAATAGATCCCTCTGTGTGTAATGACTCTATATAATAGAACCCTCTGTGTGTAATGACTCCATGTAATAGATCACTCTGTGTGTAATGACTCTTTATAATAGATCCCTCTGTGTGTAATGACTTTATATAATAGATCCCTCTGCGTGTAATGACTTTATATAATAGATCCCTGTGTCTGTAATGACTCTATGTAATAGATCCCTCTGCGTGTAATGACTTTATATAATAGATCCCTGTGTCTGTAATGACTCTATGTAATAGATTCCTCTGTGTGTAATGACTCTATATAATAGATCCCTCAGTGTGTAATGACTCTATATAATAGATCCCTCTGTATGTAATGACTCTATATAACAGATCCCTCTGTGTGTAATGACTCTATATAATAGATCCCTCTGTGTGTAATGACTCTATATAATAGATCCCTCTGTGTGTAATGACTATATAATAGATCGCTCTGCGTGTAATGACTCTATATAGTAGATCCATCTGTGTGTAATACTCTATATAATAGAACCCTCTGTGTAATGACTCTATATAATAGATCCCTCTGTGTGTAATGACTTTATATAATAGATCCCTCTGCGTGTAAAGACTCTATATAATAGATCCCTCCGTGTGTAATGACTCTATATAATAGATCCCTCTGTGTGTAATGACTCTATATAATAGAACCCTCTGTGTAATGACTCTATATAATAGATCCCTCTGTGTGTAATGACTTTATATAATAGATCCCTCTGTGTGTAATGACTCTATATAATAGATCCCTCTGTGTGTAATGACTCTATATAATACATCACTCTGTGTGTAATGACTCTTTATAATAGATCACTCTGTGTGTAATGACTCTATATAATAGATCCCTCTGTGTGTAATGACTCTATATAATAGATCACTCTGTGTGTAATGACTCTATATAATAGATCCCTCTGTGTGTACTGACTCTATATAATATATCCCTCTGTGTGTAATGACTCTATATAATTGATCCCTCTGTGTGTAATGACTCTATATAATAGGTCCCTCTGTGGGTAATGACTCTATATAATAGATCCCTCTGTGTGTAATGACTCTATATAATAGATCCCTCTGCGTGTAACGACTCTATATATTAGATCCCTCTGTGTGTAATGACTCTATATAATAGATCCCTCTGTGTGTAATGACTCTATATAATAGATCCCTCTGTGTGTAATGACTCTATATAATAGAACCCTCTGTGTAATGACTCTATATAATAGATCCCTCTGTGTGTAATGAATCTATATAATAGATCACTCTGTGTGTAATGACTCTATGTAATAGATTCCTCTGTAATGACTCTATATAATAGATCCCTTTGTGTGTAATGACTATATAATAGATCCCTCTGTGTGTAATGACTCTATATAATAGATCCCTCTGTGTATAATGACTCTATATAATAGATCCCTCTCTGTGTAATGACTCTATATAATAGATCCCTCTGTGTGTAATGCCTCTATATAATAGATACCTCTGTGTGTAATGTCTTTATATAATAGATCCCTCTGTGTGTAATGACTCTATATAATAGATCCCTCTGTGTGTAATGACTCTATATAATAGATCCATCTGTGTGTAATGACTCTATATAATAGATCCCTCTGTGTGTAATGACTCCATATAATATATCCCTCTGTGTGTAATGACTCTATATAATAGATCCCTCTGTGTGTTATGACTCCATATAATAGATCCCTCTGTGTGTAATGACTCTATATAATACATCCCTCTGTGTGTAATGACTCCATGTAATAGATCCCTCTGTGTGTAATGACTTAATATAATAGATCCCTCTGCGTGTAATGACTTTATATAATAGATCCCTGTGTCTGTAATGACTCTATGTAATAGATCCCTCTGTGTGTAATGACTCTATATAATAGATCGCTCTGTGTATAATGACTCAATATAATAGATCCCTCTGTGTGTAATGACTCTATATAATAGATCCCTCTGTGTGTAATGACTCTATATAATAGATCCCTCTTTGTGTAATGCCTCTATATAATAGATGCCTGTGTCTGTAATGACTCTATATAATAGATCCCTCTGTGTGTAATGACTCTATATAATAGATCATTCTGTGTGTAATGACTCTATTTAATAGATCCCGCTGTGTGTAATGACTCCATATAATAGATCCCTCTGTGTGTAATGACACTATATAATAGATTCCTCTGTGTGTAATGACTCTATATAATAGATCCCTCTGTATGTAATGACTCTATATAATAGATCGCTCTGCGTGTAATGACTCTATATAATAGATCCCTCTGTGTGTAATGACTCTATATCATAGATCCCTGTGTGTAATGACTCTATATAATAGATCCCTCTGTGTGTAATGACTCTATATAATAGATCACTCTGTGTGTAATTACTCTATATAATATATCCCTCTGTGTGTAATGACTCTATATAATAGATCCCTCTGTGTGTAGTGACTCTATATAATAGATCCCCCTTTGTGTAATGACTCTATATAATAGATCCCTCTGTGTGTAGTGACTCTATATAATAGATCACTCTGTGTGTAATGACTCTATATAATAGATCCCTCTGTGTGTAATGACTCTATATAATAGATCCCTCTGTGTGTAATGACGCTATATAATAGATCCCTCTGTGTGTAATGACTATATAAGAGATCCCTCTGTGTGTAATGACTCTATATAATAGATCCCTCTGTGTGTAATGACTCTATATAATAGATCCCTCTGTGTGTAATGACGCTATATAATAGATCACTCTGTGTGTAATGACTCTATATAATAGATCCCTCTGTGTGTAATGACTCTATATAATAGATCCCTCTGTGTGTAATGACTCTATATAATGGATCCCTCTGTGTGTAATGACTCTATATAATAGATCCCTCTGTGTGTAATGACTCTATATAATAGATCCCTCTGTGCAATGACTCTATATAATAGATCCCTCTGTGTGTAATGACTCTATATAATAGATTCCTCTATAATGACTCTATATAATAGATCCCTCTGCGTGTAATGACTTTATATAATAGATCCCTATGTCTGTAATAACTCTATGTAATAGATCCCTCTGCGTGTAATGACTTTATATAATAGATCCCTCTTTGTGTAATGACTCTATATAATAGATCTCTCTGTGTGTAATGACTCAATATAATAGATCCCTCTGTGTGTAATGACTCTATATAATAGATCCCTCTGTGTGTAATGACTCTATATAATAGATCCCTCTGTGTGTAATGCCTCTATATAATAGATGCCTGTGTCTGTAATGACTCTATATAATAGATCCCTCTGTGTGTAATGGCTCTATATAATAGATTGCTCTGCGTGTAATGACTCTATATAATAGATCTCTCTGTGTGTAATGACTCTATATAATAGATCCCTGTGTGTGATGATTCTATATAATAGATCCCTCTATGTGTAATGACTCTATATAATAGATCACTCTGTGTGTAATGACTCTATATAATAGATCCCTCTGTGTGTAATGACTCTATATAATAGATCCCTCTGTGTGTAGTGACTCTATATAATAGATCCCCCTTTGTGTAATGACTCTATATAATAGATCCCTCTGTGTGTAGTGACTCTATATAATAGATCCCTCTGTGTGTAATCACTCTATATAATAGATCACTCTGTGTGTAATGACTCTATATAATAGAACCCCCTGTGTGTAATGACTCTATATAATAGATCACTCTGTGTGTAATGACTCTATATAATAGATCCCTCTGTGTGTAATGACTCTATATAATAGATCCCTTTGTGTGTAATGACTCTATATAATAGATCGATCTGTGTGTAATGACGCTATATAATAGATCCCTCTGTGTGTAATGACTATATAATAGATCCCTCTGTGTGTAATGACTCTATATAGTAGATCACTCTGTGTGTAATGACTCTATATAATAGATCCCTCTGTGTGTAATGACTCTATATAATAGATCACTCTGTGTGTAATGACTCTATATAATAGATCCCTCTGTGTGTAATGACTCTATATAATAGATCCCTCTGTGTGTAATGACTCTATATAATGGATCCCTCTGTGTGTAATGACTCTATATAATAGATCCCTCTGTGTGTAATGACTCTATATAATAGATCCCTCTGTGTGTAATGACTCTATATAATAGATCCCTCTGTGTGTATTGACTCTATATAATATATTCCTCTGTAATGACTCTATATAATAGATCCCTCTGTATGTAATGACTCTATATAATAGATCCCTCTGTGTGTAATGACTCTATATAATAGATCCCTCTGTGTATAAAGACTCTATATAATAGATCCCTCTGTGTGTAATGACTCTATATAATAGATCCCTCTGTGTGTAATGCCTCTATATAATAGATTGCTCTGTGTGTAATGACTCTATATAATAGATCCCTCTGTGTGTAATGACTCTATATAATAGATCCCTCTGTGTGTAATGCCTCTATATAATAGATAGCTCTTTGTGTAATGACTCTATATAATAGATCACTCTGTGTGTAATGACTCTATATAATAGATCACTCTGTGTGGAATGACTCTATATAATAGATCCATCTGTGTGTAATGACTCTATATAATAGATCCCTCTGTGTGTAATGACTCTATATAATAGATCCCTCTGTGTGTAATGACTCTATATAATAGATCCCTCTGTGTGTATTGACTCTATATAATATATTCCTCTGTAATGACTTTATATAATAGATCCCTCTGTATGTAATGACTCTATATAATAGATCACTCTGTGTGTAATGACTCTATATAATAGATCCCTCTGTGTGTAATGACTCTATATAATAGATCCCTCTGTGTATAATGACTCTATATAATAGATCCCTCTGTGTGTAATGACTCTATATAATAGATCCCTCTGTGTGTAATGACTCTATATAATAGATCCCTCTGTGTGTAATGACTCTATATAATAGATCCCTCTGTGTGTAATGACTATATATAATAGATCCCTCTGTGTGTAATGACTCTATATAATAGATCCCTCTGTGTGTAATGACTCTATATAATAGATCCCTCTTTGTGTAATGACTCTATATAATAGATCCCTCTGTGTGTAATGGCTCCATATAATAGATCCCTGTGTGTAATATGACTCTATATAATAGATCCCTCTGTGTGTAATGACTCTATATAATAGATCACTCTGTGTGTAATGACTCTATATAATAGATTCCTCTGTAATGACTCTATATAATAGATCCCTCTGTGTATAATGACTCTATATACTAGATCCCTCTGTGTGTAATGACTCTATATAATAGATCCCTCTGTGTTTAATGACTCTATATAATAGATCCCTCTTTGTGTAATGACTCTATATAATAGATCCCTCTGTGTGTAATGGCTCCATATAATAGATCCCTGTGTGTAATATGACTCTATATAATAGATCCCTCTGTGTGTAATGACTCTATATAATAGATCACTCTGTGTGTAATGACTCTATATAATAGATTCCTCTGTAATGACTCTATATAATAGATCCCTCTGTGTATAATGACTCTATATACTAGATCCCTCTGTGTGTAATGACTCTATATAATAGATCCCTCTGTGTGTAATGACTCTATATAATAGATCACTCTGTGTGTAATGACTCTATATAATAGATGACTCTGTGTGTAATGACTCTATATAATAGATCCCTCTGTGTATAATGACTCTATATAATAAATCCCTCTGTGTGTAATTACTCTATATAATAGATCCCTCTGTGTGTAATGACTCTATATAATAGATCCCTCTGTGTGTAATGACTCTTTATAATAGATCCCTCTGTGTGTAATGACTCTATATAATAGATCCCTCTGTGTGTAATGACTCTATATAATAGATCCCTCTGTGTGTAATGCCTCTATATAATAGATCGCTCTGTGTGTAATGACTCTATATAATAGATCCCTCTGTGTGTAATGACTCTATATAATAGATCCCTCTGTGTGTAATGCCTCTATATAATAGATAACTCTTTGTGTAATGACTCTATATAATAGATCACTCTGTGTGTAATGACTCTATATAATAGATCACTCTGTGTGTAATTACTCTATATAATATATCCCTCTGTGTGTAATGACTCTATATAATAGATCCCTCTGTGTGTAGTGACTCTATATAATAGATCCCCCTTTGTGTAATGACTCTATATAATAGATCCCTCTGTGTGTAGTGACTCTATATAATAGATCACTCTGTGTGTAATGACTCTATATAATAGATCCCTCTGTGTGTAATGACTCTATATAATAGATCCCTCTGTGTGTAATGACGCTATATAATAGATCCCTCTGTGTGTAATGACTATATAAGAGATCCCTCTGTGTGTAATGACTCTATATAATAGATCCCTCTGTGTGTAATGACTCTATATAATAGATCCCTCTGTGTGTAATGACGCTATATAATAGATCACTCTGTGTGTAATGACTCTATATAATAGATCCCTCTGTGTGTAATGACTCTATATAATAGATCCCTCTGTGTGTAATGACTCTATATAATGGATCCCTCTGTGTGTAATGACTCTATATAATAGATCCCTCTGTGTGTAATGACTCTATATAATAGATCCCTCTGTGCAATGACTCTATATAATAGATCCCTCTGTGTGTAATGACTCTATATAATAGATTCCTCTATAATGACTCTATATAATAGATCCCTCTGCGTGTAATGACTTTATATAATAGATCCCTATGTCTGTAATAACTCTATGTAATAGATCCCTCTGCGTGTAATGACTTTATATAATAGATCCCTCTTTGTGTAATGACTCTATATAATAGATCTCTCTGTGTGTAATGACTCAATATAATAGATCCCTCTGTGTGTAATGACTCTATATAATAGATCCCTCTGTGTGTAATGACTCTATATAATAGATCCCTCTGTGTGTAATGCCTCTATATAATAGATGCCTGTGTCTGTAATGACTCTATATAATAGATCCCTCTGTGTGTAATGGCTCTATATAATAGATTGCTCTGCGTGTAATGACTCTATATAATAGATCTCTCTGTGTGTAATGACTCTATATAATAGATCCCTGTGTGTGATGATTCTATATAATAGATCCCTCTATGTGTAATGACTCTATATAATAGATCACTCTGTGTGTAATGACTCTATATAATAGATCCCTCTGTGTGTAATGACTCTATATAATAGATCCCTCTGTGTGTAGTGACTCTATATAATAGATCCCCCTTTGTGTAATGACTCTATATAATAGATCCCTCTGTGTGTAGTGACTCTATATAATAGATCCCTCTGTGTGTAATCACTCTATATAATAGATCACTCTGTGTGTAATGACTCTATATAATAGAACCCCCTGTGTGTAATGACTCTATATAATAGATCACTCTGTGTGTAATGACTCTATATAATAGATCCCTCTGTGTGTAATGACTCTATATAATAGATCCCTTTGTGTGTAATGACTCTATATAATAGATCCCTCTGTGTGTAATGACGCTATATAATAGATCCCTCTGTGTGTAATGACTATATAATAGATCCCTCTGTGTGTAATGACTCTATATAGTAGATCACTCTGTGTGTAATGACTCTATATAATAGATCCCTCTGTGTGTAATGACTCTATATAATAGATCACTCTGTGTGTAATGACTCTATATAATAGATCCCTCTGTGTGTAATGACTCTATATAATAGATCCCTCTGTGTGTAATGACTCTATATAATGGATCCCTCTGTGTGTAATGACTCTATATAATAGATCCCTCTGTGTGTAATGACTCTATATAATAGATCCCTCTGTGTGTAATGACTCTATATAATAGATCCCTCTGTGTGTATTGACTCTATATAATATATTCCTCTGTAATGACTCTATATAATAGATCCCTCTGTATGTAATGACTCTATATAATAGATCCCTCTGTGTGTAATGACTCTATATAATAGATCCCTCTGTGTATAAAGACTCTATATAATAGATCCCTCTGTGTGTAATGACTCTATATAATAGATCCCTCTGTGTGTAATGCCTCTATATAATAGATCGCTCTGTGTGTAATGACTCTATATAATAGATCCCTCTGTGTGTAATGACTCTATATAATAGATCCCTCTGTGTGTAATGCCTCTATATAATAGATAGCTCTTTGTGTAATGACTCTATATAATAGATCACTCTGTGTGTAATGACTCTATATAATAGATCACTCTGTGTGGAATGACTCTATATAATAGATCCATCTGTGTGTAATGACTCTATATAATAGATCCCTCTGTGTGTAATGACTCTATATAATAGATCCCTCTGTGTGTAATGACTCTATATAATAGATCCCTCTGTGTGTATTGACTCTATATAATATATTCCTCTGTAATGACTCTATATAATAGATCCCTCTGTATGTAATGACTCTATATAATAGATCACTCTGTGTGTAATGACTCTATATAATAGATCCCTCTGTGTGTAATGACTCTATATAATAGATCCCTCTGTGTATAATGACTCTATATAATAGATCCCTCTGTGTGTAATGACTCTATATAATAGATCCCTCTGTGTGTAATGACTCTATATAATAGATCCCTCTGTGTGTAATGACTCTATATAATAGATCCCTCTGTGTGTAATGACTATATATAATAGATCCCTCTGTGTGTAATGACTCTATATAATAGATCCCTCTGTGTGTAATGACTCTATATAATAGATCCCTCTTTGTGTAATGACTCTATATAATAGATCCCTCTGTGTGTAATGGCTCCATATAATAGATCCCTGTGTGTAATATGACTCTATATAATAGATCCCTCTGTGTGTAATGACTCTATATAATAGATCACTCTGTGTGTAATGACTCTATATAATAGATTCCTCTGTAATGACTCTATATAATAGATCCCTCTGTGTATAATGACTCTATATACTAGATCCCTCTGTGTGTAATGACTCTATATAATAGATCCCTCTGTGTTTAATGACTCTATATAATAGATCCCTCTTTGTGTAATGACTCTATATAATAGATCCCTCTGTGTGTAATGGCTCCATATAATAGATCCCTGTGTGTAATATGACTCTATATAATAGATCCCTCTGTGTGTAATGACTCTATATAATAGATCACTCTGTGTGTAATGACTCTATATAATAGATTCCTCTGTAATGACTCTATATAATAGATCCCTCTGTGTATAATGACTCTATATACTAGATCCCTCTGTGTGTAATGACTCTATATAATAGATCCCTCTGTGTGTAATGACTCTATATAATAGATCACTCTGTGTGTAATGACTCTATATAATAGATGACTCTGTGTGTAATGACTCTATATAATAGATCCCTCTGTGTATAATGACTCTATATAATAAATCCCTCTGTGTGTAATTACTCTATATAATAGATCCCTCTGTGTGTAATGACTCTATATAATAGATCCCTCTGTGTGTAATGACTCTTTATAATAGATCCCTCTGTGTGTAATGACTCTATATAATAGATCCCTCTGTGTGTAATGACTCTATATAATAGATCCCTCTGTGTGTAATGCCTCTATATAATAGATCGCTCTGTGTGTAATGACTCTATATAATAGATCCCTCTGTGTGTAATGACTCTATATAATAGATCCCTCTGTGTGTAATGCCTCTATATAATAGATAACTCTTTGTGTAATGACTCTATATAATAGATCACTCTGTGTGTAATGACTCTATATAATAGATCACTCTGTGTGGAATGACTCTATATAATAGATCCATCTGTGTGTAATGACTCTATATAATAGATCCCTCTGTGTGTAATGACTCTATATAATAGATCCCTCTGTGTGTAATGACTCTATATAATAGATCCCTCTGTGTATAATGACTCTATATAATAGATCCCTCTGTGTGTAATGACTCTATATAATAGATCCCTCTGTGTGTAATGACTCTATATAATAGATCCCTCTGTGTGTAATGACTCTATATAATAGATCCCTCTGTGTGTAATGACTCTATATAATAGATCCCTCTGTGTGTAATGACTCTATATAATAGATCCCTCTGTGTGTAATGACTCTATATAATAGATCCCTCTGTGTGTAATGCCTCTATATAACAGATGCCTGTGTCTGTAATGACTCTATATAATAGATCCCTCTGTGTGTAATGACTCTATATAATAGATCGCTCTGCGTGTAATGACTCTATATAATAGATCCCTCTGTGTGTAATGACTCTATATAATAGATCCCTGTGTGTAATGATTCTATATAATAGATCCCTCTATGTGTAATGACTTTATATAATAGATCACTCTGTGTGTAATGACTCTATATAATAGATCCCTCTGTGTGTAATGACTCTATATAATAGATCCCTCTGTGTGTAGTGACTCTATATAATAGATCCCCCTTTGTGTAATGACTCTATATAATAGATCCCTCTGTGTGTAGTGACTCTATATAATCGTCCCTCTGTGTGTAATGACTCTATATAATAGATCCCTCTGTGTGTAATGACTCTATATAATAGATCCCTCTGTGTGTAATGACTCTATATAATAGATCCCTCTGTGTGTAATGACTCTATATAATAGATCCCTCTGTGTGCAATGACTCTATATAATAGATCCCTCTGTGTGTAATGACTCTATATAATAGATTCCTCTTTGTGTAATGACTCTATATAATAGATCCCTCTGTGTGTAATGGCTCCATATAATAGATCCCTGTGTGTAATATGACTCTATATAATAGATCCCTCTGTGTGTAATGACTCTATATAATAGATCACTCTGTGTGTAATGACTCTATATAATAGATCCCTCTGTGTATAATGACTCTATATAATAGATCCCTCTGTGTGTAATTACTCTATATAATAGATATCTCTGTGTGTAATGACTCTATATAATAGATCCCTCTGTGTGTAATGACTCTTTATAATAGATCCCTCTGTGTGTAATGACTCTATATAATAGATCCCTCTGTGTGTAATGACTCTATATAATAGATCCCTCTTTGTGTAATGACTCTATATAATAGATCCCTCTGTGTGTAATGACTCCATATAATAGATCCCTGTGTGTAATATGACTCTATATAATAGATCCCTCTGTGTGTAATGACTCTATATAATAGATCCCTCTGTGTATAATGACTCTATATAATAGATCCCTCTGTGTGTAATGACTCTATATAATAGATCCCTCTGTGTGTAATGGCTCTATATAATAGATCACTCTGTGTGTAATGACTCTATATAATAGATCACTCTGTGTGTAATGACTCTATATAATAGATCCCTGTGTGTGTAATGACTCTATATAATAGATCCCTCTGTGTCTAATGACTCTATATAATAGATCCGTCTGTGTGTAATGTCTCTATATAATAGATTGCTTAGTTTAACGACTCTATATAACAGATCACTCTGTGTGTAATGACTCTATATAATAGATCGCTCTGTATGTAATGACTCTATATAAGAAAACCCTCTGTGTGTAATGAATATATAATAGATCTCTCTGTGTGTAATGACTCTATATAATAGATCCCTCTGTGTAATGACTCTATATAATAGATCCCTCTGTGTGTAATGACTTCATATAAGAGATCCCTCTGTGTGTAATGACTCTATATAATAGATCCCTCTGTGTGTAATGACTCTATATAATATATCACTCTGTGTGTAATGACTCTATATAATAGATCTCTGTGTTTGTAATGCCTCTATATAATAGATCCCTCTGTGTGTAATGCCTCTATATAATAGATCCCTGTGTCTGTAAGACTCTATATAATAGATCACTGTGTGTGTAATGACTCTATATACTTGATCCCTCTGTGTGTAATGACTCTGTATAATAGATCCCTCTGTGTGTAATGCCTCTATATAATAGATCCCTGTGTCTGTAATGACTCTATATAATAGATCCCTCTGTGTGTAATGACTCTAAATAATAGATCCCTTTGTGTGTAATGACTCTATATAATAGACCTCTCTGTGTGTAATGACTCTATATAATAGATCCCTGTTTGTGTAATGACTCTATATAATAGATCCCTCTGTGTGTAATGACTCTATATAATAGATCCCTCTGTGTGTAATGCCTCTATATAATAGATCCCTCTGTGTGTAATGACTCTATATAATAGATCCCTCTGTGTGTAATGACTCTATATAATAGATCCCTGTGTCTGTAATGACTCTATATAATAGATCCCTCTGTGTGTAATGACTCTATATAATAGATCCCTCTTTGTGTAATGACTGTATATAAAATATCCTTCTGTGTGTAATGACTCTATATAATAGATCCCTCTGTGTGTAATGACTCTATATAATAGATCCCTCTGTGTGTAATGACTCTATATAATAGGTCCCTCTGTGTGTAATGACTCTATATAATAGATCCCTCTGTGTGTAATGACTCTATATAATAGATCCCTCTGTGTGTAATGACTCTATATAAAAGATCCTTCTGTGTGTAATGACTCTATATAATAGATTCCTCTGTGTGTAATGACTCTATATAATAGATCCCTCTGTGTGTAATGATTCTATATAATAGATCCTTCTGTGTGTAATGACTCTATATAATAGATCCCTCTGCGTGTAATGACTCTATATAATAGATCCCTCTGCGTGTAATGACTCTATATAATAGATCCCTCTGTGTGTATTGACTCTATATAATAGATTACTCTGTGTGTAATGACTCTATATAATAGATCCCTCTGTGTGTAATGACTATATAATAGATCGCTCTGCATGTAATGACTGTATATAGTAGATCCCTCTGTGTGTAATGACTCTATATAATAGATCCCTCTGTGTAATGACTTTATATAATAGATCCCTCTGTGTGTAATGACTCTATATAATAGATCCCTCTGTGTGTAATGACTCTATATAATAGATCCCTCTGTGTGTAATCACTCTATATAATAGATCCCTCTGTGTAATGACTTTATATAATAGATCCCTCTGTGTGTAATGACTCTATATAATAGATCCTTCTGTGTGTAATGACTCTATATAATAGATTCCTCTGTGTGTAATGACTCTATATAATAGATCCCTCTGTGTGTAATGATTCTATATAATAGATCCTTCTGTGTGTAATGACTCTATATAATAGATCCCTCTGCGTGTAATGACTCTATATAATAGATCCCTCTGCGTGTAATGACTCTATATAATAGATCCCTCTGTGTGTATTGACTCTATATAATAGATTACTCTGTGTGTAATGACTCTATATAATAGATCCCTCTGTGTGTAATGACTATATAATAGATCACTCTGCATGTAATGACTGTATATAGTAGATCCCTCTGTGTGTAATGACTCTATATAATAGATCCCTCTGTGTAATGACTTTATATAATAGATCCCTCTGTGTGTAATGACTCTATATAATAGATCCCTCTGTGTGTAATGACTCTATATAATAGATCCCTCTGTGTGTAATGACTCTATATAATAGATCCCTCTGTGTGTAATCACTCTATATAATAGATCACTCTCTGTGTCATGACTAGAGATGAGCGTTGTTCTACTCGAACTGTTCGCCAATCTCAAATTCGAGCTGTTTTGGGCGGTGTTCGAGCCGGTCGGCGAACACGAACAATTTGAGAAAAATCCGGCTGTTCGAGGTTATGTTCGATAACTGTTCGTGCACCAAAATCATAACTGGATTTTTTCTCAGTAATGATGAAAATTAATGTTAATCCGCAGTTTGAGTGTACAGCGGGG
This sequence comes from Phyllobates terribilis, assembly GCF_046119375.1. Classification (NCBI taxonomy): domain Eukaryota; kingdom Metazoa; phylum Chordata; class Amphibia; order Anura; family Dendrobatidae; genus Phyllobates; species Phyllobates terribilis. The sequence goes on along the minus strand of NW_027362769.1, from coordinate 408,927,499 downwards.
CGGGGGGAGGGGCAGGGGATGGATCTCTGCAGGAACAATGAAGATCTCCATTTTTTTTTCTCTTTCCCGCATTTGCAGTGGGGAGGTGCAATCTGTCAGCCTATCAGCAGCGCACACACGGAGCGAAGTGCTTTTTTTCACACAAGCAAGGGCATGTGTGATTGGCAGTGTATGTCACATGTCCTTGCCCTATAAGACCCAGCCATTTTCCCCGTCGCCACCATTTTCTCACTGCTGCAGCTGCGTGTTAGACGGCACCGCTGTTGCTGTGTGCGCTATACCTTGTTAATTTCAAGCCAATTTTCGCACAAATATACAGATAGCTTGGGAGTAGGGAATAGTTGTGATTGCAGTCCTTTTAACCCCTTAATAACATCTGACGTACTAATACGCGTCTGTGCCCTGGGACTTAAGAGCCAGACCCGTATTAGTACGTCATCGCGATCGCGCGCGCACACAGGCTGTGGGGGCGCGATCGCCGCCGGGTGTCAGCTGATTGTCACAGCTGACACCCGGTACTATGTGCAGGGAGCGGTCACGCACCGCTCCCAGCACATTAACCCCCGTGATGCTGCGATCGAAGTCGATCGCGGCATTGCGGGGGCAAGGGGAGGTGATCAGCGATACTCACCTCCTCTTCCGGCTTCCAGCGCAGTCTGCAAAGGCTTCCCGGGTGTTGCCATGACGACCCGATGTCGTCATGACAACATCCGGGTCACCAGAGAGCAGGAAGATTGCTTGGACATGCGCAGTGCATCTCCAAGCAATCTTCACACTGTGCACTTCTGACAGCCTTCATGGCATAGGGATGGTGCTGCATTCCTGTGCCATGCAGGCGATCAGAAAAAAAAAAGTGAAAGTCCCAGAGTGGGACAAAGTAATAAAGTGTATAAACTGTGTGAAAGTGGAAAAAAAAAAAAAAAAAAAAATGTGCAAAAATATTATAAAAAAATAAAAAAATAATACACCAAAAATAAAAATATAATGTACCCATCAATAAATATTATTATAAAAAAAATAAAAAAAAAACAATAAAAGTACACATATTTGGTATCGCCGCGTCCGGAACAACCTGACCTATAAAACTGTCCCACTAGTTAACCCCTTCAGTGAACACGGTAAAAAAAAAAAAAAAAAAACCAAGCAAAAAACAATGCTTTATCACCATACCGCCAAACAAAAAGTGGAATAACACGCGATCAAAAAGACGCATATAAATAAAAATGATACCACTGAAAACGTCATCTCGTCCCGCAAAAAACAAGCTGCCATATAGCTCCATCAGCCAAAAAATAAAAAAGTTATAGCTCTCAGAATAAAGCGATACTAAAAAATATTTTTTTCTATAAAATAGCTTTTATTGTGTATAAGCGCCAAAACATAGAAAAATGATACAAATGTGGTACCGCTGTAAACGTACTGACCCGAAGAGTAAAGCTGCCTCATCAATTTTATCACACGCGGAACAGAATAAAAAAAAAAAAAAAAAAAATTCCTGAATTGTTGGTTTTTGTTTATTCTGCCTCCCAAAAATCGGAATAGAAAGCGATCAAAAAATGTCACGTGCCTGAAAATGGCACCAATAACAACGTCAAGTCATCCCGCAAAAAACGAGCCGTCACATGACTGTCTGCCAAAATCTGGAAAAATTATAGCTCTCAAAATATGGCGATGCAAAAACTAGATTTTACAAAAAATGCGTCTTTTAGTGTGTGACAGCTGTCAGTCATAAAAACCCCATATGATTCTGGCATTGCTGTAATCACACCGACCCGAAGAATAAAGTCGTCTAATCACTTATACCGCACAAGGAACGGCGTCAAAAATAAACTCTTGAGTTAGGATTGGGCTAGGGTTAGGGCTGGGTTTGGGGCTAGGGTTGTGCTGGGGCTAGGGTTGTGCTGGGGCTAGGGTTGTGCTGGGGCTAGGGTTGTGCTAGGGTTAGGGCTGGGGTTGGGATTTTTTTCAAAAGTAAGAAAAAAAGATGACGATATGGCGACTAGTGTTGAGAGCAAGTGCTCGCTACTTGAGTTTGCATCGGGTGCTCTGGTATGCATTTAGTATCGTGGGTATTTGAGTGACATGCTCGAGTCTCTGCCCCATATGCTTCGCGGCCAAAAAACTTTACGGGGATTGCCTGCCATGCACGAGCGATCCCCGCATGTTTTTTTTTGGGTGTCTAATAACCGTGAAACATGCAGAGCAGGGACTCGAGCATGTCACTCGAGCACACGCTGTACATGGTGCATACCTGAGTACCCGATGCAAACTCAAGTAGGGAGCACTTGCGCTCAATAATAATGAAAACTTATTCAATATGATGACCTAATGTAAACAAATAATGTGCCGTACCTCTGGGTTCAAAATGTTCACTATACACCTTAATAAAATCTTTGAGGGGTATAGTTTCCAAAATGGGGACACTTGTGGGGGAGCTCCACTGTTTAGGCACATCACGGGCTCTCCAAACGCGACATGGTGTCCGCTAACAAATTGAATGGAAAATCGGCTCAAATTGTTAGCGGACGCCATGTTGCGTTTGGAGAGCCCCTGTGTGCCCAAACATTGGAGCTCCCCCACAAGTGACCCCATTTTGGAAACTAGACCCCCCAAGGCACCTATCTAGATGCATAGTGAGCACTTAGAACCCCCAGGTGCTTCACAAATTGATTCGTAAAAATGAAAAAGTGAAAATAAAACACTTTTTCATTTTTATGAATCAATTTGTGAAGCACCTGGGGTTCCAAGTGCTCACTATGAATCTAGATAGGTGCCTTGGGGGGTCTAGTTTCCAAAATGGGGTCACTTGTGGGGGAGCTCCAATGTTTGGGCACACAGGGACTCTCTAAATGCAACATGGTATCCGCTAACAAATTGAATGGAAAATCGGCTCAAATTGTTAGCGGACACCACATTGCGTTTGGAGAGCCCCTCTGTGCCCAAACTTTGGAGCTCCCCCACAAGTGACCCCATTTTGGAAACTAGACCCCCCAAGGCACCTTTCTAGATGCATAGTGAGCACTTGGAACCCCCAGGTGCTTCACAAATTGATTCGTAAAAATGAAAAAGTGAAAAAAAAAACACTTTTTCATTTTTATGAATCAATTTGTGAAGCACCTGGGGTTCCAAGTGCTCACTATGAATCTAGATAGGTGCCTTGGGGGGTCTAGTTTCCAAAATGGGGTCACTTGTGGGGGAGCTCCAATGTTTGGGCACACAGGGACTCTCCAAATGCAACATGATATCCGCTAACAAATTGTCGGCTCAAATTGTTAGCGGATATCATGTTGCATTTGGAGAGTCCCTGTGTGCCCAAACATTGGAGCTCCTCCACAAGTGACCCCATTTTGGAAACTAGACCCCCCAAGGCACCTATCTAGATGCATAGTGAGCACTTGGAACCCCTAGGTGCTTCACAAATTAATTCGTAAAAATGAAAAAGTGTTTTTTTTTCACTTTTTCATTATTACGAATCAATTTGTGAAGCACCTGGGGGTTCCAAGTGCTCACTATGCATCTAGAAAGGTGCCTTGGGGGGTCTAGTTTCCAAAATGGGGTCACTTGTGGGGGAGCTCCAAAGTTTGGGCACAGAGGGGCTCTCCAAACGCAATGTGGCGTCCGCTAACAATTTGAGCCGATTTTCCATTCAATTTGTTAGCGGATACCATGTTGCATTTAGAGAGTCCCTGTGTGCCCAAACATTGGAGCTCCCCCACAAGTGACCCCATTTTGGAAACTAGACCCCCCAAGGCACCTATCTAGATGCATAGTGAGCACTTGGAACCCCTAGGTGCTTCACAAATTGATTCGTAAAAATGAAAAAGTGTTTTTTTTTTCACTTTTTCATTGTTACGAATCAATTTGTGAAGCACCTGGGGGTTCCAAGTGCTCACTATGCATCTAGATAGGTGCCTTGGGGGGTCTAGTTTCCAAAATGGGGTCACTTGTGGGGGAGCTCCAATGTTTGGGCACACAGCAGCTCTCCAAACGCAACATGGTGTCGCTAACAATTTGAGCCAATTTTGCGTTAAATTTGTTAGCGGACACCATGTTGCATTTAGAGAGCCGCTGTGTGCCCAAATATTGGAGCTCCCCCACAAGTGACCCCATTTTGGAAACTAGACCACCCAAGGCACCTATCTAGATTCATAGTGAGCACTTGGAACCCTCAGGTGCTTCACAAATTGATTCATACAAATGAAAAAGTGTTTTTTTTTTCACTTTTTCATTGTTACGAATCAATTTGTGAAGCACCTGGGGGTTCCAAGTGCTCACTATGCATCTAGATAGGTGCCTTGGGGGGTCTAGTTTCCAAAATGGGGTCACTTGTGGGGGAGCTCCAATGTTTGGGCACACAGGGACTCTCTAAATGCAACATGGTGTCCTCTAACAAATTTAACGGAAAATCGGCTCAAATTGTTAGCGACACCATGTTGCGTTTGGAGAGCCGCTGTGTGCCCAAACATTGGAGCTCCCCCACAAGTGACCCCATTTTGGAAACTAGACCCCCCAAGGCACCTATCTAGATGCATTGTGAGCACTTGGAACCCTCAGGTGCTTCACAAATTGATTCATAAAAATGAAAAAGTGTTTTTATTTTCACTTTTTCATTGTTACGAATCAATTTGTGAAGCACCTGGGGGTTCCAAGTGCTCACTATGCATCTAGAAAGGTGCCTTGGGGGGTCTAGTTTCCAAAATGGGGTCACTTGTGGGGGAGCTCCAAAGTTTGGGCACACATGGGCTCTCCAAACACAACATGGCGTCCGCTAATTATTCAAGCAAATTTTACAATCAAAAAGTCGAATAGCGCTCCTTCCCTTCCGAGCCCTGCCGTGCGCCCAAACAGTATTTTTTCCCCAAATATTGGGTATCTGCGTGCCCAGGGGAAATTGCACAACAAATTTTGGGGTCCATTTTTTCTTGTTACCCCTGTGAAAATAAAAAAAATTGGGTCTAAATTAACATTTTTGTGAAAAAAGTTAAATGTTCATTTTTTTCTTCCACATTCAAAAAATTCCTGTGAAGCACCTGAAGGGTTAATAAAGTTCTTGAATGTGGTTTTGAGCACCTTGAGGGGTGCAGTTTTTAGAATGGTGTCACTTTTGGGTATTTTCTGTCATAAAGACCTCTCAAAGTGACTTCAAATGTGATGTGGTCCCTAAAAAAATGGTTTTGTAAATTTTGTTGGAAAAATGAGAAATCGCTGGTCAACTTTTAACCCTTATAGCTCCCTAACAAAAAAAAATTTTGGTTCCAAAATTGTGCTGATGTAAAGTAGACATGTGGGAAATGTTATTTATTAACTCTTTTGTGTGACATATCGCTCTGATTTCAGGGCTTAAAAATTCAAATTTTGAAAATTGCAAAATTTTCAAAATTTTCGCCAAATTTCCATTTTTTTCACAAATAAACGCAAGTGATATCGAAGAAATTTTTCCACAATCATGAAGTACAATATGTCACGAAAAAACAGTCTCAGAATCAGGGGGATCCGTTGAAGCGTTCGAGAGTAATTACCTCATAAAGTGACAGTGGTCAGAATTGTAAAAATTGGCCCGGTCATTAACGTGCAAACCACCCGCGGGGCTTAAGGGGTTAAGAACTAGGTTACAGCATTTCCTACGACTTTTATCAGGCAGGTCTGTGCTCTTAAATAGATAGATTGTGGGAGTAAAGACTAATTGTAATTGGAGTCCTTTTCAGGACTAGGTTACATCAGTTCCTATCAGTTTTTGCCAGGCAGGTCTGTGCCAGTGCTGTGCAAGTTTTTTCACAGCATTTGGCTGAATCTAGCAAAGCTAATCCTTTTTGGCCTATTGCAGAGTGTGTTAGTCAGTGGAGTAGCCTATCTGTGTTGCAAGATATACCACCTGTGTATAGAATACCAATTTTTTTACTGCACCTAGTGAAGTAAAATCTTTTGGGCATAGCATCATTCTATTAGTCCATCTATACTGACCTCCAGCAGGTTGCAAATTGAATATAATTTTTTTCTGCATCTAGCTCTGAAAAAATATTTGGGCTTCTAGCAGTGTGTGGGACTTGGTCTATTAGTCCATCTATACTGACCTCCATCAGGTTGCAAATTCAAAATAATTTTTTTCTTCATTTAGCTCTGAAAAAATATTTGGGCTTCTAGCGGTGTGTGGGACTTGGTCTATTAGTCCATCTATACTGACCTCCATCAGGTTGCAAATTCAAAATAATTTTTTTCTGCATCTAGCTCTGAAAAAATATTTGGGCTTCTAGCTGTGTATGGGACTTGTTGTATTAGTCCATCTATACTGACCTCCATCAGGTTGCAAATTAAAAATAATTTTTTTCTGCATCTAACCCAGCCAATAGTTTTGGCCTAATACCACAGTTTGGCCACTCAGCTCTGCTCGGTTACCATCCATTGTTTTTTTGTGCAAACAACTCCAGAGTTGTGAATTAGTTAACCACCAAAATGAGTGGAAAAAGGCCTGCTGCTGGTGGAAAGGGGAATAGGCGTGTTGGGAAGGGGAAAAAAGGTTGTGTCCGTGGGGTAGGTGCAGAAAAAAGACCATCTTCCAGCCTAACTAAAATGTCTACTTCTTTTAGCGGACAATGTGATAAGATCCCTTTCTTACAGCCACGCCAATCGCTACAAATTCCAGATGAGGCACAAAAACAGCAGGTGCTTCAACGGATATCAAGTGCTCCTTTAAGTGGGCTCTCCTCCACATCAACTTCAACATCACAAATACTCCAGTCCTCAGAGGTGTCACCCCAATCGCATTTGCTTCCTCACAGCTCCCAAATCTCCAGCTGCCCGTCTGAGTATGAGGTAGAACAGATGGTTGAGTCTGCAGAGCTGTTTACTCATACTATAGCCTGGGAATCAGAGGTCGACTCCAGCGCTTCTGTGAATCCAGACGAGGAAATGATCTGCACTGATGCCCAGAATCTTTATGAGTCGGATCCAGGACCAGACGCAGAAGGTTCTGAGCATAATGTAGACCCTCATTCCCAAACTGTAACTCCTGTTGGTGGAGACAATGAGGAAGACGATGATGAGACTCAAATACCTGATTGGAGCGACAACTTTAGTTTTTTGTCAGGGCAGGAACAGGTTGGCTCTGAGGACGACGGGTGTGAAAACACACAGGGTGATGATGAGGTTGGAGATCCCACTTACTGTCAACCCACAGTCAGCCAAGAGATGAGGTCAGCAGAGGAGGTGGAGGAAGATGCTAGTGACGACGAGGTCAGGTTGCGCCTTCCTGGACAGAGACGTAGTACTGGAAGCACGTCAACAACTGCATCCTCAAACACAACTCTGCCTCTCACCACAAGTCGTGGTGGCTCTTCAGGTCGCATGGGTGCTAAGCCTTGCATAGCCTGGGCATTTTTTCAGATCGATAAAGATGACCCAACTCGTGTTATCTGTAACATTTGTTAGCAAAAGCTAAGTAGAGGCCAAAAAATACATAGTTTGAGTACTTCATGCATGAACCGGCACATGGACATGAAGCATAAGTTGCAGTGGGAAGCTCAGTGTGCTACAATGCGGCCTAGCCGGCCGGGCCAACCACCGTCTGCCATATCTTGTGCATCCACGGCCTCTTCATCCTCTGTGACTGGGGGGATAGCAGTCACACCTGTTTTGGGGCGCAGACCTGCCACCTCTTTACCCGCAACAGCCAGCGTGATTGGCAGGTCATCATTTTCTTTGGAGGTGGTAACACCAGCTGGTGTTGAGCGCTGTCCGACATCGATAGCACCACCTTTGGATCAAGGCAACCTAACATGTCCGCCTGCATCTTCCTCACAGACCGGCAGTTTGCCGGGGACACCCTTATCAACCCCGTCTAAGCACAATAGCCAGCCCTCGGTCCCTCAGATGTGGACAAGTAAAAGACCATTTCCTCCTAGCCATGAGAAAGCTAAGAGGTTGAATTTCACCATCTGCAAGCTCTTGGCTACAGAAATGCTGCCTTTCCGCCTGGTGGACACAGAGGATTTTCGAGACCTTATGTCCGTCGCAGTGCCCCAGTACCGGATGCCCAGTCGGCACTACTTCTCAAAGAAAGGTGTGCCTGCGCTCCACCAGCATGTCGCACACAACATCACCGCTTCTTTGAGAAACTCTGTGTGTGACAGGGTGCATTTCACCACAGACACTTGGACGAGTAGGCATGGACAGGGGCGTTACATGTCGCTGACTGGGCACTGGGTAACTATGGTGACAGCAGGACAAGGGGCTGCTGTCCAAGTCTTGCCGTCCCCACGAGTTGTGCGTCAATCCTCTTTATGTCAAAGTTCCTCCACTGCTTCTGCCTCCTCAACCTCCTCTCGGTCTTCCACCTGCACCCAAAGCCTGTCTGGTCATGCCACAAGCTTTCTAACTGCGCAGAAGGGATCCTGCACACCTCCTTACTATGCTGGCAGTAGGGCTCAACGTCATCAGGCGGTTTTTACATTGAAATGTCTGGGAAATGTGAGTCACACAGCTGAGGAGTTGTGGTCAGCTCTGGAGAACCAATTTCATGAATGGTTGTCTCCACTGGACCTGAAACCAGGGAAGGCCGTGTGCGACAATGCTGCAAACCTGGGTGCGGCCCTTCGCCGGGGCAATGTCACACACGTGCCTTGTATGGCTCACGTGTTGAACCTGGTTGTCCAGCAAGTTTTAGCCCACTATCCCAGACTAGATGGCCTTCTGCAGAGGGCACGGTCGCTGTGTGCTCACTTCCGCCGTTCGCATCCCGCAGCTCAGCGACTTACATCTCTACAGAAGTCGTTGGGCCTGCCACTTCACCGGCTAAAATGCGATGTGCCTACCCGGTGGAATTCAACTCTGCACATGTTGCAGCGACTGTGGCAGCACCGACAAGCCCTGGTGCAATACGTTCTGACGTATAGCCTGGGCCAACGAGATTCAGAGGTGGGGCAAATCACGCTGGAGGAGTGGTCTCAGATCAGGGACCTATGCACCCTTCTGCACAGTTTTGAAATGGCGACGAAGATGTTTAGTGCTGACGATGCCATTATCAGCATGACTATTCCGGTGATTTACATGCTGGAGCACATGTTAAACAGAATTCGGAGTCAGGTGGTGGCACAAGAGGAGGTGGAGGAAGTAGAGGAGGAGGAGTTGTATGCGGAAGGGCTAACATCTGCAAGGTCCAGACGGTCGGCAGCACCAAGGCGGCAGGCATGTGAGGGTGGGGGAGATGGTTTTACCAGGGCGCATGGTAGCAGCCAAACTAGTGAGGAAGGTGCAGGAGCCCAGGAAGAAGTGGAGGATGAACTGATGGAAGACTCATCAGATGAGGGAGACCTTGATCACATTTCTGTTGTGCGAGGTTGGGGGGAGAGGACAGAGGAAGGAAGCATGATTGTTACCTCGCCACTAGAGATGAGCGTTGTTCTACTCGAACTGTTCGCCAATCTCAAATTCGAGCTGTTTTGGGCGGTGTTCGAGCCGGTCGGCGAACACGAACAATTTGAGAAAAATTCGGCTGTTCGAGGTTATGTTCGATAACTGTTCGTGCACCAAAATCATAACTGGATTTTTTCTCAGTAATGATGAAAATTAATGTTAATACGCAGTTTGAGTGTACAGCGGGGCGGGGGGAGGGGCAGGGGATGGATCTCTGCAGGAACAATGAAGATCTCCATTTTTTTTCTCTTTCCCGCATTTGCAGTGGGGAGGTGCAATCTGTCAGCCTATCAGCAGCGCACACACGGAGCGAAGTGCTTTTTTTCACACAAGCAAGGGCATGTGTGATTGGCAGTGTATGTCACATGTCCTTGCCCTATAAGACCAAGCCATTTTCCCCGTCGCCACCATTTTCTCACTGCTGCAGCTGCGTGTTAGACGGCACCGCTGTTGCTGTGTGCGCTATACCTTGTTAATTTCAAGCCAATTTTCGCACAAATCTACAGATAGCTTGGGAGTAGGGAATAGTTGTGATTGCAGTCCTTTTAAGGACTAGGTTACAGCATTTCCTACGACTTTTATCAGGCAGGTCTGTGCTCTTAAATAGATAGATTGTGGGAGTAAAGACTAATTGTAATTGGAGTCCTTTTCAGGACTAGGTTACATCAGTTCCTATCAGTTTTTGCCAGGCAGGTCTGTGCCAGTGCTGTGCAAGTTTTTTTTCACAGCATTTGGCTGAATCTAGCAAAGCTAATCCTTTTTGGCCTATTGCAGAGTGTGTTAGTCAGTGGAGTAGCCTATCTGTGTTGCAAGATATACCACCTGTGTATAGAATACCAATTTTTTTACTGCACCTATTGAAGTAAAATCTTTTGGGCATAGCATCATTCTATTAGTCCATCTATACTGACCTCCATCAGGTTGCAAACTGAATATAATTTTTTTCTGCATCTAGCTCTGAAAAAATATTTGGGCTTCTAGCAGTGTGTGGGACTTGGTCTATTAGTCCATCTATACTGACCTCCATCAGGTTGCAAATTAAAAATAATTTTTTTCTTCATTTAGCTCTGAAAAAATATTTGGGCTTCTAGCAGTGTGTGGGACTTGTTCTATTAGTCCATCTATACTGACCTCCAGCAGGTTGCAAATTGAATATAATTTTTTTCTGCATCTAGCTCTGAAAAAATATTTGGGCTTCTAGCGGTGTGTGGGACTTGGTCTATTAGTCCATCTATACTGACCTCCATCAGGTTGCAAATTAAAAATATTTTTTTTCTGCATCTAGCTCTGAAAAAATATTTGGGCTTCTAGCAGTGTGTGGGACTTGGTCTATTAGTCCATCTATACTGACCTCCATCAGGTTGCAAATTAAAAATAATTTTTTTCTGCATCTAGCTCTGAAAAAATATTTGGGCTTCTAGCAGTGTGTGGGACTTGGTCTATTAGTCCATCTATACTGACCTCCATCAGGTTGCAAATTAAAAATAATTTTTTTCTTCATTTAGCTCTGAAAAAATATTTGGGCTTCTAGCAGCGTGTGGGACTTGTTCTATTAGTCCTTCTATACTGACCTCCAGCAGGTTGCAAATTGAATATAATTTTTTTCTGCATCTAGCTCTGAAAAAATTGTTGGGCTTCTAGCGGTGTGTGGGACTTGGTCTATTAGTCCATCTATACTGACCTCCATCAGGTTGCAAATTAAAAATAATTTTTTTCTGCATCTAGCTCTGAAAAAATATTTGGGCTTCTAGCAGTGTGTGGGACTTGGTCTATTAGTCCATCTATACTGACCTCCATCAGGTTGCAAATTGAATAAAAAAAATTTCTGCATCTAGCTCTGAAAAAATATTTGGGCTTCTAGCGGTGTGTGGGACTTGGTCTATTAGTCCATCTATACTGACCTCCAACAGGTTGCAAATTCAATATAATTTTTTTCTTCATTTAGCTCTGAAAAAATATTTGGGCTTCTAGCAGCGTGTGGGACTTGTTCTATTAGTCCTTCTATACTGACCTCCAGCAGGTTGCAAATTGAATATAATTTTTTTCTGCATCTAGCTCTGAAAAAATTGTTGGGCTTCTAGCGGTGTGTGGGACTTGGTCTATTAGTCCATCTATACTGACCTCCATCAGGTTGCAAATTAAAAATAATTTTTTTCTGCATCTAGCTCTGAAAAAATATTTGGGCTTCTAGCAGTGTGTGGGACTTGGTCTATTAGTCCATCTATACTGACCTCCATCAGGTTGCAAATTGAATAAAAAAAATTTCTGCATCTAGCTCTGAAAAAATATTTGGGCTTCTAGCAGTGTGTGGGACTTGGTCTATTAGTCCATCTATACTGACCTCCATCAGGTTGCAAATTAAAAATAATTTTTTTCTGCATCTAACCCAGCCAATAGTTTTGGCCTAATACCACAGTTTGGCCACTCAGCTCTGCTCGGTTACCATCCATTGTTTTTTTGTGCAAACAACTCCAGAGTTGTGAATTAGTTAACCACCAAAATGAGTGGAAAAAGGCCTGCTGCTGGTGGAAAGGGGAATAGGCGTGTTGGGAAGGGGAAAAAAGGTTGTGTCCGTGGGGTAGGTGCAGAAGAAAGACCATCTTCCAGCCAAACTAAAATGTCTACTTCTTTTAGCGGACAATGTGATAAGATCCCTTTCTTACGGCCACGCCAATCGCTACAAATTCCAGATGAGGCACAAAAACAGCAGGTGCTTCAACGGATATCAAGTGCTCCTTTAAGTGGGCTCTCCTCCACCTCAACTTCAACATCACAAATACTCCAGTCCTCAAAGGTGTCACCCAAATCGCACTTGCTTCCTCACAGCTCCCAAATCTCCAGCTGCCCGTCTGAGTATGAGGTAGAACAGATGGTTGAGTCTGCAGAGCTGTTTACTCATACTATAGCCTGGGAATCAGAGGTCGACTCCAGCGCTTCTGTGAATCCAGACGAGGAAATGATCTGCACTGATGCCCAGAATCTTTATGAGTCGGATCCAGGACCAGACGCAGAAGGTTCTGACCATAATGTAGACCCTCATTCCCAAACTGTAACTCCTGTTGGTGGAGACAATGAGGAAGACGATGATAAGACTCAAATACCTGATTGGAGCGACAACTTTAGTTTTTTGTCAGGGCAGGAACAGGTTGGCTCTGAGGACGACGGGTGTGATAACGCACAGGGTGATGATGATGAGGTCGGAGATCCCACTTACTGTCAACCCACAGTCAGCCAAGAGATGAGGTCAGCAGAGGAGGTGGAGGAAGATGCTAGTGACGACGAGGTCAGGTTGCGCCTTCCTGGACAGAGACGTAGTACTGGAAGCACGTCAACAACTGCATCCTCAAACACAACTCTGCCTCTCACCACAAGTCGTGGTGGCTCTTCAGGTCGCATGGGTGCTAAGCCTTGCATAGCCTGGGCATTTTTTCAGATCGATAAAGATGACCCAACTCGTGTTATCTGTAACATTTGTCAGCAAAAGCTAAGTAGAGGCCAAAAAATACATAGTTTGAGTACTTCATGCATGAACCGGCACATGGACATGAAGCATAAGTTGCAGTGGGAAGCTCAGTGTGCTACAATGCGGTCTAGCCGGCCGGGCCAACCACCGTCTGCCATATCTTGTGCATCCGCGGCCTCTTCATCCTCTGTGACTGGGGGGACAGCAGTCACACCTGTTTTGGGGCGCAGACCTGCCACCTCTTTACCCGCAACAGCCAGCGTGATTGGCAGGTCATCATTTTCTTTGGAGGTGGTAACACCAGCTGGTCTTGAGCGCTGTCCGACATCGATAGCACCACCTTTGGATCAAGGCAACCTAACATGTCCGCCTGCATCTTCCTCACAGACCGGCAGTTTGCCGGGGCCACCCTTATCAACCCCGTCTAAGCACAATAGCCAGCCCTCGGTCCCTCAGATGTGGACAAGTAAAAGACCATTTCCTCCTAGCCATGAGAAAGCTAAGAGGTTGAATTTCACCATCTGCAAGCTCTTGGCTACAGAAATGCTGCCTTTCCGCCTGGTGGACACAGAGGATTTTCGAGACCTTATGTCCGTCGCAGTGCCCCAGTACCAGATGCCCAGTCGGCACTACTTCTCAAAGAAAGGTGTGCCTGCGCTCCACCAGCATGTCGCACACAACATCACCGCTTCTTTGAGAAACTCTGTGTGTGACAGGGTGCATTTCACCACAGACACTTGGATGAGTAGGCATGGACAGGGGCGTTACATGTCGCTGACTGGGCACTGGGTAACTATGGTGACAGCAGGACAAGGGGCTGCTGTCCAAGTCTTGCCGTCCCCACGAGTTGTGCGTCAATCCTCTTTATGTCATTTTTCCTCCACTGCTTCTGCCTCCTCAACCTCCTCTCGGTCTTCCACCTGCACCCAAAGCCTGTCTGGTCATGCCACAAGCTTTCTAACTGCGCAGAAGGGATCCTGCACACCTCCTTACTATGCTGGCAGTAGGGCTCAACGTCATCAGGCGGTTTTTACATTGAAATGTCTGGGAAATGTGAGTCACACAGCTGAGGAGTTGTGGTCAGCTCTGGAGAACCAATTTCATGAATGGTTGTCTCCACTGGACCTGAAACCAGGGAAGGCCGTGTGCGACAATGCTGCAAACCTGGGTGCGGCCCTTCGCCGGGGCAATGTCACACACGTGCCTTGTATGGCTCACGTGTTGAACCTGGTTGTCCAGCAATTTTTAGCCCACTATCCCAGACTAGATGGCCTTCTGCAGAGGGCACGGTCGCTGTGTGCTCACTTCCGCCGTTCGCATCCCGCAGCTCAGCGACTTACATCTCTACAGAAGTCGTTGGGCCTGCCACTTCACCGGCTAAAATGCGATGTGCCTACCCGGTGGAATTCAACTCTGCACATGTTGCAGCGACTGTGGCAGCACCGACAAGCCCTGGTGCAATACGTTCTGACGTATAGCCTGGGCCAACGAGATTCAGAGGTGGGGCAAATCACGCTGGAGGAGTGGTCTCAGATCAGGGACCTATGCACCCTTCTGCACAGTTTTGAAATGGCGACGAAGATGTTTAGTGCTAACGATGCCATTATCAGCATGACTATTCCGGTGATTTACATGCTGGAGCACATGTTAAACAGAATTCGGAGTCAGGTGGTGGCACAAGAGGAGGTGGAGGAAGTAGAGGAGGAGGAGTTGTATGCGGAAGGGCTAACATCTGCAAGGTCCAGACGGTCGGCAGCACCAGGGCGGCAGGCATGTGAGGGTGGGGGAGATGATTTTACCAGGGCGCATGGTAGCAGCCAAACTAGTGAGGAAGGTGCAGGAGCCCAGGAAGAAGTGGAGGACGAACTGATGGAAGACTCATCAGATGAGGGAGACCTTGATCACATTTCTGTTGTGCGAGGTTGGGGGGAGAGGACAGAGGAAGGAAGCATGATTGTTACCTCGCCACCAACACAACAGGGACTTGGTGCTCCTGGATGCGCAACACACATGAGTGCCTTCTTGCTGCACTACCTGCAACATGACCCTCGAATTGTGAGAATTAGAAATAATCCTGACTACTGGGTTGCCACACTGTTAGATCCCCGGTACAAAAGTAAATTTGCAGAAATTATTCCTGCCATAGAAAGGGATGCACGCATGCAGGAGTATCAGCAGAGACTGTTGCAGAATCTTACATGTGCTTTTCCACAAAATACCAGTGGTGCACGTAGTGAATCTCACAGTTCCAACTTGCCAACCGTGGGACCGTCAAGTGTTCAGCACTCAAACCGTAACAGAACCACAGTATCTGCTGGTAACATCAATTTTGCGGAATCATTTCACCACTTTTTTAGCCCATCCTTTGCAAGGCCACAGGAGACAAGAAGTCTGACACATAGTCAACGCCTAGAGACGATGGTACAGGAGTATCTCCAAGTAAACATTGAAGCCACGACTGTGTCACTGGACCCTTGCTCTTTTTGGGCTTCCAATCTGGATAAATGGCCGGAGCTAGCCACTTACGCCTTGGAGATCTTGTCATGCCCCGCAGCCAGCGTTCTGTCTGAACGTGTGTTCAGCGCTGCTGGTGGTGTGCTGACAGATAAGCGCACGCGGCTCTCCACTGATAATGTAGACAGACTCACGTTCATAAAGATGAACAAATCATGGATCCGAAACGACTTTTCTACCCCTGTGTCATCCTGGGGAGAGTAAAAGCTTGATGATTGGTTAAAATCACCCTACCAACCGTTTTAAGCTTTCAAATTACTAATCATGTTTATCTGTATCTTGACTGGAAAATAATTTGGGCTTTGTAGCAGTGTGCAGCACTGATTCTATTAGGCCATCTATACTAAAGCTTCACCAGATTTAAAATTAATAATAATTTTTAGCTGCATCTAGCCCGGAAAATAATTTTGGGGCTCCGAGATGCGCAAGACACATAAGTGCCTTCTTGCTGCACTACCTGCAGCATGACCCTCATATTGTCAGAATTCGAAGTAATCATGACTACTGGGTTGCCACACTCTTAGATCCCCCAAACTTTTCGATCAACCTTTTCATTTTAATAAAGACCAAAAAAATGGTCATTTTTGAAATTATAAGCATTAGCAGGTTGTTAGAAACTGAAATCAAACAGTTTTCAACTCAAAACTTTATTCTAGGTGATGTTATATTTTCACATAGGACCCCTTGTTCGAAAGGAGCTTCTGAACTCTCTCGTCCATTGAATTTGTCAGGTTTTGGATGGTTTCTGCTTCAATTGTTTTCCATGAGGACAGAATACCCTCCCAGAGCTGTTGCTTAGATGTGAACTGCCTCCCGCCATCATAGACACTCCTTTTAATGATGCTCCAAAGGTTCTGAATGGGGTAGAGGTCAGGGGAGCATGGGGGTCACACCATAAGTTTGTCCCCTTTTATGCCCATATCAGCCAGAGATGCAGATGTTTTATGTGCAGCATGAGATGGTGCATTATCATGCAGAAAAATGATCTTGCTGTGAAATACACGGTTCTTCTTCTTGAACCATGGCAGGAAGTGCTGTTTGAGAAAATCCACATACATTATGGAGTTCATCTTTAGCGCCTTCAGGGATCCTAAAGGGGCCGACAATCTCTCTCCCCATGATTCCAGCCCAAAACATTACTCCACCTCCTCCTTGTTGGCGCTGTAGCCGTGTTTGCGTGGGGTGTCCATCAACCAGCCATCCTCCACTCCATTCATCTGGACCATCGAGCGCTGCACGGCACTCATCCGTGAACAAAACAGTTTTGAAATCAGTCTTCATGTAATGTTTGGCCCACTGGAGCCGTTTCTGCTTGTGTGAAGTGGATAGAGGAGGTCGACAGGATGGCGTATGCACAGCTGCAAACCTCTGAAGGACCCTGCATCTTGTTGTTCGGGGGACGTTGGAGGCACAAGCAGCTTCAAAAACTTGTCTGCTGCTATGACAAGGCTTTTTTGCCGCTGCTCTTTCAACCTGACGTAATTGCCTGTAGGAAAGAGTCCTCAATTTGCCCTTATCAGCACGCACACGTGTGTACTGTGAATCAGCTACATACTTCTTGATTGCCAAGACACTTCATCCTGATCATCGCACAATGTTGATTGTAGTCATGCCTTGACCGAAACACTCCACAATTTGTTGCTTCTCAGCAGCCGACACATCCTTTTTCTTTCCCATTTTGGCAGAAAATGTAGGCTGCTTAATAATGTGAGACAACCTTCTTAAGTAGTCTTGCCTTTCATTGGACACACCTGCCAAACTAATTAGCACAGGTGTCTGCAATTGCTTACAGTGATATAAAGAGCCCTGACACACATCACCATCAATGAGTTTAACTGACAAACAAACAAATTCTTCCCTTATCACTCCTAAACACTTTTTGCATAATAATTTGGAACGCGGTGTACATGTGCTTTTCCACAAAACACCAGCGGTTCACGTAGTGAATCTTACAGTTCTAACTTGCCAACCGTGGTCTGTATGGAATTGTTCAATAAAGGGCCGAAAATTAAGATAACATAGATGGGAGAGGTCTCTATGAATAGGAATTCCTAAGTATTTGATACCCTGTGAGGGCCAGGCAAAGGGAAAGTTGGACTGGATGGAATCCTATATGGATTTGGGGAGGGAGACATCGAGGGCCTCAGACTTCGCTGCATTGATTTTAAAATTTGACCATGTAACAAAGTGATCTATTTCAGCCATAACAGCATGGATGGATATATGTGATTGAGTGATATATACTAGGACATCATCAGCAAATAGAGAGCACTTGTACTCGGTGCCTCCCACCTCAATCCACCTAATATTGGGGTTATGGCGAATTGATGAGAGCAGGTGCTCCGTCACTAGGATGTATAAGAGAGGGGACAGAGGACATCCCTGCCTTGTCCCATTGGTGATTGTGAAAGGTGATGAAAATGTTCTGACGCACCCCCTGGGCCTTGGGACACCCGGAGCCGGACCCTTTTTGGTGGATGCTGGTGGTTGTAGTCTTCGTGGCGGCGATCCGGTTCCGTGGCTCAGGGCGGTCAAAC
Organism: Phyllobates terribilis; assembly: GCF_046119375.1. NCBI lineage: Eukaryota > Metazoa > Chordata > Amphibia > Anura > Dendrobatidae > Phyllobates > Phyllobates terribilis. The sequence continues at coordinate 408,909,577 of NW_027362769.1, read as the reverse complement.
CAGTGGCGGAACTATTTATGTGGTTTTGATGTTTAAATGTCCGACTACGCCACCCGTGGATTGCGGTCAGAGTGAACCGCCGCTACAGGGCAGACCGCTAAGGCTGGTGTTGTGGGTGCAGCAGAGCGTAGCATAACTCCCCACGGGAGGAGTATAGCCTCAGGGCAGTGTATGCGGAGGATGGGGGTGATGGTGCAGGGCAGCAGCAGTAATGACACGGAGTCAGTGATGCAGTTCAGGGCCTTTACTCACAGTTCTTATTATCCAGACCACGTCTGCAGGTAACGGCTGCCCACGTCGTACTGTGCTCACCAGGTGAGGGGCTCAGACAACTCCCAGATAACTTTGGAGCGCTTCACAGGACCCCCTTTGTGTGTCCTTTGTCTGGCCTTTCTTACCAACACTTCTGTCCGGCTGCCTCGGGCCTCCTCTTGGTAAACTTGGCGCCAGTTTCCCTGACCCTATGTGGTGCCTTCCTAGCGGGTGGAGCAAGGGGCTGCGCCACATAAAATGTCAGAGCCTCCGGTTTCTAGCTGAGGGTCGTTTCCTGCCTCCACTAGTTCGGGGACCGGTCTCCCCCTTTGGCCTGACCCCTCCACGCAGGTGGATTCGGGCGTGCGGTGGCGACTCGCCCGTCCGCACCCCTGGGATCCCTTCATTCCTCGTTCCTGGAGCCTTCTCCGCTCCTCTTCCTTCCTTCTCCCTCTTGCAGGCCTGGGCCTCTGTTACTAGGCCCGCCTCCGGAGCAGAGCTCATGCAGAGCCCCTGCTCCCTGCCACTTCTGCTCAGACTTCTCTGCACTGAACTAAGATGGTGCCCACCTTTTATACTCCCTTCTCAATGCACCCAGGAACTGCTTCCTCCCTGCTCCTGCACTGCAGGGTTCCCCTTCCTCAGTGTTCCCTCCCCCCACTCCAGCCAGGGACAGGGACTGTCGTGCCCATCTCAGGGGCATATTGGTCGCCCTGCCCCACGGCAATGTGGTGTAATGCATGCAGGTGTCGGGTCCTGATCCACACTCCATCCTTATCTGAGAGTGAGATATCACACCTCTGGGTGAGGTGCAATACGTCTGTAGCAACCGAGCCCTCGGTGCTACAGTTCCATTTATCTTCAGCCTAGGTGACGTATTGTGATACAGGGCCGTGATTTTGGCTATAAAAGGGTCCCCTAGACCCCTACCCCAAGCTTTTTAAGAGAATCATATATGGCGTGCCAGGAGACTCTATGGAATGCTTTCTCAGCATCCAACGAGAGTATCTACTTACAAATTTTTAACTGCATCTAGCCCAGGAAATACTTTGTGCCTAGTAGCAGTGTCTGCTAGTGAGCGGATTATCCCGGCTGTTAAGCAAGCTGCACCACCTGTAGTTTAGACACTTAATTTTTTCAAAGGAAATGCTTCGGGACCACGGGATACTTAGTGAAGAGCATCAGGAGGCACCCCAAGGCATAGGGGCTGGGACTGGCAGTAGGATGCCTTGCGGTGGACAGCCGAGCTCGATCCTTATAAAAGCTTTTTAACTGCAGCAGCTTTAGTGGACGCTACTGGAGCTGGAATTACGCGGCTGCTGGCATGAGACTTGCCCTCCAATAGATCCTTGTAAATGGATTTAAAGTGTATTCATTCAAATTAGAGGGACAATTTAAATTAAAAAGCTTAGAGCTGCCTCCACCACAGGGGGGCTCTCTCGACCCACCAGCGGACAGGCACCAGTATTGGGAGAGGGGGGCTGGCCGTCAGGGTTCACCGCGGCTCTGGCACAAACCCGGCGACACGGAGGTGGCACGGGCAGGAGCGGACTGGCCGTGTCGGCTTCTCACTTTTTGGATTTTAGAAGGGCATGACATGCCTATATCTGTGTCTCCCCCTCCTTTTACTCCTCCACCTCTTTTATTTTCGCATGACTATATGTACTTGTCACTTTTCCATGTGTTAGTTATGTCTTCTGAGCAGTTTGTCAGCTTTTGGACACCTTTGAAGGTGTTTTCTATGTGTTTCTATGTGTTTTTGTTTGCCTGCCATTGGTTTTAACGGTGTTCGAAGGTGTTCACCGAACAGTTCGACGAACAGTTCGGCGAACACACGGGTGTTCGACGAACCGAACCGAACTCGAACACTACGGGGGTGGCTCAACACTAGTCATGACTCTATATAATAGATCCCTCTGTCTGTAATGACTCTATATAATAGATCCCTCTGTGTGTAATGACTCTATATAATAGATCCCTCTGTGTGTAATGACTCTATATAATAGATCCCTCTGTGTGTAATGACTCTATATAATAGATCACTCTGTGTGTAATGACTCTATATTATAGATCCCTCTGTGTGTAATGACTCTATATAATAGATCACTCTGTGTGTAATGACTCTATATAATAGATTCCTCTGTGTGTAATGACTCTATATAATAGAACCCTCTGTGTAATGACTCTATATAATAGATCACTCTGTGTGTAATGACTTTATATAATAGATCATTCTGTGTGTAATGACTCTATATTATAGATCCCTCTGTGTGTAATGACTCTATATAATAGATCCCTCTGTGTGTAATGACTCTATATAATAGGTCCCTCTGTGTGTAATGACTCTATATAATAGATCCCTCTGTGTGTAATGACTCTATATAATAGATCCCTCTGTGTGTAATGACTCTATATAAAAGATCCTTCTGTGTGTAATGACTCTATATAATAGATTCCTCTGTGTGTAATGACTCTATATAATAGATCCCTCTGTGTGTAATGATTCTATATAATAGATCCTTCTGTGTGTAATGACTCTATATAATAGATCCCTCTGCGTGTAATGACTCTATATAATAGATCCCTCTGCGTGTAATGACTCTATATAATAGATCCCTCTGTGTGTATTGACTCTATATAATAGATTACTCTGTGTGTAATGACTCTATATAATAGATCCCTCTGTGTGTAATGACTATATAATAGATCGCTCTGCATGTAATGACTGTATATAGTAGATCCCTCTGTGTGTAATGACTCTATATAATAGATCCCTCTGTGTAATGACTTTATATAATAGATCCCTCTGTGTGTAATGACTCTATATAATAGATCCCTCTGTGTGTAATGACTCTATATAATAGATCACTCTCTGTGTCATGACTAGAGATGAGCGTTGTTCTACTCGAACTGTTCGCCAATCTCAAATTCGAGCTGTTTTGGGCGGTGTTCGAGCCGGTCGGCGAACACGAACAATTTGAGAAAAATTCGGCTGTTCGAGGTTATGTTCGATAACTGTTCGTGCACCAAAATCATAACTGGATTTTTTCTCAGTAATGATGAAAATTAATGTTAATACGCAGTTTGAGTGTACAGCGGGGCGGGGGGAGGGGCAGGGGATGGATCTCTGCAGGAACAATGAAGATCTCCATTTTTTTTTCTCTTTCCCGCATTTGCAGTGGGGAGGTGCAATCTGTCAGCCTATCAGCAGCGCACACACGGAGCGAAGTGCTTTTTTTCACACAAGCAAGGGCATGTGTGATTGGCAGTGTATGTCACATGTCCTTGCCCTATAAGACCAAGCCATTTTCCCCGTCGCCACCATTTTCTCACTGCTGCAGCTGCGTGTTAGACGGCACCGCTGTTGCTGTGTGCGCTATACCTTGTTAATTTCAAGCCAATTTTCGCACAAATATACAGATAGCTTGGGAGTAGGGAATAGTTGTGATTGCAGTCCTTTTAAGGACTAGGTTACAGCATTTCCTACGACTTTTATCAGGCAGGTCTGTGCTCTTAAATAGATAGGTTGTGGGAGTAAAGACTAATTGTAATTGGAGTCCTTTTCAGGACTAGGTTACATCAGTTCCTATCAGTTTTTGCCAGGCAGGTCTGTGCCAGTGCTGTGCAAGTTTTTTTCACAGCATTTGGCTGAATCTAGCAAAGCTAATCCTTTTTGGCCTATTGCAGAGTGTGTTAGTCAGTGGAGTAGCCTATCTGTGTTGCAAGATATACCACCTGTGTATAGAATACCAATTTTTTTACTGCACCTAGTGAAGTAAAATCTTTTGGGCATAGCATCATTCTATTAGTCCATCTATACTGACCTCCATCAGGTTGCAAACTGAATATAATTTTTTTCTGCATCTAGCTCTGAAAAAATATTTGGGCTTCTAGCAGTGTGTGGGACTTGGTCTATTAGTCCATCTATACTGACCTCCATCAGGTTGCAAATTAAAAATAATTTTTTTCTTCATTTAGCTCTGAAAAAATATTTGGGCTTCTAGCAGTGTGTGGGACTTGTTCTATTAGTCCATCTATACTGACCTCCAGCAGGTTGCAAATTGAATATAATTTTTTTCTGCATCTAGCTCTGAAAAAATATTTGGGCTTCTAGCGGTGTGTGGGACTTGGTCTATTAGTCCATCTATACTGACCTCCATCAGGTTGCAAATTAAAAATAATTTTTTTCTTCATTTATCTCTGAAAAAATATTTGGGCTTCTAGCAGCGTGTGGGACTTGTTCTATTAGTCCATCTATACTGACCTCCATCAGGTTGCAAATTAAAAATAATTTTTTTCTGCATCTAGCTCTGAAAAAATATTTGGGCTTCTAGCAGTGTGTGGGACTTGGTCTATTAGTCCATCTATACTGACCTCCATCAGGTTGCAAATTAAAAATAATTTTTTTCTGCATCTAGCTCTGAAAAAATATTTGGCCTTCTAGCAGTGTGTGGGACTTGTTCTATTAGTCCATCTATACTGACCTCCATCAGGTTGCAAATTAAAAATATTTTTTTTCTGCATCTAGCTCTGAAAAAATATTTGGGCTTCTAGCAGTGTGTGGGACTTGGTCTATTAGTCCATCTATACTGACCTCCATCAGGTTGCAAATTGAATAAAAAAATTTTCTGCATCTAGCTCTGAAAAAATATTTGGGCTTCTAGCGGTGTGTGGGACTTGGTCTATTAGTCCATCTATACTGACCTCCATCAGGTTGCAAATTAAAAATAATTTTTTTCTGCATCTAGCTCTGAAAAAATATTTGGGCTTCTAGCAGTGTGTGGGACTTGGTCTATTAGTCCATCTATACTGACCTCCATCAGGTTGCAAATTAAAAATAATTTTTTTCTTCATTTAGCTCTGAAAAAATATTTGGGCTTCTAGCAGTGTGTGGGACTTGTTCTATTAGTCCTTCTATACTGACGTCCAGCAGGTTGCAAATTGAATATAATTTTTTTCTGCATCTAGCTCTGAAAAAATATTTGGGCTTCTAGCGGTGTGTGGGACTTGGTCTATTAGTCCATCTATACTGACCTCCATCAGGTTGCAAATTAAAAATAATTTTTTTCTGCATCTAGCTCTGAAAAAATATTTGGGCTTCTAGCAGTGTGTGGGACTTGGTCTATTAGTCCATCTATACTGACCTCCATCAGGTTGCAAATGAAAAATAATTTTTTTCTGCATCTAGCTCTGAAAAAATATTTGGGCTTCTAGCAGTGTGTGGGACTTGGTCTATTAGTCTATCTATACTGACCTCCATCAGGTTGCAAATTAAAAATAATTTTTTTCTTCATTTAGCTCTGAAAAAATATTTGGGCTTCTAGCAGTGTGTGGGACTTGTTCTATTAGTCCTTCTATACTGACCTCCAGCAGGTTGCAAATTGAATATAATTTTTTTCTGCATCTAGCTCTGAAAAAATATTTGGGCTTCTAGCGGTGTGTGGGACTTGGTCTATTAGTCCATCTATACTGACCTCCATCAGGTTGCAAATTAAAAATAATTTTTTTCTGCATCTAGCTCTGAAAAAATATTTGGGCTTCTAGCGGTGTGTGGGACTTGGTCTATTAGTCCATCTATACTGACCTCCATCAGGTTGCAAATTAAAAATAATTTTTTTCTGCATCTAGCTCTGAAAAAATATTTGGGCTTCTAGCAGTGTGTGGGACTTGGTCTATTAGTCCATCTATACTGACCTCCATCAGGTTGCAAATTGAATAAAAAAATTTTCTGCATCTAGCTCTGAAAAAATATTTGGGCTTCTAGCGGTGTGTGGGACTTGGTCTATTAGTCCATCTATACTGACCTCCATCAGGTTGCAAATTAAAAATAATTTTTTTCTGCATCTAGCTCTGAAAAAATATTTGGGCTTCTAGCAGTGTGTGGGACTTGGTCTATTAGTCCATCTATACTGACCTCCATCAGGTTGCAAATTAAAAATAATTTTTTTCTTCATTTAGCTCTGAAAAAATATTTGGGCTTCTAGCAGTGTGTGGGACTTGTTCTATTAGTCCTTCTATACTGACGTCCAGCAGGTTGCAAATTGAATATAATTTTTTTCTGCATCTAGCTCTGAAAAAATATTTGGGCTTCTAGCGGTGTGTGGGACTTGGTCTATTAGTCCATCTATACTGACCTCCATCAGGTTGCAAATTAAAAATAATTTTTTTCTGCATCTAGCTCTGAAAAAATATTTGGGCTTCTAGCAGTGTGTGGGACTTGGTCTATTAGTCCATCTATACTGACCTCCATCAGGTTGCAAATGAAAAATAATTTTTTTCTGCATCTAGCTCTGAAAAAATATTTGGGCTTCTAGCAGTGTGTGGGACTTGGTCTATTAGTCTATCTATACTGACCTCCATCAGGTTGCAAATTAAAAATAATTTTTTTCTTCATTTAGCTCTGAAAAAATATTTGGGCTTCTAGCAGTGTGTGGGACTTGTTCTATTAGTCCTTCTATACTGACCTCCAGCAGGTTGCAAATTGAATATAATTTTTTTCTGCATCTAGCTCTGAAAAAATATTTGGGCTTCTAGCGGTGTGTGGGACTTGGTCTATTAGTCCATCTATACTGACCTCCATCAGGTTGCAAATTAAAAATAATTTTTTTCTGCATCTAGCTCTGAAAAAATATTTGGGCTTCTAGCGGTGTGTGGGACTTGGTCTATTAGTCCATCTATACTGACCTCCATCAGGTTGCAAATTAAAAATAATTTTTTTCTGCATCTAGCTCTGAAAAAATATTTGGGCTTCTAGCAGTGTGTGGGACTTGGTCTATTAGTCCATCTATACTGACCTCCATCAGGTTGCAAATTGAATAAAAAAAATTTCTGCATCTAGCTCTGAAAAAATATTTGGGCTTCTAGCGGTGTGTGGGACTTGGTCTATTAGTCCATCTATACTGACCTCCAGCAGGTTGCAAATTGAATATAATTTTTTTCTGCATCTAGCTCTGAAAAAATATTTGGGCTTCTAGCGGTGTGTGGGACTTGGTCTATTAGTCCATCTATACTGACCTCCATCAGGTTGCAAATTAAAAATAATTTTTTTCTGCATCTAGCTCTGAAAAAATATTTGGGCTTCTAGCGGTGTGTGGGACTTGGTCTATTAGTCCATCTATACTGACCTCCATCAGGTTGCAAATTAAAAATAATTTTTTTCTGCATCTAGCTCTGAAAAAATATTTGGGCTTCTAGCAGTGTGTGGGACTTGGTCTATTAGTCCTTCTATACTGACCTCCAGCAGGTTGCAAATTAAAAATAATTTTTTTCTTCATTTAGCTCTGAAAAAATATTTGGGCTTCTAGCAGCGTGTGGGACTTGGTCTATTAGTCCTTCTATACTGACCTCCAGCAGGTTGCAAATTGAATATAATTTTTTTCTGCATCTAGCTCTGAAAAAATATTTGGGCTTCTAGCAGTGTGTGGGACTTGTTCTATTAGTCCTTCTATACTGACCTCCAGCAGGTTGCAAATTGAATATAATTTTTTTCTGCATCTAGCTCTGAAAAAATTGTTGGGCTTCTAGCGGTGTGTGGGACTTGGTCTATTAGTCCATCTATACTGACCTCCATCAGGTTGCAAATTAAAAATAATTTTTTTCTGCATCTAGCTCTGAAAAAATATTTGGGCTTCTAGCGGTGTGTGGGACTTGGTCTATTAGTCCATCTATACTGACCTCCATCAGGTTGCAAATTGAATATAATTTTTTTCTGCATCTAACCCAGCCAATAGTTTTGGCCTAATACCACAGTTTGGCCACTCAGCTCTGCTCGGTTACCATCCATTGTTTTTTTGTGCAAACAACTCCAGAGTTGTGAATTAGTTAACCACCAAAATGAGTGGAAAAAGGCCTGCTGCTGGTGGAAAGGGGAATAGGCGTGTTGGGAAGGGGAAAAAAGGTTGTGTCCGTGGGGTAGGTGTTAAACCAACAGTAACATCTGCAGAAGAAAGACCATCTTCCAGCCAAACTAAAATGTCTACTTCTTTTAGCGGACAATGTGATAAGATCCCTTTCTTACGGCCACGCCAATCGCTACAAATTCCAGATGAGGCACAAAAACAGCAGGTGCTTCAACGGATATCAAGTGCTCCTTTAAGTGGGCTCTCCTCCACCTCAACTTCAACATCACAAATACTCCAGTCCTCAGAGGTGTCACCCCAATCGCATTTGCTTCCTCACAGCTCCCAAATCTCCAGCTGCCCGTCTGAGTATGAGGTAGAACAGATGGTTGAGTCTGCAGAGCTGTTTACTCATACTATAGCCTGGGAATCAGAGGTCGACTCCAGCGCTTCTGTGAATCCAGACGAGGAAATGATCTGCACTGATGCCCAGAATCTTTATGAGTCGGATCCAGGACCAGACGCAGAAGGTTCTGACCATAATGTAGACCCTCATTCCCAAACTGTAACTCCTGTTGGTGGAGACAATGAGGAAGACGATGATGAGACTCAAATACCTGATTGGAGCGACAACTTTAGTTTTTTGTCAGGGCAGGAACAGGTTGGCTCTGAGGACGACGGGTGTGATAACGCACAGGGTGATGATGAGGTTGGAGATCCCACTTACTGTCAACCCACAGTCAGCCAAGAGATGAGGTCAGCAGAGGAGGTGGAGGAAGATGCTAGTGACGACAAGGTCAGGTTGCGCCTTCCTGGACAGAGACGTAGTACTGGAAACACGTCAACAACTGCATCCTCAAACACAACTCTGCCTCTCACCACAAGTCGTGGTGGCTCTTCAGGTCGCATGGGTGCTAAGCCTTGCATAGCCTGGGCATTTTTTCAGATCGATAAAGATGACCCAACTCGTGTTATCTGTAACATTTGTTAGCAAAAGCTAAGTAGAGGCCAAAAAATACATAGTTTGAGTACTTCATGCATGAACCGGCACATGGACATGAAGCATAAGTTGCAGTGGGAAGCTCAGTGTGCTACAATGCGGCCTAGCCGGCCGGGCCAACCACCGTCTGCCATATCTTGTGCATCCACGGCCTCTTCATCCTCTGTGACTGGGGGGATAGCAGTCACACCTGTTTTGGGGCGCAGACCTGCCACCTCTTTACCCGCAACAGCCAGCGTGATTGGCAGGTCATCATTTTCTTTGGAGGTGGTAACACCAGCTGGTGTTGAGCGCTGTCCGACATCGATAGCACCACCTTTGGATCAAGGCAACCTAACATGTCCGCCTGCATCTTCCTCACAGACCGGCAGTTTGCCGGGGACACCCTTATCAACCCCGTCTAAGCACAATAGCCAGCCCTCGGTCCCTCAGATGTGGACAAGTAAAAGACCATTTCCTCCTAGCCATGAGAAAGCTAAGAGGTTGAATTTCACCATCTGCAAGCTCTTGGCTACAGAAATGCTGCCTTTCCGCCTGGTGGACACAGAGGATTTTCGAGACCTTATGTCCGTCGCAGTGCCCCAGTACCGGATGCCCAGTCGGCACTACTTCTCAAAGAAAGGTGTGCCTGCGCTCCACCAGCATGTCGCACACAACATCACCGCTTCTTTGAGAAACTCTGTGTGTGACAGGGTGCATTTCACCACAGACACTTGGACGAGTAGGCATGGACAGGGGCGTTACATGTCGCTGACTGGGCACTGGGTAACTATGGTGACAGCAGGACAAGGGGCTGCTGTCCAAGTCTTGCCGTCCCCACGAGTTGTGCGTCAATCCTCTTTATGTCAAAGTTCCTCCACTGCTTCTGCCTCCTCAACCTCCTCTCGGTCTTCCACCTGCACCCAAAGCCTGTCTGGTCATGCCACAAGCTTTCTAACTGCGCAGAAGGGATCCTGCACACCTCCTTACTATGCTGGCAGTAGGGCTCAACGTCATCAGGCGGTTTTTACATTGAAATGTCTGGGAAATGTGAGTCACACAGCTGAGGAGTTGTGGTCAGCTCTGGAGAACCAATTTCATGAATGGTTGTCTCCACTGGACCTGAAACCAGGGAAGGCCGTGTGCGACAATGCTGCAAACCTGGGTGCGGCCCTTCGCCGGGGCAATGTCACACACGTGCCTTGTATGGCTCACGTGTTGAACCTGGTTGTCCAGCAATTTTTAGCCCACTATCCCAGACTAGATGGCCTTCTGCAGAGGGCACGGTCGCTGTGTGCTCACTTCCGCCGTTCGCATCCCGCAGCTCAGCGACTTACATCTCTACAGAAGTCGTTGGGCCTGCCACTTCACCGGCTAAAATGCGATGTGCCTACCCGGTGGAATTCAACTCTGCACATGTTGCAGCGACTGTGGCAGCACCGACAAGCCCTGGTGCAATACGTTCTGACGTATAGCCTGGGCCAACGAGATTCAGAGGTGGGGCAAATCACGCTGGAGGAGTGGTCTCAGATCAGGGACCTATGCACCCTTCTGCACAGTTTTGAAATGGCGACGAAGATGTTTAGTGCTGACGATGCCATTATCAGCATGACTATTCCGGTGATTTACATGCTGGAGCACATGTTAAACAGAATTCGGAGTCAGGTGGTGGCACAAGAGGAGGTGGAGGAAGTAGAGGAGGAGGAGTTGTATGAGGAAGGGCTAACATCTGCAAGGTCCAGACGGTCGGCAGCACCAAGGCGGCAGGCATGTGAGGGTGGGGGAGATGGTTTTACCAGGGCGCATGGTAGCAGCCAAACTAGTGAGGAAGGTGCAGGAGCCCAGGAAGAAGTGGAGGACGAACTGATGGAAGACTCATCAGATGAGGGAGACCTTGATCACATTTCTGTTGTGCGAGGTTGGGGGGAGAGGACAGAGGAAGGAAGTGTGGCACCCCAGGGGTCTGGTTTTCCACAGTAATGTAATGTTATGTCTGAGAGCAGGTGGGAGGTCCTTTGGTCAGGGATCCTGTGCATGCCACACCTCCTGCCCAGTCTTGGGAGGGGAAGAACTACCCCTGTATAAACCCGGGGCTGAGGCAGGGAGAGTCAGACAAGGAGAGTGGAGACAAGAAGCAGCATAGGAAACAGCAGAGTTACAAGGAGTCAGGGGCTGGCAGCTGCAGAGTTCGCCCTGACTAAGAAGATTCTTTACCGGACCCGGAGTCCGAGGCTGTGGGGACTAACTCCTACCCAGCAGCAGAATCCGTCAGGCAGGGGATTTCAGGTCCTCTGGCCCAGAAGCCCGAAGGCACGGTCACACGCGTGGGACCAGCACCGCCATCGTGGAGCGGAAGCCATTAGAAGGCCCCGAGTCACCGGCCATACGGGTGAGCACCACACGGTACACTCAGGGACGTGGGCTACTTACATCAGCTTCTAGCAAGGTAGCCAGAAGAGTACAGTCAGTTTGGGAGGCCTACAACTACGCCTGGCCAGGGGAGATCCCATCTGCTCAAAGACTGACCAGGCCCCGTTTGCTAGCAAGTACTCCGGGAGGGTCTGTCGTTGTTACCAGTAAAGACCCTGAACTACACCGTACCGTCTCTGAGTGGTTCCTGCTACCCCCATCATCCACGTCGGCTGCCCTGAGGCCATACCCCTCCCGTTGGGGGTTATACTATCACGCTGCACAATCCTACCACCGGCCTCAGCGGTCTGCCCTGCAGCAGCAGCTCCCTGGCTGCACTCAACGGGTGGCGTAGTCCTCAACTATTTACTACTAATAGACTGCCGTCTAGTTTGACTCCCTGGGCACGGACCGGGTCACCGCCACGAGACTACAACCCTCCACTGATCCGGCCCCGGGTAGGCTCCCGCGTGCGCAACGCAGCGCGACACATTCCCAGGGGCGCGTCAACGTTGGCGTAGTCGGCAGGATCTCGTGCCCGCAACCACCGGGTACTGCGTGCCTGAAAAGCAAAGACTGTTCAAACTTACCAGTGGTGAAGATTCCCGCTATCCGTGGAGGTTTCCCGCCATCCGGCGCCATCTTCTACCTTCTTCCCGCCATCGGTGAAGTTTCCCGCCATCCGGCGCCATCTTCTGCCTTCTTCCCGCCATCCGTGGAGTTTTCCCGCCGTTGGACGCCATCTTGGGGACGCCGCGCGGGAAGAAGAGGGGCGTGGACTCTGAAAGCGCGCGAGAACTGAAGCCCCGCCTCACGTCCGGACGTTGCGTAAGGTCCTGGAAGGAGCCCAGCAGACGCCGACGTCACAGGAGCGCGACGGAAGGTCCTCAACCCTGACGATCCACTGCGGAGCCGCGGCCTACGGAAGAGGATCATCGCAAGGTAGGCCACGGTCCACTAGGGGGGAGGAAGATGTCGGATACGGAGGAGAGCTTCACTGCCCCAACCCCCGCCAGCGCTACCGCTGCTGCAGTTATGCCCTTCACAATGCCCTATATCCCGGGAGCAGCTTGGCTACCCCAGTACTCAGGGGAGTCACATACCCTGCATGACTTTAGAGAAAAGCTGGATAGCCTCTTCCAGGTGTACCCCCTCACAGAAGAGCAAAAAGTGAGCATCCTGGTGGCCCAACTAACCGGGGCAGCCAAAAGGGAAGTAAAATCCTGGCCACCTGGGAGGAAGACTGTCGCAGGGATACTAACCCGGCTGAAGGACACCTTTGATACCCGCACCTCAGCCGAGATTAAGCTTAGATTCTACGGGTGCAAGCAGCGAGCGCATGAGAGTATAAGGGACTATGCACTAAACCTACAAGAGGCCCTGAGGGCCATAAAGCAGACCGACCCTGATGGGGTGGGAAACGAGGACAGGCTGTTGACTGAACAATTTATAGAGGGTTTATATTGCAATGCCCACCGAACCCAGTTGCGGGCAATGGCCTTACAGGATCCCCATCTGGACTTTGCACAGTTCAAGGACAGAGCCATCCGGGTGCTCCGAGAACCGGCACCAGGTGGCGTTGTGACCCACAGACGCCCCACTACCACTTACTACCAGGAGGCGGCGCCCTTGTCAGCAGGGCCTGTGGGAGCTGATGCGCAGGCTTTGGACAATGACCCGGCTCCAGACCTACACCATCAGGTCCAAGAGCTAGCTAAGAGCGTTGCTGCGCTAACCCGAACTGTGCAGTCTTTACAGGTTTCCACACCAGGGAAGATCCAGCTGGCATCCGGACCGGAGGACATCCCGTGGCGTCGACCAAGGAGGACCCCACCGGCCAGAGGAAGACCCAGTGACCGATACAGCGAGGACGGACGACCCATCTGCCGCCGCTGCAATCAATCCGGACATATGGAAAGGTACTGTTCTTTAAACGGGCACAACCTGGGGTAGAGGGCCAACCCCCAGGAAAAAGATCACCAGGCCCATCGAACTGGCGCGACAGATATGTGGAAGGACGTCCAGTCTTGCCTGTGGTACTGGATGGCATTCCCATGAGTGCCCTACTGGATACCGGGTCACAGGTCACCACCATCCCGTACGTGCTCTTCAAGCAGTACTGGAATGACTCGGATATTACCCACTACCCTGACGACGACTTGAGTATCATCGCCAGCAATGGCCAGCCCGTGCCACAGATCGGATTTAAAGAGGTGGCCCTCAAAATCGGTAGAGTCGAACTGGCCGCACAGGGACTGATCATTGTAGATATTGATAAACATGAGAGTCACCCAAAAATAACTCTAGGAACTAACGTAATTGAAAATTGTCTTGCAGAGGTGATTTTCCTTTTACAGCAGGTTGCCAAGAACGCCAGCTCCGGCGAGCAGCGGGTGCTCCAGAAAGAGATCCGGGCACTGATGCAACGGCAACAAGTGGAACTCTCCGGCGGTGAGATTGGTAGCGTAAGAATGTGTGACCCTTTTCCTATTGCCATGCCCCCAAAAAGTGAAATGATGATTTGGTGCCGGGCAGCTATTGGTCTGAGAGGAAGAGATTACCAGGCAATGGTAGAACCAGTTTACTCAGACAGTAGGCCCACCATTTTGACAGCACGGGGGGTGGTCAATGTACGCCATGGGAGGGTGCCCATTCGCATAATAAATATCGGGGAGAGGGAAGTGTACCTGCCCCGGTATGCCACGCTAGCCAAATTATATACCACTAATCAAAATTCTATACAATCTGTGGAACCCTTGCCTCCATCTCACCCGGAGGAAGGTAACGGCTCTAAGAAAGACATGGAGGACTGGTGTCAGCAATTACATTTGGGTACTGATTCCACTCCCTCACATCAGAAACAAGGAGTCTATCGGGTGGTTCAAGAGTATGAGAGAGTGTTTAGTAAACACCCGTTAGACTTTGGGCGGGTCAAGGGGGTAGAACACCGCATCCCCACGGGAGATCATCCTCCCATAAAAGAGAGGTATCGACCCGTACCCCCTGCACACTACCAACACGCCAAGGGGATGCTTCGAGACATGAAGGAGGCTGGGGTAATCCGGGATAGCTGTAGCCCCTGGGCAGCCCCACTAGTTTTAGTCAAAAAGAAAGACAACACCATGAGGATGTGTGTAGATTACCGGAAAATCAACCGTATCACACACAAGGATGCGTACCCCTTACCAAGGATAGAGGAGTCATTGGCTGCTTTAAGATCTGCTAACTTCTTCTCTACCTTGGATCTCACTAGCGGGTACTGGCAGGTTCCTGTAGCAGAGGCGGACCGGGAGAAGACCACATTCACCACCCCGATGGGACTTAGCGAGTTCACCTGCATGCCGTTCGGACTCTGCAACGCCCCAGGAACCTTCCAACGATTAATGGAGTGCTGTCTGGGCCACAGAAACTTCGAGACGGTCCTGTTGTACCTGGATGATGTCATCGTATACTCCAAAACTTATGAGGACCACCTGAAACACCTGGCGGAGGTGTTCGAAGCTCTGGCGAGTTACGGCCTAAAGGTGAAACCCTCCAAGTGTCACCTCATGAAACCAAAGGTGCAATACCTGGGACACGTGGTGAGCGCTGACGGAGTGGCTCCCGACCCCGATAAGATCACCGCAATTAAGGGATGGCCAAGCCCCTCCAGCGTAAAAGAAGTGCGGCAGTTCCTAGGGTTGGTAGGCTACTACCGAAGGTTTATTCCCGGTTTCACCAAAAAGGCAGCGCCTATGCAGGACCTCCTGATAGGCCAGTCCCGGAAGGCCAAGAACCAGAAGCCGCCCTTCAAATGGGAAGAGCTAGAAGAAGAGTCCTTCCGCCAGCTGAAGATGGCCCTCACGGGGGATGAAATCTTGGCGTACCCGGACTATAGCCAGCCCTTCATCCTCTACACCGACGCCAGTAACATCGGGCTAGGAGCCGTACTGTCCCAGATTCAGCAGGGGAGAGAACGAGTAATCTCCTATGCCAGCCGAAAACTGCGACCCACCGAAAGGAACCCCGAGAATTACAGCTCATTTAAGTTAGAGTTCCTGGCCGTGGTATGGGCAGTCACCGAGCGCTTTAGGCATTACCTCGCTTCTTCCCGGTTCACCGTATACACGGATAACAACCCGTTGATACACCTGGACACGGCAAGACTCGGTGCCCTGGAGCATAGGTGGATGGCCCGTCTGTCCAACTACGAGTTCACAATCAAATACCGGGCAGGACGCTCCAATACTAACGCGGATGCCCTGTCCAGGATGCCCAACCTGCCGGACGAAGGAGAAGATCCGGAGGGACTGGAAGAAGTTGAACTCCCTGCGTTCCACCGTCATGGGACTATCCAGTATTCCCACCGGGTAAGGGGTAAGCAGGCTGCTACGTTGAACCCCTTACCCCACTACAACTGGGCGGAAACGCAAGACAGCGACCCTGCCGTCCGACTAGTGAAGGAGATGCTGACTCGGCCGGAGGCTCGCCTTGAACCAGACGCTCCGGAGGAAGCCAAACAACTATGGGCGGAGAAGAGTCGACTATTCCTTTACAAGGGGAAGTTGTGCCGCAGAATGGTCAACTCCCGGACGCATGAACTACTCTGGCAAGTAGTGGTGCCACGAAGAGACGCAGCCATGGTGATGGAGGCATACCACGACGGAGCTGGACACTTCGGGTGGAAAAAGCTGGAGTTCCTGCTGCGCGAGCGGTTCCACTGGGTAGGCATGAGGGGAACCATCGAGAAGTGGTGCAGAGACTGTGGCCCGTGCAATCTGAGAAGGAAGGACCGGGCCAGCCAGAAGACTCCCCTGCAGTCCATCGTCACCCGGCAACCGTTGGAACTGGTAGCCTTGGATCATGTAAAACTGACCCCAAGCAGAAGTGGCTACGTCTACGCGTTAACCATCGTGGATCATTACTCCCGGTTCTTGGTTGTCGTCCCCATCAAGGACTTAACGGCTCAAACAGCAGCTAGAGCCTTCCAGCAGCACTTCTGCCGTCCACACGGGTACCCGGACCAAGTGCTGACGGACCAGGGACCTGCCTTTGAAGCGGAGGTCTTCCAGGAATTCTGCAATCTGTATGGCTGCCGGAAGATAAGGACGACACCCTACCATCCGCAAACTAATGGACTTTGTGAAAAAATGAACCAGGTGGTAATGGATCTTCTAAAAACATTGCCCCTGGAAGAACGCAGTCTGTGGCCTGAGAAGTTGCCCGATCTGGTGGACCTATACAACCACATCCCGGTAGGTTCCACCAACTGTACCCCGGCTTACCTAATGAGGGCGAGACCTGGTAAGTTACCTGTTGACCTGGAAATGGGAGTCCTGACACCTGAGGACACTTCACCAGAAACAGACTGGGACACAGAGAGGCAGCAGCAGTACCGGAGAGTACAAGAGAGCGTGGAGCGAAGTCTCTGTCAGGCTAGGGAAAGACAAGAGAAGACTTACAACCAGTATGCTCCCGCTGTTCCCCTGGTACCCGGAGATCAGGTCTTGAAGAGGAAAAGACGGCTCCACAAGTTGGATGACCAGTGGGAGAAGGACCCGTACACCGTACTGCCCTCAAGCCACGAGAACCCGAAGGTCTGTACCATCAGTAAAGACGGAGGGGAAACCACAGCCATTGTGTCCCGGGACCACCTGAAGAAGTGTCCCGAACAACTGAGGAACCCTGAAGAGGAACAAGAAGACCATCGACCCGTGGGAGAAAGGGAAGATATGGTTAGTACCGTGCTCGGGGACTTCCCTCGGTCTTGGACTCAAGTCAGTGGTGCAGTTGTGGTACCCGTACTCACCTTCCTCCAACCATCATCCCAAGAACCAACGGAGCAACGGGTAGAGCTGGAAGAACAGCCGGTCCAGGAGGCAGAAGACTCCACACGAGTAGAACAGGAGAATCAACCCTCTGCTTATAGTGAGCCTGCCGTACCCCTAGTGAGACAAAGAGCCGGTAGACAGCTGCCCAGTTTACCCTTGACAGCTCCTACACCCTGTAGTTCGGGGCCAGACAGTCAGCTCCGTAGGTCCACTAGGGCCACTAGAGGCCAGTTACCCGCACGCTGGAGAATTTGAAGTGTAAAAATAGTTTTATTTATGTTTATCTGTGTATTGTTGCTTGTGTATAATTTTGTGTTTCCAGTTGTTTTTAGGAAACCTTGGTGGATTTACCGGGAATCCTTGTATATAGTTGGAGCGTAACCCAGGATGGACTAGAGACTGTTAAGGACTCGGGGTAGGACAGACCCCTACCTGGTTACGTCTCCCTGTGTTGGTGAAATGGACACCTTTGCTTTTCTTCAAAGACTGCATCCGGTTGCGGACACGCCGTAACCATCTTATGTGTTTTTCTTATAGTATTGTTATTGTTATACTTTGTTATGTTTTTCTAAATGTGTTTAGTCCCGGAGTACTAAATTTCACTAGGGGGGAATGTGGCACCCCAGGGGTCTGGTTTTCCACAGTAATGTAATGTTATGTCTGAGAGCAGGTGGGAGGTCCTTTGGTCAGGGATCCTGTGCATGCCACACCTCCTGCCCAGTCTTGGGAGGGGAAGAACTTCCCCTGTATAAACCCGGGGCTGAGGCAGGGAGAGTCAGACAAGGAGAGTGGAGACAAGAAGCAGCATAGGAAACAGCAGAGTTACAAGGAGTCAGGGGCTGGCAGCTGCAGAGTTCGCCCTGACTAAGAAGATTCTTTACCGGACCCGGAGTCCGAGGCTGTGGGGACTAACTCCTACCCAGCAGCAGAATCCGTCAGGCAGGGGATTTCAGGTCCTCTGGCCCAGAAGCCCGAAGGCACGGTCACATGCGTGGGACCAGCACCGCCATCGTGGAGCGGAAGCCATTAGAAGGCCCCGAGTCACCGGCCATACGGGTGAGCACCACACGGTACACTCAGGGACGTGGGCTACTTACATCAGCTTCTAGCAAGGTAGCCAGAAGAGTACAGTCAGTTTGGGAGGCCTACAACTACGCCTGGCCAGGGGAGATCCCATCTGCTCAAAGACTGACCAGGCCCCGTTTGCTAGCAAGTACTCCGGGAGGGTCTGTCGTTGTTACCAGTAAACACCCTGAACTACACCGTACCGTCTCTGAGTGGTTCCTGCTACCCCCATCATCCACGTCGGCTGCCCTGAGGCCATACCCCTCCCGTTGGGGGTTATACTATCACGCTGCACAATCCTACCACCGGCCTCAGCGGTCTGCCCTGCAGCAGCAGCTCCCTGGCTGCACTCAACGGGTGGCGTAGTCCTCAACTATTTACTACTAATAGACTGCCGTCTAGTTTGACTCCCTGGGCACGGACCGGGTCACCGCCACGAGACTACAACCCTCCACTGATCCGGCCCCGGGTAGGCTCCCGCGTGCGCAACGCAGCGCGACACATTCCCAGGGGCGCGTCAGAAGCATGATTGTTACCTCGCCACTAGAGATGAGCGTTGTTCTACTCGAACTGTTCGCCAATCTCAAATTCGAGCTGTTTTGGGCGGTGTTCGAGCCGGTCGGCGAACACGAACAATTTGAGAAAAATTCGGCTGTTCGAGGTTATGTTCGATAACTGTTCGTGCACCAAAATCATAACTGGATTTTTTCTCAGTAATGATGAAAATTAATGTTAATACGCAGTTTGAGTGTACAGCGGGGCGGGGGGAGGGGCAGGGGATGGATCTCTGCAGGAACAATGAAGATCTCCATTTTTTTTTCTCTTTCCCGCATTTGCAGTGGGGAGGTGCAATCTGTCAGCCTATCAGCAGCGCACACACGGAGCGAAGTGCTTTTTTTCACACAAGCAAGGGCATGTGTGATTGGCAGTGTATGTCACATGTCCTTGCCCTATAAGACCAAGCCATTTTCCCCGTCGCCACCATTTTCTCACTGCTGCAGCTGCGTGTTAGACGGCACCGCTGTTGCTGTGTGCGCTATACCTTGTTAATTTCAAGCCAATTTTCGCACAAATATACAGATAGCTTGGGAGTAGGGAATAGTTGTGATTGCAGTCCTTTTAAGGACTAGGTTACAGCATTTCCTACGACTTTTATCAGGCAGGTCTGTGCTCTTAAATAGATAGATTGTGGGAGTAAAGACTAATTGTAATTGGAGTCCTTTTCAGGACTAGGTTACATCAGTTCCTATCAGTTTTTGCCAGGCAGGTCTGTGCCAGTGCTGTGCAAGTTTTTTTCACAGCATTTGGCTGAATCTAGCAAAGCTAATCCTTTTTGGCCTATTGCAGAGTGTGTTAGTCAGTGGAGTAGCCTATCTGTGTTGCAAGATATACCACCTGTGTATAGAATACCAATTTTTTTACTGCACCTAGTGAAGTAAAATCTTTTGGGCATAGCATCATTCTATTAGTCCATCTATACTGACCTCCATCAGGTTGCAAACTGAATATAATTTTTTTCTGCATCTAGCTCTGAAAAAATATTTGGGCTTCTAGCAGTGTGTGGGACTTGGTCTATTAGTCCATCTATACTGACCTCCATCAGGTTGCAAATTAAAAATAATTTTTTTCTTCATTTAGCTCTGAAAAAATATTTGGGCTTCTAGCAGTGTGTGGGACTTGTTCTATTAGTCCTTCTATACTGACCTCCAGCAGGTTGCAAATTGAATATAATTTTTTTCTGCATCTAGCTCTGAAAAAATATTTGGGCTTCTAGCGGTGTGTGGGACTTGGTCTATTAGTCCATCTATACTGACCTCCATCAGGTTGCAAATTAAAAATAATTTTTTTCTTCATTTATCTCTGAAAAAATATTTGGGCTTCTAGCAGCGTGTGGGACTTGTTCTATTAGTCCATCTATACTGACCTCCATCAGGTTGCAAATTAAAAATAATTTTTTTCTGCATCTAGCTCTGAAAAAATATTTGGGCTTCTAGCAGTGTGTGGGACTTGGTCTATTAGTCCATCTATACTGACCTCCATCAGGTTGCAAATTAAAAATAATTTTTTTCTGCATCTAGCTCTGAAAAAATATTTGGCCTTCTAGCAGTGTGTGGGACTTGTTCTATTAGTCCATCTATACTGACCTCCATCAGGTTGCAAATTAAAAATATTTTTTTTCTGCATCTAGCTCTGAAAAAATATTTGGGCTTCTAGCAGTGTGTGGGACTTGGTCTATTAGTCCATCTATACTGACCTCCATCAGGTTGCAAATTGAATAAAAAAATTTTCTGCATCTAGCTCTGAAAAAATATTTGGGCTTCTAGCAGTGTGTGGGACTTGGTCTATTAGTCCATCTATACTGACCTCCATCAGGTTGCAAATTAAAAATAATTTTTTTCTGCATCTAGCTCTGAAAAAATATTTGGGCTTCTAGCAGTGTGTGGGACTTGGTCTATTAGTCCATCTATACTGACCTCCATCAGGTTGCAAATTAAAAATAATTTTTTTCTTCATTTAGCTCTGAAAAAATATTTGGGCTTCTAGCAGTGTGTGGGACTTGTTCTATTAGTCCTTCTATACTGACGTCCAGCAGGTTGCAAATTGAATATAATTTTTTTCTGCATCTAGCTCTGAAAAAATATTTGGGCTTCTAGCGGTGTGTGGGACTTGGTCTATTAGTCCATCTATACTGACCTCCATCAGGTTGCAAATTAAAAATAATTTTTTTCTGCATCTAGCTCTGAAAAAATATTTGGGCTTCTAGCAGTGTGTGGGACTTGGTCTATTAGTCCATCTATACTGACCTCCATCAGGTTGCAAATGAAAAATAATTTTTTTCTGCATCTAGCTCTGAAAAAATATTTGGGCTTCTAGCAGTGTGTGGGACTTGGTCTATTAGTCTATCTATACTGACCTCCATCAGGTTGCAAATTAAAAATAATTTTTTTCTTCATTTAGCTCTGAAAAAATATTTGGGCTTCTAGCAGTGTGTGGGACTTGTTCTATTAGTCCTTCTATACTGACCTCCAGCAGGTTGCAAATTGAATATAATTTTTTTCTGCATCTAGCTCTGAAAAAATATTTGGGCTTCTAGCGGTGTGTGGGACTTGGTCTATTAGTCCATCTATACTGACCTCCATCAGGTTGCAAATTAAAAATAATTTTTTTCTGCATCTAGCTCTGAAAAAATATTTGGGCTTCTAGCGGTGTGTGGGACTTGGTCTATTAGTCCATCTATACTGACCTCCATCAGGTTGCAAATTAAAAATAATTTTTTTCTGCATCTAGCTCTGAAAAAATATTTGGGCTTCTAGCAGTGTGTGGGACTTGGTCTATTAGTCCATCTATACTGACCTCCATCAGGTTGCAAATTGAATAAAAAAAATTTCTGCATCTAGCTCTGAAAAAATATTTGGGCTTCTAGCGGTGTGTGGGACTTGGTCTATTAGTCCATCTATACTGACCTCCATCAGGTTGCAAATTAAAAATAATTTTTTTCTTCATTTAGCTCTGAAAAAATATTTGGGCTTCTAGCAGTGTGTGGGACTTGTTCTATTAGTCCTTCTATACTGACCTCCAGCAGGTTGCAAATTGAATATAATTTTTTTCTGCATCTAGCTCTGAAAAAATATTTGGGCTTCTAGCGGTGTGTGGGACTTGGTCTATTAGTCCATCTATACTGACCTCCATCAGGTTGCAAATTAAAAATAATTTTTTTCTGCATCTAGCTCTGAAAAAATATTTGGGCTTCTAGCGGTGTGTGGGACTTGGTCTATTAGTCCATCTATACTGACCTCCATCAGGTTGCAAATTAAAAATAATTTTTTTCTGCATCTAGCTCTGAAAAAATATTTGGGCTTCTAGCAGTGTGTGGGACTTGGTCTATTAGTCCATCTATACTGACCTCCATCAGGTTGCAAATTGAATAAAAAAAATTTCTGCATCTAGCTCTGAAAAAATATTTGGGCTTCTAGCTGTGTATGGGACTTGTTGTATTAGTCCATCTATACTGACCTCCATCAGGTTGCAAATTAAAAATAATTTTTTTCTGCATCTAACCCAGCCAATAGTTTTGGCCTAATACCACAGTTTGGCCACTCAGCTCTGCTCGGTTACCATCCATTGTTTTTTTGTGCAAACAACTCCAGAGTTGTGAATTAGTTAACCACCAAAATGAGTGGAAAAAGGCCTGCTGCTGGTGGAAAGGGGAATAGGCGTGTTGGGAAGGGGAAAAAAGGTTGTGTCCGTGGGGTAGGTGCAGAAGAAAGACCATCTTCCAGCCAAACTAAAATGTCTACTTCTTTTAGCGGACAATGTGATAAGATCCCTTTCTTACGGCCACGCCAATCGCTACAAATTCCAGATGAGGCACAAAAACAGCAGGTGCTTCAACGGATATCAAGTGCTCCTTTAAGTGGGCTCTCCTCCACCTCAACTTCAACATCACAAATACTCCAGTCCTCAAAGGTGTCACCCAAATCGCACTTGCTTCCTCACAGCTCCCAAATCTCCAGCTGCCCGTCTGAGTATGAGGTAGAACAGATGGTTGAGTCTGCAGAGCTGTTTACTCATACTATAGCCTGGGAATCAGAGGTCGACTCCAGCGCTTCTGTGAATCCAGACGAGGAAATGATCTGCACTGATGCCCAGAATCTTTATGAGTCGGATCCAGGACCAGACGCAGAAGGTTCTGACCATAATGTAGACCCTCGTTCCCAAACTGTAACTCCTGTTGGTGGAGACAATGAGGAAGACGATGATAAGACTCAAATACCTGATTGGAGCGACAACTTTAGTTTTTTGTCAGGGCAGGAACAGGTTGGCTCTGAGGACGACGGGTGTGATAACGCACAGGGTGATGATGATGAGGTCGGAGATCCCACTTACTGTCAACCCACAGTCAGCCAAGAGATGAGGTCAGCAGAGGAGGTGGAGGAAGATGCTAGTGACGACGAGGTCAGGTTGCGCCTTCCTGGACAGAGACGTAGTACTGGAAGCACGTCAACAACTGCATCCTCAAACACAACTCTGCCTCTCACCACAAGTCGTGGTGGCTCTTCAGGTCGCATGGGTGCTAAGCCTTGCATAGCCTGGGCATTTTTTCAGATCGATAAAGATGACCCAACTCGTGTTATCTGTAACATTTGTCAGCAAAAGCTAAGTAGAGGCCAAAAAATACATAGTTTGAGTACTTCATGCATGAACCGGCACATGGACATGAAGCATAAGTTGCAGTGGGAAGCTCAGTGTGCTACAATGCGGTCTAGCCGGCCGGGCCAACCACCGTCTGCCATATCTTGTGCATCCACGGCCTCTTCATCCTCTGTGACTGGGGGGACAGCAGTCACACCTGTTTTGGGGCGCAGACCTGCCACCTCTTTACCCGCAACAGCCAGCGTGATTGGCAGGTCATCATTTTCTTTGGAGGTGGTAACACCAGCTGGTCTTGAGCGCTGTCCGACATCGATAGCACCACCTTTGGATCAAGGCAACCTAACATGTCCGCCTGCATCTTCCTCACAGACCGGCAGTTTGCCGGGGCCACCCTTATCAACCCCGTCTAAGCACAATAGCCAGCCCTCGGTCCCTCAGATGTGGACAAGTAAAAGACCATTTCCTCCTAGCCATGAGAAAGCTAAGAGGTTGAATTTCACCATCTGCAAGCTCTTGGCTACAGAAATGCTGCCTTTCCGCCTGGTGGACACAGAGGATTTTCGAGACCTTATGTCCGTCGCAGTGCCCCAGTACCAGATGCCCAGTCGGCACTACTTCTCAAAGAAAGGTGTGCCTGCGCTCCACCAGCATGTCGCACACAACATCACCGCTTCTTTGAGAAACTCTGTGTGTGACAGGGTGCATTTCACCACAGACACTTGGACGAGTAGGCATGGACAGGGGCGTTACATGTCGCTGACTGGGCACTGGGTAACTATGGTGACAGCAGGACAAGGGGCTGCTGTCCAAGTCTTGCCGTCCCCACGAGTTGTGCGTCAATCCTCTTTATGTCATTTTTCCTCCACTGCTTCTGCCTCCTCAACCTCCTCTCGGTCTTCCACCTGCACCCAAAGCCTGTCTGGTCATGCCACAAGCTTTCTAACTGCGCAGAAGGGATCCTGCACACCTCCTTACTATGCTGGCAGTAGGGCTCAACGTCATCAGGCGGTTTTTACATTGAAATGTCTGGGAAATGTGAGTCACACAGCTGAGGAGTTGTGGTCAGCTCTGGAGAACCAATTTCATGAATGGTTGTCTCCACTGGACCTGAAACCAGGGAAGGCCGTGTGCGACAATGCTGCAAACCTGGGTGCGGCCCTTCGCCGGGGCAATGTCACACACGTGCCTTGTATGGCTCACGTGTTGAACCTGGTTGTCCAGCAATTTTTAGCCCACTATCCCAGACTAGATGGCCTTCTGCAGAGGGCACGGTCGCTGTGTGCTCACTTCCGCCGTTCGCATCCCGCAGCTCAGCGACTTACATCTCTACAGAAGTCGTTGGGCCTGCCACTTCACCGGCTAAAATGCGATGTGCCTACCCGGTGGAATTCAACTCTGCACATGTTGCAGCGACTGTGGCAGCACCGACAAGCCCTGGTGCAATACGTTCTGACGTATAGCCTGGGCCAACGAGATTCAGAGGTGGGGCAAATCACGCTGGAGGAGTGGTCTCAGATCAGGGACCTATGCACCCTTCTGCACAGTTTTGAAATGGCGACGAAGATGTTTAGTGCTAACGATGCCATTATCAGCATGACTATTCCGGTGATTTACATGCTGGAGCACATGTTAAACAGAATTCGGAGTCAGGTGGTGGCACAAGAGGAGGTGGAGGAAGTAGAGGAGGAGGAGTTGTATGCGGAAGGGCTAACATCTGCAAGGTCCAGACGGTCGGCAGCACCAGGGCGGCAGGCATGTGAGGGTGGGGGAGATGATTTTACCAGGGCGCATGGTAGCAGCCAAACTAGTGAGGAAGGTGCAGGAGCCCAGGAAGAAGTGGAGGACGAACTGATGGAAGACTCATCAGATGAGGGAGACCTTGATCACATTTCTGTTGTGCGAGGTTGGGGGGAGAGGACAGAGGAAGGAAGCATGATTGTTACCTCGCCACCAACACAACAGGGACTTGGTGCTCCTGGATGCGCAACACACATGAGTGCCTTCTTGCTGCACTACCTGCAACATGACCCTCGAATTGTGAGAATTAGAAATAATCCTGACTACTGGGTTGCCACACTGTTAGATCCCCGGTACAAAAGTAAATTTGCAGAAATTATTCCTGCCATAGAAAGGGATGCACGCATGCAGGAGTATCAGCAGAGACTGTTGCAGAATCTTACATGTGCTTTTCCACAAAATACCAGTGGTGCACGTAGTGAATCTCACAGTTCCAACTTGCCAACCGTGGGACCGTCAAGTGTTCAGCACTCAAACCGTAACAGAACCACAGTATCTGCTGGTAACATCAATTTTGCGGAATCATTTCACCACTTTTTTAGCCCATCCTTTGCAAGGCCACAGGAGACAAGAAGTCTGACACATAGTCAACGCCTAGAGACGATGGTACAGGAGTATCTCCAAGTAAACATTGAAGCCACGACTGTGTCACTGGACCCTTGCTCTTTTTGGGCTTCCAATCTGGATAAATGGCCGGAGCTAGCCACTTACGCCTTGGAGATCTTGTCATGCCCCGCAGCCAGCGTTCTGTCTGAACGTGTGTTCAGCGCTGCTGGTGGTGTGCTGACAGATAAGCGCACGCGGCTCTCCACTGATAATGTAGACAGACTCACGTTCATAAAGATGAACAAATCATGGATCCGAAACGACTTTTCTACCCCTGTGTCATCCTGGGGAGAGTAAAAGCTTGATGATTGGTTAAAATCACCCTACCAACCGTTTTAAGCTTTCAAATTACTAATCATGTTTATCTGTATCTTGACTGGAAAATAATTTGGGCTTTGTAGCAGTGTGCAGCACTGATCCTATTAGGCCATCTATAATAAGCTTCACCAGATTTAAAATTAAAAATAATTTTTAGCTGCATCTAGCCCGGAAAATAATTTTGGGGCTCCGAGATGCGCAAGACACATAAGTGCCTTCTTGCTGCACTACCTGCAGCATGACCCTCATATTGTCAGAATTCGAAGTAATCATGACTACTGGGTTGCCACACTCTTAGATCCCCCAAACTTTTCGATCAACCTTTTCATTTTAATAAAGACCAAAAAAATGGTCATTTTTGAAATTATAAGCATTAGCAGGTTGTTAGAAACTGAAATCAAACAGTTTTCAACTCAAAACTTTATTCTAGGTGATGTTACATTTTCACATAGGACCCCTTGTTCGAAAGGAGCTTCTGAACTCTCTCGTCCATTGAATTTGTCAGGTTTTGGATGGTTTCTGCTTCAATTGTTTTGCATGAGGACAGAATACCCTCCCAGAGCTGTTGCTTAGATGTGAACTGCCTCCCGCCATCATAGACACTCCTTTTAATGATGCTCCAAAGGTTCTGAATGGGGTAGAGGTCAGGGGAGCATGGGGGTCACACCATAAGTTTGTCCCCTTTTATGCCCATATCAGCCAGAGATGCAGATGTTTTATGTGCAGCATGAGATGGTGCATTATCATGCAGAAAAATGATCTTGCTGTGAAATACACGGTTCTTCTTCTTGAACCATGGCAGGAAGTGCTGTTTGAGAAAATCCACATACATTATGGAGTTCATCTTTAGCGCCTTCAGGGATCCCAAAGGGGCCGACAATCTCTCTCCCCATGATTCCAGCCCAAAACATTACTCCACCTCCTCCTTGTTGGCGCTGTAGCCGTGTTTGCGTGGGGTGTCCATCAACCAGCCATCCTCCACTCCATCCATCTGGACCATCGAGCGCTGCACGGCACTCATCCGTGAACAAAACAGTTTTGAAATCAGTCTTCATGTAATGTTTGGCCCACTGGAGCCGTTTCTGCTTGTGTGAAGTGGATAGAGGAGGTCGACAGGATGGCGTATGCACAGCTGCAAACCTCTGAAGGACCCTGCATCTTGTTGTTCGGGGGACGTTGGAGGCACAAGCAGCTTCAAAAACTTGTCTGCTGCTATGACAAGGCTTTTTTGCCGCTGCTCTTTCAACCTGACGTAATTGCCTGTAGGAAAGAGTCCTCAATTTGCCCTTATCAGCACGCACACGTGTGTACTGTGAATCAGCTACATACTTCTTGATTGCCAAGACACTTCATCCTGATCATCGCACAATGTTGATTGTAGTCATGCCTTGACCGAAACACTCCACAATTTGTTGCTTCTCAGCAGCCGACACATCCTTTTTCTTTCCCATTTTGGCAGAAAATGTAGGCTGCTTAATAATGTGAGAGAGCCTTCTTAAGTAGTCTTGCCTTTCATTGGACACACCTGCCAAACTAATTAGCACAGGTGTCTGCAATTGCTTACAGTGATATAAAGAGCCCTGACACACATCACCATCAATGAGTTTAACTGACAAACAAACAAATTCTTCCCTTATCACTCCTAAACACTTTTTGCATAATAATTTGGAACGCGGTGTACATGTGCTTTTCCACAAAACACCAGTGGTTCACGTAGTGAATCTTACAGTTCTAACTTGCCAACCGTGGTCTGTATGGAATTGTTCAATAAAGGGCCCAAAATTAAGATAACATAGATGGGAGAGGTCTCTATGAATAGGAATTCCTAAGTATTTGATACCCTGTGAGGGCCAGGCAAAGGGAAAGTTGGACTGGATGGAATCCTATATGGATTTGGGGAGGGAGACATCGAGGGCCTCAGACTTCGCTGCATTGATTTTAAAATTTGACCATGTAACAAAGTGATCTATTTCAGCCATAACAGCAGGGATGGATATATGTGATTGAGTGATATATACTAGGACATCATCAGCAAATAGAGAGCACTTGTACTCGGTGCCTCCCACCTCAATCCACCTAATATTGGGGTTATGGCGAATTGATGAGAGCAGGTGCTCCGTCACTAGGATGTATAAGAGAGGGGACAGAGGACATCCCTGCCTTGTCCCATTGGTGATTGTCAAAGGTGATGAAAATGTTCTGACGCGCCCCCTGGGCCTTGGGACACCCGGAGCCGGACCCTTTTTGGTGGATGCTGGTGGTTGTAGTCTCCGTGGCGGCGACCCGGTTCCGTGGCTCAGGGCGGTCAAACCAGTGGCGGAACTATTTATGTGGTTTTGATGTTTAAATGTCCGACTACGCCACCCGTGGATTGCGGTCAGAGTGAACCGCCGCTACAGGGCAGACCGCTAAGGCTGGTGTTGTGGGTGCAGCAGAGCGTAGCATAACTCCCCACGGGAGGAGTATAGCCTCAGGGCAGTGTATGCGGAGGATGGGGGTGATGGTGCAGGGCAGCAGCAGTAACGACACGGAGTCAGTGATGCAGTCCAGGGCCTTTACTCACAGTTCTTATTATCCAGACCACGTCTGCAGGTAACGGCTGCCCACGTCGTACTGTGCTCACCAGGTGAGGGGCTCAGACAACTCCCAGATAACTTTGGAGCGCTTCACAGGACCCCCTTTGTGTGTCCTTTGTCTGGCCTTTCTTACCAACACTTCTGTCCGGCTGCCTCAGGCCTCCTCTTGGTAAACTTGGCGCCAGTTTCCCTGACCCTATGTGGTGCCTTCCTAGCGGGTGGAGCAAGGGGCTGCGCCACATAAAATGTCAGAGCCTCCGGTTTCTAGCTGAGGGTCGTTTCCTGCCTCCACTAGTTCGGGGACCGGTCTCCCCCTTTGGCCTGACCCCTCCACGCAGGTGGATTCGGGCGTGCGGTGGCGACTCGCCCGTCCGCACCCCTGGGATCCCTTCATTCCTCGTTCCTGGAGCCTTCTCCGCTCCTCTTCCTTCCTTCTCCCTCTTGCAAGCCTGGGCCTCTGTTACTAGGCCCGCCTCCGGAGCAGAGCTCATGCAGAGCCCCTGCTCCCTGCCACTTCTGCTCAGACTTCTCTGCACTGAACTAAGATGGTGCCCACCTTTTATACTCCCTTCTCAATGCACCCAGGAACTGCTTCCTCCCTGCTCCTGCACTGCAGGGTTCCCCTTCCTCAGTGTTCCCTCCCCCCACTCCAGCCAGGGACAGGGACTGTCGTGCCCATCTCAGGGGCATATTGGTCGCCCTGCCCCACGGCAATGTGGTGTAATGCATGCAGGTGTCGGGTCCTGATCCACACTCCATCCTTATCTGAGAGTGAGATATCACACCTCTGGGTGAGGTGCAATACGTCTGTAGCAACCGAGCCCTCGGTGCTACAGTTCCATTTATCTTCAGCCTAGGTGACGTATTGTGATACAGGGCCGTGATTTTGGCTATAAAAGGGTCCCCTAGACCCCTACCCCAAGCTTTTTAAGAGAATCATATATGGCGTGCCAGGAGACTCTATGGAATGCTTTCTCAGCATCCAACGAGAGTATCTACTTACAAATTTTTAACTGCATCTAGCCCAGGAAATACTTTGTGCCTAGTAGCAGTGTCTGCTAGTGAGCGGATTATCCCGGCTGTTAAGCAAGCTGCACCACCTGTAGTTTAGACACTTAATTTTTTCAAAGGAAATGCTTCGGGACCACGGGATACTTAGTGAAGAGCATCAGGAGGCACCCCAAGGCATAGGGGCTGGGACTGGCAGTAGGATGCCTTGCGGTGGACAGCCGAGCTCGATCCTTATAAAAGCTTTTTAACTGCAGCAGCTTTAGTGGACGCTACTGGAGCTGGAATTACCGCGGCTGCTGGCATGAGACTTGCCCTCCAATAGATCCTTGTAAATGGATTTAAAGTGTATTCATTCAAATTAGAGAGACAATTTAAATTAAAAAGCTTAGAGCTGCCTCCACCACAGGGGGGCTCTCTCGACCCACCAGCGGACAGGCACCAGTATTGGGAGAGGGGGGCTGGCCGTCAGGGTTCACCGCGGCTCTGGCACAAACCCGGCGACACGGAGGTGGCACGGGCAGGAGCGGACTGGCCGTGTCGGCTTCTCACTTTTTGGATTTTAGAAGGGCATGACATGCCTATATCTGTGTCTCCCCCTCCTTTTACTCCTCCACCTCTTTTATTTTCGCATGACTATATGTACTTGTCACTTTTCCATGTGTTAGTTATGTCTTCTGAGCAGTTTGTCAGCTTTTGGACACCTTTGAAGGTGTTTTCTATGTGTTTCTATGTGTTTTTGTTTGCCTGCCATTGGTTTTAACGGTGTTCGAAGGTGTTCACCGAACAGTTCGACGAACAGTTCGGCGAACACACGGGTGTTCGACGAACCGAATCGAACTCGAACACTACGGGGGTGGCTCAACACTAGTCATGACTCTATATAATAGATCCCTCTGTCTGTAATGACTCTATATAATAGATCCCTTTGTGTGTAATGACTCTATATAATAGATCACTCTGTGTGTAATGACTCTATATTATAGATCCCTCTGTGTGTAATGACTCTATATAATAGATCACTCTGTGTGTAATGACTCTATATAATAGATTCCTCTGTGTGTAATGACTTTATATAATAGATCATTCTGTGTGTAATGACTCTATATTATAGATCCCTCTGTGCGTAATGACTCTATATAATAGAACCCTCTGTGTGTAATGACTCTATATAATAGATCACTCTCTGTGTAATGACTCTATATAATAGATCCCTCTGTGTGTAATGCCTCTATATAATAGATCCCTCTGTGTGTAATGACTCTATATAATAGATCACTCTGTGTGTAATGACTCTATATAATAGATCCCTCTGTGTGTAATGACTCTATATAATAGACCCCTCTGTGTGTAATGACTCTATATAATAGATCCCTCTGTCTGTAATGACTCTATATAATAGATCCCTCTGTGTGTAATGACTCTATATAATAGATCCCTCTGTGTGTAATGACTATATAATAGATCCCTCTGTGTGTAATGACTCTATATAATAGATCACTCTGTGTGTAATGACTCTATATAATAGATCACTCTGTGTGTAATGACTCTATATTATAGATCCCTCTGTGTGTAATGACTCTATATAATAGATCCCTCTGTGTGTAATGACTCTATATAATAGATCACTCTCTGTGTAATGACTCTATATAATAGATCCCTCTGTGTGTAAT
Organism: Phyllobates terribilis; assembly: GCF_046119375.1. Classification (NCBI taxonomy): domain Eukaryota; kingdom Metazoa; phylum Chordata; class Amphibia; order Anura; family Dendrobatidae; genus Phyllobates; species Phyllobates terribilis. The sequence goes on along the minus strand of NW_027362769.1, from coordinate 408,878,092 downwards.
GACTCTATATAATAGATCACTCTGTGTGTAATGACTCTATATAATAGATCACTCTGTGTGTAATGACTCTATATAATATATCCCTCTGTGTGTAATGACTCTATATAATAGATCACTCTGTGTGTAATGACTCTATATAATAGATTCCTCTGTGTGTAATGACTCTAAATAATAGAACCCTCTGTGTAATGACTCTATATAATAGATCACTCTGTGTGTAATGACTCTATATAATAGATCACTCTGTGTGTAATGACTCTATATTATAGATCCCTCTGTGTGTAATGACTCTAAATAATAGATCCCTCTGTGTGTAATGACTCTATATAATAGAACCCTCTGTGTAATGACTCTATATAATAGATCCTTCTGTGTGTAATGACTCTATATAATATATCCCTCTGTGTGTAATGACTCTATATAATAGATCACTCTGTGTGTAATGACTCTATATAATAGATTCCTCTGTGTGTAATGACTCTAAATAATAGAACCCTCTGTGTAATGACTCTATATAATAGATCACTCTGTGTGTAATGACTCTATATAATAGATCACTCTGTGTGTAATGACTCTATATTATAGATCCCTCTGTGTGTAATGACTCTAAATAATAGATCCCTCTGTGTGTAATGACTCTATATAATAGAACCCTCTGTGTAATGACTCTATATAATAGATCCTTCTGTGTGTAATGACTCTATATAATAGATCCCTCTGTGTGTAATGACTCTATATAATAGATCCCTCTGTGTGTAATGACTCTATATAATAGACCCCTCTGTGTGTAATGACTCTATATAATAGATCCCTCTTTGTGTAATGACTCTATATAATAGATCCCTCGGTGTGTAATGACTCTAAATAATAGATCCCTCTGTGTGTAATGCCTTTATATAATAGATCACTCTGTGTGTAATGACTCTATATAATAGATCCCTCTGTTTGTAATGCCTCTATATAATAGATCCCTCTGTGTGTAATGACTCTATATAATAGATCACTCTGTGTGTAATGACTCTATATAATAGATCCCTCTGTGTGTAATGGCTCTATATAATAGATCCCTCTGTGTGTAATGCCTCTATATAATAGATCCCTCTGTGTGTAATGACTCTATATAATAGATCCCTCTGTGTGTAATGACTCTATATAATAGATCCCTCTGTGTGTAATGACTCTATATAATAGATCCTTCTGTGTGTAATGACTCTATATAATAGATCCATCTGTGTGTAATGACTCTATATAATAGATCCCTCTGTGTGTAATGATTCTATATAATAGATCCTTCTGTGTGTAATGACTCTATATAATAGATCCCTCTACGTGTAATGACTCTATATAATAGATCCCTCTGCGTGTAATGACTCTATATTATAGATCCCTCTGTGTGTATTGACTCTATATAATAGATCCCTCTGTGTGTAATGACTCTATATAATAGATCCCTCTGTGTGTAATGACTATATAATAGATCGCTCTGCATGTAATGACTGTATATAGTAGATCCCTCTGTGTGTAAGGACTCTATATAATAGATCCCTCTGTGTATTGACTCTATATAATAGATCCATCTGTGTGTAATGACTCTATATAATAGATCCCTCTGTGTGTAATGATTCTATATAATAGATCCTTCTGTGTGTAATGACTCTATATAATAGATCACTCTCTGTGTAATGACTCTATATAATAGATCCCTCTACGTGTAATGACTCAATATAATAGATCCCTCTGTGTGTAATGACTCTATATAATAGATCCCTCTGTGTGTAATGACTCTATATAATAGATCACTCTCTGTGTAATGACTCTATATAATAGATCCCTCTGTCTGTAATGACTCTATATAATAGATCCCTCTGTGTGTAATGACTCTATATAATAGATCCCTCTGTGTGTAATGACTATATAATAGATCCCTCTGTGTGTAATGACTCTATATAATAGATCACTCTGTGTGTAATGACTCTATATAATAGATCACTCTGTGTGTAATGACTCTATATTATAGATCCCTCTGTGTGTAATGACTCTATATAATAGATCCCTCTGTGTGTAATGACTCTATATAATAGATCACTCTCTGTGTAATGACTCTATATAATAGATCCCTCTGTGTGTAATGACTCTATATAATAGATCACTCTGTGTGTAATGACTCTATATAATAGATCACTCTGTGTGTAATGACTCTATATAATATATCCCTCTGTGTGTAATGACTCTATATAATAGATCACTCTGTGTGTAATGACTCTATATAATAGATTCCTCTGTGTGTAATGACTCTAAATAATAGAACCCTCTGTGTAATGACTCTATATAATAGATCACTCTGTGTGTAATGACTCTATATAATAGATCACTCTGTGTGTAATGACTCTATATTATAGATCCCTCTGTGTGTAATGACTCTAAATAATAGATCCCTCTGTGTGTAATGACTCTATATAATAGAACCCTCTGTGTAATGACTCTATATAATAGATCCTTCTGTGTGTAATGACTCTATATAATAGATCCCTCTGTGTGTAATGACTCTATATAATAGATCCCTCTGTGTGTAATGACTCTATATAATAGACCCCTCTGTGTGTAATGACTCTATATAATAGATCCCTCTTTGTGTAATGACTCTATATAATAGATCCCTCGGTGTGTAATGACTCTAAATAATAGATCCCTCTGTGTGTAATGCCTTTATATAATAGATCACTCTGTGTGTAATGACTCTATATAATAGATCCCTCTGTTTGTAATGCCTCTATATAATAGATCCCTCTGTGTGTAATGACTCTATATAATAGATCACTCTGTGTGTAATGACTCTATATAATAGATCCCTCTGTGTGTAATGGCTCTATATAATAGATCCCTCTGTGTGTAATGACTCTATATAATAGATCCCTCTGTGTGTAATGACTCTATATAATAGATCCCTCTGTGTGTAATGACTCTATATAATAGATCCCTCTGTGTGTAATGACTCTATATAATAGATCCTTCTGTGTGTAATGACTCTATATAATAGATCCATCTGTGTGTAATGACTCTATATAATAGATCCCTCTGTGTGTAATGATTCTATATAATAGATCCTTCTGTGTGTAATGACTCTATATAATAGATCCCTCTACGTGTAATGACTCTATATAATAGATCCCTCTGCGTGTAATGACTCTATATTATAGATCCCTCTGTGTGTATTGACTCTATATAATAGATCCCTCTGTGTGTAATGACTCTATATAATAGATCCCTCTGTGTGTAATGACTATATAATAGATCGCTCTGCATGTAATGACTGTATATAGTAGATCCCTCTGTGTGTAAGGACTCTATATAATAGATCCCTCTGTGTATTGACTCTATATAATAGATCCATCTGTGTGTAATGACTCTATATAATAGATCCCTCTGTGTGTAATGATTCTATATAATAGATCCTTCTGTGTGTAATGACTCTATATAATAGATCACTCTCTGTGTAATGACTCTATATAATAGATCCCTCTACGTGTAATGACTCAATATAATAGATCCCTCTGTGTGTAATGACTCTATATAATAGATCCCTCTGTGTGTAATGACTCTATATAATAGATCACTCTCTGTGTAATGACTCTATATAATAGATCCCTCTGTCTGTAATGACTCTATATAATAGATCCCTCTGTGTGTAATGACTCTATATAATAGATCCCTCTGTGTGTAATGACTATATAATAGATCCCTCTGTGTGTAATGACTCTATATAATAGATCACTCTGTGTGTAATGACTCTATATAATAGATCACTCTGTGTGTAATGACTCTATATTATAGATCCCTCTGTGTGTAATGACTCTATATAATAGATCCCTCTGTGTGTAATGACTCTATATAATAGATCACTCTCTGTGTAATGACTCTATATAATAGATCCCTCTGTGTGTAATGACTCTATATAATAGATCACTCTGTGTGTAATGACTCTATATAATAGATCACTCTGTGTGTAATGACTCTATATAATATATCCCTCTGTGTGTAATGACTCTATATAATAGATCACTCTGTGTGTAATGACTCTATATAATAGATTCCTCTGTGTGTAATGACTCTAAATAATAGAACCCTCTGTGTAATGACTCTATATAATAGATCACTCTGTGTGTAATGACTCTATATAATAGATCACTCTGTGTGTAATGACTCTATATTATAGATCCCTCTGTGTGTAATGACTCTAAATAATAGATCCCTCTGTGTGTAATGACTCTATATAATAGAACCCTCTGTGTAATGACTCTATATAATAGATCCTTCTGTGTGTAATGACTCTATATAATAGATCACTCTGTGTGTAATGACTCTATATAATAGATCACTCTGTGTGTAATGACTCTATATTATAGATCCCTTTGTGTGTAATGACTCTATATAATAGATCACTCTGTGTGTAATGACTCTATATAATAGATTCCTCTGTAATGACTCTATATAATAGATCCCTTTGTGTGTAATGACTCTATATAATAGATCCCTCTGTGTGTAATGACTCTATATAATAGATCCCTCTGTGTATAATGACTCTATATAATAGATCCCTCTGTGTGTAATGACTCTATATAATAGATCCCTCTGTGTGTAATGCCTCTATAAAATAGATCCCTCTGTGTGTAATGTCTCGATATAATAGATCCCTCTGTGTGTAATGACTCTATATTATAGATCCCTCTGTGTGTAATGACTCTATATAATAGATCCCACTGTGTGTAATGACTCTATATAATAGATCCCTCTGTGTATAATGACTCTATATAATAGATCCCTCTGTGTGTAATGACTCCATATAATAGATCCCTCTGTGTGTAATGACTCTATATAATAGATCCCTCTGTGTGTAATGACTCTATATAATAGATCCCTCTGTGTGTAATGACTCCATATAATAGATCCCTCTGTGTGTAATGACTCTATATAATAGATCCCTCTGTGTGTGTAATGACTCCATGTAATAGATCACTCTGTGTGTAATGACTCTATATAATAGATCCCTCTGTGTGTAATGACTCTATATAATAGATCCCTCTGGTGTAATGACTTTATATAATAGATCCCTGTGTCTGTAATGACTCTATGTAATAGATCCCTCTGTGTGTAATGACTTTATATAATAGATCCCTTTGTGTGTAATGACTCTATATAATAGATCTCTCTGTGTGTAATGACTCAATATAATAGATCCCTCTGTGTGTAATGACTCTATATAATAGATCCCTCTGTGTGTAATGCCTCTATATAATAGATGCCTGTGTCTGTAATGACTATATATAATAGATCCCTCTGTGTGTAATGACTCTATATAATAGATCACTCTGTGTGTAATGACTCTATTTAATAGATCCCTCTGTGTGTAATGACTTCATATAATAGATCCCTCTGTGTGTAATGACACTATATAATAGATCCCTCTGTGTGTAATGACTCTATATAATAGATCCCTCTGTGTGTAATGACTCTGTATAATAGATCCCTCTGTGTGTAATGCCTCTATATAATAGATCCTGTGTCTGTAATGACTCTATATAATAGATCCCTCTGTGTGTAATGTCTCTATATAATAGATCCCTCTGTGTGTAATGATTCTATATAATAGATCCATCTGTGTGTAATGACTCCATATAATAGATCCCTCTGTGTGTAATGACTCTATATAATAGATCCCTCTGTGTGTAATGACTCTATATAATAGATCCATCTGTGTGTAATGACTCTATATAATAGATCCCTCTGTGTGTAATGATTCTATATAATAGATCCATCTGTGTGTAATGACTCTATATAATAGATCCCTCTGTGTGTAATGTCTCTATATAATAGATCCCTCTGTGTGTAATGACTCTATATATTAGATCCCTCTGTGTGTAGTGACTCTATATAATAGATCCCTCTGTGTGTAATGACTCCATATAATAGATCCCTCTGTGTGTAATGACTCTATATAATAGATCCCTCTGTGTGTAATGACTCCATATAATAGATCCCTCTGTGTGTAATGACTCTATATAATAGATCCCTCTGTGTGTAATGACTCCATGTAATAGATCACTCTGTGTGTAATGACTCTATATAATAGATCCCTCTGTGTGTAATGACTCTATATGATAGATCCCTCTGCGTGTAATGACTTTATATAATAGATCCCTGTGTCTGTAATGACTCTATGTAATAGATCCCTCTGCGTGTAATGACTTTATATAATAGATCCCTTTGTGTGTAATGACTCTATATAATAGATCTCTCTGTGTGTAATGACTCAATATAATAGATCCCTCTGTGTGTAATGACTCTATATAATAGATCCCTCTGTGTGTAATGACTCTATATAATAGATCCCTCTGTGTGTAATGCCTCTATATAATAGATGCCTGTGTCTGTAATGACTCTATATAATAGATCCCTCTGTGTGTAATGACTCTATATAATAGATCACTCTGTGTGTAATGACTCTATTTAATAGATCCCTCTGTGTGTAAAGACTCCATATAATAGATCCCTCTGTGTGTAATGACACTATATAATAGATCCATCTGTGTGTAATGACTATATATAATAGATCCCTCTGTGTGTAATGCCTCTATATAATAGATGCCTGTGTCTGTAATGACTATATATAATAGATCCCTCTGTGTGTAATGACTCTATATAATAGATCACTCTGTGTGTAATGACTCTATTTAATAGATCCCTCTGTGTGTAATGACTTCATATAATAGATCCCTCTGTGTGTAATGACACTATATAATAGATCCCTCTGTGTGTAATGACTCTATATAATAGATCCCTCTGTGTGTAATGACTCTGTATAATAGATCCCTCTGTGTGTAATGCCTCTATATAATAGATCCTGTGTCTGTAATGACTCTATATAATAGATCCCTCTGTGTGTAATGTCTCTATATAATAGATCCCTCTGTGTGTAATGATTCTATATAATAGATCCATCTGTGTGTAATGACTCCATATAATAGATCCCTCTGTGTGTAATGACTCTATATAATAGATCCCTCTGTGTGTAATGACTCTATATAATAGATCCATCTGTGTGTAATGACTCTATATAATAGATCCCTCTGTGTGTAATGATTCTATATAATAGATCCATCTGTGTGTAATGACTCTATATAATAGATCCCTCTGTGTGTAATGTCTCTATATAATAGATCCCTCTGTGTGTAATGACTCTATATATTAGATCCCTCTGTGTGTAGTGACTCTATATAATAGATCCCTCTGTGTGTAATGACTCCATATAATAGATCCCTCTGTGTGTAATGACTCTATATAATAGATCCCTCTGTGTGTAATGACTCCATATAATAGATCCCTCTGTGTGTAATGACTCTATATAATAGATCCCTCTGTGTGTAATGACTCCATGTAATAGATCACTCTGTGTGTAATGACTCTATATAATAGATCCCTCTGTGTGTAATGACTCTATATGATAGATCCCTCTGCGTGTAATGACTTTATATAATAGATCCCTGTGTCTGTAATGACTCTATGTAATAGATCCCTCTGCGTGTAATGACTTTATATAATAGATCCCTTTGTGTGTAATGACTCTATATAATAGATCTCTCTGTGTGTAATGACTCAATATAATAGATCCCTCTGTGTGTAATGACTCTATATAATAGATCCCTCTGTGTGTAATGACTCTATATAATAGATCCCTCTGTGTGTAATGCCTCTATATAATAGATGCCTGTGTCTGTAATGACTCTATATAATAGATCCCTCTGTGTGTAATGACTCTATATAATAGATCACTCTGTGTGTAATGACTCTATTTAATAGATCCCTCTGTGTGTAAAGACTCCATATAATAGATCCCTCTGTGTGTAATGACACTATATAATAGATCCATCTGTGTGTAATGACTATATATAATAGATCCCTCTGTGTGTATTGACTCTGTATAATAGATCCCTCTGTGTGTAATGCCTCTCTATAATAGATCCTGTGTCTGTAATGACTCTATATAATAGATCCCTCTGTGTGTAATGTCTCTATATAATAGATCCCTCTGTGTGTAATGATTCTATATAATAGATCCATCTGTGTGTAATGACTCCATATAATAGATCCCTGTGTCTGTAATGTCTCTATATAATAGATCCCTCTGTGTGTAATGACTCTATATAATAGATCCCTCTGTGTGTAATGACTCTATATAATAGATCCCTCTGTGTGTAATTGTTAGAACCTTGCTCTTAGGTTTTTTCCTTTGCTGGTCACATGACCTTGTTGGCCTATTTAATCCTGCTCCGCCCTTCTGGCTTTGCTGGACTTCATTGTATAACTACTTTCTAGCTAGCCTGTGCTCTGTATCTTACTCTATTAGTTTGCTTGGTCTATGGACCTCTTTGTTCTATATATTTTGTTTGTTCGTCTGTCTGCTGCTATTTCTGTTAGGAGGTGTCCCATATTCCTCCCAGTCCTTAGTACTTGTAGGGATTCCTCCCCCACATCTATAGGTCTCCGTACAGACTAGCCTAGGACTTTAGCAGGTCTGATCGCAGGATCAGGTTCCCTGTTACATTGTAGGGATTCAGCTGAGTTCTATCGTAGGGACAGATCTCCTCTCTTTCCTTAGCTCTGGTAGCAGAACATAACAGTAAGTCCAGCCTGCAAATTCGCTAAGGAAAAGATTTTTCTGTTCCATCATGGTGTCGGTTCAGGATTTGGCTCATCGCCTGCAGGGACTCTCTCTGGAGGTGGCCGAGCTCCGTCAACACGTGAGTAACTGTCCTGGAGCACATTTCTTGGAGCCTAAGGTATGTTTGCCGGATTTATTTTTTGGTGAACATCGATAATTTTTTTCATTTAAAAATGCTTGCTTATTGTATTTTCGTTTGAGACCCAAGTCCTCTGGGGATGAATCCCAGCGCATAGGATTCATAATGTCACTTTTGCGCAAAGAGCCTCAGGAGTGGGCCTTTTCTTTGCAACCTAGTGATACATGCTTCAGATCAGTGGATAGTTTTTTTTCTGCTTTGGGACTATTATATGATGATCCTGACCGTGTTACATCAGCTGAGACTGAGTTGAGACGTTTAAAACAGGGATCAGGTAATGTGGAAAAATATTGTACTTATTTCCGTCGTTGGTCTACTCAAACAGGGTGGAACGATTCTGCTCTGAAAAGTCTATTTCTTGCTGGGCTCAGTGAAAGGGTTAAAGACCTACTAATTGCTTATCCTACACCTGAAGATTTGCAACAGGCTATGCAATTAGCCATACGGGTGGATAGGAGACTGCGTGCAAGGGTTAATGAGAGCAAATCCTCTGCTATGTCAGTTTCTGGTTATGAGAATGTGTGTACTAACAGTGGTGAACCGATGGAGATTGGATCGGTGGCACCTCGCTCTCAAGAAAAAGACCGTCGATTTTCTGAAGGCTTGTGTTTCTATTGCGGAAAATCTGGTCATTTGATTAAAGGCTGTGAGCTTCGTATGAAGAAAGAAAAAAAAATGGTCAGTCATGCCCGTATTGCCTGTTTAAATTCCAAGGGTGCATTTTTAGCTGCTTCCACGATTGCTCAGGAAAAATTAATGGAATTTCGGGTGTTTGTCGATTGTGGGTCTACTGTGAATGTAATTGATGGGGGATTCTTGGAAAGACTCAATTTAAAACCCGAACCTTTATCATCCCCCATTGCTGTGGTTTCTGTGGATGGTTCCCCTTTGAAGAATATTACTCTCAAGGTCAGTGAATTTCCTCTCACTATTAATGGTGTTCACCATGAGAAATTGGATTTGGTAGTCTTGAATAACTTGCCTTCTCCAGTAATATTGGGATTGCCCTGGTTAAAATTTCACAATCCTGTACTGGATTGGTCTACCAGTGAAATTAAATCCTGGAGCCATAAATGTTATGACAAGTGTTGTAACGGGCGTATTGCAGCTTTGGATAGGGGAGAATTGCCTGTTCCTATTCAGGATTTTTGGAGAGTTTTTTCTGAGGAGGAGTCACAAATTTTGCCTCCCCATAGAGACTATGATTGTACCATTGAATTTGTCCCTGGAGCGACTCTTCCTAAGAGTCGTTTATTTAACCTTACTATTCCTGAGAGGAAGGCTTTGGAGGAATACATACAGACAAGCTTGGCCGCCGGTCACATTAGGCCCTCTAAGTCTCCTGTGGCGGTTGGATTTTTTTTTGTAAAAAAAAAGGACGGCGGTTTACGTCCTTGTCTGGATTTTCGTGAGATTAACAAAATTACTGTACGCAATCCTTACCCACTGCCATTGATTCCTGATCTGTTTAACCAGTTAATGGGGGCCAAGTGGTTCTCTAAAATTGACCTTAAGGGGGCATACAATCTGTTGCGCATGAAGGAGGGTGACGAATGGAAGACTGCTTTTAACACTCCTGTGGGTCATTTTGAGAATCTGGTTATGCCCTTTGGTCTTACCAATGCTCCAGCATTTTTTCAGAATCTTATTAATGACATCCTTAGACCTTTGATCGGCAAAAATGTGGTTGTGTATTTGGATGACATTTTGATTTATTCGCCAGATCTGGAGTCTCATTGGCGGAGCGTACGTGAGGTATTACAGTTATTAATGGACAATTCGCTTTTTGCTAAGCTGGAGAAATGTGAGTTCGCTGTACAGAGAATTAGTTTTTTGGGTTACATTATCTCCAGCGAGGGCTTTGAGATGGACCCGGTTAAAGTTCAAGCTGTACAGGAATGGCCTAGGCCTATTGGTTTGAAATCGATACAAAGGTTTTTAGGTTTCGCCAATTATTACAGAAAATTCATAAAAAATTTTTCTAGTATTGTCAAACCTCTGACCGATCTCACCAGGAAAGGTGCTGATGCGGTTCAGTGGACTACTGAGGCCATTGAAGCTTTTGTGTATCTCAAGGAGAGGTTCACCTCTGCTCCCATCCTTATGCAGCCTGATGTTACTAGGCCGTTTTTGGTTGAGGTTGATGCTTCCTCTGTGGGGGTTGGCGCAGTATTGTCTCAGGATAACGGGGATGGATTACATCCCTGTGCCTTTTTTTCAAAAAAATTTTCGGAGACTGAACTGAATTACGATATTGGTAATCGGGAATTATTGGCTATTAAACTCGCATTTGAACACTGGCGTCACTTCTTGGAAGGTGCGGAATTTCCCGTTCAGGTTCTTACGGATCATAAAAATCTGATATATCTTGATGCTGCCAAGCGCCTGAATGCCTGTCAGGCTAGGTGGGCACTGTTTTTCTCGCAGTTTAATTTCTCCGTTACTTACATCCCTGGTACTAAGAATGTCAAGGTGGATGCCTTGTCTCGCAGTTTTTCTCCCATAGTCGGTGCTGAGAAAGAGGAGAACATTTTACAAGAAGGTGTTGTGATAGCTGCTTTGGACTCCGTTTTGGAAGATGAGATTCTTAAAGCACAGGAGAATGCCCCATCTAACACTCCCCATGGGAGGTTGTTTGTGCCTGGGACCTTTAGGAGAGATTTATTTGTTGAGTGTCATGAATCTCGGTTGGCAGGTCATCCCGGAATCTCTGAGACCAAGAGACTGGTGGGTCGCAGTTTTTGGTGGCCTGGATGGCAGAGGGAAGTCATTAAGTGGGTGCGTCAATGTACTATATGTGCTAGATCTAAGTCCTCTCATACTCCTGCTGCGGGGTTGCTTTGTCCTTTGGAGGTTCCCAGTGCTCCTTGGACACATTTGGCTATGGACTTTATAACTGACCTTCCCTCCTCTGAGGGTTTTACTGTCATCTGGGTGGTCGTGGACCGTTTTAGTAAGATGTGTCACTTGGTTCCCTTTGTCAAACTGCCCTGCGCTAAAACTCTCGCTAAGGCCTTTGTCAAGGAAATTGTCAGACTTCATGGCGTTCCTATTGACATTGTTTCTGATAGGGGTCCTCAGTTCGTGGCTCGTTTTTGGCGTGCCTTTTGTGACAGGTTGGGAGTTCATTTGTCGTTCTCGTCCGGATATCATCCTGAATCTAATGGCCAGACAGAAAGGAAAAACCAGGATGTTGAGCAGTTCTTGCGTTGTTTTGTGGCAGACAATCAAGAGGGGTGGTCTGAGTTTCTGCCACTTGCTGAATTTGCTCTGAACAATCATACATCTTCTTCTGCTGGTTGTTCGCCTTTTTTTTGTTGTTCTGGGAGACATCCGTCGTTTGGGTCGTTCTCCAAGTTGGGATCTGCCGTGCCTGAGGAGGAGAGTTTTTCCGGTGATTTGGAGAGAGTTTGGACGGATGTGCGTGGTAATCTTCAGGAGGCCAACAGAAAATCTAAGGACTACTTTGATAGGAAACGACAGGAGGTTTTGTTCGCTGTTGGTGACATGGTTTGGTTGTCCTCTAGGAATCTGCGGTTGAGGATTCCTTCTAAGAAATTGGGTCCCAAGTTTGTAGGGCCCTTTAAGGTGCTTCAGGTTGTCAACCAATCTGCTGTTAGGTTGGAGGTTCCTACCTCCTGGAGAATTAATCCGGTATTTCATGTCTCTCTGTTGAAAAAAGCTGTTGTATCGGATTGTGACGCCTCTGCCTCTGTTCCTCCGGTGGTGGAGGACGGGGAATATGAAATTTCTCGCATCCTTAACTCTAGACTGTATAGAGGTAGTTTGCAGTATCTTGTGGCCTGGAAAGGTTTCGGACCCGAGGATAACTCTTGGGTGAGGTCGGATGATGTTTCCGCGTCCAGACTTATCAGAGCGTTTCACAGGAGATTTCCTGATAAGCCTGGTCCTAGGGGATCCGGAGGATCCTCTTAGAAGGGGGGGTACTGTTAGAACCTTGCTCTTAGGTTTTTTCCTTTGCTGGTCACATGACCTTGTTGGCCTATTTAAGCCTGCTCCGCCCTTCTGGCTTTGCTGGACTTCATTGTATAACTACTTTCTAGCTAGCCTGTGCTCTGTATCTTACTCTGTTAGTTTGCTTGGTCTACGGACCTCTATGTTCTATATGTTTTGTTTGTTCGTCTGTCTGCTACTATTTCTGTTAGGAGGTGTCCCATATTCCTCCCAGTCCTTAGTACTTGTAGGGATTCCTCCCCCACATCTATAGGTCTCCGTACAGACTAGCCTAGGACTTTAGCAGATCTGATCGCAGGATCAGGTTCCCTGTTACATCGTAGGGATTCAGCTGAGTTCTATCGTAGGGACAGATCTCCTCTCTTTCCTTAGCTCTGGTAGCAGAACATAACAGTAATGACTCTATATAATAGATCCCTCTGTGTGTAATGACTCTATATAATAGATCCTTGTGTGTAATGACTCTATATAATAGATCCCTCTGTGTGTAATGACTCTGTATAATAGATCCCTCTGTGTGTAATGACTCTATATAATAGATCCCTCTGTGTGTAATGACTCTATATAATAGATCCCTCTGTGTGTAATGACTCTATATAATAGATCCCTCTGTGTGTAATGACTCTATATAATAGATCCCTCTGTGTGTAATGACTCTATATAATAGATCACTCTCTGTGTAATGACTCTATATAATAGATCCCTCTGTGTGTAATGACTCTATATAATAGATCCCTTTGTGTGTAATGACTCTATATAATAGATCCCTCTGTGTGTAATGACACTATATAATAGATCCCTCTGTGTGTAATGACTCTATATAATAGATTCCTCTGTGTGTAATGACTCTATATAATAGATCCCTCTGCGTGTAATGACTCTATATAATATATCCCTCTGTGTGTAATGACTCTATATAATAGATCACTCTGTGTGTAATGACTCTATATAATAGATCTCTCTGTGTGTAATGACTCTATATAATAGATCACTCTGTGTGTAATGACTCTATATAATAGATCGCTCTGCGTTTAATGACTCTATATAATAGATCCCTCTGTGTGTAATGACTCTATATAATAGATCGCTCTGCGTTTAATGACTCTATATAATAGATCCCTCTGTGTGTAATGACTCTATATAATAGATCCCTCTGTGTGTAATGACTCTATATAATAGATCACTCTGTGTGTAATGACTCTATATAATAGATCGCTCTGCGTTTAATGACTCTATATAATAGATCCCTCTGTGTGTAATGACTCTATATAATAGATCACTCTGCGTGTAATGACTCTATATAATAGATCCCTCTGCATGTAATGACTCTATATAATAGATCCCTCTGCGTGTAATGACTCTATATAATAGATCCCTCTGTGTGTAATGACTCTATATAATAGATCCCTCTGTGTGTAATGACTCTATATAATAGATCCCTCTGTGTATAATGACTCTATATAATAGATCCCTCTGTGTGTAATGACTCTATATAATAGATCCCTCTGTGAGTAATGACTCTATATAATAGATCCCTCTGTGTGTAATGCCTCTGTATAATAGATCCCTCTGTGTGTAATGACTCTGTATAATAGATCCCTCTGTGTGTAATGACTCTATATAATAGATCCCTCTGTGTGTAATGACTCTATATAATAGATCCCTCTGTGTGTAATGACTCTATATAATAGATCCCTCTGTGTGTAATGACTCTATATAATAGATCCCTCTGTGTGTAATGACTCTATATAATAGATCCCTCTGTGTGTAATGACTCTATATAATAGATCCCTCTGTGTGTAATGATTCTATATAATAGATCCATCTGTGTGTAATGACTCCATATAATAGATCCCTCTGTGTGTAATGACTCTATATAATAGATCCCTCTGTGTGTAATGACTCTATATAATAGATCCCTCTGTGTGTAATGACTCCATATAATAGATCCCTCTGTGTGTAATGACTCTATATAATAGATCCCTCTGTGTGTAATGACTCCATGTAATAGATCACTCTGTGTGTAATGACTCTATATAATAGATCCCTGTGTCTGTAATGACTCTGTAACGGGTCAGGGAGGCGGAACCTCTGAGCTACTATACAAGGGGGCGGTCCTTGTAAGGGAGCGGGTGGCGACCAGGGAAGACGGGCAGGCAGTCACAGCAGGTGACCGGGACAGTCTCTGAGTGAACGGGCTGGAGGTCATGGCAAGTGACCGGGGCAGTCTCTGGATGAACGGGCAGGAGATCACGGCAAGTGACTGGGGCAGTCTCTGGATGAACGGGCAGGAGGTCACGGCAAGTGACCGGGGCAGTCTCTGGGTAAAGGGTAGGTACGACCTGTGATGGCAGAGCCTCCAGGTAGGCTAGCAGGCAGATGGTTGATGTGTTCTCCCAGGTGAGCAAGCGAGAGTCTCTGGAATGGCATGTGGTCACAGCACGTGACGGCGGAGCCTCCAGGTAGGCTAGCAGGCAGGTAACAGGTGTGCGCTCCCAGGCGAGCGGGCAGGAGTCTCTGGAATGGCAGGTGGTCACAGCACGTGACGGCGGAGCCTCCAGGTAGGCTAGCAGGCAGGTAACAGGTGTGCGCTCCCAGGTGAGCGGGCAAGCTGGTCCATAGACAGACTGACAGGAGTTGGAGGGCAGACCGTCGGACCTCAGGCTAGCAGGCAGGTAGCAGAGGAGCGCTCCCAGGTGAGCGGGCAAGCTGGTCCTTAGACAGACTGACAGGAGTCGGTAGGCAGACCGTCGGACCTCAGGCTAGCAGGCAGGTAAGCAGAATATCAGGCAGGAATCAGACAGCAAACTGGCAGGAATCTGGCAGGTAACTGGCAACGGGACCTGAGGGCTGAAGCAGAGTAGTGAACAGTGTAACAACATTGCTCGGGCACCTCCATTTTGGAGGAGATGCCTTATATATGGTGAAGTCCTCCGGCCATTGGCCGGGGACTCCTTAGGACGGCGCGCGCGGCCCCTTTACGAGGGAGGGAGAGCGCGCGCGCGCGCCCTAAGCACAGTGGCCGGGAAGGAGCGCGCGCTGCCAGCAGAGCGGGAGGAGGACGCCGGGCACGGAGCAGAGAGGTGAGGGGAACAGCGTCCCTGCCTAGCAGAGGGCAGGGACGCCGGCGCTACAGTACCCCACCCTTTAGGCCCCCTCTTTTTTAGGCCAGACAGAAATTTAGCAAGGATGAGAGGGGCATGGATGTTCTCCCGGGGCTCCCACGTTCTCTCCTCAGGACCAAACCCCTTCCAATCTACTAGAAAAAAGGTCTTTCCTCTTACCCTTTTGGTGGCAAGAATGTTCTCTACCTCAAACTCGTCCTCAGCAGAAACCGGAGCAGGAGGCGTACCTGTAGACTTGGAAAAAGAGTTAAGTACCACAGGTTTGAGGAGAGATACATGGAAGGAGTTAGGGATCCGTAAGTTGGCCGGGAGTTTCAATTTATAGGCCACCGGGTTGATCTGACTGATGACCTCCAGAGGACCGATGAACCGAGGCTCTAACTTGTAAGAAGGTATCTTGAGTCGGACATATTTAGATGAGAGCCAGACTTTATCTCCAGGACGAAATTGTGGAGGATCCAGGCGTTTTTTGTCAGCGTGTCTTTTCATCCGTTCGGACGACTGAAGGAGTGCGGATCGGGTACTCTCCCAAATGGAGGAAAATTTGCTAACGAGAGATTCCGCAGCCGGGTTGTCCACAGAGGTGGAGACAGGAAAAGGAATCCGAGGATGCTGACCGAAGACTACAAAAAACGGGGATTTGGAGGAGGATTCGCTCTCGTGATTGTTATAAGAGAACTCGGCCCATGGTAGGAGATCCACCCAGTCTGAATGATGGGCATTAACGAAGTGCCAGAGGTAACTGGTCAGGTTCTGATTGATCCGCTCCACTTGACCATTGGACTGTGGGTGGTAAGCGGAAGAGAAGTCCAGGGTGACGTCTAGCAGTTTACAAGTGGCTCTCCAGAAGCGTGAGGTGAACTGTACCCCACGATCCGACACGATGTGGAGGGGCAGGCCATGAAGACGAAAGATGTGACGAATAAAGTCTTTAGCTAGCTCGGGTGCAGACGGGAGGCCTGGCAGGGGAACGAAATGAGCCATCTTGGAGAAGCGGTCAGCGACCACCCAAATGACCGTACAACCGGCAGAGACTGGGAGGTCAGTTATAAAGTCCATTGCTATATGCTGCCAGGGGGCAGCAGGTACAGAAAGCGGAAGGAGGCGACCGGCTGGCAGATGTCTCGGAACCTTGTTGCGGGCGCAGGACACACAGGCAGAAACAAAGTCTATTACGTCCTTGTACAGGGTAGGCCACCAGTAGTGCCGGGTAATAAGCTGGAGGGTCTTTTTCTGACCGGCATGGCCAGCCAGTTTACACGAGTGACCCCAGTGAAGGATCTTCTCCCGATCAGGTACTGATACGAACGTCTTTCCGGGAGGGAGACGATTTAGACTCACGGGAGCCACCTGCATTACTCTGGCGGGATCGATGATGTGTTTCGGATCTTCCTCGAGATCAGACACCAGAAAGGATCGAGACAAGGCGTCCGCCTTGACGTTTTTGTCAGCCGGGCGAAAATGAAGAACAAAATCAAAGCGAGCAAAAAACAAGGACCACCGGGCTTGGCGCGGGTTAAGTTTCTGGGCATGCTGGAGGTAAGCCAAGTTCTTGTGGTCAGTGTAAATTATTACCGGGTGAAGAGCCCCCTCGAGCAGGTAACGCCACTCCTCCAATGCCAGTTTGATGGCCAATAACTCTCGGTCTCCTATGGAATAATTGCGCTCTGAGGAGGAGAAGAGTTTAGAGAAGAAGCCGCAAGTTACCATCCTCCCAGAAGATGATTTTTGAGTAAGTACCGCTCCGGCTCCAGAGGAGGAGGCGTCAACTTCCAGGAAGAACTGCTTGTTGCCGTCCGGGCGATGCAGCACCGGGGCGGAAGAGAAGGCCTGTTTTAAGGAAAGAAAGGCCTCCTCTGCTTCGGGCGGCTACTCTTTAGGATTAGTACCCTTACGGGTGAGCACGGAAATTGGGGCAGTCCGGGAAGAGAAGTGTGGTATGAAGAGGCGGTAGTAGTTGGCGAAGCCCAGGAACCGCTGAATGGCCTTCAACCCCTCCGGTCGAGGCCATCTCTCGATGGCAGACAGATTCTCTGGATCCATTCGTAGGCCGGTCTGAGAAATAATGTAGCCCAAAAACGGAAGCGAGGTCTGCTCAAAGAGGCACTTCTCGTATTTAGCGAAGAGGTGATTCTGCCTGAGCCTGAGCAGGACCTGACGAACGTCCCTCCGGTGAGTCTGGAGATCCGGAGAGAAGACCAAGATGTCGTCCAGGTACACCACTACGCAGGAGTAGAGAAGGTCCCGGAAGATGTCATTGACCAACTCTTGAAAGACGGCAGGAGCGTTACAGAGACCAAAGGTCATTACCAGATATTCATAGTGGCCGTCCCGGGTGTTGAATGCCGTCTTCCATTCATCCCCCTGACGGATACGAACCAGGTTGTACGCCCCACGGAGGTCCAGTTTGGTGAAGATTCTAGCCCCCCTCAGACGATCAAATAACTCCGGAATGAGCGGAAGGGGGTACTTATTCTTCACCGTGATCTGGTTAAGGCCTCTATAGTCTATACAGGGACGGAGAGAGCCGTCCTTCTTTTTGACGAAAAAGAAGCCTGCTCCCGCCGGGGAGGTAGATTTCCGGATGAATCCCCTGGCCAGATTCTCCTCAATATATTCGGACATCGACCGGGTCTCAGCAGCGGATAATGGATAAATACGCCCACGGGGAGGAGTAGTACCGGGTAACAGGTCGATAGGGCAGTCGTATGGTCTATGAGGGGGTAGTGTCTCTGCCTCCTTTTTATTAAAGACATCAGCATAAGACCAATAAGGAATCGGAAGTCCAGGTAGATTAGCTGGGGTAGGAGAAGGACGGACGGGATGGACGGGAACCAGACAGGTCTTATGGCAGTCCTGTCCCCAGCGAAGGACCTCTCCGGTCTGCCAGTCAAGCACGGGTGCATGTCTCTGGAGCCAAGGTAGACCTAGCAAGAGGGCATGAGAGAGTCCAGGCAGAACATGAAAGGAGATACTCTCAGAATGCAGCATTCCCACCTGCAGAGTAATGGATTCGGTGATGAGTTGGATGGGGCGAGGTAAGAGACCCCCATCCACGGCAGCAACAGACAAGGGTACAGCCAGAGGTTTGGTGGGGATGCGGTATTTCTCTACCAGGGACTGTGAAATAAGATTCCCGGCTGCTCCAGAGTCAAGTTGGGCTAGTTCGAAATAACGGTTCTCCCCGCAGACGATTGAGACTGACAGCAGCAGAGATGGAGAGGATTTATTCTTGTCTAGGTCGACCTCTCTGAGCGAACCTAGACACAGGCGTTTCCCAACCTCTCCGGGCAGGCACGGATCCAGTGCTCCTTACTGCCACAGTAGAAACAGCTCCCCTCGGCACGGCGTAAGTCCTGACGGGTTTTGACCATCTTGGTCTGGTCGACCTGCATAGGCACAGGAGAGTGTACCTGGGGAGAGACGGAGGGAGTGACGGGTTTCTGAAAAGTAGGAGCTAGACGTGGAAGCCTCCTCTCACGGGTGACCTCTTTGGCACGCTCCTGGAACCGTAGGTCAATCCGGGTGGCAAGAGTTATTAGGTCATCGAGAGTGGTAGGAATGTCCCGACCGGCAAGTTCATCTTTAATACGGCCGGACAGACCCTCCCAGAAGACAGATATCAGAGCGTCGTTATCCCAGGCCAGCTCCGAGGCAAGGGTACGGAACCGTATGGCATATTGGCCCACGGTGAGACTTCCCTGACGGAGGCGTAGCAGAGATGATGCGGATGAGGTCTTCCGTCCGGGTTCGTCGAAGACTCTCCGGAAAGCCGTGAGAAAGGCAGGCAAGTCGGACACCAGGTGGTCTCCTCTCTCCCATAGAGGATTTAGCCAGGCCAGGGCCTCCCCGGTGAGATGGGACATGATGAAGGCAATTTTGGCCGGGTCGGAGTTAAACTGGTGGGACAATAGTTCAAAGTGCAGGGTGCACTGATTTATGAAGCCCCGAGCCTGGGCGGAGTCGCCTCCGAAGCGAGGAGGTGCAGAAAGCCGGGGTCCGGGGTAGGATACCATGGTATTAGTGGGCAGCGGAGCTGCCGGATTGCGAGTCATGGCACTGGCGGAGGTTGCTGGCGGAGCAGTCAGAGTGTCCAGGCGAGAATTGACATTCCGCAGGTGACCCAGGATGGACTCCTGTTGGGACCTCTGACGGGACAGTTCATGACACAGGTCCGAGAGCGAGGGAGCTTGGGTGCCACCGGGTTCCATGGCCCGAGCAAACTGTAACGGGTCTGGGAGGCGGAACCTCTGAGCTACTATACAAGGGGGCGGTCCTTGTAAGCGAGCGGGTGGCGACCAGGGAAGACGGGCAGGCAGTCACAGCAGGTGACCGGGACAGTCTCTGAGTGAACGGGCTGGAGGTCACGGCAAGTGACCGGGGCAGTCTCTGGATGAACGGGCAGGAGATCACGGCAAGTGACCGGGGCAGTCTCTGGATGAACGGGCAGGAGGTCACGGCAAGTGACCGGGGCAGTCTCTGGGTAAAGGGTAGGTACGACCTGTGATGGCAGAGCCTCCAGGTAGGCTAGCAGGCAGATGGTTGATGTGTGCTCCCAGGTGAGCAAGCGAGAGTCTCTGGAATGGCAGGTGGTCACAGCACGTGACGGCGGAGCCTCCAGGTAGGCTAGCAGGCAGGTAACAGGTGTGCGCTCCCAGGCGAGCGGGCAGGAGTCTCTGGAATGGCAGGTGGTCACAGCACGTGACGGCGGAGCCTCCAGGTAGGCTAGCAGGCAGGTAACAGGTGTGCGCTCCCAGGTGAGCGGGCAAGCTGGTCCATAGACAGACTGACAGGAGTTGGAGGGCAGACCGTCGGACCTCAGGCTAGCAGGCAGGTAGTAGAGGAGCGCTCCCAGGTGAGCGGGCAAGCTGGTCCTTAGAAAGACTGACAGGAGTCGGTAGGCAGACCGTCGGACCTCAGGCTAGCAGGCAGGTAAGCAGAATATCAGGCAGGAATCAGACAGCAAACTGGCAGGAATCTGGCAGGTAACTGGCAACAGGACCTGAGGGCTGAAGCAGAGTAGTGAACAGTGCAACAACATTGCTCGGGCACCTCCATTTTGGAGGAGGTGCCTTATATATGGTGAAGTCCTCCGGCCATTGGCCGGGGACTCCTTAGGACGGCGCGCGGCCCCTTTAAGAGGGAGGGAGAGCGCGCGCGCGCGCCCTAAGCACAGTGGCCGGGAAGGAGCGCGCGCTGCCAGCAGAGCGGGAGGAGGACGCCGGGCACGGAGCAGAGAGGTGAGGGGAACAGCGTCCCTGCCTAGCAAAGGGCAGGGACGCCGGCGCTACAGACTCTATATAATAGATCCCTTTGTGTGTAATGACTCTATATAATAGATCCCTCTGTGTGTAATGACTCTATATAATAGATCACTCTGTGTGTAATGACTCAATATAATAGATCCCTCTGTGTGTAATGACTCTATATAATAGATCCCTCTGTGTGTAATGACTCTACATAATAGATCCCTCTGTTTGTAATTCCTCTATAAAATAGATGCCTGTGTCTGCAATGACTCTATATAATAGATCCCTCTGTGTGTAATGACTCTATATAATAGATCACTCTGTGTGTAATGACTCTATATAATAGATCCCTCTGTGTGTAATGACCCTATATAATAGATCCCTCTGTGTATAATGACTCTATATAATAGATCCCTCTGTGTGTAATGACTCTATATAATAGATCCCTCTGTGTGTAATGACTCTATATAATAGATCCCTCTGTGTGTAATGACTCTATATAATAGATCCCTCTGTGTGTAATGACTCTATATAATAGATCCCTCTGTGTGTATTGACTCTATATAATAGATCCCTCTGTGTGTAATGACTCTATATAATAGATCCCTCTGCGTGTAATGACTCTATATAATAGATCCCTCTGCGTGTAATGACTCTATATAATAGATCCCTCTGTGTGTAATGACTCTATATAATAGATCACTCTGCGTGTAATGACTCTATATAATAGATCCCTCTGCGTGCAATGACTCTATATAACAGATCACTCTGTGTGTAATGACTCTATATAATAGATTCCTCTGTGTGTAATGGCTCTATATTATAGATACCTCTGTGTGTAATGACTCTATATAATAGATCACTCTGTGTGTAATGACTCTATATAATAGATCACTCTGTGTGTGTAATGACTCTATATAATAGATCCCTCTGTGTGTAATGACTCTGTATAATAGATCCCTCTGTGTGTAATGACTCTATATAATAGATCCCTCTGTGTGTAATGACTCTATATAATAGATCCCTCTGTGTGTAATGACTCTATATAATAGATCCCTCTGTGTGTAATGACTCTATATAATAGATCTCTCTGCGTGTAATGACTCTATATAATAGATCCCTCTGCGTGTAATGACTCTATATAATAGATCCCTCTGCGTGTAATGACTCTATATAATAGATCCCTCTGTGTGTAATGACTCTATATAATAGATCCCTCTGTGTGTAATGACTCTATATAATAGATCCCTCTGTGTGTAATGACTCTATATAATAGATCCCTCTGTGTGTAATGACTCTATATAATAGATCCCTCTGCGTGTAATGACTCTATATAATAGATCCCTCTGCGTGTAATGACTCTATATAATAGATCCCTCTGTGTGTAATGACTCTATATAATAGATCCCTCTGTGTGTAATGACTATATAATAGATCGCTCTGTGTGTAATGACTCTATATAGTAGATCCATCTGTGTGTAATGACTCTATATAATAGAACCCTCTGTGTAATGACTCTATATAATAGATCCCTCTGTGTGTAATGACTTTATATAATAGATCACTCTGTGTGTAATGAATCTATATAATAGATCACTCTGTGTGTAATGACTCTATATAATAGATCACTCTGTGTGTAATGACTCTATATAATAGATCACTCTGTGTGTAATGACTTTATATAATAGATCCCTCTGTGTGTACTGACTCTATATAACAGATCACTTGTGTGTAATGACTCTATATAATAGATTCCTCTGTAATGACTCTATATAATAGATCCCTCTGTGTGTAATCACTCTGTATAATAGATCACTCTGTGTGTAATGACTCGATATAATAGATCCCTCTGTGTGTAATGACTCTATATAATAGATCCCTCTGTGTATAATGACTCTATATAATAGATCCCTCTGTGTATAATGACTCTATATAATAGATCCCTCTGTGTGTAATGACTCTATATAATAGATCCCTCTGTGTGTAATGCTTCTATATAATAGATCCCTCTGTGTGTAATGTCTCTATATAATAGATCCCTCTGTGTGTAATGACTCTATATAATAGATCCCCCTGTGTGTAATGACTCTATATAATAGATCCCTCTGTGTGTAATGACTCTATATAATAGATCCCTCTGTGTGTAATGACTCTATATAATAGATCCCTCTGTGTGTAATGACTCCATATAATAGATCCCTCTGTGTGTAATGACTCCATATAATAGATCCCTCTGTGTGTAATGACTCTATATAATAGATCCCTCTGTGTGTAATGACTCCATATAATAGATCCCTCTGTGTGTAATGACTCTATATAAAAAATCCCTCTGTGTGTAATGACTCCATGTAATAGATCACTCTGTGTGTAATGACTATATAATAGATCCCTCTGTTTGTAATGA
Organism: Phyllobates terribilis; assembly: GCF_046119375.1. Lineage (NCBI taxonomy): Eukaryota > Metazoa > Chordata > Amphibia > Anura > Dendrobatidae > Phyllobates > Phyllobates terribilis. The sequence continues at coordinate 408,854,484 of NW_027362769.1, read as the reverse complement.
CTCTATATAATAGATCCCTCTGCGTGTAATGACTTTATATAATAGATCCCTGTCTGTAATGACTCTATGTAATAGATCCCTCTGTGTGTAATGACTTTATATAATAGATCCCTCTGTGTGTAATGACTCTATATAATAGATCTCTCTGTGTGTAATGACTCAATATAATAGATCCCTCTGTCTGTAATGACTCTTTATAATAGATCCCTCTGTGTGTAATGACTCTATATAATAGATCCCTCTGTGTGTAATGCCTCTATATAATAGATGCCTGTGTCTGTAATGACTCTATATAATAGATCCCTCTGTGTGTAATGACTCTATATAATAGATCACTCTGTGTGTAATGACTCTATTTAATAGATCCCTCTGTGTGTAATGACTCCATATAATAGATCCCTCTGTGTGTAATGACACTATATAATAGATCCCTCTGTGTGTAATGACTCTATATAATAGATCCCTCTGTGTGTAATGACTCTATATAATAGATCCCTCTGCGTGTAATGACTCTATAAAATAGATCCCTCTGCGTGTAATGACTCTATATATTAGATCCTTCTGCGTGTAATGACTCTACATAATAGATCCCTCTGTGTGTAATGACTCTATATAATAGATCCCTCTGTGTGTAATGACTCTATATAATAGATCCCTCTGTGTGTAATGACTCTATATAATAGATCGCTCTGCTTGTAGTGACTCTATATAATAGATCCCTCTGTGTGTAATGACTTTATATAATAGATCCCTCTGCGTGTAATGACTCTATATAATAGCTCCCTCTGCGTGTAATGACTCTACGTAATAGATCCCTCTGTGTGTAATGACTCTATATAATAGATCCCTCTGTGTGTAATGACTCTATATAATAGATCCCTCTGTGTGTAATGACTATATAATAGATCGCTCTGCGTGTAATGACTCTATATAGTAGATCCATCTGTGTGTAATGACTCTATATAATAGAACCCTCTGTGTAATGACTCTATATAATAGATCCCTCTGTGTGTAATGACTTTATATAATAGATCCCTCTGTGTGTAATGACTCTATATAATAGATCCCTCTGTGTGTAATGACTCCATATAATAGATCCCTGTGTGTAATGACTCCATATACTAGATCCCTGTGTGTGTAATGACTCTATATAATAGATCCCTCTGTGTGTAATGACTCCATATAATAGATCCCTCTGTGTAATGACTCTATATAAAAAATCCCTCTGTGTGTAATGACTCTATATAAAAAATCCCTCTGTGTGTAATGACTCCATGTAATAGATCACTCTGTGTGTAATGACTATATAATAGATTCCTCTGTTTGTAATGACTCTATATAATAGATCCCTCTGCGTGTAATGACTTTATATAATAGATCCCTGTCTGTAATGACTCTATGTAATAGATCCCTCTGTGTGTAATGACTTTATATAATAGATCCCTCTGTGTGTAATGACTCTATATAATAGATCTCTCTGTGTGTAATGACTCAATATAATAGATCCCTCTGTCTGTAATGACTCTATATAATAGATCCCTCTGTGTGTAATGACTCTATATAATAGATCCCTCTGTGTGTAATGCCTCTATATAATAGATGCCTGTGTCTGTAATGACTCTATATAATAGATCCCTCTGTGTATAATGACTCTATATAATAGATCACTCTGTGTGTAATGACTCTATTTAATAGATCCCTCTGTGTGTAATGACTCCATATAATAGATCCCTCTGTGTAATGACACTATATAATAGATCCCTCTGTGTGTAATGACTCTATATAATAGATCCCTCTGTGTGTAATGACTCTATATAATAGATCCCTCTGCGTGTAATGACTCTATAAAATAGATCCCTCTGCGTGTAATGACTCTATATATTAGATCCTTCTGCGTGTAATGACTCTATATAATAGATCCCTCTGTGTGTAATGACTCTATATAATAGATCCCTCTGTGTGTAATGACTCTATATAATAGATCCCTCTGTGTGTAATGACTCTATATAATAGATCGCTCTGCTTGTAGTGACTCTATATAATAGATCCCTCTGTGTGTAATGACTTTATATAATAGATCCCTCTGTGTGTAATGACTCTATATAACAGCTCCCTCTGCGTGTAATGACTCTACGTAATAGATCCCTCTATGTGTAATGACTCTATATAATAGATCCCTCTGTGTGTAATGACTCTATATAATAGATCCCTCTGTGTGTAATGACTATATAATAGATCGCTCTGCGTGTAATGACTCTATATAGTAGATCCATCTGTGTGTAATGACTCTACATAATAGAACCCTCTGTGTAATGACTCTATATAATAGATCCCTCTGTGTTTAATGACTTTATATAATAGATCCCTCTGTGTGTAATGACTCTATATAATAGATCCCTCTGTGTGTAATGACTCTATATAATAGATCACTCTGTGTGTAATGACTCTATATAATAGATCCCTCTGTATGTAATGACTCTATATAATAGATCACTCTGTGTGTAATGACTATATAATAAATTCCTCTGTAATGACTCTATATAATAGATCCCTCTGTGTGTAATGACTCTATATAATAGATCCCTCTGTGTGTAATGCCTCTATATAATAGATCCCTCTGTGTGTAATGTCTCTATAAAATAGATCCCTCTGTGTGTAATGACTCTATATAAAAGATCCCTCTGTGTGTAATGACTCTATATAATAGATCCCTCTGTGTGTATTGACTCTATATAATAGATCCCTCTGTGTATAATGACTCTATATAATAGATCCCTCTGTGTGTATTGACTCCATGTAATAGATCCCGCTGTCTGTAATGACTCTATATAATAGATCACTCTGTGTGTAATGACTCTATATAATAGATCGCTCTGTGTGTAATGACTCTATATAATAGATCCCTCTGTGTGTAATGAGTCTATATAATAGATCCCTCTGTGTGTAATGACTCTATATAATAGATCTCTTCGTGTGTAATGACTCAATATAATAGATCCCTCTGTGTGCATTGACTCTATATAATAGATCCCTCTGTGTGTAATGACTCTATATAATAGATCTCTCTGTGTGTAATAACACTATATAATAGATCCCTCTGTGTGTAATGACTCTATATAATAGATCCCTCTGTGTGTAATGACTCTATATAATAGATCCCTCTGTGTGTAATGACTCTATAAAATAGATCCCTCTGCGTGTAATGACTCTATATAATAGATCCTTCTGTGTGTAATGACTCTATATAATAGATCCCTCTGTGTGTAATGACTCTTTATAATAGATCCCTCTGTGTGTAATGACTCTATATAATAGATCCCTCTGTGTGTAATGACTCTATATAATACATCGCTCTGCATGTAATGACTCTATATAATAGATCCCTATGTCTGTAATGACTCTATATAGAAGATCCCTCTGTGTGTAATGACTCTATATAATAGATCCCTCTGTGTAATGACTCTATATAATAGATCCCTCTGTGTGTAATGACTTTATATAATAGATCCCTCTGTGTGTAATGACTCTATATAATAGATCACTCTGTGTGTAATGACTCTATATAATAGATCCCTCTGTGTGTAATGATTCTATATAATAGATCCCTCTGTGTGTAATGACTCTATATAATAGATTCCTCTGTTTGTAATGACTCTATATAATAGATCCCTCTGCGTGTAATGACTTTATATAATAGAACCCTGTCTGTAATGACTCTATGTAATAGATCCCTCTGTGTGTAATGACTTTATATAATAGATCCCTCTGTGTGTAATGACTCTATATAATAGATCACTCTGTGTGTAATGACTCTATATAATAGATCCCTCTGTATGTAATGACTCTATATAATAGATCACTCTGTGTGTAATGACTATATAATAAATTCCTCTGTAATGACTCTATATAATAGATCCCTCTGTGTGTAATGACTCTATATAATAGATCCCTCTGTGTGTAATGCCTCTATATAATAGATCCCTCTGTGTGTAATGTCTCTATAAAATAGATCCCTCTGTGTGTAATGACTCTATATAAAAGATCCCTCTGTGTGTAATGACTCTATATAATAGATCCCTCTGTGTGTATTGACTCTATATAATAGATCCCTCTGTGTATAATGACTCTATATAATAGATCCCTCTGTGTGTATTGACTCCATGTAATAGATCCCGCTGTCTGTAATGACTCTATATAATAGATCACTCTGTGTGTAATGACTCTATATAATAGATCGCTCTGTGTGTAATGACTCTATATAATAGATCCCTCTGTGTGTAATGAGTCTATATAATAGATCCCTCTGTGTGTAATGACTCTATATAATAGATCTCTTCGTGTGTAATGACTCAATATAATAGATCCCTCTGTGTGCATTGACTCTATATAATAGATCCCTCTGTGTGTAATGACTCTATATAATAGATCTCTCTGTGTGTAATAACACTATATAATAGATCCCTCTGTGTGTAATGACTCTATATAATAGATCCCTCTGTGTGTAATGACTCTATATAATAGATCCCTCTGTGTGTAATGACTCTATAAAATAGATCCCTCTGCGTGTAATGACTCTATATAATAGATCCTTCTGTGTGTAATGACTCTATATAATAGATCCCTCTGTGTGTAATGACTCTTTATAATAGATCCCTCTGTGTGTAATGACTCTATATAATAGATCCCTCTGTGTGTAATGACTCTATATAATACATCGCTCTGCATGTAATGACTCTATATAATAGATCCCTATGTCTGTAATGACTCTATATAGAAGATCCCTCTGTGTGTAATGACTCTATATAATAGATCCCTCTGTGTAATGACTCTATATAATAGATCCCTCTGTGTGTAATGACTTTATATAATAGATCCCTCTGTGTGTAATAACTCTATATAATAGATCACTCTGTGTGTAATGACTCTATATAATAGATCCCTCTGTGTGTAATGATTCTATATAATAGATCCCTCTGTGTGTAATGACTCTATATAATAGATTCCTCTGTTTGTAATGACTCTATATAATAGATCCCTCTGCGTGTAATGACTTTATATAATAGATCCCTGTCTGTAATGACTCTATGTAATAGATCCCTCTGTGTGTAATGACTTTATATAATAGATCCCTCTGTGTGTAATGACTCTATATAATAGATCTCTCTGTGTGTAATGACTCAATATAATAGATCCCTCTGTCTGTAATGACTCTATATAATAGATCCCTCTGTGTGTAATGACTCTATATAATAGATCCCTCTGTGTGTAATGCCTCTATATAATAGATGCCTGTGTCTGTAATGACTCTATATAATAGATCCCTCTGTGTATAATGACTCTATATAATAGATCACTCTGTGTGTAATGACTCTATTTAATAGATCCCTCTGTGTGTAATGACTCCATATAATAGATCCCTCTGTGTAATGACACTATATAATAGATCCCTCTGTGTGTAATGACTCTATATAATAGATCCCTCTGTGTGTAATGACTCTATATAATAGATCCCTCTGCGTGTAATGACTCTATAAAATAGATCCCTCTGCGTGTAATGACTCTATATATTAGATCCTTCTGCGTGTAATGACTCTATATATTAGATCCCTCTGTGTGTAATGACTCTATATAATAGATCCCTCTGTGTGTAATGACTCTATATAATAGATCCCTCTGTGTGTAATGACTCTATATAATAGATCGCTCTGCTTGTAGTGACTCTATATAATAGATCCCTCTGTGTGTAATGACTTTATATAATAGATCCCTCTGTGTGTAATGACTCTATATAACAGCTCCCTCTGCGTGTAATGACTCTACGTAATAGATCCCTCTATGTGTAATGACTCTATATAATAGATCCCTCTGTGTGTAATGACTCTATATAATAGATCCCTCTGTGTGTAATGACTATATAATAGATCGCTCTGCGTGTAATGACTCTATATAGTAGATCCATCTGTGTGTAATGACTCTACATAATAGAACCCTCTGTGTAATGACTCTATATAATAGATCCCTCTGTGTTTAATGACTTTATATAATAGATCCCTCTGTGTGTAATGACTCTATATAATAGATCCCTCTGTGTGTAATGACTCTATATAATAGATCACTCTGTGTGTAATGACTCTATATAATAGATCCCTCTGTATGTAATGACTCTATATAATAGATCACTCTGTGTGTAATGACTATATAATAAATTCCTCTGTAATGACTCTATATAATAGATCCCTCTGTGTGTAATGACTCTATATAATAGATCCCTCTGTGTGTAATGCCTCTATATAATAGATCCCTCTGTGTGTAATGTCTCTATAAAATAGATCCCTCTGTGTGTAATGACTCTATATAAAAGATCCCTCTGTGTGTAATGACTCTATATAATAGATCCCTCTGTGTGTATTGACTCTATATAATAGATCCCTCTGTGTATAATGACTCTATATAATAGATCCCTCTGTGTGTATTGACTCCATGTAATAGATCCCGCTGTCTGTAATGACTCTATATAATAGATCACTCTGTGTGTAATGACTCTATATAATAGATCGCTCTGTGTGTAATGACTCTATATAATAGATCCCTCTGTGTGTAATGAGTCTATATAATAGATCCCTCTGTGTGTAATGACTCTATATAATAGATCTCTTTGTGTGTAATGACTCAATATAATAGATCCCTCTGTGTGCATTGACTCTATATAATAGATCCCTCTGTGTGTAATGACTCTATATAATAGATCTCTCTGTGTGTAATAACACTATATAATAGATCCCTCTGTGTGTAATGACTCTATATAATAGATCCCTCTGTGTGTAATGCCTCTATATAATAGATCCCTCTGTGTGTAATGTCTCTATAAAATAGATCCCTCTGTGTGTAATGATTCTATATAATAGATCCCTCTGTGTGTAATGACTCTATATAATAGATTCCTCTGTTTGTAATGACTCTATATAATAGATCCCTCTGCGTGTAATGACTTTATATAATAGATCCCTGTCTGTAATGACTCTATGTAATAGATCCCTCTGTGTGTAATGACTTTATATAATAGATCCCTCTGTGTGTAATGACTCTATATAATAGATCTCTCTGTGTGTAATGACTCAATATAATAGATCCCTCTGTCTGTAATGACTCTATATAATAGATCCCTCTGTGTGTAATGACTCTATATAATAGATCCCTCTGTGTGTAATGCCTCTATATAATAGATGCCTGTGTCTGTAATGACTCTATATAATAGATCCCTCTGTGTATAATGACTCTATATAATAGATCACTCTGTGTGTAATGACTCTATTTAATAGATCCCTCTGTGTGTAATGACTCCATATAATAGATCCCTCTGTGTAATGACACTATATAATAGATCCCTCTGTGTGTAATGACTCTATATAATAGATCCCTCTGTGTGTAATGACTCTATATAATAGATCCCTCTGCGTGTAATGACTCTATAAAATAGATCCCTCTGCGTGTAATGACTCTATATATTAGATCCTTCTGCGTGTAATGACTCTATATATTAGATCCCTCTGTGTGTAATGACTCTATATAATAGATCCCTCTGTGTGTAATGACTCTATATAATAGATCCCTCTGTGTGTAATGACTCTATATAATAGATCGCTCTGCTTGTAGTGACTCTATATAATAGATCCCTCTGTGTGTAATGACTCTATATAATAGATCCCTCTGTGTGTAATGCCTCTATATAAAAGATCCCTCTGTGTGTAATGACTCTATATAATACATCGCTCTGCATGTAATGACTCTATATAATAGATCCCTCTGTCTGTAATGACTCTATATAATAGATCCCTCTGTGTGTAATGACTCTATATAATAGATCCCTCTGTGTAATGACTCTATATAATAGATCCCTCTGTGTGTAATGACTTTATATAATAGATCCCTCTGTGTGTAATGACTCTATATAATAGATCACTTTGTGTGTAATGACTCTATATAATAGATCCCTCTGTGTGTAATGATTCTATATAATAGATCCCTCTGTGTGTAATGACTCTATATAATAGATCCCTCTGTGTGTAATGACTCTATATAATAGATCCCTCTGTGTGTAATGCCTCTATATAATAGATGCCTGTGTCTGTAATGACTCTATATAATAGATCCCTCTGTGTGTAATGCCTCTACATAATAGATGCCTGTGTCTGTAATGACTCTATATAATAGATCCCTCTGTGTGTAATGACTCTATATAATAGATCCCTCTGTGTGTAATGACTCTATATAATAGATCCCTCTGTGTGTAATGACTCCATATAATAGATCCCTCTGTGTGTAATGACTCTATATAATAGATCCCTCTGTGTGTATTGACTCCTTGTAATAGATCCCTCTGTGTGTAATGATTCTATATAATAGATCACTGTGTGTAATGACTCTATATAATAGATCCCTCTGTGTGTATTGACTCCATGTAATAGATCCCTCTGTCTGTAATGACTCTATATAATAGATCCCTCTGTGTAATGACTCTATATAATAGATCCCTCTGTGTGTAATGACTATATAATAGATCCCTCTGTGTAATGACTCTATATAATAGATCCCTCTGTGTGTAATGACTTTATATAATAGATCCCTCTGTGTGTAATGACTCTATATAATAGATCATTCTGTGTGTAATGACTCTATATAATAGATCACTCTGTGTGTAATGACTCTATATAATAGATCCATCTGTGTGTAATGACTCTATATAATAGATCCCTCTGTGTGTAATGACTCTATATAATAGATCACTCTGTGTGTAATGACTATATAATAGATCCCTCTGTGTGTAATGACTCTATATAATAGATCCCTCTGCATGTAATGACTTTATATAATAGATCCCTGTCTGTAATGACTCTATGTAATAGATCCCTCTGTGTGTAATGACTTTATATAATAGATCCCTCTGTGTGTAATGACTCTATATAATAGATCTCTCTGTCTGTAATGACTCAATATAATAGATCCCTCTGTCTGTAATGACTCTATATAATAGATCCCTCTGTGTGTAATGACTCTATATAATAGATCCCTCTGTGTGTAATGCCTCTATATAATAGATGCCTGTGTCTGTAATGACTCTATATAATAGATCCCTCTGTGTGTAGTGACTCTATATAATAGATCACTCTGTGTGTAATGACTCTATTTAATAGATCCCTCTGTGTGTAATGACTCCATATAATAGATCCCTCTGTGTGTAATGACACTATATCATAGATCCCTCTGTGTGTAATGACTCTATATAATAGATCCCTCTGTGTGTAATGACTCTATATAATAGATCCCTCTGCGTGTAATGACTCTATAAAACAGATCCCTCTGCGTGTAATGACTCTATATATTAGATCCTTCTGCGTGTAATGACTCTATATAATAGATCCCTCTGTGTGTAATGACTATATAATAGATCCCTCTGTATGTAATGACTCTATATAATAGATCCCTCTGTGTGTAATGACTCTATATAATAGATCGCTCTGCTTGTAGTGACTCTATATAATAGATCCCTCTGTGTAATGACTTTATATAATAGATCCCTCTGCGTGTAATGACTCTATATAATAGCTCCCTCTGCGTGTAATGACTCTACGTAATAGATCACTCTGTGTGTAATGACTCTATATAATAGATCCCTCTGTGTGTAATGACTCTATATAATAGATCCCTCTGTGTGTAATGACTCTATATAATAGATCTCTTTGTGTGTAATGACTCAATATAATAGATCCCTCTGTGTGTATTGACTCTATATAATAGATCCCTCTGTGTGTAATGACTCTATATAATAGATCTCTCTGTGTGTAATGACACTATATAATAGATCCCTCTGTGTGTAATGACTCTATATAATAGATCCCTCTGTGTGTAATAACTCTATATAATAGATCCCTCTGTGTGTAATGACTCTATAAAATAGATCCCTCTGCGTGTAATGACTCTATATAATAGATCCTTCTGTGTGTAATGACTCTATATAATAGATCCCTCTGTGTGTAATGACTCTTTATAATAGATCCCTCTGTGTGTAATGACTCTATATATTAGATCCCTCTGTGTGTAATGACTCTATATAATACATCGCTCTGCGTTTAATGACTCTATATAATAGATCCCTCTGTCTGTAATGACTCTATATAATAGATCCCTCTGTGTGTAATGACTCTATATAATAGATCCCTCTGTGTAATGACTCTATATAATAGATACCTCTGTGTGTAATGACTTTATATAATAGATCCCTCTGTGTGTAATGACTCTATATAATAGATCACTCTGTGTGTAATGACTCTATATAATAGATCCCTCTGTGTGTAATGATTCTATATAATAGATCCCTCTGTGTGTAATGACTCTATATAATAGATCCCTCTGTGTGTAGTGACTCTATATAATAGATCCCTCTGTGTGTAATGCCTCTATATAATAGATCCCTCTGCGTGTAATGCCTCTATATAATAGATGCCTGTGTCTGTAATGACTCTATATAATAGATCCCCCTGTGTGTAATGCCTCTATATAATAGATGCCTGTGTCTGTAATGACTCTATATAATAGATCCCTCTGTGTGTAATGACTCTATATAATAGATCCCTCTGTGTGTAATGACTTTATATAATAGATCCCTCTGTGTGTAATGCCTCTATATAATAGATCCCTCTGTGTGTAATGTCTCTATATAATAGATCCCTCTGTGTGTAATGACTCTATATAAAAGATCCCTCTGTGTGTAATGACTCTATATAATAGATCCCTCTGTGTGTATTGACTCTATATAATAGATCCCTCTGTGTGTAATGACTCTATATAATAGATCCCTCTGTGTGTAATGACTCCATATAATAGATCCCTCTGTGTGTAATGACTCTATATAATAGATCCCTCTGTATGTAATGACTCTATATGATAGATCCCTCTGTGTGTAATGACTCCATATAATAGATCCCTCTGTGTGTAATGACTCTATATAATAGATCCCTCTGTGTGTATTGACTCCATGTAATAGATCCCTCTGTGTGTAATGACTCTATATAATAGATCACTGTGTGTAATGACTCTATATAATAGATCCCTCTGTGTGTATTGACTCCATGTAATAGATCCCTCTGTCTTTAATGACTCTATATAATAGATCACTCTGTGTGTAATGACTCTATATAATAGATCGCTCTGTGTGTAATGACTCTATATAATAAATCCCTCTGTGTGTAATGACTCTATATAATAGATCCCTCTGTGTGTAATGACTCTATATAATAGATCTCTCTGTGTGTAATGACTCTATATAATAGATCCCTCTGTGTGTAATGACTCTATATAATAGATCCCTCTGTGTGTAATGACTCTATATAATAGATCCCTCTGTGTGTAATGACTCTATATAATAGATCCCTCTGTGTGTAATGACTCTATAAAATAGATCCCTCTGCGTGTAATGACTCTATATAATAGATCCTTCTGCGTGTAATGACTCTATATAATAGATCCCTCTGTGTGTAATGACTCTATATAATAGATCCCCCTGTGTGTAATGACTCTATATAATACATCGCTCTGCGTGTAATGACTCTATATAATAGATCCCTCTGTCTGTAATGACTCTATATAATAGATCCCTCTGTGTGTAATGACTCTATATAATAGATCCCTCTGTGTAATGACTCTATATAATAGATCCCTCTGCGTGTAATGACTCTATATAATAGATCCCTCTGTGTGTAATGACTCTATATAATAGATCCCTCTGTGTGTAATGACTCTATATAATAGATCCCTCTGTGTGTAATGACTCTATATAATAGATCCCTCTGTGTGTAATGACTCTATATAATAGATCCCTCTGAGTGTAATGACTCTATATAATAGATCTCTCTTTGTGTAATGACTCTATATAATAGATCCCTCTGTGTGTAATGCCTCTATATAATAGATGCCTGTGTCTGTAATGACTCTATATAATAGATCCCTCTGTGTGTAATGACTCTATATAATAGATCCCTCTGTGTGTAATGACTCTATATAATAGATCCCTCTGTGTGTAATGACTCTATATAATAGATCCCTCTGTGTGTAATGACACACAGAGGGATCAAGTCACCAGGCCCAGATGACATACACCCCCGGGTACTAAAAGAATTAAGTAATGTGATAGACAGGCCGCTGTATCTTATATTCAAGCACTCTTTATGGACAGGGACTGTCCCACTAGACTGGTGCCAAGCAAATGTGGTACCAATATTCAAAAAGGGGTCTAAAAGTGACCCTGGGAACTATAGAGCAGTCAGCTTAACGTCTGTGGTGGGTAAATTGTTTGAAGGATTTCTTAGAGATGCTATTGTAGAATATCTTAATGATAATAACTGTCTAACTCCATATCAACATGGATTCATGAGGGATCGCTCCTGATGGCCTTCTACGAGGAGGTGAGCTCACAGCTGGACCGGGGAGAGTCAGTGGAGGTTGTAGACCTTGACTTCTCCAAAGCGTTTGATACCGTGCCACACAAAAGATTGGTATATAAAATGAGAATGCTTGGTCTGGGGGATAATGTGTGCAAGTGGGTAAATAGCTGGCTGAGTGATAGAAAGCAGAGGGTGGTTATCAATGGAGTAAGCTCAGGGGGTGTCAGGGTTACTAGCGGGGGGCCTCAAGGGTCTGTCTTGGGCCCTATATTATTTAATATATTTATTAATGATCTAGTGGAAGGGTTGCATAGTAAAATAGCAATATTTGCAGATGATACTAAACTTTGTAAAGTAGTTAACACAGATGAGGATAGGGCACAGCTACAGGAGGATTTAGATACATTGGGGAGTTGGGCCAAAAAATGGCAAATGGGGTTCAATGCCGATAAATGTAAGGTCATGCACATGGGAAAGAAAAACAGCAGTCACCCATACATATTAAATGGGAAACCGTTGGGGAAATCTGACATGGAGAAGGACCTGGGCGTCTTGGTTAATAGCAAATTAAATTGGAGTGCCCAGTGTCAGGCAGCAGCTGCGAAGGCAAATAGAGTCATGGCATGCATCAGAAGAGGAATAGGGGCATATGATGAGAACATTGTTCTTCCTCTGTATAAAGCGCTGGTAAGGCCGCACTTAGAATATTGTGCACAGTTCTGGGCTCCGGTGCTCAGGAAAGACATATTGGAGCTAGAGAGGGTACAAAGGAGGGCGACTAAGGTAATAAAGGGAATGGAGGGACTAGAATACCCAGAGAGGTTGTCAAAATTAGGCCTATTTACGTTGGAAAAGAGAAGGCTTAGGGGAGACCTCATAAACATGTATAAATACATCAGGGGGCAGTACAGATGTAGCACCCTGAGGATTCGGCTGCTACAGGGGTATTACACCTCAAGCCAGAGGTGTGATATTCCACTCCCGGGTAAGGATGGAGTGTGGAACTGAGCTCAGAAAGCTGCATGCACTACACACATCCCATTTCCGAGGAGCAGACCAACGGTACTCCCACTTAGAAATGTGCAGGTACGACCGAGTCTGTCCCTGGCTGGAGTGGGAGGGGGGTGGTACATCCCAGTAGTGTAGGGGCAGATAGGGGGAGCAGCCTGGGTAAAGATAGGAGCTCATTGGGTGCTGGTCACCTGAGCTCACACATAGAGGGAGTATTTAAGGTGGGCACCATCTAAGATCAGGGTCAGTCAGTCAGTCAGTCTGTCAGAGTATAACCTGAAGAGCAGAGCAGAGGAGAAGAGCAGCCCCAGGCCCAGAGAGAGTGAGAGAGGAGAGCAAGAAAGACCCAGAGGGGGAGACAGAAGGAACTCTGAGAACCCAAGTACAACCCTAGGGTGAAGAGTTGGCAACAGGGTACCGGATCCCAAACTGGTGGGGGCTAAAGCATACCTCAGCCAGAGACCGGAGGCCGTGGGCAGGATCTGCCACGGCCACCCACCACATCCACCCTGAAGGCAAACCACGTGTAGGGTCAGGGAACCCAAGGCCAAGGGTCTCCCAACAGAAGGCCCGAGGGAGCTGGACCTGGGTGGATCCCTGGTGGGGACGGCCAGAAGAAAGGACAAGAAGGAGGGCTCAGGGACACGCTCCGGACTTGCTTGGGGGTTGGCTGAATCCAGGACCTGGTGGACGCAGCACGGCTCGGGTGGTCACTCAAGGCCGGAGTGACCGGAATATCTGCAGTAAGTAAACACCCTGAACTGCACAACCCGACTCTGTCTTTAATTATCATCTACGCTGCACCACCACAACCCCCATCCTCTGCACCTGACCCCCTGAGGCCATACCTCTCCCGTTGGGGGTTATACTATCTAAAGCTGCACCAACACCATCAGTCTCAGCGGACCCTGCTGCAGCGGCGGCCGTAGTGACCGCAATCCAACGGGTGGCGTAGTCGACATAACGAACTTTGTAACATCTGTAGGACTGCCACATACTCTGAGCTTGACACCCTGGGCACGGACCGGGTCACAGCCACTCGGAGACTACAACCCCCATCTGATCCGGCTCCGGGTATTCCCCTAAAGAATATGGCCCAGGGGGCGCGTCAACTTTGGCGTAGTCGGCAGGATTACGTGCCCACAACAACCGGGTACTGCGTGCCTGAAGAAAAGAACAAGTTTACCTCAAAAAGAAGTCTCCTGCCGGTTCCGGAGGGTCCCCGCCATCGGACTCCATCACAGGTCGATTCCCGCCGGTTGTCCGCCATTAACAGCTTTTTCCCGCCATCTGCAGAGTTTCCCGCCACTGGGAGACGATTACCGCCATTTCCGAAGATTTCCCGCCTTGGGGGAGCGGACGCCATTATGGGCGTGCCAGAGGGTGGTAAGAGGCCGCCTCCCATCGTGGGCCAGGACCGAAGATGGCGCCAAAAGTGGAAACCGCCCCCACCAACAGAGACTGTGATGCTAGAGGTGTCTGTCAGCGTGAAAGAACTGCCCCTGGAGCTGACAATCACCAAGTGGCCCCGGGACCGCCCTCGAAGTGGGAGGACTGAGAAGAAGAGAGCAAAGATGGGTGTCGCCTGGAGCAGTCTGGAGAGAGCGCACCCGGAGACAAGAAGCCTGGAGCAGAGTCCAGAAAGAGCCTACCCGGAGATGGAGGGAGAGCCAGGCAGCACCGACCCAGTGGTCAGGAGCCTGATGCGGGCTGCCACTCCAGGCAGCACCGACCCAGCGGTCAGGAGCCTGTTGCAGGTCGCCACTCCAGAAGGCCTGCTGGAGACAACGGGAGGAGAGCAGAGCAGCACCGACCCGTTGGTCAGGAGCCTGCTAGAAGCAACGACCCCACTAGGCTTAGTGGAGGTCCTGGCACAGCTCCCCCGAGATCGGGAGTGTGCGCAGACTGCGCTGGAGGGCCTCGCACGGAGGATGGCCCGGGTGCAGCGAGAGACGTTAGCAGAATGGAGCCGTGAGATGGCCCAGCAGACAAGAACTCGTCAGCGGAGCACGCCACCCGAGACGAGGAGACAGACCGCCTCTGAGGATGGCGCAGGAGGACTGAAGGCCGGAGACGGCGCCGAGAAGGGAGCCGAACGAAAGGAGGCAGGTAAAGGGGACGTCTCTACCCCAAACCGGGAAACCGCGTACCTGCCCCAGCTCCCCGTCGCAGAGCCCGAAGTACCCCCTGCCGTGCCCGTAACCGCAACGTCACCGCCGCCGACTAGGCCTCAAACGGAAGCCGCGACCCCTGTGACGTCACACGCCTCGACCCCGAGCGTGACCAAGCAGGAAGTACCACCAGCCTGGTCGCAGGGCCTAGTACCCCCGGGCGCCGCAATACCAACAGCGCCCCCTACCTCCGCGGAGCCACCGGCCTGGTCGCAGGGCCAAGTAGCCCAGGGCGCCGCCGTCCTTACGGTGCCCTTCACCTTCCAGGTGCCCCAGGCCTGGCCGCAAGGCCTGGGCAACCCGGGCGCCGCTTCCACCACCGCGCCCATAAAACCAAGAGTGCCGCATCTGGGAGAAGATCTGTTCGCCCAACATACGTGCCCGGATGGGCAGCCCTTTATATGGCCACCGGAGTTTCACCATCCCCGACTCAGGAAAGAGAGACCCCTAGACGAACCCCTGATTCCGGTTCCAAAGCCCGTAAAAAGGACCTCGCCCCCGCTAGAGGAGGCACAGTTTGAGTGGGACCCCACCGGAGAAGATCTCATGGGGTTCACTCAGGAGACCCGGGCAGCTGCAGCGGAGCGTGCAGAGTGCTGCCGGCAACAGCTCGAGGTCTTCGAGAGGGAGCGGAGAGAGAGGCGGGTCCGGGAACAACAAGCCCAAATAAAGAGCGCGGAGCAGAAGAGCCGGGCCAGGAGGAGTCCCCGTGCAGCTCATGGTCCCCCTTCCACCGGGACTGTGATCAAGTTTAATATGCAGCACGGGTGGGGCTTCATCCGAGATCACCGCACCCCAGGCGACGTCTTCGTGACAAGAAGAGACGTTGAGTCCCACCTACCGGAGGGACACAGAGGACGTGACCTGTATATAGGGGACGACGTCACCTTCACCCGGCACAAGTGTGCCAAAGGACCCTACGCCCTCCATGTGCATCGCCTGACGGAGGAGGAGCTGCGGTGTGAAGAGGAGCAAGAGGACCCGGACGGGTCTGAAGCTAAAGTGAATCACAAAGAAAGAGCAGGAGGACGTCGTCGTTGAGTACAGCAAAGTAGAAGCTGTATATAGTTGCCCGTCGGGGCACAGTGAACTGTTGCTATTATAGTCCCCGTTGGGACCAGCAAATTGAACTGTTAACCCGTGTGTCCCCATTCCCACTGGCCGAGGACTGAGAGCGGCCATATCCCCTTGTATATAGTTGCGCTTCCTAAAGCGCCCCCTACCGGTTTTATAGGAAAACCATTTTTCTAGAGAAACTGTTGCACTTTTCCCGGGCACACGTTGCACAGTGTCCGGAGGACGAGCTAGAAGCAAGAGAAGTCTACGAGAATGTTATTTATGAAAAAAAAAAAGTTTTATTGCTGATATATATGTTTTATATGTTTTTATTATGTTGTTTATGCAAAAATTGTATGTTTTGGTGTTTTTATATCTTACAGCCCGAGGACGTGCTGTGATTTACCAGGGGGGAATGTAGCACCCTGAGGATTCGGCTGCTACAGGGGTATTACACCTCAAGCCAGAGGTGTGATATTCCACTCCCGGGTAAGGATGGAGTGTGGAACCGAGCTCAGAAAGCTGCATGCACTACACACATCCCATTTCCGAGGAGCAGACCAACGGTACTCCCACTTAGAAATGTGCAGGTACGACCGAGTCTGTTCCTGGCTGGAGTGGGAGGGGGGTGGTACATCCCAGTAGTGTAGGGGCAGATAGGGGGAGCAGCCTGGGTAAAGATAGGAGCTCATTGGGTGCTGGTCACCTGAGCTCACACATAGAGGGAGTATTTAAGGTGGGCACCATCTAAGATCAGGGTCAGTCAGTCAGTCAGTCTGTCAGAGTATAACCTGAAGAGCAGAGCAGAGGAGAAGAGCAGCCCCAGGCCCAGAGAGAGTGAGAGAGGAGAGCAAGAAAGACCCAGAGGGGGAGACAGAAGGAACTCTGAGAACCCAAGTACAACCCTAGGGTGAAGAGTTGGCAACAGGGTACCGGATCCCAAACTGGTGGGGGCTAAAGCATACCTCAGCCAGAGACCGGAGGCCGTGGGCAGGATCTGCCACGGCCACCCACCACATCCACCCTGAAGGCAAACCACGTGTAGGGTCAGGGAACCCAAGGCCAAGGGTCTCCCAACAGAAGGCCCGAGGGAGCTGGACCTAGGTGGATCCCTGGTGGGGACGGCCAGAAGAAAGGACAAGAAGGAGGGCTCAGGGACACGCTCCGGACTTGCTTGGGGGTTGGCTGAATCCAGGACCTGGTGGACGCAGCACGGCTCGGGTGGTCACTCAAGGCCGGAGTGACCGGAATATCTGCAGTAAGTAAACACCCTGAACTGCACAACCCGACTCTGTCTTTAATTATCATCTACGCTGCACCACCACAACCCCCATCCTCTGCACCTGACCCCCTGAGGCCATACCCCTCCCGTTGGGGGTTATACTATCTAAAGCTGCACCAACACCATCAGCCTCAGCGGACCCTGCTGCAGCGGCGGCCGTAGTGACCGCAATCCAACGGGTGGCGTAGTCGACATAACGAACTTTGTAACATCTGTAGGACTGCCACATACTCTGAGCTTGACACCCTGGGCACGGATCGGGTCACAGCCACTCGGAGACTACAACCCCCATCTGATCCGGCTCCGGGTATTCCCCTAAAGAATATGGCCCAGGGGGCGCGTCACAGAGATCTCTCCCATGACCTGTTTATACCAAGGATGGTGACAAAGACGAGGGGGCACACTATGCGTCTGGAGGAAAGGAGGTTCCTGCACCAGCATAGAAGGGGATTCTTTACGGTCAGAGCCGTGAGACTCTGGAACTCTCTGGGAGAGGAAGTGGTGATGTCCAACTCACTTAACGAGTTCAAGAGAGGCCTGGACGCCTTTCTTGAGAACAATAAAATTACATCTTATGCTTAGTTAATTAATCCAGGGATTTAATCTGACAGCCAGACTGGTGTCGGGAAGTGAATTTTTCCTCAATGATGTAAATTGGCCTCTACCGCATGGTATAGGAATAGCGGAATAGCTGCAGTGCACAAGAAACAGGCTGAACTGGATGGACGCTTGTCTTTTTTCGGCCTTATAAACTATGAAACTATGAAACTATATAATAGATCCCTCTGTGTGTAATGACTCTATATAATAGATCCCTCTGTGTGTAATGACTATATAATAGATCCCTCTGCGTGTAATGACTCTATAAAATAGATCCCTCTGCGTGTAATGACTCTATATAACAGATCCTTCTGCGTGTAATGACTCTATATAATAGATCCCTCTGCGTGTAATGACTCTATATAATAGATCCCTCTGTGTGTAATGACTCTATATAATAGATCCCTCTGTGTGTAATGACTCTATATAATAGATCCCTCTGCGTGTAATGACTCTATATAATAGATCCCTCTGTCTGTAATGACTCTATATAATAGATCCCTCTGTGTGTAATGACTCTATATAATAGATTACTCTGTGTAATGACTCTATATAATAGATCCCTCTGTGTGTAATGACTGTATATAATAGATCCCTCTGTGTGTAATGACTCTATATAATAGATCACTCTGTGTGTAATGACTCTATAAAATAGATCACTCTGTGTGTAATGACTCTATATAATAGATCACTCTGTGTGTAGTGACTCTATATAATAGATCCCTCTTTGTGTAATGACTCTATATAATAGATCACTCTGTGTGTAATGACTCTATATAATAGATCCCTCTGTGTGTAATGACTCTATATAATAGATCCCTCTGTGTGTAATGACTCTATATAATAGATCCCTCTGTGTGTAATGACTCTATACAATAGATCCCTCTGTGTGTAATGACTCTATATAATAGATCCCTCTGTGTGTAATGACTCTATATAATAGATCCCTCTGTGTGCAATGACTCTATATAATAGATCCCTCTGTCTGTAATGACTCTATATAATAGATCCCTCTGTGTATAATGACTCTATATAATAGATCCCTCTGTGTGTAATGACTCTATATAATAGATCCCTCTGTGTGTAATGACTCTATATAATAGATCCCTCTGTGTGTAATGACTCTATATAATAGATCCCTCTGTGTGTAATGACTCTATATAATAGATCCCTCTGCGTGTAATGACTCTATATAATAGATCCCTCTGTGTGTAATGACTCTATATAATAGATCCCTCTGCGTGTAATGACTCTATATAATATAGGAGTTTCACTTTTTGTATTGAAGAACTGAAATAAATTAACTTTTTGATGATATTCTGATTTTGTGAGATACACCTCTATATTCCCTCATCTCTAGTTATAGAGTCTTCTGTGTTCTGGATACAACTCACCCATTGAGCAAAAAAGAAAAAGTGCATCTTACACGCATCATCTGTATTGCAACCACTTTTTATGGATACATTGTAATTATTAACATAGGAAACTATTTGGTCTTACAATAAATTATTATTATTATTATTATTATTATTATTATTATTAACTGCTGATGTATAAAAACAGACTGCGGAGGGACAATGATGCCAATGTTGATGAAAAATCATCTGCTTTTCTGGTTAAACAACAGACGATTTCTTCCGCCTGTGAACTAATAACAGAGAAATCGAAACTTACTCAGTCGTGTTTGGACTTTAAACTCATAAAACAAGTTTATCTGTCATCTCGGCTCTTCATAAAGGCTTCTCAGGAGGAACAGAAAGTAAGAAGCTGACACCTGAACGGGAGGTAAGAAAGTACACTGCTGCGCATCATGTTCATGTTTGTGGTGGTCTTACGGGGCTTTTTCAGGTGGATTTCAGTTGGAATCCGCCTGAAAAAGCAATTGTGCGTTGTGATTTCCCTCTACATTTTTGAAGTGTTTGCAGCATGAAATTTGGGATTTCTTCCTGAAAGACTCAATTATAAATGGACGCCCAATGATGAAAAGTGTAGACATCAGCCGTTGAGTTAGGAAAAGCCGTCGTGTCTGCGCAATTATCTGGGTTCTCTTATTTCTTTAGGCGTTTGTTCTTTTTGAGTGAGTTATTTTTTTTTTAAGAGGCAATTGTTCTTACGAAATTTCTTATGAAAAATACGGTAGTTTTTTTTTTTTTTTCATAGTCTTCAGGTTTTATCAGTGTTTTCTTTTTCACTTATTCCGTTGGGTTCTCCGGATCAAGTGATCCCCACAGTCTCTTTACCGGAGATTTACCGACATCTCCGGTTACCATAGAACCGGAACTCCTTCTTCCCAACGTTCTAGAACCCTGACGGGTTCGCTCCCGTGCTGGTTACAGGACGGTGTAGATTTCCTTTACTGGACTAAAACACGATAACATCACATAATCTCCTGCTTATTCCTTCTTATCATCAGCTTCTTATCTTTGTATTCAGGTCATTCTATGCTTTTATTAATGTGTATCTTATTACATGTTCTTTAAGGCTATGATGAGCCGACGTACAGTATAGGTTTACTGTATATCATTTGTTGTCAAAAAAAAGTATTCATGGCAGATTTATAGTATCTTCTGCAGTTTCAGCAAGAGCTTTTATGAAGGAGAGCGGAGTTATTTGCTACTATAGCTCAGATAAATCTGCTGACCCCCAAAAGATCTACTTCCAAAACTCCAGCACTGAGTAATTTTAACCACCTGATCATGGGAGCTATTTGCTAAAAAAGAACCAGGAGAAACAGAGAGTAGATATGGAATAAAACAGATTTTTTTATTAATACAAATATAAAATTAAAGGTATGTGATCAAGGAATTATAACAGACAAAAAGTGCAGTGCGCTGGGAAATACAACTGCTGCTCCCTACCATTCACCCCCCCAAAAATTGCCACATCGCAACATCATGTGTCATATTAAATAGAGGCCCTGAATAGATTCAAAAAGAGTATGCTTGGCCTAACATTAATTCAAAGGGCTGATCACTTTAAGTATTGCTTACCGCAAGGTATAATGGGAGGTAGGGTGGAGAGCCGCAGCAGAAGGAGTCTCGGCAAATAGGCGCCCCGACGCGTGTTTTGCCACTGCTAACACTGGCTTTCTCAAGAGGCGTGGGTTGCGAGCACAGGGTATTAATTGGTTGCCCAGTAAACAAATTATAATATTTGCTGCCTGTGCGCCATGTCATTGTGGGAATCAGAGTAGACATCTGATCGGTGAACAACTGATAGTGTAGATTTCAGACATAGATGATATTAGTTTTGGGGTATAAAATATTTTTCTATAATATAAAAAAAATGATATTCTTTTTTGTTATTCTATGAATTTGCCATCTTCGTCACTTCTTGATTAAGTCGCTCTATGTAGCGCTGCTGTTTATTTGTTTTTTTTTAACCATACATTTTAAATCTATCATGAAATTTTTAATTGTGAATTTAGCTTTTGAAAAAAGTTTATTGGTACGTAAAAATAAACATACCGAATCAGCAATAATAAACAAATGCTCACGTATAAAATAAGACGGGGAGAATATTTGCTAATATTAACGTTGCTTTTTAAGTTTTTTTTCTTTATTATTTAATATAGGGGTTAATGATTGCTTGGATCGACCTGCGTTTTACAGTTGGTCAGGGGTTAACATCCACTATAACCAGGTTAAAAAAGAGAAAGTCTTAAATTATTGAAAACTATTTAAATAATATTTTACAAACTTTAGAAACTATCATTATCTTTGCCCTCCACATTTAGATCTTCCTTCCATGGTATTTGCGTGCAAGGAGGAATGACGTGGATCTGGCTTCCTTTTCTAGTTGGTTTGAAATTTTGCAAAATGTGACATACCTTGTGCAATAGTTTGGCTCAAATATATGGATAAGACAGATAAAAAGAAAAAAATCGAATTTGAGTATGACTGTGCTGTGTAGGTGCCCCAGCGAGGTAGTTGTGGGCGAGCTGTGGCCCCGGCTCGCTCTGGCACCCCAGCGAGGTAGTCGTGGGCGAGCTGTGGCCCCGGCTCGCTCTGGCACCCCAGCGAGGTAGTCGTGGGCGAGCTGTGGCCACGGCTCGCTCTGGCACCCCATCGAGGTAGTCGTGGGCGAGCTGTGGCCCCGGCTCGCTCTGGCACCCCAGCGAGATAGACGTGGCGAGCAGTGGCCCCGGCTCGCTCTGGCACCCCAGCGAGATAGTCGTGGCGAGCAGTGGCCCCGGCTCGCTCTGGCACCCCAGCGAGGTAGTCATGGGCGAGCTGTGGCCCCGGCTCGCTCTGCCACCCCAGCGAGGTAGTCGTGGGCGAGCTGTGGCCCCGGCTCGCTCTGGCACCCTACAGACAATACGTGTCCTCCCTCTAATGTGCTGCATTGTATCTGGTGCTTTCCACGTACTTCTGACCAGCCGGTCGCGTCTGTCTCCAGGCATTTCAAAACGAGAAGAAAAGCTGGTCATTGCTACAAATAAACGTGGCGGGGGGCTACAGTAACCTGGTATAACTAAGGCACAGTGGTAGAAGAACAAGACTCAGGATATAAAAATTGTGCCCACCCACAAAAATATAAAGAAAATATAACAAAATCTTTATTACAATTTTACAAATGACCATCGACAACAGTAAATGGAATAAAAACATTTAAAATCAGGCAAAGCATTGCACTACACAATATCAGAAGGGGGGTATCAATATGGTAACCCAAAGCAATAAATCCCCTTTCAGGTATACTGAGCATCATTTGTCATATCCCACAGTACACGACATAATTGTCAAACATACCATGTAATCTGAATTATAAGTGACATGACATACAAAAGTGTGAGTGATGAACCAGGTCTCCCTAAATAATCATGTCATGAATTAAGGGATGTATTAAGGGAATGAATTGGGATAGTTACTTGCCGGCACTGAAGACCCTCCAGGCATTTCTCTTCTGGAACCAGGGCAGCAATAAACTCAGAGGACACAAGGTTCATAACAATAATTGGGAGTTTGTGGTGCCCCTGAGGGTTCAGTCGCCACAAAGGTACTGCACCTTACCCAGAGGTGTGGTGTCTCCTTCTCTCAGGTAAGGAGGGAGTGCTGCCCGGGACCCCAACACCCACATTCAACACTACACTTCTCCAGGCCAGCTGGAAGGGCAAGATGCAATGTGTTTCCTGCTGAGCCCTGTCCCTGGCTGGAGTGGGGGGAACCCAAAGGTAGGGGGAACCAGTAGTGGGTGAGGGTGGAGGAAGTAGTTAGAGGGAGCACTTGGAGAAGGAGGTATATAAAGGGAAGCCATCTCCAGCGCAGAGGAGTTTTGCTGGGACAACCAGGGGGGGGACCTGATGGGGTTCCCGCGGGAGACCCAGGCAGAAGCCCTGCAGAGGAAGGAGTTCTGCAGGCGGGAGCTCCGGCAGCTGGAGAAGGAGCGGCGCGCGGCGGGCGTGCTGTGAGCGCCTGGAGGCTCAGAATAAGGCCGCGAAGGCTCAGGTCCGCCAGGCGGAGTCAGCCCACCCCAGCCCCCACGACGAAGGAGTCGTGGTCAAGTTTGACCTGAAGACTGGGTGGGGCTTTATCCGGGATCCTAACTTTGTGAGAGACATCTTTGTAAACCGGCGGGATGTTGAGCCTGAGCCATCCCGACCGGAATCTGTACCCGGGGGACTGCATCACGTACACACGTCACCACGGGGAACGCGGGTGGTACGCTCTGCAAGTGTACCGCGTCATCGAGGACACACCCCCGCAGGACATACTTGATGAACCGGCTGGGTCCAACAAGAATGAAAAGTATCCCAGGCGGGGACCCCACTACTAGGATAGTAGGTGGGACAAATTGTAAATAGTCACCCGTAAGGGTGCAGTGTTGAAAGTTGGAAATAATGTGTGATTTATAGTGTGTGTTAATATGATTACCCATCAGGGTATATAGACTCCAGGCTGGGGACAGTGAACGGCCAAAAACTTATATTGTAAATAGTTTGGCACTTCTTAAAGTGCTCCCTATTGGTTTTATATTAACAACCATGACCACTCAACAAAAACCAATTTGGCGTGGCGGAAGACGTGGTCCATCACCAGGATCACCTATGCCCTGCAGCCACGCCCAGGGCCTGCGTTGAGGGTTTGCGGACGGGTCCCTCATGCTGCTAATTGTTGCACCTGTTTAAAAAAAAAAAAGTAAAATGGACACCCGGTTACAGCATGTACTGTAACCTGTTACTAGAACGTTATGAAAAGTGATCTTATAATGTTTTATAATGTAACCTGTAATGTTTAAAGTGAAGTGCCTCCCATACAGGGAAGAAATGTTTTATCATCTTATATATGATGCATCTAAAAATTTGCATGTCAATTACAACCCTCTTTTACTCTGTTCCAGCCCACGGACGTGCTGTGTTTTACCAGGGGGGAATGTGGTGCCCCTGAGGGTTCAGTCGCCACAGAGGTACTGCACCTCACCCAGAGGCGTGGTGTCTCCCTTCTCTCAGGTAAGGAGGAAGTACTGCACAGAACCCCAACACCCACATCCAACACTACACTGCTCCAGGCAGGCTGGAAGGGCAAGATGCAATGTGTTTCCTGCTGAGCCCTGTCCCTGGCTGGACTGGGGGGAACCCAAAGGTAGGGGAACCAGTAGTGGATGAGGGTGGAAGAAGCAGTTAGAGGGAGCACTTGGAGAAGGAGGTATATAAAGGGAAGACATCTTAGGGTGGCAGATCAGTTCAGAATGTAGTTCAGTTCAGATAGTGAGGACAGTTCAGAAGAACAGTCAGGGATCAGAGTCTTAGTAGGAGCTCTGCTCCACCACTAGGGCCTAGTGATAGAGGCCCAGGAGGGGAGCAGGGAATAAGCTCCATTCTGTTACAGGGATCCTAGGGGGTACGGCGAGAGCAGGATGGCAGCCGTATGCCCTGAATCTGTCAGAAGACAGAGGGATCGTAGGCCGCAAGAAGGGGACCGGCCCCTGGCCCAGTCGTGTACGCCAAGTCTCGGCTGGAAAAACCGGAGGCTTCTGGCTTATATAGTCAGTTGCCGAAGCCTCGTTCTAATCCCAGTAGGGTCAAGCAGGTCTGTGAACTCCGACGAGACAAGAGGGACTTCAGAGCACCCGAGCAGGATTCAGAGTGGGGAAGCGCAGGGCAGGAGGGAGAAAGACCCAGCGTGAAGACGGTCAGGCTAGGAACATGAGAAAGTGGGGTTCTGCCAGGTACTCCTAATCTGCCTTAGGAAGAACTGAACCCCGGCCTGGTGAACGCAGCGCGACGTGGGAGGCTAGCACCCATACATTGCACCAATGGAACGGTCATAAGAGCTGTGAGTAAAAACTCGGATGACTGCACTGCACTGCCTCCATCCATTCTTTCATCGGCGCCATCTTTCCCCCTGCACTACAACGCCCAGACCAACCATCATCTACACCTCCTACACTGTCCTGGAGCTAGCTCTACCGGTGGAGAGCCACACCATCCCTGCTGCCGAACACCAGCTCCAGAGGACTGCTCCGCAGCGGCGGCTCCCTTTGGCCGCATACCACAGGTGGCGTCACGAACTCTATAAATTCCAATTAAATAACCCCTTTTGCACTGACCGCCATGGGTCACGGACCGTGCCATCCACCGTGATATCCCCCACAAGCAGCCATAGGCCCGGCTGCCGAGTACCCCACGGCCCTGGGGGCGCGTCAAGTTTACTTGGGGATGAGGAATATGTACAATGTTTACAGGCAGATACTGTATAATACAAAAAACAGAGACCCGCTGTCAGGCAAAATGTATTTTTGGTCCTAGCTTTAAAAAAATGAGAGCTGTCTCAAATTTCTACCCCCCTGTCCATTTGTAAGACATAGAACTGCAGTGCTTGCCCCCACCCTAAGAATTTTTATTGCCATTGTAAACCCTCAGCGCAGGGCAGCTTCTAGTACAAAATAGTTATTCCCTCCAAAATTCCCATTGTTTAAAAGCTTGTACAGTTAATGTAGAATTTAAAAACGCACATGACGGTCACAAACACAGGGACCACATTTTTGGAATGCTCACATTTTCCTGGTTACAATGATATATTTTTCATAACTGGGAAACCCCCAGAAATCAAGGAAATGGTTTCTTAGCGTCGGAGCATCATAGAGATGTCATGTTTAATATCCATCTGCATGAAAATTAGTGACGGCCAACATGATGTCTCCATCTTGGATGTGGGACCCCCCCACACCAAGACATGGAATATGAAGGATGATTAGGTCTTGTGCAGCAGGGTGGGCTCACAAAGCCGAGCCCCCCTTGTGAGATAAATAATGGGTGTCTCCCAGAGTTTTGGCTGCTTTCCTAAAAACCAGAAGGGTCATAAAAGTGACATTCTTCTCCGGGACATCAGATGCATGCACACCATGCTGCGTAGAAGAATCACCTCTAATTTCCGGAGAACTGTCCCCCCCACAGAATCTGAGACCATCACCTTGTGAAGCAGGTTTTGCTATTACTTATCCCTTTTATTTTAATAACTGTTTTATGCATATATGTAAATTGTCTCTTTTATAATATCTTGTATATCTTTTGTAAACATAGCCCCCTTTTGGGAGTAAATCATTATTATTTACCAGTTTCGTTCTTCTTGTCCTATGCCGAGCAAACACGTTCCTCACCCGCTAATTCACGTTACCTAACAGGTACCCGATCCACCTGTTAAGCGATCGGTGGTGGCAGTATACCAGTATTTATGTGATATTGTGGTTTGAGGGTGGCTGGTCGGAGGTATATATACGTTCCTGGAAGGAACTGGTGGTATATATACGTCCTGTCACATCACGTGCCGCAATAGTCGACATAAATTAGAGCAGCTGCACCCGTGCTTATCCTCGGTCAATACCGTGTGTGACCAGCAGGATAAGGGGGCGCCAGGCAGCTGCAAGGTCTGACCCAAAAGTGGGTGTTGTTCCCTGACACCCGCATAATGTAGAGAAAATGGGATAGGTATCTGGTGATCAATACCGAATCCTAACCACCAAAAAAGTGGAAAGAGAAAGAGAGTAGCATGGCATACATCAAATTTTATTAAGAAGTGATATTTAAAATTACAATATCATATAAATACATAATACACAAATGTAACATGGGAACAAAGTAGGTCGGGTGATATGACATCCTGCCTTGTCAGAATAGGCCTCAGTATATACCATGGGAGTAGGAAGAGGTGATATTCATCTATAGAATTGCCAAACAGCTTATACCAAGGTATAGGAGTAAATATATTCAAGTGAAGAAAGAAGCGACAACCTTCAAGAGACTTACCACATTGATATAGTGCCCATGAACTGAGGCAGGGTGTCACACAGAGCTGTGAAAGTGAAAGGAACGCATCCCAACGCACATTTCACCTGTAACCAGGAAGGCTTTCTCAAGAGGCGCTGATACTGTATAACTGTATAATGGATAAGGCCCAACGGGTTGTCATCTATCCCACAGGTACCTGATACAACTTCAGCCCTGGTTCCCAATTTAAGTGAAGCATCTCTGTTGCCTTGCTTTCTAGCCCTAGAGAATCTTCCTCACCAGTGACAGTAAATCCGGATCCTAGTTCTTCCCACATCTTAGGTTTGAATCCTAGCTTGTTCTGCTACCTGCAGACAGAATGTGCCCCTCCGGTTCTCAATGACTCTCTTGAGTTTCCCAGGCTGTCTAAGGGGACTCTTGTGGAGGGATTCTTCTCTCTGGTGATCCACTGTCTGGGGTACGGGGCTCATGTTTACCCTAGCAGCCAGTTATATGAAGCCTGTCTTTCCTGCCCCAGATACTACACACTACTGGCCTGCACTTCCTGCTTCTGGGAACTAACCAGAGATTTCTTAAAGTGCCCACCCTCTATGGGCTGTCATCACCCACAGTTAAGTCTCTCAGTGTCCTAAATGCCTGAAATGCTACTGGAAAACTTCCCCTGCCATTGGCATTCTAGACAGTGGCATCTTGTGGCTGATTACCAACACTACAGCCCACAAGGAAACACATCAGGAACAAAGCATTTCTTGACATCCTGTGCTCAACCATAGCACTGAGTTCCCTCTCCTTCTACTGGGCTAGATTATCACAGCTAACCCCTTAACTAGACCTAACTGCAGCCCAGAGAAATCTAACTGTCGGGAACATACTCTTTAACCCTTTTAGTGCAAGAGGGAAGCTACTTCCTTCACCACTACTACATTCCCCCACACTTTAATTATGGTCATTCTTGGCCATACTAGACAACCAATCAAGTATTAACATTCACAATATTAAAACA
Organism: Phyllobates terribilis; assembly: GCF_046119375.1. NCBI lineage: Eukaryota > Metazoa > Chordata > Amphibia > Anura > Dendrobatidae > Phyllobates > Phyllobates terribilis. Next base: position 408,825,698 of record NW_027362769.1, on the reverse strand, counting down.
TGTTATCAAAAATTTTATTGCAAGACTGGTCCTGACATCTTCTTCTTGGGTAGGAACCGGCCCTTCTCGGTTAAGGGCCCTAGAACAGCAATCAGGAAGGTTCATTGTTATAACATTTGAAACATTTCAGTAGTACCGGTCCTTCTCGGTAAGGAACAAAGTGTCCATGTCCATATTTGACAGAGGCCCACAGGTCAACACAGCAACAGCCCTTCCTTCAAGGGCACAGTCCTCAAGGTTCCTGACCTGGCTGGAACATCAGGTCGTACGTTTCCCCCTCCCCGAAACATTGGTCCTTATGACCAGGACACAGTTCATGGGAGGTACAGTCCCTTGTACCCCACCAGTCCATAGGATAGGAATACAGTCCTTACAGAACCAAGTACATAGGGATATTGGGTCAAAATCCCCAACTGGTTGGGCAAGGTCCCCAGCAAAGGGTGTAGAACCCTCTCACAGTGCAAAGCCCCTCAACCAGCAGGGAAGGGGAATAAGCAAGGGGCAAATCAACCTACAGCCATCTGTGGATACTACAGGCCCACCTGGCCTCAGGAGTATCTTGAACAGTCCCTCCGATTCCTTTTAGGAGAAACATACAGGCCTTCTGACCACGAAGGTGAAGCAACAGTCCCTTGGATTATTTATGTAAAACAGTTCTTAAATTGAAAAACAGGGCAATTTGCCCCTAGCAGACATTTTCACAGTCGCCTCACCTGAACAGTGTGAGATGGGTCCCTGAAAAACTTAACCCTAGGCCATCTCCCCTTCACTTTTTCTTCCTAGCCTTCTCCCTCTCCTTCATGAAGGCAGCCCAGGCATTGGAGGAGGGTGGTTCCCTCCATCCCCAGGGTTGGTCGGGGAGCCTACTGGGCCCGGGTGTCCTTTCGCCAAAGTGACTCCCGCAGCCCACTTGAGTGAGACCAAAGCTGATCACTTCTGGACCACCTGGTCCACCATTAGTTCACGCCGCTGTTCTCCCGGTGGCTTGCAATGCTCAAATGGAGCCATCTCTTCCGGCTCCTGAGGCCTGTCACGGCCCCGCTTTTCACTGAGTGGGGTCCACCCCGACTCACAATAGCTCGGTTTGTCAGTCTTATCAATTCCCATTTGTGCCTTCTTTGGCACACTCTGATCACCCCAGCAGTCCATACAGTACTCACGGACCACCAGAGCTATCTGCATGGCCTCTGCACGGCCTCGGTCCACCGCTTTTTGGGCCTTCGTCGCTGCCGCGACGCCAGGGTTTTCTCTTCCTGAGCAGAGGGCATCTCCTCCTCCGCTTCCATTTCTTCCTTGCTAATATCCATAGATCAGTCATGGGGCATACTCGAGTCTCGACCACCATGTGCCATCATCGTTCGGGACTTTCCACTCAGCTTCTCAAGTCTCGTGCGTTGAGAAGAAAATGGCACCTGTTGCTCCTCGATGATGTGCTTCCTGCACGTCTGACTCCACTTCTGGGCCGAACCTCTGACGCAACCGCCATGTCATACTTCACTCTCGGCGGCTCCGCCTTCAGCCGCGCCTCCTTTCTTGGTGCACTGCCACTCACTGGGCCAGGCTTTACTCTTCATCAACATACCTTCCCATTTCCAGTCCACAAAACCTATAGGGGGGTAACGAAGCAAAGCTGCCGGGTAAAACAGGCAAAAAACGTCTATGGTGTAGACACCAACCTGAGGACAGTGCATGCTCCTGCCTAGTCAAGGGTCCGATCTGCAATAATCACAGGCGCCCGTGTTCTTGTTAGGAGGAACATGAGGTATATAAAGTCAATGAGTCTATGGCGAGTAGTAGTCCTGTGTGGATAGAACTGGGCTTAATAATCAGGTAGACATTGTAACAACTTCTGTATCTTCATTTTTATTGTTCCGCTGCTGATCTCATTAAAAACTCTCAAAACCGTTGTTGTATTAACGAGAAAATCTGTTTGTCTTTTTTTCTATTTATTGTACTGAACATTTATATTGTGATTATTCTTTATTTTACAGGTTTCGACATGAAATGATTGGGAATCAGCATTTGTCACTTGCGATCCTTGTCAAATTACATTAAGTTACAACCAGAACAAAATGGCGGAGAGCAAAGTGAAAGTGGCGGTAAGAGTCCGGCCGATGGATCAGAGAGAGACTGATAGAAAGGCAGAATGTGTCGTCTACATGGAAGGAAACCAAACTGTGGTGAAATTCTCGTCACCCACATTTGATGGACACTGTCCAGCACAGAAAGAGTTTCACTTTGATCACTGTTTCTGGTCGGTAAATGATGAAGGCCTGGCCAAGTATGCAAGTCAAGAAGATGTTTTCACCACCCTCGGGGAAGACATTCTGGACAATACCTTCGGAGGGTTCAACTCTTGCATTTTTGCTTATGGTCAAACAGGATCAGGAAAAACCTTTTCCATCATGGGGACAGATGACCAACCCGGTCTGGTGCCAAGAATTTGTTCTGCCTTATTTAGCCGAGACGTAAGTCATCTGACAAGTCTCCAAGTTGAAGTCACCTACCTAGAAATATACAACGAAAAAGTCCAAGATCTTTTGTGTCCTACAATTGACTTCAAGGCACTGAAAGTTCGAGAACACAAATTTCTTGGCCCGTATGTGGAGGGTTTATCTCATCATGCTGTAAAAAATGCCGAGGACATAAAATCACTGATACTTGAAGGAAACAAATGCCGGAAAATCATCAATACAAAAATGAATGAACACAGCAGCCGGTCACATGCAATATTCACTCTCACAGTCACACAGACATTTCACAAGGAAAATACCATGAAAGAGCTTCTCAGCAAGGTTAGTCTGGTGGACTTAGCAGGAAGTGAAAGAACTTCCATAACTGGAGCTACAGGAGAGGCGCTAAAACAAAGCTCGAACATTAATAAGTCACTTTCATCTCTCGGTCTGGTCATAAATTCATTGGCTGAACTTTCCGAGGGTAGAAGAAGGAGCAGTTATGTTAATTACAGAGATTCAGTTCTTTCTTGGCTGCTAAAGAACAATCTTGGAGGAAATAGCAAAACTATCATGTTGGCCACAATCAGCCCAGCATCAATCAACTATCAGGAGACGCTCTCCACTCTGAAGTATGCCGATAATGCCAAGCGCATAGTCAACAAACCAAGGGTAAATGAAGATCTTAACGCAAGGACGATAGCTGAGCTAGCAAAAGAGGTAAAAGCACTGAGCAAACGACTTCAACAAGCAAAAGCAAAATATAAAGAGGACCTGCAGGCAAGGCTAAACGAATCGGAAACACTTCTCCGAGAATTAAAACTCTCCTGGGAAGAAAAGCTACAAAAGACAGAAATATCTGCCTTAGAACGGCAAAAAGAGCTCCAGAGACTTGGAATCATGGTAGAACATTCCGGCATTAGTGTTAATGAAGACAAATGTTATCTCTTAAGATTATCTATTGACAATAAACAAAATGAACTAATTTTATACTATTTAGGAGAAAACACAAAAATTGGGGCTGGTGATTTTCAAGACATCAAGATCACCGGTCCTGGAATCGAGTTGGAACATTGTGTCATTGACAACTTACAAGATGGAAATATTATTCTCACCCCCAACCACAATGCTGAAACCTTTGTGAATAGTTCAAGGGTGAATAAAGGTGTTATGTTGTATCATGAAGATAAAATAATGCTCGGAAACAAAGCTTCATTCATGCTACATAAGCCAAGTGCTAAGTCTAAAATAGCTCCGGAAAGTCCAGACATGGTTCACGATGACCCTGGGAACCAACCAGAAGAAGGAAGTAAACAAGGAAATGAATCTGTAAAGTCTACATTTCTGGAGTAAGTTACACCAATTTAGTGTATGATGAAGTTGACGGGTGGACGAGGCTACACCCCAGCCCATCAATGTTACACCCATTCTCTTGTAGCTGGACAGGACTAGTGTGTAAATACTGACAAGTTGTGCAAAAATATTATGATTTATTAAGGTGTTTATGCCACACTAGTGTAAGAATGAAACTTTAATGAATCGGCCACATTGTCTAAATTGAATTCCAATGTGCATATAACAATCGCTTTGCTCATTTCCTGAGCAAATTGCATACTCCCAGCTCCCCCTAGTGGTGGCTGCAGACAGGATCTTATCATGTATCTCTGAATACAGGGAGCTCCCCCTAGTGGTGACTGCAGACAGGATCTTATCATGTATCTCTGTATACAGGGAGCTCCCCCTAGTGGTGGCTGCAGACAGAATCTTATCATGTATCTCTGCATACAGGGAGCTCCCCCTAGTGGTGGCTGCAGACAGAATCTTTTCATGTATCTCTGTATACAGGGAGCTTCCCCTAGTGGTGGCTGCAGACAGAATCGTATCATGTATCTCTGTATACATGGATCTCCCCCTAGTGGTGGCTGCAGACAGAATCTTTTCATGTATCTCTGTATACAGGGAGCTTCCCCTAGTGGTGGCTGCAGACAGAATCGTATCATGTATCTCTGTATACAGGGATCTCCCCCTAGTGGTGGCTGCAGACAGAATCTTATCATGTATCTCTGTATACAGGGAGCTTCCCCTAGTGGTGGCTGCAGACAGAATCTTATCATGTATCTCTGTATACAGGGAGCTTCCCCTAGTGGTGGCTGCAGACAGGATCTTATCATGTATCTCTGAATACAGGGAGTTCCCCCTAGTGGTGACTGCAGACAGGATCTTATCATGTATCTCTGTATACAGGGAGCTCCCCCTAGTGGTGGCTGCAGACAGAATCTTATCATGTATCTCTGCATACAGGGAGCTCCCCCTAGTGGTGGCTGCAGACAGAATCTTTTCATGTATCTCTGTATACAGGGAGCTTCCCCTAGTGGTGGCTGCAGACAGAATCGTATCATGTATCTCTGTATACAGGGATCTCCCCCTAGTGGTGGCTGCAGACAGAATCTTATCATGTATCTCTGTATACAGGGAGCTTCCCCTAGTGGTGGCTGCAGACAGAATCTTATCATGTATCTCTGTATACAGGGAGCTTCCCCTAGTGGTGGCTGCAGACAGGATCTTATCATGTATCTCTGAATACAGGGAGCTCCTCCTAGTGGTGGATGCAGACAGGATCTTATCATGTATCTCTGCATACAGGGAGCTCCCCCTAGTGGTGGCTGCAGACAGAATCTTATCTTGTATCTCTGCATACCGGGAGCTCCCCCTAGTGGTGGCTGCAGACAGAATCTTATCATGTATCTCAGTATACAGGGAGCTCCCCCTAGTGGAGGCTGGAGACAGGATCTTATCATGTATCTCTGTATATAGGGAGCTCCCCCTAGTGGTGGCTGCAGACAGAATCTTATCATGTATCTCTGTATATAGGAAGCTCCCCCTAGTGGTGACTGCAGACAGGATCTTATCATGTATCTCTGTATATAGGAAGCTCCCCCTAGTGGTGGCTGCAGACAGGATCTTATCATGTATCTCTGTATACAGGGAGCTCCCCCTAGTGGTGGCTGCAGACAGAATCTCATCATGTATCTCTGAATACAGGTAGCTCCCCCTAGTGGTGACTGCAGACAGGATCTTATCATGTATCTCTGTATATAGGAAGCTCCCCCTAGTGGTGGCTGCAGACAGGATCTTATCATGTATCTCTGTATACAGGGAGCTCCCCCTAGTGGTGGCTGCAGACAGAATCTCATCATGTATCTCTGAATACAGGTAGCTCCCCCTAGTGGTGACTGCAGACAGAATCTTATCATGTATCTCTGTATACAGAGAGCTCCCCCTAGTGGTGACTGCAGACAGGATCTTATCATGTATCTCTGTATACAGGGAGCTCCCCCTAGTGGTGGCTGCAGACAGAATCTTATCATGTATCTTAGTATACAGGGAGCTCCCGCTAGTGGTGGCTGCAGACAGGATGTTATCATATGTCTCTGTATACAGGGTGCTCCCCCTAGTGGTGGCTGCAGACAGAATCTTATCATGTATCTCTGTATACAGGGATCTCCCCCTAGTGGTGGCTGCAGACAGAATCTTATCATGTATCTCTGTATACAGGGATCTCCCCCTAGTGGTGGCTGCAGACAGAATCTCATCATGTATCTCTGAATACAGGTAGCTCCCCCTAGTGGTGGCTGCAGACAGAATCTTATCATGTATCTCTGTATACAGGAAGCTCCTCCTAGTGGTGGCTGCAGACAGGATCTTATCATGTATCTCTGTATACAGGAGCTCTCCCTAGTGGTGGCTGCAGACAGAATCTTATCATGCATCTCTATATACAGGGAGCTTCCTCTAGTGGTGACTGCAGACAGGATCTTATCATGTATCTCTGTATACAGGGATCTCCCCCTAGTGGTGGCTGCAGACAGAATCTCATCATGTATCTCTGAATACAGGTAGCTCCCCCTAGTGGTGGCTGCAGACAGAATCTTATCATGTATCTCTGTATACAGGGAACTCCCCGAAGTGGTGGCTGCAGACAGGATCTTATCATGTATCTCTGTATACAGGGAGCTTCCCCTAGTGGTGGCTGCAGACAGGACCTTATCATGTATCTCTGTATACAGGGAGCTCCCAGTAGTGGTGGCTGTAGACAGGATCTTATCATGTATCTCTGTATACAGTGAGCTCTGTGATGAAATGCCGGCCGGTGGGTGCAGCTCTCTGGCGCCCCCTTACCTCTCAGGTGAGTAAAGGTACTGCACCTAGAGTAAGTAGTGCCAGGAAGCTGCTACCAGCAGGGGAAAACACGGTGGTGTGTTGTCCCTTACACGTCACCAATCCGTGACGCCACAATACAGGCACAACTCTCTGGCGCCCCCTTGCCTCTCAGGTCAGTCAAGGTACTGCACCTAGAGTGAGTGGTCGCCGGAGAGGCCGTCCTGTAGCTCTCTGGGTATTTGAGGCCCTCTGCAGTGAGGGCGGTATATATATTTCCCTGGCTGCGCCAGTAATATATATCCACACCTCCGACCGTCACTGCCAGCCTTCCTCAAATCCTCCAGAGGCTGTGCTGCCACCAGTTCTCCTTTGATACAAGCCCGGTCCGTTAACAGACTTGTATCGGGTCAAGAACCAACCCAGTAGCGTTTCAGCCAAGCGTTTCCGGACCAATGGATTCGTATATGCAGAGTAAAGAATACAGCCCACGATTAATTTATGATTTAATCGATTATAAGAATACACTAGATTACAAGGCTATACAATTAACTATACAACGGTATTTGGCCAGAATAAGAGATATAACAATTAGAAATACAGAACACAGGAATAACAACGATAAATCAGTTACCGTTCTTGTGGTGCAAGGGAGGCTTTGCTATCCCACAGGTTCAAGCTTAGTTGCAGTCGTCCAGGCCTCAGTAGCACATGGCAAAGGTGCTCCTCCCACTCAGAGACCTGGACCCGACGTTAGGAGTTGTTCACATCATCTCCTGGGTCAAAAACTGAGCGGGTTTCTGGCTGTCGGCTATACTAGAGTCCTGTCACGCCCACTCTTGGTGATGTCAGTTTACTAAGCCCACCCCTACCAATGCCAATTTTGGCTCCATTTGAGAAAAGTACCCATAACTTTCCCTGGGGTGATCTCATCGTATCACCAGAGGTATCGTCGTGATCCTACTCTTCTGGGGAAGCCATTGACTCTAAACTTGCCTCCCCTGGGACCTTGTATATGGTTCTTCTAAATATCTAGCTTTCCAGACCACTCATGGATTTATAAGTCCCATGATTGTGTCCGCGGGCACCTTCCCCACATGATACATTTTGTTCCGGTTCCCTAACTTGTATCGTGTGATTATGAATTGATAGTGTATCTGTAGCTTTTGGCAGCCATTTTCCACAAAGAAAGCACATGGTTTCTTGAGATAATGGAGAGGTTTTCAGGCTTGCACAAATGGTTTGCTTCTGGTTTCAAGTGACATCAAGGTGTTAATTACCCCCTAAGGTACTGCACCTAGAGTAAGTAGTGCCAGGAAGCTGCTACCAGCAGGGGAAAACACGGTGGTGTGTTGTCCCTTACACGTCACCAATCCGTGACGCCACAATACAGGCACAACTCTCTGGCGCCCCCTTGCCTCTCAGGTCAGTCAAGGTACTGCACCTAGAGTGAGTGGTCGCCGGAGAGGCCGTCCTGTAGCCCTCTGGGTATTTGAGGCCCTCTGCAGTGAGGGCAGTATATATATTTCCCTGGCTGCGCCAGTAATATATATCCACACCTCCGACCGTCACTGCCAGCCTTCCTCAAATCCTCCAGAGGCTGTGCTGCCACCAGTTCTCCTTTGATACAAGCCCGGTCCGTTAATAGACTTGTATTGGGTCAAGAACCAACCCAGTAGCGTTTCAGCCAAGCGTTTCCGGACCAATGGATTCGTATATGCAGAGTAAAGGATACAGCCCACGATTAATTTATGATTTAATCGATTATAAGAATACACTAGATTACAAGGCTATACAATTAACTATACAACGGTATTTGGCCAGAATAAGAGATATAACAATTAGAAATACAGAACACAGGAATAACAACGATAAATCAGTTACCGTTCTTGTGGTGCAAGGGAGGCTTTGCTATCCCACAGGTTCAAGCTTAGTTGCAGTCGTCCAGGCCTCAGTAGCACATGGCAAAGGTGCTCCTCCCACTCAGAGACCTGGACCCGACGTTAGGAGTTGTTCACATCATCTCCTGGGTCAAAAACTGAGCGGGTTTCTGGCTGTCGGCTATACTAGAGTCCTGTCACGCCCACTCTTGGTGATGTCAGTTTACTAAGCCCACCCTTACCAATGCCAGTTTTGGCTCCATTTGAGAAAAGTACCCATAACTTTCCCTGGGGTGATCTCATCGTATCACCAGAGGTATCGTCGTGATCCTACTCTTCTGGGGAAGCCATTGACTCTAAACTTGCCTCCCCTGGGACCTTGTATATGGTTCTTCTAAATATCTAGCTTTCCAGACCACTCATGGATTTATAAGTCCCATGATTGTGTCCGCGGGCACCTTCCCCACATGATACATTTTGTTCCGGTTCCCTAACTTGTATCGTGTGATTATGAATTGATAGTGTATCTGTAGCTTTTGGCAGCCATTTTCCACAAAGAAAGCACATGGTTTCTTGAGACAATGGAGAGGTTTTCAGGCTTGCACAAATGGTTTGCTTCTGGTTTCAAGTGACATCAAGGTGTTAATTACCCCCTAGGGTCTCCCTGACTCTGTCCTGCTTGGACACAACAAGGCTGGCCCATCTATTTACCATATCAAAGAAGTTCCTGGAGACTGATATCCAGAGGTGGGGGCGAATTGCTCTATTTACCAGGGGCTGGAGAAATGTGACATGGTAGGAGCTGTGTGAGGGATTTTTAGAAATGACAATAGTTAATATCTTCAGGTATGACATATCATACCTAAGATGGCGGCTAACTTTCATGACACCTCCCCCTATAAGATGGCGCGAGGGGGTAACACATTCCTGTGTTCTCCCATGCGTCCTTCTGCACCCTGCCCTTGCCGGGATAACCCGTCAGCGTTACCATGGTCACGGGCTCTTCTGTGGCGAATGGAGAAGTGATACTGCTGGAGAACGAGGCTCCAGCGTAGCAACCTTCCATTCGACCCAGAGACCGTGTGTAACCAGCTGAGGGGGTTGTGGTCCATCTCCATGGTGAAATGGCTCCCGTACAAGTAGGGCTGCAGACGCTGCAGGACCCATACAATTGCCAGGCATTCCTTTTCCACCATGGAGTAGGCCACCTCCCGTGGCAGTAGCTTCCTGCTCAGGTACAAGACAGGATGTTCCTGGCCTGTCGTGTTGACCTAACTTAGCACAGCACCGAGGCCAAAGTCACTCGCGTCGGTCTGTACCACAAACGGCCGGTCGAAGTTGGCAGCTTGAAGTACAGTGGAGCTACTTAGGGCGGTCTTGAGTGCCCTGAAGGCTGTCTCGCAGGCGACAGTCCAGTAGACTGCGACAGGCAGCTTCTTCTTGGTGAGGTCCGTCAGGGGCTTGGCCAAGGTGCTATAGTGTGGAACGAACCTCCTGTAGTACCCGGCAGTCCCAAGAAGGACAGCACCTGCTTTTTTGTCCTGGGGGTGGGCCAGGATGCGATGGCATCCACTTTTCCAGGTTCTGGCTTCAGAACACCCCTGCCTACCCGGTGAACCAGGTAGAGGACCTCACTCATGCCCAGCTGGCACTTTTCCGGCTTGATGGTCAAGCCTGCCCGGTGGATCCGACCGAGCACCTGCCACAGGTGCTCTAGGTGATCCTCCCAGGTGGGACTGAAGACTGCAATATCGTCCAAGTACGCAGCCACGTACCCTCCAAGTCCCTCAAGCAGCGTATTGACCATCCACTGAAAAGTGGCAGGGGCATTCCTCATGCCGAACGGCATCACCATGGACTCGTATAGTCCAAAAGGGGTGATAAAGGCAGAGCGTTACCTTGCCGCGGGGGTCAGGGGAATCTGCCAGTATCCCCGGCTCAGATCCATGATGGTCAGGTACTTGGCCCCGTCCCTAAGATCGAGCAGGTCATCGATGCGTGGTATGGGAAACGCATCGGGGACCGTCACCGCGTTGAGCCCCCGGTAGTCCACGCAGAACCGCGTAGTTCGGTCCTTTTTAGGAACGAGGACTACAGGTGAGGCCCACGCGCTGTTGGATGCCTGGATCACCCCCAGCTTCAGCATCTCGTCTATCTCTTGGCGCAGGTTTTCCTGCATCTCGAAAGAGACCCGATATGCTGAATGCCGGATCGGGGGGTGATCGCCGGTGACCACGTCGTGGACAGCCATCTCAGTCCTTCCGGGCAGGCTGCTGAACAGCTCCCAGAAGGAGTGCAGGGTGGCCTCCAGCTGGGACCGTTGGTCCTCCGTGAGCTGGTGGCCAACCCTCACATCCTCGATGGATCCACCCGCCTTGGCTTGGGCGAGCAGATCCAGGAGGGTTTCTACCTCTCCCTCCTCGGGAAGGTTGCACACTGGGTGGGCATACGCTTCCCGCTCATGATGAGCCTTCATCATGTTCACGTGGAAGTTCTTCCTCCTTCCACGGGCGTGGTCCAGGGTGACCAGATAGGTGACGGCGTTGAGTTTCTGGTGCACGAGGTATGGATCTTCCCAGGCTGCCTGAAGCTTGTTCTGTGGTAAGGGGACCAGTACCCACACTTTTTGACCCACCTGGTAGGTCCTCTCACAAGCATTCTGGTCGCACCACTGCTTCTGGTCGGCCTGGGCCTGGCCCATATTGTCCTGCACCAGCTTTGCCAAAGCCATCATCCTGTCCCGGTGGCGCGCGACATACTCGATGACCGACACCTCCGAGGTGGCTAAATCCCCTTCCCATGCTTCCTTCACCAGAGCCAGGGGTCCCCGTACACGTCGCCCGTACAGGAGCTCAAAGGGGGAGAACCCCGTTGAGGCCTGCGGAGCCTCCCGGTAAGCAAATAGCAGGTGCGGGAGAAGACGTTCCCAGTCGCTCCCGTAGGAGTCGGCGAACATCTTAAGCATCTGTTTCAAGGTGCCATTGAACCGCACACACAGGCCATTAGTCTGTGGGTGATACGGGCTGGCCACCAGGTGTTGCACCTTTATTTGATTACATAGGGACTCCATCAGCTCCGACATGAACTGGGTCCCCTGATCGGTGAGCATTTCCTGGGGAAATCCTACTCTGGAGAAAATCTCAAATAAGGCGGTTGCCACTTTGTCGGCCTTAGTGGATGACAAAACTACCGCTTCCGGGTACCGGGTGGCGTAGTCTACTACAGTCAGTATGAAGCGTTTCTCGTGGGGGCCAGTGGGCAGGGGTCCCACGAGATCCACAGCCACCCTCGAGAAAGGCTCTCCAATGATTGGCAGAGGTGTCAGTGGGGCTTTGGAGCGCCACCCCGACTTCCCCACCCTCTGACAGCTGACACACGACTTGCAGTAGGCCGTCGCCTCGGCTCCCATCCCAGGCCAGTAGAAATGCTGAGCTATCCTGGCCTTGGTTTTAGCGATCCCCAGGTGTCCGGCCATCGGAATCTCGTGTGCGAGCCGCAACAATTCTGCCTTGAACAGATAGGGTACCACTAACTCTCGGTCCCTGGGCCACGCCTCTGGTGAACCCTGCTTGACCGTCATCCGGTACAGCCGTCCCTGGTCCAAGACCACATGCTCGCCGTCTGAGTCCTGGGGAAGCTGTGCCGCCTGCTCCTTGACTCGATGGGGCAAGAATCGAAGAAACTGCCACATCTTCCGTCAGCACCTCCGGACATGTCTCCAAGCCGCTGTCTGACCCAGCTGCCACTTGGTCAGAAATGGGGAAGCCTTCGGACCTTTGCGAGGCTCCTTGGGCTCCGGCGCTCCCACTCCTGGTGACAGCGGCTATGACCGCTGTGACCGTGGGTAGTGCCCGCTTCCCCTCAGTTTCTGACCAAGCTGCCAGATCAGGCAGGCTTCCTAGGCCTGTCGACATCCCGGACGTGGGGAACTCCTGTTCTGGGGTCTTACCTGGCGGTTCCTCTCCTGGGACACCCCCACCCCCACCCCCCATGGCTCGCTCCCCCCTCTGCAGAGGCCCTAGACTCAGCGGCCTGGATTCTCCTGGAAGCCCTACACTGCCGGTAGCAACCTTCCTCTCCATCCCTGAGCCTCCCTCTACAGAATCCCGCCCCCCTCCTCCCTCACCGGAGAACAAGAGGTCCCTGTGCGCTGGCTGAGCACCTCTGGGGGCATCCTCACCTTCCTCACCTGCTCTCACTAACAAGCCTGTTTGTGTGTGTCTGTGTGTGTGTTACTCTCAGGTTCCACTCCCTCCTCCTCCGCAGGAGACACACTCCATACAACATTATTGGCGTTAGAAGCCGATAAATCAAGACATTCTGGGGGAGCCGAACTTGGGGGTTCAGTGGGTACATACTGCGACACTAGCCGCCCCAAGTCGGTCCCTAATAAAACGTTTGCGGGAATATTTGGTGTTACTCCCACCTCCCGCATCCCCCTCCCGGCACCCCAATCCAAATACACCATGACAACGGGAAGTGTCGGCTCCACGCCTCCAATCCCGGAGACGGAAAGGGTCTTTCCCGGTACAAAATCTTGAGGGGACACCACCTCAGGCCGTACTAGATTTTGTTCAGCGCCAGTGTCCCGCAGTCCCTTGACCGCAGAACAGCCTATGGTGACGGGTTGGATATTGTCCAGGGACTTACCACCACCCACTCCCACACACAGAACATTGGGGGCTCTCTGGGACTGGGATGGGGCCTTTTGGCACTGGGGACACTCAGCCCTAAAGTGTCCTGGCTTGTTGCAATGATGACAACGTCTTAAGTCTGTTCCTTGCCTGGAGAGGGCAACAGAGGGATACACCCCTTGTGTTCTGGGGGCTGGGGAAACAGGGGCAGGATTGGGCTTACCCCCTCTCCAGGTACTGCTGGCAGACTTCTTCGGCTCAGGCGCCCTGTTATTGGCATACTCATCTGCCAGGGCGGCTGTAGCAGAAGCCCCCGTTGGTTTTCGGTCACGGAGGAACTGTCGGAGGTTCCACTGGAACTGCTCCGTGACGAATAGTTCCTGGACCTCCTGGCGGGTAGTAAGCGTTAGACCCGAGGTCCAGTGCTCTGCTGCTCTCAACAGCGCCCGCATATGATCGGTCCAGGTGTCCTTGGGGCCACGCAGCAGGCTCCGGAACTTCTGGCGGTACAACTCCGGAGTGAGGTTGTACTGCAGGATCAGGGCCCGCTTGATGCTGTCATAGTCCTGTACCTCCCCGGCAGGTAAGTCCCCCAAGGCATCCAGGGACTTACCCCTCAAACGGGGGGTCAGGTATCTTGCCCACTGATCCCGGGCCAGTTGGTGTTGAAGGCAGGTCCTTTCGAAGGCCAACAGAAAGGAGTCCAGGTCTCCATCTTTCTCAATCAGGGGGAAGTCCTCGGCTCGGACTTTACAGGTCTTCGCCTCCTGCTGTGCTGGAGGTGCCAGAAGGAATCCACACTGAGCCAGGTCCAGTTGATCCTTGCGCTCCGCATCTCGTTCTGCACTCTCCGCATCTCGTTCTGCACCCTCTGCATCTCGTTCTGCATGCTCCGCAGCTCTTTCTGCACGCTCCGCCTCTTCTATTCACCGGCGTTCATCCATGAGGAGCCGAAAAGTGGCGGTGTCCCCAGACCGCTGACTGGCCAGGGCCGATTGCAGGAGGGCATCCATGCTGGACAGGCTGTGGTGGGCAGTCCACTGCGGGACCGAGTACTGGGGACTGGCTCCTTGAGGTGCTCGAGCTGAGCTCCTCCCCACCATGAGTAACATTGTCCTCCCCCACCTGCTCACCGACCAAAGCATTGGTCTTCTCCTTCAACTTGTTCCTGGTGCCTTCCGCCATCTTGGTAACCTTGGGTCACTGACACCGCTGCAACCCTGAGTTTGCACACACCTTGTTATAATTTTACTCTGACCGTCTAGTGTTGGGCTGACCTTAAGACTCCAGCAGTGGAAATTACCACTGGCAGTCTTTAGTGGTTGTGAGTAGGGATCCCACGTACACTATACTCTGCAATCCCACCGCTCTGCCACCAATGTGATGAAATACCGGCCGGTGGGTGCAGCTCTCTGGCGCCCCCTTACCTCTCAGGTGAGTCAAGGTACTGCACCTAGAGTAAGTAGTGCCAGGAAGCTGCTACCAGCGGGGGAAATCACAGTGGTGTGTTGTCCCTTACACGTCACCAATCCGTGACGCCACGATACAGGCACAACTCTCTGGCACCCCCTTGCCTCTCAGGTCAGTCAAGGTACTGCACCTAGAGTGAGTGGCCGCCGGAAAGGCCGTCCTGTAGCCCTCTGGGTATTTGAGGCCCTCTGCAGTGAGGGCAGTATATATATTTCCCTGGCTGCGCCAGTAATATATATCCACACCTCCGACCGTCACTGCCAGCCTTCCTCACATCCCCCAGATGTTGTGCTGCCACCAGTTCTCATTTGATACAAACACGGTCCGTTAACAGACTTGTATCGGGTCAGGAACCAACCCAGTAGCGTTTCAGCCAAGCGTTTCCGGACCAATGGATTCGTATATGCAGAGTAAAGAATACAGCCCACGATTAATTTATGATTTAATCGATTATAAAAATACACTAGATTACAAGGCTATACAATTAACTATACAGTGGTATTTGGCCAGAATAAGAGATATAACAATTAGAAATACAAAACATAGGAATAGCACCGATAAATCAGTTACCGTTCTTATGGTGCAAGGGAGGCTTTGCTATCCCACAGGTTCAAGCTTAGTTGCAGTCGTCCAGGCCTCAATAGCACATGGCAAAGGTGCTCCTCCCACTCAGAGACCGGGACCCGACGTTAGGAGTTGTTCACATCAGCTCCTGGGTCAAAAAACTGAGGGGGTTTCTGGCTGTCGGCTATACTAGAGTCCTGTCACGCCCACTCTTGGTGATGTCAGTTTACTAAGCCCCCCCCTACCAATGCCAGTTTTGGCTCCATTTGAGAAAAGTACCCATAACTTTCCCTGGGGTGATCTCATCGTATCACCAGAGGTATCGTCGTGATCCTACTCTTCTGGGGAAGCCATTGACTCTAAACATGCCTCCCCTGGGACCTTGTATATGGTTCTTCTAAATATCTAGCTTTCCAGACCACTCATGGATTTATAAGTCCCATGATTGTGTCCGCGGGTACCTTCCCCACATGATACATTTTGGTCGGGTTCCCTAACTTGTATCGTGTGGTTATGAATTGATAGTGTATCTGTAGCTTTTGGCAGCCATTTTCCACAAAGAAAGCACATGGTTTCTTGAGACAATGGAAAGGTTTTCAGGCTTGCACAAATGGTTTGCTTCTGGTTTCAAGTGACATCAAGGTGTTAATTACCCCCTAGGGTCTCCCTCACTCTGTCCTACTTGGACACAACAAGGCTGGCCCATCTATTTACCATATCAAAGAAGTTCCTGGAGACTGATCTCCAGAGGTGGGGGCGAATTGCTCTATTTACCAGGTGCTGGAGAAATGTGACATGGTAGGAGCTGTGTGAGGGATTTTTAGAAATGACAATAGGGAATATCTTCAGGTATGACGTATTATATCTAAGATGGCGGCTAACTTTCATGTCAAGCTCCCCCTAGTGGTGGCTGCTGACAGGATCTTATCATGTATCTCTGTATACAGGGAGCTCCCTCTAGTGGTGGCTGCAGACAGAACCTTATTATGTAATATTTGCTGGGTAGATAGTGGCTGTGTTATTGATGTATTTCTTTAGTGATTTAGGGTTTTTTCTCTGCTTGGCAAATCTCGTTCACCATGAAATGAGTTTTTTCAGACTAAAAGGAAGGATATCAAATGTTAAAACATTATTTGTAATATATTTGTTAATGTAATTTTAAGGTCTTCAGTCGGAGTGCTGCCTTTAATGGAGCCTTTAGAGAAAAAGGCTGCTAATTACATTCGGAGGTCGAGGGAACAGATTATGAATATTCTACAGAAGGACTTTGATACATTTCTGGATGAAGTTGATTCACAGAACATTATCACACAGGATGAATATTTTAAAGTTGAAAATATGGAAACTGATATGAAAAAGAAAGCGCGGACCTTAGTGAACCAGATACTTCAGAAAGATGAGTCAACTTGTCGAGCGTTCCTCCAATGCTTGCAACTGAACCCAAGTAAGAGCTGAAGGTCCTCATGTTTCATTTATGTATTTATTACACAGAAATTCAGTTAATAATTACGATATATATAAGTATATATAAATATATATATATATATTGTGCCTTGATAAAGTCTTCATACCCAGTGAACTTTTGAAATTTTCCACGTTTTTCACATTTCACCCACAAACTTAAATGAATTTTATTGGGATCTTCTGTGATACCAACACTAAGTAGCAAATATTTGTGAAGGGTAAAGTAAATTCTACACGGTTTACTAAATATTTTAAAGATATAAATTTGACAATTATGAAGAGCATTTGTATTCAGCCCCCTGTAGTCTGATCCCCTAAATAAAACCCCGAGTGACCAATCATCCCCAGAAGTCACATAATTAGTGCATTGCATCCACCTGGGTGTAATCTCTTCTCGGTATAGCTACAGCTGTTCTGTGAAGGCCGCAGTGGTTTGTGTGAGAACATTAAGGATCAAACAGCCTCATGAAAACCAAGGAGCCCACCAGACATGTCAGGGATAAAGCTGAAAACCAAGGAGCCCACCAGACAGATCAGGGATAAAGAGTAGAGCAGGGTTAGGTTATAAAAAATAGCCCAAGTTCTGAACATTTCACGGAGCACTGTGCAATCCATCATCCAAAAATGGAAGGAGTATGGCACAACTGCAAACCTACTGAGACATGGAGTCCACCTAACCTGACATCGCAAGCAAGGAGAGCTCTAATTAGAGAAATAGCCGAGAGGCCCATGGTCACTGAGGAGCTGCTGAGATCCACAGCTCAGGGGGGAATATGTCCACAAGACATCTATTAGTCGCATACTCCACATATCTTGCCTTTATGAAAGAGCGGCAAGAAGAAAGCCTTTTTAGAAAGCCATAAGAAATCCAATGTAGGGGACAAAGTGAGCATGTGGAGGGACTAAAGAAGTTTTGGGGCTAAATGCAAAATGCTTTGTGTGGAGGAAAACTAACGCTGCACATCACTCTGAAAACACCACCCCCACCGTCACACATGGTGGAGGCAGCATCCTGCTGTAGGGAGGCTTTTCTTCAGCAGGGGCAGGGAAGCTGGTCAGAGGTGATGGGTGGAGATAAATGCAGGGCAGTCCTGGAGGAAAACCTGTCAGAGGCTGCAGAAGACCTGAGACTGGGGTGTAGGTTCACCTTTCAGCAGGACAATGACCCCCAACATCCTGCAGAGCTACAATGGAGGGTTTAGATCAGAGCATATTCCTGTGTGTGAACGGCACAGTCACAGTGCAGACCCAAATCCCAGAGAATCTGTGACAAGACGTGAAAATCACTGATCACAGACGTCTCCATCCGATCACTGAGCGAGAGCGAGTGTGCAAAGGGATTGAAGTTTACCTTAAACCTTAAAAACTTTGTAACTACAAAAAGTAATTAGTAAATGTCGTATCTTTTCCCTTACAAATCACAGATACTCGTTACTTCTTGTTATCACATACCATCCCAATAAAATACATGTAAGTTTGTGTGTGTAACATGGAAAAGTTCACGGGATATGAAGACTTTTTCAAGGCAATAATATATATATATATAGCAATCTCTTATTGAATTGAACGATTATATGTTGTTATTCTGATTGTCTTAATAAAAACTTTGAAACAGGAAAAACTCTGAAAAAATACTGGAGAGTTCTAAGAAAGATAAGAAAACTCAACAATGCATATGTTAGTCCTTAAAGCATTACTCCGTGTTTTTTTTTTTATTTCCCCCCCCGGAGTGGTATCACTAATGTCTGCTCACTGGTCTGGTTGATACAAAAAATGAGTCAGAACGCGGCTCACAGCCTGACACTGAGAGCTGGTGAGCGTCAGTCACAAGATCGGATCGGGAGCGGAGTGGCAGTCACAAGATCGGATCGGGAGCGGAGTGGCAGTCAGAAGATCGGTTCGGGAGCGGAGTGGCAGTCAGAAGATCGGATCGGGAGCGGAGTGGCAGTCAGAAGATCGGATCAGGAGCGGAGTGGCAGTCAGAAGATCGGATCGGGAGTGAAGTGGCAGTCAGAAGATCGGATCGGGAGCGGAGTGGCAGTCAGAAGATCGGATTGGGAGCGGAGTGGCAGTCAGAAGATCGGATCGGGAGTGAAGTGGCAGTCAGAAGATCGGATCGGGAGCAGAGTGGCAGTCACAAGATCGGATCGGGAGCGGAGTGGCAGTCAGAAGATCGGATCAGGAGCGGAGTGGCAGTCAGAAGATCGGATCGGGAGTGAAGTGGCAGTCAGAAGATCGGATCGGGAGCGGAGTGGCAGTCAGAAGATCGGATTGGGAGCGGAGTGGCAGTCAGAAGATCGGATCGGGAGCAGAGTGGCAGTCAGAAGATCGGTTCGGGAGCGGAGTGGCAGTCAGTAGATCGGATCGGGAGTGAAGTGGCAGTCAGAAGATCGGATCGGGAGCGGAGTGGCAGTCACAAGATCGGATCGGGAGTGAAGTGGCAGTCAGAAGATCGGATCGGGAGCGGAGTGGCAGTCACAAGATCGGATCGGGAGCGGAGTGGCAGTCAGAAGATCGGTTCGGGAGCGGAATGGCAGTCAGAAGATCGGATCAGGAGCGGAGTGGCAGTCAGAAGATCGGATCGGGAGTGAAGTGGCAGTCAGAAGATCGGATCGGGAGCGGAGTGGCAGTCATAAGATCGGATTGGGAGCGGAGTGGCAGTCAGAAGATCGGATTGGGAGCGGAGTGGCAGTCAGAAGATCGGATCGGGAGTGAAGTGGCAGTCAGAAGATCGGATCGGGAGCGGAGTGGCAGTCATAAGATCGGATTGGGAGCGGAGTGGCAGTCAGAAGATCGGATCGGGAGCGGAGTGGCAGTCATAAGATCGGATCGGGAGCGGAGTGGCAGTCAGAAGATCGGATCGGGAGCAGAGTGGCAGTCAGAAGATCGGATCAGGAGCGGAGTGGCAGTCAGAAGATCGGATTGGGAGCGGAGTGGCAGTCAGAAGATCGGATCGGGAGCAGAGTGGCAGTCAGAAGCTCGGATCGGGAGAGGAGTGGCAGTCAGAAGATCGGGAGCAGAGTGGCAGTCAGAAGATCGGATCAGGAGCGGAGTGGCAGTCAGAAGATTGGATCGGGAGTGAAGTGGCAGTCAGAAGATTGGATCGGGAGCGGAGTGGCAGTCAGAAGATCGGATTGGGAGCGGAGTGGCAGTCAGAAGATCGGATTGGGAGCGGAGTGGCAGTCAGAAGATCGGATTGGGAGCGGAGTGGCAGTCAGAAGATCGGATCGGGAGCGGAGTGGCAGTCAGAAGCTCGGATCGGGAGAGGAGTGGCAGTCAGAAGATCGGGACCAGAGTGGCAGTCAGAAGATCGGATCAGGAGCGGAGTGGCAGTCAGAAGATCGGATCGGGAGTGAAGTGGCAGTCAGAAGATTGGATCGGGAGCGGAGTGGCAGTCAGAAGATCGGATCGGGAGCGGAGTGGCAGTCAGAAGATCGGATCGGGAGCGGAGTGGCTCTGGGAACAGCTGAAGACGGCGGCTGGTATTTTACTAATTCTGTGAACAGACCTTAGTGATACAACTAATGTAGTAAGATTAAGAAAAAAGCGCTGGAGCAGAGCTTTAGCATTATTGTCCTATAGGCAATCATATGTCCGGGCTAGCTGCTCTCATGTCATAAAAGATAACGTTGCATGGATTAGGGGGTTCCATGACTTTCTTCCTGTAGCTACAATTTCCTTAGACCTGTTGCACAACAATCTACAGATTCTTCTGTTTCTTATCAGAAAAGGAAAATTCTCCTGAGCCGGAGGTGAAGAAAATACACAGCGAAGAGTCCGAGAAAGGAACTTCTGTCAAAGGTAACAAAAAATGAATCAGCCACTTTCAAGCTCTTTGACATTACTAAGGCTGTGTCTGTGCTAACGTGACCTCAATATATCTGGCTATGGGTAAACGGTTGTTGCCAACAGCCCTTTTAATAACACTCGTCTCAAAGACATTTTTGCTTTTGAAAAATGTAAAATATGGTCTAAAAATTATCCCTTTTCACTTTTCAGGACCAAATGTCTACGGTGCTCTAATTAATCACATGACAAATACAGATTTATGTAAAAAAAAAAATAATTGAAACCTCACTTAGAGCAAAACATCAATGTTTTAGGGTGCAAGTGATTAAACCCCTTCTAAGAGTTTTGTGCCGTCTTTCACATTAATATATTGTGTTCAGAACACAGCATATAGAATAGGTATTGCAGACCCCCCAGTCCTCTAATAACCTGTCTTGGTATTGCAGACCCCCCAGTCCTCTAATAACCTGTCTTGGTATTGCAGACCCCCCCAGTCCTCTAATAACCTGTCTTGGTATTGCAGACCCCCCAGTCCTCTAATAACCTGTCTTGGTATTGCAGACCCCCCCAGTCCTCTAATAACCTGTCTTGGTATTGCAGACCCCCCAGTCCTCTAATAACCTGTCTTGGTATTGCAGACCCCCCAGTCCTCTAATAACCTGTCTTGGTATTGCAGACCCCCCAGTCCTCTAATAACCTGTCTTGGTATTGCAGACCCCCCCAGTCCTCTAATAACCTGTCTTGGTATTGCAGACCCCCCAGTCCTCTAATAACCTGTCTTGGTATTGCAGACCCCCCAGTCCTCTAATAACCTGTCTTGGTATTGCAGACCCCCCAGTCCTCTAATAACCTGTCTTGGTATTGCAGACCCCCCAGTCCTCTAATAACCTGTCTTGGTATTGCAGACCCCCCAGTCCTCTAATAATCTGTCTTGGTATTGCAGACCCCCCAGTCCTCTAATAACCAGTCTTGGTATTGCAGACCCCCCAGTCCTCTAATAACCTGTCTTGGTATTGCAGACCCCCCAGTCCTCTAATAATCTGTCTTGGTATTGCAGACCCCCCAGTCCTCTAATAACCAGTCTTGGTATTGCAGACCCCCCAGTCCTCTAATAACCTGTCTTGGTATTGCAGACCCCCCAGTCCTCTAAAAACCTGTCTTGGTACTGTAGACCCCCCAGTCCTCTAATAACCTTGGTCGCTCTTCTCTGCACCCGCTCTAGTTCAGCTATGTCTTTCTTATACACCGGACACCAGAACTGTACACAGTATTCTAAGTGCGGTCGCACTAATGACTTGTATAAAGGTAAAATTATCTTCTCCTCATGAGCATCTATGCCTCTTTTAATGCATCCCATTATTTTATTTGCCTTTGCAGCAGTTGCCTGACACTGGCCACTAAACGTGAGCTTGTTGTCCACCAATACACCCAGGTCTTTTTCAGTGACAGTTTTGCCCAGTGTTTTACAATTAAGCATATAATTATACATTTTATTTCCTCTGCCCAAGTGCATTACCTTACATTTATCCCCATTAAAGCTCATTTGCCATTTATCAGCCCAAGCTTCTAGTTTACATAGATCCTCCTGTAATATTAAATTGTCCTCCTCTGTATTGATTACCCTGCAGAGTTTAGTGTCATCTGCAAATATTGAAATACTACTCTGTATGTCCCCTACAAGGTCATTAATAAATATGTTAAAAAGAAGATGGCCCAATACTGACCCCTGTGGTACCCCACTGTTAACTGAGACCCAGTCTGAGTGTTTTCCATTAATAACCACCCTTTCTTTCCTATCACTGAGCCAGTTGTTAACCCACTTACATATATTTTCCGCTATCCCCATTGTTCTCATTTTATGTATCAACCTTTTGCGTTGAACCGTATCAAAAGCTTTTGAAAAGTCCATATACACAACATCCACTGCATTTCCTTGGTCCAGTCTGGAACTTGCCTCCTCATAAAAGCTGATCAGATTAGTCTGACAGGAACGGTCCCTCGTAAACCCATGTTGATATTGGGTCATGAGGTTATTCTTCTTCAGATACTCTAGTATAGCATCTCTTAGGAAACCCTCCAGGATTTTACCCACAGTAGAGGTTAAGCTTACCGGCCTAGAATTTCCAAGTTCAGTTATTATTTTTTCCCCCTCCCCTTATCTCCACCCACAGGGACTCTACATTTTCTTTAGATTCACATATATTCTCACGCAAAATGGGTTTTAGGGATGATTTTACATATAAACACACACACCCCCCCTCGCTTGTTTGTACGGTCATTTCTGAACAGACTATAGCCCTGTAAATTAACTGCCCAGTCATGGCTCTCGTCCAGCCATGTCTCAGATATGCCCACCATGTCATAATTACTTTCCAACAAAATTAATTCTAATTCCTCCATTTTGTTGGTGAGGCTTCTGGCATTAGTGTACATGCATTTTATGTATCTCTCTGTACCTCTATTCCTTCTTACTTTATTGACTGTTCTAACCCCACCCCCAATTTCTTTATTTGTGCCCAGGTCACTATCTGCACTATCTTCCCCACCTATAAAATGAATACCCTCCCCCCCAATCCCTAGTTTAAACACTCCTCCAACCTTCTAGCCATTTTCTCCCCCAGCACAGCAGCACCCTCCCCATTAAGGTGCAGCCCGTCCCTAGCGTAGAGTCTGTAGCCAACTGAGAAGTCGGCCCAGTTCTCCAGGAACCCAAATCCCTCCTTCCTACACCAGTTCTTGAGCAACTTATTTATCTCCCTAATCTCCTGTTGCCTCTCTGGAGTGACACGTGGTACAGGCAGTATTTCAGAGAATACCACCTTGGAGGTCCTTGCTTTCAGCTTGCAGCCTAATTCCCTGAAATCATCTGTAAGGACCTTCCACCTACCTCTAACTTTGTCATTTGTGCCAATGTGCACCATGACCGCGGGGTCCTCACCAGCCCCTCCCAGTAATCTGTCAACCCGAATTAGCGATGTGCCGGACTCGAGCGCCAGGTAGGCAGCACACTGTTCGACGATCCCTGTCTTTGTGACAGATTGCCCTATCTGTTCCCCTAATAATTGAGTCCCCCACTACCAGCACCTGCCTGGCCTGCCCTGCTCTCCTATTTCACCCCTTACTGGAGCTGACACTCCTCCGGCTTTCAGGGGACATGCCTTGCTGCAGTAGTGCTACCCCTGTACTGACACCGCCCTCATCTGCCAACTTTGAAAATTTATTGGGGTGTGCCAGATCAGGACTAGCCTCCCTGGCACTCTTCCCTCTACCACCCCTTCTAACTGTCACACAACTAGCTGCCTCACTGTCCTGCAGCTCCCTACTGCCACCCTCCTTTCCATATTATCAATGGATCTCAGTGTTGCCACTATTGGCTTAGTTCGTCAGAATTGGTGTATAAGCAACAAAAGTCGCAATATTTTTAACTGCCAAGAGGAAAGATGATGACTTTGTATTTGTCCACATTGAGCTTTAGAAAGCGAAAGAAGAAGAAGGAGGATATGGCTGATAGACACCCCAGGAATCTGAACAGTATAGAAGTGAGGTCTGGGCCAGAGAGGTAGATCTGGGTGTCATCAACTTGTAGGTGGTACTGGAAGCCATGGGACTTTGAGTGGTCCCAGACCGAAGATATAGGTGTAGAAGATCAGGACTCCTAGGACGGAGCCTTGAGGGACACCGACAGAGAGAGGGTGGGATGAGGAGGTGGTGTGTGAGTGGGAGACGCTATATTTGTGGTTACTGAGACTGAGTGATGTGTAATATAATCCATAAATTTCCTCCTCTTCCTCCCGGAGGCAAAGGAGGTCAATTGTGACCTGAGTTTGATAGCACTACTGCCCAGACGGCTGGTGCCAGTGGTGATAGTGGGATACGACCCCCACATTCTCACCGCCAAATGCTGTGGAATGGCTTTTTTTTTTGCTTTTACATTACCTCATTCATTGTAATTGTCATTTTTTCTTTTACTATACATTTTTTGCTATGCTATAATTGACTTTTGTCACTGTTTTCAGTCCTAGTTATTCCCCCTCCCTTCTGAAAAAGGGTACTAAACAAGAAATCCAAAAGCTCAGTTAAGTTGCTTGTGGCATATACACTTTCTCTGACAGACACTGAGTTTAAATTTTCTTTTTTTTTTTTTTTAAGAAATATCAAGGTGGCTTGCTGCTTGCTTCTGCATGAAGAATAAAAAAAAATAAAAGAAAAACAAGTTATTGGAATGTAGCAGCTTCCAGCTCACTATGTCCTTGTATGATCTATCACTGACACCGCTGCTTTCTCATTCCCCCCCCCCCCCCCCAATCAATTGGATATCTGTATACGGTCTCGTTCACACTGTCATATAACACTGCAGAATGCTGATGTTTTATTGGGCAGCACTCAGCCCAATGTTATACTATGGGGCAGTGCTGTCCTCATGCCATTTCTCAGCATGCTGCGAGTGGCTCCAATATTCAGATCATGCACACCCACACAAGTCTATGAGCGCGTGTGAAATATGGGACTGCACTCTGATGTCATCCGAGTGCAGAGCGATTACCGCGGACAGAGACAATGGAGAAATTAAGTTCTCAGTCTCCTCTGCACCTGTGCTGCGATTCTCTAATTTTCTCATGTGAGAGAATGGGATCACAGAAAGATGAGACTCAGATAAAAGTCTGACAGAGTTTGATCCAAGTGTCATTAGCATAATTGGATTTTCTTGAGTGAGAGAATATATGACCATGTGAGTATATGCTTATTCTCAGACTGCTACACTCATTTTCTTCACTGCAGCAGTTGCACAACAAATTACTGTCTGGAGTATGCATCCAATCTTTTCTGGCTTTCTATCCCTATTACCATTGTAAAGAATTGAGCTCCGTGGTTCTCTCACTATCGAGATTTACCAATGACTGCTGCATTCTCTGCCTCATCTTTTATACTATAGTCACCCCTGATTGGCTGTTCAGTACCATGTGATGTGATAGCTGCAAGGCATTGTAGGGAAGCCCACTTGGCCATGCTGAGGCCATGTGAGCTTTCTCTGGCTAATGCAATTTTATGTTTTGTGCAGATTTGCAAAAGTCATTTTTTGGCAATCTAAACCAAACTCTAAATTTTTGGAATTTACTGGTTCCAGCAAATTTCCCATAATTCAGCATGAATTGAATTTGCATCTAATCAAAATATCATCTCTGTTATTCACCCTACACCAATACAGACAGCAAATCCTCAAGTTTCAATATACAGTACAGTGAGGGAAATAAGTATTTGATCCCTTACTGTTTTTGTAAGTTTGCCCCCTGACAAAGACATGAACAGTCTATAATTTTAAGGGTAGGTTAATTTTAACATTGAGAGATGGAATATCCAAAAAAAATCAAGAAAATCACATTGTATAAATTAGATAAATGTATTTGCATTTTGCAGTGAGAAATAAGTATTTGATCCCTCTGGCAAACAACACTTAATACTTGGTGGTAAAACCCTTGTTGGCAGCACAGCAGATATTTTTTGTAGTTGATGATGAGGTTTGTGCACATGTCAGGAGGAGTTTTGGTCCACTCCTCTTTGCAGATCATCTCTAAATCATTAAGATTTTGAGGCTGTTTCTTGGCAACTCGGAGCTTCAACTCCCTCCATAAGTTTTCTATAGGATTAAGGTCTGGAGACTGGCTAGGCCACTCCATGACCTTACTGTGCTTCTTTTTGAGCCACTCTTTTGTTGCCTTGGCTGTATGTTTTGGGTCATTGTCTTGCTGGAAGACCCAGTCACAACCCATCTTCAATGCTCTTACTGAGGGAAGGAGGTTGTCACTCAGGATTTTACGGTACATGGCTCCATCCATTCTCCCACTGATGCAGTGAAGTAGTCCTGTGTCCTTAGCAGAGAAACACCCCCAAAACATAATGTTTCCACCTCCATGCTTGACAGTGGGGATGGTGTTCTTTGGGTCATAGGCAGCATTTCTCTTCTTCCAAATACAGCGAGTTAATGCCAAAGAGCTCAATTTTTGTCTCATCTGATCACAGTACCTTCTCCCAATAACTCACAGAATCATCCAGGTGTTCATTGGTAAACTTCAGACGGGCCTGCACATGTGCCTTCTGGAGCCGGGGGACCTTGGGGGCGCTGAAGGATTTTAAACCTTTAAGGCGTATTGTGTTACTAATGGTTTTCTTGGTGACTGTGGTCCCAGCTACCTTGAGATCATTAACAAGTCCCCCCCCCCGTGTAGTTTTAGGCTGATCTCTCACCTTCCTCATGATCAAGGATACCCAACGAGGTGAGATTTTGCATGGTGCCCCAGATCAATGTCGATTGACAGTCATTTCATATTTCTTCCATTTTCTTACTATTGCACCAACAGTTGTCTCCTTCTCCCCCAGCGTCTTACTTATGGTTTTGTTGCCCATTCCAGCTTTGTGCAGGTCTATGATCTTGTCCCTGACATCCTTAGAAAGCTCTTTGGTCTTGCCCATGTTGTAGAGGTTAGAGTGTGACTGATTGAGTCTGTGGACAGGAGTCTTTTATACCGGTGACTATGTAAGACAGCTGTCTTTAATGCAGGTAACGAATTGATTAGGAGCCAGAACTCATAATGGTTCGTAGGGGATCAAATACTTATTTCTCACTGCAAAATGCAAAAAAATTATCTAATTTATACAATGTGATTTTCTTGATTTTTTTTTGGATATTCCATCTCTCAATGTTAAAATTAACCTACCCTTAAAATTATAGACTGTTCATGTCTCTGTATAAAAACAGCAAGGGATCAAATACTTATTTCCTTCACTGTATATATATATATGCACATCTATCAGTAAGTAAGACGTATTGAATGCATTCAGAGACAGTTACACAGAAGTGCAGTTCACGCAGGATTTCTCCCGTCCTTTATTGTTTTTGTATATAATAAGTATAAAGCCTTTACATCCAGACACAAAACAACTGACTCATTGCTCTGCTCTGCACTAGCTTTACATCAGCTATACATCAGCTATACATCAGCTATACATCAGCTATACATCAGCTATACATCCGCTATACATCCGCTATACATCAGCTATACATCAGCTATACATCCGCTATACATCAGCTATACATCAGCTATACATCAGCTATACATCCGCTATACATCAGCTATACATCAGCTATACATCAGCTATACATCCGCTATACATCCGCTATACATCAGCTATACATCAGCTATACATCCGCTATACATCAGCTATACATCAGCTATACATCCGCTATACATCAGCTATACATCCGCTATACATCCGCTATACATCAGCAATACATCAGCTATACATCCGCTATACATCAGCTATACATCAGCTATACATCAGCTATACATCAGCTATACATCATCTATACATCCGCTATACATCAGCTATACATCAGCTATACATCAGCTATACATCATCTATACATCCGCTATACATCAGCTATACATCAGCTATACATCATCTATACATCCGCTATACATCAGCTATACATCAGCTATACATCAGCTATACATCCGCTATACATCAGCTATACATCAGCTATACATCAGCTATACATCCGCTATACATCAGCTATACATCCGCTATACATCAGCTATACATCCGCTATACATCAGCTATACATCCGCTATACATCCGCTATACATCAGCTATACATCAGCTATACATCCGCTATACATCCGCTATACATCCGCTATACATCAGCTATACATCAGCTATACATCAGCTATACATCCGCTATACATCAGCTATACATCAGCTATACATCAGCTATACATCCGCTATACATCAGCTATACATCCGCTATACATCCGCTATACATCAGCTATACATCAGCTATACATCCGCTATACATCAGCTATACATCAGCTATACATCAGCTATACATCCGCTATACATCAGCTATACATCCGCTATACATCCGCTATACATCCGCTATACATCCGCTATACATCCACTATACATCCGCTATACATCAGCTATACATCCGCTATACATCCGCTTTACATCAGCTATACATCAGCTATACATCAGCTATACATCAGCTATACATCCGCTATACATCAGCTATACATCAGCTATACATCCGCTATACATCAGCTATACATCAGCTATACATCCGCTATACATCAGCTATACATCAGCTATACATCCGCTATACATCAGCTATACATCCGCTATACATCAGCTATACATCCGCTATACATCAGCTATACATCAGCTATACATCCGCTATACATCAGCTATACATCCGCTATACATCAGCTATACATCAGCTATACATCCGCTATACATCAGCTATACATCAGCTATACATCCGCTATACATCAGCTATACATCCGCTATACATCAGCTATACATCCGGTATACATCAGCTATACATCCGGTATACATCAGCTATACATCAACTATACATCAGCTATACATCAGCTATACATCCGCTATACATCAGCTATACATCCGGTATACATCAGCTATACATCAGCTATACATCAGCTATACATCAGCTATACATCCGGTATACATCAGCTATACATCAGCTATACATCCGCTATACATCAGCTATACATCCGCTATACATCAGCTATACATCAGCTATACATCCGCTATACATCAGCTATACATCAGCTATACATCAGCTATACATCCTCTATACATCAGCCATACATCAGCTATACATCCGCTATACATCAGCTATACATCAGCTATACATCAGCTATACATCCTCTATACATCAGCTATACATCAGCTATACATCCTCTATACATCAGCTATACATCAGCTATACATCAGCTATACATCAGCTATACATCAGCTATACATCCGCTATACATCAGCTATACATCAGCTATACATCAGCTATACATCCTCTATACATCAGCTATACATCAGCTATACATCCTCTATACATCAGCTATACATCAGCTATACATCAGCTATACATCCGCTATACATCAGCTATACATCAGCTATACATCCGCTATACATCAGCTATACATCAGCTATACATCAGCTATACATCCTCTATACATCAGCTATACATCAGCTATACATCAGCTATACATCCGCTATACATCAGCTATACATCAGCTATACATCAGCTATACATCCGCTATACATCAGCTATACATCAGCTATACATCAGCTATACATCCGCTATACATCAGCTATACATCAGCTATACATCCTCTATACATCAGCCATACATCAGCTATACATCCGCTATACATCAGCTATACATCAGCTATACATCAGCTATACATCCGCTATACATCAGCTATACATCAGCTATACATCAGCTATACATCCGCTATACATCAGCTATACATCAGCTATACATCAGCTATACATCCGCTATACATCAGCTATACATCAGCTATACATCCGCTATACATCCGCTATACATCAGCTATACATCCGCTATACATCCGCTATACATCCGCTATACATCAGCTATAGATCCGCTATACATCAGCTATACATCAGCTATACATCAGCTATACATCAGCTATACATCCGCTATACATCAGCTATACATCAGCTATACATCGGCTATACATCCGTATACATCAGCTATACATGCGATATACATCAGCTATACATCAGCTATACATCCGCTATACATCAGCTATACATCAGCTATACATCCGCTATACATCCGCTATACATCAGCTATACATCCGCTATACATCAGCTATACATCAGCTATACATCAGCTATACATCCGCTATACATCAGCTATACATCAGCTATACATCAGCTATACATCCGCTATACATCCGCTATACATCCGCTATACATCAGCTATACATCAGTTATACATCCGCTATACATCCGCTATACATCCGCTATACATCAGCTATACATCCGCTATACATCCGCTATACATCAGCTATACATCAGCTATACATCAGCTATACATCCGCTATACATCAGCTATACATCCACTATACATCCGCTATACATCAGATATACATCCGCTATACATCCGCTATACATCAGCTATACATCAGCTATACATCCGCTATACATCCGCTATACATCAGCTATACATGCGCTATACATCCGCTATACATCAGCTATACATCCGCTATACATCCGCTATACATCCGCTATACATCCGCTATACATCAGCCATACATCAGCCATACATCCGCTATACATCCGCTATACATCCGCTATACATCCGCTATACATCAGCCATACATCAGCTATACATCAGTTATACATCAGCTATACATCCGCTATACATCCGCTATACATCCGCTATACATCCGCTATACATCAGTTATACATCAGCTATACATCCGCTATACATCCGCTATACATCAGCTATACATCCGCTATACATCCGCTATACATCCGCTATACATCCGCTATACATCAGTTATACATCAGCTATACATCCGCTATACATCCGCTATACATCCGCTATACATCCGCTATACATCCGCTATACATCAGTTATACATCAGCTATACATCCGCTATACATCCGCTATACATCAGCTATACATCCGCTATACATCAGCTATACATCCGCTATACATCCGCTATACATCCGCTATACATCAGCTATACATCCGCTATACATCCGCTATACATCAGCTATACATCCGCTATACATCAGCTATACATCCGCTATACATCCGCTATACATCAGCTATACATCCGCTATACATCAGCTATACATCAGCTATACATCCGCTATACATCCGCTATACATCCGCTATACATCCGCTATACATCAGCTATACATCCGCTATACATCCGCTATACATCAGCTATACATCCGCTATACATCAGCTATACATCAGCTATACATCCGCTATACATCAGCTATACATCAGCTATACATCCGCTATGCATCAGCTATACATCCGCTATACATCCGCTATGCATCAGCTATACATCCGCTATACATCCGCTATGCATCAGCTACACATCCGCTATACATCACCTATACATCCGCTATGCATCCGCTATACATCAGCTATACATCCGCTATAGATCAGCTATACATCCGCTATACATCCGCTATACATCAGCCATACATCAGCTATACATCCGCTATACATCCGCTATACATCCGCTATACATCCGCTATACATCAGCTATACATCCGCTATACATCAGCTATACATGCGCTATACATCCGCTATACATCAGCTATACATCCTCTATACATCCGCTATACATCAGCCATACATCAGCTATACATCAGCTATACATCCGCTATACATCCGCTATACATCAGCTATACATCCGCTATACATCATCTATACAACAGCTATACATCCGCTATACATCCGCTATACATCCGCTATACATCAGCTATACATCCGCTATACATCAGCTATACATCCGCTATACATCAGCTATACATCCGCTATACATCAGCTATACATCAGCTATACATCCGCTATACATCCGCTATACATCAGCTATACATCCGCTATACATCTGCTATACATCAGCTATACATCCGCTATACATCATCTATACAACAGCTATACATCCGCTATACATCCGCTATACATCAGCTATACATCAGTTATACATCCACTATACATCCACTATACATCAGCTATACATCCGCTATACATCCGATATACATCAGATATACATCAGCTATACATCAGCTATACATCAGCTATACATCCGCTATACATCAGCTATACATCAGCTATACATCAGCTATACATCAGCTATACATCCGCTATACATCAGCTATACATCAGTTATACATCAGCTATACATCCGCTATACAGCAGCTATACATGCGCTATACAGCAGCTATACATCCGCTATACATCCGCTATACATCCGCTATACATCCGCTATACATCAGCTATACATCCGCTATACATCCGCTATACATCAGCTATACATCAGCTATACATCCGCTATACATCAGCTATACATCCGCTATACATCAGCTATACATACGCTATACATCCGCTATACATCAGCTATACATCAGCTATACATCCGCTATACATCCGCTATACATCCGCTATACATCCGCTATACATCAGCTATACATCCGCTATACATCAGCTATACATCAGCTATACATCCGCTATACATCAGCTATACATCCGCTATACATCAGCTATACATCCGCTATACATCCGCTATACATCAGCTATACATGCGCTATACATCAGCTATACATCCGCTATACATCAGCTATACATCAGCTATACATCAGCTATACATCCGCTATACATCAGCTATACATCAGCTATACATCAGCTATACATCCGCTATACATCAGCTGTACATCCGCTATACATCAGCTATACATCCGCTATACATCCGCTATACATCCGCTATACATCAGCTGTACATCCGCTATACGTCCGCTACACATCAGCTACACATCAGCTATACATCCGCTATACATCAGCTATACATCAGCTATACATCCACTATACATCAGCTATACATCCGCTATACATCCGCTATACATCAGCTATACATCAGTTATACATCCGCTATACATCCGCTATACATCCGCTACACATCAGCTATACATCCGCTATACATCAGCTATACATCCGCTATACATCAGCTATACATCCGCTATACATCCGCCATACATCAGCTATACATCCGCTATACATCAGCTATACATCAGCTATACATCAGCTATACATCCGCTATACATCAGCTATACATCCGCTATACATCAGCTATACATCCGCTATACATCCGCTATACATCCGCTATACATCAGCTATACATCAGTTATACATCCGCTATACATCAGCTATACATCAGCTATACATCAGCTATACATCTGCTATACATCCGCTATACATCCGCTATACATCAGCTATACATCAGCTATACATCCGCTATACATCCGCTATACATCCGCTATACATCAGCTATACATCAGCTATACATCCGCTATACATCAGCTATACATCCGCTATACATCCGCTATACATCCGCTATACATCAGCTATACATCAGTTATACATCCGCTATACATCAGCTATACATCAGCTATACATCAGCTATACATCTGCTATACATCCGCTATACATCAGCTATACATCCGCTATACATCAGCTATACATCCGCTATACATCCGCTATACATCCGCTATACATCAGCTATACATCAGTTATACATCCGCTATACATCAGCTATACATCAGTTATACATCCGCTATACATCAGCTATACATCAGTTATACATCCGCTATACATCAGCTACACATCAGCTATACATCCGCTATACATCAGCTACACATCAGCTATACATCCGCTATACATCAGCTATACATCAGCTATACATCCGCTATACATCAGCTATACATCCGCTATACATCAGCTATACATCCGCTATACATCCGCTATACATCCGCTATACATCAGCTATACATCAGTTATACATCCGCTATACATCAGCTATACATCAGTTATACATCCGCTATACATCAGCTATACATCAGTTATACATCCGCTATACATCAGCTACACATCAGCTATACATCCGCTATACATCAGCTATACATCAGCTATACATCCGCTATACATCAGCTATACATCCGCTATACATCCGCTATACATCAGCTATACATCAGTTATACATCCGCTATACATCCGCTATACATCCGCTACACATCAGCTATACATCCGCTATACATCAGCTATACATCCGCTATACATCAGCTATACATCCGCTATACATCCGCCATACATCAGCTATACATCCGCTATACATCAGCTATACATCAGTTATACATCCGCTATACATCAGCTATACATCAGTTATACATCCGCTATACATCAGCTATACATCAGTTATACATCCGCTATACATCAGCTACACATCAGCTATACATCCGCTATACATCAGCTATACATCAGCTATACATCCGCTATACATCAGCTATACATCCGCTATACATCCGCTATACATCAGCTATACATCAGTTATACATCCGCTATACATCCGCTATACATCCGCTACACATCAGCTATACATCCGCTATACATCAGCTATACATCCGCTATACATCAGCTATACATCCGCTATACATCCGCCATACATCAGCTATACATCCGCTATACATCAGCTATACATCAGCTATACATCAGCTATACATCTGCTATACATCCGCTATACATCAGCTATACATCCGCTATACATCAGCTATACATCCGCTATACATCCGCTATACATCAGTTATACATCCGCTATACATCAGCTATACATCAGCTATACATCAGCTATACATCTGCTATACATCCGCTATACATCCGCTATACATCAGCTATACATCAGCTATACATCAGCTATACATCCGCTATACATCCGCTATACATCCGCTATACATCCGCTATACATCAGCTATACATCCGCTATACATCAGCTATACATCCGCTATACATCCGCTATACATCAGCTATACATCAGTTATACATCCGCTACACATCAGCTATACATCAGCTATACATCAGCTATACATCTGCTATACATCCGCTATACATCAGCTATACATCCGCTATACATCAGCTATACATCCGCTATACATCCGCTATACATCCGCTATACATCAGCTATACATCAGTTATACATCCGCTATACATCCGCTATACATCCGCTACACATCAGCTACACATCCGCTATACATCAGTTATACATACGCTATACATCAGCTATACATCAGCTATACATCAGCTCTACATCCGCTATACATCCGCTATACATCAGCTATACATCAGCTATACATCCGCTATACATCCGCTATACATCAGCTATGCATCCGCTATACATCAGCTATACATCCGCTATACATCCGCTATACATCAGCTATACATCCGCTATACATCCGCTATACATCCGCTATACATCTGCTATACATCAGCTATACATCAGCTATACATCAGCTATACATCCGCTATACATCCACTATACATCCGCTATACATCAGCTATACATCCGCTATACATCATCTATACATCTGCTATACATCCGCTACACATCAGCTACACATCCGCTATACATCAGTTATACATACGCTATACATCAGCTATACATCAGCTATACATCAGCTCTGCATCCGCTATACATCCGCTATACATCAGCTATACATCAGCTATACATCAGCTATACATCCGCTATACATTCGCTATACATCCGCTATACATCAGCTATACATCCGCTATACATCCGCTATACATCAGCTATACATCCGCTATACATCAGCTATACATCAGCTATACATCCGCTATACATCCGCTATACATCAGCTATACATCAGCTATACATCCGCTATACATCAGCTATACATCAGCTATACATCCGCTATACATCCGCTATACATCAGCTATACATCAGCTATACATCCGCTATACATCCGCTATACATCCGCTATACATCAGCTATACATCCGCTATACATCCGCTATACATCAGCTATACATCAGCTATACATCCGCTATACATCCGCTATACATCAGCTATACATGAGCTATACATCCGCTATACATCCGCTATACATCCGCTATACATCCGCTATACATCCGCTATACATCAGTTATACATCCGCTATACATCCGCTATACATCCTCTATACATCAGCTATACATCCGCTATACATCAGCTATACATCCGCTATACATCAGCTATACATGAGCTATACATGAGCTATACATCAGCTATACATCCGCTATACATCCGCTATACATCCGCTATACATCAGTTATACATCCGCTATACATCAGCTATACATCAGCTATACATGAGCTATACATCCGCTATACATCAGCTATGCATCAGCTATACATCCGCTATACATCCGCTATACATCAGCTATCATCCGCTATATATCAGCTATACATCCGCTATACATCAGCTATACATCAGCTATACATCCGCTATACATCCGCTATAGATCAGCTATACATCAGCTATACATTCGCTATACATCCGCTATACATCAGCTATACATCCGCTATATATCCGCTATACATCCGCTATACATCAGCTATACATCCGCTATACATCAGCTATACATCAGCTATACATGAGCTATACATCCGCTATACATCCGCTATACATCAGCTATACATCAGCTATACATCCGCTATACATCCGCTATACATCAGCTATACATGAGCTATACATGAGCTATACATCCGCTATACATCCGCTATACATCAGCTATACATCCGCTATACATCCGCTATACATCAGCTATACATGAGCTATACATGAGCTATACATCCGCTATACATCCGCTATACATCAGCTATACATCCGCTATACATCCGCTATACATCAGCTATACATCCGCTATACATGAGCTATACATCAGCTATACATCCGCTATACATCAGCTATACATCAGCTATACATCCGCTATACATCCGCTATACATCAGCTATACATGAGCTATACATGAGCTATACATCCGCTATACATCCGCTATACATCAGCTATACATCCGCTATACATCCGCTATACATCCGCTATACATCAGTTATACATCCGCTATACATCCGCTATACATCCTCTATACATCAGCTATACATCTGCTATACATCCGCTATACATCAGCTATACATCCGCTATACATCAGCTATACATGAGCTATACATGAGCTATACATCAGCTATACATCCGCTATACATCCGCTATACATCCGCTATACATCAGTTATACATCCGCTATACATCAGCTATACATCAGCTATACATGAGCTATACATCCGCTATACATCCGCTATACATCAGCTATACATCCGCTATACATCAGCTATGCATCAGCTATACATCCGCTATACATCCGCTATACATCAGCTATCATCCGCTATATATCAGCTATACATCCGCTATACATCAGCTATACATCAGCTATACATCCGCTATACATCCGCTATAGATCAGCTATACATCAGCTATACATTCGCTATACATCCGCTATACATCAGCTATACATCCGCTATACATCCGCTATACATCCGCTATACATCAGCTATACATCAGCTATACATCCGCTATACATCCGCTATACATCAGCTATACATCAGCTATACATCCGCTATACATCCGCTATACATCAGCTATACATCCGCTATACATCCGCTATACATCAGCTATACATCAGCTATACATCCGCTATACATCCGCTATACATCAGCTATACATCAGCTATACATCAGCTATACATCCGCTATACATCCGCTATACATCAGCTATACATCCGCTATACATCCGCTATACATCAGCTATACATCCGCTATACATCAGCTATACATCAGCTATACATCAGCTATACATCAGCTATACATCCGCTATACATCCGCTATACATCAGCTATACATCAGCTATACATCCGCTATACATCAGCTATACATGAGCTATACATGAGCTATACATCCGCTATACATCCGCTATACATCAGCTATACATCCGCTATACATCCGCTATACATCAGTTATATATCCGCTATACATCCGCTATACATCCTCTATACATCAGCTATACATCCGCTATACATCCTCTATACATCAGCTATACATCAGCTATACATCAGCTATACATGAGCTATACATCCGCTATACATCAGCTATACATCAGCTATATATCCGCTATACATCCGCTATACATCCGCTATACATCAGCTATACATCCGCTATACATCAGCTATACATCAGCTATACATCAGCTATACATCCGCTATACATCAGCTATACATCAGCTATACATCCGCTATACATCCACTATACATCCGCTATACATCAGCTATACATCCGCTATACATCAGCTATACATCAGCTATACATCCGCTATACATCAGCTATACATGAGCTATACATGAGCTATACATCCGCTATACATCCGCTATACATCAGCTATACATCCGCTATACATCCGCTATACATCCGCTATACATCCGTTATACATCCGCTATACATCCGCTATACATCCTCTATACATCAGCTATACATCCGCTATACATCCTCTATACATCAGCTATACATCAGCTATACATCAGCTATACATGAGCTATACATCCGCTATATATCAGCTATACATCAGCTATATATCCGCTATACATCCGCTATACATCCGCTATACATCCCCTATACATCAGCTATACATCCGCTATACATCAGCTATACATCAGCTATACATCAGCTATACATCCGCTATACATCAGCTATACA
Source organism: Phyllobates terribilis (assembly GCF_046119375.1). Classification (NCBI taxonomy): domain Eukaryota; kingdom Metazoa; phylum Chordata; class Amphibia; order Anura; family Dendrobatidae; genus Phyllobates; species Phyllobates terribilis. The sequence goes on along the minus strand of NW_027362769.1, from coordinate 408,787,098 downwards.
TCAGCTATACATCCGCTATACATCCGCTATACATCAGCTATACATCAGCTATACATCCGCTATACATCCACTATACATCCGCTATACATCAGCTATACATCCGCTATACATCAGCTATACATCAGCTATACATCCGCTATACATCAGCTATACATCAGCTATACATCCTCTATACATCCGCTATACATCAGCTATACATCAGCTATACATCCGCTATACATCAGCTATACATCATCTATACATCCGCTATATATCAGCAATACATCAGCTATACATCCGCTATACATCAGTTATACATCAGCTATACATCCGCTATACATCAGCTGTACATCCGCTATACATCAGCTATACATCCGCTATACATCCGCTATACATCAGCTATACATCATCTATACATCAGCTATACATCCGCTATACATCAGCTATACATCCGCTATACATCCTCTATACATCCGCTATACATCAGCTATACATCCGCTATACATCAGCTATACATCCGCTATAAATCAGCTATACATCAGCTATACATCAGCTATACATCCGCTATACATCCGCTATACATCAGCTGTACATCCGCTATACATCAGCTATACATCAGCTATACATCCGCTATACATCCTCTATACATCAGCTATACATCCGCTATACATCAGCTATACATCCGCTATACATCCGCTATACATCCGCTATACATCAGCTATACATCCGCTATACATCAGCTATACATCAGATATACATCAGCTATACATCCGCTACACATCCGTTATACATCCGCTATACATCCGCTATAGATCAGCTATACATCAGCTATACATCCGCTATACATCAGCTATACATCCGCTATACATCAGCTATACATCAGCTATACATGAGCTATACATCCGCTATAAATCAGCTATACATGAGCTATACATCCGCTATAAATCAGCTATACATCAGCTATACATCCGCTATACATCCGCTATACATCAGCTATACATCAGCTATACATCCGCTATACATCAGCTATACATCCGCTATACATCCGCTATACATCAGCTATACATCAGCTATACATCCGCTATACATCCGCTATACATCCGCTATACAACAGCTATACATCCGCTATACATCCGCTATACATCAGCTATACATCAGCTATACATCCGCTATACATCCGCTATACATCAGCTATACATCAGCTATACATCCGCTATACATCCGCTATACATCCGCTATACATCAGCTATACATCAGCTATACATCCGCTATACATCCGCTATACATCCGCTATACATCAGCTATACATCAGCTATACATCCGCTATACATCCGCTATACATCAGCTATACATCAGCTATACATCCGCTATACATCCGCTATACATCAGCTATACATCAGCTATACATCAGCTATACATCAGCTATACATCCGCTATACATCAGCTATACATCCGCTATACATACGCTATACATCAGCTATACATCCGCTATACATCAGCTATACATCCGCTATACATCCGCTATACATCAGCTATACATCAGCTATACATCATCTATACATCCGCTATACATCCGCTATACATCAGCTATACATCAGCTATACATCCGCTATACATCCGCTATACATCCGTTATACATCCGCTATACATCCGCTATACATCCGCTATACATCAGCTATACATCCGCTATACATCCGCTATACATTCGCTATACATCCGCTATACATCAGCTATACATCCGCTATACATCCGCTATACATCAGCTATACATCAGCTATACATTAGCTATACATCCGCTATACATCCGCTATACATCAGCTATACATCCGCTATACATCCGCTATACATCCGCTATACATCAGCTATACATCCGCTATACATCCGCTATACATCAGCTATACATCCGCTATACATCAGCTATACATCATCTATACATCAGCTATACATCCGCTATACATCCACTATACATCCGCTATACATCCGCTATACATCAGCTATACATCCGCTATACATCAGCTATACATCAGCTATACATCCGCTATACATCAGCTATACATCAGCTATACATCCGCTATACATCCGTTATACATCCGCTATACATCCGCTATACATCAGCTATACATCCGCTATACATCCGCTATACATCCGCTATACATCAGATATACATCAGCTATACATCAGCTATACATCAGCTATACATCCGCTATACATCCGCTATACATCAGCTATACATCCGCTATAGATCAGCTATACATCCGATATACATCAGCTATACATCCGCTATAGATCAGCTATACAACCGCTATACATCCGCTATACATCCGCTATACATGAGCTATACATCCGCTTTACATCAGCTATACATCAGCTATACATCCGCTATACATCCGCTATACATCAGCTATACATCAGCTATACATCCGCTATACATCCGCTATACATCAGCTATACATCCGCTATACATCCGCTATACATCAGCTATACATCATCTATACATCCGCTATACATCAGCTATACATCCGCTATACATTCGCTATACATCAGTTATACATCAGCTATACATCCGCTATACATCAGTTATACATCCGCTATACATCCGCTATACATCAGCTATACATCCGCTATACATCAGCTATACATCAGCTATACATCCGCTATACATCCGCTATACATCAGCTATACATCAGCTATACATCCGCTATACATCCGCTATACATCAGCTATACATCCGCTATAGATCAGCTATACATCCGCTATACATCCGCTATACATCCGCTATACATCAGCTATACATCCGCTATACATCCGCTATACATCCTCTATACATCAGCTATACATCCGCTATACATCAGCTATACATCCGCTATACATCCGCTATACATCAGCTTTACATCCGCTATACATCAGCTATACATCCGCTATACATCAGCTATACATAAGCTATACATCAGCTATACATCCGCTATACATCCACTATACATCAGCTATACATCCGGTATACATCAGCTATACATCCGCTATACATCAGCTATACATCCCCTATACATCAGCTATACATTAGCTATACATCCGCTATACATCCGCTATACATCAGCTATACATCAACTATACATCAGCTATACATCCGCTATACATCAGCTATACATAAGCTATACATCAGCTATACATCCGCTATACATCCACTATACATAAGCTATACATCAGCTATACATCCGCTATACATCAGCTATACATCAGCTATACATCCGCTATACATCAGCTATACATCAGCTATACATCCGCTATACATCCGCTATAGATCAGCTATACATCAGCTATACATTCGCTATACATCCGATATACATCAGCTATACATCCGCTATACATCCGCTATACATCCGCTATACATCAGCTATACATCCGCTATACATCAGCTATACATCCGCTTTACATCAGCTATACATCAGCTATACATCCGCTATACATCCGCTATACATCCGCTATACATCAGCTATACATCAGCTATACATCCGCTATACATCAGCTATACATCCGCTATACATCAGCTAAACATGAGCTATACATGAGCTATACATCCGCTATACATCCGCTATACATCAGCTATACATCCGCTATACATCCGCTATACATCAGTTATATATCCGCTATACATCCGCTATACATCCTCTATACATCAGCTATACATCCGCTATACATCCTCTATACATCAGCTATACATCAGCTATACATCAGCTATACATGAGCTATACATCCGCTATACATCAGCTATACATCAGCTATACATCAGCTATACATCAGCTATACATCAGCTATACATCCGCTATACATCAGCTATACATCCGCTATACATCAGCTATACATCAGCTATACATCCGCTATACATCCGCTATACATCCGCTATACATCAGCTATACATCAGCTATACATCCGCTATACATCAGCTATACATCCGCTATACATCAGCTATACATGAGCTATACATGAGCTATACATCCGCTATACATTCGCTATACATCAGCTATACATCCGCTATACATCCGCTATACATCAGTTATATATCCGCTATACATCCGCTATACATCCTCTATACATCAGCTATACATCCGCTATACATCCTCTATACATCAGCTATACATCAGCTATACATCAGCTATACATGAGCTATACATCCGCTATACATCAGCTATACATCAGCTATACATCAGCTATACATCAGCTATACATCCGCTATACATCAGCTATACATCAGCTATACATCAGCTATACATCCGCTATACATCAGCTATACATCAGCTATACATCCGCTATACATCCACTATACATCCGCTATACATCAGCTATACATCCGCTATACATCAGCTATACATCAGCTATACATCAGCTATACATCCGCTATACATCAGCTATACATCAGCTATACATCCGCTATACATCAGCTATACATCCGCTATACATCAGCTATACATCAGCTATACATCAGCTATACATCCGCTATACATCCGCTATACATCCGCTATACATCCGCTATACATCAGCTATACATCCGCTATACATCAGCTATACATCAGCTATACATCAGCTATACATCCGCTATACATCAGCTATACATCAGCTATACATCCGCTATACATCCACTATACATCCGCTATACATCAGCTATACATCCGCTATACATCAGCTATACATGAGCTATACATGAGCTATACATCCGCTATACATCCGCTATACATCAGCTATACATCCGCTATACATCTGCTATACATCCGCTATACATCAGTTATACATCCGCTATACATCCGCTATACATCCACTATACATCCGCTATACATCAGCTATACATCCGCTATACATCAGCTATACATCCGCTATACATCCACTATACATCCGCTATACATCAGCTATACATCCGCTATACATCAGCTATACATGAGCTATACATGAGCTATACATCCGCTATACATCCGCTATACATCAGCTATACATCCGCTATACATCCGCTATACATCAGTTATACATCCGCTATACATCCGCTATACATCCGCTATACATCAGTTATACATCCGCTATACATCCACTATACATCCGCTATACATCAGCTATACATCCGCTATACATCAGCTATACATGAGCTATACATGAGCTATACATCCGCTATACATCCGCTATACATCAGCTATACATCCGCTATACATCCGCTATACATCCGCTATACATCAGTTATACATCCGCTATACATCCGCTATACATCCTCTATACATCAGCTATACATCTGCTATACATCCGCTATACATCAGCTATACATCCGCTATACATCAGCTATACATGAGCTATACATGAGCTATACATCAGCTATACATCCGCTATACATCCGCTATACATCCGCTATACATCAGTTATACATCCGCTATACATCAGCTATACATCAGCTATACATGAGCTATACATCCGCTATACATCAGCTATACATCAGCTATACATCCGCTATACATCCGCTATACATCAGCTATCATCCGCTATATATCAGCTATACATCCGCTATACATCAGCTATACATCAGCTATACATCCGCTATACATCCGCTATAGATCAGCTATACATCAGCTATACATTCGCTATACATCCGCTATACATCAGCTATACATCCGCTATACATCCGCTATACATCCGCTATACATCAGCTATACATCCGCTATACATCAGCTATACATCCGCTATACATCAGCTATACATCAGCTATACATGAGCTATACATCCGCTATACATCAGCTATACATCAGCTATACATCCGCTATACATCCGCTATACATCAGCTATACATCAGCTATACATCCGCTATACATCAGCTATACATGAGCTATACATGAGCTATACATCCGCTATACATCCGCTATACATCAGCTATACATCCGCTATACATCCGCTATACATCAGTTATACATCCGCTATACATCCGCTATACATCCGCTATACATCAGTTATACATCCGCTATACATCCACTATACATCCGCTATACATCAGCTATACATCCGCTATACATCAGCTATACATGAGCTATACATGAGCTATACATCCGCTATACATCCGCTATACATCAGCTATACATCCGCTATACATCCGCTATACATCCGCTATACATCAGTTATACATCCGCTATACATCCGCTATACATCCTCTATACATCAGCTATACATCTGCTATACATCCGCTATACATCAGCTATACATCCGCTATACATCAGCTATACATGAGCTATACATGAGCTATACATCAGCTATACATCCGCTATACATCCGCTATACATCCGCTATACATCAGTTATACATCCGCTATACATCAGCTATACATCAGCTATACATGAGCTATACATCCGCTATACATCAGCTATACATCAGCTATACATCCGCTATACATCCGCTATACATCAGCTATCATCCGCTATATATCAGCTATACATCCGCTATACATCAGCTATACATCAGCTATACATCCGCTATACATCCGCTATAGATCAGCTATACATCAGCTATACATTCGCTATACATCCGCTATACATCAGCTATACATCCGCTATACATCCGCTATACATCCGCTATACATCAGCTATACATCCGCTATACATCAGCTATACATCCGCTATACATCAGCTATACATCAGCTATACATGAGCTATACATCCGCTATACATCAGCTATACATCAGCTATACATCCGCTATACATCCGCTATACATCAGCTATACATCAGCTATACATCCGCTATACATCAGCTATACATGAGCTATACATGAGCTATACATCCGCTATACATCCGCTATACATCAGCTATACATCCGCTATACATCCGCTATACATCAGTTATATATCCGCTATACATCCGCTATACATCCTCTATACATCAGCTATACATCCGCTATACATCCTCTATACATCAGCTATACATCAGCTATACATCAGCTATACATGAGCTATACATCCGCTATACATCAGCTATACATCAGCTATATATCCGCTATACATCCGCTATACATCCGCTATACATCAGCTATACATCCGCTATACATCAGCTATACATCAGCTATACATCAGCTATACATCCGCTATACATCCACTATACATCCGCTATACATCAGCTATACATCCGCTATACATCAGCTATACATCAGCTATACATCCGCTATACATCAGCTATACATGAGCTATACATGAGCTATACATCCGCTATACATCCGCTATACATCAGCTATACATCCGCTATACATCCGCTATACATCCGCTATACATCAGTTATACATCCGCTATACATCCGCTATACATCCTCTATACATCAGCTATACATCCGCTATACATCCTCTATACATCAGCTATACATCAGCTATACATCAGCTATACATGAGCTATACATCCGCTATATATCAGCTATACATCAGCTATATATCCGCTATACATCCGCTATACATCCGCTATACATCCGCTATACATCAGCTATACATCCGCTATACATCAGCTATACATCAGCTATACATCAGCTATACATCCGCTATACATCAGCTATACATCAGCTATACATCCGCTATACATCCGCTATACATCCGCTATACATCAGCTATACATCAGCTATACATCCGCTATACATCCACTATACATCCGCTATACATCAGCTATACATCCGCTATACATCAGCTATACATCAGCTATACATCCGCTATACATCCGCTATACATCAGCTATACATCAGCTATACATCCTCTATACATCCGCTATACATCAGCTATACATCAGCTATACATCCGCTATACATCAGCTATACATCATCTATACATCCGCTATATATCAGCAATACATCAGCTATACATCCGCTATACATCAGTTATACATCAGCTATACATCCGCTATACATCAGCTGTACATCCGCTATACATCAGCTATACATCCGCTATACATCCGCTATACATCAGCTATACATCATCTATACATCAGCTATACATCCGCTATACATCAGCTATACATCCGCTATACATCCGCTATACATCCGCTATACATCAGCTATACATCCGCTATACATCAGCTATACATCCGCTATAAATCAGCTATACATCAGCTATACATCAGCTATACATCCGCTATACATCCGCTATACATCAGCTGTACATCCGCTATACATCAGCTATACATCAGCTATACATCCGCTGTACATCCTCTATACATCAGCTATACATCATCTATACATCAGCTATACATCCGCTATACATCAGCTATACATCCGCTATACATCCGCTATACATCCGCTATACATCAGCTATACATCCGCTATACATCAGCTATACATCCGCTATACATCAGCTATACATCCGATATACATCCGCTATACATCCGCTATACATCAGCTATACATCCGCTATACATCAGCTATACATCCGCTATAAATCAGCTATACATCAGATATACATCAGCTATACATCCGCTACACATCCGTTATACATCCGCTATACATCCGCTATAGATCAGCTATACATCAGCTATACATCCGCTATACATCAGCTATACATCCGCTATACATCAGCTATACATCAGCTATACATGAGCTATACATCCGCTATAAATCAGCTATACATGAGCTATACATCCGCTATACATCCGCTATACATCAGCTATACATCAGCTATACATCCGCTATACATCCGCTATACATCCGCTATACATCCGCTATACATCAGCTATACATCAGCTATACATCAGCTATACATCCGCTATACATCCGCTATACATCAGCTATACATCAGCTATACATCAGCTATACATCCGCTATACATCAGCTATACATCAGCTATACATCCGCTATACATCCGCTATACATCAGCTATACATCCGCTATACATCAGCTATACATCCGCTATACATCCGCTATACATCAGCTATACATCAGCTATACATCATCTATACATCAGCTATACATCCGCTATACATCCGCTATACATCAGCTATACATCCGCTATACATCCGCTATACATCAGCTATACATCCGCTATACATCAGCTATACATCAGCTATACATCAGCTATACATCCGCTATACATCCGCTATACATCCGTTATACATCCGCTATACATCCGCTATACATCAGCTATACATCCGCTATACATCCGCTATACATTCGCTATACATCCGCTATACATCAGCTATACATCCGCTATACATCCGCTATACATCCGCTATACATCAGCTATACATCCGCTATACATCCGCTATACATCAGCTATACAACCGCTATACATCCGCTATACATCCGCTATACATCCGCTATACATCCGCTATACATCAGCTATACATCCGCTATACATCAGCTATACATCATCTATACATCAGCTATACATCCGCTATACATCCGCTATACATCCGCTATACATCCGCTATACATCAGCTATACATCCGCTATACATCAGCTATACATCAGCTATACATCAGCTATACATCCGCTATACATCCGCTATACATCCGCTATACATCAGCTATACATCCGCTATACATCCGCTATACATCAGATATACATCAGCTATACATCAGCTATACATCAGCTATACATCCGCTATACATCCGCTATACATCAGCTATACATCCGCTATAGATCAGCTATACATCCGATATACATCAGCTATACATCCGCTATAGATCAGCTATACAACCGCTATACATCCGCTATACATCCGCTATACATCAGCTATACATGAGCTATACATCCGCTTTACATCAGCTATACATCAGCTATACATCCGCTATACATCCGCTATACATCAGCTATACATCAGCTATACATCCGCTATACATCCGCTATACATCAGCTATACATCCGCTATACATCCGCTATACATCAGCTATACATCATCTATACATCCGCTATACATCAGCTATACATCCGCTATACATTCGCTATACATCAGTTATACATCAGCTATACATCCGCTATACATCAGCTATACATCCGCTATACATCCGCTATACATCAGCTATACATCCGCTATACATCAGCTATACATCAGCTATACATCCGCTATACATCCGCTATACATCAGCTATACATCAGCTATACATCCGCTATACATCCGCTATACATCAGCTATACATCCGCTATAGATCAGCTATACATCCGCTATACATCCGCTATACATCCGCTATACATCAGCTATACATCCGCTATACATCCGCTATACATCCTCTATACATCAGCTATACATCCGCTATACATCAGCTATACATCCGCTATACATCCGCTATACATCAGCTTTACATCCGCTATACATCAGCTATACATCAGCTATACATCAGCTATACATCCGCTATACATCAGCTATACATAAGCTATACATCAGCTATACATCCGCTATACATCCACTATACATCAGCTATACATCCGGTATACATCAGCTATACATCCGCTATACATCAGCTATACATCCGCTATACATCAGCTATACATTAGCTATACATCCGCTATACATCCGCTATACATCAGCTATACATCAGCTATACATCAGCTATACATCCGCTATACATCAGCTATACATAAGCTATACATCAGCTATACATCCGCTATACATCCACTATACATCAGCTATACATCCGGTATACATCAGCTATACATCCGCTATACATCAGCTATACATCCGCTATACATCAGCTATACATTAGCTATACATCCGCTATACATCCGCTATACATCAGCTATACATCAGCTATACATCAGCTATACATCCGCTATACATCCGCTATACATCAGCTATACATCCGCTATACATCCGCTATACATCCGCTATACATCAGCTATACATCAGCTATACATCAGCTATACATCCGCTATACATCAGCTATACATCAGCTATACATCTGCTATACATCAGCTATACATCCGCTATACATCAGCTATACATCCGCTATACATCAGCTATACATCAGCTATACATCCGCTATACATCCGCTATACATCAGCTATACATCCGCTATACATCCGCTATACATCAGCTATACATCTGCTATACATCCGCTATACATCAGCTATACATCCGCTATACATCAGCTATACATCCGCTATACATCCGCTATACATCAGCTATACATCCGCTATACATCAGCTATACATCCGCTATACATCAGCTATACATCCGCTATACATCCGCTATACATCCGCTATACATCCGCTATACATCCGCTATACATCACCTATACATCAGCTATACATCCGCTATACATCCGCTATACATCAGCTATACATCAGCTATACATCAGCTATACATCCGCTATACATCAGCTATACATCAGCTATACATCCGCTATACATCCGCTATACATCAGCTATACATCCGCTATACATCCGCTATACATCCGCTATACATCAGCTATACATCTGCTATACATCCGCTATACATTAGCTATACATCAGCTATACATCCGCTATACATCAGCTATACATCCGCTATACATCAGCTATACATCAGCTATACATCAGCTATACATCCGCTATACATCAGCTATACATCAGCTATACATCAGATATACATCAGCTTTACATCAGCTATACATCAGCTATACATCCGCTATACATCAGCTATACATCAGATATACATCAGCTATACATCAGCTATACATCCGCTATACATCCGCTATACATCAGCTATACATCCGCTATACATCCGCTATACATCAGCTATACATCAGCTATACATCAGCTATACATCCGCTATACATCAGCTATACAACCGCTATACATCCGCTATACATCAGCTATACATCCGCTATACATCCGCTATACATCCGCTATACATCCGCTATACATCAGCTATACATCATCTATACATCAGCTATACATCCGCTATACATCCGCTATACATCCGCTATGCATCCGCTATACATCAGCTATACATCCGCTATACATCCGCTATACATCCGCTATACATCCGCTATACATCCGCTATGCATCCGCTATACATCAGCTATACATCAGCTATACATCCGCTATACATCCGCTATGCATCCGCTATGCATCCGCTATACATCAGCTATACATCAGCTATACATCAGCTATACATCCGCTATACATCCGTTATACATCTGCTATACATCCGCTATACATCCGCTATACATCAGCTATACATCCGCTATACATCCGCTATACATCAGCTATACATCAGCTATACATCAGCTATACATCCGCTATACATCCGCTATACATCCGCTATACATCAGCTATACATCCGCTATAGATCAGCTATACATCCGATATACATCAGCTATACATCCGCTATAGATCAGCTATACATCCGCTATACATCCGCTATACATCCGCTATACATCAGCTATACATCCGCTATACATGAGCTATACATCCGCTTTACATCAGCTATACATCAGCTATACATCCGCTATACATCCGCTATACATCAGCTATACATCAGCTATAGATCAGCTATACATCCGATATGCATCAGCTATACATCCGCTATAGATCAGCTATACATCCGCTATACATCCGCTATACATCCGCTATACATCAGCTATACATCCGCTATACATGAGCTATACATCCGCTATACATCCGCTATACATCAGCTATACATCCGCTATACATCCGCTATACATCAGCTATACATCAGCTATACATCCGCTATACATCTGCTATACATCAGCTATACATCAGCTATACATCCGCTATACATCAGCTATACATCAGCTATACATCCGCTATAGATCAGCTATACATCCGCTATACATCCGCTATACATCCGCTATACATCAGCTATACATCCGCTATACATGAGCTATACATCCGCTATACATCCGCTATACATCAGCTATACATCCGCTATACATCCGCTATACATCAGCTATACATCATCTATACATCCGCTATACATCAGCTATACATCCGCTATACATTCGCTATACATCAGTTATACATCAGCTATACATCCGCTATACATCCGCTATACATCAGCTATACATCCGCTATACATCCGCTATACATCAGCTATACATCCGCTATACATCAGCTATACATCAGCTATACATCCGCTATACATCCGCTATACATCAGCTATACATCAGCTATACATCCGCTATACATCCGCTATACATCAGCTATACATCCGCTATAGATCAGCTATACATCCGCTATACATCCGCTATACATCCGCTATACATCAGCTATACATCCGCTATACATCCGCTATACATCAGCTATACATCAGCTATACATCCGCTATACATCAGCTATACATCCGCTATACATCCGCTATACATCAGCTATACATCATCTATACATCCGCTATACATCAGCTATACATCCGCTATACATCAGCTATACATCCGCTATACATCCGCTATACATCAGCTATACATCATCTATACATCCGCTATACATCAGCTATACATCCGCTATACATTCGCTATACATCAGTTATACATCAGCTATACATCCGCTATACATCCGCTATACATCAGCTATACATTCGCTATACATCAGTTATACATCAGCTATACATCCGCTATACATCCGCTATACATCAGCTATACATCCGCTATACATCCGCTATACATCAGCTATACATCCGCTATATATCCGCTATACATCAGCTATACATCCGCTATACATCAGCTATACATCAGCTATACATCCGCTATACATCCGCTATACATCAGCTATACATCCGCTATACATCCGCTATACATCAGTTATACATCAGCTATACATCCGATATACATCCGCTATACATCAGCTATACATCCGCTATACATCCGCTATACATCAGCTATACATCCGCTATACATCAGCTATACATCAGCTATACATCCGCTATACATCCGCTATACATCAGCTATACATCCGCTGTACATCAGCTATACATCTGCTATACATCCGCTATACATCCGCTATACATCAGCTATACATCCGCTATACATCAGCTATACATCAGCTATACATCCGCTATACATCCGCTATACATCAGCTATACACCATCTATACACCAGCTATACATCCGCTATACATCCGCTATACATCCGCTATACATCAGCTATACATCCGCTATACATCCGCTATACATCAGCTATACATCCGCTATACATCAGCTATACATCAGCTATACATCCGCTATACATCAGCTATACATCCGCTATACATCCGCTATACATCAGCTATACATCCGCTATACATCAGCTATACATCCGCTATACATCAGCTATACATCAGCTATACATCCGCTATACATCAGCTATACATCAGCTATACATCCGCTATACATCAGCTATACATCAGCTATACATCCGCTATACATTCGCTATACATCAGCTATACATCCGCTATACATCCGCTATACATCAGCTATACATCATCTATACATCCGCTATACATCAGCTATACATCCGCTATACATCCGCTATACATCAGTTATACATCAGCTATACATCCGATATACATCCGCTATACATCAGCTATACATCCGCTATACATCCGCTATACATCAGCTATACATCCGCTATACATCAGCTATACATCAGCTATACATCCGCTATACATCCGCTATACATCAGCTATACATCCGCTGTACATCAGCTATACATCTGCTATACATCCGCTATACATCCGCTATACATCAGCTATACATCACCTATACATCCGCTATACATCCGCTATACATCAGCTATACATCCGCTATACATCAGCTATACATCAGCTATACATCCGCTATACATCAGCTATACATCAGCTATACACCAGCTATACACCATCTATACATCAGCTATACATCCGCTATACATCCGCTATACATCCGCTATACATCCGCTATACATCCGCTATACATCAGCTATACATCCGCTATACATCCGCTATACATCCTCTATACATCAGCTATACATCCGCTATACATCAGCTATACATCCGCTATACATCAGCTATACATCCGCTATACATCCTCTATACATCAGCTATACATCCGCTATACATCAGCTATACATCCGCTATACATCCTCTATACATCAGCTATACATCCGCTATACATCAGCTATACATCCGCTATACATCCGCTATACATCAGCTTTACATCCGCTATACATCAGCTATACATCAGCTATACATCAGCTATACATCCGCTATACATCAGCTATACATAAGCTATACATCAGCTATACATCCGCTATACATCCACTATACATCAGCTATACATCCGGTATACATCAGCTATACATCCGCTATACATCAGCTATACATCCGCTATACATCAGCTATACATTAGCTATACATCCGCTATACATCCGCTATACATCAGCTATACATCAGCTATACATCAGCTATACATCCGCTATACATCAGCTATACATAAGCTATACATCAGCTATACATCCGCTATACATCCACTATACATCAGCTATACATCCAGTATACATCAGCTATACATCCGCTATACATCAGCTATACATCCGCTATACATCAGCTATACATTAGCGATACATCCGCTATACATCCGCTATACATCAGCTATACATCAGCTATACATCAGCTATACATCCGCTATACATCCGCTATACATCAGCTATACATCCGCTATACATCCGCTATACATCCGCTATACATCCGCTATACATCAGCTATACATCAGCTATACATCAGCTATACATCCGCTATACATCAGCTATACATCAGCTATACATCTGCTATACATCAGCTATGCATCCGCTATACATCAGCTATACATCCGCTATACATCAGCTATACATCAGCTATACATACGCTATACATCAGCTATACATCAGCTATACATCTGCTATACATCAGCTATACATCCGCTATACATCAGCTATACATCCGCTATACATCAGCTATACATCAGCTATACATCCGCTATACATCAGCTATACATCCGCTATACATCAGCTATACATCCGCTATACATCCGCTATACATCAGCTATACATCTGCTATACATCCGCTATACATCAGCTATACATCCGCTATACATCAGCTATACATCCGCTATACATCCGCTATACATCAGCTATACATCCGCTATACATCAGCTATACATCCGCTATACATCAGCTATACATCAGCTATACATCCGCTATACATCAGCTATACATCCGCTATACATCCGCTATACATCACCTATACATCAGCTATACATCCGCTATACATCAGCTATACATCAGCTATACATCCGCTATACATCCGCTATACATCAGCTATACATCCGCTATACATCCGCTATACATCCGCTATACATCAGCTATACATGCGCTATACATCCGCTATACATTAGCTATACATCAGCTATACATCCGCTATACATCAGCTATACATCCGCTATACATCAGCTATACATCAGCTATACATCAGCTATACATCCGCTATACATCAGCTATACATCAGCTATACATCAGATATACATCAGCTTTACATCAGCTATACATCAGCTATACATCCGCTATACATCAGCTATACATCAGATATACATCAGCTATACATCCGCTATACATCAGCTATACATCAGCTATACATCAGCTATACATCCGCTATACATCAGCTATACAACCGCTATACATCCGCTATACATCAGCTATACATCCGCTATACATCAGCTATACATCCGCTATACATCCGCTATACATCCGCTATACATCAGCTATACATCAGCTATACATCCGCTATACATCCGCTATACATCCGCTATGCATCCGCTATACATCAGCTATACATCCGCTATACATCCGCTATACATCCGCTATACATCAGCTATACATCAGCTATACATCCGCTATACATCCGCTATACATCCGTTATACATCCGCTATACATCCGCTATACATCCGCTATACATCAGCTATACATCCGCTATACATCCGCTATACATCCGCTATACATCCGCTATACATCAGCTATACATCCGCTATAGATCAGCTATACATCCGATATACATCAGCTATACATCCGCTATAGATCAGCTATACATCCGCTATACATCCGCTATACATCCGCTATACATCAGCTATACATCCGCTATACATGAGCTATACATCCGCTTTACATCAGCTATACATCAGCTATACATCCGCTATACATCCGCTATACATCAGCTATACATCAGCTATACATCCGCTATACATCCGCTATACATCAGCTATACATCCGCTATACATCCGCTATACATCAGCTATACATCATCTATACATCCGCTATACATCAGCTATACATCCGCTATACATTCGCTATACATCAGCTATACATCCGCTATACATCCGCTATACATCCGCTATACATCAGCTATACATCAGCTATACATCCGCTATACATCCGCTATACATCAGCTATACATCCGCTATACATCCGCTATACATCAGCTATACATCCGCTATACATCAGCTATACATCAGCTATACATCCGCTATACATCCGCTATACATCAGCTATACATCAGCTATACATCCGCTATACATCCGCTATAGATC
Organism: Phyllobates terribilis; assembly: GCF_046119375.1. Taxonomy (NCBI): domain Eukaryota; kingdom Metazoa; phylum Chordata; class Amphibia; order Anura; family Dendrobatidae; genus Phyllobates; species Phyllobates terribilis. The sequence continues at coordinate 408,769,630 of NW_027362769.1, read as the reverse complement.
AGCTATACATCCGCTATAGATCAGCTATACATCCGCTATACATCCGCTATACATCCGCTATACATCAGCTATACATCCGCTATACATCCGCTATACATCAGCTATACATCAGCTATACATCCGCTATACATCAGCTATACATCAGCTATACATCAGCTATACATCCGCTATAGATCAGCTATACATCCGCTATAGATCAGCTATACATCCGCTATACATCCGCTATACATCCGCTATACATCAGCTATACATCCGCTATACATCCGCTATACATCAGCTATACATCAGCTATACATCCGCTATACATCAGCTATACATCCGCTATACATCAGCTATACATCATCTATACATCCGCTATACATCAGCTATACATCCGCTATACATCAGCTATACATCCGCTATACATCCGCTATACATCAGCTATACATCATCTATACATCCGCTATACATCAGCTATACATCCGCTATACATTCGCTATACATCAGTTATACATCAGCTATACATCCGCTATACATCCGCTATACATCAGCTATACATTCGCTATACATCAGTTATACATCAGCTATACATCCGCTATACATCCGCTATACATCAGCTATACATCCGCTATACATCCGCTATACATCAGCTATACATCCGCTATACATCCGCTATACATCAGCTATACATCCGCTATACATCAGCTATACATCAGCTATACATCCGCTATACATCCGCTATACATCAGTTATACATCAGCTATACATCCGATATACATCCACTATACATCAGCTATACATCAGCTATACATCAGCTATACATCCGCTATACATCCGCTATACATCAGCTATACATCCGCTATACATCAGCTATACATCAGCTATACATCCGCTATACATCCGCTATACATCAGCTATACATCCGCTGTACATCAGCTATACATCTGCTATACATCCGCTATACATCCGCTATACATCAGCTATACATCAGCTATACATCCGCTATACATCCGCTATACATCAGCTATACATCCGCTATACATCAGCTATACATCAGCTATACATCCACTATACATCCGCTATACATCAGCTATACACCATCTATACACCAGCTATACATCCGCTATACATCCGCTATACATCCGCTATACATCAGCTATACATCCGCTATACATCCGCTATACATCAGCTATACATCAGCTATACATCAGCTATACATCCGCTATACATCAGCTATACATCCGCTATACATCCGCTATACATCATCTATACATCCGCTATACATCAGCTATACATCCGCTATACATTCGCTATACATCAGTTATACATCAGCTATACATCCGCTATACATCAGCTATACATCCGCTATACATCCGCTATACATCAGCTATACATCCGCTATACATCAGCTATACATCAGCTATACATCCGCTATACATCAGCTATACATCCGCTATACATCCGCTATACATCAGCTATACATCCGCAATACATCCGCTATACATCAGCTATACATCATCTATACATCCGCTATACATCAGCTATACATCCGCTATACATCAGTTATACATCAGCTATACATCCGATATACATCCGCTATACATCAGCTATACATCCGCTATACATCCGCTATACATCAGCTATACATCCGCTATACATCAGCTATACATCAGCTATACATCCGCTATACATCCGCTATACATCAGCTATACATCAGCTATACATCAGCTATACATCCGCTGTACATCAGCTATACATCTGCTATACATCCGCTATACATCCGCTATACATCAGCTATACATCACCTATACATCCGCTATACATCCGCTATACATCAGCTATACATCCGCTATACATCAGCTATACATCAGCTATACATCCGCTATACATCCGCTATACATCAGCTATACATCAGCTATACACCAGCTATACACCATCTATACATCAGCTATACATCCGCTATACATCCGCTATACATCCGCTATACATCAGCTATACATCCGCTATTCATCCGCTATACATCAGCTATACATCCGCTATACATCCGCTATACATCAGCTATACATCCGATATACATCCGCTATACATCCGCTATACATCAGCTATACATCAGTTATACATCAGCTATACATCCGATATACATCCGCTATACATCAGCTATACATCCGCTATACATCCGCTATACATCAGCTATACATCCGCTATACATCAGCTATACATCAGCTATACATCCGCTATACATCCGCTATACATCAGCTATACATCAGCTATACATCAGCTATACATCCGCTGTACATCAGCTATACATCTGCTATACATCCGCTATACATCCGCTATACATCAGCTATACATCACCTATACATCCGCTATACATCCGCTATACATCAGCTATACATCCGCTATACATCAGCTATACATCAGCTATACATCCGCTATACATCCGCTATACATCAGCTATACATCAGCTATACACCAGCTATACACCATCTATACATCAGCTATACATCCGCTATACATCCGCTATACATCCGCTATACATCAGCTATACATCCGCTATTCATCCGCTATACATCAGCTATACATCAGCTATACATCCGCTATACATCAGCTATACATCCGCTATACATCAGCTATACATCAGCTATACATCCGCTATACATCCGCTATACATCCGTTATACATCCGCTATACATCCGCTATACATCAGCTATACATCCGCTATACATCAGCTATACATCCGCTATACAACAGCTATACATCCGCTATACATCCGCTATACAACAGCTATACATCCGCTATACATCCGCTATACATCAGCTATACATCCGCTATACATCAGCTATACATCAGCTATACATCCGCTATACATCCGCTATACATCAGCTATACATCACCTATACATCAGCTATACATCCGCTGTACATCAGCTATACATCTGCTATACATCCGCTATACATCCGCTATACATCAGCTATACATCACCTATACATCCGCTATACATCCGCTATACATCAGCTATACATCAGCTATACATCAGCTATACATCCGCTATACATCCGCTATACATCAGCTATACATCAGCTATACACCAGCTATACACCATCTATACATCAGCTATACATCCGCTATACATCCGCTATACATCCGCTATACATCAGCTATACATCCGCTATTCATCCGCTATACATCAGCTATACATCAGCTATACATCCGCTATACATCAGCTATACATCCGCTATACATCAGCTATACATCAGCTATACATCCGCTATACATCCGCTATACATCCGTTATACATCCGCTATACATCCGCTATACATCAGCTATACATCCGCTATACATCCGCTATACATCAGCTATACATCCGCTATACATCAGCTATACATCCGCTATACAACAGCTATACATCCGCTATACATCCGCTATACATCCGCTATACATCAGCTATACATCAGCTATACATCAGCTATACATCCACTATACATCAGCTATACATCAGCTATACATCAGCTATACATCCGCTATACATCCGCTATACATCAGCTATACATCCGCTATACATCCGCTATACATCCTCTATACATCAGCTATACATCCGCTATACATCCGCTATACATCCGCTATACATCAGCTATACATCAGCTATACATCCGCTATACATCAGCTTTACATCCGCTATACATCAGCTATACATCAGCTATACATCAGCTATACATCCGCTATACATCAGCTATACATAAGCTATACATCAGCTATACATCCGCTATACATCCGCTATACATCCGCTATACATCAGCTATACATCCGCTATACATCAGCTATACATCCGCTATACATCAGCTATACATCCGCTATACATCAGCTATACATTAGCTATACATCCGCTATACATCCGCTAAACATCAGCTATACATCAGCTATACATCCGCTATAAATCCGCTATACATCCGCTATACATCCGCTATACATCAGCTATACATCAGCTATACATCAGCTATACATCCGCTATACATCAGCTATACATCAGCTATACATCTGCTATACATCAGCTATACATCCGCTATACATCAGCTATACATCAGCTATACATCAGCTATACATCCGCTATACATCCACTATACATCAGCTATACATCCGCTATACATCCGCTATACATCAGCTATACATCAGCTATACATCCGCTATACATCAGCTATACATCCGCTATACATCCGCTATACATCCGCTATACATCCGCTATACATCCGCTATACATCCGCTATACATCAGCTATACATCCGCTATACATCAGCTATACATCCGCTATACATCCGCTATACATCCGCTATACATCAGCTATACATCCGCTATACATCAGCTATACATCAGCTATACATCCGCTAGACATCAGCTATACATCAGCTATACATCCGCTATACATCCGCTATACATCAGCTATACATCCGCTATACATCCGCTATACATCCGCTATACATCAGCTATACATCAGCTATACATCCGCTATACATTAGCTATACATCAGCTATACATCCGCTATACATCAGCTATACATCCGCTATACATCAGCTATACATCCGCTATACATCCGCTACACATCAGCTATACATCAGCTATACATCCGCTATACATCCGCTATACATCAGCTATACATCCGCTATACATCAGCTATACATCCGCTACACATCATCTATACATCCGCTATACATCCACTATACATCCGCTATACATCAGCTATACATTAGCTATACATCAGCTATACATCATCTATACATCCGCTATACATCATCTATACATCCGCTATACATCCGCTATACATCAGCTATACATCAGCTATACATCAGCTATACATCCGCTATACATCATCTATACATCCGCTATACATCCACTATACATCCGCTATACATCAGCTATACATCCGCTATACATCTGCTATACATCCGCTATACATCAGCTATACATCAGCTATACATCAGCTATACATCCGCTATACATCAGCTATACATCCGCTATACATCCGCTATACATCAGCTATACATCAGCTATACATCCGCTATACATCAGCTATACATCAGCTATACATCAGCTATACATCCGCTATACATCAGCTATACATCCGCTATACATCCGCTATACATCAGCTATACATCAGCTATACATCAGCTATACATCCGCTATACATCAGCTATACATCAGCTATACATCCGCTATACATCAGCTATACATCCGCTATACATCCGCTATACATCCGCTATACATCAGCTATACATCAGCTATACATCCGCTATACATCAGCTATACATCCGCTATACATCCGCTATACATCCGCTATACATCCGCTATACATCAGCTTTACATCAGCTATACATCCGCTATACATCAGCTATACATCCGCTATACATCCGCTATACATCCGCTATACATCAGCTATACATCCGCTATACATCCGCTATACATCCGCTATACATCCGCTATACATCAGCTATACATCAGCTATACATCAGCTATACATCCGCTATACATCAACTATACATCAGCTATACATCAGATATACATCAGCTTTACATCAGCTATACATCAGCTATACATCAGCTATACATCCGCTATACATCAGCTTTACATCAGCTATACATCCGCTATACATCAGCTATACATCAGCTATACATCCGCTATGCATCCGCTATACATCCGCTATACATCAGCTATACATCCGCTATACATCCGCTATACATCAGCTATACATCCGCTATACATCAGCTATACATCAGCTATACATCCGCTATACATCCGCTATACATCAGCTATACATCAGTTATACATCTGCTATACATCCGCTATACATCAGCTATACATCAGTTATACATCCGCTATACATCCGCTATACATCAGCTATACATCAGTTATACATCCGCTATACATCAGCTATACATCCGCTATACATCCGCTATACATCAGCTATACATCAGCTATACATCCGCTATACATCAGCTATACATCCGCTATACATCCGCTATACATCCGCTATACATCAGCTATACATCAGTTATACATCCGCTATACATCAGCTATACATCCGCTATACATCCGCTATACATCAGCTATACATCCGCTATACATCCGCTATACATCCGCTATACATCAGCTATACATCAGCTATACATCAGCTATACATCCGCTATACATCAGCTATACATCAGCTATACATCAGCTATACATCAGCTATACATCCGCTATACATCAGCTATACATCCGCTATACATCCGCTATACATCAGCTATACATCAGCTATACATCCGCTATACATCCGCTATACATCAGCTATACATCAGATATACATCCGCTATACATCAGCTATACATCCGCTATACATCCGCTATACATCAGCTATACATCAGCTATACATGAGCTATACATCCGCTATACATCAGCTATACATCCCCTATATATCCGCTATATATCAGCTATACATCCGCTATACATCCGTTATACATCATCTATACATCCGCTATACATCAGCTATACATCAGCTATACATCAGCTATAGATCCGCTATACATCAGCTATACATCAGCTATACATCCGCTATACATCCGCTATACATCCGCTATACATCAGCTATACATCCGCTATACATCAGCTATACATCCGCTATACATCCGCTATACATCAGCTATACATCAGCTATACATCCGCTATACATCAGCTATACATCCGCTATACATCAGCTATACATCAGCTATACATCCGCTATAGATCAGCTATACATCAGCTATACATCCGCTATACATCCGCTATACATCAGCTATACATCAGCTATACATCCGCTATACATCAGCTATACATCCGCTATACATCCGCTATACATCCGCTATACATCAGCTATACATCAGTTATACATCCGCTATACATCAGCTATACATCCGCTATACATCCGCTATACATCCGCTATACATCAGCTATACATCAGCTATACATCCGCTATACATCAGCTATACATCCGCTATACATCCGCTATACATCCGCTATACATCAGCTATACATCAGTTATACATCAGCTATACATCCGCTATACATCCGCTATACATCAGCTATACATCAGCTATACATCCGCTATACATCAGCTATACATCCGCTATACATCCGCTATACATCCGCTATACATCAGCTATACATCCGCTATACATCCGCTATACATCCGCTATACATCAGCTATACATCAGCTATACATCCGCTATACATCAGCTATACATCCGCTATACATCCGCTATACATCAGCTATACATCAGCTATACATCCGCTATACATCAGCTATACATCCGCTATACATCAGCTATACATCAGCTATACATCCGCTATACATCAGCTATACATCCGCTATACATCCGCTATACATCAGCTATACATCCGCTATACATCCGCTATACATCAGCTATACATCAGTTATACATCTGCTATACATCCGCTATACATCAGCTATACATCAGCTATACATCCGCTATACATCAGCTATACATCCGCTATACATCCGCTATACATCAGCTATACATCAGCTATACATCCGCTATACATCAGCTATACATCCCCTATATATCCGCTATACATCAGCTATACATCCGCTATACATCCGCTATATATCAGCTATACATCCGCTATACATCAGCTATACATCCGCTATACATCATCTATACATCCGCTATACATCAGATATACATCCGCTATACATCAGCTATACATCAGCTATAGATCCGCTATACATCAGCTATACATCCGCTATACATCAGCTATACATCAGCTATACATCCGCTATACATCCGCTATACATCCGCTATACATCAGCTATACATCAGCTATACATCCGCTATACATCAGCTATACATCAGCTATACATCCGCTATACATCAGCTATACATCCGCTATACATCCGCTATACATCCGCTTTACATCCGCTATACATCAGCTATACATCCGCTATACATCAGCTATACATACGCTATACATCAGCTATACATCCGCTATACATCAGCTATACATCAGCTATACATCCGCTATACATCAGCTATACATCAGTTATACATCCGCTATACATCCGCTATACATCAGCTATACATCCGCTATATATCCGCTATACATCAGCTATACATCCACTATACATCATCTATATATCCGCTATACATCAGCTATACATCCGCTATACATCAGCTATACATCAGCTATAGATCCACTATACATCAGCTATACATCCGCTATACATCAGCTATACATCAGCTATACATCCGCTATACATCCGCTATACATCCGCTATACATCAGCTATACATCAGCTATACATCCGCTATACATCAGCTATACATCAGCTATACATCCGCTATACATCAGCTATACATCCGCTATACATCCGCTATACATCCGCTTTACATCCGCTATACATCAGCTATACATCCGCTATACATCAGCTATACATACGCTATACATCAGCTATACATCCGCTATACATCAGCTATACATCAGTTATACATCCGCTATACATCCGCTATACATCAGCTATACATCCGCTATATATCCGCTATACATCAGCTATACATCCACTATACATCATCTATACATCCGCTATACATCAGCTATACATCCGCTATACATCAGCTATACATCAGCTATCCATCCGCTATACATCAGCTATACATCAGCTATACATCCGCTATACATCAGCCATACATCCGCTATACATCCGCTATACATCAGCTATACATCCGCTATACATCAGCTATACATACGCTATACATCAGCTATACATCCGCTATACATCAGCCATACATCCGCTATACATCCGCTATACATCAGCTATACATCAGCTATACATCCGCTATACATCAGCTATACATCCGCTATACATCAGCTATACATCCGCTATACATCAGTTATACATCCGCTATACATCCGCGATACATCAGCTATACATCCGCTATACATCAGCTATACATCCGCTATACATCCGCTATACATCCGCTATACATCAGCTATACATATGCTATACATCCGCTATACATCCGCTATACATCATCTATACATCCGCTATACATCAGCTATACATCCGCTATACATCAGCTATCCATCCGCTATACATCAGCTATACATATGCTATACATCCGCTATACATCCGCTATACATCATCTATACATCCGCTATACATCAGCTATACATCAGCTATACATCCGCTATACATCCGCTATACATCAGCTATACATCCGCTATACATCAGCTATACATACGCTATACATCAGCTATACATCAGCTATACATCCGCTATACATCACTTATACATCCGCTATACATCAGCTATACATCCGCTATACATCAGCTATACATCCGCTATACATCCGCTATACATCCGCTATACATCAGCTATACATCCGCTATACATCACCTATACATCCGCTATACATCAGCTATACATATGCTATACATCCGCTATACATCCGCTATACATCCGCTATACATCAGCTATACATCCGCTATACATCAGCTATACATCCGCTATACATCAGCTATACATCAGCTATACATCCGCTATACATCAGCTATACGTCAGCTATACATCAGCTATACATCCGCTATACATCCGCTATACATCCGCTATATATCAGCTATACATCCGCTATACATCAGCTGTACATCCGCTATACATCCGCTATACATCAGCTATACATCAGCTATACATCCGCTATACATCAGCTATACATCAGCTATACATCCGCTATACATCCGCTATACATCAGCTATACATCCGCTATAAATCAGCTATACATCCGCTATACATCAGCTATACATCAGCTATACATCTGCTATACATCCGCTATACATCCGCTATACATCAGCTATACATCCGCTATACATCCGCTATACATCAGCTATACATCAGCTATACATCCGCTATACATCAGCTATACATCAGCTATACATCAGCTATACATCCGCTATACATCCGCTATACATCCGCTATATATCAGCTATACATCCGCTATACATCCGCTATACATCAGCTATACATCAGCTATACATCCGCTATACATCAGCTATACATCCGCTATACATCCGCTATACATCAGCTATACATCCGCTATACATCCGCTATACATCCGCTATACATCAGCTATACATCCGCTATACATCCGCTATACATCCGCTATACATCAGCTATACATCAGCTATACATCCGCTATACATCAGCTATACATCCGCTATACATCAGCTATACATCAGCTATACATCAGCTATACATCCGCTATACATCCGCTATACATCCGCTATACATCAGCTATACATCCGCTATACATCAGCTATACATCCGCTATACATCCGCTATACATCAGCTATACATCAGCTATACATCCGCTATACATCAGCTATACATCAGCTATACATCCGCTATACATCAGCTTTACATCAGCTATACATCCGCTATACATCAGCTATACATCCGCTATACATCCGCTATACATCCGCTATACATCAGCTATACATCAGCTATACATCAGCTATACATCCGCTATACATCAGCTTTACATCAGCTATACATCCGCTATACATCAGCTATACATCCGCTATACATCCGCTATACATCCGCTATACATCAGCTATACATCCGCTATACATCAGCTATACATCAGCTATACATCCGCTATACATCAGCTATACATCAGCTATACATCAGATATACATCAGCTTTACATCAGCTATACATCAGCTATACATCCGCTATACATCAGCTATACATCAGCTATACATCAGCTATACATCCGCTATACATCTGCTATACATCAGCTATACATCCGCTATACATCAGCTATACATCAGCTATACATCAGCTATACATCCGCTATACATCCGCTATACATCAGCTATACATCAGCTATACATCCGCTATACATCCGCTATACATCAGCTATACATCAGCTATACATCAGCTATACATCCGCTATACATCTGCTATACATCAGCTATACATCCGCTATACATCAACTATACATCTGCTATACATCAGCTATACATCCGCTATACATCCGCTATACATCAGCTATACATCAGCTATACATCCGCTATACATCCGCTATACATCAGCTATACATCCGCTATACATCAGCTATACATCCGCTATACATCCGCTATACATCAGCTATACATCAGCTATACATCAGCTATACATCCGCTATACATCCGCTATACATCTGCTATACATCCGCTATACATCACCTATACATCCGCTATACATCACCTATACATCCGCTATACATCCGCTATACATCAGCTATACATCAGCTATACATCCGCTATACATCCGCTATACATCAGCTATACATCCGCTATACATCACCTATACATCCGCTATACATCAGCTATACATATGCTATACATCCGCTATACATCCGCTATACATCCGCTATACATCAGCTATACATCCGCTATACATCAACTATACATCCGCTATACATCAGCTATACATCAGCTATACATCCGCTATACATCAGCTATACATCAGCTATACATCAGCTATACATCCGCTATACATCCGCTATACATCCGCTATATATCAGCTATACATCCGCTATACATCAGCTATACATCCGCTATACATCCGCTATACATCAGCTATACATCAGCTATACATCCGCTATACATCAGCTATACATCAGCTATACATCCGCTATACATCCGCTATAATCAGCTATACATCTGCTATAAATCAGCTATACATCTGCTATACATCAGCTATACATCAGCTATACATCTGCTATACATCCGCTATACATCCGCTATACATCAGCTATACATCCGCTATACATCCGCTATACATCAGCTATACATCAGCTATACATCCGCTATACATCAGCTATACATCAGCTATACATCAGCTATACATCCGCTATACATCCGCTATACATCCGCTATATATCAGCTATACATCCGCTATACATCCGCTATACATCAGCTATACATCAGCTATACATCCGCTATACATCAGCTATACATCCGCTATACATCCGCTATACATCCGCTATACATCAGCTATACATCCGCTATACATCCGCTATACATCCGCTATACATCAGCTATACATCCGCTATACATCCGCTATACATCAGCTATACATCAGCTATACATCCGCTATACATCAGCTATACATCCGCTATACATCAGCTATACATCAGCTATACATCAGCTATACATCCGCTATACATCCGCTATACATCCGCTATACATCAGCTATACATCCGCTATACATCAGCTATACATCCGCTATACATCCGCTATACATCAGCTATACATCAGCTATACATCCGCTATACATCAGCTATACATCAGCTATACATCAGCTATACATCCGCTATACATCAGCTTTACATCAGCTATACATCCGCTATACATCAGCTATACATCCGCTATACATCCGCTATACATCCGCTATACATCAGCTATACATCCACTATACATCAGCTATACATCAGCTATACATCCGCTATACATCAGCTATACATCAGCTATACATCAGATATACATCAGCTTTACATCAGCTATACATCAGCTATACATCCGCTATACATCAGCTATACATCAGCTATACATCAGCTATACATCCGCTATACATCTGCTATACATCAGCTATACATCCGCTATACATCAGCTATACATCAGCTATACATCAGCTATACATCCGCTATACATCCGCTATACATCAGCTATACATCAGCTATACATCCGCTATACATCCGCTATACATCAGCTATACATCAGCTATACATCAGCTATACATCCGCTATACATCTGCTATACATCAGCTATACATCCGCTATACATCAGCTATACATCCGCTATACATCCGCTATACATCTGCTATACATCAGCTATACATCCGCTATACATCAGCTATACATCAGCTATACATCAGCTATACATCCGCTATACATCCGCTATACATCAACTATACATCTGCTATACATCAGCTATACATCCGCTATACATCCGCTATACATCAGCTATACATCAGCTATACATCCGCTATACATCCGCTATACATCAGCTATACATCAGCTATACATCAGCTATACATCCGCTATACATCCGCTATACATCAGCTATACATCAGCTATACATCAGCTATACATCCGCTATACATCCGCTATACATCTGCTATACATCAGCTATACATCCGCTATACATCAGCTATACATCAGCTATACATCCGCTATACATCTGCTATACATCAGCTATACATCTGCTATACATCCGCTATACATCCGCTATATATCAGCTATACATCAGCTATACATCAGCTATACATCAGCTATACATCCGCTATACATCCGCTATACATCCGCTATACATCAGCTATACATCCGCTATACATCCGCTATACATCAGCTATACATCCGCTATACATCAGCTATACATCCGCTATACATCAGCTATACATCCGCTATACATCCGCTATACATCCGCTATACATCAGCTATACATCCGCTATACATCCGCTATACATCCTCTATACATCAGCTATACATCCGCTATACATCAGCTATACATCCGCTATACATCCGCTATACATCAGCTATACATCCGCTATACATCCGCTATACATCAGCTATACATCCGCTATACATCAGCTATACATCCGCTATACATCAGCTATACATCCGCTATACATCCGCTATACATCAGCTACACATCCGCTATACATCAGCTATACATCCGCTATACATCCGCTATACATCAGCTTTACATCAGCTATACATCCGCTATACATCAGCTATACATCCGCTATACATCCGCTATACATCCGCTATACATCAGCTATACATCCGCTATACATCAGCTATACATCAGCTATACATCCGCTATACATCAGCTATACATCAGCTATACATCAGATATACATCAGCTTTACATCAGCTATACATCCGCTATACATCCGCTATACATCAGCTATACATCAGCTATACATCAGCTATACATCCGCTATACATCTGCTATACATCAGCTATACATCCGCTATACATCAGCTATACATCAGCTATACATCAGCTATACATCCGCTATACATCCGCTATACATCAGCTATACATCAGCTATACATCAGCTATACATCCGCTATACATCCGCTATACATCAGCTATACATCAGCTATACATCAGCTATACATCCGCTATACATCTGCTATACATCAGCTATACATCCGCTATACATCAGCTATACATCCGCTATACATCAGCTATACATCCGCTATACATCCGCTATACATCCGCTATACATCTGCTATACATCAGCTATACATCCGCTATACATCAGCTATACATCAGCTATACATCAGCTATACATCCGCTATACATCAACTATACATCTGCTATACATCAGCTATACATCCGCTATACATCCGCTATACATCAGCTATACATCAGCTATACATCCGCTATACATCCGCTATACATCAGCTATACATCAGCTATACATCCGCTATACATCCGCTATACATCAGCTATACATCAGCTATACATCAGCTATACATCCGCTATACATCCGCTATACATCTGCTATACATCAGCTATACATCCGCTATACATCAGCTATACATCAGCTATACATCAGCTATACATCCGCTATACATCTGCTATACATCAGCTATACATCAGCTATACATCCGCTATACATCCGCTATACATCAGCTATACATCAGCTATACATCAGCTATACATCCGCTATACATCCGCTATACATCCGCTATACATCAGCTATACATCCGCTATACATCCGCTATACATCAGCTATACATCCGCTATACATCAGCTATACATCCGCTATACATCAGCTATACATCCGCTATACATCCGCTATACATCCGCTATACATCAGCTATACATCCGCTATACATCCGCTATACATCCTCTATACATCAGCTATACATCCGCTATACATCCGCTATACATCCGCTATACATCAGCTATACATCCGCTATACATCCGCTATACATCAGCTATACATCCGCTATACATCAGCTATACATCCGCTATACATCCGCTATACATCAGCTACACATCCGCTATACATCAGCTATACATCCGCTATACATCCGCTATACATCAGCTATACATCAGCTATACATCAGCTATACATCAGCTATACATCCGCTATACATCAGCTATACATCAACTATACATCCGCTATACATCAGCTATACATCCGCTATACATCCGCTATACATCCGCTATACATCAGCTATACATCCGCTATACATCAGCTATACATCAGCTATACATCCGCTATACATCAACTATACATCAGCTATACATCAGATATACATCAGCTTTACATCAGCTATACATCAGCTATACATCAGCTATACATCAGCTATACATCCGCTATACATCAGCTTTACATCAGCTATACATCCGCTATACATCAGCTATACATCAGCTATACATCCGCTATACATCCGCTATACATCCGCTATACATCAGCTATACATCCGCTATACATCAGCTATACATCAGCTATACATCAGCTATACATCCGCTATACATCAGCTATACATCAGTTATACATCTGCTATACATCCGCTATACATCAGCTATACATCAGCTATACATCCGCTATACATCCGCTATACATCAGCTATACATCCGCTATACATCCTCTATACATCAGCTATACATCCGCTATACATCCGCTATACATCCGCTATACATCAGCTATACATCCGCTATACATCCGCTATACATCAGCTATACATCCGCTATACATCAGCTATACATCCGCTATACATCCGCTATACATCAGCTACACATCCGCTATACATCAGCTATACATCCGCTATACATCCGCTATACATCAGCTATACATCAGCTATACATCAGCTATACATCAGCTATACATCCGCTATACATCAGCTATACATCAACTATACATCCGCTATACATCAGCTATACATCCGCTATACATCCGCTATACATCCGCTATACATCAGCTATACATCCGCTATACATCAGCTATACATCAGCTATACATCCGCTATACATCAACTATACATCAGCTATACATCAGATATACATCAGCTTTACATCAGCTATACATCAGCTATACATCAGCTATACATCAGCTATACATCCGCTATACATCAGCTTTACATCAGCTATACATCCGCTATACATCAGCTATACATCAGCTATACATCCGCTATACATCCGCTATACATCCGCTATACATCAGCTATACATCCGCTATACATCAGCTATACATCAGCTATACATCAGCTATACATCCGCTATACATCAGCTATACATCAGTTATACATCTGCTATACATCCGCTATACATCAGCTATACATCAGCTATACATCCGCTATACATCCGCTATACATCAGCTATACATCCGCTATACATCCGCTATACATCAGCTATACATCCCCTATATATCCGCTTTACATCAGATATACATCAGCTATACATCCGCTATACATCCGCAATATATCAGCTATACATCCGCTATACATCAGCTATACATCCGTTATACATCATCTATACATCCGCTATACATCAGCTATACATCCTCTATACATCCGCTATACATCAGCTATACATCCGCTATACATCAGCTATAGATCCGCTATACATCAGCTATACATCCGCTATACATCCGCTATACATCCGCTATACATCAGCTATACATCAGCTATACATCAGCTATACATCCGCTATACATCAGCTATACATCAGCTATACATCCGCTATACATCAGCTATACATCCGCTATACATCAGCTATACATCAGCTATACATCCGCTATACATCAGCTATACATCCGCTATACATCCGCTATACATCAGCTATACATCCGCTATACATCCGCTATACATCAGCTATACATCAGTTATACATCTGCTATACAGCCGCTATACATCAGCTATACATCAGCTATACATCCGCTATACATCCGCTATACATCAGCTATACATCCGCTATACATCCGCTATACATCAGCTATACATCAGCTATACATCCGCTATACATCAGCTATACATCCCCTATATATCCGCTATACATCAGCTATACATCCGCTATACATCCGCTATACATCCGCTATATATCAGCTATACATCAGCTATACATCCGCTATACATCATCTATACATCCGCTATACATCCGCTATACATCAGCTATACATCAGCTATACATCAGCTATAGATCCGCTATACATCAGCTATACATCCGCTATACATCAGCTATACATCAGCTATACATCCGCTATACATCCGCTATACATCAGCTATACATCAGCTATACATCCGCTATACATCAGCTATACATCAGCTATACATCCGCTATACATCCGCTATACATCCGCTTTACATCCGCTATACATCCGCTATACATCCGCTATACATCAGCTATACATACGCTATACATCCGCTATACATCCGCTATACATCAGCTATACATCAGCTATACATTCGCTATACATCAGCTATACATCAGCTATACATCCGCTATACATCAGCTATACATCAGTTATACATCCGCTATACATCCGCTATACATCCGTTATACATCAGCTATACATCCGCTATATATCCGCTATACATCAGCTATACATCCGCTATACATCAGCTATACATCCGCTATACATCAGCTATACATCAGCTATCCATCCGCTATACATCAGCTATACATCAGCTATACATCCGCTATACATCAGCTATACATCCGCTATACATCCGCTATACATCAGCTATACATCAGCTATACAACCGCTATACATCCGCTATACATCAGCTATACATCCGCTATACATCAGCTATACATACGCTATACATCAGCTATACATCAGCTATACATCCGCTATACATCAGTTATACATCCGCTATACATCAGCTATACATCCGCTATACATCAGCTATACATCAGCTATACATCCGCTATACATCAGCTATACATCAGTTATACATCCGCTATACATCCGCTATACATCCGCTATACATCAGCTATACATCCGCTATATATCCGCTATACATCATCTATACATCCGCTATACATCAGCTATACATCCGCTATACATCAGCTATACATCATCTATCCATCCGCTATACATCAGCTATACATCAGCTATACATCCGCTATACATCCGCTATACATCCGCTATACATCAGCTATACATCCGCTATACATCAGCTATACATCAGCTATACATCCGCTATACATCCGCTATACATCAGCTATACATCCGCTATACATCAGCTATACATACGCTATACATCAGCTATACATCAGCTATACATCCGCTATACATCACTTATACATCCGCTATACATCAGCTATACATCCGCTATACATCAGCTATACATCCGCTATACATCAGCTATACATCCGCTATACATCCGCTATACATCCGCTATACATCAGCTATACATCCGCTATACATCACTTATACATCCGCTATACATCAGCTATACATCCGCTATACATCAGCTATACATCCGCTATACATCAGCTATACATCCGCTATACATCCGCTATACATCCGCTATACATCAGCTATACATCCGCTATACATCCGCTATACATCAGCTATACATCCGCTATACATCAGCTATACATACGCTATACATCAGCTATACATCAGCTATACATCCGCTATACATCACTTATACATCCGCTATACATCAGCTATACATCCGCTATACATCAGCTATACATCCGCTATACATCAGCTATACATCCGCTATACATCCGCTATACATCCGCTATACATCAGCTATACATCAGCTATACATCCGCTATACATCAGCTATACATCCGCTATACATCAGCTATACATCAGCTATACATCCGCTATACATCAGCTATACATCAGCTATACATCAGCTATACATCCGCTATACATCAGCTATACATCCGCTATACATCAGCTATACATCAGCTATACATCCGCTATACATCAGCTATACATCAGCTATACATCCGCTATACATCCGCTATACATCCGCTATACATCAGCTATACATCCGCTATACATCAGCTATACATCCGCTATACATCAGCTATACATCAGCTATACATCCGCTATACATCAGCTATACATCAGCTATACATCAGCTATACATCCGCTATACATCCGCTATACATCCGCTATATATCAGCTATACATCCGCTATACATCCGCTATACATCAGCTATACATCCGCTATATATCAGCTATACATCCGCTATACATCCGCTATACATCAGCTATACATCAGCTATACATCCGCTATACATCCGCTATACATCAGCTATACATCCGCTATAAATCAGCTATACATCCGCTATACATCAGCTATACATCAGCTATACATCTGCTATACATCCGCTATACATCCGCTATACATCAGCTATACATCCGCTATACATCCGCTATACATCAGCTATACATCAGCTATACATCCGCTATACATCCGCTATACATTAGCTATACATCAGCTATACATCCGCTATACATCCGCTATACATCCGCTATACATCAGCTATACATCCGCTATACATCCGCTATACATCAGCTATACATCAGCTATACTTCCGCTATACATCCGCTATACATCCGCTATACATCCGCTATACATCAGCTATACATCCGCTATACATCAGCTATACATCAGCTATACTTCCGCTATACATCCGCTATACATCCGCTATACATCAGCTGTACATCCGCTATACATCAGCTATACATCAGTTATACATCCGCTTTACATCAGCTATACATCCGCTATACATCAGCTATACATCAGCTATACATCCGCTATACATCAGCTATACATGAGCTATACATCCGCTATACATCCGATATACATCAGCTATACATCCGCTATACATCAGCTATACATCAGCTATACATCCGCTATACATCAGCTATACATCAGCTATACATCCGCTTTACATCAGCTATACATCAGCTATACATCCGCTATACATACGCTATACATCAGCTATACATTAGCTATACATCCGCTATACATCCTCTATACATCAGCTATACATCAGCTATACATCCGCTATACATCCGCTATACATCCGCTATTCATCAGCTACACATCAGCTATACATCAGCTATACATCCGCTATACATCAGCTATATATCAGCTATACATCCGCTATACATCAGCTATACATCCTCTATACATCAGCTATACATCCGCTATACATCAGCTATACATCCGCTATACATCCGCTATACGTCAGCTATACATCCGCTATACATCAGCTATACATCAGCTATACATCAGCTATACATCCGCTATACAACAGCTATACATAAGCTATACATCAGCTATACATCCGCTATACATTCACTATACATCAGCTATACATCCGGTATACATCAGCTATACATCAGCTATACATCCGCTATACATCAGCTATACATCATCTATACATCAGCTATACATCCGCTATAAATCCGCTATACATCCGCTATACATCCGCTATACATCAGCTATACATCAGCTATACATCCGCTATACATCAGCTATACATCAGCTATACATCCGCTATACATCAGCTATACATCCGCTATACATCAGCTATACATCCGCTATACATCCGCTATACATCAGCTATACATCCGCTATACATCCGCTATACATCAGCTATACATCAGATATACATCTGCTATACATCCGCTATACATCCGCTATACATCAGCTATACATCAGCTATACATCCGCTATACATCCGCTATACATCCGCTATACATCCGCTATACATCAGCTATACATGCGCTATACATCCGCTATACATCAGCTATACATCAGCTATACATCCGCTATACATCAGCTATACATCCGCTATACATCAGCTATACATCCGCTATACATCAGCTATACATCAGCTATACATCCGCTATACATCAGCTATACATCCGCTATACATCAGCTATACATCAGCTATACATCCGCTATACATCCGCTATACATCCGCTATACATCAGCTATACATTAGCTATACATCTGCTATACATCCGCTATACATCAGCTATACATCAGCTAGACATCAGCTATACATCCGCTATACATCAGCTACACATCCGCTATACATCCGCTATACATCAGCTATACATCAGCTATACATCCGCTATACATCCGCTATACATCAGCTATACATCCGCTATACATAAGCTATACATCCGCTATACATCAGCTATACATCAGCTATACATCCGCTATACATCCGCTATACATCAGCTATACATCCGCTATACATCCGCTATACATCAGCAATACATCAGTTATACATCTGCTATACATCCGCTATACATCAGCTATACATCAGCTATACATCCGCTATACATCAGCTATACATCCGCTATACATCCGCTATACATCAGCTATACATCCGCTATACATCAGCTATACATCCCCTATATATCCGCTATACATCATCTATACATCCGCTATACATCAGCTATACATCCGCTATACATCCCCTATATATCCGCTATACATCTGCTATACATCCCCTATATATCCGCTATACATCTGCTATACATCCGCTATACATCAGCTATACATCCGCTATACATCCGCTATACATCAGCTATACATCCGCTATATATCAGCTATACATCCGCTATACATCAGCTATACATCCGTTATACATCATCTATACATCCGCTATACATCAGCTATACATCCGCTATACATCAGCTATACATCAACTTTACATCAGCTATACATCCGCTATACATCCGCTATACATCCGCTATACATCAGCTATACATCAGCTATACATCCGCTATACATCCGCTATACATCCGCTATACATCAGCTATACATCCACTATACATCAGCTATACATCAGCTATACATCCGCTATACATCCGCTATACATCAGCTATACATCCGCTATACATCCGCTATACATCAGCTATACATCAGCTATACATCCGCTATACATCAGCTATACATCCGCTATGCATCCGCTATACATCAGCTATACATCAGCTATACATCCGCTATACATCCGCTATACATCCGCTATACATCAGCTATACATCCACTATACATCAGCTATACATCAGCTATACATCCGCTATACATCCGCTATACATCAGCTATACATCCGCTATACATCCGCTATACATCAGCTATACATCAGATATACATCCGCTATAAATCCGCTATACATCAGCTATACATCAGCTATACATCCACTATACATCAGCTATACATCAGCTATACATCCGCTATACATCCGCTATACATCAGCTATACATTATCTATACATCCGCTATACGTCTGCTACACGTCATCTATACGTCAGCTATACATCCGCTATTCATCAGCTACACGTCAGCTATACGTCAGCTATACATCAGCTATAAATCCGCTATACATCCGCTATACATCAGCTATACATCAGCTATAAATCAGCTATACATCCGCTATACATCAGCTATACATCCACTATACATCAGCTATACATCAGCTATACATCCGCTATACATCCGCTATACATCAGCTATACATTATCTATACATCCGCTATACGTCTGCTACACGTCATCTATACGTCAGCTATACATCCGCTATACATCAGCTATACATCAGCTATACATCAGCTATAAATCAGCTATAGATTCGCTATACATCAGCTATACATCCACTATACATCAGCTATACATCAGCTATACATCCGCTATACATCCGCTATACATCAGCTATACATTATCTATACATCCGCTATACGTCTGCTACACGTCATCTATACATCAGCTATACATCAGCTATACATCCGCTATACATCAGCTATACATCCGCTATACATCAGCTATATATCCGCTATACGTCTGCTACACGTCAGATATACGTCAGCTATACATCCGCTATTCATCAGCTATACATCCGCTATACATCCGCTATTCATCAACTATACATCAGCTATACATCCGCTATACATCCGCTATACATCAGCTTTACATCAGCTATACATCTGCTATACATCAGCTATACATCCGCTATACATCAACTATACATCAGCTATACATCAGCTATACATCCGCTATACATCCGCTATACATCAGCTATACATCAGCTATACATCCGCTATACATCAGCTACACATCCGCTATACATCAGCTATACATCCGCTATACATCCGCTATACATCAGCTATACATCAGCTATACATCAGCTATACATCCGCTATACATCAGCTATACATCAGCTATACATCCGCTATACATCCGCTATACATCCGCTATACATCAGCTATACATCAGCTATACATCCGCTATACATCCGCTATACATCCGCTATACATCAGCTATACATCAGCTATACATCCGCTATACATCAGCTATACATCCCCTATATATCCGCTATACATCAGCTATACATCCGCTATACATCCGCTATATATCAGCTATACATCCGCTATACATCAGCTATACATCCGCTATACATCATCTATACATCCGCTATACATCAGCTATACATCCGCTATACATCAGCTATAGATCCGCTATACATCAGCTATACATCAGCTATACATCCGATATACATCAGCTATACATCAGCTATACATCCGCTATACATCAGCTATACATCCGCTATACATCATCTATACATCCGCTATACATCCGCTATACATCAGCTATACATCAGCTATACATCCGCTATACATCAGCTATACATCAGCTATACATCCGCTATACATCAGCTATACATCCGCTATACATCCACTATACATCAGCTATACATCCGCTATACATCCGCTATACATCAGCTATACATCAGCTCTACATCCGCTATACATCAGCTATACATCCGCTATACATCCGCTATACATCAGCTATACATCCGCTATACATCAGCTATACATCAGCTACACATCAGCTTTACATTCGCTATACATCCGCTATACATCCGCTATACATCCGCTATACATCCGCTATACATCAGCTATACATCCGCTATACATCCGCTATACATCCGCTATACATCCGCTTTACATCCGCTATACATCAGCTATACATCAGCTATACATCCGCTATACATCCGCTTTACATCCGCTATACATCAGCTATACATCAGCTATACATCCGCTATACATCAGCTATACATCAGCTATACATCAGCTATACATCCGCTATACATCAGCTATACATCAGCTATACATCCGCTATACATCAGCTATACATCAGCTATACATCAGCTATACATCCGCTATACATCCGCTATACATCAGCTATACATCAGCTATACATCCGCTATACATCAGCTATACATCAGCTATACATCCGCTATACATCCGCTATACATACGCTTTACATCCGCTATACATCAGCTATACATCCGCTATACATCAGCTATACATACGCTATACATCAGCTATACATCCGCTATACATCAGCTATACATCAGCTATACATCCGCTATATATCCGCTATACATCAGCTATACATCCGCTATACATCAGCTATACATCAGCTATACATCCGCTATACATCCGCTATACATCCACTATACATCAGCTATACATCAGCTATACATCCGCTATACATCCGCTATACATCCGCTATACATCAGCTATACATCAGCTATACATCCGCTATACATCCGCTATACATACGCTTTACATCCGCTATACATCAGCTATACATCCGCTATACATCAGCTATACATACGCTATACATCAGCTATACATCCGCTATACATCAGCTATACATCAGCTATACATCCGCTATACATCCGCTATACATCAGCTATACATCAGCTATACATCCGCTATACATCCGCTATACATACGCTTTACATCCGCTATACATCAGCTATACATCCGCTATACATCAGCTATACATACGCTATACATCAGCTATACATCCGCTATACATCAGCTATACATCAGCTATACATCCGCTATATATCCGCTATACATCCGCTATACATCCGCTATACATCAGCTATACATCCGCTATATATCCGCTATACATCAGCTATACATCCGCTATACATCATCTATACATCCGCTATACATCCGCTATACATCATCTATGCATCCGCTATACATCCGCTGTACATCCGCTATACATCAGCTATACATCCGCTATACATCCGCTATACATCCGCTATACATCAGCTATACATCAGCTATACATCCGCTATACATCCGCTATACATCAGCTATACATCCGCTATACATCAGCTATACATACGCTATACATCAGCTATACATCAGCTATACATCCGCTATACATCAGCTATACATCCGCTATACATCCGCTATACATCAGCTATACATCCGCTATACATCAGCTATACATCCGCTATACATCAGCTATACATCAGCTATACATCCGCTATACATCAGCTATACATCAGCTATACATCAGCTATACATCAGCTATACATCCGCTATATATCAGCTATACATCCGCTATACATCCGCTATACATCAGCTATACTTTATCGAAGTGCCATAATTTAGCAAAGTGCCCTGGCAGTTAGAAAATGGCAGTTGGACAGGGCAGGAGACAGGTAAGACATGCAAGACAATTAAACAAACTTGCTTCCAGGTCATCTTTTTGGCAAACAGTATTCACCATTTGTATCTGTGCCATTTATACTCTGGTTGCTACAATCATCCACATTCACCGTTCTCCCACAAATGCGGCACACTTCATCCATATTAATCCCTCACTCCTCTCTTCTCCTATGTACAGTTGTCATGCTCTCTTCACAATGTTATACCACGCAGATCCATTCATTCCCACCATACAACGCAGGAAACGCTCTCACAAATCACTCAATCATCTGCTCACTCTCTGTATCTTCCTTCTATTAGTCGCAGGTGATATTTCTCCCAACCCAGGACCCTCCAGTAATAATAACACTAACTCTTTCCCTGTTACATTCAGAAACCCTGCTAATCTCATTAATATTCCCTGCATATCTTCTGTCTCATTCAACTGTGCCCTTTGGAATGCACGCTCAGCTTGTAATAAACTCTCTTACATCCATGACTTTTTCCTCTCTAATTCCCTCAACCTTCTGGCTCTCACTGAAACCTGGATCCAGCAGTCGGACACCACTGCCGCTGCAACTCTCTCCTATGGTGGCCTACATTTCTCTCATACCCCGCGACCTGACAACAGATCAGGTGGAGGTGTTGGTCTGCTTCTTTCAACAAAATGTACTTTTCAGGTTATCCCCCCTGTACCCTCCCTTATCTTCCCGTCCTTTGAGGCCCACACAGTCAGACTCTACCGGCCCTTCTCCCTGCGAGTGGCGGTTGTCTATCGCCCCCCAGGTCCCCCCCGTCAATTCCTGGATCACTTTGCTGCCTGGCTTACAAATTTTCTATCCTGCGACATCCCCACGATAATCATGGGAGACTTTAACATCCCAATTGGCGATCCTCTTTCCCCATCTGCCACGCATCTTTTATCATTAACCTCCTCCTTCGGCCTTTCACAGCTTGCTAATTCTCCTACACATGAGGACGGGAACACATTGGACCTGATCTTCTCCCGGCTTTGCTCAGTACATGACTTTACTAACTCTCCCCTTCCACTCTCTGACCATAATCTTCTTTCATTCTCTGTCAAGAACTGTGACTCTACTCAAGACACTCCCACCGTCCACACTTATAGAAATTTACGCGCCATTAACACCCAGAAATTTATAAAAAGGTTGCAATCATCATTGGCCCCAATCTCCTCCCTCTCATGTCCCGAATCTGCATTGAAGCATTATAACAAAATAATGCTATGCGCCCTGGATGAAGCCGCACCTCCTACACAAAGAACAATTCGGCATAGACGGCGACAACCCTGGCACACGCCTCAAACACGTCTTCTCCAGCGGTGCTCCAGGTGCGCTGAACGGCTGTGGAGAAAATCAAATCTGCCCGAAGATTTCCTCCACTATAAATTTATGCTGAAAACATATAACTCTGCCCTTCACCTCTCCAAACAAACCTACTTTAACAACCTCATCATCTCACTTTCCAATAATCCTAAACGACTCTTTGACACGTTTCATTCTCTCCTCAATCAAACAGCACAGGCCCCGACCACCGACCTCAGCGCTGACGATCTGGCTAACTATTTCAAAGAAAAAATTGACCATATCCGACAGGAAATTTTCTCCCAATCCCCAAATGTTATGCATGCTCCCCCCCGCCACATTGTATCTTGCTCATTTTCTGACTTCGAACCAGTCACGGAAGATGAAGTGATCAGGCTCCTTGCATCTTCTCGCCCTACCACCTGCACCAGCGACCCTATTCCCTCACATCTCCTTCAGTCCCTTGCTCCAGCTGTCACCTCTCACCTAACTAAAATTTTCAACCTTTCCCTCTCATCTGGTATCTTTCCCTCTTCTTTTAAACACGCCAGCATACAACCATTACTTAAAAAACCATCCCTCGACCAGAACTGCACGGCCAACTACAGACCTGTTTCCAATCTTCCCTTTATCTCTAAACTCCTGGAACGCCTGGTCCACTCCCGTCTAATCCGCTATCTCTCAGACAACTCTCTTCTTGACCCTTTACAATCTGGTTTCCGCTCTTTACATTCTACTGAAACTGCCCTCACTAAAGTCTCTAATGATCTACTAACAGCTAAATCTAATGGTCACTGCTCCCTGATCTCCTGGATCTCTGCAGCATTCGACACTGTGGATCACCAGCTCCTCCTCACTATGCTCCGCACTATTGGCCTCAAGGACACGGTTCTCTCCTGGTTCTCCTCCTATCTCTCTGACCGCTCCTTCTCTGTGTCTTTTGCAGGCTCCTCCTCCTCCCTACTTCCTCTTACTGTCGGGGTTCCTCAAGGATCAGTCCTAGGCCCCCTTCTTTTCTCCTTATACACCGCTCCTATTGGACAAACAATCAGTAGATTCGGTTTTCAGTACCATCTCTATGCTGATGACACCCAATTATACACCTCTGCTCCGGACATCACCCCTGCATTACTACAAAAGACCAGTGATTGTCTTTCTGCTGTGTCTAACATTATGTCCTCCCTCTACCTAAAACTGAATCTGTCAAAAACTGAACTCCTCGTCTTCCCTCCCTCCATTAATCTACCTGTGCCCGATATTGCTATCTCCGTTTGTGGCTCAACCATTACTCCCCAGCTACAAGCCCGCTGTCTTGGGGTCATTTTTGATTCAGATCTTTCTTTCACTCCTCACATCAAATCACTCGCTCGTTCATGTCATCTACACCTCAAAAACATCTCAAGAATCAGGACTTTTCTCACCTTTGACTCGGCAAAAACTCTTACTGTCGCTCTTATTCATTCTTGTCTTGACTATTGCAACGCTCTACTAATCGGTCTCCCTCTTACTAAACTCTCCCCTCTCCAATCCGTCCTGAACGCAGCAGCCAGGATCATATTCCTCGCCAACCGCTACTCAGATGCCTCTTCCCTGTGCCAGTCATTGCATTGGTTGCCCATCCAATATAGAGTTCGTTTTAAACTTATCACGCTTACCCACAAAGCGCTCCATGCTTCAGTACCCCCCTACATCTCCTCCCTTGTCTCAGTCTACCACCCTACACGTGCCCTCCGTTCTGCAAATGACTTGAAACTAAAATCCTCCATAATCCGAACTTCCCACTCCCGTCTCCAAGATTTCTCGCGTGCTGCGCCAATTCTCTGGAATGCACTACCCAGGACAGTTCGATTAATTCCCAATACCCACAGTTTCAAGCGAACCCTAAAAACACATTTCTTTAGACTGGCGTATCACCTAAACACACTCTGTCCATCCCAGCTTTCCCCCATATTAAAATCTTCTTCAACTTCGGGTTCAAACCAACCATGCACATAAAAGCCTCTGTCAGGACTGCACACATACTGGCTGGCGACCAGTCCA
Source organism: Phyllobates terribilis (assembly GCF_046119375.1). Taxonomy (NCBI): domain Eukaryota; kingdom Metazoa; phylum Chordata; class Amphibia; order Anura; family Dendrobatidae; genus Phyllobates; species Phyllobates terribilis. The sequence continues at coordinate 408,740,756 of NW_027362769.1, read as the reverse complement.
TGTATTATAATTTATCCTATTCAGTATATCAAGGCTGCATTATACAATATATGTACTTTTTACCTTTTGTGTCTCCCCCACTTCCTCATAGACTGTAAGCTCGCGAGCAGCCGGACCCTCACTCCGTTCGATATGAGATATGCTTATTCTGTATTGTCTGTATATGCCCCCCCTAAAATTTGTAAAGTGCTGCGGAATATGTTGGCGCTATAAAAAATAAACTATTATTATTATTATTATTATTATACATCAGCTATAAATCAGCTATACATCAGCTATACATCCGCTATACATCAGCTATACATCTGCTATACATCCGCTATACATCAGCTATACATCCGCTATACATCCGCTATACATCAGCTATACATATGCTACACATCTGCTATACATCCGCTATACATCCGCTATACATCAGCTATACATCCGCTATACATCAGCTATACATCCGCTATACATCCGCTATACATCAGCTATACATCAGCTATATATCAGCTATACATCCGCTATACATCAGCTATACATCAGCTATACGTCCGCTATACATCCGCTATACATCAGCTATACATCAACTATACATCCGCTATACATCAGCTATACATCCGCTATACATCCGCTATACATCAGCTATACATCCGCTATAAATCAGCTATACATCAGCTATACATCCGCTATACATCAGCTATACATCCGCTATACATCCGCTATACATCCGCTATACATCAGCTATACATCAGCTATACATCCGCTATACATCCGCTATACATCCGCTATACATCAGCTATACATCAGCTATACATCCGCTATACATCAGCTATACATCCGCTATACATCCGCTATACATCAGCTATACATCCGCTATACATCAGCTATACATCCGCTATACATCAGCTATACATCAGCTATACATCAGTTATACATCCGCTATACATCAGCTATACATCCGCTATACATCCGCTATACATCAGCTATACATCCGCTATACATCCGCTATACATCCGCTATACATCCGCTATACATCAGCTATACATCAGCTATACATCAGTTATACATCCGCTATACATCAGCTATACATCAGCTATACATCCGCTATACATCAGCTATACATCTGCTATACATCCGCTATACATCAGCTATACATCAGCTATACATCCGCTATACATCAGCTATACATCAGCTATACATCCGCTATACATCAGCTATACATCAGCTATACATCCGCTATACATACGCTATACATCAGCTATACATCCGCTATACATCCGCTATACATCAGCTATACATCCGCTATACATCCGCTATACATCAGCTATACATCAGCTATACATCCGCTATACATCCGCTATACATCAGCTATACATCAGCTATACATCCGCTATACATCCGCTATACATCAGCTATACATCCGCTATACATCCTCTATACATCAGCTATACATCAGCTATACATCCGCTATACATCCGCTATACATCAGCTATACATCCGCTATACATCATCTATACATCCGCTATACATCATCTATACATCAGCTATACATCAGCTGTACATCCGCTATACATCCGCTATTCATCAGCTACACATCAGCTATACATCAGCTATACATCCGCTATACATCAGCTATATATCAGCTATACATCCGCTATACATCCGCTATACATCCGCTATACATCCGCTATACATCAGCTATACATCCAATATACATCCGCTATACGTCAGCTACACGTCAGCTATACATCCGCTATACATCAGCTATACATCCGCTATTCATCAGCTATACATCCGCTATACATCAGCTATACATCAGCTATACATCAGCTATACATCAGCTATACATCCGCTATACATCAGCTATACATCAGCTATACATCCGCTATACATCAGCTATACATCCGCTATACATCAGCTATACATCCGCTATACATCCACTATACATCAGCTATACATCCGCTATACATCCGCTATACATCAGCTATACATCAGCTCTACATCCGCTATACATCAGCTATACATCCGCTATACATCCGCTATACATCAGCTATACATCCAATATACATCCGCTATACGTCAGCTACACGTCAGCTATACATCCGCTATACATGAGCTATACATCCGCTATTCATCAGCTATACATCCGCTATACATCAGCTATACATCAGCTATACATCAGCTATACATCAGCTATACATCCGCTATACATCAGCTATACATCAGCTATACATCCGCTATACATCAGCTATACATCCGCTATACATCAGCTATACATCAGCTATACATCAGCTATCATCCGCTATACATCAGCTATACATCCGCTATACATCAGCTATACATCCGCTATTCATCAGCTACACATCAGCTATACATCAGCTATACATCCGCTATACATCACCTATACATCCGCTATACATCAGCTATACATCCGCTATTCATCAGCTACACATCAGCTATACATCAGCTATAAATCCGCTATACATCCGCTATACATCAGCTATACATCAGCTATACATCCGCTATACATCCGCTATACATCAGCTATACATCAGCTATACATCCGCTATACATCCGCTATACATCAGCTATATATCCGCTATACATCCGCTATACATCAGCTATACATCAGCTATACATCCACTATACATCAGCTATACATCAGCTATACATCCGCTATACATCCGCTATACATCAGCTATACATCCGCTATACATCCGCTATACATCAGCTATACATCAGCTATACATCCGCTATACATCCGCTATACATCAGCTATACATCAGCTATACATCAGCTATACATCCGCTATACATCCGCTATACATCAGCTATACATCCGCTATAAATCCGCTATACATCAGCTATACATCAGCTATACATCAGCTATAAATCAGCTATACATCCGCTATACATCAGCTATACATCCACTATACATCAGCTATACATCAGCTATACATCCGCTATACATCAGCTATACATCAGTTATACATCAGCTATACATCCGCTATACATCCGCTATACATCAGCTATACATCCGCTATACATCCGCTATACATCAGCTATACATCAGCTATACATCCGCTATACATCAGCTATACATCCGCTATACGTCTGCTACACGTCAGATATACGTCAGCTATACATCCGCTATTCATCAGCTATACATCAACTATACATCAGCTATACATCCGCTATACATCCGCTATACATCAGCTATACATCCGCTATACATCCGCTATACATCCGCTATACATCAGCTATACATCAGCTATACATCCGCTATACATCAGCTATACATCAGCTACACATCAGCTATACATCAGCTATACATCCGCTATACATCCGCTATACATCAGCTTTACATCAGCTATACATCTGCTATACATCCGCTATACATCAGCTATACATCAGCTATACATCAGCTATACATCATCTATACATCAGCTATACATTCGCTATACATCAGCTATACATCCGCTATACATCAGCTATACATCAGCTATACATCCGCTATACATCCGCTATACATCAGCTATACATCAGCTATACATCAGCTATACATCCGCTATATATCCGCTATACATCCGCTATACATCAGATATACATCAGCTATACATCCGCTATACATCAGCTATACATCCGCTATACATCAGATATACATCAGCTATACATCAGCTATACATCAGCTATACATCAGCTATACATCCGCTATACATACGCTATACATCCGCTATACATCAGCTATACATCCGCTATACATCAGCTACACATCAGCTATACATCCGCTATACATGAGCTATACATCAGCTATACATCAGCTACACATCAGCTATACATCCGCTATACATACGCTATACATCCGCTATACATCAGCTATACATCAGCTATACATCCACTATACATCAGCTATACATCCGCTATACATCAGATATACATCAGCTATACATCAGCTATACATCCGCTATACATCCGCTATACATCCGCTATACATCAGCTATACATCAGCTATACATCCGCTATACATCCGCTATACATCATCTATACATCCGCTATACATCAGCTATACATCCTCTATACATCAGCTATACATCCGCTACACATCAGCTATACATCCACTATACATCAGCTATACATCAGCTATACATCTGCTATACATCAGCTATACATCAGCTATATATCCTCTATACATCAGCTATACATCCGCTACACATCAGCTATACATCCTCTATACATCAGCTATACATCCGCTATACATCAGCTATACATCAGCTATACATCCTCTATACATCAGCTATACATCCGCTATACATCAGCTATATATCCTCTATACATCAGCTATACATCCGCTACACATCAGCTATACATCAGCTATACATCAGCTACACATCCACTATACATCAGCTATACATCAGCTTTACATCCTCTATAGATCAGCTATACATCCGCTATACATCAGCTATACATCCACTATACATCCTCTATACATCAGATATATATCAGCTATACATCCGCTATACATCAGATATACATCAGCTATACATCATCTATACATCCGCTATACATCAGCTATACATCAGCTATACATCCGCTATACATCCGCTATACATCAGCTATACATCAGCTATACATCCGCTATACATAAGCTATACATCAGCTATACATCCGCTATACATCCGCTATACATCAGCTATACATCAGCTATACATCCGCTATACATCCTCTATACATCAGATATATATCAGCTATACATCCGCTATACATCAGCTATACATCAGATATACATCAGCTATACATCCGCTATACATCCGCTATACATCCGCTATACATCAGCTATACATCCGCTATACATCCGCTATACATCCGCTGTACATCAGCTGTACATCCGCTATACATCCGCTATACATCCGCTATACATCCGCTATACATCCGCTATACATCAGCTATACATCAGCTATACATCCGCTATACATCCGCTATACATCCGCTATACATCCGCTGTACATCAGCTGTACATCCGCTATACATCAGCTATACATCCGCTATACATCCGCTATACATCCGCTATACATCAGCTATACATCAGCTATACATCAGCCATACATCAGCCATACATCAGCTATACATCCGCTATACATCCGCTATACATCCGCTATACATCCGCTATACATCAGCTGTACATCCGCTATACATCAGCTATACATCAGCTATACATCCGCTATACATCAGCTGTACATCCGCTATACATCCGCTATACATCCGCTATACATCCGCTATACATCAGCTATACATCCGCTATACATCCGCTATACATCCGCTATACATCCGCTATACATCAGCTATACATCAGCTATACATCCGCTATACATCAGCTATACATCCGCTATACATCCGCTATACATCTGCTATACATCCGCTATACATCAGCTATACATCCGCTATACATCAGCTATACATCAGCTATCCATCCGCTATACATCAGCTATACATCAGCTATACATACGCTATACATCAGCTATACATCCGCTATACATCCGCTATACATCTGCTATACATCCGCTATACATCAGCTATACATCCGCTATACATCAGCTATACATCAGCTATCCATCCGCTATACATCAGCTATACATCAGCTATACATACGCTATACATCAGCTATACATCCGCTATACATCCGCTATACATCAGCTATACATCAGCTATACATCAGCTATACATCAGCTATACATCCGCTATACATCCGCTATACATCAGCTATACATCCGCTATACATCCGCTATACATCCGCTATACATCCGCTATACATCCGCTGTACATCAGCTGTACATCCGCTATACATCCGCTATACATCCGCTATACATCAGCTATACATCCGCTATACATCAGCTATACATCCGCTATACATCCGCTGTACATCAGCTATACATCAGCTATACATCAGCTATACATCCGCTATACATCAGCTATACATCAGCTATACATCAGCTATACATCCGCTATACATCAGCTATACATCAGCTATACATCCGCTATACATCAGCTATACATCAGCTATACATCCGCTATACATCCGCTATACATCAGCTATACATCAGCTATACATCCGCTATACATCCGCTATACATCAGCTATACATCAGATATACATCCGCTATACATAAGCTATACATCCTCTATACATCCGCTATACATCAGCTATACATCCGCTATACATCCGCTATACATCCGCTATACATCAGCTATACATCAGCTATACATCCGCTATACATCAGCTATACATCCGCTATACATCCGCTATACATCAGCTATACATCAGCCATACATCCGCTGTACATCAGCTATACATCCGATATACATCCGCTATACATCAGCTATACATCTGCTATACATCAGCCATACATCAGCTATACATCAGCTATACATCCTCTATACATCAGCTATACATCAGCTATACATCCGCTATACATCAGCTATACATCACCTATACATCAGCTATACATCCTCTATACATCCGCTATACATCAGCCATACATCAGCTATACATCAGCTATACATCCGCTATACATCAGCTATACATCAGCTATACATCCGCTATACATCAGCTATACATCCGATATACATCCGCTATACATCAGCTATACATCCGCTATACATCAGCCATACATCAGCCATACATCAGCTATACATCCGCTATACATCCTCTATACATCAGCTATACATCAGCTATACATCCGCTATACATCAGCTATACATCCGCTATACATCAGCCATACATCAGCCATACATCCGCTATACATCCGCTATACATCCTCTATACATCAGCTATACATCAGCTATACATCCGCTATACATCAGCTATACATCCGCTATACATCAGCTATACATCCTCTATACATCAGCTATACATCAGCTATACATCCTCTATACATCAGCTATACATCAGCTATACATCCGCTATACATCAGCTATACATCACCTATACATCAGCTATACATCCGCTATACATCCGCTATACATCAGCTATACATCAGCCATACATCAGCCATACATCAGCTATACATCAGCTATACATCCTCTATACATCAGCTATACATCCGATACACATCAGCTATACATCCGCTATACATCAGCTATACATCAGCTATACAACCGCTATACATCAGCTATACATCAGCTATACATCCGCTATACATCCGCTATACATCAGCTATACATCCGCTATACATCAGCTATACATCAGCTATACATCCGCTATACATCAGCTATACATCCGCTATACATCAGCTATACATCAGCTATAGATCCGCTATACATCCGCTATACATCAGCTATACATCAGCTATACATCCGATATACATCCGCTATACATCAGCTATACATCAGCTATACATCCGCTATACATCCGCTATACATCAGCTATACATCAGCTATACATCCGATATACATCCGCTATACATCAGCTATACATCAGCTATACATCAGCTATACATCCGCTATACATCAGCTATACATCCGCTATACATCAGCTATACATCAGCTATACATCAGCTATACATCCGCTATACATCAGCTATACATCCGCTATACATCCGCTATACATCCGCTATTCATCAGCTATACATCAGCTATACATCAGCTATACATCCGCTATATATCCGCTATACATCCGCTATACATCAGATATACATCAGCTATACATCCGCTATACATCAGCTATACATCCGCTATACATCCGCTATACATCCGCTATACATCAGCTATACATCAGCTATACATCCGATATACATCCGCTATACATCAGCTATACATCAGCTATACATCATCTATACATCAGCTATACATCCGCTATACATCAGCTATACATCAGCTATACATCAGCTATACATCCGCTATACATCAGCTATACATCCGCTATACATCCGCTATACATCCGCTATACATCAGCTATACATCAGCTATACATCAGCTATACATCCGCTATATATCCGCTATACATCCGCTATACATCAGATATACATCAGCTATACAGCCGCTATACATCAGATATACATCAGCTATACATCCGCTATACATCAGCTATACATCAGCTATACATCAGCTATACATCAGCTATACATCAGCTACACATCAGCTATACATCCGCTATACATCAGCTATACATCAGCTATACATCAGCTACACATCCACTATACATCAGCTTTACATCCTCTATAGATCAGCTATACATCCGCTATACATCAGCTATACATCAGATATACATCAGCTATACATCAGCTATACATCCGCTATACATCCGCTATACATCAGCTATACATCAGCTATACATCAGCTATACATCCGCTATACATCAGCTATACATCCGCTATACATAAGCTATATATCCGCTATACATCCGCTATACATCCGCTATGCATCAGCTATACATCCGCTATACATCCGCTATACATCCGCTATACATCAGCTGTACATCCGCTATACATCCGCTATACATCCGCTATACATCAGCTGTACATCCGCTATACATCAGCTATACATCCGCTATACATCCGCTATACATCCGCTATACATCAGCTATACATCCGCTATACATCCGCTATACATCCGCTATACATCAGCTGTACATCCGCTATACATCCGCTATACATCCGCTATACATCCGCTATACATCAGCTATACATCAGCTATACATCCGCTATACATCAGCTATACATCCGCTATACATCCGCTATACATCAGCTATACATCCGCTATACATCCGCTATACATCAGCTATACATCAGCTATACATCCGCTATACATCCGCTATACATCAGCTATACATCAGCTATACATCAGCTATACATCCGCTATACATCCGCTATACATCAGCTATACATCCGCTATAAATCCGCTATACATCAGCTATACATCAGCTATACATCAGCTATAAATCAGCTATACATCCGCTATACATCAGCTATACATCCACTATACATCAGCTATACATCAGCTATACATCCGCTATACATCCGCTATACATCAGCTATACATTATCTATACATCCGCTATACGTCTGCTACACGTCATCTATACGTCAGCTATACATCCGCTATACATCAGCTATACATCAGTTATACATCAGCTATACATCCGCTATACATCCGCTATACATCAGCTATACATCCGCTATACATCCGCTATACATCAGCTATACATCAGCTATACATCCGCTATACATCAGCTATACATCCGCTATACGTCTGCTACACGTCAGATATACGTCAGCTATACATCCGCTATTCATCAGCTATACATCAACTATACATCAGCTATACATCCGCTATACATCCGCTATACATCAGCTATACATCCGCTATACATCCGCTATACATCCGCTATACATCAGCTATACATCAGCTATACATCCGCTATACATCAGCTATACATCAGCTACACATCAGCTATACATCAGCTATACATCCGCTATACATCAGCTTTACATCAGCTATACATCTGCTATACATCCGCTATACATCAGCTATACATCAGCTATACATCAGCTATACATCATCTATACATCAGCTATACATTCGCTATACATCAGCTATACATCCGCTATACATCAGCTATACATCAGCTATACATCCGCTATACATCCGCTATACATCAGCTATACATCAGCTATACATCAGCTATACATCCGCTATACATCAGCTATACATCCGCTATACATCAGATATACATCAGCTATACATCAGCTATACATCAGCTATACATCAGCTATACATCCGCTATACATACGCTATACATCCGCTATACATCAGCTATACATCCGCTATACATCAGCTACACATCAGCTATACATCCGCTATACATGAGCTATACATCAGCTATACATCAGCTACACATCAGCTATACATCCGCTATACATACGCTATACATCCGCTATACATCAGCTATACATCAGCTATACATCCACTATACATCAGCTATACATCCGCTATACATCAGATATACATCAGCTATACATCAGCTATACATCCGCTATACATCCGCTATACATCCGCTATACATCAGCTATACATCAGCTATACATCCGCTATACATCCGCTATACATCATCTATACATCCGCTATACATCAGCTATACATCCTCTATACATCAGCTATACATCCGCTACACATCAGCTATACATCCACTATACATCAGCTATACATCAGCTATACATCTGCTATACATCAGCTATACATCAGCTATATATCCTCTATACATCAGCTATACATCCGCTACACATCAGCTATACATCCTCTATACATCAGCTATACATCCGCTATACATCAGCTATACATCAGCTATACATCCTCTATACATCAGCTATACATCCGCTATACATCAGCTATATATCCTCTATACATCAGCTATACATCCGCTACACATCAGCTATACATCAGCTATACATCAGCTACACATCCACTATACATCAGCTATACATCAGCTTTACATCCTCTATAGATCAGCTATACATCCGCTATACATCAGCTATACATCCACTATACATCCTCTATACATCAGATATATATCAGCTATACATCCGCTATACATCAGATATACATCAGCTATACATCAGCTATACATTCGCTATACATCCGCTATACATCAGCTATACATCAGCTATACATCCGCTATACATCCGCTATACATCAGCTATACATCCGCTATACATAAGCTATACATCAGCTATACATCCGCTATACATCCGCTATACATCAGCTATACATCAGCTATACATCCGCTATACATCCTCTATACATCAGATATATATCAGCTATACATCCGCTATACATCAGCTATACATCAGATATACATCAGCTATACATCCGCTATACATCCGCTATACATCCGCTATACATCAGCTATACATCCGCTATACATCCGCTATACATCCGCTGTACATCAGCTGTACATCCGCTATACATCCGCTATACATCCGCTATACATCCGCTATACATCCGCTATACATCAGCTATACATCAGCTATACATCCGCTATACATCCGCTATACATCCGCTATACATCCGCTGTACATCAGCTGTACATCCGCTATACATCAGCTATACATCCGCTATACATCCGCTATACATCCGCTATACATCAGCTATACATCAGCTATACATCAGCCATACATCAGCCATACATCAGCTATACATCCGCTATACATCCGCTATACATCCGCTATACATCCGCTATACATCAGCTGTACATCCGCTATACATCAGCTATACATCAGCTATACATCCGCTATACATCAGCTGTACATCCGCTATACATCCGCTATACATCCGCTATACATCCGCTATACATCAGCTATACATCCGCTATACATCCGCTATACATCCGCTATACATCCGCTATACATCAGCTATACATCAGCTATACATCCGCTATACATCAGCTATACATCCGCTATACATCCGCTATACATCCGCTATACATCCGCTATACATCAGCTATACATCCGCTATACATCAGCTATACATCAGCTATCCATCCGCTATACATCAGCTATACATCAGCTATACATACGCTATACATCAGCTATACATCCGCTATACATCCGCTATACATCTGCTATACATCCGCTATACATCAGCTATACATCCGCTATACATCAGCTATACATCAGCTATCCATCCGCTATACATCAGCTATACATCAGCTATACATACGCTATACATCAGCTATACATCCGCTATACATCCGCTATACATCAGCTATACATCAGCTATACATCAGCTATACATCAGCTATACATCCGCTATACATCCGCTATACATCAGCTATACATCCGCTATACATCCGCTATACATCCGCTATACATCCGCTATACATCCGCTGTACATCAGCTGTACATCCGCTATACATCCGCTATACATCCGCTATACATCAGCTATACATCCGCTATACATCAGCTATACATCCGCTATACATCCGCTGTACATCAGCTATACATCAGCTATACATCAGCTATACATCCGCTATACATCAGCTATACATCAGCTATACATCAGCTATACATCCGCTATACATCAGCTATACATCAGCTATACATCCGCTATACATCAGCTATACATCAGCTATACATCCGCTATACATCCGCTATACATCAGCTATACATCAGCTATACATCCGCTATACATCCGCTATACATCAGCTATACATCAGATATACATCCGCTATACATAAGCTATACATCCTCTATACATCCGCTATACATCAGCTATACATCCGCTATACATCCGCTATACATCCGCTATACATCAGCTATACATCAGCTATACATCCGCTATACATCAGCTATACATCCGCTATACATCCGCTATACATCAGCTATACATCAGCCATACATCCGCTGTACATCAGCTATACATCCGATATACATCCGCTATACATCAGCTATACATCTGCTATACATCAGCCATACATCAGCTATACATCAGCTATACATCCTCTATACATCAGCTATACATCAGCTATACATCCGCTATACATCAGCTATACATCACCTATACATCAGCTATACATCCTCTATACATCCGCTATACATCAGCCATACATCAGCTATACATCAGCTATACATCCGCTATACATCAGCTATACATCAGCTATACATCCGCTATACATCAGCTATACATCCGATATACATCCGCTATACATCAGCTATACATCCGCTATACATCAGCCATACATCAGCCATACATCAGCTATACATCCTCTATACATCAGCTATACATCAGCTATACATCCGCTATACATCAGCTATACATCCGCTATACATCAGCTATACATCCTCTATACATCAGCTATACATCAGCTATACATCCTCTATACATCAGCTATACATCAGCTATACATCCGCTATACATCAGCTATACATCACCTATACATCAGCTATACATCCGCTATACATCCGCTATACATCAGCTATACATCAGCCATACATCAGCCATACATCAGCTATACATCAGCTATACATCCTCTATACATCAGCTATACATCCGATACACATCAGCTATACATCCGCTATACATCAGCTATACATCAGCTATACAACCGCTATACATCAGCTATACATCAGCTATACATCCGCTATACATCCGCTATACATCAGCTATACATCCGCTATACATCAGCTATACATCAGCTATACATCCGCTATACATCAGCTATACATCCGCTATACATCAGCTATACATCAGCTATAGATCCGCTATACATCCGCTATACATCAGCTATACATCAGCTATACATCCGATATACATCCGCTATACATCAGCTATACATCAGCTATACATCCGCTATACATCCGCTATACATCAGCTATACATCAGCTATACATCCGATATACATCCGCTATACATCATCTATACATCAGCTATACATCCGCTATACATCAGCTATACATCCGCTATACATCAGCTATACATCAGCTATACATCAGCTATACATCCGCTATACATCAGCTATACATCCGCTATACATCAGCTATACATCCGCTATACATCAGCTATACATCAGCTATACATCAGCTATACATCCGCTATATATCCGCTATACATCCGCTATACATCAGATATACATCAGCTATACATCCGCTATACATCAGCTATACATCCGCTATACATCCGCTATACATCCGCTATACATCAGCTATACATCAGCTATACATCCGATATACATCCGCTATACATCAGCTATACATCAGCTATACATCATCTATACATCAGCTATACATCCGCTATACATCAGCTATACATCAGCTATACATCAGCTATACATCCGCTATACATCAGCTATACATCCGCTATACATCCGCTATACATCCGCTATACATCAGCTATACATCAGCTATACATCAGCTATACATCCGCTATATATCCGCTATACATCCGCTATACATCAGATATACATCAGCTATACAGCCGCTATACATCAGATATACATCAGCTATACATCCGCTATACATCAGCTATACATCAGCTATACATCAGCTATACATCAGCTATACATCAGCTACACATCAGCTATACATCCGCTATACATCAGCTATACATCAGCTATACATCAGCTACACATCCACTATACATCAGCTTTACATCCTCTATAGATCAGCTATACATCCGCTATACATCAGCTATACATCAGATATACATCAGCTATACATCAGCTATACATCCGCTATACATCCGCTATACATCAGCTATACATCAGCTATACATCAGCTATACATCCGCTATACATCAGCTATACATCCGCTATACATAAGCTATATATCCGCTATACATCCGCTATACATCCGCTATACATCAGCTATACATCCGCTATACATCCGCTATACATCCGCTATACATCAGCTGTACATCCGCTATACATCCGCTATACATCCGCTATACATCAGCTGTACATCCGCTATACATCAGCTATACATCCGCTATACATCCGCTATACATCCGCTATACATCAGCTGTACATCCGCTATACATCCGCTATACATCCGCTATACATCCGCTATACATCAGCTATACATCAGCTATACATCCGCTATACATCAGCTATACATCCGCTATACATCCGCTATACATCAGCTATGCATCCGCTATACATCCGCTATACATCAGCTATACATCCGCTATACATCAGCTATACATCAGCTATACATCCGATATACATCAGCTATACATCCGCTATACATCCGCTATACATCAGCTATACATCCGCTATACATCAGCTATACATCAGCTATAGATCCGCTATACATCCGCTATACATCCGCTATACATCAGCTATACATCCGATATACATCCGCTATACATCAGCTATACATCAGCTATACATCATCTATACATCAGCTATACATCCGCTATACATCCGCTATACATCCGCTATACATCAGCTATACATCCGCTATACATCCGCTATACATCCGCTATACATCAGCTATACATCAGCTATACATCAGCTATACATCCGCTATATATCCGCTATACATCCGCTATACATCAGATATGCATCAGCTATACATCCTCTATACATCAGCTATACATCCGCTATACATCAGATATACATCAGCTATACATCCGCTATACATCAGCTATACATCAGCTATACATCCGCTATACATCAGCTATACATCCGCTATACATCCGCTATACATCAGCTATACATCAGCTATACATCCGCTATACATCAGCTATACATCCGCTATACATCAGCTATACATCAGCTATACATCCGATATACATCAGCTATACATCCGCTATACATCCGCTATACATCCGCTATACATCAGCTATACATCCGCTATACATCAGCTATACATCCGCTATACATCAGCTATACATCAGCTATACATCCGCTATACATCAGCTATACATCCGCTATACATCCGCTATACATCAGCTATACATCCGCTATACATCCGCTATACATCAGCTATACATCCGCTATACATCAGCTATACATCAGCTATACATCCGATATACATCAGCTATACATCCGCTATACATCCGCTATACATCCGCTATACATCAGCTATACATCCGCTATACATCCGCTATACATCAGCTATACATCCGCTATACATCAGCTATACATCCGCTATACATCAGCTATACATCAGCTATAGATCCGCTATACATCCGCTATACATCCGCTATACATCAGCTATACATCCGATATACATCCGCTATACATCAGCTATACATCAGCTATACATCATCTATACATCAGCTATACATCCGCTATACATCCGCTATACATCCGCTATACATCAGCTATACATCCGCTATACATCCGCTATACATCCGCTATACATCAGCTATACATCAGCTATACATCAGCTATACATCCGCTATATATCCGCTATACATCCGCTATACATCAGATATGCATCAGCTATACATCCGCTATACATCAGCTATACATCCGCTATACATCCGCTATACATCAGATATACATCAGCTATACATCCGCTATACATCAGCTATACATCAGCTATACATCCGCTATACATCAGCTATACATCCGCTATACATCAGCTATACATCCGCTATACATCCGCTATACATCAGCTATACATCCGCTATACATCAGCTATACATCCGCTATACATCCGCTATACATCAGCTATACATCCGCTATACATCAGCTATACATCAGCTATACATCCGCTATACATCAGCTATACATCCGCTATACATCCGCTATACATCAGCTATACATCCGCTATACATCCGCTATACATCCGCTATACATCAGCTATACATCAGCTATAGATCCGCTATACATCCGCTATACATCAGCTATACATCAGCTATACATCCGATATACATCCGCTATACATCAGCTATACATCAGCTATATATCATCTATACATCAGCTATACATCCGCTATACATCCGCTATACATCCGCTATACATCAGCTATACATCAGCTATACATCCGCTATACATCAGCTATACATCAGCTATACATCAGCTATACATCCGCTATATATCCGCTATACATCCGCTATACATCAGATATGCATCAGCTATACATCCGCTATACATCAGCTATACATCCGCTATACATCAGATATACATCAGCTATACATCCGCTATACATCAGCTATACATCAGCTATACATCCGCTATACATCAGCTATAAATCCGCTATACATCCGCTATACATCAGCTATACATCCGCTATACATCCGCTATACATCAGCTATACATCAGCTATACATCCGATATACATCAGCTATACATCCGATATACATCCGCTATACATCCGCTATACATCAGCTATACATCCGCTATACATCCGCTATACATCCGCTATACATCAGCTATACATCCGCTATACATCAGCTATACATCCGCTATACATCCGCTATACATCAGCTATACATCCGCTATACATCAGCTATACATCAGCTACACATCCACTATACATCAGCTTTACATCCTCTATAGATCAGCTATACATCCGCTATACATCAGCTATACATCAGCTATACATCAGCTATACATCCGCTATACATCAGCTATACATCCGCTATACATCAGCTATAGATCCGCTATACATCCGCTATACATCCGCTATACATCAGCTATACATCCGCTATACATCCGCTATACATCCGCTATACATCAGCTGTACATCCGCTATACATCAGCTGTACATCCGCTATACATCCGCTATACATCCGCTATACATAAGCTGTACATCCGCTATACATCAGCTATACATCCGCTATACATCCGCTATACATCCGCTATACATCAGCTGTACATCCGCTATACATCCGCTATACATCCGCTATACATCCGCTATACATCAGCTATACATCAGCTATACATCCGCTATACATCAGCTATACATCCGCTATACATCCGCTATACATCAGCTATACATCCGCTATACATCCGCTATACATCAGCTATACATCCGCTATACATCAGCTATACATCAGCTATAAATCCGATATACATCAGCTATACATCCGCTATACATCCGCTATACATCAGCTATACATCCGCTATACATCCGCTATACATCCGCTATACATCAGCTATACATCCGCTGTACATCAGCTATACATCCGCTATACATCCGCTATACATCACCTATACATCCGCTATACATCAGCTATACATCAGCTATAAATCCGATATACATCAGCTATACATCCGCTATACATCCGCTATACATCAGCTATACATCCGCTATACATCAGCTATACATCCGCTATACATCAGCTATACATCAGCTATACATCCGCTATACATCAGCTATACATCCGCTATACATCCGCTATACATCAGCTATACATCCGCTATACATCCGCTATACATCAGCTATACATCCGCTATACATCCGCTATACATCCGCTATACATCAGCTATACATCAGCTATACATCCGATATACATCCGCTATACATCAGCTATACATCATCTATACATCAGCTATACATCCGCTATACATCCGCTATACATCCGCTATACATCCGCTATACATCAGCTATACATCAGCTATACATCAGCTATACATCCGCTATATATCCGCTATACATCCGCTATACATCAGATATGCATCAGCTATACATCCGCTATACATCAGCTATACATCCGCTATACATCAGATATACATCAGCTATACATCCGCTATACATCAGCTATACATCAGCTATACATCCGCTATACATCAGCTATACATCCGCTATACATCCGCTATACATCAGCTATACATCCGCTATACATCCGCTATACATCCGCTATACATCAGCTATATATCATCTATACATCAGCTATACATCCGATATACATCCGCTACACATCAGCTATACATCAGCTATATATCATCTATACATCAGCTATACATCCGCTATACATCCGCTATACATCCGCTATACATCAGCTATACATCAGCTATACATCCGCTATACATCAGCTATACATCAGCTATACATCAGCTATACATCCGCTATATATCCGCTATACATCCGCTATACATCAGATATGCATCAGCTATACATCCGCTATACATCAGCTATACATCCGCTATACATCAGATATACATCAGCTATACATCCGCTATACATCAGCTATACATCCGCTATACATCAGCTATACATCCGCTATACATCCGCTATACATCAGCTATACATCCGCTATACATCCGCTATACATCAGCTATACATCAGCTATACATCCGATATACATCAGCTATACATCCGCTATACATCCGCTATACATCAGCTATACATCCGCTATACATCCGCTATACATCCGCTATACATCAGCTATACATCCGCTATACATCAGCTATACATCCGCTATACATCCGCTATACATCAGCTATACATCAGCTATACATCCGCTATACATCCGCTATACATCAGCTATACATCCGCTATACATCCGCTATACATCAGCTATACATCCGCTATACATCAGCTATACATCAGCTATACATCCGATATACATCAGCTATACATCCGCTATACATCCGCTATACATCAGCTATACATCCGCTATACATCCGCTATACATCCGCTATACATCAGCTATACATCCGCTATACATCAGCTATACATCCGCTATACATCAGCTATACATCAGCTATAGATCCGCTATACATCCGCTATACATCCGCTATACATCAGCTATACATCAGCTATACATCCGATATACATCCGCTATACATCAGCTATACATCAGCTATACATCATCTATACATCAGCTATACATCCGCTATACATCCGCTATACATCAGCTATACATCCGCTATACATCCGCTATACATCCGCTATACATCAGCTATACATCAGCTATACATCAGCTATACATCCGCTATATATCCGCTATACATCCGCTATACATCAGATATGCATCAGCTATACATCCGCTATACATCAGCTATACATCCGCTATACATCAGCTATACATCAGCTATACATCAGCTATACATCCGCTATACATCCGCTATACATCAGCTATACATCCGCTATACTTCAGCTATACATCAGCTATACATCCGCTATACATCCGCTATACATCAGCTGTACATCCGCTATACATCCGCTATACATCCGCTATACATCAGCTATACATCCGCTATACATCAGCTATATATCCGCTATACATCCGCTATACATCCGCTATACATCAGCTATATATCCGCTATACATCAGCTATACATCCGCTATACATCCGCTATACATCCGCTATACATGCGCTATACATCAGCTATACATCCGCTATACATCCGCTATACATCAGCTATACATCCGCTATACATCCGCTATACATCCGCTATACATCCGCTATACATCAGCTATACATCCGCTATACATCAGCTATACATCCGCTATACATCCGCTATACATCCGCTATACATCAGCTATACATCAGCTATCCATCCGCTATACATCAGCTATACATCAGCTATACATCCGCTATACATCAGCTATACATCCGCTATACATCAGCTATACATCAGCTATACATCAGATATACATCAGCTATACATCAGCTATACATCAGCTATACATCCGCTATACATCAGCTATACATCAGCTATACATCCGCTATACATCCGCTATACATCCGCTGTACATCAGCTGTACATCCGCTATACATCAGCTATACATCCGCCATACATCCGCTATACATCAGCTATACATCAGCTATACATCCGCTATACATCAGCTATACATCCTCTATACATCATCTATACATCAGCTATACATCAGCTATACATCAGCTATACATCCGCTATACATCAGCTATACATCAGCTATACATCAGCTATACATCCGCTATACATCAGCTATACATCAGCTATACATCCGCTATACATCAGCTATACATCAGCTATACATCCGCTATACATCCGCTATACATCAGCTATACATCAGCTATACATCCGCTATACATCAGCTATACATCCGCTATACATCAGCTATACATCAGCTATACGTCCGCTATACATCCGCTATACATCAGCTATACATCAGCTATACATCCGCTATACATCCGCTATACATCAGCTATACATCAGATATACATCCGCTATACATAAGCTATACATCCTCTATACATCCGCTATACATCAGCTATACATCCGCTATACATCCGCTATACATCAGCTATACATCCGCTATACATCAGCTATACATCAGCTATACATCCGCTATACATCAGCTATACATCAGCTATATATCAGCTATACATCCGATATACATCCGCTATACATCAGCTATACATCCGCTATACATCAGCTATACATCAGCTATACATCAGCTATACATCAGCTATACATCCGCTATACATCAGCTATACATCATCTATACATCCTCTATACATCAGCTATACATCCGCTACACATCAGCTATACATCAGATATACATCCGCTATACATCAGCTATACATCAGCTATACATCCGCTATACATCCGCTATACATCCGCTACACATCAGCTATACATCAGATATACATCCGCTATACATCAGCTATACATCAGATATACATCCGCTACACATCAGCTATACATCAGATATACATCCGCTATACATCAGCTATACATCAGCTATACATCAGCTATACATCCGCTATACATCAGCTATACATCATCTATACATCCTCTATACATCAGCTATACATCCGCTATACATCAGCTATACATCAGCTATACATCCGCTATACATCCGCTATACATCATCTATACATCAGATATACATCCGCTATACATCCACTATTCATCCGCTATACATCCTCTATACATCAGCTATACATCCGCTATACATCCGCTATACATCCGCTATACATCAGCTATACATCAGATATACATCCGCTATACATCCGCTATTCATCCGCTATACATCCTCTATACATCAGCTATACATCCGCTATACATCCGCTATACATCCGCTAAACATCATCTATACATCAGATATACATCCGCTATACATCAGCTATACATCAGCTATACATCAGCTATACATCCGCTATACATCAGATATACATCCGCTACACATCAGCTATACATCAGATATACATCCGCTATACATCAGCTATACATCAGCTATACATCAGCTATACATCCGCTATACATCAGCTATACATCATCTATACATCCTCTATACATCAGCTATACATCCGCTATACATCAGCTATACATCAGCTATACATCCGCTATACATCCGCTATACATCATCTATACATCAGATATACATCCGCTATACATCCACTATTCATCCGCTATACATCCTCTATACATCAGCTATACATCAGCTATACATCCGCTATACATCCGCTATACATCAGCTATACATCAGATATACATCCGCTATACATCCGCTATTCATCCGCTATACATCAGCTATACATCAGCTATACATCCGCTATACATCCGCTATACATCATCTATACATCAGATATACATCCGCTATACATCCACTATTCATCCGCTATACATCCTCTATACATCAGCTATACATCAGCTATACATCCGCTATACATCCGCTATACATCAGCTATACATCAGATATACATCAGCTATACATCCGCTATACATCCGCTATACATCCGCTAAACATCATCTATACATCAGATATACATCCGCTATACATCAGCTATACATCCTCTATACATCAGCTATACATCCGCTATACATCAGCTATACATCAGCTATACATCCGCTATACATCAGCTATACATCCGCTATACATCAGCTATACATCAGCTATACATCCCCTATACATCATCTATACATCAGATATACATCCGCTATACATCCGCTATACATCCGCTACACATCAGCTATACATAAGATATACATCCGCTATACATCAGCTATACATCAGCTATACATCCTCTATACATCAGCTATACATCAGCTATACATCCTCTATACATCAGCTATACATCCGCTATACATCAGCTATACATCAGCTATACATCCGCTATACATCGGCTATACATCATCTATACATCAGATATACATCCGCTATACATCCGCTATACATCCGCTATACATCAGCTATACATCAGATATACATCCGCTATACATCAGCTATACATCAGCTATACATCCGCTATACATCAGCTATACATCAGCTATACATCCTCTATACATCAGCTATACATCAGCTATACATCAGCTATACATCCGCTATACATCAGCTATACATCCGCTATACAACAGCTATACATCCTCTATACATCCGCTATACATCAGCTATACATCAGCTATACATCAGCTATACATCCGCTATACAACAGCTATACATCCTCTATACATCCTCTATACATCAGCTATACATCAGCTATACATCAGCTATACATCAGCTATACATTCGCTATACATCCGCTATACATCCTCTATACATCAGCTATACATCAGCTATACATCAGCTATACATCCGCTATACATCAGCTATACATCCGCTATACAACAGCTATACATCCTCTATACATCCGCTATACATCAGCTATACATCAGCTATACATCAGCTATACATCCGCTATACAACAGCTATACATCCTCTATACATCCTCTATACATCAGCTATACATCAGCTATACATCAGCTATACATCAGCTATACATCCGCTATACAACAGCTATACATCCTCTATACATCCTCTATACATCCGCTATACATCAGCTATACATCAGCTATACATCAGCTATACATTCGCTATACATCCGCTATACATCCTCTATACATCAGCTATACATCCGCTATACATCAGCTATACATCAGCTATACATCCGCTATACATCCGCTATACATCATCTATACATCAGATATACATCCGCTATACATCCGCTATACATCCGCTATACATCAGCTATACATCCGCTATACATCAGCTATACATCAGATATACATCCGCTATACATCAGCTATACATCAGCTATACATCCGCTATACATCAGCTATACATCCGCTATACATCAGCTATACATCCGCTATACATCAGCTATACATCCGCTATACAACAGCTATACATCCTCTATACATCCGCTATACATCAGCTATACATCAGCTATACATCAGCTATACATCCGCTATACAACAGCTATACATCCTCTATACATCCTCTATACATCAGCTATACATCAGCTATACATCCGCTATACATCCTCTATACATCAGCTATACATCCGCTATACATCAGCTATACATCCTCTATACATCAGCTATACATCCGCTATACATCCGCTATACATCAGCTATACATGAGCTATACATCCGCTATACATCCGCTATACATCAGCTATACATCCGCTATACATCAGCTATACATCAGCTATACATCCGCTATACATCCTCTATACATCCGCTATACATCAGCTATTCATCCGCTATACATCCTCTATACATCAGCTATACATCCGCTATACATCCGCTATACATCCGCTAAACATCATCTATAACCAGGGGAGGAGTCCTGAGGAGATAATTTGCATATTCCCACTGCATTTTGGGGTAAGTGAAAAGTCTCCGCGAGCTCAAAGAACACTGGATTTTGGCTGTTGGAGCTGAAAAGAGGATATCGGTAAACCGCGCGCATTTTGAAGCTTTTTTTTTTTAAGCTTTTTTCACTGTTTTCAGAACATTAACAATAAGAACATGGAAGAGTCCAGGAGCCATTTGGTGAGCTGCATATCCTGCTACATGTTCACAGACTTGCCAGTGGAAAAGCCAGACTTCACATGCCAGAAATGCAGCTTGTGTCCCTGTTGGAGGAAAAGTTGCGAAATCTAGAAGAGAGGTTAACTACCTTGAAAATCATTAAGGAAGGTGAAAAGTTCTTAGACAGAGCAGAATTATCTCTTCATGATTCAGAAAGAGAAGAAATTCGAACTGCACCTGAGGAAACAGAGGAATGGAAGCCTGTGACCCCCAGAAGCCGGAGGATCGAGAGGCAGTCAGCACCCATACTGCTCAGGAACCAGTACCAGGCTCTCACGCAGGAGAACCATGAAGAAATACAGCAAGATAAGACTTTGCCAGCAATGAATAACCTTGTAAGCCCTCAGAATCCTCCTGGATGGAGAAAGAAGAATGTTGTGAAGAAAAAACGGAGAGTGGTGGTCATGGGGGATTCCCTGTTAAGAGGAACAGAGGCCGCTATCTGCAGACCAGACATAACCTCAAGAGAAATGTGCTGTCTTCCAGGAGCAAAAATTAAAGATGTGTCTGACAGGATATCAAGACTCTTCAGACCTACAGATCACTACCCATTCCTGCTAATACATGTGGGGACAAATGACACCGCAAGAAAGGACCTGGAAACCATCTGCAGAGACTTTGAAGACTTAGGCAAGAAAGTGAAAGAATTGGGAGCGCAGGTGGTCTTCTCATCCATCCTCCCAGTGGATGGCCATGGAACAATGAGGTGGAATAAGATTCTACAGGTGAACAACTGGCTACGTCGATGGTGCCGTCAACAAGGATTTGGATTTCTGGATCACGGAATGAATTACCTATACGATGGACTACTTGCTAGAGATGGGGTGCACCTTACGAAGACTGGAAAACATGTATTTGGAAGTCGCCTTGCTACACTCATCAGAAGAGCTTTAAACTAGAACAATGTGGGAAGGGAAGCAAAAGGCCAGAAAAAGCCATACAGCTGACAAATACTATTGAGATCTCTGCTACTGGAAGTGGAAAGGAAGAACAAAGACAAAAAAATCTAAATAATAAAAATATGGGAGGAAGAGAAACCAATCACAAACTAAAATGTTTTTATACAAATGCACAAAGCATGGGCAACAAACAAGGAGAATTGGAACTACTAATGCAGGAAAAGGAATATGATGTCATTGGAATCACTGAAACTTGGTGGGACGATACACATGATTGGAATAAAAGGCTAAAAGGATACAACTTATTTGCAAGAAACAGACTTGATAAACGAGGAGGAGGTGTTGCATTGTATGTTAGAAAAGCGTATATCTGCACAGAGATTGAAGCTTCAGAGACTGGGAGTTCTGTGGAAACTGTTTGGGTAAGAATACAAGGAGAAAACAACGGAAAGGACACCATTGTAGGCATTTACTACAGGCCACCTGGGCAAGCTGAAGCTATGGATGAACTCTTTATGTATCAAATGACCAAGTTCTCCAAAAAATATGACGTAGTGGTCATGGGAGATTTCAACTATCCAGACATTTGTTGGGAATCTCTCTCAAGTAAAACTAACAGGTCAAGCAAATTCTTATCCTCTCTTGCTGACAACTTTATCTTCCAAAAGGTAGGGGAGAAAACAAGGGGATCTGCTACTTTGGATCTAATCCTTATAAACAGGGAGGAAATGGTTGAGGAGGTAAAGGTGGCTGGGACCCTAGGAGGCAGCGATCATGCTATTATAGAATTTTGGATAACTAGAGGAGGAAGACATGTGAAGACTCAAACTTCAAGGTTAGATTTTAGAAAGGCAGATTTTAAGAGACTCAGAAAGAGAATAGGAGGGATCCAATGGCTGGATGTCCTTAAGGACAAAAATGTCCAGGAAGGATGGGAAATTTTTAAAAATGAGATTCTCAAAGCACAATCGTTAACAATCCCGAAAAGTAGGAAGAATGGGAAGCATTTAAGGAAACCAGGATGGATGAACACAGAACTTAAACACATGATAAAAAGAAAGAAAGAAATGTTTATTAAATGGAAAGAGGGAGGCATATCTAAAGAAGATTATAATGCAGTCTGCAGATCCTGCAGGGCACGTATCAGGTTAGCTAAAGCTGACAATGAATTAAGGCTTGCAAGAGATGTCAAAAGCAATAAAAAAGGATTTTGGGGGTATGTCAAAAGTAAAAGAAAAGTCAAAGATGCTATAGGATTTTTACAGGATGAAAATGGAGAAATGGTAAGAGAGGATGTTGAGAAGGCCGAACTTTTTAATTCCTATTTTGCATCTGTTTTCTCTCAGAAAGAAAATGTAACATCAACTGATCTTCACTGTCCTTTTAAAGGAATAGAGGAATCCAAGTTATCAGTAAACAGAAAGATTGTGAGGGAATATTTAGCTAACATAAATGAGTTCAAGTCTCCAGGTCCAGATGAATTACACCCCAGAGTACTGAAGGAGATTGTAGAAGAAATTTTAGAACCACTCTCCATAATCTTTGAAAATTCTTGGAGAACAGGAGAAGTCCCAGAAGACTGGAGAAGAGCAAATGTTGTTCCTATCTTCAAAAAGGGGAAGAAGGTGGACCCAGGGAACTATAGGCCGGTGAGTCTGACTTCTATACCAGGAAAGATCTTTGAACAAATTATTAAACAACATGTATGTAAGTACATGGATAAGAATGAAGTGATTAACCAGAGTCAGCATGGGTTTGTAACTAACAAGTCATGTCAGACTAACTTAATTTCCTTCTATGACAGAATCACTGACTGGGTGGATCAGGGAAATGCTGTAGATATAGTATATCTTGACTTCAGCAAAGCATTTGACAAAGTATCTCACATCATCCTTATTGAAAAAATGACCAAGTATGCAATGGACCAGGCAACTGTTAGGTGGATTCATAACTGGCTTAGTGATCGGACTCAAAGGGTGGTTGTAAATGGCTTCACATCCAGCTGGATGAATGTCTCAAGTGGGGTACCACAGGGCTCCGTCCTGGGACCTGTATTGTTCAACATCTTTATCAATGATTTAGATGAAGGAATTGAGGGTAAACTGATTAAATTTGCTGATGACACAAAGCTAGGAGGGATAGCTAATACTAGAGAAGAGAGAGAGAGGATTCAAAAAGACCTAAATAAACTGGAGCAGTGGGCAGCAACCAACAGAATGGTTTTTAACAGGGAAAAATGCAAAGTACTACATCTGGGCAATAAAAATGAAAAAAGCATATACAGAATGGGAGGAATAGAGCTAAGCAACAGTACATGTGAAAAAGACTTAGGTATACTAATAGATCATAGACTGAACATGAGTCAACAGTGTGATGCAGCAGCAAAAAAGGCAAATACAATTCTGGGATGTATTAACAGAAGCCTACAGTCTAGATCACGTGAAGTCATTATCGGTCTTTACTCCTCTTTGGTCAGACCTCATCTGGAATACTGTGTACAGTTTTGGGCACCACATTTTAAAAAAGACATAGACAAACTGGAGCAAGTTCAGAGAAGAGCGACCAGAATGCTGACCGGTCTGCAAACCATGTCCTATGAGGAACGGTTGCAGGATTTGGGAATGTTTAGCTTGCAAAAAAGAAGACTGAGAGGAGACTTAATAGCTGTCTACAAATATGTCAAGGGCTGTCACATTGTAGAAGGATCATCTTTATTCTCATTTGCACAAGGAAAGACTAGAAGCAATGGGATGAAACTAAATGGGAGGAGACACAGATTAGATATTAGAAAAAACTTTTTGACAGTTAGGGTGATTAATGAGTGGAACAGGCTGCCACGAGAGGTGGTGAGTTCCCCTTCAATGGACGTCTTCAAACAGAGGCTGGACAGACATCTGTCTGAGATGATCTAGTGAATCCTGCTTTGAGCAGGGGGTTGGACCAGATGACCCAGGAGGTCCCTTCCAACTCTACCATTCTATGATTCTATGATTCTATGATTCTATACATCAGATATACATCCGCTATACATCCGCTATACATCAGCTATACATCCTCTATACATCAGCTATACATCCGCTATACATCAGCTATACATCAGCTATACATCCGCTATACATCCGCTATACATCAGATATACATCAGATATACATCCGCTATACATCCGCTATACATCCGCTACACATCAGCTATACATCCGCTATACATCAGATATAAATCCGCTATACATCAGCTATACATCAGCTATACATCAGCTATACATCCGCTATACATCCGCTATACATCATCTATACATCAGATATACATCCGCTATACATCCGCTATACATCTGCTATACATCAGCTATACATCAGATATACATCCGCTATACATCCGCTATACATCCGCTATACATCCTCTATACATCAGCTATACATCCGCTATACATCCGCTATACATCCGCTATACATCATCTATACATCAGATATACATCCGCTATACATCCGCTATACGCTATACATCAGCTATACATCAGCTATACATCCGCTATACATCCGCTATACATCAGCTATACATCCGCTATACATCAGCTATACATCAGCTATACATCCGCTATACATCACCTATACATCAGCTATAAAATCCGCTATACATCCGCTATACATCAGCTATACATCAGCCATACATCAGCCATACATCAGCTATACATCAGCTATACATCTTCTATACATCCGCTATACATCAGCTATACATCCGATACACATCAGCTATACATCCGCTATACATCAGCTATACATCCGCTATACATCAGCTATACATCAGCTATACATCCGCTATACATCCGATATACATCAGCTATACATCCGCAATACATCAGCTATACATCAGCTATACATCCACTATACATCAGCTATACATCCGCTATACATCAGCTATACATCAGCTATAGATCCGCTATACATCCGCTATACATCCGCTATACATCCGCTATACATCAGCTATACATCAGCTATACATCCGATATACATCCGCTATACATCAGCTATACATCATCTATACATCCGCAATACATCAGCTATACATCAGCTATACATCCGATATACATCCGCTATACATCCGCTATACATCAGCTATACATCCGCAATACATCAGCTATACATCAGCTATACATCCGCTATACATCAGCTATACATCCGCTATACATCAGCTATAGATCCGCTAT
Organism: Phyllobates terribilis; assembly: GCF_046119375.1. Lineage (NCBI taxonomy): Eukaryota > Metazoa > Chordata > Amphibia > Anura > Dendrobatidae > Phyllobates > Phyllobates terribilis. Next base: position 408,711,445 of record NW_027362769.1, on the reverse strand, counting down.
ACATCCGCTATACATCCGCTATACATCAGCTATACATCAGCTATACATCCGATATACATCCGCTATACATCAGCTATACATCAGCTATACATCCGCTATACATCAGCTATACATCAGCTATACATCATCTATACATCAGCTATACATCCGCTATACATCAGCTATACATCCGCTATACATCAGCTATACATCAGCTATACATCCGCTATACATCCGCTATACATCCGCTATACATCAGCTATACATCAGCTATACATCCGCTATATATCCACTATACATCCGCTATACATCAGATATACATCAGCTATACATCCGCTATACATCAGCTATACATCCGCTATACATCAGATATACATCAGCTATACATCCGCTATACATCAGCTATACATCAGCTATACATCCGCTATACATACGCTATACATCCGCTATACATCCGCTATACATCAGCTACACATCAGCTATACATCCGCTATACATCAGCTATACATCAGCTATACATCCGCTATACATCAGCTACACATCAGCTATACATCCGCTATACATCAGCTATACATCCGCTATACATCAGCTATACATCAGCTATACATCAGCTACACATCAGCTATACATCCGCTATACATCAGCTATACATCAGCTATACATCCGCTATACATCAGCTATACATCAGCTATACATCAGCTACACATCAGCTATACATCCGCTATACATCAGCTATACATCCGCTATACATCAGCTATACATCAGCTACACATCAGCTATACATCCGCTGTACATCAGCTACACATCAGCTATACATCCGCTATACATACGCTATACATCCGCTATACATCAGCTATACATCAGCTATACATCCGCTATACATCCGCTATACATCCGCTATACATCCGCTATACATCCGCTATACATCAGCTACACATCAGCTTTACATTCGCTATACATCAGCTATACATCCGCTATACATCCGCTATACATCCGCTATACATCCGCTATACATCAGCTATACATCAGCTATACATCAGCTATACATCAGATATACATCAGCTATACATCAGCTATATATCCGCTATACATCCTCTATACATCAGCTATACATCAGCTATACATCCGCTATACATCAGCTATACATCCGCTATACATCCGCTATACATCCGCTGTACATCAGCTGTACATCCGCTATACATCAGCTATACATCCGCCATACATCCGCTATACATCAGCTATACATCCGCTATACATCAGCTATACATTCTCTATACATCATCTATACATCAGCTATACATCAGCTATACATCCGCTATACATCAGCTATACATCATCTATACATCAGCTATACATCCGCTATACATCAGCTATACATCAGCTATACATCCGCTATACATCAGCTATACATCAGCTATACATCCGCTATACATCCGCTATACATCAGCTATACATCAGCTATACATCCGCTATACATCAGCTATACATCAGCTATACATCCGCTATACATCAGCTATACATCAGCTATACATCCGCTATACATCCGCTATACATCAGCTATACATCCGCTATACATCAGCTATACATCAGCTATACATCAGATATACATCCGCTATACATAAGCTATACATCCTCTATACATCCGCTATACATCCGCTATACATCCGCTATACATCCGCTATACATCAGCTATACATCCGCTATACATCAGCTATACATCAGCTATACATCCGCTATACATCAGCTATACATCAGCTATATATCAGCTATACATCCGATATACATCCGCTATACATCAGCTATACATCCGCTATACATCAGCTATACATCAGCTATACATCAGCTATACATCCGCTATACATCAGCTATACATAAGCTATACATGCGCTATACATCCGCTATACATCAGCTATACATCAGCTATATATCAGCTATACATCCGATATACATCCGCTATACATCAGCTATACATCAGCTATACATCAGCTATACATCAGCTATACATCAGCTATACATCCGCTATACATCCGCTATACATCCGCTATACATCAGCTATACATCCTCTATACATCAGCTATACATCCTCTATACATCCGCTATACATCCGCTATACATCAGCTATACATCCTCTATACATCAGCTATACATCCGCTACACATCAGCTATACATCAGATATACATCCGCTATACATCAGCTATACATCAGCTATACATCCTCTATACATCAGCTATACATCCGCTATACATCAGCTATACATCCGCTATACATCCGCTATACATCCGCTACACATCATCTATACATCAGATATACATCCGCTATACATCCGCTATACATCCGCTATACATCAGCTATACATCCGCTATACATCCGCTATACATCCGCTATACATCCGCTATACATCCGCTATACATCAGCTATACATCCGCTATACATCCGCTATACATCCGCTATACATCATCTATACATCAGATATACATCCGCTATACATCAGCTATACATCCTCTATACATCAGCTATACATCCGCTATACATCCGCTATACATCATCTATACATCAGATATACATCCGCTATACATCCGCTACACATCAGCTATACATCAGATATACATCCGCTATACATCAGCTATACATCCGCTATACATCAGCTATACATCAGCTATACATCCGCTATACATCCGCTATACATCATCTATACATCAGATATACATCCGCTATACATCCGCTATACATCCGCTATACATCCGCTATACATCAGATATACATCCGCTATACATCCGCTATACATCCTCTATACATCCGCTATACATCAGCTATACATCCGCTATACATCCGCTATACATCCGCTATACATCATCTATACATCAGATATACATCCGCTATACATCCGCTATACATCCGCTATACATCAGCTATACATCCGCTATACATCAGCTATACATCAGCTATACATCCGCTATACATCCGCTATACAACAGCTATACATCAGCTATACATCCGCTATACATCCGCTATACATCATCTATACATCAGATATACATCCGCTATACATCCGCTATACATCCGCTATACATCAGCTATACATCCGCTATACATCACCTATACATCAGCTATACATCCGCTATACATCCGCTATACAACAGCTATACATCAGCCATACATCAGCCATACATCAGCTATACATCAGCTATACATCCTCTATACATCAGCTATACATCCGATACACATCAGCTATACATCCGCTATACATCAGCTATACATCCGCTATACATCAGCTATACATCAGCTATACATCCGCTATACATCCGCTATACATCAGCTATACATCCGCTATACATCAGCTATACATCAGCTATACATCCGCTATACATCAGCTATACATCCGCTATACATCAGCTATACATCAGCTATACATCCGCTATACATCCGCTATACATCAGCTATACATCCGCTATACATCAGCTATACATCAGCTATAGATCCGCTATACATCCGCTATACATCCGCTATACATCAGCTATACATCAGCTATACATCCGATATACATCCGCTATACTTCAGCTATACATCAGCTATACATCATCTATACATCAGCTATACATCCGCTATACATCAGCTATACATCCGCTATACATCAGCTATACATCAGCTATACATCCGCTATACTTCAGCTATACATCAGCTATACATCAGCTATACATCAGCTATACATCCGATATACATCCGCTATACTTCAGCTATACATCAGCTATACATCATCTATACATCAGCTATACATCCGCTATACATCCGCTATACATCCGCTATACATCCGCTATACATCAGCTATACATCAGCTATACATCCGCTATATATCCGCTATACATCCGCTATACATCAGATATACATCAGCTATATATCCGCTATACATCAGCTATACATCCGCTATACATCAGATATACATCAGCTATACATCCGCTATACATCAGCTATACATCAGCTATACATCCGCTATACATACGCTATACATCCGCTATACATCAGCTATACATCAGCTATACATCCGCTATACATCAGCTATACATCAGCTATACATCAGCTACACATCAGCTATACATCCGCTATACATCAGCTATACATCAGCTATACATCAGCTACACATCAGCTATACATCAGCTACACATCAGCTATACATCCGCTATACATCAGCTATACATCAGCTATACATCCGCTATACATCCGCTATACATCAGCTATACATCAGCTACACATCAGCTATACATCCGCTATACATCAGCTATACATCCGCTATACATCAGCTATACATCAGCTATACATCAGCTACACATCAGCTATACATCCGCTATACATCAGCTATACACCAGCTATACATCAGCTACACATCAGCTATACATCCGCTATACATCAGCTATACATCAGCTATACATCAGCTACACATCAGCTATACATCCGCTATACATACGCTATACATCCGCTATACATCAGCTTTACATTCGCTATACATCAGCTATACATCCGCTATACATCAGCTATACATCCGCTATACATCAGCTATACATCAGCTATACATCCGCTATACATCCTCTATACATCAGCTATACATCAGCTATACATCAGCTATACATCAGCTATACATCCACTATACATCAGCTATACATCAGCTACACATCAGCTTTACATTCGCTATACATCAGCTATACATCCGCTATACATCCGCTATACATCAGCTATACATCAGATATACATCCGCTATACATCCGCTATACATCCGCTATACATCCGCTATACATCCTCTATACATCAGCTATACATCCGCTATACATCCGCTATACATCCGCTATACATCATCTATACATCAGATATACATCCGCTATACATCAGCTATACATCCTCTATACATCAGCTATACATCCGCTATACATCCGCTATACATCATCTATACATCAGATATACATCCGCTATACATCCGCTATACATCCGCTACACATCAGCTATACATCAGATATACATCCGCTATACATCAGCTATACATCCGCTATACATCAGCTATACATCAGCTATACATCCGCTATACATCCGCTATACATCATCTATACATCAGATATACATCCGCTATACATCCGCTATACATCCGCTATACATCAGCTATACATCAGATATACATCCGCTATACATCCGCTATACATCCGCTATACATCAGCTATACATCAGATATACATCCGCTATACATCCGCTATACATCCGCTATACATCCGCTATACATCATCTATACATCAGATATACATCCGCTATACATCCGCTATACATCCGCTATACATCAGCTATACATCCGCTATACATCAGCTATACATCATCTATACATCAGCTATACATCATCTATACATCCGCTATACATCCGCTATACATCCGCTATACATCATCTATACATCAGCTATACATCCGCTATACATCCGCTATACATCTGCTATACATCCGCTATACATCATCTATACATCAGATATACATCCGCTATACATCCGCTATACATCCGCTATACATCAGCTATACATCCGCTATACATCCGCTATACATCAGCTATACATCAGCTATACATCCGCTATACATCACCTATACATCAGCTATACATCCGCTATACATCCGCTATACAACAGCTATACATCAGCCATACATCAGCCATACATCAGCCATACATCAGCTATACATCCGATACACATCAGCTATACATCCGCTATACATCAGCTATACATCCGCTATACATCAGCTATACATCAGCTATACATCCGCTATACATCAGCTATACATCCGCTATACATCCACTATACATCAGCTATACATCAGCTATACATCAGCTATACATCCGATATACATCCGCTATACATCAGCTATACATCAGCTATACATCATCTATACATCAGCTATACATCCGCTATACATCAGCTATACATCAGCTATACATCCGCTATACATCCGCTATACATCCGCTATACATCAGCTATACATCCGATATACATCCGCTATACATCAGCTATACATCAGCTATACATCATCTATACATCAGCTATACATCCGCTATACATCAGCTATACATCAGCTATACATCCGCTATACATCCGCTATACATCCGCTATACATCAGCTATACATCAGCTATACATCCGCTATATATCCGCTATACATCCGCTATACATCAGATATACATCAGCTATACATCCGCTATACATCAGCTATACATCCGCTATACATCAGATATACATCAGCTATACATCCGCTATACATCAGCTATACATCCGCTATACATACGCTATACATCCGCTATACATCAGCTATACATCAGCTATACATCCGCTATACATCCGCTACACATCAGCTATACATCCGCTATACATCAGCTATACATCCGCTATACATCAGCTATACATCAGCTATACATCAGCTACACATCAGCTATACATCCGCTATACATCAGCTATACATCAGCTATACATCCGCTATACATCAGCTATACATCAGCTATACATCAGCTACACATCAGCTATACATCCGCTATACATCAGCTATACATCAGCTATACATCCGCTATACATCCGCTATACATCAGCTATACATCAGCTATACATCAGCTACACATCAGCTATACATCCGCTATACATCAGCTATACATCAGCTATACATCAGCTACACATCCGCTATACATCCGCTATACATCCGCTATACATCAGCTATACATCAGCTATACATCCGATATACATCCGCTATACATCAGCTATACATCAGCTATACATCATCTATACATCAGCTATACATCCGCTATACATCCGCTATACATCAGCTATACATCCGCTATACATCCGCTCTACATCCGCTATACATCAGCTATACATCAGCTATACATCCGCTATATATCCGCTATACATCCGCTATACATCAGATATACATCAGCTATACATCCGCTATACATACGCTATACATCCGCTATACATCAGCTATACATCAGCTATACATCCGCTATACATCAGCTATACATCAGCTACACATCAGCTTTACATTCGCTATACATCAGCTATACATCCGCTATACATCCGCTATACATCCGCTATACATCAGCTATACATCAGATATACATCCGCTATACATCCGCTATACATCCGCTATACATCAGCTATACATCAGATATACATCCGCTACACATCAGCTATACATCAGATATACATCCGCTATACATCAGCTATACATCCGCTATACATCAGCTATACATCAGCTATACATCCGCTATACATCCGCTATACATCATCTATACATCAGATATACATCCGCTATACATCCGCTATACATCCGCTATACATCAGCTATACATCAGATATACATCCGCTATACATCCGCTATACATCCGCTATACATCAGCTATACATCAGATATACATCCGCTATACATCCGCTATACATCCGCTATACATCCGCTATACATCATCTATACATCAGATATACATCCGCTATACATCCGCTATACATCCGCTATACATCAGCTATACATCCGCTATACATCAGCTATACATCATCTATACATCAGCTATACATCATCTATACATCCGCTATACATCCGCTATACATCCGCTATACATCATCTATACATCAGCTATACATCCGCTATACATCCGCTATACATCCGCTATACATCATCTATACATCAGATATACATCCGCTATACATCCGCTATACATCCGTTATACATCAGCTATACATCCGCTATACATCCGCTATACATCAGCTATACATCAGCTATACATCCGCTATACATCACCTATACATCAGCTATACATCCGCTATACATCCGCTATACAACAGCTATACATCAGCCATACATCAGCCATACATCAGCTATACATCAGCTATACATCCTCTATACATCAGCTATACATCCGATACACATCAGCTATACATCCGCTATACATCAGCTATACATCCGCTATACATCAGCTATACATCAGCTATACATCCGCTATACATCCGCTATACATCAGCTATACATCCGCTATACATCAGCTATACATCAGCTATACATCCGCTATACATCAGCTATACATCCGCTATACATCCACTATACATCAGCTATACATCAGCTATACATCAGCTATACATCCGATATACATCCGCTATACATCAGCTATACATCAGCTATACATCATCTATACATCAGCTATACATCCGCTATACATCAGCTATACATCAGCTATACATCCGCTATACATCCGCTATACATCCGCTATACATCAGCTATACATCCGATATACATCCGCTATACATCAGCTATACATCAGCTATACATCATCTATACATCAGCTATACATCCGCTATACATCAGCTATACATCAGCTATACATCCGCTATACATCCGCTATACATCCACTATACATCAGCTATACATCAGCTATACATCCGCTATATATCCGCTATACATCCGCTATACATCAGATATACATCAGCTATACATCCGCTATACATCAGCTATACATCCGCTATACATCAGCTATACATCCGCTATACATACGCTATACATCCGCTATACATCAGCTATACATCAGCTATACATCCGCTATACATCAGCTACACATCAGCTATACATCCGCTATACATCAGCTATACATCCGCTATACATCAGCTATACATCAGCTATACATCAGCTACACATCAGCTATACATCCGCTATACATCAGCTATACATCAGCTATACATCCGCTATACATCAGCTATACATCAGCTACACATCAGCTACAAATCCGCTATACATCAGCTATACATCAGCTATACATCCGCTATACATCAGCTATACATCAGCTATACATCAGCTACACATCAGCTATACATCCGCTATACATCAGCTATACATCAGCTATACATCAGCTACACATCCGCTATACATCCGCTATACATCCGCTATACATCAGCTATACATCAGCTATACATCCGATATACATCCGCTATACATCCGCTATACATCAGCTATACATCATCTATACATCAGCTATACATCCGCTATACATCAGCTATACATCAGCTATACATCCGCTATACATCCGCTCTACATCCGCTATACATCAGCTATACATCAGCTATACATCCGCTATATATCCGCTATACATCCGCTATACATCAGATATACATCAGCTATACATCCGCTATACATACGCTATACATCCACTATACATCAGCTATACATCAGCTACACATCAGCTTTACATTCGCTATACATCCGCTATACATCCGCTATACATCAGCTATACATCCGCTATACATCCGCTATACATCCGCTATACATCAGCTATACATCAGCTATACATCCGCTATACATCATCTATACATCCGCTATACATCAGCTATATATCCTCTATACATCAGCTATACATCCGCTACACATCAGCTATGCATCCACTATACATCAGCTATACATCCACTATACATCAGCTATACATCAGCTATACATCCGCTATACATCAGCTACACATCAGCTATACATCCACTATACATCTGCTATACATCAGCTATACATCAGCTATATATCCTCTATACATCAGCTATACATCCGCTACACATCAGCTACACATCAGCTATACATCCACTATACATCCGCTATACATCCTCTATACATCATCTATACATCCGCTATACATCAGCTATATATCCTCTATACATCAGCTATACATCCGCTACACATCAGCTATACATCCACTATACATCAGCTATACATCCACTATACATCAGCTATACATCAGCTATACATCTGCTATACATCAGCTATACATCAGCTATATATCCTCTATACATCCGCTACACATCAGCTACACATCAGTTATACATCCACTATACATCCGCTATACATCCTCTATACATCAGCTATACATCCGCTATACATCAGCTATACATCAGCTATACATCCGCTATACATCCTCTATACATCAGCTATACATCCGCTATACATCCGCTATACATCCGCTATACATCAGCTATACATCCTCTATACATCAGCTATACATCCGCTATACATCAGCTATACATCCGCTACACATCAGCTATACATCAGCTATACATCAGCTACACATCCACTATACAGCAGCTATACATCAGCTATACATCAGCTATACATCCGCTATACATCCGCTATACATCCTCTATACATCAGATATATATCAGATATACATACGCTATACATCAGCTATACATCAGATATACATCAGCTATACATCCTCTATAGATCAGCTATACATCCGCTATACATCAGCTATACATCAGCTATACATCAGCTATACATCCCCTATACATCCTCTATACATCAGATATATATCAGCTATACATCCGCTATACATCAGCTATACATCAGATATACATCAGCTATACATCCGCTATACATCAGCTATACATCCGCTATACATCCGCTATACATCCGCTATACATCAGCTATACATCAGCTATACATCAGCTATACATCCGCTATACATGAGCTATACATCCGCTATACATCCGCTATACATCAGCTATACATCCGCTATACATCCGCTATACATCCGCTATACATCAGCTGTACATCCGCTATACATCAGCTGTACATCCGCTATACATCCGCTATACATCCGCTATACATCCGCTATACATCAGCTGTACATCCGCTATACATCCGCTATACATCCGCTATACATCAGCTGTACATCCGCTATACATCCGCTATACATCCGCTATACATCCGCTATACATCAGCTATACATCAGCTATACATCCGCTATACATCAGCTATACATCCGCTATACATCCGCTATACATCAGCTATACATCCGCTATACATCAGCTATACATCAGCTATACATCCGCTATACATCAGCTATACATCAGCTATACATCCGCTATACATCAGCTATACATCCGCTATACATCAGATATGCATCAGCTATACATCAGCTATACATCCGCTATACATCCGCTATACATCCGTAATACATCCGCTATACATCAGCTATACATCCGCTATACATCCGCTATACATCAGCTATACATCAGCTATACATCCGCTATACATCAGCTATACATCCGCTATACATCCGCTATACATCAGCTATACATCAGCCATACATCAGCTATAGATCCGCTATACATCCGCTATACATCAGCTATACATCAGCTATACATCAGCTATACATCCGATATACATCCGCTATACATCAGCTATACATCAGCTATACATCCGATATACATCCGCTATACATCAGATATACATCAGCTATACATCCGCTATACATCAGCTATACATCAGCTATACATCCGCTATACATCCGCTATACATCCGCTATACATCAGCTATACATCAGCTATAGATCCGCTATACATCCGCTATACATCAGCTATACATCAGCTATACATCCGATATACATCCGCTATACATCAGCTATACATCATCTATACATCAGCTATACATCCGCTATACATCCGCTATACATCCGCTATACATCAGCTATACATCAGCTATACATCCGCTATACATCCGCTATACATCAGCTATACATCAGCTATACATCCGCTATATATCCGCTATACATCCGCTATACATCAGATATACATCAGCTATACATCCGCTATACATCAGCTATACATCCGCTATACATCAGCTATACATCCGCTATACATCAGCTATACATCAGCTATACATCCGCTATACATCCGCTATACATCAGCTATACATCCGCTATACATCCGCTATACATCCGCTATACATCAGCTATACATCCGCTATACATCAGCTATACATCCGCTATACATCCGCTATACATCCGCTATACATCTGCTATACATCAGCTATACATCAGCTATACATCCGCTATACATCAGCTATACATCCGCTATACATCCGCTATACATCAGCTATACATCCGCTATACATCAGCTATACATCCGCTATACATCAGCTATACATCAGCTATCCATCCGCTATACATCAGCTATACATCCGCTATACATCAGCTATACATCCGCTATACATCCGCTATACATCAGCTATACATCAGATATACATCAGCTATACATCAGCTATACATCTGCTATACATCCGCTATACATCAGCTATACATCAGCTATACATCAGCTATACATCCGCTATACATCCGCTATACATCAGCTATACATCCGCTATACATCCGCTATACATCCGCTATACATCCGCTGTACATCAGCTGTACATCCGCTATACATCAGCTATACATCCGCCATACATCCACCATACATCAGCTATACATCAGCTATACATCCGCTATACATCAGCTACACATCAGCTACACATCCGCTATACATCAGCTATACATCAGCTATACATCCGCTATACATCAGCTATAAATCAGCTATACATCCGCTATACATCAGCTATACATCAGCTATACATCAGCTATACATCAGCTATACATCCGCTATACATCAGCTATACATCAGCTATACATCCGCTATACATCCGCTATACATCAGCTATACATCAGCTATACATCCGCTATACATCCGCTATACATCAGCTATACATCAGCTATGCATCCGCTATACATCCGCTATACATCAGCTATACATCCGCTATACATCAGCTATACATCAGCTATACATCCGCTATACATCAGCTATACATCAGCTATACATCCGCTATACATCAGCTATACATCAGCTATACATCCGCTATACATCCGCTATACATCAGCTATACATCAGATATACATCCGCTATACATAAGCTATACATCCTCTATACATCCGCTATACATCAGCTATACATCCGCTATACATCAGCTATACATCAGCTATACATCCGCTATACATCCGCTATACATCAGCTATACATCAGATATACATCCGCTATACATCCGCTATACATCCGCTATACATCAGCTATACATCCGCTATACATCCACTATACATCAGCTATACATCCGCTATACATCAGCTATACATCAGCTATACATCCGCTATACATCAGCTATACATCAGCTATACATCCGCTATACATCCGCTATACATCAGCTATACATCAGATATACATCCGCTATACATCCGCTATACATCCGCTATACATCAGCTATACATCCGCTATACATCAGCTATACATCAGCTATACATCCGCTATACATCAGCTATACATCAGCTATATATCAGCTATACATCCGATATACATCCGCTATACATCAGCTATACATCCGCTATACATCAGCCATACATCAGCTATACATCAGCTATACATCAGCTATACATCCTCTATACATCAGCTATACATCCGCTACACATCAGCTATACATCAGCTATACATCCCCTATACATCAGCTATACATCCGCTATACATCAGCTATACATCAGCTATACATCCGCTATACATCCGCTATACATCAGCTATACATCCGCTATACATCAGCTATACATCAGCTATACATCAGCTATACATCCGCTATACATCCGCTATACATCCGCTATACATCATCTATACATCAGATATACATCCGCTATACATCCGCTATACATCAGCTATACATCCGCTATACATCAGCTATACATCCGCTATACATCCGCTATACATCAGCTATACATCAGCCATACATCAGCCATACATCAGCTATACATCAGCTATACATCCTCTATACATCAGCTATACATCCGATACACATCAGCTATACATCCGGTATACATCAGCTATACATCAGCTATACATCCGCTATACATCAGCTATACATCAGCTATACATCCGCTATACATCCGCTATACATCAGCTATACATCCGCTATACATCAGCTATACATCAGCTATACATCCGCTATACATCAGCTATACATCCGCTATACATCAGCTATACATCAGCTATAGATCCGCTATACATCCGCTATACATCCGCTATACATCAGCTATACATCCGATATACATCCGATATACATCAGCCATACATCAGCCATACATCAGCTATACATCAGCTATACATCCTCTATACATCAGCTATACATCCGATACACATCAGCTATACATCCGGTATACATCAGCTATACATCAGCTATACATCCGCTATACATCAGCTATACATCAGCTATACATCCGCTATACATCCGCTATACATCAGCTATACATCCGCTATACATCAGCTATACATCAGCTATACATCCGCTATACATCAGCTATACATCCGCTATACATCAGCTATACATCAGCTATAGATCCGCTATACATCCGCTATACATCCGCTATACATCAGCTATACATCCGATATACATCCGATATACATCAGCTATACATCAGCTATACATCAGCTATACATCCGATATACATCCGCTATACATCAGCTATACATCCGATATACATCCGATATACATCAGCTATACATCAGCTATACATCCGATATACATCCGCTATACATCAGCTATACATCAGCTATACATCATCTATACATCAGCTATACATCCGCTATACATCAGCTATACATCCGCTATACATCAGCTATACATCCGCTATACATCAGCTATACATCAGCTATACATCCGCTATACATCCGCTATACATCAGCTATACATCAGCTATACATCCGATATACATCCGCTATACATCAGCTATACATCAGCTATACATCCGCTATACATCAGCTATACATCCGCTATACATCAGCTATACATCCGCTATACATCAGCTATACATCCGCTATACATCAGCTATACATCCGCTATACATCAGCTATACATCAGCTATACATCCGCTATACATACGCTATACATCCGCTATACATCAGCTATACATCAGCTATACATCCGCTATACATCAGCTACACATCAGCTATACATCCGCTATACATCAGCTATACATCCGCTATACATCAGCTATACATCAGCTATACATCAGCTACACATCAGCTATACATCCGCTATACATCAGCTATACATCCGCTATACATCAGCTACACATCAGCTATACATCCGCTATACATCAGCTATACATCAGCTATACATCAGCTATACATACGCTATACATCCGCTATACATCAGCTATACATCAGCTATACATCCGCTATACATCAGCTATACATCAGCTATACATCCGCTATACATCAGCTACACATCAGCTATACATCCGCTATACATCAGCTACACATCAGCTATACATCCGCTATACATACGCTATACATCCGCTATACATCAGCTATACATCAGCTATACATCCACTATACATCAGCTATACATCAGCTACACATCAGCTTTACATTCGCTATACATCAGCTATACATCCGCTATACATCAGATATACATCAGCTATACATCAGCTATACATCCGCTATACATCCGCTCTACATCCGCTATACATCCGCTATACATCAGCTATACATCAGCTATACATCCGCTATACATCCGCT
This sequence comes from Phyllobates terribilis, assembly GCF_046119375.1. Lineage (NCBI taxonomy): Eukaryota > Metazoa > Chordata > Amphibia > Anura > Dendrobatidae > Phyllobates > Phyllobates terribilis. The sequence continues at coordinate 408,696,080 of NW_027362769.1, read as the reverse complement.
ATACATCATCTATACATCCGCTATACATCAGCTATACATTCTCTATACATCAGCTATACATCAGCTATACATCCGCTACACATCAGCTATACATCCACTATACATCAGCTATACATCAGCTATACATCAGCTATACATCTGCTATACATCAGCTATACATCAGCTATATATCCTCTATACATCAGCTATACATCCGCTACACATCAGCTATACATCCGCTATACATCAGCTATACATCCACTATACATCCACTATCCATCAGCTATACATCCGCTATACATCAGCTATACATCCACTATACATCAGCTATACATCAGCTATACATCCACTATACATCCACTATACATCCGCTATACATCAGCTATACATCCTCTATACATCAGCTATACATCCGCTATACATCCGCTGTACATCAGCTATACATCCGCTATACATCCGCTACACATCAGCTATACATCCACTATACATCAGCTATACATCAGCTATACATCAGCTATACATCTGCTATACATCAGCTATACATCAGCTATATATCCTCTATACATCAGCTATACATCCGCTACACATCAGCTATACATCCTCTATACATCAGCTATACATCCGCTATACATCCACTATACATCAGCTATACATCAGCTATACATCTGCTATACATCAGCTATACATCAGCTATATATCCTCTATACATCAGCTATACATCCACTATACATCCACTATACATCAGCTATACATCAGCTATACATCTGCTATACATCAGCTATATATCCTCTATACATCAGCTATACATCCGCTACACATCAGCTATACATCAGCTATACATCCTCTATACATCAGCTATACATCCGCTATACATCCACTATACATCAGCTATACATCAGCTATACATCTGCTATACATCAGCTATACATCCGCTATACATCCACTATACATCAGCTATACATCCGCTACACATCAGCTATACATCCACTATACATCCACTATACATCAGCTATACATCAGCTATACATCTGCTATACATCAGCTATACATCAGCTATATATCCTCTATACATCAGCTATACATCCGCTACACATCAGCTATACATCCTCTATACATCAGCTATACATCCGCTATACATCAGCTATACATCAGCTATACATCCTCTATACATCAGCTATACATCCGCTTTACATCAGCTATACATCCTCTATACATCAGCTATACATCCGCTATACATCAGCTATACATCAGCTATACATCCTCTATACATCAGCTATACATCCGCTACACATCAGCTATACATCAGCTATACATCAGCTACACATCCACTATACATCAGCTATACATCAGCTTTACATCCTCTATAGATCAGCTATACATCCGCTATACATCAGCTATACATCAGCTATACATCAGCTATACATCCGCTATACATCCTCTATACATCAGATATATATCAGCTATACATCCGCTATACATCAGCTATACATCCGCTACACATCAGCTATACATCCTCTATACATCAGCTATACATCCGCTATACATCAGCTATACATCAGCTATACATCCTCTATACATCAGCTATACATCCGCTTTACATCAGCTATACATCCTCTATACATCCGCTATACATCCGCTATACATCAGCTATACATCAGCTATACATCCTCTATACATCAGCTATACATCCGCTACACATCAGCTATACATCAGCTATACATCAGCTACACATCCACTATACATCAGCTATACATCAGCTTTACATCCTCTATAGATCAGCTATACATCCGCTATACATCAGCTATACATCAGCTATACATCAGCTATACATCCGCTATACATCAGATATACATCAGCTATACATCCGCTATACATCAGCTATACATCAGCTATACATCCGCTATACATACGCTATACATCCGCTATACATCAGCTATACATCCGCTATACATCAGCTACACATCAGCTATACATCCGCTATACATCAGCTATACATCAGCTATACATCCGCTATACATCAGCTATACATCAGCTATACATCAGCTATACATCAGCTATACATCAGCTATACATCAGCTACACATCAGCTATACATCCGCTATACATCAGCTATACATCAGCTATACATCAGCTATACATCCGCTATACATCAGCTATACATCAGCTATACATCAGCTACACATCAGCTATACATCCGCTATACATCAGCTATACATCAGCTATACATCCGCTATACATCAGCTATACATCAGCTATACATCAGCTACACATCAGCTATACATCCGCTATACATCATCTATACATCAGCTACACATCAGCTATACATCCGCTATACATCAGCTACACATCAGCTATACATCCGCTATACATCAGCTATACATCCGCTATACATCAGCTATACATCAGCTATACATCCGCTATACATCAGCTACACATCAGCTATACATCCGCTATACATCAGCTATACATCCGCTATACATCAGCTATACATCAGCTATACATCCACTATACATCAGCTATACATCAGCTACACATCAGCTTTACATTCGCTATACATCAGCTATACATCCGCTATACATCAGATATACATCAGCTATACATCAGCTATACATCCGCTATACATCCGCTATACATCCGCTATTCATCCGCTATACATCAGCTATACATCAGCTATACATCCGCTATACATCCGCTATACATCATCTATACATCCGCTATACATCAGCTATACATCCTCTATACATCAGCTATACATCCGCTACACATCAGCTATACATCCACTATACATCAGCTATACAACAGCTATACATCAGCTATACATCTGCTATACATCAGCTATACATCAGCTATATATCCTCTATACATCAGCTATACATCCGCTACACATCCGCTATACATCCGCTATACATCCGCTATACATCCGCTATACATCCGCTATACATCAGCTGTACATCCGCTATACATCCGCTATACATCCGCTATACATCCGCTATACATCAGCTATACATCCGCTACACATCCGCTATACATCAGCTATACATCCGCTATACATCCGCTATACATCAGCTATACATCAGCTATACATCAGCTATACATCTGCTATACATCAGCTATACATCAGCTATATATCCTCTATACATCAGCTATACATCCACTATACATCCACTATACATCAGCTATACATCAGCTATACATCTGCTATACATCAGCTATATATCCTCTATACATCAGCTATACATCCGCTACACATCAGCTATACATCAGCTATACATCCTCTATACATCAGCTATACATCCGCTATACCTCCACTATACATCAGCTATACATCAGCTATACATCTGCTATACATCAGCTATACATCCGCTATACATCCACTATACATCAGCTATACATCCGCTACACATCAGCTATACATCCACTAAACATCCACTATACATCAGCTATACATCAGCTATACATCTGCTATACATCAGCTATACATCAGCTATATATCCTCTATACATCAGCTATACATCCGCTACACATCAGCTATACATCCTCTATACATCAGCTATACATCCGCTATACATCAGCTATACATCAGCTATACATCCTCTATACATCAGCTATACATCCACTTTACATCAGCTATACATCCTCTATACATCAGCTATACATCCGCTATACATCAGCTATACATCAGCTATACATCCTCTATACATCAGCTATACATCCGCTACACATCAGCTATACATCAGCTATACATCAGCTACACATCCACTATACATCAGCTATACATCAGCTTTACATCCGCTATACATCAGCTATACATCAGCTATACATCCGCTATACATCAGCTATACATCCGCTATACATCAGCTATACATCAGCTATACATCAGCTATACATCCTCTATACATCAGCTATACATCCGCTACACATCAGCTATACATCAGCTATACATCAGCTACACATCCACTATACATCAGCTATACATCAGCTTTACATCCGCTATACATCAGCTATACATCAGCTATACATCCGCTATACATCAGCTATACATCCGCTATACATCAGCTATACATCAGCTATACATCCGCTATACATCCGCTATACATCAGCTATACATCAGCTATACATCCGCTATACATCCTCTATACATCAGATATATATCAGCTATACATCCGCTATACATCAGCTATACATCATCTATACATCAGCTATACATCCGCTATACATCAGCTATACATCAGCTATACATCAGCTATACATCCGCTATACATAAGCTATACATCCGCTATACATCCGCTATACATCCGCTATACATCAGCTATACATCCGCTATACATCCGCTATACATCCGCTATACATCAGCTGTACATCCGCTATACATCCGCTATACATCAGCTGTACATCCGCTATACATCCGCTATACATCCGCTATACATCCGCTATACATCATCTATACATCAGCTATACATCCGCTATACATCAGCTATACATCCGCTATACATCCGCTATACATCAGCTATACATCCGCTATACATCAGCTATACATCAGCTATACATCCGCTATACATCAGCTATACATCAGCTATACATCCGCTATACATCAGCTATACATCCGCTATACATCCGCTATACATCAGCTATACATCCGCTATACATCCGCTATACATCAGCTATACATCAGCTATACATCCGCTATACATCAGCTATACATCCGATATACATCAGCTATACATCAGCTATACATCAGCTATACATCTGCTATACATAAGCTATACATCCGCTATACATCCGCTATACATCAGCTATACATCCGCTATACATCCGCTATACATCCGCTATACATCAGCTGTACATCCGCTATACATCAGCTGTACATCCGCTATACATCCGCTATACATCCGCTATACATCAGCTGTACATCCGCTATACATCCGCTATACATCCGCTATACATCAGCTATACATCCGCTATACATCAGCTATACATCCGCTATACATCCGCTATACATCAGCTGTACATCAGCTATACATCAGCTATACATCCGCTATACATCCGCTATACATCCGCTATACATCAGCTGTACATCCGCTATACATCCGCTATACATCCGCTATACATCCGCTATACATCCGCTATACATCCGCTATACATCCGCTATACATCAGCTATACATCCGCTATACATCCGCTATACATCAGCTGTACATCAGCTATACATCAGCTATACATCCGCTATACATCCGCTATACATCCGCTATACATCAGCTGTACATCCGCTATACATCCGCTATACATCCGCTATACATCCGCTATACATCAGCTGTACATCCGCTATACATCCGCTATACATCAGCTATACATCCGCTATACATCCGCTATACATCAGCTGTACATCAGCTATACATCAGCTATACATCTGCTATACATCCGCTATACATCAGCTGTACATCCGCTATACATCCGCTATACATCCGCTATACATCAGCTATACATCAGCTATACATCCGCTATACATCCGCTATACATCAGCTATACATCCGCTATACATCAGCTATACATCCGCTATACATCAGCTATACATCAGCTATACATCCGCTATACATCAGCTATACATCCGCTATACATCCGCTATACATCCGCTATACATCCGCTATACATCAGCTATACATCAGCTACACATCAGCTATACATCCGCTATACATCCGCTATACATCCGCTATACATCAGCTATACATCATCTATACATCAGCTATACATCCGCTACACATCCGCTATACATCCGCTATACATCCGCTATACATCCGCTATACATCAGCTATACATCAGCTATACATCAGCTACACATCAGCTATACATCCGCTATACATCCGCTATACATCCGCTATACATCCGCTATACATCCGCTATACATCATCTATACGTCAGCTACACATCAGCTATACATCCGCTATACATCCGCTATACATCCGCTATACATCCGCTATACATCAGCTATACATCAGCTACACATCAGCTATACATCCGCTATACATCCGCTATACATCAGCTATACATCAGCTATACATCCGCTATATATCAGCTATACATCCGCTATACATCCGCTATACATCCGCTATACATCCGCTATACATCAGCTATACATCAGCTACACATCAGCTATACATCCGCTATACATCCGCTATACATCCGCTATACATCAGCTATACATCATCTATACATCAGCTATACATCCGCTACACATCCGCTATACATCCGCTATACATCCGCTATACATCCGCTATACATCAGCTATACATCAGCTATACATCAGCTACACATCAGCTATACATCCGCTATACATCCGCTATACATCCGCTATACATCATCTATACATCAGCTACACATCAGCTATACATCCGCTATACATCCGCTATACATCCGCTATACATCCGCTATACATCAGCTATACATCAGCTACACATCAGCTATACATCCGCTATACATCCGCTATACATCCGCTATACATCAGCTATACATCAGCTACACATCAGCTATACATCCGCTATACATCCGCTATACATCCGCTATACATCATCTATACATCAGCTACACATCAGCTATACATCCGCTATACATCCGCTATACATCCGCTATACATCCGCTATACATCAGCTATACATCAGCTACACATCAGCTATACATCCGCTATACATCCGCTATACATCCGCTATACATCAGCTATACATCAGCTATACATCCGCTATACATCCGCTATACATCCGCTATACATCAGCTACACATCAGCTATACATCCGCTATACATCCGCTATACATCCGCTATACATCCGCTATACATCCGCTATACATCCGCTATACATCAGCTACACATCAGCTATACATCCGCTATACATCCGCTATACATCCGCTATACATCAGCTATACATCCGCTATACATCCGCTATACATCCGCTATACATCCGCTATACATCCGCTACACATCAGCTATACATCCGCTATACATCCGCTATACATCAGCTATACATCAGCTACACATCAGCTATACATCCGCTATACATCCGCTATACATCAGCTATACATCAGCTACACATCAGCTATACATCCGCTATACATCCGCTATACATCCGCTATACATCCGCTATACATCAGCTATACATCAGCTATACATCCGCTATACATCCGCTATACATCCGCTATACATCAGCTATACATCAGCTATACATCCGCTATACATCCGCTATACATCCGCTATACATCAGCTATACATCAGCTACACATCAGCTATACATCCGCTATACATCCGCTATACATCCGCTATACATCCGCTATACATCCGCTATACATCAGCTACACATCAGCTATACATCCGCTATACATCCGCTATACATCCGCTATACATCAGCTATACATCCGCTATACATCAGCTATACATCAGCTATACATCAGCTATACATCCGATATACATCCGCTATACATCAGCTATACATCAGCTATACATCATCTATACATCCGCTATACATCCGCTATACATCAGCTATACATCAGCTATACATCCGCTATACATCAGCTATACATCCGCTATACATCAGCTATACATCAGCTATACATCAGCTATACATCCGCTATACATCCGATATACATCCGCTATACATCAGCTATACATCCGCTATACATCCGCTATACATCAGCTATACATCCGCTATACATCAGCAATACATCAGCTATACATCAGCTATACATCAGCTATACATCCGCTATACATCCGCTATACATCAGCTATACATCAGCTATACATCAGCTATACATCAGCTATACATCAGCAATACATCAGCTATACATCCGCTATACATCAGCTATACATCAGCTATACATCCGCTATACATCAGATATACATCAGCTATACATCCGCTATACATCAGCTATACATCAGCTATACATCCGCTATACATACGCTATACATCCGCTATACATCAGCTATACATCAGCTATACATCCGCTATACATCAGCTACACATCAGCTATACATCCGCTATACATCAGCTATACATCCGCTATACATCAGCTATACATCAGCTATACATCAGCTATACATCAGCTACACATCAGCTATACATCCGCTATACATCAGCTATACATCAGCTATACATCAGCTATACATCAGCTATACATCTGCTATACATCCGCTATACATCAGCTATACATCCGCTATACATCAGCTATACATCAGCTATACATCCGCTATACATCCGCTATACATCAGCTATGCATCCGCTATACATCAGCTATACATCCGCTATACATCTGCTATACATCAGCTATAGATCAGCTATACATCCGCTATACATCCGCTATACATCCGCTATACATCTGCTATACATCAGCTATACATCAGCTATACATCCGCTATACATCCACTATACATCCGCTATACATCAGCTATACATCCGCTATACATCATCTATACATCTGCTATACATCCGCTACACATCAGCTACACATCCGCTATACATCAGTTATACATCAGCTATACATCAGCTCTGCATCCGCTATACATCCGCTATACATCAACTATACATCAGCTATACATCAGCTATACATCCGCTATACATTCGCTATACATCCGCTATACATCAGCTATACATCCGCTATACATCAGCTATACATCAGCTATACATCCGCTATACATCCGCTATACATCAGCTATACATCAGCTATACATCCGCTATACATCAGCTATACATCAGCTATACATCCGCTATACATCCGCTATACATCAGCTATACATCAGCTATACATCCGCTATACATCAGCTATACATCAGCTATACATCCGCTATACATCCGCTATACATCAGCTATACATCAGCTATACATCCGCTATACATCCGCTATACATCCGCTCTACATCAGCTATACATCCGCTATACATCCGCTATACATCAGCTATACATCAGCTATACATCCGCTATACATCCGCTATACATCAGCTATACATCCGCTATACATCCGCTATACATCAGCTATACATGAGCTATACATGAGCTATACATCCGCTATACATCCGCTATACATCAGCTATACATCCGCTATACATCCGCTATACATCCGCTATACATCAGTTATACATCCGCTATAGATCCGCTATACATCAGCTATACATCAGCTATACATCCTCTATACATCAGCTATACATCTGCTATACATCAGCTATACATCCGCTATACATCAGCTATACATCAGCTATACATCCGCTATACATCCGCTATACATCAGCTATACATCAGCTATACATCCTCTATACATCAGCTATACATCTGCTATACATCCGCTATACATCAGCTATACATCCGCTATACATCAGCTATACATGAGCTATACATCAGCTATACATCCGCTATACATCCGCTATACATCCGCTATACATCAGTTATACATCCGCTATACATCAGCTATACATCAGCTATACATGAGCTATACATCCGCTATACATCAGCTATACATCAGCTATACATCCGCTATACATCCGCTATACATCAGCTATCATCCGCTATATATCAGCTATACATCCGCTATACATCAGCTATACATCAGCTATACATCCGCTATACATCCGCTATAGATCAGCTATACATCAGCTATACATTCGCTATACATCCGCTATACATCAGCTATACATCCGCTATACATCCGCTATACATCCGCTATACATCAGATATACATCCGCTATACATCAGCTATACATCCGCTATACATCAGCTATACATCAGCTATACATGAGCTATACATCCGCTATACATCAGCTATACATCAGCTATACATCCGCTATACATCCGCTATACATCAGCTATACATCAGCTATACATCCGCTATACATCAGCTATACATGAGCTATACATGAGCTATACATCCGCTATACATCCGCTATACATCAGCTATACATCCGCTATACATCCGCTATACATCAGTTATATATCCGCTATACATCCGCTATACATCCTCTATACATCAGCTATACATCCGCTATACATCCTCTATACATCAGCTATACATCAGCTATACATCAGCTATACATGAGCTATACATCCGCTATACATCAGCTATACATCAGCTATATATCCGCTATACATCCGCTATACATCCGCTATACATCAGCTATACATCCGCTATACATCAGCTATACATCAGCTATACATCAGCTATACATCCGCTATACATCAGCTATACATCAGCTATACATCCGCTATACATCCACTATACATCCGCTATACATCAGCTATACATCCGCTATACATCAGATATACATCAGCTATACATCCGCTATACATCAGCTATACATGAGCTATACATGAGCTATACATCCGCTATACATCAGCTATACATCCGCTATACATCCGCTATACATCCGCTATACATCAGTTATACATCCGCTATACATCCGCTATACATCCTCTATACATCAGCTATACATCCGCTATACATCCTCTATACATCAGCTATACATCAGCTATACATGAGCTATACATCCGCTATATATCAGCTATACATCAGCTATATATCCGCTATACATCCGCTATACATCCGCTATACATCCGCTATACATCAGCTATACATCCGCTATACATCAGCTATACATCAGCTATACATCAGCTATACATCCGCTATACATCAGCTATACATCAGCTATACATCCGCTATACATCCGCTATACATCAGCTATACATCAGCTATACATCCGCTATACATCCACTATACATCCGCTATACATCAGCTATACATCCGCTATACATCAGCTATACATCAGCTATACATCCGCTATACATCCGCTATACATCAGCTATACATCAGCTATACATCCTCTATACATCCGCTATACATCAGCTATACATCAGCTATACATCCGCTATACATCAGCTATACATCATCTATACATCCGCTATATATCAGCAATACATCAGCTATACATCCGCTATACATCAGTTATACATCAGCTATACATCCGCTATACATCAGCTGTACATCCGCTATACATCAGCTATACATCCGCTATACATCCGCTATACATCAGCTATACATCATCTATACATCAGCTATACATCCGCTATACATCAGCTATACATCCGCTATACATCCGCTATACATCCGCTATACATCAGCTATACATCCGCTATACATCAGCTATACATCCGCTATAAATCAGCTATACATCAGCTATACATCAGCTATACATCCGCTATACATCAGCTGTACATCCGCTATACATCAGCTATACATCCGCTATACATCCGCTATACATCCTCTATACATCCGCTATACATCAGCTATACATCAGCTATACATCCGCTATACATCAGCTGTACATCCGCTATACATCAGCTATACATCCGCTATACATCCGCTATACATCAGCTATACATCATCTATACATCAGCTATACATCCGCTATACATCAGCTATACATCCGCTATACATCCGCTATACATCCGCTATACATCAGCTATACATCCGCTATACATCAGCTATACATCCGCTATAAATCAGCTATACATCAGCTATACATCAGCTATACATCCGCTATACATCCGCTATACATCAGCTGTACATCCGCTATACATCATCTATACATCAGCTATACATCCGCTATACATCAGCTATACATCCGCTATACATCCGCTATACATCCGCTATACATCAGCTATACATCCGCTATACATCAGCTATACATCCGCTATACATCCGCTATACATCCGCTATACATCAGCTATACATCCGCTATACATCAGCTATACATCCGCTATAAATCAGCTATACATCCGCTATACATCCGCTATACATGAGCTATACATCCGCTATACATCCTCTATACATCAGCTATACATCCGCTATACATCAGCTATACATCCGCTATACATCCGCTATACATCAGCTTTACATCCGCTATACATCAGCTATACATCAGCTATACATCAGCTATACATCCGCTATACATCAGCTATACATAAGCTATACATCAGCTATACATCCGCTATACATCAGCTATACATCAGCTATACATCCGCTATACATCCGCTATACATCAGCTATACATCAGCTATACATCCGCTATACATCAGCTATACATCAGCTATACATCCGCTATACATCCGCTATACATCAGCTATACATCAGCTATACATCCGCTATACATCCGCTATACATCCGCTATACATCAGCTATACATCCGCTATACATCCGCTATACATCAGCTATACATCAGCTATACATCCGCTATACATCCGCTATACATCAGCTATACATCCGCTATACATCCGCTATACATCAGCTATACATGAGCTATACATGAGCTATACATCCGCTATACATCCGCTATACATCAGCTATACATCCGCTATACATCCGCTATACATCCGCTATACATCAGTTATACATCCGCTATACATCCGCTATACATCCTCTATACATCAGCTATACATCTGCTATACATCCGCTATACATCAGCTATACATCCGCTATACATCAGCTATACATGAGCTATACATGAGCTATACATCAGCTATACATCCGCTATACATCCGCTATACATCCGCTATACATCAGTTATACATCCGCTATACATCAGCTATACATCAGCTATACATGAGCTATACATCCGCTATACATCAGCTATACATCAGCTATACATCCGCTATACATCCGCTATACATCAGCTATCATCCGCTATATATCAGCTATACATCCGCTATACATCAGCTATACATCAGCTATACATCCGCTATACATCCGCTATAGATCAGCTATACATCAGCTATACATTCGCTATACATCCGCTATACATCAGCTATACATCCGCTATACATCCGCTATACATCCGCTATACATCAGCTATACATCAGCTATACATCCGCTATACATCAGCTATACATCAGCTATACATGAGCTATACATCCGCTATACATCAGCTATACATCAGCTATACATCCGCTATACATCCGCTATACATCAGCTATACATCAGCTATACATCCGCTATACATCAGCTATACATGAGCTATACATGAGCTATACATCCGCTATACATCCGCTATACATCAGCTATACATCCGCTATACATCCGCTATACATCAGTTATATATCCGCTATACATCCGCTATACATCCTCTATACATCAGCTATACATCCGCTATACATCCTCTATACATCAGCTATACATCAGCTATACATCAGCTATACATGAGCTATACATCCGCTATACATCAGCTATACATCAGCTATATATCCGCTATACATCCGCTATACATCCGCTATACATCAGCTATACATCCGCTATACATCAGCTATACATCAGCTATACATCAGCTATACATCCGCTATACATCAGCTATACATCAGCTATACATCCGCTATACATCCACTATACATCCGCTATACATCAGCTATACATCCGCTATACATCAGATATACATCAGCTATACATCCGCTATACATCAGCTATACATGAGCTATACATGAGCTATACATCCGCTATACATCCGCTATACATCAGCTATACATCCGCTATACATCCGCTATACATCCGCTACACATCAGTTATACATCCGCTATACATCCGCTATACATCCTCTATACATCAGCTATACATCCGCTATACATCCTCTATACATCAGCTATACATCAGCTATACATGAGCTATACATCCGCTATATATCAGCTATACATCAGCTATATATCCGCTATACATCCGCTATACATCCGCTATACATCCGCTATACATCAGCTATACATCCGCTATACATCAGCTATACATCAGCTATACATCAGCTATACATCCGCTATACATCAGCTATACATCAGCTATACATCCGCTATACATCCGCTATACATCCGCTATACATCAGCTATACATCAGCTATACATCCGCTATACATCCACTATACATCCGCTATACATCAGCTATACATCCGCTATACATCAGCTATACATCAGCTATACATCCGCTATACATCCGCTATACATCAGCTATACATCAGCTATACATCCTCTATACATCCGCTATACATCAGCTATACATCAGCTATACATCCGCTATACATCAGCTATACATCATCTATACATCCGCTATATATCAGCAATACATCAGCTATACATCCGCTATACATCAGTTATACATCAGCTATACATCCGCTATACATCAGCTGTACATCCGCTATACATCAGCTATACATCCGCTATACATCCGCTATACATCAGCTATACATCATCTATACATCAGCTATACATCCGCTATACATCAGCTATACATCCGCTATACATCCGCTATACATCCGCTATACATCAGCTATACATCCGCTATACATCAGCTATACATCCGCTATAAATCAGCTATACATCAGCTATACATCAGCTATACATCCGCTATACATCCGCTATACATCAGCTGTACATCCGCTATACATCAGCTATACATCAGCTATACATCCGCTATACATCCTCTATACATCAGCTATACATCATCTATACATCAGCTATACATCCGCTATACATCAGCTATACATCCGCTATACATCCGCTATACATCCGCTATACATCAGCTATACATCCGCTATACATCAGCTATACATCCGCTATACATCAGCTATACATCCGCTATACATCCGCTATACATCCGCTATACATCAGCTATACATCCGCTATACATCAGCTATACATCCGCTATAAATCAGCTATACATCCGCTATACATCCGCTATACATCCGCTATACATGAGCTATACATCCGCTATACATCCTCTATACATCAGCTATACATCCGCTATACATCAGCTATACATCCGCTATACATCCGCTATACATCAGCTTTACATCCGCTATACATCAGCTATACATCAGCTATACATCAGCTATACATCCGCTATACATCAGCTATACATAAGCTATACATCAGCTATACATCCGCTATACATCCACTATACATCAGCTATACATCAGCTATACATCCGCTATACATCCGCTATACATCAGCTATACATCCGCTATACATCAGCTATACATTAGCTATACATCCGCTATACATCAGCTATACATCAGCTATACATCAGCTATACATCAGCTATACATCCGCTATACATCAGCTATACATAAGCTATACATCAGCTATACATCCGCTATACATCCACTATACATCAGCTATACATCAGCTATACATCAGCTATACATCCGCTATACATCAGCTATACATCAGCTATACATCCGCTATACATCCGCTATAGATCAGCTACACATCAGCTATACATCAGCTATACATCAGCTATACATCAGCTATACATCCGCTATACATCCGCTATAGATCAGCTACACATCAGCTATACATCAGCTATACATCCGCTATACATCAGCTATACATCAGCTATACATCAGCTATACATCCGCTATACATCAGCTATACATCAGCTATACATCCGCTATACATCCGCTATAGATCAGCTACACATCAGCTATTCATCAGTTATACATCCGCTATACATCCGCTATAGATCAGCTACACATCAGCTATACATCCGCTATACATCAGCTATACATCCGCTATACATCAGCTATACATCAGCTATACATCCGCTATACATCAGCTATACATCAGCTATACATCCGCTATACATCCGCTATACATCCGCTATACATCAGCTATACATCAGCTATACATTAGCTATACATCCGCTATACATCAGCTATACATCAGCTATACATCAGCTATACATCAGCTATACATCCGCTATACATCAGCTATACATAAGCTATACATCAGCTACACATCAGCTATACATCAGCTATACATCCGCTATACATCCGCTATAGATCAGCTACACATCAGCTATACATCCGCTATACATCAGCTATACATCCGCTATACATCAGCTATACATCAGCTATACATCCGCTATACATCCGCTATACATCAGCTATACATCCGCTATACATCAGCTATACATCAGCTATACATGAGCTATACATCCGCTATACATCAGCTATACATCAGCTATACATCCGCTATACATCCGCTATACATCCGCTATACATCAGCTATACATCAGCTATACATCCGCTATACATCAGCTATACATCCGCTATACATCAGCTATACATGAGCTATACATGAGCTATACATCCGCTATACATCCGCTATACATCAGCTATACATCCGCTATACATCCGCTATACATCAGTTATATATCCGCTATACATCCGCTATACATCCTCTATACATCAGCTATACATCCGCTATACATCCTCTATACATCAGCTATACATCAGCTATACATCAGCTATACATGAGCTATACATCCGCTATACATCAGCTATACATCAGCTATACATCAGCTATACATCAGCTATACATCCGTTATACATCAGCTATACATCAGCTATACATCAGCTATACATCCGCTATACATCAGCTATACATCAGCTATACATCCGCTATACATCCACTATACATCCGCTATACATCAGCTATACATCCGCTATACATCAGCTATACATCAGCTATACATCAGCTATACATCCGCTATACATCAGCTATACATCAGCTATACATCCGCTATACATCAGCTATACATCCGCTATACATCAGCTATACATCAGCTATACATCAGCTATACATCCGCTATACATCCACTATACATCCGCTATACATCAGCTATACATCCGCTATACATCCGCTATACATCAGTTATACATCCGCTATACATCCGCTATACATCCGCTATACATCAGTTATACATCCGCTATACATCCACTATACATCCGCTATACATCAGCTATACATCCGCTATACATCAGCTATACATGAGCTATACATGAGCTATACATCCGCTATACATCCGCTATACATCAGCTATACATCCGCTATACATCCGCTATACATCCGCTATACATCAGTTATACATCCGCTATACATCCGCTATACATCCTCTATACATCAGCTATACATCTGCTATACATCCGCTATACATCAGCTATACATCCGCTATACATCAGCTATACATGAGCTATACATGAGCTATACATCAGCTATACATCCGCTATACATCCGCTATACATCCGCTATACATCAGTTATACATCCGCTATACATCCGCTATACATCAGCTATACATGAGCTATACATCCGCTATACATCAGCTATACATCAGCTATACATCCGCTATACATCCGCTATACATCAGCTATCATCCGCTATATATCAGCTATACATCCGCTATACATCAGCTATACATCAGCTATACATCCGCTATACATCCGCTATAGATCAGCTATACATCAGCTATACATTCGCTATACATCCGCTATACATCAGCTATACATCCGCTATACATCCGCTATACATCCGCTATACATCAGCTATACATCCGCTATACATCAGCTATACATCCGCTATACATCAGCTATACATCAGCTATACATGAGCTATACATCCGTTATACATCAGCTATACATCAGCTATACATCCGCTATACATCAGCTATACATCCGCTATACATCAGCTATACATGAGCTATACATGAGCTATACATCCGCTATACATCCGCTATACATCAGCTATACATCCGCTATACATCCGCTATACATCAGTTATATATCCGCTATACATCCGCTATACATCCTCTATACATCAGCTATACATCCGCTATACATCCTCTATACATCAGCTATACATCAGCTATACATCAGCTATACATGAGCTATACATCCGCTATACATCAGCTATACATCAGCTATATATCCGCTATACATCCGCTATACATCCGCTATACATCAGCTATACATCCGCTATACATCAGCTATACATCAGCTATACATCAGCTATACATCCGCTATACATCAGCTATACATCAGCTATACATCCGCTATACATCCACTATACATCCGCTATACATCAGCTATACATCCGCTATACATCAGCTATACATCAGCTATACATCCGCTATACATCAGCTATACATCAGCTATACATCAGCTATACATGAGCTATACATCCGATATACATCCGCTATACATCAGCTATACATCCGCTATACATCCGCTATACATCAGCTATACATCCGCTATACATCCGCTATACATCCGCTATACATCAGTTATACATCCGCTATACATCCGCTATACATCCTCTATACATCAGCTATACATCGCTATACATCCTCTATACATCAGCTATACATCAGCTATACATCAGCTATACATGAGCTATACATCCGCTATATATCAGCTATACATCAGCTATATATCCGCTATACATCCGCTATACATCCGCTATACATCCGCTATACATCAGCTATACATCCGCTATACATCAGCTATACATCAGCTATACATCAGCTATACATCCGCTATACATCAGCTATACATCAGCTATACATCCGCTATACATCCGCTATACATCCGCTATACATCAGCTATACATCAGCTATACATCCGCTATACATCCACTATACATCCGCTATACATCAGCTATACATCCGCTATACATCAACTATACATCAGCTATACATCCGCTATACATCCGCTATACATCAGCTATACATCAGCTATACATCCTCTATACATCCGCTATACATCATCTATACATCCGCTATATATCAGCAATACATCAGCTATACATCCGCTATACATCAGTTATACATCAGCTGTACATCCGCTATACATCAGCTATACATCCGCTATACATCCGCTATACATCAGCTATACATCATCTATACATCAGCTATACATCCGCTATACATCAGCTATACATCCGCTATACATCCGCTATACATCCGCTATACATCCGCTATACATCCGCTATACATCAGCTATACATCCGCTATAAATCAGCTATACATCAGCTATACATCAGCTGTACATCCGCTATACATCAGCTATACATCAGCTATACATCCGCTATACATCCTCTATACATCAGCTATACATCAGCTATACATCCGCTATACATCAGCTATACATCCGCTATACATCCGCAATACATCCGCTATACATCAGCTATACATCCGCTATACATCAGCTATACATCCGCTATACATCCGCTATACATCAGCTATACATCAGCTATACATCCGCTATACATCAGCTATACATCCGCTATACATCAGCTATACATCAGCTATACATCCGCTATACATCCGCTATACATCAGCTATACATCCGCTATACATCCGCTATACATCAGCTGTACATCCGCTATACATCAGCTATACATCAGCTATACATCCGCTATACATCCTCTATACATCAGCTATACATCAGCTATACATCCGCTATACATCAGCTATACATCCGCTATACATCCGCAATACATCCGCTATACATCAGCTATACATCCGCTATACATCAGCTATACATCCGCTATACATCAGCTATACATCCGCTATACATCCGCTATACATCCGCTATACATCAGCTATACATCCGCTATAAATCAGCTATACATCAGCTATACATCAGATATACATCAGCTATACATCCGCTACACATCCGTTATACATCCGCTATACATCCGCTATAGATCAGCTATACATCAGCTATACATCCGCTATACATCAGCTATACATCCGCTATACATCAGCTATACATCAGCTATACATGAGCTATACATCCGCTATAAATCAGCTATACATGAGCTATACATCCGCTATAAATCAGCTATACATCAGCTATACATCCGCTATACATCCGCTATACATCAGCTATACATCAGCTATACATCCGCTATACATCCGCTATACATCCGCTATACATCAGCTATACATCAGCTATACATCAGCTATACATCCGCTATACATCCGCTATACATCAGCTATACATCAGCTATACATCAGCTATACATCCGCTATACATCAGCTATACATCAGCTATACATCAGCTATACATCAGCTATACATCCGCTATACATCAGCTATACATCAGCTATACATCCGCTATACATCCGCTATACATCAGCTATACATCCGCTATACATCAGCTATACATCCGCTATACATCCGCTATACATCAGCTATACATCAGCTATACATCATCTATACATCAGCTATACATCCGCTATACATCAGCTATACATCCGCTATACATCCGCTATACATCAGCTATACATCCGCTATACATCCGCTATACATCAGCTATACATCCGCTATACATCAGCTATACATCAGCTATACATCAGCTATACATCCGCTATACATCCGCTATACATCCGTTATACATCCGCTATACATCCGCTATACATCCGCTATACATCAGCTATACATCCGCTATACATCCGCTATACATTCGCTATACATCCGCTATACATCAGCTATACATCCGCTATACATCCGCTATACATCCGCTATACATCAGCTATACATCAGCTATACATCAGCTATACATCCGCTATACATCCGCTATACATCAGCTATACAACCGCTATACATCCGCTATACATCCGCTATACATCAGCTATACATCCGCTATACATCCGCTATACATCAGCTATACATCCGCTATACATCAGCTATACATCATCTATACATCAGCTATACATCCGCTATACATCCGCTATACATCCGCTATACATCAGCTATACATCCGCTATACATCAGCTATACATCAGCTATACATCAGCTATACATCCGCTATACATCCGCTATACATCCGTTATACATCCGCTATACATCCGCTATACATCAGCTATACATCCGCTATACATCCGCTATACATCCGCTATACATCAGATATACATCAGCTATACATCAGCTATACATCAGCTATACATCCGCTATACATCCGCTATACATCAGCTATACATCCGCTATAGATCAGCTATACATCCGATATACATCAGCTATACATCCGCTATAGATCAGCTATACAACCGCTATACATCCGCTATACATCAGCTATACATGAGCTATACATCCGCTTTACATCAGCTATACATCAGCTATACATCCGCTATACATCCGCTATACATCAGCTATACATCAGCTATACATCCGCTATACATCCGCTATACATCAGCTATACATCCGCTATACATCCGCTATACATCAGCTATACATCATCTATACATCCGCTATACATCAGCTATACATCCGCTATACATTCGCTATACATCAGTTATACATCAGCTATACATCCGCTATACATCAGCTATACATCCGCTATACATCCGCTATACATCAGCTATACATCCGCTATACATCAGCTATACATCAGCTATACATCCGCTATACATCCGCTATACATCAGCTATACATCAGCTATACATCCGCTATACATCCGCTATACATCAGCTATACATCCGCTATAGATCAGCTATACATCCGCTATACATCCGCTATACATCAGCTATACATCCGCTATACATCCGCTATACATCCTCTATACATCAGCTATACATCCGCTATACATCAGCTATACATCCGCTATACATCCGCTATACATCAGCTTTACATCCGCTATACATCAGCTATACATCAGCTATACATCAGCTATACATCCGCTATACATCAGCTATACATCCGCTATACATCAGCTATACATAAGCTATACATCAGCTATACATCCGCTATACATCCACTATACATCAGCTATACATCCGGTATACATCAGCTATACATCCGCTATACATCAGCTATACATCCGCTATACATCAGCTATACATTAGCTATACATCCGCTATACATCCGCTATACATCAGCTATACATCAGCTATACATCAGCTATACATCCGCTATACATCAGCTATACATAAACTATACATCAGCTATACATCCGCTATACATCCACTATACATCAGCTATACATCCGGTATACATCAGCTATACATCCGCTATACATCAGCTATACATCCGCTATACATCAGCTATACATTAGCTATACATCCGCTATACATCCGCTATACATCAGCTATACATCAGCTATACATCCGCTATACATCCGCTATACATCAGCTATACATCCGCTATACATCCGCTATACATCCGCTATACATCCGCTATACATCAGCTATACATCAGCTATACATCCGCTATACATCAGCTATACATCAGCTATACATCTGCTATACATCAGCTATACATCCGCTATACATCAGCTATACATCCGCTATACATCAGCTATACATCAGCTATACATCCGCTATACATCCGCTATACATCAGCTATACATCCGCTATACATCCGCTATACATCAGCTATACATCTGCTATACATCCGCTATACATCAGCTATACATCCGCTATACATCAGCTATACATCCGCTATACATCCGCTATACATCAGCTATACATCCGCTATACATCAGCTATACATCCGCTATACATCAGCTATACATCCGCTATACATCCGCTATACATCACCTATACATCAGCTATACATCCGCTATACATCCGCTATACATCAGCTATACATCAGCTATACATCAGCTATACATCCGCTATACATCAGCTATACATCAGCTATACATCCGCTATACATCCGCTATACATCAGCTATACATCCGCTATACATCCGCTATACATCCGCTATACATCAGCTATACATCTGCTATACATCCGCTATACATCCGCTATACATCAGCTATACATCCGCTATACATCAGCTATACATCCGCTATACATCAGCTATACATCAGCTATACATCAGCTATACATCCGCTATACATCAGCTATACATCAGCTATACATCAGATATACATCAGCTTTACATCAGCTATACATCAGCTATACATCCGCTATACATCAGCTATACATCAGCTATACATCAGCTATACATCCGCTATACATCAGCTATACATCCGCTATACATCCGCTATACATCAGCTATACATCAGCTATACATCAGCTATACATCCGCTATACATCAGCTATACAACCGCTATACATCCGCTATACATCAGCTATACATCCGCTATACATCCGCTATACATCCGCTATACATCCGCTATACATCAGCTATACATCATCTATACATCAGCTATACATCCGCTATACATCCGCTATACATCCGCTATGAATCCGCTATACATCAGCTATACATCCGCTATACATCCGCTATACATCAGCTATACATCAGCTATACATCAGCTATACATCCGCTATACATCCGCTATACATCCGTTATACATCCGCTATACATCCGCTATACATCCGCTATACATCAGCTATACATCCGCTATACATCAGCTATACATCAGCTATACATCAGCTATACATCCGCTATACATCCGCTATACATCCGCTATACATCAGCTATACATCCGCTATAGATCAGCTATACATCCGATATACATCAGCTATACATCCGCTATAGATCAGCTATACATCCGCTATACATCCGCTATACATCCGCTATACATCAGCTATACATCCGCTATACATGAGCTATACATCCGCTTTACATCAGCTATACATCAGCTATACATCCGCTATACATCCGCTATACATCAGCTATACATCAGCTATAGATCAGCTATACATCCGATATACATCAGCTATACATCCGCTATAGATCAGCTATACATCCGCTATACATCCGCTATACATCCGCTATACATCAGCTATACATCCGCTATACATGAGCTATACATCCGCTATACATCCGCTATACATCAGCTATACATCCGCTATACATCCGCTATACATCAGCTATACATCAGCTATACATCCGCTATACATCCGCTATACATCAGCTATACATCTGCTATACATCAGCTATACATCAGCTATACATCCGCTATACATCAGCTATACATCAGCTATACATCCGCTATAGATCAGCTATACATCCGCTATACATCCGCTATACATCCGCTATACATCAGCTATACATCATCTATACATCCGCTATACATCCGCTATACATCAGTTATACATCCGCTATACATCCACTATACATCCGCTATACATCAGCTATACATCCGCTATACATCCGCTATACATCCGCTATACATCAGTTATACATCCGCTATACATCCGCTATACATCCACTATACATCCGCTATACATCAGCTATACATCCGCTATACATCAGCTATACATGAGCTATACATGAGCTATACATCCGCTATACATCCGCTATACATCAGCTATACATCCGCTATACATCCGCTATACATCAGTTATACATCCGCTATACATCCGCTATACATCCGCTATACATCAGTTATACATCCGCTATACATCCACTATACATCCGCTATACATCAGCTATACATCCGCTATACATCAGCTATACATGAGCTATACATGAGCTATACATCCGCTATACATCCGCTATACATCAGCTATACATCCGCTATACATCCGCTATACATCCGCTATACATCAGTTATACATCCGCTATACATCCGCTATACATCCTCTATACATCAGCTATACATCTGCTATACATCCGCTATACATCAGCTATACATCCGCTATACATCAGCTATACATGAGCTATACATGAGCTATACATCAGCTATACATCCGCTATACATCCGCTATACATCCGCTATACATCAGTTATACATCCGCTATACATCAGCTATACATCAGCTATACATGAGCTATACATCCGCTATACATCAGCTATACATCAGCTATACATCCGCTATACATCCGCTATACATCAGCTATCATCCGCTATATATCAGCTATACATCCGCTATACATCAGCTATACATCAGCTATACATCCGCTATACATCCGCTATAGATCAGCTATACATCAGCTATACATTCGCTATACATCCGCTATACATTAGCTATACATCCGCTATACATCCGCTATACATCCGCTATACATCAGCTATACATCCGCTATACATCAGCTATACATCCGCTATACATCAGCTATACATCTGCTATACATCCGCTATACATCAGCTATACATCAGCTATACATGAGCTATACATCCGTTATACATCAGCTATACATCAGCTATACATCCGCTATACATCAGCTATACATCCGCTATACATCAGCTATACATGAGCTATACATGAGCTATACATCCGCTATACATCCGCTATACATCAGCTATACATCCGCTATACATCCGCTATACATCAGCTATACATCCTCTATACATCAGCTATACATCCGCTATACATCCGCTATACATCAGCTATACATCAGCTATACATCCTCTATACATCAGCTATACATCCGCTATACATCCTCTATACATCAGCTATACATCAGCTATACATCAGCTATACATGAGCTATACATCCGCTATACATCAGCTATACATCAGTTATATATCCGCTATACATCCGCTATACATCCTCTATACATCAGCTATACATCCGCTATACATCCTCTATACATCAGCTATACATCAGCTATACATCAGCTATACATGAGCTATACATCCGCTATACATCAGCTATACATCAGCTATATATCCGCTATACATCCGCTATACATCCGCTATACATCAGCTATACATCCGCTATACATCAGCTATACATCAGCTATACATCAGCTATACATCCGCTATACATCAGCTATACATCAGCTATACATCCGCTATACATCCACTATACATCCGCTATACATCAGCTATACATCCGCTATACATCAGCTATACATCAGCTATACATCCGCTATACATCAGCTATACATGAGCTATACATGAGCTATACATCCGATATACATCCGCTATACATCAGCTATACATCCGCTATACATCCGCTATACATCAGCTATACATCCGCTATACATCCGCTATACATCCGCTATACATCAGTTATACATCCGCTATACATCCGCTATACATCCTCTATACATCAGCTATACATCCGCTATACATCCTCTATACATCAGCTATACATCAGCTATACATCAGCTATACATGAGCTATACATCCGCTATATATCAGCTATACATCAGCTATATATCCGCTATACATCCGCTATACATCCGCTATACATCCGCTATACATCAGCTATACATCCGCTATACATCAGCTATACATCAGCTATACATCAGCTATACATCCGCTATACATCAGCTATACATCAGCTATACATCCGCTATACATCCGCTATACATCCGCTATACATCAGCTATACATCAGCTATACATCCGCTATACATCCACTATACATCCGCTATACATCAGCTATACATCCGCTATACATCAACTATACATCAGCTATACATCCGCTATACATCCGCTATACATCAGCTATACATCAGCTATACATCCTCTATACATCCGCTATACATCAGCTATACATCAGCTATACATCCGCTATACATCAGCTATACATCATCTATACATCCGCTATATATCAGCAATACATCAGCTATACATCCGCTATACATCAGTTATACATCAGCTATACATCCGCTATACATCAGTTATACATCATCTATACATCAGCTATACATCCGCTATACATCAGCTATACATCCGCTATACATCCGCTATACATCCGCTATACATCAGCTATACATCCGCTATACATCAGCTATACATCCGCTATAAATCAGCTATACATCAGCTATACATCCGCTATACATCCGCTATACATCCGCTATACATCAGCTGTACATCCGCTATACATCAGCTATACATCAGCTATACATCCGCTATACATCCTCTATACATCAGCTATACATCAGCTATACATCCGCTATACATCAGCTATACATCCGCTATACATCCGCAATACATCCGCTATACATCAGCTATACATCCGCTATACATCAGCTATACATCCGCTATACATCAGCTATACATCCGCTATACATCCGCTATACATCCGCTATACATCAGCTATACATCCGCTATAAATCAGCTATACATCAGCTATACATCAGATATACATCAGCTATACATCCGCTACACATCCGTTATACATCCGCTATACATCCGCTATAGATCAGCTATACATCAGCTATACATCCGCTATACATCAGCTATACATCCGCTATACATCAGCTATACATCAGCTATACATGAGCTATACATCCGCTATAAATCAGCTATACATGAGCTATACATCCGCTATAAATCAGCTATACATCAGCTATACATCCGCTATACATCCGCTATACATCAGCTATACATCAGCTATACATCCGCTATACATCCGCTATACATCCGCTATACATCAGCTATACATCAGCTATACATCAGCTATACATCCGCTATACATCCGCTATACATCAGCTATACATCAGCTATACATCAGCTATACATCCGCTATACATCAGCTATACATCAGCTATACATCAGCTATACATCAGCTATACATCCGCTATACATCAGCTATACATCAGCTATACATCCGCTATACATCCGCTATACATCAGCTATACATCCGCTATACATCAGCTATACATCCGCTATACATCCGCTATACATCAGCTATACATCAGCTATACATCATCTATACATCAGCTATACATCCGCTATACATCAGCTATACATCCGCTATACATCCGCTATACATCAGCTATACATCCGCTATACATCCGCTATACATCAGCTATACATCCGCTATACATCAGCTATACATCAGCTATACATCAGCTATACATCCGCTATACATCCGCTATACATCCGTTATACATCCGCTATACATCCGCTATACATCCGCTATACATCAGCTATACATCCGCTATACATCCGCTATACATTCGCTATACATCCGCTATACATCAGCTATACATCCGCTATACATCCGCTATACATCCGCTATACATCCGCTATACATCAGCTATACATCAGCTATACATCCGCTATACATCCGCTATACATCAGCTATACAACCGCTATACATCCGCTATACATCCGCTATACATCAGCTATACATCCGCTATACATCCGCTATACATCAGCTATACATCCGCTATACATCAGCTATACATCATCTATACATCAGCTATACATCCGCTATACATCCGCTATACATCCGCTATACATCAGCTATACATTCGCTATACATCAGCTATACATCAGCTATACATCAGCTATACATCCGCTATACATCCGCTATACATCCGTTACACATCAGCTATACATCAGCTATACATCAGCTATACATCCGCTATACATCAGCTATACATCCGCTATACATCCGCTATACATCCGTTACACATCCGCTATACATCAGCTATACATCAGCTATACATCCGCTATACATCCGCTATACATCCGCTATACATCAGATATACATCAGCTATACATCAGCTATACATCCGCTATACATCCGCTATACATCCGTTACACATCCGCTATACATCAGCTATACATCAGCTATACATCCGCTATACATCCGCTATACATCCGCTATACATCAGATATACATCAGCTATACATCAGCTATACATCAGCTATACATCCGCTATACATCCGCTATACATCAGCTATACATCCGCTATAGATCAGCTATACATCCGATATACATCAGCTATACATCCGCTATAGATCAGCTATACAACCGCTATACATCCGCTATACATCAGCTATACATGAGCTATACATCCGCTTTACATCAGCTATACATCAGCTATACATCCGCTATACATCCGCTATACATCAGCTATACATCAGCTATACATCCGCTATACATCCGCTATACATCAGCTATACATCCGCTATACATCCGCTATACATCAGCTATACATCATCTATACATCCGCTATACATCAGCTATACATCCGCTATACATTCGCTATACATCAGTTATACATCAGCTATACATCCGCTATACATCAGCTATACATCCGCTATACATCCGCTATACATCAGCTATACATCCGCTATACATCAGCTATACATCAGCTATACATCCGCTATACATCCGCTATACATCAGCTATACATCAGCTATACATCCGCTATACATCCGCTATACATCAGCTATACATCCGCTATAGATCAGCTATACATCCGCTATACATCCGCTATACATCCGCTATACATCAGCTATACATCCGCTATACATCCGCTATACATCCTCTATACATCAGCTATACATCCGCTATACATCAGCTATACATCCGCTATACATCCGCTATACATCAGCTTTACATCCGCTATACATCAGCTATACATCAGCTATACATCAGCTATACATCCGCTATACATCAGCTATACATCCGCTATACATCAGCTATACATAAGCTATACATCAGCTATACATCCGCTATACATCCACTATACATCAGCTATACATCCGGTATACATCAGCTATACATCCGCTATACATCAGCTATACATCCGCTATACATCAGCTATACATTAGCTATACATCCGCTATACATCCGCTATACATCAGCTATATATCAGCTATACATCAGCTATACATCCGCTATACATCAGCTATACATAAACTATACATCAGCTATACATCCGCTATACATCCACTATACATCAGCTATACATCCGGTATACATCAGCTATACATCCGCTATACATCAGCTATACATCCGCTATACATCAGCTATACATCAGCTATACATCCGCTATACATCCGCTATACATCAGCTATACATCCGCTATACATCAGCTATACATCCGCTATACATCCGCTATACATCAGCTATACATCAGCTATACATCCGCTATACATCAGCTATACATCAGCTATACATCTGCTATACATCAGCTATACATCCGCTATACATCAGCTATACATCCGCTATACATCAGCTATACATCAGCTATACATCCGCTATACATCCGCTATACATCAGCTATACATCCGCTATGCATCTGCTATACATCCGCTATACATCAGCTATACATCCGCTATACATCAGCTATACATCCGCTATACATCCGCTATACATCAGCTATACATCCGCTATACATCAGCTATACATCCGCTATACATCAGCTATACATCCGCTATACATCCGCTATACATCACCTATACATCAGCTATACATCCGCTATACATCCGCTATACATCAGCTATACATCAGCTATACATCCGCTATACATCCGCTATACATCAGCTATACATCTGCTATACATCCGCTATACATCCGCTATACATCAGCTATACATCCGCTATACATCAGCTATACATCCGCTATACATCAGCTATACATCAGCTATACATCATCTATACATCCGCTATACATCAGGTATACATCCGCTATACATCAGCTATACATCCGCTATACATCCGCTATACATCAGCTATACATCATCTATACATCCGCTATACATCAGCTATACATCCGCTATACATTCGCTATACATCAGTTATACATCAGCTATACATCCGCTATACATCCGCTATACATCAGCTATACATTCGCTATACATCAGTTATACATCAGCTATACATCCGCTATACATCCGCTATACATCAGCTATACATCCGCTATACATCCGCTATACATCAGCTATACATCCGCTATACATCCGCTATACATCAGCTATACATCCGCTATACATCAGCTATACATCAGCTATACATCCGCTATACATCCGCTATACATCAGCTATACATCCGCTATACATCCGCTATACATCAGTTATACATCAGCTATACATCCGATATACATCCGCTATACATCAGCTATACATCCGCTATACATCCGCTATACATCAGCTATACATCCGCTATACATCAGCTATACATCAGCTATACATCCACTATACATCCGCTATACATCAGCTATACATCCGCTGTACATCAGCTATACATCTGCTATACATCCGCTATACATCCGCTATACATCAGCTATACATCAGCTATACATCCGCTATACATCCGCTATACATCAGCTATACATCCGCTATACATCAGCTATACATCAGCTATACATCCACTATACATCCGCTATACATCAGCTATACACCATCTATACACCAGCTATACATCCGCTATACATCCGCTATACATCCGCTATACATCCGCTATACATCAGCTATACATCAGCTATACATCAGCTATACATCCGCTATACATCAGCTATACATCCGCTATACATCCGCTATACATCATCTATACATCCGCTATACATCAGCTATACATCCGCTATACATTCGCTATACATCAGTTATACATCAGCTATACATCCGCTATACATCAGCTATACATCCGCTATACATCCGCTATACATCAGCTATACATCCGCTATACATCAGCTATACATCAGCTATACATCCGCTATACATCAGCTATACATCAGCTATACATCCGCTATACATCCGCTATACATCAGCTATACATCCGCTATACATCCGCTATACATCAGCTATACATCATCTATAAATCCGCTATACATCAGCTATACATCCGCTATACATCCGCTATACATCAGTTATACATCAGCTATACATCCGATATACATCCGCTATACATCAGCTATACATCCGCTATACATCCGCTATACATCAGCTATACATCCGCTATACATCAGCTATACATCAGCTATACATCCGCTATACATCCGCTATACATCAGCTATACATCAGCTATACATCAGCTATACATCCGCTGTACATCAGCTATACATCTGCTATACATCCGCTATACATCCGCTATACATCAGCTATACATCACCTATACATCCGCTATACATCCGCTATACATCAGCTATACATCCGCTATACATCAGCTATACATCAGCTATACATCCGCTATACATCCGCTATACATCAGCTATACATCAGCTATACACCAGCTATACACCATCTATACATCAGCTATACATCCGCTATACATCCGCTATACATCCGCTATACATCAGCTATACATCCGCTATTCATCCGCTATACATCAGCTATACATCAGCTATACATCCGCTATACATCAGCTATACATCCGCTATACATCAGCTATACATCAGCTATACATCCGCTATACATCCGCTATACATCCTTTATACATCCGCTATACATCCGCTATACATCAGCTATACATCCGCTATACATCAGCTATACATCCGCTATACAACAGCTATACATCCGCTATACATCCGCTATACAACAGCTATACATCCGCTATACATCCGCTATACATCAGCTATACATCCGCTATACATCAGCTATACATCCGCTATACATCAGCTATACATCACCTATACATCAGCTATACATCCGCTGTACATCAGCTATACATCTGCTATACATCCGCTATACATCCGCTATACATCAGCTATACATCACCTATACATCCGCTATACATCCGCTATACATCAGCTATACATCAGCTATACATCAGCTATACATCCGCTATACATCAGCTATACATCAGCTATACACCAGCTATACACCATCTATACATCAGCTATACATCCGCTATACATCCGCTATACATCCGCTATACATCAGCTATACATCCGCTATTCATCCGCTATACATCAGCTATACATCAGCTATACATCCGCTATATATCAGCTATACATCCGCTATACATCAGCTATACATCCGCTATACATCCGTTATACATCCGCTATACATTCGCTATACATCAGCTATACATCCGCTATACATCCGCTATACATCAGCTATACATCCGCTATACATCAGCTATACATCCGCTATACAACAGCTATACATCCGCTATACATCCGCTATACATCAGCTATACATCAGCTATACATCAGCTATACATCCACTATACATCAGCTATACATCAGCTATACATCAGCTATACATCCGCTATACATCCGCTATACATCAGCTATACATCCGCTATACATCCGCTATACATCCTCTATACATCAGCTATACATCCGCTATACATCAGCTATACATCCGCTATACATCAGCTATACATCAGCTATACATCCGCTATACATCAGCTTTACATCCGCTATACATCAGCTATACATCAGCTATACATCAGCTATACATCCGCTATACATCAGCTATACATAAGCTATACATCAGCTATACATCCGCTATACATCCGCTATACATCCGGTATACATCAGCTATACATCCGCTATACATCAGCTATACATCCGCTATACATCAGCTATACATCCGCTATACATCAGCTATACATTAGCTATACATCCGCTATACATCCGCTAAACATCAGCTATACATCAGCTATACATCCGCTATAAATCCGCTATACATCCGCTATACATCCGCTATACATCCGCTATACATCAGCTATACATCAGCTATACATCCGCTATACATCAGCTATACATCAGCTATACATCTGCTATACATCAGCTATACATCCGCTATACATCAGCTATACATCAGCTATACATCCGCTATACATCCGCTATACATCAGCTATACATCCGCTATACATCCGCTATACATCAGCTATACATCAGCTATACATCAGCTATACATCAGCTATACATCCGCTATACATCAGCTATACATCCGCTATACATCCGCTATACATCAGCTATACATCCGCTATACATCAGCTATACATCCGCTATACATCAGCTATACATCAGCTATACATCCGCTATACATCAGCTATACATCCGCTATACATCCGCTATACATCCGCTATACATCCGCTATACATCAGCTATACATCAGCTATACATCCGCTAGACATCAGCTATACATCAGCTATACATCCGCTATACATCAGCTATACATCCGCTATACATCAGCTATACATCCGCTATACATCAGCTATACATCCGCTATACATCCGCTACACATCAGCTATACATCAGCTATACATCCGCTATACATCCGCTATACATCAGCTATACATCCGCTATACATCAGCTATACATCCGCTATACATCATCTATACATCCGCTATACATCCACTATAAATCCGCGATACATCAGCTATACATCAGCTATACATCAGCTATACATCATCTATACATCCGCTATACATCATCTATACATCCGCTATACATCCGCTATACATCAGCTATACATCAGCTATACATCAGCTATACATCCGCTATACATCATCTATACATCCGCTATACATCCACTATACATCCGCTATACATCAGCTATACATCCGCTATACATCTGCTATACATCCGCTATACATCAGCTATACATCAGCTATACATCAGCTATACATCCGCTATACATCAGCTATACATCCGCTATACATCCGCTATACATCAGCTATACATCCGCTATACATCCGCTATACATCCGCTATACATCAGCTATACATCCGCTATACATCCGCTATACATCCGCTATACATCAGCTATACATCAGCTATACATCAGCTATACATCAGCTATACATCCGCTATACATCAGCTATACATCCGCTATACATCAGCTATACATCAGCTATACATCAGCTATACATCCGCTATACATCAGCTATACATCAGCTATACATCCGCTATACATCAGCTTTACATCAGCTATACATCCGCTATACATCAGCTATACATCCGCTATACATCCGCTATACATCCGCTATACATCAGCTATACATCCGCTATACATCCGCTATACATCAGCTATACATCCGCTATACATCCGCTATACATCCGCTATACATCAGCTATATATCAGCTATACATCAGCTATACATCAGCTATACATCAGATATACATCAGCTTTACATCAGCTATACATCAGCTATACATCAGCTATGCATCCGCTATACATCAGCTTTACATCAGCTATACATCCGCTATACATCAGCTATACATCAGCTATACATCCGCTATGCATCCGCTATACATCCGCTATACATCAGCTATACTTCCGCTATACATCCGCTATACATCAGCTATACATCCGCTATACATCAGCTATACATCAGCTATACATCCGCTATACATCCGCTATACATCAGCTATACATCAGTTATACATCTGCTATACATCCGCTATACATCAGCTATACATCAGTTATACATCCGCTATACATCCGCTATACATCAGCTATACATCAGTTATACATCCGCTATACATCAGCTATACATCCGCTATACATCCGCTATACATCAGCTATACATCAGCTATACATCCGCTATACATCAGCTATACATCCGCTATACATCCGCTATACATCCGCTATACATCAGCTATACATCAGTTATACATCCGCTATACATCAGCTATACATCCGCTATACATCCGCTATACATCAGCTATACATCAGCTATACATCCGCTATACATCAGCTATACATCCGCTATACATCCGCTATACATCAGCTATACATCAGCTATACATCAGCTATACATCCGCTATACATCAGCTATACATCCGCTATACATCCGCTATACATCAGCTATACATCAGCTATACATCCGCTATACATCAGCTATACATCAGCTATACATCAGCTATACATCAGCTATACATCAGCTATACATCCGCTATACATCAGCTATACATCAGCTATACATCCGCTATACATCAGCTATACATCAGCTATACATCAGCTATACATCAGCTATACATCCGCTATACATCAGCTATACATCCGCTATACATCCGCTATACATCAGCTATACATCAGCTATACATCCGCTATACATCCGCTATACATCAGCTATACATCAGCTATACATCAGATATACATCCGCTATACATCAGCTATACATCCGCTATACATCCGCTATACATCAGCTATACATCAGCTATACATGAGCTATACATCCGCTATACATCAGCTATACATCCCCTATATATCCGCTATATATCAGCTATACATCCGCTATACATCCGTTATACATCATCTATACATCCGCTATACATCCGCTATACATCAGCTATACATCAGCTATAGATCCGCTATACATCAGCTATACATCAGCTATACATCCGCTATACATCCGCTATACATCCGCTATACATCCGCTATACATCCGCTATACATCAGCTATACATCCGCTATACATCAGCTATACATCAGCTATACATCCGCTATACATCAGCTATACATCCGCTATACATCAGCTATACATCAGCTATACATCCGCTATAGATCAGCTATACATCAGCTATACATCCGCTATACATCCGCTATACATCAGCTATACATCAGCTATACATCCGCTATACATCAGCTATACATCCGCTATACATCCGCTATACATCCGCTATACATCAGCTATACATCAGTTATACATCCGCTATACATCAGCTATACATCCGCTATACATCCGCTATACATCAGCTATACATCAGCTATACATCCGCTATACATCCGCTATACATCCGCTATACATCCGCTATACATCAGCTATACATCAGCTATACATCCGCTATACATCAGCTATACATCCGCTATACATCCGCTATACATCAGCTATACATCAGCTATACATCAGCTATACATCCGCTATACATCAGCTATACATCCGCTATACATCCGCTATACATCCGCTATACATCCGCTATACATCCGCTATACATCAGCTATACATCCGCTATACATCCGCTATACATCAGCTATACATCAGTTATACATCTGCTATACATCCGCTATACATCAGCTATACATCAGCTATACATCCGCTATACATCCGCTATACATCCGCTATACATCAGCTATACATCCGCTATACATCCGCTATACATCAGCTATACATCAGTTATACATCTGCTATACATCCGCTATACATCAGCTATACATCAGCTATACATCCGCTATACATCAGCTATACATCAGTTATACATCTGCTATACATCCGCTATACATCAGCTATACATCAGCTATACATCCGCTATACATCAGCTATACATCAGCTATACATCCGCTATACATCCGCTATACA
Source organism: Phyllobates terribilis (assembly GCF_046119375.1). Classification (NCBI taxonomy): domain Eukaryota; kingdom Metazoa; phylum Chordata; class Amphibia; order Anura; family Dendrobatidae; genus Phyllobates; species Phyllobates terribilis. The sequence continues at coordinate 408,659,428 of NW_027362769.1, read as the reverse complement.
TCAGCTATACATCAGTTATACATCTGCTATACATCCGCTATACATCAGCTATACATCAGCTATACATCCGCTATACATCAGCTATACATCCGCTATACATCCGCTATACATCAGCTATACATCAGCTATACATCCGCTATACATCAGCTATACATCCCCTATATATCCGCTATACATCAGCTATACATCCGCTATACATCCGCTATATATCAGCTATACATCCGCTATACATCAGCTATACATCCGCTATACATCATCTATACATCCGCTATACATCAGCTATACATCCGCTATACATCAGCTATACATCAGCTATAGATCCGCTATACATCAGCTATACATCCGCTATACATCAGCTATACATCAGCTATACATCCGCTATACATCCGCTATACATCCGTTATACATCAGCTATACATCAGCTATACATCCGCTATACATCAGCTATACATCAGCTATACATCCGCTATACATCAGCTATACATCCGCTATACATCCGCTATACATCCGCTTTACATCCGCTATACATCAGCTATACATCCGCTATACATCAGCTATACATACGCTATACATCAGCTATACATCCGCTATACATCAGCTATACATCAGCTATACATCCGCTATACATCAGCTATACATCAGTTATACATCCGCTATACATCCGCTATACATCAGCTATACATCCGCTATATATCCGCTATACATCAGCTATACATCCACTATACATCATCTATACATCCGCTATACATCAGCTATACATCCGCTATACATCAGCTATACATCAGCTATACATCCGCTATACATCAGCCATACATCCGCTATACATCCGCTATACATCAGCTATACATCCGCTATACATCAGCTATACATCAGCTATACATCAGCTATACATCCGCTATACATCAGCCATACATCCGCTTTACATCCGCTATACATCAGCTATACATCCACTATACATCCGCTATACATCAGCTATACATCCGCTATACATCAGCTATACATACGCTATACATCAGCTATACATCAGCTATACATCCGCTATACATCAGTTATACATCCGCTATACATCCGCTATACATCCGCGATACATCAGCTATACATCCGCTATACATCAGCTATACATCCGCTATACATCCGCTAGACATCCGCTATACATCAGCTATACATATGCTATACATCCGGTATACATCCGCTATACATCCGCTATACATCAGCTATACATCCGCTATACATCAGCTATACATCCGCTATACATCCGCTATACATCAGCTATACATATGCTATACATCCGCTATACATCCGCTATACATCCGCTATACATCAGCTATACATCCGCTATACATCAGCTATACATCCGCTATACATCAGCTATACATCAGCTATACATCCGCTATACATCAGCTATACATCAGCTATACATCCGCTATACATCCGCTATACATCCGCTATACATCCGCTATATATCAGCTATACATCCGCTATACATCCGCTATACATCAGCTATACATCAGCTATACATCCGCTATACATCAGCTATACATCCGCTATACATCCGCTATACATCCGCTATACATTAGCTATACATCCGCTATACATCCGCTATACATCCGCTATACATCAGCTATACATCCGCTATACATCCGCTATACATCCGCTATACATCAGCTATACATCAGCTATACATCCGCTATACATCAGCTATACATCAGCTATACATCCGCTATACATCAGCTATACATCCGCTATACATCCGCTATACATCAGCTATACATCAGCTATACATCCGCTATACATCAGCTATACATCCGCTCTACATCCGCTATACATCCGCTATATATCCGCTATACATCCGCTATACATCAGCTATACATCCGCTATACATCCGCTATACATCAGCTATACATCAGCTATACATCCGCTATACATCCGCTATACATCCGCTATACATCCGCTATACATCAGCTATACATCAGCTATACATCCGCTATACATCAGCTATACATCAGCTATACATCCGTTATACATCAGCTATACATCCGCTATACATCCGCTATACATCCGCTTTACATCCGCTATACATCAGCTATACATCCGCTATACATCAGCTATACATACGCTATACATCAGCTATACATCCGCTATACATCAGCTATACATCCGCTATACATCAGCTATACATCAGTTATACATCCGCTATACATCCGCTATACATCCGCTATACATCAGCTATACATCCGCTATATATCCGCTATACATCAGCTATACATCCGCTATACATCAGCTATACATCAGCTATCCATCCGCTATACATCAGCTATACATCAGCTATACATCCGCTATACATCCGCTATACATCAGCTATACATCCGCTATACATCCGCTATACATCAGCTATACATCAGCTATACAACCGCTATACATCCGCTGTACATCAGCTATACATCCGCTATACATCAGCTATACATACGCTATACATCAGCTATACATCAGCTATACATCCGCTATACATCAGTTATACATCCGCTATACATCAGCTATACATCCGCTATACATCAGCTATACATCAGCTATACATCCGCTATACATCAGCTATACATCAGTTATACATCCGCTATACATCCGCTATACATCCGCTATACATCAGCTATACATCCGCTATATATCCGCTATACATCATCTATACATCCGCTATACATCAGCTATACATCCGCTATACATCAGCTATCCATCCGCTATCCATCCGCTATACATCAGCTATACATCAGCTATGCATCCGCTATACATCCGCTATACATCCGCTATACATCAGCTATACATCCGCTATACATCAGCTATACATACGCTATACATCAGCTATACATCAGCTATACATCCGCTATACATCACTTATACATCCGCTATACATCAGCTATACATCCGCTATACATCAGCTATACATCCGCTATACATCCGCTATACATCCGCTATACATCAGCTATACATCCGCTATACATCACCTATACATCCGCTATACATCAGCTATACATCAGCTATACATACGCTATACATCAGCTATACATCAGCTATACATATGCTATACATCCGCTATACATCCGCTATACATCCGCTATACATCAGCTATACATCCGCTATACATCAGCTATACATCCGCTATACATCAGCTATACATCAGCTATACATACGCTATACATCAGCTATACATCAGCTATACATCAGCTATACATCCGCTATACATCCGCTATACATCCGCTATATATCAGCTATACATCCGCTATACATCAGCTATACATCCGCTATACATCAGCTATACATCCGCTATACATCAGCTATACATCCGCTATACATCCGCTATACATCAGCTATACATCTGCTATACATCCGCTATACATCCGCTATACATCAGCTATACATCCGCTATACATCCGCTATACATCAGCTATACATCAGCTATACATCCGCTATACATCAGCTATACATCCGCTATACATCCGCTATACATCAGCTATACATCAGCTATACATCCGCTATACATCAGCTATACATCCGCTATACATCCGCTATATATCAGCTATACATCCGCTATACATCCGCTATACATCAGCTATACATCAGCTATACATCCGCTATACATCCGCTATACATCAGCTATACATCCGCTATACATCCGCTATACATCAGCTATACATCCGCTATACATCCGCTATACATCCGCTATACATCCGCTATACATCCGCTATACATCCGCTATACATCAGCTATACATCAGCTATACATCCGCTATACATCAGCTATACATCCGCTATACATCAGCTATACATCCGCTATACATCAGCTATACATCAGCTATACATCAGCTATACATCCGCTATACATCCGCTATACATCAGCTATACATCAGCTATACATCCGCTACACATCAGCTATACATCAGCTATACATCAGCTATACATCCGCTATACATCCGCTATACATCAGCTATACATCAGCTATACATCCGCTATACATCCGCTATACATCCGCTATACATCAGCTATACATCAGCTATACATCAGCTATACATCCGCTATACATCAGCTATATATCAGCTATACATCAGCTATACATCCGCTATACATCCGCTATACATCAGCTATACATCAGCTATACATCAGCTATACATCCGCTATACATCAGCTATACATCCGCTATACATCAGCTATACATCCGCTATACATCCGCTATACATCCGCTATACATCAGCTATACATCCGCTATACATCAGCTATACATCCGCTATACATCCGCTATACATCAGCTATACATCAGCTATACATCCGCTATACATCAGCTATACATCAGCTATACATCAGCTATACATCAGCTATACATCCGCTATACATCCGCTATACATCAGCTTTACATCAGCTATACATCCGCTATACATCAGCTATACATCCGCTATACATCCGCTATACATCCGCTATACATCAGCTATACATCCGCTATACATCAGCTATACATCAGCTATACATCCGCTATACATCAGCTATACATCAGCTATACATCAGATATACATCAGCTTTACATCAGCTATACATCAGCTATACATCCGCTATACATCAGCTATACATCAGCTATACATCCGCTATACATCTGCTATACATCAGCTATACATCCGCTATACATCAGCTATACATCAGCTATACATCAGCTATACATCCGCTATACATCCGCTATACATCAGCTATATATCAGCTATACATCAGCTATACATCCGCTATACATCCGCTATACATCAGCTATACATCAGCTATACATCCGCTATACATCTGCTATACATCAGCTATACATCCGCTATACATCAACTATACATCTGCTATACATCAGCTATACATCCGCTATACATCCGCTATACATCAGCTATACATCAGCTATACATCCGCTATACATCCGCTATACATCAGCTATACATCAGCTATACATCAGCTATACATCCGCTATACATCCGCTATACATCAGCTATACATCAGCTATACATCCGCTATACATCCGCTATACATCTGCTATACATCAGCTATATATCCGCTATACATCAGCTATACATCAGCTATACATCAGCTATACATCCGCTATACATCTGCTATACATCAGCTATACATCCGGTATACATCCGCTATACATCAGCTATACATCAGCTATACATCAGCTATACATCCGCTATACATCCGCTATACATCAGCTATACATCCGCTATACATCCGCTATACATCAGCTATACATCCGCTATACATCAGCTATACATCCGCTATACATCAGCTATACATCCGCTATACATCCGCTATACATCCGCTATACATCAGCTATACATCCGCTATACATCCGCTATACATCCTCTATACATCAGCTATACATCAGCTATACATCAGCTATACATCAGCTATACATCCGCTATACATCAGCTATACATCCGCTATACATCCGCTATACATCAGCTATACATCAGCTATACATCCGCTATACATCTGCTATACATCAGCTATACATCCGCTATACATCCGCTATACATCAGCTATACATCAGCTATACATCAGCTATACATCAGCTATACATCCTCTATACATCAGCTATACATCAGCTATACATCAGCTATACATCAGCTATACATCAGCTATACATCCGCTATACATCCTCTATACATCAGCTATACATCAGCTATACATCAGCTATACATCCTCTATACATCAGCTATACATCAGCTATACATCAGCTATACATCAGCTATACATCAGCTATACATCCGCTATACATCTGCTATACATCAGCTATACATCCGCTATACATCCGCTATACATCCGCTATACATCAGCTATACATCAGCTATACATCAGCTATACATCCGCTATACATCCGCTATACATCCGCTATACATCAGCTATACATCCGCTATACATCCGCTATACATCAGCTATACATCCGCTATACATCAGCTATACATCCGCTATACATCAGCTATACATCCGCTATACATCCGCTATACATCCGCTATACATCAGCTATACATCCGCTATACATCCGCTATACATCCTCTATACATCAGCTATACATCAGCTATACATCAGCTATACATCCGCTATACATCCGCTATACATCAGCTATACATCCGCTATACATCCGCTATACATCCGCTATACATCAGCTATACATCAGCTATACATCAGCTATACATCAGCTATACATCCGCTATACATCAGCTATACATCCGCTATACATCCGCTATACATCCGCTATACATCAGCTATACATCCGCTATACATCCGCTATACATCAGCTATACATCCGCTATACATCCGCTATACATCAGCTATACATCCGCTATACATCAGCTATACATCCGCTATACATCAGCTATACATCCGCTATACATCCGCTATACATCAGCTACACATCCGCTATACATCAGCTATACATCCGCTATACATCCGCTATACATCAGCTATACATCAGCTATACATCAGCTATACATCCGCTATACATCAGCTATACATCAACTATACATCCGCTATACATCAGCTTTACATCAGCTATACATCCGCTATACATCATCTATACATCCGCTATACATCCGCTATACATCAGCTATACATCCGCTATACATCACCTATACATCCGCTATACATCAGCTATACATATGCTATACATCCGCTATACATCAGCTATACATCAGCTATACATCCGCTATACATCAGCTATACATCCGCTATACATCAGCTATACATCAGCTATACATCCGCTATACATCAGCTATACATCCGCTATACATCCGCTATACATCCGCTATACATCAGCTATACATCCGCTATACATCCGCTATACATCCTCTATACATCAGCTATACATCCGCTATACATCAGCTATACATCCGCTATACATCCGCTATACATCAGCTATACATCCGCTATACATCCGCTATACATCAGCTATACATCCGCTATACATCAGCTATACATCCGCTATACATCAGCTATACATCCGCTATACATCAGCTATACATCCGCTATACATCACCTATACATCCGCTATACATCAGCTATACATATGCTATACATCCGCTATACATCCGCTATACATCCGCTATACATCCGCTATACATCCGCTATACATCAGCTATACATCCGCTATACATCAGCTATACATCCGCTATACATCCGCTATACATCCGCTATACATCAGCTATACATCCGCTATACATCACCTATACATCCGCTATACATCAGCTATACATATGCTATACATCCGCTATACATCAGCTATACATCCGCTATACATCAGCTATACATCCGCTATACATCAGCTATACATCAGCTATACATCCGCTATACATCAGCTATACATCAGCTATACATCAGCTATACATCCGCTATACATCCGCTATACATCCGCTATATATCAGCTATACATCCGCTATACATCAGCTATACATCCGCTATACATCCGCTATACATCAGCTATACATCAGCTATACATCCGCTATACATCAGCTATACATCAGCTATACATCCGCTATACATCCGCTATACATCAGCTATACATCCGCTATAAATCAGCTATACATCTGCTATACATCAGCTATACATCAGCTATACATCTGCTATACATCCGCTATACATCCGCTATACATCAGCTATACATCCGCTATACATCCGCTATACATCAGCTATACATCAGCTATACATCCGCTATACATCAGCTATACATCAGCTATACATCCGCTATACATCCGCTATACATCCGCTATACATCAGCTATACATCAGCTATACATCAGCTACACATCAGCTATACATCCGCTATACATCAGCTATACATCAGCTATACATCCGCTATACATCCGCTATACATCAGCTATACATCAGCTATACATCAGCTATACATCCGCTATACATCCGCTATACATCCGCTATATATCAGCTATACATCCGCTATACATCCGCTATACATCAGCTATACATCCGCTATACATCCGCTATACATCAGCTATACATCCGCTATACATCCGCTATACATCCGCTATACATCAGCTATACATCCGCTATACATCCGCTATACATCCGCTATACATCAGCTATACATCCGCTATACATCCGCTATACATCAGCTATACATCAGCTATACATCCGCTATACATCAGCTATACATCCGCTATACATCAGCTATACATCAGCTATACATCCGCTATACATCCGCTATACATCCGCTATACATCAGCTATACATCAGCTATACATCCGCTATACATCCGCTATACATCAGCTATACATCAGCTATACATCCGCTATACATCAGCTATACATCAGCTATACATCAGCTATACATCCGCTATACATCAGCTTTACATCAGCTATACATCCGCTATACATCAGCTATACATCCGCTATACATCCGCTATACATCCGCTATACATCAGCTATACATCCGCTATACATCAGCTATACATCAGCTATACATCCGCTATACATCAGATATACATCAGCTTTACATCAGCTATACATCAGCTATACATCCGCTATACATCAGCTATACATCAGCTATACATCAGCTATACATCCGCTATACATCCGCTATACATCAGCTATACATCCGCTATACATCAGCTATACATCCGCTATACATCCGCTATACATCAGCTATACATCAGCTATACATCAGCTATACATCCGCTATACATCCGCTATACATCAGCTATACATCCGCTATACATCTGCTATACATCAGCTATACATCCGCTATACATCAACTATACATCTGCTATACATCAGCTATACATCCGCTATACATCCGCTATACATCAGCTATACATCCGCTATACATCCGCTATACATCAGCTATACATCAGCTATACATCAGCTATACATCCGCTATACATCAGCTATACATCAGCTATACATCAGCTATACATCCGCTATACATCCGCTATACATCTGCTATACATCCGCTATACATCAGCTATACATCCCCTATATATCCGCTATACATCAGCTATACATCAGCTATACATCCGCTATACATCCGCTATATATCAGCTATACATCCGCTATACATCAGCTATACATCCGTTATACATCATCTATACATCCGCTATACATCAGCTATACATCCTCTATACATCCGCTATACATCAGCTATACATCCGCTATACATCAGCTATAGATCCGCTATACATCAGCTATACATCCGCTATACATCCGCTATACATCCGCTATACATCCGCTATACATCAGCTATACATCCGCTATACATCAGCTATACATCCGCTATACATCAGCTATACATCCGCTATACATCAGCTATACATCAGCTATACATCAGCTATACATCCGCTATACATCAGCTATACATCCGCTATACATCAGCTATACATCCGCTATACATCCGCTATACATCCGCTATACATCAGCTATACATCCGCTATACATCAGCTATACATCAGCTATACATCCGCTATACATCAGCTATACATCAGCTATACATCAGATATACATCAGCTTTACATCAGCTATACATCAGCTATACATCCGCTATACATCAGCTATACATCAGCTATACATCAGCTATACATCCGCTATACATCTGCTATACATCAGCTATACATCCGCTATACATCAGCTATACATCAGCTATACATCCGCTATACATCCGCTATACATCAGCTATACATCAGCTATACATCAGCTATACATCCGCTATACATCCGCTATACATCAGCTATACATCAGCTATACATCAGCTATACATCCGCTATACATCTGCTATACATCAGCTATACATCCGCTATACATCAACTATACATCTGCTATACATCAGCTATACATCCGCTATACATCCGCTATACATCAGCTATACATCAGCTATACATCCGCTATACATCCGCTATACATCAGCTATACATCAGCTATACATCAGCTATACATCCGCTATACATCCGCTATACATCAGCTATACATCAGCTATACATCAGCTATACATCCGCTATACATCCGCTATACATCTGCTATACATCCGCTATACATCAGCTATACATCCCCTATATATCCGCTATACATCAGCTATACATCAGCTATACATCCGCTATACATCCGCTATATATCAGCTATACATCCGCTATACATCAGCTATACATCCGTTATACATCATCTATACATCCGCTATACATCAGCTATACATCCTCTATACATCCGCTATACATCAGCTATACATCCGCTATACATCAGCTATAGATCCGCTATACATCAGCTATACATCCGCTATACATCCACTATACATCCGCTATACATCCGCTATACATCAGCTATACATCCGCTATACATCAGCTATACATCCGCTATACATCAGCTATACATCAGCTATACATCCGCTATACATCAGCTATACATCCGCTATACATCAGCTATACATCAGCTATACATCCGCTATACATCAGCTATACATCCGCTATACATCAGCTATACATCCGCTATACATCCGCTATACATCAGCTATACATCAGTTATACATCTGCTATACAGCCGCTATACATCAGCTATACATCAGCTATACATCCGCTATACATCCGCTATACATCAGCTATACATCCGCTATACATCCGCTATACATCAGCTATACATCCCCTATATATCCGCTATACATCAGCTATACATCCGCTATACATCAGCTATACATCCGCTATACATCCGCTATACATCAGCTATACATCCGCTATACATCCGCTATACATCAGCTATACATCAGTTATACATCTGCTATACAGCCGCTATACATCAGCTATACATCAGCTATACATCCGCTATACATCCGCTATACATCAGCTATACATCCGCTATACATCCGCTATACATCAGCTATACATCCCCTATACATCCGCTATACATCAGCTATACATCCCCTATATATCCGCTATACATCAGCTATACATCCGCTATACATCCGCTATATATCAGCTATACATCAGCTATACATCCGCTATACATCATCTATACATCCGCTATACATCCGCTATACATCAGCTATACATCAGCTATAGATCCGCTATACATCAGCTATACATCTGCTATACATCAGCTATACATCAGCTATACATCCGCTATACATCCGCTATACATCCGCTATACATCAGCTATACATCAGCTATACATCAGCTATACATCCGCTATACATCAGCTATACATCCGCTATACATCCGCTTTACATCCGCTATACATCAGCTATACATCCGCTATACATCAGCTATACATCAGCTATACATCAGCTATACATCCGCTATACATCAGCTATACATCCGCTATACATCCGCTTTACATCCGCTATACATCAGCTATACATCCGCTATACATCAGCTATACATACGCTATACATCAGCTATACATCCGCTATACATCAGCTATACATCAGCTATACATCCGCTATACATCCGCTATACATCAGCTATACATCAGCTATACAACCGCTATACATCCGCTATACATCAGCTATACATCCGCTATACATCAGCTATACATACGCTATACATCAGCTATACATCAGCTATACATCCGCTATACATCAGTTATACATCCGCTATACATCAGCTATACATCCGCTATACATCAGCTATACATCAGCTATACATCCGCTATACATCAGCTATACATCAGTTATACATCCGCTATACATCCGCTATACATCCGCTATACATCAGCTATACATCCGCTATATATCCGCTATACATCATCTATACATCCGCTATACATCAGCTATACATCCGCTATACATCAGCTATACATCATCTATCCATCCGCTATACATCAGCTATACATCAGCTATACATCCGCTATACATCCGCTATACATCCGCTATACATCAGCTATACATCCGCTATACATCCGCTATACATCAGCTATACATCCGCTATACATCAGCTATACATCAGCTATACATCCGCTATACATCACTTATACATCCGCTATACATCAGCTATACATCCGCTATACATCAGCTATACATCCGCTAGACATCAGCTATACATCCGCTATACATCCGCTATACATCAGCTATACATCCGCTATACATCACTTATACATCCGCTATACATCAGCTATACATCCGCTATACATCAGCTATACATCCGCTATACATCAGCTATACATCCGCTATACATCCGCTATACATCCGCTATACATCAGCTATACATCCGCTATACATCCGCTATACATCAGCTATACATCCGCTATACATCAGCTATACATACGCTATACATCAGCTATACATCAGCTATACATCCGCTATACATCACTTATACATCCGCTATACATCAGCTATACATCCGCTATACATCAGCTATACATCCGCTATACATCAGCTATACATCCGCTATACATCCGCTATACATCCGCTATACATCAGCTATACATATGCTATACATCCGCTATACATCCGCTATACATCCGCTATACATCAGCTATACATCCGCTATACATCAGCTATACATCCGCTATACATCAGCTATACATCAGCTATACATCCGCCATACATCAGCTATACATCAGCTATACATCAGCTATACATCCGCTATACATCAGCTATACATCCGCTATATATCAGCTATACATCCGCTATACATCCGCTATACATCAGCTATACATCAGCTATACATCCGCTATACATCAGCTATACATCAGCTATACATCCGCTATACATCCGCTATACATCAGCTATACATCCGCTATAAATCAGCTATACATCCGCTATACATCAGCTATACATCAGCTATACATCTGCTATACATCCGCTATACATCCGCTATACATCAGCTATACATCCGCTATACATCCGCTATACATCAGCTATACATCAGCTATACATCCGCTATACATCCGCTATACATCAGCTATACATCCGCTATACATCCGCTATACATCCGCTATACATCCGCTATACATCCGCTATACATCAGCTATACATCAGCTATACATCCGCTATACATCAGCTATACATCCGCTATACATCCGCTATACATCAGCTATACATCAGCTATACATCCGCTATACATCCGCTATACATCCGATATACATCAGCTATACATCCGCTATACATCAGCTATACATCCGCTATACATCAGCTATACATCAGCTATACATCAGCTATACATGAGCTATACATCCGCTATACATCCGCTATACATCAGCTATACATCCGCTATACATCAGCTATACATCAGCTATACATCCGCTTTACATCAGCTATACATCAGCTATACATCCGCTATACATACGCTATACATCAGCTATACATTAGCTATACATCCGCTATACATCCTCTATACATCAGCTATACATCAGCTATACATCCGCTATACATCCGCTATACATCCGCTATTCATCAGCTACACATCAGCTATACATCAGCTATACATCCGCTATACATCAGCTATATATCAGCTATACATCCGCTATACATCAGCTATACATCCTCTATACATCAGCTATACATCCGCTATACATCAGCTATACATCCGCTATACATCCGCTATACGTCAGCTATACATCCGCTATACATCAGCTATACATCAGCTATACATCAGCTATACATCCGCTATACATCAGCTATACATCCGCTATACATCAGCTATACATCCTCTATACATCAGCTATACATCCGCTATACATCAGCTATACATCCGCTATACATTCACTATACATCAGCTATACATCCGGTATACATCAGCTATACATCAGCTATACATCCGCTATACATCCGCTATACATCAGCTATACATCATCTATACATCAGCTATACATCCGCTATTAATCCGCTATACATCCGCTATACATCCGCTATACATCAGCTATACATCAGCTATACATCCGCTATACATCAGCTATACATCAGCTATACATCCGCTATACATCAGCTATACATCCGCTATACATCAGCTATACATCCGCTATACATCAGCTATACATCAGCTATACATCCGCTATACATCCGCTATACATCAGCTATACATCCGCTATACATCCGCTATACATCAGCTATACATCAGATATACATCTGCTATACATCCGCTATACATCAGCTATACATCCGCTATACATCAGCTATACATCCGCTATACATCAGCTATACATCAGCTATACATCCGCTATACATCAGCTATACATCCGCTATACATCCGCTATACATCAGCTATACATCAGCTATACATCCGCTATACATCAGCTATACATCCGCTATACATCCGCTATACATCAGCTATACATCAGCTATACATCCGCTATACATCAGCTATACATCCGCTATACATCCGCTATACATCCGCTATACATCCGCTATACATCCGCTATACATCAGCTATACATGCGCTATACATCCGCTATACATCAGCTATACATCAGCTATACATCCGCTATACATCAGCTATACATCCGCTATACATCAGCTATACATCCGCTATACATCAGCTATACATCAGCTATACTTCCGCTATACATCAGCTATACATCCGCTATACATCAGCTATACATCAGCTATACATCCGCTATACATCATCTATACATCCGCTATACATCCGCTATACATCCGCTATACATCAGCTATACATTAGCTATACATCTGCTATACATCCGCTATACATCAGCTATACATCAGCTAGACATCAGCTATACATCCGCTATACATCAGCTACACATCCGCTATACATCCGCTATACATCAGCTATACATCAGCTATACATCCGCTATACATCCGCTATACATCAGCTATACATCCGCTATACATAAGCTATACATCCGCTATACATCAGCTATACATCAGCTATACATCCGCTATACATCCGCTATACATCCGCTATACATCCGCTATACATCAGCAATACATCAGTTATACATCTGCTATACATCCGCTATACATCAGCTATACATCAGCTATACATCCGCTATACATCAGCTATACATCCGCTATACATCCGCTATACATCAGCTATACATCCGCTATACATCAGCTATACATCCCCTATATATCCGCTATACATCATCTATACATCCGCTATATATCAGCTATACATCCGCTATACATCAGCTATACATCCGTTATACATCATCTATACATCCGCTATACATCAGCTATACATCAGCTATACATCAGCTTTACATCAGCTATACATCCGCTATACATCCGCTATACATCCGCTATACATCAGCTATACATCAGCTATACATCCGCTATACATCCGCTATACATCCGCTATACATCAGCTATACATCCACTATACATCAGCTATACATCAGCTATACATCCGCTATACATCCGCTATACATCAGCTATACATCCGCTATACATCCGCTATACATCAGCTATACATCAGCTATACATCCGCTATACATCAGCTATACATCCGCTATGCATCCGCTATACATCAGCTATACATCATCTATACATCATCTATACATCAGCTATACATCAGATATACATCCGCTATACATCAGCTATACATCCGCTATGCATCCGCTATACATCAGCTATACATCATCTATACATCATCTATACATCAGCTATACATCAGATATACATCCGCTATACATCCGCTATACATCCGCTATACATCCGCTATACATCAGCTATACATCAGATATACATCCGCTATAAATCCGCTATACATCAGCTATACATCAGCTATACATCCACTATACATCAGCTATACATCAGCTATACATCCGCTATACATCCGCTATACATCAGCTATACATTATCTATACATCCGCTATACGTCTGCTACACGTCATCTATACGTCAGCTATACATCCGCTATTCATCAGCTACACGTCAGCTATACGTCAGCTATACATCAGCTATAAATCCGCTATACATCCGCTATAGATCAGCTATACATCAGCTATACATCAGCTATAAATCAGCTATACATCCGCTATACATCCGCTATACATCCGCTATACATCAGCTATACATCAGTTATACATCTGCTATACATCCGCTATACATCAGCTATACATCCGCTATACATCAGCTATACATCCACTATACATCAGCTATACATCAGCTATACATCCGCTATACATCCGCTATACATCAGCTATACATGCGCTATACATCAGCTATACATCCACTATACATCAGCTATACATCAGCTATACATCCGCTATACATCAGCTATACATCCGCTATACATCAGCTATACATCCACTATACATCAGCTATACATCAGCTATACATCCGCTATACATCCGCTATACATCAGCTATACATTATCTATACATCCGCTATACGTCTGCTACACGTCATCTATACGTCAGCTATACATCCGCTATACATCAGCTATACATCAGCTATACATCAGCTATACATCAGCTATAAATCAGCTATAGATCCGCTATACATCAGCTATACATCCACTATACATCAGCTATACATCAGCTATACATCCGCTATACATCCGCTATACATCAGCTATACATTATCTATACATCCGCTATACGTCTGCTACACGTCATCTATACATCAGCTATACATCAGCTATACATCCGCTATACATCCGCTATACATCAGCTATACATCCGCTATACATCAGCTATACATCAGCTATACATCCGCTATACGTCTGCTACACGTCAGATATACGTCAGCTATACATCCGCTATTCATCAGCTATACATCCGCTATACATCCGCTATTCATCAACTATACATCAGCTATACATCCGCTATACATCCGCTATACATCAGCTTTACATCAGCTATACATCTGCTATACATCAGCTATACATCCGCTATACATCAACTATACATCAGCTATACATCAGCTATACATCCGCTATACATCCGCTATACATCAGCTATACATCAGCTATACATCAGCTATACATCCGCTATACATCAGCTATACATCAGCTACACATCCGCTATACATCAGCTATACATCCGCTATACATCCGCTATACATCAGCTATACATCAGCTATACATCAGCTATACATCCGCTATACATCAGCTATACATCAGCTATACATCAGCTATACATCCGCTATACATCCGCTATACATCCGCTATACATCCGCTACACATCAGCTATACATCAGCTATACATCCGCTATACATCCGCTATACATCCGCTATACATCAGCTATATATCAGCTATACATCAGCTATACATCCGCTATACATCAGCTATACATCCGCTATACATCAGCTATACATCCCCTATATATCCGCTATACATCAGCTATACATCCGCTATACATCCGCTATATATCAGCTATACATCCGCTATACATCAGCTATACATCCGCTATACATCATCTATACATCCGCTATACATCAGCTATACATCCGCTATACATCAGCTATAGATCCGCTATACATCAGCTATACATCAGCTATACATCCGCTATACATCAGCTATACATCCGCTATACATCATCTATACATCCGCTATACATCCGCTATACATCAGCTATACATCAGCTATACATCCGCTATACATCAGCTATACATCAGCTATACATCCGCTATACATCAGCTATACATCCGCTATACATCCACTATACATCAGCTATACATCCGCTATACATCCGCTATACATCAGCTATACATCAGCTCTACATCCGCTATACATCAGCTATACATCCGCTATACATCCGCTATACATCAGCTATACATCCGCTATACATCAGCTATACATCAGCTACACATCAGCTTTACATTCGCTATACATCAGCTATACATCCGCTATACATCCGCTATACATCAGCTATACATCCGCTATACATCCGCTATACATCCGCTATACATCCGCTTTACATCCGCTATACATCCGCTATACATCAGCTATACATTCGCTATACATCCGCTATACATCCGCTATACATCAGCTATACATCAGCTATACATCCGCTATACATCCGCTATACATCCGCTTTACATCCGCTATACATCAGCTATACATCAGCTATACATCTGCTATACATCAGCTATACATCAGCTATACATCAGCTATACATCCGCTATACATCCGCTATACATCAGCTATACATCAGCTATACATCCGCTATACATCAGCTATACATCCGCTATACATCCGCTATACATCAGCTATACATCCGCTATACATCAGCTATACATCCGCTATACATCAGCTATACATCCGCTATACATCCGCTATACATCCGCTTTACATCCGCTATACATCAGCTATACATCAGCTATACATCTGCTATACATCAGCTATACATCAGCTATACATCAGCTATACATCCGCTATACATCCGCTATACATCAGCTATACATCAGCTATACATCAGCTATACATCCGCTATACATCAGCTATACATCAGCTATACATCCGCTATACATCAGCTATACATCCGCTATACATCAGCTATACATCAGCTATACATCCGCTATACATCCGCTATACATCAGCTATACATCAGCTATACATCCGCTATACATCAGCTATACATCCGCTATACATCCGCTATACATCCGCTATACATCAGCTATACATCCGCTATACATCCGCTATACATCAGCTATACATCCGCTATACATCAGCTATACATCAGCTATACATACGCTATACATCAGCTATACATCCGCTATACATCAGCTATACATCAGCTATACATCCGCTATACATCAGCTATACATCAGTTATACATCCGCTATACATCCGCTATACATCCGCTATACATCAGCTATACATCCGCTATATATCCGCTATACATCAGCTATACATCCGCTATACATCATCTATACATCCGCTATACATCCGCTATACATCATCTATGCATCCGCTATACATCCGCTATACATCCGCTATACATCAGCTATACATCAGCTATACATCAGCTATACATCCGCTATACATCCGCTATACATCAGCTATACATCCGCTATACATCAGCTATACATACGCTATACATCAGCTATACATCAGCTATACATCCGCTATACATCAGCTATACATCCGCTATACATCCGCTATACATCAGCTATACATCCGCTATACATCAGCTATACATCCGCTATACATCAGCTATACATCAGCTATACATCCGCTATACATCAGCTATACATCAGCTATACATCAGCTATACATCCGCTATATATCAGCTATACATCCGCTATACATCCGCTATACATCAGCTATACATCAGCTATAAATCAGCTATACATCAGCTATACATCCGCTATACATCAGCTATACATCTGCTATACATCCGCTATACATCAGCTATACATCCGCTATACATCCGCTATACATCAGCTATACATATGCTACACATCCGCTATACATCCGCTATACATCCGCTATACATCAGCTATACATCCGCTATACATCAGCTATACATCCGCTATACATCAGCTATACATCAGCTATACATCCGCTATACATCAGCTATACATCAGCTATACGTCCGCTATACATCCGCTATACATCAGCTATACATCAACTATACATCCGCTATACATCAGCTATACATCCGCTATACATCCGCTATACATCAGCTATACATCCGCTATAAATCAGCTATAATTCAGCTATACATCCGCTATACATCAGCTATACATCCGCTATACATCCGCTATACATCAGCTATACATCAGCTATACATCCGCTATACATCCGCTATACATCAGCTATACATCAGCTATACATCCGCTATACATCCGCTATACATCAGCTATACATCCGCTATACATCCGCTATACATCAGCTATACATCCGCTATACATCAGCTATACATCCGCTATACATCAGCTATACATCAGCTATACATCAGCTATACATCAGTTATACATCCGCTATACATCAGCTATACATCCGCTATACATCCGCTATACATCAGCTATACATCCGCTATACATCAGCTATACATCCGCTATACATCCGCTATACATCAGCTATACATCAGCTATACATCAGTTATACATCCGCTATACATCAGCTATACATCAGCTATACATCCGCTATACATCAACTATACATCTGCTATACATCCGCTATACATCAGCTATACATCAGCTATACATCCGCTATACATCAGCTATACATCAGCTATACATCCGCTATACATCAGCTATACATCAGCTATACATCCGCTATACATCCGCTATACATCAGCTATACATCCGCTATACATCCTCTATACATCAGCTATACATCAGCTATACATCCGCTATACATCCGCTATACATCAGCTATACATCCGCTATACATCATCTATACATCCGCTATACATCATCTATACATCAGCTATACATCAGCTGTACATCCGCTATACATCCGCTATTCATCAGCTACACATCAGCTATACATCCGCTATACATCAGCTATATATCAGCTATACATCCGTTATACATCCGCTATACATCCGCTATACATCCGCTATACATCAGCTATACATCCAATATACATCCGCTATACGTCAGCTACACGTCAGCTATACATCCGCTATACATCAGCTATACATCCGCTATTCATCAGCTATACATCCGCTATACATCAGCTATACATCAGCTATACATCCGCTATACATCAGCTATACATCCGCTATACATCAGCTATACATCAGCTATACATCCGCTATACATCAGCTATACATCCGCTATTCATCAGCTACACATCAGCTATACATCAGCTATACATCCGCTATACATCACCTATACATCCGCTATACATCAGCTATACATCCGCTATTCATCAGCTACACATCAGCTATACATCAGCTATAAATCCGCTATACATCCGCTATACATCAGCTATACATCAGCTATACATCCGCTATACATCCGCTATACATCAGCTATACATCAGCTATACATCCGCTATACATCCGCTATACATCAGCTATACATCAGCTATACATCCGCTATACATCCGCTATACATCAGCTATACATCAGCTATACATCCGCTATACATCCGCTATACATCAGCTATACATCAGCTATACATCCACTATACATCAGCTATACATCAGCTATACATCCGCTATACATCCGCTATACATCAGCTATACATCCGCTATACATCCGCTATACATCAGCTATACATCAGCTATACATCCGCTATACATCCGCTATACATCAGCTATACATCAGCTATACATCAGCTATACATCCGCTATACATCCGCTATACATCCGCTATACATCCGCTATACGTCTGCTACACGTCAGCTATACATCATCTATAAATCCGCTATACATCCGCTATACATCAGCTATACATCAGCTATAAATCAGCTATACATCCGCTATACATCAGCTATACATCCACTATACATCAGCTATACATCAGCTATACATCCGCTATACATCCGCTATACATCAGCTATACATTATCTATACATCCGCTATACGTCTGCTACACGTCATCTATACGTCAGCTATACATCCGCTATTCATCAGCTACACATGAGCTATACATCAGCTATACATCAGTTATACATCAGCTATACATCCGCTATACATCCGCTATACATCAGCTATACATCCGCTATACATCCGCTATACATCAGCTATACATCAGCTATACATCCGCTATACATCAGCTATACATCCGCTATACGTCTGCTACACGTCAGATATACGTCAGCTATACATCCGCTATTCATCAGCTATACATCAACTATACATCAGCTATACATCCGCTATACATCCGCTATACATCAGCTATACATCCGCTATACATCCGCTATACATCCGCTATACATCAGCTATACATCAGCTATACATCCGCTATACATCAGCTATACATCAGCTACACATCAGCTATACATCAGCTATACATCCGCTATACATCCGCTATACATCAGCTTTACATCAGCTATACATCTGCTATACATCCGCTATACATCAGCTATACATCAGCTATACATCAGCTATACATCATCTATACATCAGCTATACATTCGCTATACATCAGCTATACATCCGCTATACATCAGCTATACATCAGCTATACATCCGCTATACATCCGCTATACATCAGCTATACATCAGCTATACATCCGCTATATATCCGCTATACATCCGCTATACATCAGATATACATCAGCTATACATCCGCTATACATCAGCTATACATCCGCTATACATCAGATATACATCAGCTATACATCAGCTATACATCAGCTATACATCAGCTATACATCCGCTATACATCAGCTATACATCCGCTATACATCAGCTATACATCCGCTATACATCAGCTACACATCAGCTATACATCCGCTATACATGAGCTATACATCAGCTATACATCAGCTACACATCAGCTATACATCCGCTATACATACGCTATACATCCGCTATACATCAGCTATACATCAGCTATACATCCACTATACATCAGCTATACATCCGCTATACATCAGATATACATCAGCTATACATCAGATATACATCAGCTATACATCAGCTATACATCCGCTATACATCCGCTATACATCCGCTATACATCAGCTATACATCAGCTATACATCCGCTATACATCCGCTATACATCCGCTATACATCATCTATACATCCGCTATACATCAGCTATACATCCTCTATACATCAGCTATACATCCGCTACACATCAGCTATACATCCACTATACATCAGCTATACATCAGCTATACATCTGCTATACATCAGCTATACATCAGCTATATATCCTCTATACATCAGCTATACATCCGCTACACATCAGCTATACATCCTCTATACATCAGCTATACATCCGCTATACATCAGCTATACATCAGCTATACATCCTCTATACATCAGCTATACATCCGCTATACATCAGCTATACATCAGCTATACATCCGCTATACATCCGCTATACATCAGCTATACATCAGCTACACATCAGCTATACATCAGCTATACATCAGCTACACATCCACTATACATCAGCTATACATCAGCTTTACATCCTCTATAGATCAGCTATACATCCGCTATACATCAGCTATACATCAGCTATACATCAGCTATACATCCGCTATACATCCTCTATACATCAGCTACACATCCGCTATACATCCGCTATACATCAGCTTTACATCCTCTATAGATCAGCTATACATCCGCTATACATCAGCTATACATCCACTATACATCCTCTATACATCAGCTATACATCAGCTATACATCCGCTATACATCCGCTATACATCAGCTATACATCAGCTATACATCCGCTATACATCCGCTATACATCAGCTATACATCAGCTATACATCCGCTATACATAAGCTATACATCAGCTATACATCCGCTATACATCCGCTATACATCAGCTATACATCAGCTATACATCCGCTATACATCCTCTATACATCAGATATATATCAGCTATACATCCGCTATACATCAGCTATACATCAGATATACATCAGCTATACATCCGCTATACATCCGCTATACATCAGCTATACATCCGCTATACATCCGCTATACATCCGCTGTACATCAGCTGTACATCCGCTATACATCAGCTATACATCCGCTATACATCCGCTATACATCCGCTATACATCCGCTATACATCAGCTATACATCAGCTATACATCAGCCATACATCAGCCATACATCAGCTATACATCCGCTATACATCCGCTATACATCCGCTATACATCCGCTATACATCAGCTGTACATCCGCTATACATCAGCTATACATCCGCTATACATCCGCTATACATCAGCTGTACATCCGCTATACATCCGCTATACATCCGCTATACATCCGCTATACATCAGCTATACATCAGCTATACATCCGCTATACATCAGCTATTCATCAGCTATACATCCGGTATACATCCGCTATACATCCGCTATACATCCGCTATACATCAGCTATACATCAGCTATACTTCAGCTATACATCCGCTATACATCCGCTATACTTCAGCTATACATCAGCTATACATCCGCTATACATCCGCTATACATCAGCTGTACATCCGCTATACATCCGCTATACATCCGCTATACATCAGCTATACATCAGCTATACATCCGCTATACATCCGCTATACATCCGCTATACATCCGCTATACATCAGCTATACATCCGCTATACATCCGCTATACATCCGCTATACATCCGCTATACATCCGCTATACATCCGCTATACATCCGCTATACATCAGCTATACATCAGCTATACATCCGCTATACATCAGCTATACATCCGCTATACATCCGCTATACATCAGCTATACATCCGCTATACATCAGCTATACATCCGCTATACATCAGCTATACATCAGCTATCCATCCGCTATACATCAGCTATACATCAGCTATACATACGCTATACATCAGCTATACATCCGCTATACATCCGCTATACATCAGATATACATCAGCTATACATCAGCTATACATCCGCTATACATCAGCTATACATCAGCTATACATCAGCTATACATCCGCTATACATCCGCTATACATCAGCTATACATCCGCTATACATCCGCTATACATCCGCTATACATCTGCTGTACATCAGCTGTACATCCGCTATACATCCGCTATACATCAGCTATACATCCGCTATACATCAGCTATACATCCGCTATACATCCGCTATACATCAGCTATACATCAGCTATACATCAGCTATACATCCGCTATACATCAGCTATACATCAGCTATACATCAGCTATACATCCGCTATACATCAGCTATACATCAGCTATACATCCGCTATACATCCGCTATACATCAGCTATACATCAGCTATACATCCGCTATACATCCGCTATACATCAGCTATACATCAGATATACATCCGCTATACATAAGCTATACATCCTCTATACATCCGCTATACATCAGCTATACATCAGCTATACATCCGCTATACATCCGCTATACATCAGCTATACATCAGCTATACATCCGCTATACATCCGCTATACATCAGCTATACATCAGCTATACATCCGCTATACATCCGCTATACATCAGCTATACATCAGATATACATCCGCTATACATAAGCTATACATCCTCTATACATCCGCTATACATCAGCTATACATCCGCTATACATCCGCTATACATCCGCTATACATCAGCTATACATCCGCTATACATCAGCTATACATCAGCTATACATCAGCTATACATCAGCTATACATCCGCTATACATCCGCTATACATCAGCTATACATCCGCTATACATCCGCTATACATCAGCTATACATCAGCTATACATCCGCTATACATCAGCTATACATCCGATATACATCCGCTATACATCAGCTATACATCCGCTATACATCAGCCATACATCAGCTATACATCAGCTATACATCCTCTATACATCAGCTATACATCAGCTATACATCCGCTATACATCAGCTATACATCACCTATACATCAGCTATACATCCTCTATACATCCGCTATACATCAGCCATACATCAGCTATACATCAGCTATACATCCGCTATACATCAGCTATACATCAGCTATACATCCGCTATACATCAGCTATACATCCGATATACATCCGCTATACATCAGCTATACATCCGCTATACATCAGCCATACATCAGCCATACATCAGCTATACATCCTCTATACATCAGCTATACATCAGCTATACATCCGCTATACATCAGCTATACATCCGCTATACATCAGCTATACATCCTCTATACATCAGCTATACATCAGCTATACATCCTCTATACATCAGCTATACATCAGCTATACATCCGCTATACATCAGCTATACATCACCTATACATCAGCTATACATCCGCTATACATCCGCTATACATCAGCTATACATCAGCCATACATCAGCCATACATCAGCTATACATCAGCTATACATCCTCTATACATCAGCTATACATCCGATACACATCAGCTATACATCCGCTATACATCAGCTATACATCAGCTATACATCCGCTATACATCAGCTATACATCAGCTATACATCCGCTATACATCCGCTATACATCAGCTATACATCCGCTATACATCAGCTATACATCAGCTATACATCCGCTATACATCAGCTATACATCCGCTATACATCAGCTATACATCAGCTATAGATCCGCTATACATCCGCTATACATCAGCTATACATCAGCTATACATCCGATATACATCCGCTATACATCAGCTATACATCAGCTATACATCCGCTATACATCCGCTATACATCAGCTATACATCAGCTATACATCCGATATACATCCGCTATACATCAGCTATACATCAGCTATACATCATCTATACATCAGCTATACATCCGCTATACATCAGCTATACATCCGCTATACATCAGCTATACATCAGCTATACATCCGCTATACATCAGCTATACATCAGCTATACATCAGCTATACATCAGCTATACATCCGCTATACATCAGCTATACATCCGCTATACATCCGCTATACATCAGCTATACATCAGCTATACATCAGCTATACATCCGCTATACATCAGCTATACATCAGCTATACATCAGCTATACATCCGCTATACATCAGCTATACATCAGCTATACATCCGCTATACATCCGCTATACATCAGCTATACATCAGCTATACATCCGCTATACATCCGCTATACATCAGCTATACATCAGATATACATCCGCTATACATAAGCTATACATCCTCTATACATCCGCTATACATCAGCTATACATCAGCTATACATCCGCTATACATCCGCTATACATCAGCTATACATCAGCTATACATCCGCTATACATCCGCTATACATCAGCTATACATCAGCTATACATCCGCTATACATCCGCTATACATCAGCTATACATCAGATATACATCCGCTATACATAAGCTATACATCCTCTATACATCCGCTATACATCAGCTATACATCCGCTATACATCCGCTATACATCCGCTATACATCAGCTATACATCCGCTATACATCAGCTATACATCAGCTATACATCAGCTATACATCAGCTATACATCCGCTATACATCCGCTATACATCAGCTATACATCCGCTATACATCCGCTATACATCAGCTATACATCAGCTATACATCCGCTATACATCAGCTATACATCCGATATACATCCGCTATACATCAGCTATACATCCGCTATACATCAGCCATACATCAGCTATACATCAGCTATACATCCTCTATACATCAGCTATACATCAGCTATACATCCGCTATACATCAGCTATACATCACCTATACATCAGCTATACATCCTCTATACATCCGCTATACATCAGCCATACATCAGCTATACATCAGCTATACATCCGCTATACATCAGCTATACATCAGCTATACATCCGCTATACATCAGCTATACATCCGATATACATCCGCTATACATCAGCTATACATCCGCTATACATCAGCCATACATCAGCCATACATCAGCTATACATCCTCTATACATCAGCTATACATCAGCTATACATCCGCTATACATCAGCTATACATCCGCTATACATCAGCTATACATCCTCTATACATCAGCTATACATCAGCTATACATCCTCTATACATCAGCTATACATCAGCTATACATCCGCTATACATCAGCTATACATCACCTATACATCAGCTATACATCCGCTATACATCCGCTATACATCAGCTATACATCAGCCATACATCAGCCATACATCAGCTATACATCAGCTATACATCCTCTATACATCAGCTATACATCCGATACACATCAGCTATACATCCGCTATACATCAGCTATACATCAGCTATACATCCGCTATACATCAGCTATACATCAGCTATACATCCGCTATACATCCGCTATACATCAGCTATACATCCGCTATACATCAGCTATACATCAGCTATACATCCGCTATACATCAGCTATACATCCGCTATACATCAGCTATACATCAGCTATAGATCCGCTATACATCCGCTATACATCAGCTATACATCAGCTATACATCCGATATACATCCGCTATACATCAGCTATACATCAGCTATACATCCGCTATACATCCGCTATACATCAGCTATACATCAGCTATACATCCGATATACATCCGCTATACATCAGCTATACATCAGCTATACATCATCTATACATCAGCTATACATCCGCTATACATCAGCTATACATCCGCTATACATCAGCTATACATCAGCTATACATCCGCTATACATCAGCTATACATCAGCTATACATCAGCTATACATCAGCTATACATCCGCTATACATCAGCTATACATCCGCTATACATCCGCTATACATCCGCTATACATCAGCTATACATCAGCTATACATCAGCTATACATCCGCTATATATCCGCTATACATCCGCTATACATCAGATATACATCAGCTATACATCCGCTATA
Source organism: Phyllobates terribilis (assembly GCF_046119375.1). Classification (NCBI taxonomy): domain Eukaryota; kingdom Metazoa; phylum Chordata; class Amphibia; order Anura; family Dendrobatidae; genus Phyllobates; species Phyllobates terribilis. The sequence goes on along the minus strand of NW_027362769.1, from coordinate 408,631,028 downwards.
CATCAGCTATACATCCGCTATACATCCGCTATACATCCGCTATACATCAGCTATACATCAGCTATACATCCGCTATACATCCGCTATACATCAGCTATACATCAGCTATACATCATCTATACATCAGCTATACATCCGCTATACATCAGCTATACATCCGCTATACATCAGCTATACATCAGCTATACATCAGCTATACATCCGCTATACATCAGCTATACATCCGCTATACATCCGCTATACATCCGCTATACATCAGCTATACATCAGCTATACATCAGCTATACATCCGCTATATATCCGCTATACATCCGCTATACATCAGATATACATCAGCTATACATCCGCTATACATCAGATATACATCAGCTATACATCCGCTATACATCAGCTATACATCAGCTATACATCAGCTATACATCAGCTACACATCAGCTATACATCCGCTATACATCAGCTATACATCAGCTATACATCAGCTACACATCCACTATACATCAGCTTTACATCCTCTATAGATCAGCTATACATCCGCTATACATCAGCTATACATCAGATATACATCAGCTATACATCAGCTATACATCCGCTATACATCCGCTATACATCAGCTATACATCAGCTATACATCAGCTATACATCCGCTATACATCAGCTATACATAAGCTATATATCCGCTATACATCCGCTATACATCCGCTATACATCAGCTATACATCCGCTATACATCCGCTATACATCCGCTATACATCAGCTGCACATCCGCTATACATCAGCTGTACATCCGCTATACATCCGCTATACATCCGCTATACATCAGCTGTACATCCGCTATACATCAGCTATACATCCGCTATACATCCGCTATACATCCGCTATACATCAGCTGTACATCCGCTATACATCCGCTATACATCCGCTATACATCCGCTATACATCAGCTATACATCAGCTATACATCCGCTATACATCAGCTATACATCCGCTATACATCCGCTATACATCAGCTATACATCCGCTATACATCCGCTATACATCAGCTATACATCCGCTATACATCAGCTATACATCAGCTATACATCCGATATACATCAGCTATACATCCGCTATACATCCGCTATACATCCGCTATACATCAGCTATACATCCGCTATACATCCGCTATACATCCGCTATACATCAGCTATACATCCGCTATACATCAGCTATACATCCGCTATACATCAGCTATACATCAGCTATAGATCCGCTATACATCCGCTATACATCCGCTATACATCAGCTATACATCAGCTATACATCCGATATACATCCGCTATACATCAGCTATACATCATCTATACATCAGCTATACATCCGCTATACATCAGCTATACATCCGCTATACATCCGCTATACATCCGCTATACATCAGCTATACATCAGCTATACATCAGCTATACATCCGCTATATATCCGCTATACATCCGCTATACATCAGATATGCATCAGCTATACATCCACTATACATCAGCTATACATCCGCTATACATCAGATATACATCAGCTATACATCCGCTATACATCAGCTATACATCAGCTATACATCCGCTATACATCAGCTATACATCCGCTATACATCAGCTATACATCAGCTATACATCCGCTATACATCAGCTATACATCCGCTATACATCCGCTATACATCAGCTATACATCCGCTATACATCTGCTATACATCCGCTATACATCAGCTATACATCCGCTATACATCAGCTATACATCAGCTATACATCCGCTATACATCAGCTATACATCAGCTATACATCCGCTATACATCAGCTATACATCCGCTATACATCCGCTATACATCAGCTATACATCCGCTATACATCCGCTATACATCCGCTATACATCAGCTATACATCAGCTATAGATCCGCTATACATCCGCTATACATCAGCTATACATCAGCTATACATCCGATATACATCCGCTATACATCAGCTATACATCAGCTATATATCATCTATACATCAGCTATACATCCGCTATACATCCGCTATACATCCGCTATACATCAGCTATACATCAGCTATACATCCGCTATACATCAGCTATACATCAGCTATACATCAGCTATACATCCGCTATATATCCGCTATACATCCGCTATACATCAGATATGCATCAGCTATACATCCGCTATACATCAGCTATACATCCGCTATACATCAGATATACATCAGCTATACATCAGCTATACATCAGCTATACATCCGCTATACATCAGCTATACATCCGCTATACATCCGCTATACATCAGCTATACATCCGCTATACATCCGCTATACATCAGCTATACATCCGCTATACATCCGCTATACATCAGCTATACATCCGCTATACATCAGCTATACATCCGCTATACATCCGCTATACATCAGCTATACATCCGCTATACATCAGCTATACATCAGCTATACATCCGCTATACATCAGCTATACATCCGCTATACATCCGCTATACATCCGCTATACATCCGCTATACATCAGCTATACATCCGCTATACATCAGCTATACATCAGCTATACATCCGCTATACATCAGCTATACATCCGCTATACATCCGCTATACATCAGCTATACATCCGCTATACATCCGCTATACATCAGCTATACATCAGCTATACATCCGATATACATCAGCTATACGTCCGCTATACATCCGCTATACATCCGCTATACATCAGCTATACATCCGCTATACATCCGCTATACATCCGCTATACATCAGCTATACATCCGCTATACATCAGCTATACATCCGCTATACATCCGCTATACATCAGCTATACATCAGCTACACATCCACTATACATCAGCTTTACATCCTCTATAGATCAGCTATACATCCGCTATACATCAGCTATACATCAGATATACATCAGCTATACATCAGCTATACATCCGCTATACATCCGCTATACATCAGCTATACATCAGCTATACATCAGCTATACATCCGCTATACATCAGCTATACATCCGCTATACATCAGCTATAGATCCGCTATACATCCGCTATACATCCGCTATACATCAGCTATACATCCGCTATACATCCGCTATACATCCGCTATACATCAGCTGTACATCCGCTATACATCAGCTGTACATCCGCTATACATCCGCTATACATCCGATATACATCAGCTATACATCCGCTATACATCCGCTATACATCCGCTATACATCAGCTGTACATCCGCTATACATCCGCTATACATCCGCTATACATCCGCTATACATCAGCTATACATCAGCTATACATCAGCTGTACATCCGCTATACATCCGCTATACATCCGCTATACATCCGCTATAGATCCGCTATACATCCGCTATACATCAGCTGTACATCCGCTATACATCCGCTATACATCCGCTATACATCCGCTATACATCAGCTATACATCAGCTATACATCCGCTATACATCAGCTATACATCCGCTATACATCCGCTATACATCAGCTATACATCCGCTATACATCCGCTATACATCAGCTATACATCCGCTATACATCAGCTATACATCAGCTATACATCCGATATACATCAGCTATACATCCGCTATACATCCGCTATACATCCGCTATACATCAGCTATACATCCGCTATACATCCGCTATACATCAGCTATACATCCGCTATACATCAGCTATACATCCGCTATACATCAGCTATACATCAGCTATACATCCGCTATACATCCGCTATACATCCGCTATACATCAGCTATACATCAGCTATACATCCGATATACATCCGCTATACATCAGCTATACATCAGCTATACATCATCTATACATCAGCTATACATCCGCTATACATCCGCTATACATCCGCTATACATCCGCTATACATCAGCTATACATCCGCTATACATCCGCTATACATCCGCTATACATCAGCTATACATCAGCTATACATCCGCTATATATCCGCTATACATCCGCTATACATCAGATATGCATCAGCTATACATCCGCTATACATCAGCTATACATCCGCTATACATCAGATATACATCAGCTATACATCCGCTATACATCAGCTATACATCAGCTATACATCCGCTATACATCAGCTATACATCCGCTATACATCCGCTATACATCAGCTATACATCCGCTATACATCCGCTATACATCAGCTATACATCAGCTATAGATCCGCTATACATCCGCTATACATCAGCTATACATCAGCTATACATCCGATATACATCCACTATACATCAGCTATACATCAGCTATACATCCGATATACATCCGCTATACATCCGCTATACATCAGATATGCATCAGCTATACATCCACTATACATCAGCTATACATCCGCTATACATCAGATATACATCAGCTATACATCCGCTATACATCAGCTGTACATCAGCTATACATCCGCTATACATCAGCTATACATCCGCTATACATCCGCTATACATCAGCTATACATCCGCTATACATCCGCTATACATCCGCTATACATCAGCTATACATCAGCTATAGATCCGCTATACATCCGCTATACATCAGCTATACATCAGCTATACATCCGATATACATCCGCTATACATCAGATATACATCAGCTATACATCCGCTATACATCAGCTATACATCAGCTATACATCCGCTATACATCAGCTATACATCCGCTATACATCCGCTATACATCAGCTATACATCCGCTATACATCCGCTATACATCCGCTATACATCAGCTATACATCAGCTATACATCCGCTATACATCCGCTATACATCAGCTATACATCCGCTATACATCCGCTATACATCAGCTATACATCCGCTATACATCAGCTATACATCAGCTATACATCCGATATACATCAGCTATACATCCGCTATACATCCGCTATACATCCGCTATACATCAGCTATACATCCGCTATACATCCGCTATACATCCGCTATACATCCGCTATACATCAGCTATACATCAGCTATACATCAGCTATAGATCTGCTATACATCCGCTATACATCCGCTATACATCAGCTATACATCCGATATACATCCGCTATACATCAGCTATACATCAGCTATACATCATCTATACATCAGCTATACATCCGCTATACATCCGCTATACATCCGCTATACATCCGCTATACATCAGCTATACATCAGCTATACATCAGCTATACATCCGCTATATATCCGCTATACATCCGCTATACATCAGATATGCATCAGCTATACATCCGCTATACATCAGCTATACATCCGCTATACATCAGATATACATCAGCTATACATCCGCTATACATCAGCTATACATCAGCTATACATCCGCTATACATCAGCTATACATCCGCTATACATCCGCTATACATCAGCTATACATCCGCTATACATCCGCTATACATCCGCTATACATCAGCTATACATCAGCTATAGATCCGCTATACATCCGCTATACATCAGCTATACATCAGCTATACATCCGATATACATCCGCTATACATCAGCTATACATCAGCTATATATCATCTATACATCAGCTATACATCCGCTATACATCCGCTATACATCCGCTATACATCAGCTATACATCAGCTATACATCCGCTATACATCAGCTATACATCAGCTATACATCAGCTATACATCCGCTATATATCCGCTATACATCCGCTATACATCAGATATGCATCAGCTATACATCCGCTATACATCAGCTATACATCCGCTATACATCAGATATACATCAGCTATACATCCGCTATACATCAGCTATACATCAGCTATACATCCGCTATACATCAGCTATACATCCGCTATACATCCGCTATACATCAGCTATACATCCGCTATACATCCGCTATACATCAGCTATACATCAGCTATACATCCGATATACATCCGCTATACATCCGCTATACATCCGCTATACATCCGCTATACATCAGCTATACATCCGCTATACATCCGCTATACATCAGCTATACATCCGCTATACATCAGCTATACATCCGCTATACATCCGCTATACATCAGCTATACATCCGCTATACATCAGCTATACATCAGCTATACATCCGCTATACATCAGCTATACATCAGCTATACATCCGATATACATCAGCTATACATCCGCTATACATCCGCTATACATCAGCTATACATCCGCTATACATCCGCTATACATCCGCTATACATCAGCTATACATCCGCTATACATCCGCTATACATCCGCTATACATCAGCTATACATCAGCTATAGATCCGCTATACATCCGCTATACATCCGCTATACATCAGCTATACATCAGCTATACATCCGATATACATCCGCTATACATCAGCTATACATCATCTATACATCAGCTATACATCCGCTATACATCCGCTATACATCAGCTATACATCAGCTATACATCCGCTATACATCCGCTATACATCCGCTATACATCAGCTATACATCAGCTATACATCAGCTATACATCAGCTATACACCCGCTTTATATCCGCTATACATCCGCTATACATCAGATATGCATCAGCTATACATCCGCTATACATCAGCTATACATCCGCTATACATCAGATATACATCAGCTATACATCAGCTATACATCCGCTATACATCAGCTATACATCCGCTATACATCCGCTATACATCAGCTATACATCCGCTATACATCAGCTATACATCCGCTATACATCCGCTATACATCAGCTATACATCAGCTATACATCCGCTATACATCCGCTATACATCCGATATACATCCGCTATACATCAGCTATACATCCGCTATACATCAGCTATACATCAGCTATACTTCAGCTATACATCCGCTATACATCAGCTATACATCCGCTATACTTCAGCTATACATCAGCTATACATCCGCTATACATCCGTTATACATCAGCTGTACATCCGCTATACATCCGCTATACATCCGCTATACATCAGCTATACATCCGCTATACATCAGCTATATATCCGCTATACATCCGCTATACATCCGCTATACATCAGCTATATATCCGCTATACATCAGCTATACATCCGCTATACATCCGCTATACATCCGCTATACATCCGCTATACATCAGCTATACATCCGCTATACATCAGCTATACATCCGCTATACATCCGCTATACATCCGCTATACATCAGCTATACATCCGCTATACATCAGCTATACATCAGCTATACATCAGCTATACATCAGCTATACATCCGCTATACATCAGCTATACATCCGCTATACATCCGCTATACATCAGCTATACATCAGCTATACATCAGCTATACATCCGCTATACATCAGCTATACATCCGCTATACATCAGCTATACATCCGCTATACATCCGCTATACATCCGCTATACATCAGCTATACATCCGCTATACATCAGCTATACATCAGCTATACATCCGCTATACATCCGCTATACATCAGCTATACATCCGCTATACATCAGCTATACATCAGCTATACATCAGCTATACATCAGCTATACATCCGCTATACATCAGCTATACATCCGCTATACATCCGCTATACATCAGCTATACATCAGCTATACATCAGCTATACATCAGCTATACATCCGCTATACATCAGCTATACATCCGCTATACATCAGCTATACATCCGCTATACATCCGCTATACATCCGCTATACATCAGCTATACATCCGCTATACATCAGCTATACATCAGCTATACATCCGCTATACATCAGCTATACATCCGCTATACATCAGCTATACATCCGCCATACATCCGCTATACATCAGCTATACATCAGCTATACATCCGCTATACATCAGCTATACATCCTCTATACATCATCTATACATCAGCTATACATCAGCTATACATCAGCTATACATCCGCTATACATCAGCTATACATCAGCTATACATCAGCTATACATCCGCTATACATCAGCTATACATCAGCTATACATCCGCTATACATCAGCTATACATCAGCTATACATCCGCTATACATCCGCTATACATCAGCTATACATCAGCTATACATCCGCTATACATCAGCTATACATCAGCTATACATCCGCTATACATCAGCTATACATCAGCTATACATCCGCTATACATCCGCTATACATCAGCTATACATCAGCTATACATCCGCTATACATCCGCTATACATCAGCTATACATCAGATATACATCCGCTTTACATAAGCTATACATCCTCTATACATCCGCTATACATCAGCTATACATCCGCTATACATCCGCTATACATCAGCTATACATCCGCTATGCATCAGCTATACATCAGCTATACATCCGCTATACATCAGCTATACATCAGCTATATATCAGCTATACATCCGATATACATCCGCTATACATCAGCTATACATCCGCTATACATCAGCTATACATCAGCTATACATCAGCTATACATCAGCTATACATCCGCTATACATCCGCTATACATCAGCTATACATCAGCTATACATCCTCTATACATCAGCTATACATCCGCTATACATCCGCTATACATCAGCTATACATCAGCTATACATCAGCTATACATCCGCTATACATCCGATATACATCCGCTATACATCAGCTATACATCCGCTATACATCAGCTATACATCAGCTATACATCAGCTATACATCAGCTATACATCCGCTATACATCCGATATACATCAGCTATACATCAGCTATACATCCGCTATACATCAGCTATACATCAGCTATACATCCGCTATACATCAGCTATACATCAGCTATACATCCGCTATACATCAGCTATACATCAGCTATACATCCGCTATACATCAGCTATACATCAGCTATACATCCGCTATACATCCGCTATACATCAGCTATACATCAGCTATACATCCGCTATACATCCGATATACATCCGCTATACATCAGCTATACATCCGCTATACATCAGCTATACATCAGCTATACATCAGCTATACATCCGCTATACATCAGCTATACATCCGCTATACATCAGCTATACATCAGCTATACATCCTCTATACATCAGCTATACATCCGCTACACATCAGCTATACATCAGATATACATCCGCTATACATCAGCTATACATCAGCTATACATCCTCTATACATCAGCTATACATCCGCTATACATCAGCTATACATCAGCTATACATCCGCTATACATCCGCTATACATCATCTATACATCAGATATACATCCGCTATACATCCGCTATACATCCGCTATACATCAGCTATACATCAGATATACATCCGCTATACATCCGCTATACATCCTCTATACATCAGCTATACATCCGCTATACATCCGCTAAACATCATCTATACATCAGATATACATCCGCTATACATCAGCTATACATCCTCTATACATCAGCTATACATCCGCTATACATCAGCTATACATCAGCTATACATCCGCTATACATCCGCTATACATCATCTATACATCAGCTATATATCAGCTATACATCCGATATACATCCGCTATACATCAGCTATACATCCGCTATACATCAGCTATACATCAGCTATACATCAGCTATACATCAGCTATACATCCGCTATACATCCGCTATACATCAGCTATACATCAGCTATACATCCTCTATACATCAGCTATACATCAGCTATACATCCGCTATACATCAGCTATACATCAGCTATACATCCGCTATACATCAGCTATACATCAGCTATACATCAGCTATACATCCGCTATACATCCGCTATACATCAGCTATACATCAGCTATACATCCTCTATACATCCGCTATACATCCGCTATACATCAGCTATACATCAGCTATACATCAGCTATACATCAGCTATACATCCGCTATACATCCGATATACATCCGCTATACATCAGCTATACATCCGCTATACATCAGCTATACATCAGCTATATATCAGCTATACATCCGATATACATCCGCTATACATCAGCTATACATCCGCTATACATCAGCTATACATCAGCTATACATCAGCTATACATCCGCTATACATCCGCTATACATCAGCTATACATCAGCTATACATCCTCTATACATCAGCTATACATCCGCTATACATCCGCTATACATCAGCTATACATCAGCTATACATCAGCTATACATCCGCTATACATCCGATATACATCCGCTATACATCAGCTATACATCCGCTATACATCAGCTATACATCAGCTATACATCAGCTATACATCCGCTATACATCCGATATACATCCGCTATACATCAGCTATACATCCGCTATACATCAGCTATACATCAGCTATACATCCGCTATACATCAGCTATACATCAGCTATACATCCGCTATACATCCGCTATACATCAGCTATACATCAGCTATACATCAGCTATACATCAGCTATACATCCGCTATACATCCGATATACATCCGCTATACATCAGCTATACATCCGCTATACATCAGCTATACATCAGCTATACATCAGCTATACATCCGCTATACATCAGCTATACATCCGCTATACATCAGCTATACATCAGCTCTACATCCTCTATACATCAGCTATACATCCGCTACACATCAGCTATACATCAGATATACATCCGCTATACATCAGCTATACATCAGCTATACATCCTCTATACATCAGCTATACATCCGCTATACATCAGCTATACATCAGCTATACATCCGCTATACATCCGCTATACATCATCTATACATCAGATATACATCCGCTATACATCCGCTATACATCCGCTATACATCAGCTATACATCAGATATACATCCGCTATACATCCGTTATTCATCCGCTATACATCCTCTATACATCAGCTATACATCCGCTATACATCCGCTATACATCCGCTAAACATCATCTATACATCAGATATACATCCGCTATACATCAGCTATACATCCTCTATACATCAGCTATACATCCGCTATACATCAGCTATACATCAGCTATACATCCGCTATACATCCGCTATACATCATCTATACATCAGATATACATCCGCTATACATCCGCTATACATCCGCTACACATCAGCTATACATAAGATATACATCCGCTATACATCCGCTACACATCAGCTATACATAAGATATACATCCGCTATACATCAGCTATACATCAGCTATACATCCTCTATACATCAGCTATACATCAGCTATACATCCTCTATACATCAGCTATACATCCGCTATACATCAGCTATACATCAGCTATACATCCGCTATACATCCGCTATACATCATCTATACATCAGATATACATCCGCTATACATCCGCTATACATCCGCTATACATCAGCTATACATCAGATATACATCCGCTATACATCAGCTATACATCAGCTATACATCCGCTATACATCAGCTATACATCCGCTATACATCAGCTATACATCCGCTATACAACAGCTATACATCAGCTATACATCAGCTATACATCAGCTATACATCCTCTATACATCCGCTATACATCAGCTATACATCAGCTATACATCAGCTATACATCCGCTATACATCAGCTATACATCAGCTATACATCCGCTATACATCCGCTATACATCAGCTATTCATCCGCTATACATCCTCTATACATCAGCTATACATCCGCTATACATCCGCTATACATCCGCTAAACATCATCTATACATCAGATATACATCCGCTATACATCCGCTATACATCAGCTATACATCCTCTATACATCAGCTATACATCCGCTATACATCAGCTATACATCAGCTATACATCCGCTATACATCCGCTATACATCCGCTATACATCAGATATACATCAGATATACATCCGCTATACATCCGCTATACATCCGCTACACATCAGCTATACATCAGATATAAATCCGCTATACATCAGCTATACATCAGCTATACATCAGCTATACATCCGCTATACATCCGCTATACATCAGCTATACATCAGCTATACATCAGATATACATCCGCTATACATCCGCTATACATCCGCTATACATCCTCTATACATCAGCTATACATCCGCTATATATCCGCTATACATCCGCTATACATCATCTATACATCAGATATACATCCGCTATACATCCGCTATACATCCGCTATACATCAGCTATACATCAGCTATACATCAGCTATACATCCGCTATACATCCGCTATACATCAGCTATACATCCGCTATACATCCGCTATACATCAGCTATACATCCGCTATACATCAGCTATACATCAGCTATACATCCGCTATACATCACCTATACATCAGCTATAAAATCCGCTATACATCCGCTATACATCAGCTATACATCAGCCATACATCAGCCATACATCAGCTATACATCAGCTATACATCTTCTATACATCCGCTATACATCAGCTATACATCCGATACACATCAGCTATACATCCGCTATACATCAGATATACATCAGCTATACATCCGCTATACATCAGCTATACATCAGCTATACATCCGCTATACATCCGCTATACATCAGCTATACATCCGCAATACATCAGCTATACATCAGCTATACATCCGCTATACATCAGCTATTCATCCGCTATACATCAGCTATACATCAGCTATAGATCCGCTATACATCCGCTATACATCCGCTATACATCAGCTATACATCAGCTATACATCAGCTATACATCCGATATACATCCGCTATACATCAGCTATACATCATCTATACATCCGCAATACATCAGCTATACATCAGCTATACATCCGATATACATCCGCTATACATCCGCTATACATCAGCTATACATCCGCAATACATCCGCTATACATCCGCTATACATCCGCTATACATCAGCTATACATCCGCTATACATCAGCTATACATCCGCTATACATCAGCTATACATCAGCTATAGATCCGCTATACATCCGCTATACATCCGCTATACATCAGCTATACATCAGCTATACATCCGATATACATCCGCTATACATCAGCTATACATCAGCTATACATCCGCTATACATCAGCTATACATCAGCTATACATCATCTATACATCAGCTATACATCCGCTATACATCAGCTATACATCCGCTATACATCAGCTATACATCAGCTATACATCCGCTATACATCCGCTATACATCAGCTATACATCAGCTATACATCCGCTATATATCCGCTATACATCCGCTATACATCAGATATACATCAGCTATACATCCGCTATACATCAGCTATACATCCGCTATACATCAGATATACATCAGCTATACATCCGCTATACATCAGCTATACATCAGCTATACATCCGCTATACATACGCTATAGATCCGCTATACATCCGCTATACATCAGCTACACATCAGCTATACATCCGCTATACATCAGCTATACATCAGCTATACATCCGCTATACATCAGCTACACATCAGCTATACATCCGCTATACATCAGCTATACATCCGCTATACATCAGCTATACATCAGCTATACATCAGCTACACATCAGCTATACATCCGCTATACATCAGCTATACATCAGCTATACATCCGCTATACATCAGCTATACATCAGCTATACATCAGCTACACATCAGCTATACATCCGCTATACATCAGCTATACATCCGCTATACATCAGCTATACATCAGCTATACATCAGCTACACATCAGCTATACATCCGCTATACATCAGCTACACATCAGCTATACATCCGCTATACATACGCTATACATCCGCTATACATCAGCTATACATCCGCTATACATCCGCTATACATCAGCTATACATCAGCTATACATCCGCTATACATCAGCTATACATCCGCTATACATCAGCTATACATCAGCTATACATCAGCTATACATCCGCTATACATCCGCTATACATCCGCTATACATCAGCTATACATCCGCTATACATCCGCTATACATCAGCTACACATCAGCTATACATCCGCTATACATCAGCTATACATCCGCTATACATCAGCTATACATCAGCTATACATCAGCTACACATCAGCTATACATCCGCTATACATCAGCTACACATCAGCTATACATCCGCTATACATACGCTATACATCCGCTATACATCAGCTATACATCAGCTATACATCCGCTATACATCCGCTATACATCCGCTATACATCAGCTATACATCAGCTACACATCAGCTATACATCAGCTATACATCAGCTATACATCAGCTATACATCAGCTACACATCAGCTATACATTCGCTATACATCAGCTATACATCAGCTATACATCAGCTATACATCAGCTATACATCCGTTATACATCCGCTATACATCAGCTACACATCAGCTATACATCCGCTATACATCAGCTATACATCCGCTATACATCAGCTATACATCAGCTATACATCAGCTACACATCAGCTATACATCCGCTATACATCAGCTATACATCAGCTATACATCCGCTATACATCAGCTATACATCAGCTATACATCAGCTACACATCAGCTATACATCCGCTATACATCAGCTATACATCCGCTATACATCAGCTATACATCAGCTATACATCAGCTACACATCAGCTATACATCCGCTATACATACGCTATACATCCGCTATACATCAGCTATACATCCGCTATACATCAGCTATACATCCGCTATACATCAGCTATACATCAGCTATACATCAGCTACACATCAGCTATACATCCGCTATACATCCGCTATACATCCGCTATACATCAGCTATACATCCGCTATACATCAGCTATACATCCGCTATACATCAGCTATACATCAGCTATACATCAGCTACACATCAGCTATACATCCGCTATACATACGCTATACATCCGCTATACATCAGCTATACATCAGCTATACATCAGCTATACATCCGCTATACATCCGCTATACATCAGCTATACATCAGCTATACATCAGCTATACATCAGCTATACATCCGCTATACATCCGCTATACATCAGCTATACATCAGCTATACATCAGCTATACATCAGCTACACATCAGCTATACATCCGCTATACATCAGCTACACATCAGCTATACATCCGCTATACATCCGCTATACATCAGCTATACATCAGCTATACATCCGCTATACATACGCTATACATCCGCTATACATCAGCTATACATCAGCTATACATCAGCTATACATCCGCTATACATCAGCTATACATCAGCTATACATCCGCTATACATCCGCTATACATCAGCCATACATCAGCTATACATCCGCTATACATCCGCTATACATCAGCCATACATCAGCTATACATCCGCTATACATCAGCTATACATCAGCTATACATCAGCTATACATCAGCTATACATCCGCTATACATCCGCTATACATCAGCTATACATCAGCTACACATCAGCTATACATCCGCTATACATCAGCTACACATCAGCTATACATCCGCTATACATACGCTATACATCCGCTATACATCAGCTATACATCAGCTATACATCCGCTATACATCCGCTATACATCCGCTATACATCCGCTATACATCAGCTATACATCAGCTATACATCAGCTATACATCAGCTATACATCCGCTATACATCAGCTATACATCAGCTATACATCAGCTATACATCAGCTTTACATTCGCTATACATCAGCTATACATCAGCTATACATCAGCTATACATCAGCTTTACATTCGCTATACATCAGCTATACATCAGCTATACATCAGCTATACATCAGATATACATCAGCTATACATCAGCTATATATCCGCTATACATCCGCTATACATCCGCTATACATCAGCTATACATCAGCTATACATCCTCTATACATCAGCTATACATCCTCTATACATCATCTATACATCCGCTATACATCAGCTATACATCCTCTATACATCAGCTATACATCCGCTACACATCAGCTATACATCCACTATACATCAGCTATACATCCACTATACATCAGCTATACATCAGCTATACATCTGCTATACATCAGCTATACATCCGCTATACATCCGCTATACATCAGCTATACATCCGCTATACATCCTCTATACATCAGCTATACATCCGCTACACATCAGCTATACATCCTCTATACATCAGCTATACATCCGCTATACATCCTCTATACATCAGCTATACATCCGCTATACATCAGCTATACATCAGCTATACATCAGTTATACATCCTCTATACATCATCTATACATCAGCTATACATCAGTTATACATCAGCTATACATCCGCTATACATCAGCTATACATCCGCTATACATCAGCTATACATCCGCTATACATCCGCTATACATCCGCTATACATCAGCTATACATCCGCTATACATCCGCTATACATCCGCTATACATCAGCTATACATCCGCTATACATCCGCTATACATCCGCTATACATCCACTATACATCCGCTATACATCAGCTATACATCAGCTATACATCCGCTATACATCCGCTATACATCAGCTATACATCCGCTATACATCCGCTATACATCCGCTATACATCAGCTATACATCCGCTATACATCAGCTATACATCCGCTATACATCCGCTATACATCAGCTATACATCCGCTATACATCAGCTATACATCCGCTATCCATCAGCTATACATCAGCTATCCATCCGCTATACATCAGCTATACATCAGCTATACATCCGCTATACATCAGCTACACATCCGCTATACATCCGCTATACATCAGCTATACATCAGCTATACATCCGCTATACATCCGCTATACATCCGCTATACATCAGCTATACATCAGCTATACATTCGATATACATCCGCTATACATCAGCTATACATCAGCTATACATCCGCTATACATCAGCTATACATCAGCTATACATCCGCTATACATCCGCTATACATCAGCTATACATCAGCTATACATCCGCTATACATCAGCTATACATCAGCTATACATCCGCTATACATCCGCTATACATCAGCTATACATCAGCTATACATCCGCTATACATCCGCTATACATCCGTTATACATCAGCTATACATCCGCTATACATCCGCTATACATCCGCTGTACATCAGCTGTACATCCGCTATACATCAGCTATACATCCGCCATACATCCGCTATACATCAGCTATACATCCGCTATACATCAGCTATACATTCTCTATACATCATCTATACATCAGCTATACATCAGCTATACATCCGCTATACATCAGCTATACATCATCTATACATCAGCTATACATCCGCTATACATCAGCTATACATCAGCTATACATCCGCTATACATCAGCTATACATCAGCTATACATCCGCTATACATCCGCTATACATCAGCTATACATCAGCTATACATCCGCTATACATCAGCTATACATCAGCTATACATCCGCTATACATCAGCTATACATCAGCTATACATCCGCTATACATCCGCTATACATCAGCTATACATCAGCTATACATCCGCTATACATCAGCTATACATCAGCTATACATCAGATATACATCCGCTATACATAAGCTATACATCCTCTATACATCCGCTATACATCCGCTATACATCCGCTATACATCAGCTATACATCCGCTATACATCAGCTATACATCAGCTATACATCCGCTATACATCAGCTATACATCAGCTATATATCAGCTATACATCCGATATACATCCGCTATACATCAGCTATACATCCGCTATACATCAGCTATACATCAGCTATACATCCGCTATACATCAGCTATACATCAGCTATACATCCGCTATACATCCGCTATACATCAGCTATACATCAGCTATATATCAGCTATACATCCGCTATACATCAGCTATACATCAGCTATACATCAGCTATACATCCGCTATACATCCGCTATACATCCGCTATACATCAGCTATACATCCTCTATACATCAGCTATACATCCTCTATACATCCGCTATACATCAGCTATACATCAGCTATACATCCTCTATACATCAGCTATACATCCTCTATACATCAGCTATACATCCGCTACACATCAGCTATACATCAGATATACATCCGCTATACATCAGCTATACATCAGCTATACATCCTCTATACATCAGCAATACATCCGCTATACATCAGCTATACATCAGCTATACATCCGCTATACATCCGCTACACATCATCTATACATCAGATATACATCCGCTATACATCCGCTATACATCCGCTATACATCAGCTATACATCCGCTATACATCCGCTATACATCCGCTATACATCAGATATACATCCGCTATACATCCGCTATACATCTGCTATACATCATCTATACATCAGATATACATCCGCTATACATCAGCTATACATCCTCTATACATCAGCTATACATCCGCTATACATCCGCTATACATCATCTATACATCAGATATACATCCGCTATACATCCGCTATACATCCGCTACACATCAGCTATACATCAGATATACATCCGCTATACATCAGCTATACATCCGCTATACATCAGCTATACATCAGCTATACATCCGCTATACATCCGCTATACATCATCTATACATCAGATATACATCCGCTATACATCCGCTATACATCCGCTATACATCAGCTATACATCAGATATACATCCGCTATACATCCGCTATACATCCTCTATACATCCGCTATACATCAGCTATACATCCGCTATACATCCGCTATACATCCGCTATACATCATCTATACATCAGATATACATCCGCTATACATCCGCTATACATCCGCTATACATCAGCTATACATCCGCTATACATCAGCTATACATCAGCTATACATCCGCTATACATCCGCTATACAACAGCTATACATCAGCTATACATCCGCTATACATCCGCTATACATCATCTATACATCAGATATACATCCGCTATACATCCGCTATACATCCGCTATACATCAGCTATACATCAGCTATACATCCGCTATACATCCGCTATACAACAGCTATACATCAGCCATACATCAGCCATACATCACCTATACATCAGCTATACATCCGCTATACATCCGCTATACAACAGCTATACATCAGCCATACATCAGCCATACATCAGCTATACATCAGCTATACATCCGATACACATCAGCTATACATCCGCTATACATCAGCTATACATCCGCTATACATCAGCTATACATCAGCTATACATCCGCTATACATCCGCTATACATCAGCTATACATCCGCTATACATCAGCTATACATCAGCTATACATCCGCTATACATCAGCTATACATCCGCTATACATCAGCTATACATCAGCTATACATCAGCTATAGATCCGCTATACATCCGCTATACATCCGCTATACATCAGCTATACATCAGCTATACATCCGATATACATCCGCTATACTTCAGCTATACATCAGCTATACATCATCTATACATCAGCTATACATCCGCTATACATCAGCTATACATCCGCTATACATCAGCTATACATCAGCTATACATCAGCTATACATCCGCTATACTTCAGCTATACATCAGCTATACATCAGCTATACATCAGCTATACATCCGATATACATCCGCTATACTTCAGCTATACATCAGCTATACATCATCTATACATCAGCTATACATCCGCTATACATCCGCTATACATCCGCTATACATCCGCTATACATCAGCTATACATCCGCTATATATCCGCTATACATCCGATATACATCAGCTATACATCCGCTATACATCAGCTATACATCCGCTATACATCAGATATACATCAGCTATACATCCGCTATACATCCGCTATACATCAGCTATACATCAGCTATACATCCGCTATACATACGCTATACATCCGCTATACATCAGCTATACATCAGCTATACATCCGCTATACATCAGCTATACATCAGCTATACATCAGCTACACATCAGCTATACATCCGCTATACATCAGCTATACATCAGCTATACATCAGCTACACATCAGCTATACATCAGCTACACATCAGCTATACATCCGCTATACATCAGCTATACATCAGCTATACATCCGCTATACATTAGCTATACATCAGCTATACATCAGCTACACATCAGCTATACATCCGCTATACGTCAGCTATACATCCGCTATACATCAGCTATACATCAGCTATACATCAGCTACACATCAGCTATACATCCGCTATACATCAGCTATACATCAGCTATACATCCGCTATACATCAGCTATACATCAGCTATACATCAGCTACACATCAGCTATACATCCGCTATACATCAGCTATACATCAGCTATACATCAGCTACACATCAGCTATACATCCGCTATACATACGCTATACATCCGCTATACATCAGCTTTACATTCGCTATACATCAGCTATACATCCGCTATACATCAGCTATACATCCGCTATACATCAGCTATACATCAGCTATACATCCGCTATACATCCTCTATACATCAGCTATACATCAGCTATACATCAGCTATACATCAGCTATACATCCACTATACATCAGCTATACATCAGCTACACATCAGCTTTACATTCGCTATACATCAGCTATACATCCGCTATACATCCGCTATACATCAGCTATACATCAGATATACATCCGCTATACATCCGCTATACATCCGCTATACATCCGCTATACATCATCTATACATCAGATATACATCCGCTATACATCAGCTATACATCCTCTATACATCAGCTATACATCCGCTATACATCCGCTATACATCATCTATACATCAGATATACATCCGCTATACATCAGCTATACATCCGCTATACATCAGCTATACATCCTCTATACATCCGCTATACATCCGCTATACATCCGCTATACATCCTCTATACATCAGCTATACATCCGCTATACATCCGCTATACATCCGCTATACATCATCTATACATCAGATATACATCCGCTATACATCAGCTATACATCCTCTATACATCCGCTATACATCCGCTATACATCCGCTACACATCAGCTATACATCAGATATACATCCGCTATACATCAGCTATACATCCGCTATACATCAGCTATACATCAGCTATACATCCGCTATACATCCGCTATACATCATCTATACATCAGATATACATCCGCTATACATCCGCTATACATCCGCTATACATCAGCTATACATCAGATATACATCCGCTATACATCCGCTATACATCCGCTATACATCAGCTATACATCAGATATACATCCGCTATACATCCGCTATACATCCGCTATACATCCGCTATACATCATCTATACATCAGATATACATCCGCTATACATCCGCTATACATCCGCTATACATCAGCTATACATCCGCTATACATCAGCTATACATCATCTATACATCAGCTATACATCATCTATACATCCGCTATACATCCGCTATACATCCGCTATACATCATCTATACATCAGCTATACATCCGCTATACATCCGCTATACATCCGCTATACATCCGCTATACATCATCTATACATCAGATATACATCCGCTATACATCCGCTATACATCCGCTATACATCAGCTATACATCCGCTATACATCAGCTATACATCAGCTATACATCCGCTATACATCACCTATACATCAGCTATACATCCGCTATACATCCGCTATACAACAGCTATACATCAGCCATACATCAGCCATACATCAGCTATACATCAGCTATACATCCTCTATACATCAGCTATACATCCGATACACATCAGCTATACATCCGCTATACATCAGCTATACATCCGCTATACATCAGCTATACATCAG
Organism: Phyllobates terribilis; assembly: GCF_046119375.1. NCBI lineage: Eukaryota > Metazoa > Chordata > Amphibia > Anura > Dendrobatidae > Phyllobates > Phyllobates terribilis. The sequence goes on along the minus strand of NW_027362769.1, from coordinate 408,609,197 downwards.
CTATACATCCGCTATACATCCGCTATACATCAGCTATACATCCGCTATACATCAGCTATACATCAGCTATACATCCGATATACATCAGCTATACATCCGCTATACATCCACTATACATCAGCTATACATCAGCTATACATCCGATATACATCCGCTATACATCAGCTATACATCAGCTATACATCATCTATACATCAGCTATACATCCGCTATACATCAGCTATACATCAGCTATACATCCGCTATACATCCGCTATACATCCGCTATACATCAGCTATACATCCGATATACATCCGCTATACATCAGCTATACATCATCTATACATCAGCTATACATCCGCTATACATCAGCTATACATCAGCTATACATCCGCTATACATCCGCTATACATCCGCTATACATCAGCTATACATCAGCTATACATCCGCTATATATCCGCTATACATCCGCTATACATCAGATATACATCAGCTATACATCCGCTATACATCAGCTATACATCCGCTATACATCAGATATACATCAGCTATACATCCGCTATGCATCAGCTATACATCAGCTATACATCCGCTATACATACGCTATACATCCGCTATACATCAGCTATACATCAGCTATACATCCGCTATACATCAGCTACACATCAGCTATACATCCGCTATACATCAGCTATACATCCGCTATACATCAGCTATACATCAGCTATACATCAGCTACACATCAGCTATACATCCGCTATACATCAGCTATACATCAGCTATACATCCGCTATACATCAGCTATACATCAGCTATACATCAGCTACACATCAGCTATACATCCGCTATACATCAGCTATACATCAGCTATACATCCGCTATACATCAGCTATACATCAGCTATACATCAGCTACACATCAGCTATACATCCGCTATACATCAGCTATACATCAGCTATACATCAGCTACACATCCGCTATACATCCGCTATACATCCGCTATACATCAGCTATACATCAGCTATACATCCGATATACATCCGCTATACATCAGCTATACATCAGCTATACATCATCTATACATCAGCTATACATCCGCTATACATCAGCTATACATCAGCTATACATCCGCTATACATCCGCTATACATCCGCTATACATCAGCTATACATCAGCTATACATCCGCTATATATCCGCTATACATCCGCTATACATCAGATATACATCAGCTATACATCCGCTATACATCCGCTATACATCCGCTATACATCAGCTATACATCAGCTATACATCCACTATACATCAGCTATACATCAGCTACACATTAGCTTTACATTCGCTATACATCAGCTATACATCCGCTATACATCCGCTATACATCCGCTATACATCAGCTATACATCCGTTATACATCAGCTATACATCAGCTATACATCCGCTATACATCATCTATACATCCGCTATACATCAGCTATATATCCTCTATACATCAGCTATACATCCGCTACACATCAGCTATGCATCCACTATACATCAGCTATACATCCACTATACATCAGCTATACATCAGCTATACATCTGCTATACATCAGCTATACATCAGCTATATATCCTCTATACATCAGCTATACATCCGCTACACATCAGCTACACATCAGCTATACATCCACTATACATCAGCTATACATCAGCTATACATCTGCTATACATCAGCTATACATCAGCTATATATCCTCTATACATCAGCTATACATCCGCTACACATCAGCTACACATCAGCTATACATCCACTATACATCCTCTATACATCATCTATACATCATCTATACATCCGCTATACATCCACTATACATCCTCTATACATCATCTATACATCATCTATACATCCACTATACATCCGCTATACATCCTCTATACATCATCTATACATCCGCTATACATCAGTTATATATCCTCTATACATCAGCTATACATCCGCTACACATCAGCTATACATCCACTATACATCAGCTATACATCCACTATACATCAGCTATACATCAGCTATACATCTGCTATACATCAGCTATACATCAGCTATACATCCGCTATACATCCTCTATACATCAGCTATACATCCGCTATACATCAGCTATACATCAGCTATACATCTGCTATACATCAGCTATACATCAGCTATACATCCGCTATACATCCTCTATACATCAGCTATACATCCACTATACATCAGCTATACATCAGCTATACATCTGCTATACATCAGCTATACATCAGCTATACATCCGCTATACATCCTCTATACATCAGCTATACATCCGCTACACATCAGCTACACATCAGCTATACATCCACTATACATCCGCTATACATCCTCTATACATCAGCTATACATCCGCTATACATCAGCTATACATCAGCTATACATCCTCTATACATCAGCTATACATCCGCTATACATCAGCTATACATCCTCTATACATCAGCTATACATCCGCTATACATCAGCTATACATCAGCTATACATCCGCTATACATCAGATATACATCAGCTATACATCAGCTATACATCCGCTATACATCAGCTATACATCCGCTACACATCAGCTATACATCAGCTATACATCAGCTACACATCCACTATACAGCAGCTATACATCAGCTATACATCAGCTATACATCCGCTATACATCCGCTATACATCCTCTGTACATCAGATATATATCAGCTATACATCCGCTATACATCAGCTATACATCAGATATACATCAGCTATACATCCTCTATAGATCAGCTATACATCCGCTATACATCAGCTATACATCAGCTATACATCAGCTATACATCCCCTATACATCCTCTATACATCAGATATATATCAGCTATACATCCGCTATACATCAGCTATATATCAGATATACATCAGCTATACATCCGCTATACATCAGCTATACATCCGCTATACATCCGCTATACATCCGCTATACATCAGCTATACATCAGCTATACATCCGCTATACATGAGCTATACATCCGCTATACATCCGCTATACATCCGCTATACATCAGCTATACATCCGCTATACATCCGCTATACATCCGCTATACATCAGCTGTACATCCGCTATACATCAGCTGTACATCCGCTATACATCCGCTATACATCCGCTATACATCCGCTATACATCAGCTGTACATCCGCTATACATCCGCTATACATCCGCTATACATCAGCTGTACATCCGCTATACATCCGCTATACATCCGCTATACATCCGCTATACATCAGCTATACATCAGCTATACATCCGCTATACATCAGCTATACATCCGCTATACATCCGCTATACATCAGCTATACATCCGCTATACATCAGCTATAAATCAGCTATACATCCGCTATACATCAGCTATACATCAGCTATACATCCGCTATACATCAGCTATACATCCGCTATACATCCGCTATACATCCGCTATACATCCGTAATACATCCGCTATACATCAGCTATACATCCGCTATACATCCGCTATACATCAGCTATACATCAGCTATACATCCGCTATACATCAGCTATACATCCGCTATACATACGCTATACATCAGCTATACATCAGCCATACATCAGCTATAGATCCGCTATCCATCCGCTATACATCAGCTATACATCAGCTATACATCCGATATACATCCGCTATACATCAGCTATACATCAGCTATACATCCGATATACATCCGCTATACATCAGCTATACATCAGCTATAGATCCGCTATACATCAGCTATACATCAGCTATACATCCGATATACATCCGCTATACATCAGCTATACATCAGCTATACATCCGATATACATCCGCTATACATCAGCTATACATCAGCTATAGATCCGCTATACATCAGCTATACATCAGCTATACATCCGATATACATCAGCTATACATCAGCTATACATCAGCTATACATCCGCTATACATCCGCTATACATCAGCTACACATCAGCTATACATCCGCTATACATCAGCTATACATCCGCTATACATCAGTTATACATCCGCTATACATCCGCTATACATCAGCTATACATCAGCTATACATCCGATATACATCCGCTATACATCAGATATACATCAGCTATACATCCGCTATACATCAGCTATACATCAGCTATACATCCGCTATACATCCGCTATACATCAGCTATACATCAGCTATAGATCCGCTATACATCCGCTATACATCAGCTATACATCAGCTATACATCCGATATACATCCGCTATAGATCAGCTATACATCATCTATACATCAGCTATACATCCGCTATACATCCGCTATACATCCGCTATACATCAGCTATACATCAGCTATACATCCGCTATACATCCGCTATACATCAGCTATACATCAGCTATACATCCGCTATATATCCGCTATACATCCGCTATACATCAGATATACATCAGCTATACATCCGCTATACATCAGCTATACATCCGCTATACATCAGATATACATCAGCTATACATCCGCTATACATCAGCTATACATCAGCTATACATCCGCTATACATACGCTATACATCCGCTATACATCAGCTATACATCAGCTATACATCCGCTATACATCAGCTACACATCAGCTATACATCCGCTATACATCCGCTATACATCCGCTATACATCAGCTATACATCAGCTATACATCAGCTACACATCAGCTATACATCCGCTATACATCAGCTATACATCAGCTATACATCCGCTATACATCAGCTATACATCAGCTATACATCCGCTATACATCCGCTATACATCAGCTATACATCCGCTATACATCCGCTATACATCCGCTATACATCAGCTATACATCCGCTATACATCAGCTATACATCCGCTATACATCCGCTATACATCAGCTATACATCAGCTATACATCCGCTATACATCAGCTATACATCCGCTATACATCCGCTATACATCAGCTATACATCCGCTATACATCAGCTATACATCCGCTATACATCAGCTATACATCAGCTATCCATCCGCTATACATCAGCTATACATCCGCTATACATCAGCTATACATCCGCTATACATCCGCTATACATCAGCTATACATCAGATATACATCAGCTATACATCAGCTATACATCTGCTATACATCCGCTATACATCAGCTATACATCAGCTATACATCAGCTATACATCCGCTATACATCCGCTATACATCAGCTATACATCCGCTATACATCAGCTATACATCCGCTATACATCAGCTATACATCAGCTATACATCATCTATACATCAGCTATACATCCGCTATACATCCGCTATACATCAGCTATACATCAGCTATACATCCGCTATACATCCGCTATACATCAGCTATACATCAGCTATACATCCGCTATATATCCGCTATACATCCGCTATACATCAGATATACATCAGCTATACATCCGCTATACATCAGCTATACATCCGCTATACATCAGATATACATCAGCTATACATCCGCTATACATCAGCTATACATCAGCTATACATCCGCTATACATACGCTATACATCCGCTATACATCAGCTATACATCAGCTATACATCCGCTATACATCAGCTACACATCAGCTATACATCCGCTATACATCAGCTATACATCCGCTATACATCAGCTATACATCAGCTATACATCCGCTATACATCAGCTATACATCCGCTATACATCAGCTATACATCAGCTACACATCAGCTATACATCCGCTATACATCAGCTATACATCAGCTATACATCCGCTATACATCAGCTATACATCCGCTATACATCAGCTATACATCCGCTATACATCCGCTATACATCCGCTATACATCAGCTATACATCCGCTATACATCAGCTATACATCCGCTATACATCCGCTATACATCCGCTATACATGAGCTATACATCAGCTATACATCCGCTATACATCCGCTATACATCAGCTATACATCCGCTATACATCAGCTATACATCCGCTATACATCAGCTATACATCAGCTATCCATCCGCTATACATCAGCTATACATCCGCTATACATCAGCTATACATCCGCTATACATCCGCTATACATCAGCTATACATCAGCTATACATCAGCTATACATCTGCTATACATCCGCTATACATCAGCTATACATCAGCTATACATCAGCTATACATCAGCTATACATCAGCTATACATCCGCTATACATCAGCTATACATCCGCCGTACATCCACTATACATCAGCTATACATCAGCTATACATCCGCTATACATCAGCTATACATCCTCTATACATCATCTATACATCAGCTATACATCAGCTATACATCCGCTATACATCAGCTACACATCAGCTATACATCGCTATACATCAGCTATACATCAGCTATACATCCGCTATACATCCGCTATACATCAGCTATACATCAGCTATACATCAGCTATACATCCGCTATACATCCGCTATACATCCGCTATACATCCGCTGTACATCAGCTGTACATCCGCTATACATCAGCTATACATCCGCCATACATCCACTATACATCAGCTATACATCAGCTATACATCCGCTATACATCAGCTATACATCCTCTATACATCATCTATACATCAGCTATACATCAGCTATACATCCGCTATACATCAGCTACACATCAGCTATACATCCGCTATACATCAGCTATACATCAGCTATACATCCGCTATACATCCGCTATACATCAGCTATACATCAGCTATACATCAGCTATACATCAGCTATACATCCGCTATACATCAGCTATACATCAGCTATACATCCGCTATACATCCGCTATACATCAGCTATACATCAGCTATACATCCGCTATACATCAGCTATACATCCGCTATACATCAGCTATACATCAGCTATACATCCGCTATACATCCGCTATACATCAGCTATACATCCGCTATACATCAGCTATACATCAGCTATACATCCGCTATACATCAGCTATACATCAGCTATACATCCGCTATACATCCGCTATACATCAGCTATACATCAGCTATACATCCGCTATACATCCGCTATACATCAGCTATACATCAGATATACATCCGCTATACATAAGCTATACATCCTCTATACATCCGCTATACATCAGCTATACATCCGCTATACATCCGCTATACATCCGCTATACATCAGCTATACATCCGCTATACATCAGCTATACATCAGCTATACATCCGCTATACATCAGCTATACATCAGCTATATATCAGCTATACATCCGATATACATCCGCTATACATCAGCTATACATCCGCTATACATCAGCCATACATCAGCTATACATCAGCTATACATCAGCTATACATCCTCTATACATCAGCTATACATCCGCTACACATCAGCTATACATCAGCTATACATCCCCTATACATCAGCTATACATCCGCTATACATCAGCTATACATCAGCTATACATCCGCTATACATCATCTATACATCAGATATACATCCGCTATACATCCGCTATACATCAGCTATACATCCGCTATACATCAGCTATACATCAGCTATACATCCGCTATACATCACCTATACATCAGCTATACATCCGCTATACATCCGCTATACATCAGCTATACATCAGCCATACATCAGCCATACATCAGCTATACATCAGCTATACATCCTCTATACATCAGCTATACATCCGATACACATCAGCTATACATCCGGTATACATCAGCTATACATCAGCTATACATCCGCTATACATCAGCTATACATCAGCTATACATCCGCTATACATCCGCTATACATCAGCTATACATCCGCTATACATCAGCTATACATCAGCTATACATCCGCTATACATCAGCTATACATCCGCTATACATCAGCTATACATCAGCTATAGATCCGCTATACATCCGCTATACATCCGCTATACATCAGCTATACATCAGCTATACATCCGATATACATCCGCTATACATCAGCTATACATCAGCTATACATCATCTATACATCAGCTATACATCCGCTATACATCAGCTATACATCCGCTATACATCCGCTATACATCCGCTATACATCAGCTATACATCAGCTATACATCCGCTATACATCCGCTATACATCAGCTATACATCCGCTATACATCAGCTATACATCCGCTATACATCAGCTATACATCCGCTATACATCCGCTATACATCCGCTATACATCCGCTATACATCAGCTATACATCAGCTATACATCCGCTATATATCCGCTATACATCGGCTATACATCAGATATACATCAGCTATACATCCGCTATACATCAGCTATACATCCGCTATACATCAGCTATACATCCGCTATACATCAGCTATACATCAGCTATACATCCGCTATACATACGCTATACATCCGCTATACATCAGCTATACATCAGCTATACATCCGCTATACATCAGCTACACATCAGCTATACATCCGCTATACATCAACTATACATCCGCTATACATCAGCTATACATCAGCTATACATCAGCTACACAACAGCTATACATCCGCTATACATCAGCTATACATCAGCTATACATCCGCTATACATCAGCTATACATCAGCTATACATCCGCTATACATCAGCTATACATCAGCTATACATCAGCTACACATCAGCTATACATCCGCTATACATCAGCTACACATCAGCTATACATCCGCTATACATCAGCTACACATCAGCTATACATTCGCTATACATACGCTATACATCCGCTATACATCAGCTATACATCAGCTATACATCCACTATACATCAGCTATACATCAGCTACACATCAGCTTTACATTCGCTATACATCAGCTATACATCCGCTATACATCAGATATACATCAGCTATACATCCGCTATACATCAGCTATACATCAGCTATACATCAGCTATACATCCGCTATACATCCGCTATACATCATCTATACATCCGCTATACATCAGCTATACATCAGCTATACATCCGCTACACATCAGCTATACATCCACTGTACATCAGCTATACATCAGCTATACATCAGCTATACATCTGCTATACATCAGCTATACATCAGCTATACATCCGCTATACATCAGATATACATCAGCTATACATCAGCTATACATCCGCTATACATCCGCTATACATCCGCTATACATCAGCTATACATCAGCTATACATCCGCTATACATCCGCTATACATCCGCTATACATCCTCTATACATCAGCTATACATCAGCTATACATCCGCTACACATCAGCTATACATCCACTATACATCAGCTATACATCAGCTATACATCAGCTATACATCTGCTATACATCAGCTATACATCAGCTATATATCCTCTATACATCAGCTATACATCCGCTACACATCAGCTATACATCCGCTATACATCAGCTATACATCCACTATACATCCACTATACATCAGCTATACATCCGCTATACATCAGCTATACATCCACTATACATCCACTATACATCAGCTATACATCAGCTATACATCCACTATACATCCACTATACATCCGCTATACATCAGCTATACATCCTCTATACATCAGCTATACATCCGCTACACATCAGCTATACATCCACTATACATCAGCTATACATCAGCTATACATCAGCTATACATCTGCTATACATCAGCTATACATCAGCTATATATCCTCTATACATCAGCTATACATCCGCTACACATCAGCTATACATCCGCTATACATCAGCTATACATCCGCTATACATCCACTATACATCAGCTATACATCAGCTATACATCTGCTATACATCAGCTATACATCAGCTATATATCCTCTATACATCAGCTATACATCCACTATACATCCACTATACATCAGCTATACATCTGCTATACATCAGCTATATATCCTCTATACATCAGCTATACATCCGCTACACATCAGCTATACATCAGCTATACATCCTCTATACATCAGCTATACATCCGCTATACATCCACTATACATCAGCTATACATCAGCTATACATCTGCTATACATCAGCTATACATCCGCTATACATCCACTATACATCAGCTATACATCCGCTACACATCAGCTATACATCCACTATACATCCACTATACATCAGCTATACATCAGCTATACATCTGCTATACATCAGCTATACATCAGCTATATATCCTCTATACATCAGCTATACATCCGCTACACATCAGCTATACATCCTCTATACATCGGCTATACATCCGCTATACATCAGCTATACATCAGCTATACATCCTCTATACATCAGCTATACATCCGCTATACATCAGCTATACATCAGCTATACATCCTCTATACATCAGCTATACATCCGCTACACATCAGCTATACATCAGCTATACATCAGCTACACATCCACTATACATCAGCTATACATCAGCTTTACATCCTCTATAGATCAGCTATACATCAGCTATACATCAGCTATACATCAGCTATACATCCGCTATACATCCTCTATACATCAGATATATATCAGCTATACATCCGCTATACATCAGATATACATCAGCTATACATCCGCTATACATCAGCTATACATCAGCTATACATCCGCTATGCATACGCTATACATCCGCTATACATCAGCTATACATCCGCTATACATCAGCTACACATCAGCTATACATCCGCTATACATCAGCTATACATCCGCTATACATCAGCTATACATCAGCTATACATCAGCTACACATCAGCTATACATCCGCTATACATCAGCTATACATCAGCTATACATCCGCTATACATCAGCTATACATCAGCTATACATCAGCTACACATCAGCTATACATCCGCTATACATCAGCTATACATCAGCTACACATCAGCTATACATCCGCTATACATCAGCTACACATCAGCTATACATCCGCTATACATACGCTATACATCCGCTATACATCAGCTATACATCAGCTATACATCCGCTATACATCAGCTATACATCAGCTATACATCAGCTACACATCAGCTTTACATTCGCTATACATCAGCTATACATCCGCTATACATCAGATATACATCAGCTATACATCAGCTATACATCCGCTATACATCCGCTATACATCCGCTATTCATCCGCTATACATCCGCTATACATCAGATATACATCAGCTATACATCAGCTATACATCCGCTATACATCCGCTATACATCCGCTATTCATCCGCTATACATCAGCTATACATCCGCTATACATCCGCTATACATCCTCTATACATCAGCTATACATCCGCTACACATCAGCTATACATCCACTATACATCCGCTATACATCAGCTATACATCCTCTATACATCAGCTATACATCCGCTACACATCAGCTATACATCCACTATACATCAGCTATACATCAGCTATACATCAGCTATACATCTGCTATACATCAGCTATACATCAGCTATATATCCTCTATACATCAGCTATACATCCGCTACACATCAGCTATACATCCGCTATACATCAGCTATACATCCACTATACATCCACTATACATCAGCTATACATCAGCTATACATCTGCTATACATCAGCTATACATCAGCTATATATCCTCTATACATCAGCTATACATCCGCTACACATCAGCTATACATCCTCTATACATCAGCTATACATCCGCTATACATCCACTATACATCAGCTATACATCAGCTATACATCTGCTATACATCAGCTATACATCAGCTATATATCCTCTATACATCAGCTATACATCCACTATACATCCACTATACATCAGCTATACATCAGCTATACATCTGCTATACATCAGCTATACATCCGCTATACATCAGCTATACATCCGCTATACATCCGCTATACATCCGCTATACATCCGCTATACATCCGCTATACATCAGCTATACATCCGCTATACATCCGCTATACATCCGCTATACATCAGCTATACATCAGCTATACATCAGCTACACATCAGCTATACATCCGCTATACATCCGCTATACATCCGCTATACATCCGCTATACATCATCTATACATCAGCTATACATCAGCTACACATCAGCTATACATCCGCTATACATCCGCTATACATCCGCTATACATCCGCTATACATCAGCTATACATCAGCTACACATCAGCTATACATCCGCTATACATCCGCTATACATCCGCTATACATCAGCTATACATCAGCTATACATCAGCTACACATCAGCTATACATCCGCTATACATCCGCTATACATCCGCTATACATCCGCTACACATCAGCTATACATCCGCTATACATCCGCTATACATCAGCTATACATCAGCTACACATCAGCTATACATCCGCTATACATCCGCTATACATCAGCTATACATCAGCTACACATCAGCTATACATCCGCTATACATCCGCTATACATCAGCTATACATCCGCTATACATCAGCTATACATCAGCTATACATCCGCTATACATCCGCTATACATCAGCTATACATCAGCTATACATCAGCTATACATCCGCTATACATCAGCTATACATCAGCTATACATCCGCTATACATCCGCTATACATCAGCTATACATCAGCTATACATCAGCTATACATCCGCTATACATCCGCTATACATCAGCTATACATCAGCTACACATCAGCTATACATCCGCTATACATCCGCTATACATCCGCTATACATCAGCTATACATCAGCTACACATCAGCTATACATCCGCTATACATCCGCTATACATCCGCTATACATCCGCTATACATCAGCTATACATCCGCTATACATCAGCTATACATCAGCTATACATCAGCTATAGATCCGCTATACATCCGCTATACATCCGCTATACATCAGCTATACATCAGCTATACATCCGATATACATCCGCTATACATCAGCTATACATCAGCTATACATCATCTATACATCAGCTATACATCCGCTATACATCAGCTATACATCAGCTATACATCCGCTATACATCAGCTATACATCCGCTATACATCAGCTATACATCAGCTATACATCAGCTATACATCAGCAATACATCAGCTATACATCAGCTATACATCAGCTATACATCCGCTATACATCCGCTATACATCAGCTATACATCAGCTATACATCAGCAATACATCAGCTATACATCCGCTATACATCAGCTATACATCAGCTATACATCCGCTATACATCAGATATACATCAGCTATACATCCGCTATACATCAGCTATACATCAGCTATACATCCGCTATACATACGCTATACATCCGCTATACATCAGCTACACATCAGCTATACATCCGCTATACATCAGCTATACATCCGCTATACATCAGCTATACATCAGCTATACATCAGCTACACATCAGCTATACATCCGCTATACATCAGCTATACATCAGCTATACATCCGCTATACATCAGCTATACATCAGCTATACATCAGCTACACATCAGCTATACATCCGCTATACATCAGCTATACATCAGCTATACATCAGCTACACATCAGCTATACATCCGCTATACATCAGCTATACATCAGCTATACATCAGCTACACATCAGCTATACATCCGCTATACATCCGCTACACATCAGCTATACATCAGCTATACATCAGCTATACATCCTCTATACATCAGCTATACATCCGCTATACATCAGCTATACATCAGCTATACATCCTCTATACATCAGCTATACATCCGCTACACATCAGCTATACATCAGCTATACATCAGCTACACATCCACTATACATCAGCTATACATCAGCTTTACATCCTCTATAGATCAGCTATACATCCGCTATACATCAGCTATACATCAGCTATACATCAGCTATACATCCGCTATACATCAGCTATACATCAGCTATACATCCGCTACACATCAGCTATACATCAGCTATACATCAGCTACACATCCACTATACATCAGCTATACATCAGCTTTACATCCTCTATAGATCACCTATACATCCGCTATACATCAGCTATACATCAGCTATACATCAGCTATACATCAGCTATACATCAGCTATACTTCAGCTATACATCCACTATACATCAGCTATACATCAGCTATACATCCGCTATACATCAGCTATACATCAGCTATACATCCGCTATACATCAGCTATACATCAGCTATACATCCGCTATACATCCGCTATACATCCGCTATACATCAGCTATACATCCTCTATACATCAGCTATACATCCGCTATACATCAGCTATACATCAGCTATACATCCTCTATACATCAGCTATACATCCGCTACACATCAGCTATACATCAGCTATACATCAGCTACACGTCAGCTATACATCAGCTATACATCCGCTATATATCCGCTATACATCCGCTATACATCAGCTATACATCAGCGATACATCCTCTATACATCAGCTATACATCCGCTACACATCAGCTATACATCAGCTATACATCAGCTATACATCAGCTTTACATCCTCTATACATCCGCTATACATCCGCTATACATCCGCTATACAACCGCTATAGATCAGCTATACATCCGCTATACATCCTCTATACATCCGCTATACATCAGCTATACATCAGATATACATCAGCTATACATCAGCTATACATCCGCTATACATCCGCTATACATAAGCTATACATTCGCTATACATCAGATATACATCAGCTATACATCAGCTTTACATCCTCTATAGATCAGCTATACATCCGCTATACATCCTCTATACATCCGCTATACATCAGCTATACATCAGCTATACATCCGCTATACATAAGCTATACATCAGCTATACATCCGCTATACATCCGCTATACATGCGCTATACATCAGCTGTACATCCGCTATACATCAGCTGTACATCAGCTATACATCCGCTATACATCCGCTATACATCCGCTATACATCAGCTATACATCCTCTATACATCAGCTATACATCCGCTATACATCAGCTATACATCAGCTATACATCCTCTATACATCAGCTATACATCCGCTACACATCAGCTATACATCAGCTATACATCAGCTACACGTCAGCTATACATCAGCTATACATCCGCTATATATCCGCTATACATCCGCTATACATCAGCTATACATCAGCTATACATCCTCTATACATCAGCTATACATCCGCTACACATCAGCTATACATCAGCTATACATCAGCTATACATCAGCTTTACATCCTCTATAGATCAGCTATACATCCGCTATACATCCTCTATACATCCGCTATACATCAGCTATACATCAGCTATACATCCGCTATACATAAGCTATACATTCGCTATACATCCGCTATACATCCGCTATACATCAGCTATACATCCGCTATACATCCGCTATACATGCGCTATACATCAGCTGTACATCCGCTATACATCAGCTGTACATCCGCTATACATCCGCTATACATCCGCTATACATCCGCTATACATCAGCTGTACATCCGCTATACATCAGCTATACATCCGCTATACATCAGCTTTACATCCGCTATACATCAGCTATACATCCGCTATACATCCGCTATACATCAGCTATACATCCGCTATACATCCGCTATACATCAGCTTTACATCAGCTATACATCCGCTATACATCAGCTTTACATCAGCTATACATCCGCTATACATCAGCTTTACATCCGCTATACATCCGCTATACATCAGCTATACATCCGCTATACATCCGCTATACATCAGCTTTACATCAGCTATACATCCGCTATACATCAGCTATACATCAGCTATACATCCGCTATACATCAGCTATACATCCGCTATACATCAGCTATACATCAGCTATACATCAGCTATACATCCGCTATACATCAGCTATACATCAGCTATACATCCGCTATACATCAGCTATACATCAGCTATACATCCGCTATACATCAGCTATACATCCGCTATACATCCGCTATACATCCGCTATACATCCGCTATACATCCGCTATACATCAGCTATACATCCGCTATACATCCGCTATACATCAGCTATACATCCGCTATACATCAGCTATACATCCGCTATACATCAGCTATACATCAGCTATAGATCCGCTATACATCCGCTATACATCCGCTATACATCAGCTATACATCAGCTATACATCCGATATACATACGCTATACATCAGCTATACATC
Organism: Phyllobates terribilis; assembly: GCF_046119375.1. NCBI lineage: Eukaryota > Metazoa > Chordata > Amphibia > Anura > Dendrobatidae > Phyllobates > Phyllobates terribilis. The sequence continues at coordinate 408,593,008 of NW_027362769.1, read as the reverse complement.
AGCTATACATCATCTATACATCAGCTATACATCCGCTATACATCAGCTATACATCAGCTATACATCCGCTATACATCAGCTATACATCAGCTATACATCCGCTATATATCCGCTATGCATCCGCTATACATCAGATATACATCAGCTATACATCCGCTATACATCAGCTATACATCCGCTATACATCAGATATACATCAGCTATACATCCGCTATACATCAGCTATACATCAGGTATACATCCGCTATACATCAGCTACACATCAGCTATACATCCGCTATACATCAGCTATACATCCGCTATACATCCGCTATACATCAGCTATACATCAGCTACACATCAGCTGTACATCCGCTATACATCAGCTATACATCAGCTATACATCAGCTATACATCAGCTATACATCAGCTACACATCAGCTATACATCCGCTATACATCAGCTATACATCAGCTATACATGAGCTACACATCAGCTATACATCCGCTATACATCAGCTACACATCAGCTATACATCCGCTATACATCCGCTACACATCAGCTATACATCAGCTACACATCAGCTATACATCCGCTATACATCCGCTACACATCAGCTATACATCAGCTATACATCAGGTATACATCCTCTATACATCAGCTATACATCAGCTATACATCCGCTATACATCAGCTATACATCAGCTATACATCCTCTATACATCAGCTATACATCCGCTATACATCCGCTATACATCAGCTATACATCAGCTATACATCCGCTATACATCAGCTATACATCAGCTATACATCAGCTACACATCCACTATACATCAGCTATACATCAGCTTTACATCCTCTATAGATCAGCTATACATCCGCTATGCATCAGCTATACATCAGCTATACATCCGCTATACATCCGCTATACATCCACTATACATCAGCTATACATCAGCTATACATCCGCTATACATCCACTATACATCAGCTATACATCAGGTATACATCCGCTATACATCAGCTATACATCAGCTACACATCCACTATACATCCGCTATACATCAGCTATACATCAGCTATACATCAGCTATACATCAGCTATACTTCAGCTATACATCCGCTATACATCAGCTATACATCAGCTATACATCCGCTATACATCCGCTATACATCAGCTATACATCAGCTATACATCAGCTATACTTCAGCTATACATCCGCTATACATCAGCTATACATCAGCTACACATCCACTATACATCCGCTATACATCAGATATACATCAGCTATACATCAGCTATACATCAGCTATACTTCAGCTATACATCCGCTATACATCAGCTATACATCAGCTACACAACCACTATACATCCACTATACATCAGCTATACATCAGCTATACATCCGCTATACATCAGCTATACATCAGCTATACATCCGCTATACATCAGCTATACATCAGCTATACATCCGCTATACATCCGCTATACATCCGCTATACATCAGCTATACATCCGCTATACATCCGCTATACATCAGCTATACATCAGCTATACATCCGCTATACATCAGCTATACATCCACTATACATCAGCTATACATCCGCTATACATCAGCTATACATCCACTATACATCAGCTATACATCAGCTATACATCCGCTATACATCCGCTATACATCCGCTATACATCAGCTATACATCAGCTATACATCCGCTATACATCAGCTATACATCCGCTATACATCAGCTATACATCAGCTATACATCCGTTATACATCAGCTATACATCCGCTATACATCCGCTATACATCAGCTATACATCCGCTATACATCAGCTATACATCAGCTATACATCCGCTATACATCCGCTATACATCCGCTATACATCAGCTATACATCCGCTATACATCCGCTATACATCAGCTATACATCCGCTATACATCAGCTATACATCCGCTATACATCCGCTATACATCAGCTATACATCCGCTATACATCAGCTATACATCAGCTATACATCCGCTATACATCCACTATACATCAGCTATACATCCGCTATACATCCGCTATACATCCGCTATACATCAGCTATACATCAGCTATACATCCGCTATACATCCGCTATACATCAGCTATACATCCGCTATACATCCGCTATACATCCGCTATACATCAGCTATACATCAGCTATACATCCGCTATACATCAGCTATACATCCGCTATACATCCGCTATACATCAGCTATACATCCGCTATACATCAGCTATACATCCACTATACATCAGCTATACATCCGCTATACATCCGCTATACATCAGCTATACATCCGCTATACATCCGCTATACATCAGCTATACATCCGCTATACATCCGCTATACATCCGCTATACATCAGCTATACATCAGCTATACATCAGCTATACATCCGCTATACATCAGCTATACATCCGCTATACATCAGCTATACATCAGCTATACATCCGCTATACATCAGCTATACATCCGCTATACATCCGCTATACATCCGCTATACATCAGCTATACATCAGCTATACATCCGCTATACATCCGCTATACATCAGCTATACATCCGCTATACATCAGCTATACATCCGCTATACATCAGCTATACATCAGCTATACATCAGCTATACATCCGCTATACATCCGCTATACATCAGCTATACATCAGCTATACATCCGCTATACATCAGCTATACATCCGCTATATATCAGCTATACATCAGCTATACATCCGCTATACATCCGCTATACATCCGCTATACATCAGCTATACATCAGCTATACATCCGCTATACATCAGCTATACATCCGCTATACATCCGCTATACATCCGCTATACATCAGCTATACATCAGCTATACATCAGCTATACATCAGCTATACATCCGCTATACATCCGCTATACATCAGCTATACATCAGCTATACATCAGCTATACATCCGCTATACATCCGCTATACATCCGCTATACATCCGCTATATATCAGCTATACATCAGCTATACATCCGCTATATATCAGCTATACATCCGCTATATATCAGCTATACATCAGCTATACATCCGCTATACATCAGCTATACATCAGCTATACATCCGCTATACATCCGCTATACATCCGCTATACATCAGCTATACATCTGCTATACATCAGCTATACATCAGCTATACATCAGCTATACATCCGCTATACATCCGCTATACATCAGCTATACATCAGCTATACATCCGCTATACATCAGCTATACATCAGCTATACATCCGCTATACATCCGCTATACATCAGCTATACATCCGCTATACATCAGCTATACATCAGCTATACATCCGCTATACATCAGCTATACATCCGCTATACATCAGCTATACATCCGCTATACATCAGCTATACATCAGCTATACATCAGCTATACATCCGCTATACATCCGCTATACATCAGCTATACATCCGCTATACATCCGCTATACATCAGCTATACATCAGCTATACATCAGCTATACATCCACTATACATCAGCTATACATCAGCTATACATCCGCTATACATCCGCTATACATCAGCTATACATCAGCTATACATCCGCTATACATCCGCTATACATCAGCTATACATCCGCTATACATCCGCTATACATCCGCTATACATCAGCTATACATCCTCTATACATCAGCTATACATCCTCTATACATCCGCTATACATCAGCTATACATCAGCTATACATCCACTATACATCAGCTATACATCAGCTATACATCCTCTATACATCAGCTATACATCCTCTATACATCAGCTTTACATCCACTATACATCAGCTATACATCAGCTATACATCCGCTATACATCCGCTATACATCAGCTATACATCAGCTATACATCCACTATACATCAGCTATACATCAGCTATACATCAGCTTTACATCCACTATACATCAGCTATACATCAGCTATACATCAGCTATACATCCACTATACATCAGCTATACATCAGCTATACATCCTCTATACATCAGCTATACATCCTCTATACATCAGCTTTACATCCACTATACATCAGCTATACATCAGCTATACATCAGCTATACATCCGCTATACATCCACTATACATCAGCTATACATCAGCTATACATCCGCTATACATCCGCTATACATCCGCTATACATCAGCTATACATCCACTATACATCAGCTATACATCAGCTATACATCCGCTATACATCCGCTATACATCAGCTATACATCAGCTATACATCCGCTATACATCCGCTATACAGCAGCTATACATCCGCTATACATCAGCTATACATCAGCTATACATCAGCTATACATCCACTATACATCAGCTATACATCAGCTATACATCCGCTATACATCAGCTATACATCCGCTATACATCAGCTATACATCCACTATACATCAGCTATACATCAGCTATACATCCGCTATACATCAGCTATACATCAGCTATACATCAGCTATACATCCGCTATACATCCGCTATACATCAGCTATACATCAGCTATACATCAGCTATACATCCGCTATACATCAGCTATACATCCGCTATACATCAGCTATACATCCGCTATATATCAGCTATACATCAGCTATACATCAGCTATACATCCGCTATACATCCGCTATACATCCGCTATACATCAGCTATACATCCGCTATACATCCGCTATACATCAGCTATACATCAGCTATACATCAGCTATACATCCGCTATACATCAGCTATACATCCGCTATACATCCGCTATACATCCGCTATACATCCGCTATACATCCGCTATACATCAGCTATACATCAGCTATACATCAGCTATACATCCGCTATACATCCGCTATACATCCGCTATACATCCGCTATACATCCGCTATACATCAGCTATACATCAGCTATACATCAGCTATACATCCGCTATACATCAGCTATACATCAGCTATACATCCGCTATACATCAGCTATACATCAGCTATACATCCGCTATACATCAGCTATACATCCGCTATACATCAGCTATACATCAGCTATACATCAGCTATACATCCGCTATACATCAGCTATACATCAGCTATACATCAGCTATACATCCGCTATACATCAGCTATACATCCGCTATACATCCGCTATACATCCGCTATACATCAGCTATACATCAGCTATACATCCGCTATACATCAGCTATACATCCGCTATACATCAGCTATACATCAGCTATACATCCGCTATACATCAGCTATACATCCGCTATACATCAGCTATACATCCGCTATACATCCGCTATACATCCGCTATACATCCGCTATACATCAGCTATACATCCGCTATACATCCGCTATACATCAGCTATACATCAGCTATACATCAGCTATACATCAGCTATACATCCGCTATACATCAGCTATACATCAGCTATACATCAGCTATACATCCGCTATACATCCGCTATACATCCGCTATACATCAGCTATACATCAGCTATACATCCGCTATACATCAGCTATACATCAGCTATACATCCGCTATACATCCGCTATACATCAGCTATACATCCGCTATACATCAGCTATACATCAGCTATACATCCGCTATACATCAGCTATACATCCGCTATACATCAGCTATACATCAGCTATACATCAGCTATACATCAGCTATACATCCGCTATACATCCGCTATACATCAGCTATACATCCGCTATACATCAGCTATACATCAGCTATACATCCACTATACATCAGCTATACATCAGCTATACATCCGCTATACATCCGCTATACATCAGCTATACATCAGCTATACATCCGCTATACATCCGCTATACATCCTCTATACATGAGCTATACATCCTCTATACATCCGCTATACATCAGCTATACATCCACTATACATCCGCTATACATCAGCTATACATCCGCTATACATCCGCTATACATCAGCTATACATCCGCTATACATCAGCTATACATCCACTATACATCCGCTATACATCCGCTATACATCAGCTATACATCAGCTATACATCAGCTATACATCCGCTATACATCCGCTATACATCAGCTATACATCCGCTATACATCAGCTATACATCCGCTATACATCAGCTATACATCAGCTATACATCCGCTATACATCCGCTATACATCCGCTATACATCAGCTATACATCCGCTATACATCAGCTATACATCCGCTATACATCAGCTATACATCCGCTATACATCAGCTATACATCAGCTATACATCCGCTATACATCCGCTATACATCCGCTATACATCAGCTATACATCCACTATACATCCGCTATACATCCGCTATACATCAGCTATACATCAGCTATACATCCTCTATACATCAGCTATACATCCTCTATACATCCGCTATACATCAGCTATACATCCACTATACATCAGCTATACATCCTCTATACATCAGCTATACATCCTCTATACATCCGCTATACATCAGCTATACATCAGCTATACATCCTCTATACATCAGCTATACATCCTCTATACATCCGCTATACATCCGCTATACATCCACTATACATCAGCTATACATCAGCTATACATCCGCTATACATCCGCTATACATCAGCTATACATCCGCTATACATCAGCTATACATCCGCTATACATCAGCTATACATCCACTATACATCCGCTATACATCCGCTATACATCAGCTATACATCAGCTATACATCCTCTATACATCAGCTATACATCCTCTATACATCCGCTATACATCAGCTATACATCCACTATACATCAGCTATACATCAGCTATACATCAGCTATACATCCGCTATACATCAGCTATACATCAGCTATACATCATCTATACATCAGCTATACATCAGCTATACATCAGCTATACATCAGCTATATATCCGCTATACATCAGCTATACATCAGCTATACATCATCTATACATCAGCTATACATCAGCTATACATCAGCTATACATCCGCTATACATCAGCTATACATCCGCTATACATCAGCTATACATCAGCTATACATCCGCTATACATCAGCTATACATCAGTTATACATCTGCTATACATCCGCTATACATCAGCTATACATCAGCTATACATCCGCTATACATCAGCTATACATCAGCTATACATCATCTATACATCAGCTATACATCAGCTATACATCAGCTATACATCAGCTATACATCCGCTATACATCAGCTATACATCCGCTATACATCCGCTATACATCCGCTATATATCAGCTATACATCCACTATACATCAGCTATACATCAGCTATACATCCGCTATACATCCGCTATACATCCTCTATACATCCGCTATACATCAGCTATACATCCACTATACATCAGCTATACATCAGCTATACATCCGCTATACATCCGCTATACATCAGCTATACATCAGCTATACATCCGCTATACATCCGCTATACATCAGCTATACATCCGCTATACATCAGCTATACATCAGCTATACATCCGCTATACATCAGCTATACATCAGCTATACATCAGCTATACATCCACTATACATCAGCTATACATCAGCTATACATCCGCTATACATCCGCTATACATCAGCTATACATCATCTATACATCAGCTATACATCAGCTATACATCAGCTATACATCAGCTATACATCATCTATACATCAGCTATACATCCGCTATACATCCGCTATACATCAGCTATACATCCGCTATACATCAGCTATACATCATCTATACATCCGCTATACATCAGCTATACATCAGTTATACATCTGCTATACATCCGCTATACATCAGCTATACATCATCTATACATCAGCTATACATCAGCTATACATCAGCTATACATCAGCTATACATCCGCTATACATCAGCTATACATCAGCTATACATCAGCTATACATCCGCTATACATCCGCTATACATCAGCTATACATCAGCTATACATCCGCTATACATCAGCTATACATCAGCTATACATCCGCTATACATCAGCTATACACCAGCTATACATCAGCTATACATCAGCTATACATCCGCTATACATCCGCTATACATCAGCTATACATCCGCTATACATCAGCTATACATCCGCTATACATCAGCTATACATCAGCTATACATCAGCTATACATCCGCTATACATCAGCTATACATCCGCTATACATCCGCTATACATCAGCTATACATCCGCTATACATCCGCTATACATCAGCTATACATCAGCTATACATCCGCTATACATCAGCTATACATCCGCTATACATCAGCTATACATCAGCTATACATCCGCTATACATCCTCTATACATCCGCTATACATCCGCTATACATCAGCTATACATCCGCTATACATCAGCTATACATCCGCTATACATCAGCTATACATCCGCTATACATCAGCTATACATCAGCTATACATCAGCTATACATCCGCTATACATCAGCTATACATCCGCTATACATCCTCTATACATCCGCTATACATCCGCTATACATCAGCTATACATCCGCTATACATCAGCTATACATCCGCTATACATCAGCTATACATCCGCTATACATCAGCTATACATCAGCTATACATCCGCTATACATCCGCTATACATCAGCTATACATCAGCTATACATCCGATATACATCAGCTATACATCCGCTATACATCAGCTATACATCAGCTATACATCCGCTATACATCCTCTATACATCCGCTATACATCCGCTATACATCAGCTATACATCCGCTATACATCAGCTATACATCCGCTATACATCAGCTATACATCCGCTATACATCAGCTATACATCAGCTATACATCCGCTATACATCCGCTATACATCAGCTATACATCAGCTATACATCCGCTATACATCAGCTATACATCCGCTATACATCCGCTATACATCAGCTATACATCCGCTATACATCAGCTATACATCAGCTATACATCCGCTATACATCCACTATACATCAGCTATACATCAGCTATACATCCGCTATACATCCGCTATACATCCGCTATACATCCGCTATACATCCGCTTCTCTTACTATACCGCTCGGGCGCTACAATCTCCTAAAAAAGAAACAAGACGATTATGGGACTGACGCATCCAAGTGTTTAGTAGAAATGAATGAATACATTTGAATGGAATTGATTTCTCTTTGAATTTTACAGCAATCGGCATTCGCCCAAAACGCTTTCCATTCTACAGATACAGCAAGGGAACGATAAAAAGTATGAAAAATAAAAGAGAAATCGCTTGAGATTTGGAATCTGTCAGTCGGTTTTTGCTACCTTATCTGAGAGGAGCAAAATGTAGGCAAACAGACCATGAATCCGACGACGTATCACTTAGTTTTAGATGTAGAATGCAGCAGAGCTGAGAAAGCTAGCCCCGCCCGCACCATAGCTGACTCCACCCACAACACAGCTGGCCCCGCCCACACCATGCTATGTATTTGCATTGTCTATTGACAGTGAGTGGCTTATCACAGGAGGGGCGGAGTCAGACTACCAGTCGCGTGCAATGATAATCTCCTAGTGATAAAACCTTCACTGTAAGTAAACAACATCACACAGCCTGATAAGTGACACATCGCTGAATTCATTGTTTTAACCCCTACCTCATGCTGTCCTCAGATTACATCTAATGTACAGATTACATCTAATGCTACAAAAACTAGCTGACAGATTCCCTCTAAGGCCCTTAAAGGGTTAAACTGTGTACTTTAGGGCTCTGATGAATGTAAGGGGGAATATTACTCGTGGGTGCAATATGACAAAGAGTTCTAAGAAAGAGAACAAGACGTGAGAATATAAATGATAATCCTTAAAGGGCCTCTGTCGGCACAGAATGACTTTGCAAACCAAGCTCAGGCGCTCGGTGCATCAGGGTGTGGCCAGATAGTTCAGTGCACCTTCCCACCTACTTGTTTTCCCTCTATGGCCACCACCATTCTGTGCTGACAGAGTCCCTTTCACCCCAAGATAGAAGGGGTAAAACCTCATATATGCAATAATATAATAATATGGCCTCATGTCATAAAAGATAAGATTGCGTGAATTAGGGGGTTCACTGACTTTCTTGCTGTTTGCGTAGATCTGAGGATGATAATCTACAGATTCTTCTGTTTCTTATCAGTGAAGAAAAATTCTCCAGAGCCGGAGGTGAAGAAAAGTCCCAATGACGAATCAGAGAAAGTGACGTCTGACAAAGGTAAAACTGATTCACCCTAAAATGTCCAATAATGTCAGGTTTCTGGAGCAGTGATTTTATATAAATATATCTCTTCACGTCGTCAGAACATCCATCGAGGACTAGTCATCATCGGAAGCGACGGCAAAGAGTAAAGAAGAGAGCAGTGCCGGAGAAAAGTGCGGAGGACTGGAAAGGAGCCATGACGGCAGCGAGAGGTGAGGCCGGCACAGGATGAGATCTCATCGCTTTCACCCCTTTCTCGCTCATTGTTGTTACAGATCTTTGGATTTAGGAGACCTCAGAGCATAGTAAATGGCTCTTTTTTAATGGCTATAGATTTCCATTCTATTGGCAGCAGATGCTGAGTTAGAGCTTGGTCAGATGTGCTCATCTTTAGTCCTAACCTGTAAGAATGGGGAATACCAATGGGACCTTAGTAGGTAGAACGGTCCCAGAATCATTTATTATATATTACTCATGTGCACAATTAGATATTCTACCTACTAAACTAGAAAAATAACTTATTTTTCATACTCAAATTATAATTAATCAGCTTTGAATCCGTATTATTATCTCCATAAAGTGTTGATTAAAACAATAACGTAAAGACTTGATAGAAAACAAATGTGCAGAAACCACTATATTACAGTAATATTTATCCTCCATGTGACCATAGTCTGCAGAAATCACTGTCATATATCACAGGCTGACTAAGCTTTGTGTGTTAAGAGTATGATTCATTCTACGTGTTTCGCCGAATCCATCAGCTTCATCAGGGGGCGATCGGATTAATGGAGAGGGAATGCGGGTAACCAGAAGTTTTAAATCCCTACTATTATACAATGACCCAATCAGGAGGCTGGTATCGGCCGTGCCTCCTTGCTCACATAGAGTGGCACGCCTGCAATCCTATAACAGTAGAGGATGAAGCTGGTCATGTGACACAGTTCTGTCGATGTCACTCAAATGTCACACTCTGACATCACAAAGGCATACCGTAATAGTCTGCGCATGGCTTAAATGCAATGCTCAATCCTGCCTTGCTCAAACACTTAGATTCAGGGCAGAGAAGTTCACTGCAGGCTTGGACTGGCCCACGGGAGAGCAGGAGAATCCTCTGGTGGGCCCTCTTACATGAACAGTACTTGGCACTTTATACTTGAATCACTATATACAGACACAGGCGGCATCTTATTTATCTAGCAATCTACCCAATGCTCTGCTATATAAATGTGTGATTGAGGATAATGTCACATTTGCATGTAGCTGAAGGTGGGGCCCTGGAGTTGTTACTGGTGGACCCTCGGCTCCCCAGTCCGGGACTGGTTCAATATATTGGGCACGCACTATATTCCAATCTGCAGGAGATTTAGACTTAGGCTATAGGATTAGTACAACTTGAATCAATAGCAATAAGGAAACATATTAAAGGTCACTATCAAAACTTAAAGAGCAACCGTTGTTTTCACTTTTATTCCATAAATCAATAAAAACGTTGTAATAAATCTGATGGAATAAATCTGCTTCTTTCTGCTCCCGGAGAAATCAGTCATTTTCAAAAGTTTCGTTTTAATTATAAAATCTGTATCCAGTGAAGAATGATTGTTACATTACTGAGATAAGAGGTGACAGTTGGTGCTTGTCAGATTCTATGTAGTGGGAGGAGCCTTGCCTCTAGCTCCTCCCCTTTCCCTCTGCATAGAATCTGATCAGGAACATCTGTCAGTAATGGAACATTTTCTCTTCACTGAATACAGATTGATCAGTCCTGGCGGAGAAAGAAACAACATTTTTCGATAAGATCAATTACAGCGCTTCTTATTTTCATGTGCATTATGGATTTATGAATAAAATTTAAATATCTTTTTAAGGGGAATCTGTCAGGAGGAACACCCCTCTTAATCCGTCTCCCTGGACATAGAGGTCATAGGAAGCGGAATAAAAGGATATCTGCGATCCGATGTCTCATTCCAGAGAAATCCACGTTTACCTTCATATGTAAATGATCCGTTTTCATTAAAAAAAAATATAACTCGTTTTGCAGAAAGCGATTCATTATAGTTACAGCAAGTGAAAAAGAAAAAAAAAGACCCTTAAGAAGTTAATCTGTGAACCGTAGATCTCTGCGGAAAAGAGATGGAAATAATATTAGTGTCCGAAAAACGCCGTCGAGTTCTAAAAAAGAAAAGAATAGAAAAGTTCTTCCCTGATATCATCAAAAGAGAAGTGAAAGATTCCACAGTGCTACAATATAGCGAGGCTGGGGTCACTCTGCATGGACTGGGGGTTCAGGACGTCCCCCTGGACTTCTCTCTGCTTTATTCTATAATCTGCAGATTCTTCTGTTTCTTATCAGAGAAGGAAAATTCTCCAAAGGAAGAGATGAAGAAAATACACAGCGAAGAGTCCGAGAAAGTGACGTCTGACAGAGGTAACTGCGAGTAAGGCCTCATTCACACCTACGTGAAGTACGGCTGCTATCGGTTTTTTCCCCAGATACAGCACGTTCCCATTACAATCTATGGGGCTGCTCATATGGCCAGTTTTCTCGTGGATGACAACAGCTAATACAAGTCTATGGGTCTGTGAAAAACACTGAGGGCGACAGTGTACAGTGTGTGCGGCAGATGGCTAACACTGCAACGTATAGGAGAAGCTTTGTCACTGCTGACACTGATGACAGTGATGACACTGGTGACACTGCTGACAGAGATGACAATGATGACAGAGATGACACTGGTGACACTGCTGACAGAGATGACAGAGATGACACTGCTGACAGAGATGACAGTGGTGACACTGCTGACAGAGATGACAGAGATGACACTGCTGACAGAGATGACACTGGTGACACTGCTGACAGATGACACTGGTGACAGAGATGACACTGGTGACACTGCTGACAGAGATGACACTGGTGACAGAGATGACACTGGTGACACTGCTGACAGAGATGACACTGGTGACACTGCTGACAGAGATGACAGTGATGACACTGCTGACAGAGATGACAGGATGACACTGCTGACAGAGATGACACTGGTGACAGAGATGACACTGGTGACACTGCTGACAGAGATGACAGTGATGACACTGCTGACAGAGATGACAGGATGACACTGCTGACAGATGACACTGGTGACACTGCTGACAGAGATGACAGTGATGACAGAGATGACAGAATGACACTGGTGACAGAGATGACACTGGTGACACTGCTGACAGAGATGACACTGGTGACACTGCTGACAGAGATGACAGGATGACACTGCTGACAGAGATGACACTGGTGACACTGCTGACAGAGATGACACTGCTGACAGAGATGACAGAATGACACTGCTGACAGAGATGACACTGGTGACACTGCTGACAGAGATGACAGTGATGACAGAGATGACAGAATGACACTGCTGACAGAGATGACACTGGTGACACTGCTGACAGAGATGACACTGGTGACAGAGATGACATTGGTGACACTGCTAACAGAGATGACACTGGTGACAGTGATGACACTGCTAACAGAGATGACACTGCTGACAGAGATGACACTGGTGACACTGCTGACAGAGATGACAGTGATGACACTGCTGACAGAGATGACAGGATGACACTGCTGACAGAGATGACACTGGTGACAGAGATGACACTGGTGACACTGCTGACAGAGATGACAGGATGACACTGCTGACAGAGATGACACTGGTGACAGAGATGACACTGGTGACACTGCTGACAGAGATGACACTGGTGACAGAGATGACAGGATGACACTGCTGACAGAGATGACACTGGTGACAGAGATGACAGAGATGACACTGCTGACAGAGATGACACTGGTGACAGAGATGACAGGATGACACTGCTGACAGAGATGACACTGGTGACAGAGATGACATAGATGACACTGCTGACAGAGATGACACTGGTGACACTGCTGACAGAGATGACACTGGTGACAGAGATGACACTGGTGACACTGCTGACAGAGATGACACTGGTGACAGAGATGACAGGATGACAGTGCTGACAGAGATGACACTGGTGACAGAGATGACACTGCTGACAGAGATGACACTGGTGACACTGCTGACAGAGATGACACTGCTGACAGAGATGACACTGGTGACAGAGATGACATTGGTGACACTGCTGACAGAGATGACAGTGATGACACTGCTAACAGAGATGACACTGGTGACAGAGATGACATTGGTGACACTGCTGACAGAGATGACAGGATGACACTGCTGACAGAGATGACAGTGATGACACTGGTGACACTGCTGACAGAGATGACACTGGTGACACTGCTGACAGAGATGACACTGGTGACAGAGATGACACTGGTGACACTGCTGACAGAGATGACAGGATGACACTGCTGACAGAGATGACACTGGTGACAGAGATGACACTGGTGACACTGCTGACAGAGATGACACTGGTGACAGAGATGACACTGCTGACAGAGATGACACTGGTGACAGAGATGACAGGATGACACTGCTGACAGAGATGACACTGGTGACAGAGATGACACTGCTGACAGAGATGACACTGGTGACACTGCTGACAGAGATGACACTGGTGACAGAGATGACACTGGTGACACTGCTGACAGAGATGACACTGGTGACAGAGATGACAGGATGACACTGCTAACAGAGATGACACTGGTGACAGAGATGACACTGCTGACAGAGATGACACTGGTGACACTGCTGACAGAGATGACACTGGTGACAGAGATGACACTGGTGACACTGCTGACAGAGATGACACTGGTGACAGAGATGACACTGGTGACACTGCTGACAGAGATGACAGGATGACACTGCTGACAGAGATGACAGTGATGACACTGGTGACACTGCTGACAGAGATGACACTGGTGACACTGCTGACAGAGATGACACTGGTGACAGAGATGACACTGGTGACACTGCTGATAGAGATGACAGGATGACACTGCTGACAGAGATGACACTGGTGACACTGGTGACAGAGATGACAGTGATGACACTGGTGACAGAGATGACACTGGTGACACTGCTAACAGAGATGACACTGGTGACAGTGATGACACTGCTAACAGAGATGACACTGCTGACAGAGATGACACTGGTGACACTGCTGACAGAGATGACAGTGATGACACTGCTGACAGAGATGACAGGATGACACTGCTGACAGAGATGACACTGGTGACAGAGATGACACTGGTGACACTGCTGACAGAGATGACAGGATGACACTGCTGACAGAGATGACACTGGTGACAGAGATGACACTGGTGACACTGCTGACAGAGATGACACTGGTGACAGAGATGACAGGATGACACTGCTGACAGAGATGACACTGGTGACAGAGATGACAGAGATGACACTGCTGACAGAGATGACACTGGTGACAGAGATGACAGGATGACACTGCTGACAGAGATGACACTGGTGACAGAGATGACATAGATGACACTGCTGACAGAGATGACACTGGTGACACTGCTGACAGAGATGACACTGGTGACAGAGATGACACTGGTGACACTGCTGACAGAGATGACACTGGTGACAGAGATGACAGGATGACAGTGCTGACAGAGATGACACTGGTGACAGAGATGACACTGCTGACAGAGATGACACTGGTGACACTGCTGACAGAGATGACACTGCTGACAGAGATGACACTGGTGACAGAGATGACATTGGTGACACTGCTGACAGAGATGACAGTGATGACACTGCTAACAGAGATGACACTGGTGACAGAGATGACATTGGTGACACTGCTGACAGAGATGACAGGATGACACTGCTGACAGAGATGACAGTGATGACACTGGTGACACTGCTGACAGAGATGACACTGGTGACACTGCTGACAGAGATGACACTGGTGACAGAGATGACACTGGTGACACTGCTGACAGAGATGACAGGATGACACTGCTGACAGAGATGACACTGGTGACAGAGATGACACTGGTGACACTGCTGACAGAGATGACACTGGTGACAGAGATGACACTGCTGACAGAGATGACACTGGTGACAGAGATGACAGGATGACACTGCTGACAGAGATGACACTGGTGACAGAGATGACACTGCTGACAGAGATGACACTGGTGACACTGCTGACAGAGATGACACTGGTGACAGAGATGACACTGGTGACACTGCTGACAGAGATGACACTGGTGACAGAGATGACAGGATGACACTGCTAACAGAGATGACACTGGTGACAGAGATGACACTGCTGACAGAGATGACACTGGTGACACTGCTGACAGAGATGACACTGGTGACAGAGATGACACTGGTGACACTGCTGACAGAGATGACACTGGTGACAGAGATGACACTGGTGACACTGCTGACAGAGATGACAGGATGACACTGCTGACAGAGATGACAGTGATGACACTGGTGACACTGCTGACAGAGATGACACTGGTGACACTGCTGACAGAGATGACACTGGTGACAGAGATGACACTGGTGACACTGCTGATAGAGATGACAGGATGACACTGCTGACAGAGATGACACTGGTGACACTGGTGACAGAGATGACAGTGATGACACTGGTGACAGAGATGACACTGGTGACACTGCTAACAGAGATGACACTGGTGACAGTGATGACACTGCTAACAGAGATGACACTGCTGACAGAGATGACACTGGTGACACTGCTGACAGAGATGACAGTGATGACACTGCTGACAGAGATGACAGGATGACACTGCTGACAGAGATGACACTGGTGACAGAGATGACACTGGTGACACTGCTGACAGAGATGACAGGATGACACTGCTGACAGAGATGACACTGGTGACAGAGATGACACTGGTGACACTGCTGACAGAGATGACACTGGTGACAGAGATGACAGGATGACACTGCTGACAGAGATGACACTGGTGACAGAGATGACAGAGATGACACTGCTGACAGAGATGACACTGGTGACAGAGATGACAGGATGACACTGCTGACAGAGATGACACTGGTGACAGAGATGACATAGATGACACTGCTGACAGAGATGACACTGGTGACACTGCTGACAGAGATGACACTGGTGACAGAGATGACACTGGTGACAGAGATGACAGGATGACAGTGCTGAAAGAGATGACACTGGTGACAGAGATGACACTGCTGACAGAGATGACACTGGTGACACTGCTGACAGAGATGACACTGCTGACAGAGATGACACTGGTGACAGAGATGACATTGGTGACACTGCTGACAGAGATGACAGTGATGACACTGCTAACAGAGATGACACTGGTGACAGAGATGACATTGGTGACACTGCTGACAGAGATGACAGGATGACACTGCTGACAGAGATGACAGTGATGACACTGGTGACACTGCTGACAGAGATGACACTGGTGACACTGCTGACAGAGATGACACTGGTGACAGAGATGACACTGGTGACACTGCTGACAGAGATGACAGGATGACACTGCTGACAGAGATGACACTGGTGACAGAGATGACACTGGTGACACTGCTGACAGAGATGACACTGGTGACAGAGATGACAGAGATGACACTGGTGACAGAGATGACACTGCTGACAGAGATGACACTGGTGACAGAGATGACAGGATGACACTGCTGACAGAGATGACACTGGTGACAGAGATGACACTGCTGACAGAGATGACACTGGTGACACTGCTGACAGAGATGACACTGGTGACAGAGATGACACTGGTGACACTGCTGACAGAGATGACACTGGTGACAGAGATGACAGGATGACACTGCTAACAGAGATGACACTGGTGACAGAGATGACACTGCTGACAGAGATGACACTGGTGACACTGCTGACAGAGATGACACTGGTGACAGAGATGACACTGGTGACACTGCTGACAGAGATGACAGGATGACACTGCTGACAGAGATGACACTGGTGACACTGGTGACAGAGATGACAGTGATGACACTGGTGACAGAGATGACAGTGATGACACTACTGACAGAGATGACATTGGTGACACTGGTGACAGAGATGACAGGATGACACTGCTGACAGAGATGACACTGGTGACAGAGATGACACTGGTGACACTGGTGACAGATGACACTGGTGACAGAGATGACACTGGTGACACTGCTGACAGAGATGACACTGCTGACAGAGATGACACTGGTGACACTGCTGACAGAGATGACACTGGTGACAGAGATGACACTGGTGACACTGGTGACAGAGATGACAGTGATGACCCTGGTGACAGAGATGACAGTGATGACACTACTGACAGAGATGACAGTGATGACACTGGTGACAGAGATGACACTGGTGACACTGCTGACAGAGATGACACTGCTGACAGAGATGACACTGGTGACACTGCTGACAGAGATGACACTGGTGACAGAGATGACACTGGTGACACTAGTGACAGAGATGACAGTGATGACACTGGTGACAGAGATGACAGTGATGACACTACTGACAGAGATGACAGTGATGACACTACTGACAGAGATGACATTGGTGACACTGGTGACAGAGATGACAGTGATGACACTACTGACAGAGATGACACTGGTGACACTGCTGACAGAGATGACAGTGATGACACTGGTGACAGAGATGACAGTGATGACACTACTGACAGAGATGACAGTGATGACACTGCTGACAGAGATGACACTGGTGACAGAGATGACACTGGTGACACTGGTGACAGAGATGACACTGGTGACACTGCTGACAGAGATGACACTGGTGACACTGCTGACAGAGATGACACTGGTGACAGAGATGACACTGGTGACACTAGTGACAGAGATGACAGTGATGACACTGGTGACACTGCTGACAGAGATGACACTGGTGACACTGCTGACAGAGATGACACTGGTGACAGAGATGACACTGGTGACACTGCTGACAGAGATGACAGGATGACACTGCTGACAGAGATGACACTGGTGACACTGGTGACAGAGATGACAGTGATGACACTGGTGACAGAGATGACAGTGATGACACTACTGACAGAGATGACAGTGATGACACTACTGACAGAGATGACATTGGTGACACTGGTGACAGAGATGACAGTGATGACACTACTGACAGAGATGACAGTGATGACACTACTGACAGAGATGACATTGGTGACACTGGTGACAGAGATGACAGGATGACACTGCTGACAGAGATGACACTGGTGACAGAGATGACACTGGTGACACTGGTGACAGATGACACTGGTGACAGAGATGACACTGGTGACACTGCTGACAGAGATGACACTGCTGACAGAGATGACACTGGTGACACTGCTGACAGAGATGACACTGGTGACAGAGATGACACTGGTGACACTGGTGACAGAGATGACAGTGATGACCCTGGTGACAGAGATGACAGTGATGACACTACTGACAGAGATGACAGTGATGACACTGGTGACAGAGATGACACTGGTGACAGAGATGACACTGGTGACACTGCTGACAGAGATGACACTGCTGACAGAGATGACACTGGTGACACTGCTGACAGAGATGACACTGGTGACAGAGATGACACTGGTGACACTAGTGACAGAGATGACAGTGATGACACTGGTGACAGAGATGACAGTGATGACACTACTGACAGAGATGACAGTGATGACACTACTGACAGAGATGACATTGGTGACACTGGTGACAGAGATGACAGTGATGACACTACTGACAGAGATGACACTGGTGACACTGCTGACAGAGATGACAGTGATGACACTGGTGACAGAGATGACAGTGATGACACTACTGACAGAGATGACAGTGATGACACTGCTGACAGAGATGACACTGGTGACAGAGATGACACTGGTGACACTGGTGACAGAGATGACACTGGTGACACTGCTGACAGAGATGACACTGCTGACAGAGATGACACTGGTGACACTGCTGACAGAGATGACAGTGATGACACTGCTGACAGAGATGACACTGGTGACACTGGTGACAGAGATGACACTGGTGACAGAGATGACACTGGTGACACTGCTGACAGAGATGACACTGGTGACAGAGATGACACTGGTGACACTGGTGACAGAGATGACACTGGTGACAGAAATGACACTGGTGACACTGCTGACAGAGATGACATTGGTGACACTGGTGACAGAGATGACAGTGATGACACTACTCACAGAGATGACACTGGTGACACTGCTGACAGAGATGACACTGCTGACAGAGATGACACTGGTGACACTGCTGACAGAGATGACAGTGATGACACTGCTGACAGAGATGACACTGGTGACAGAGATGACACTGGTGACACTGGTGACAGAGATGACACTGGTGACACTGCTGACAGAGATGACACTGGTGACACTGCTGACAGAGATTACATTGGTGACACTGGTGACAGAGATGACAGTGATGACACTACTGACAGAGATGACACTGGTGACACTGCTGACAGAGATGACAGTGATGACACTGCTGACAGAGATGACACTGGTGACACTGCTGACAGAGATGACAGTGATGACACTGCTGACAGAGATGACACTGGTGACAGAGATGACACTGGTGACACTGCTGACAGAGATGACATTGGTGACACTGGTGACAGAGATGACACTGGTGACACTGCTGACAGAGATGACACTGCTGACAGAGATGACACTGATGACTGCTAACAGAGATGACACTGGTGACAGAGATGACACTGGTGACACTGCTGACAGAGATGACAGGATGACACTGCTGACAAAGATGACACTGGTGACACTGCTGACAGAGATGACAGTGATGACACTGCTGACAGAGATGACACTGGTGATAGAGATGACACTGGTGACACTGCTGACAGAGATGACACTGATGACACTGCTGACAGAGATGACACTGGTGACAGAGATGACAGTGATGCCACTGATGACACTGGTGACACTGCTGACAGAGATGACACTGGTGACACTGGTGACAGTGATGACACTGGTGACACTGATGACAGTGATGACACTGGTGACAGTGATGACAGTGATGACAGTGATGACACTGATGACAGTGATGACACTGGTGACAGAGATGACAGTGATGACACTGATGACAGAGATGACACTGGTGACACTGGTGACAGTGATGACACTGGTGACACTGATGACAGTGATGACACTGGTGACAGTGATGACAGTGATGACAGCGATGACACTGATGACAGTGATGACAGTGATGACACTGATGACAGTGATGACAGTGATGATACTAGTGACAGTGATGACAGTGATGACACTGGTGACAGAGATGACAGTGATGACACTGATGACAGTGATGACAGTGATGATACTGGTGACAGAGATGACAGTGATGACACTGGTGACAGAGATGACAGTGATGACACTGATGACAGTGATGACACTGGTGACAGTGATGACAGTGATGACAGTGATGACACTGGTGACAGTGATGACACTGGTGACAGAGATGACAGTGATGACACTGGTGACAGTGATGACAGTGATGACACTGGTGACAGAGATGACAGTGATGATACTGGTAACAGTGATGACAGTGATGACACTGGTGATAGAGATGACAGTGATGATACTGGTGACAGTAATGACAGTGATGACACTGGTGACAGAGATGACACTGGTGACAGTGATGATACTGGTGACAGTGGTGACACTGAGTTCACACAAATAATACTATATACTATATATATATATATATATACACATAGTATGAGCGCCTCGTGCAGAAGCTCTGCTGAGGTTAGAGATCTGCGGTCCGTTGCCTTGGGGTAGTTGTCCTTTTCGTCAATTGCTTACAAAAACTGAGATATTTAGAGTTTCCATTGATGGAAATATATTTGATTTACGCCAGTTGATAAATGGTCACACAAGCCGTGTTACATACATTACAATGTGTTCCTGCCCCAAAACCTATGCAGGGAAACAAACAACAGGAAGTCGCTGGAGGATTTCTAGATCTTAGTTCTGTTTGCTATCAGGAGGACACTTCTGTAGAGCGACCTTATGGTCAAGCCATGGTGGCAAGGGTGGTGTTTTGAAATTCATGAAAAATAAACAAGTGAAACTTGGTCCAAGAGGTGGTGATTATGGTAAAAAAATATCACAAGTGGTAACACAATGGCTTTATGGACTAAACTCTTTGACTCTGAACGACCTACATGAAGGCTTCGCTTTTTCTGCCTTAATAAAAGTACTGACTGACACTTCCAAATGTGTACAGGTGCAAACTAAGAGAGTCACTCTATATTCAACTAACAAATTCTATCTGCACTCTGAACCGCTATGATATGTGCACATTGAATACATCAAATTGGAATTGCATTAGTGCTGTAGAAAATAAGTAAAAATAAAGGTACTTTGTGCATAAATTGGCCAATTCAGGTGAGCCCAACGGCCATTGACAAAGCGACCCTCTCTGCTGGGAACCTAACCCAAATGATACCTCTCCCGGGCTGAAAGCCTACAGCCTCAGCTTTAATTTGCTAGTTACATATACAGTGACTTTCTTAGCTTGCACCTGTTCACATTTGACTTTTTGTTTGAAAGTGACGGTCAGTATTTTGATATTTATAATAGACACCTTCTGACTGAGCACTCCACCCATCAGCATATGGCGGCTTTAAACAGAGCTTGATCCTGCCTGCCCATGTGATTGTAGGCCACTGGCTGACATTTTTCCGCAAAGTAGAAGGCAATCAATTCGATTCGGTCATTGGCGATTTTTATTTTTTTTTCCACATCTTAAGTTTATTATGTTCTGGGGTCTGCAGAGACCCCACAGCGTAATAAAAGGCATTAAATAAGCGGAAAAACACTTCTCTGCTTATCGAATTTCCAGGAAAAATCCGGGTAAACAGGCGAATTCCAATTTTGCCTGATCCGCTCATCTCTAGTTTCAATGACTTTCTTCCTGTACCGGCAGTTTCCTTAAGTCTCGCACAGTAATTTATACAGTCTTATCTGTTATCAGAGGAGGAAACTACTGATGAGCAAGAGGTGAAGAAAAGTCACATTGAAGAATCAAGGAAAGAAACTTCTGACCGAGGTAAATACAAGTTAAACGCCCTAAAATGACCAATATGGACGGAAGTTTCTAGACCAGTGAAACATAAATGTACAGGTTGTAGAATACGCATTGCCACTGCAACTGTCTTGAAGCTCATCAAGAGAATGCCAAGAGTGTGCAAAGCAGTCATCAAAGCAAAAGGTGGCTACTGTGAAGAACCTAGAATATAAGACATATTTTCAGTTGTTTCACACTTTTTTGTTAAGTATATAATTCCACATGTGGTAATTCATAGTTTTGATGCCTTCAGTGTGAATGTACAATTTTCATAGTCATGAAAATACAGAAAAATCTTTAAATGAGAAGGTGTGTCCAAACTTTTGGTCTGTACTGTATATATGTATATGTGCTTCTCCTATAGCGAGGATCTGCACCATAGCTAGCTAGCAAGTAGGAGTGAGTATTAAGGGCTGTGTAGTATTAAAGCAGGTGCATGAACTAAAATCCCCAAATAGTGCCAATAAGAACTACAACTCGTCCAACAATAACCAATCCCTGGTGCAGCTATATCAATAAAGAACATGACATGTTATTGCGCGGAAACTAAAGCATAAAAAGCTGCACATACATTGTTTAATATGGTCGGTCAAATTTCTACCATTTTTGAAGGCTTTTTAATACATCATTAAAGAAAATTCAAAATTCAACATTCAATCTAAGCTATTAATTATATGCGCTATTCACTTTTTTTTCCTTAAAAAATACAACTAATTTTGCAAAAAGCAATCCATTATAGTTTCAGCAGTTGGGAAAAAAAAGAAAAAAAAATGCTTCATCCTTAAGGAGTTAATCTGTGTACTGTAGATCTCTGCAGAAATGAAGTTGAAATAATGATAGTGCACGAAAAATACCATCGATTTCTAAAAAAGATGATAATATTAAAGTTCTTCCCTAATATCATCAAAAGAGAAGTAAAAGATCAGATAAGTAACAATATAGCGAGGCTGGGGTCACTCTGCATGGATCGGGGGTTCAGGACGTCCCCCTGGACTTCTCTCTGCTCTATTCTATAATCTACAGATTCTTCTGTTTCTTATCAGAGAAGGAAAATTCTCCAGAGGAAGAGATGAAGAAAATACACAGCGAAGAGTCCGAGAAAGTGCAAACTGAGAAAGGTAACTAAAAGTTATTTATCCATAAATGTCCAATAACATCAGCGTCATGTTTCCAGACCTGTGATTTACATGAGTCTGAATTCCATCATATATAATATTATTATTCTTATTATGATTATTATGATTATTTGCTGCAGGTAAAATGTTACCGAATGCAGCGAGAGACAGTGAGACAATCGCTCGGCTCACACGAGGCGGCTCCCGTTCTTTATGACTTTACATCCAAGCACAAAACACAAGTTTCTCTCTTCTGGGCTGAACACTAAGTGGCCATCGGCTTCTGACTGCACAGGAGTCATAATAACCAACCAGCATAGAGAGCAACAATAGGAGCACATTCACACCTTCAGGATTTGGTTACATCAGGATTTGTAGCCAAAACCAGGAGATGGTGATAAATACAGAAGTGGTGACGAGTTTTTATTCTACTTTTCCTCTGATTGTTCCTCTCTGACTTTGGCTTACAAATACTGATGTAAAAAACTGACTAAATACTGACCGTGAGAACGTGGCCTAAGGTTGTATCTCAGCTCACACCAATGACACTTCATGGACCCCGCAGGCCTCAGCGTTAAGGCTCATTAAGACGTCTATGAAAATGTCTCCAAGCACAGACTGCAATGCACAGACTCTCCTCCGCGAGTCTCCTGATCCGCACTCGACAGCCTCATAGACATCTATCATGTGTCATCCCTGCAGGAATTATTTACCCTTAGCGCTATTTGGGTAATATCGGTCTTGCTGTGCCGGATTTGTTTAGTGAAAGTATGGTGATAATACTTTTAGACCATGTTCACACTAACTACAGGACAGTCCAGACAAATGGAATTAGTGTCCACGATGGACCGATTTGCTAACTGAGGCAAACAAATCAGAGGGGTCTCGTGGATTATTGGGCTCCGTCTGAGTTCCGCTATGTGTCCATTTTTGGGGCATCATTCAGAACTTTCATCAGATGGACACAATAATAACTAAAGGGCGCCTGTGGTTTTGTTTGGGTCAGTTATGACATGGACAGGTTTTGCTCATGAACTCCATTTGTTTGTTCCGGCACATTTGATTCAGTTCCAAAATAGGGATACATCTTCTCTTCAGGTATACGGCATAGAGAAGTTGTCCGGGAATCCACAGGGCAGGGATACTAGGAGATGTCTGGTGGACCGTAAGGCCTTCTGGATGGATTACTTGAATACTGGCCATCCGGATGGATTGAACATGCGGCGTGAATATTAATGATATATACTATGCGTTTTGCTCATATGTTATTGTTTTAAAAATTTGTCTTTATATCTGCATTTGTATGTTTGGATTGGATCACATGATTATTGTATGTAATTGTATTGGTGGACAGATGTATATTTCGCACCTGGGTGGCAGTGTTATGGTAGATATTTATACTTTGTTTTATTATTTAGACAATTCATATATCTTTGATAATTTTGTATTTTAATATTTGCTTTATAAGTGTTATTCGTAAAAGCAAATAACATAAGGCGTATCTAATAGAGATGTATTAAAGCCTTGTTTTGTTCTGAAACTGGAGTAAAACTAGATATAACCAGCCTCCTAAGGAATACAGCAGAAGACATGATTGACGACCATGTTTTTCCCAAACTTAAATATTCCTTTTTAGGTAAAACCTGTAAAGACATTCCCCTATTTCCTTATCTCTTTGCTTGTAATAAAGATATGTGACCAGGCATCTGAGACTCAGACAAGTCTGGGACACAGACAGATTTGCTCGTGTTTCTCTTATCTCCGATCGATCGACTCCCTGATTTGATCAAAACTGGCAAATGTGTGAAACCCTTTGGGTTTCTCCTAAAACTTTCTATACAGGTTTCCACATCAGCAGTATGTAGGTAGCTCTGATAAAGAACGCAGGTTTTGCGTTCGAAACGCGTTGCTCCTTGTTCTTACATAGAATTAAACTATGGAATCTGTTTTTAAATAACAATATATTTTTGGACTATTTATGAAGCTGGAACTCCTTCTTCTCTTTCTTACACCCTGACTGTCCCCTCTCCATTGTTTTCCCTTACACTCTCTAAATTGCCACACTGTCCCCTGCCATGCTGACCTCTCTCCATACTGTGCCCCCATTTAAAGCTGCCTCCTCCCCATATCAATTCCGTGCCCCCTCTTCACACTATGCCCTCATACTGCCCACCACACTGCCCTCTCCATACTGTACCCCTCCTCACACTGTCCTTCCTACACAGCATGATGGTCACCATAACCACCCAAAAAGTATATTATTATTAGATATTATTATAGCGCCATTAATTCCATGGCATTTTACATGTAAAAAAGGGATATACATAGCAAACAACAAATACAATAATTTAAACAAAAACGAGTCAGAGAGAGTACACTCCCACGAGGGCTCACAATCTACAAGGGATGGGTGAGGATGCAGTAAGTGAGGGTAGGGTAGGGGGGATGCACAGGAGAAATCTTGTATGCAACTGTGGGCAGAGGAGGTAAGAGGGGAGTAGAGAAGGAGATCTTGTGAGGATCGGAGGTTGCGTGCAGGTAAGTACCGGGAGACTAGGTCACAGATGTATGGAGGAGACAGGTTGTGGATGGCTTTGTATGCCATGGTTAGGGTCTTGAACTTGAGTCTCTGGGAAATGGGGAGCCAGTGCAGGGACTGACAGAGGGGAGAGGCTGTGGAATAGCGGGGGGACAGGTTGATTAGTTGGGCAGCAGAGATTAGGATAGATATCAGGGGTGCGAGAGTGTTAGAGGGGAGACCACAGAGCGGGATGTTGCAGTAGTCGAGGCGAGAAATGATGAGTACATGCACTGATGTTTTTGCAGATTCATGGTTGAGGAATGTGCGGATCCGGGAGATATTTTTGAGTTGGAGTCGGCAGGAAGTGGAAAGGGCTTGGATATGTGGTTTGAAGGAGAGATCAGAGTCAAGGGTTACCCCGAGGCAGCGAGCTTGCAGGACTGGGGAGAGTGGGCAGCCGTTGACTTTGATAGATAGGTCAGATGGGATGTTGAGTGACATGGTAGAAAGATGATGAATTCGGTTTTATCCATATTGTTTTAAGAATCTAGCAGAGAAGAAAGATGAAATAGCGGACAGACATTGTGGGATTCTGGTTAGTAGGGAGGTGATATCAGGTCCAGAGAGGAAGATCTGTGTGTCATCAGCATAGAGGTGATACTGAAAGCCGTGAGACTCCATGAGCTGTGTAGATGGAGAAGAGTAGGGGTCCTAGAACTGAGCCTTGGTGGACACCGACAGATAGGGGGCGAGATGAGGAGGTGGTGTGTGAGTGGGAGACGCTGAATGTCTGGTCTGTTAGGTATGAGGAGATCCAGGACAGGGCCAAGTCTGTGATGCCGAGAGATGAGAGAGTCTGTAGTAAGAGGGAATGGTCCACTGTGTCGAAGGCTGATGACAGGTCCAGGAGGAGAAGGACAGAGTAGTGTCGCTTGGATTTGGCGGTTAGTAGGTTATTGATGATTCTAGTCAGGGCAGTTTCAGTGGAATGGTGTGGTTGGAAGCCAGATTGTAAGCGGTCAAAAAGGGAGCAGGAGGAGAGGTGGGAGGACAGTTCAAGATGAACATGTTCTAGAAGTTTTGAGGTTACTAGTGATAGCTAGACAGAGAGGATGTGTCAAGGGAGGGCTTTTTGAGGATGGGTGTGATGGAGGTATGTTTGAAGCATGAGGGGAAGACACTAGTTGTTAGTGACAGGTTTAAGAGGTGAGTTAGGCTTAGGACAAAGACTGTGGTAAGGTTTGGAATGAGGTGGGACGGGATTGGGTCAAGTTCACAGGTGGTGAGATGTGACTTGGAGAGTGAAGAGGAAAGTTGATCTTCCGTGATGGCGGAGAAGTTGGTTTTGAAGGAGGAGAGTTGAGTAGGAGCTGTGGGGACTTTAAGCAAAAGCTTTGCCTTATGTTGTAAATCTTCTCCTTGAAGAATGAAGCAAAGTCTTCAGCTGAGATAAGAGGAGAGGGAGGGGGAGCAGGTGGATGGAGGAGAGAATTGAAATTACAGAATAGCTGATCAGGGTTGTGACAGGTATGATATCAAAGATGAGAAGTAGGTTTGTTTTGCTGCAGTGAGCAATTGCGCAGCCTTTTGACAAATTCTGTTACTGGACGGGCTACTCCACTCCCTCTCTTTGGCAGCTGCACAGCGGTAGATGAGGGTCAGAAAGAACATGTGCTCCAGAATATGGAAAGAGCTGCATCAAGTGGTTTCAGCTCCTCTTCCTCCACCTTAACATCACACACAGTATAGTCCTCAGAGGTGGCACCCTAATTACTCTTGTATCCCCCTGCATCACAACTCTCCAACCACCCAACTGACTGTGGGGAACCACAGAAGGGCGAGTCTGCACAGCTGTTCACACATTCTTTTCTGGGGCATCAGAGGTCTGCTCCCAAGATTCACAGACTCTAGAGAAGCAAAGCATGTGCAGCGATGCCCACATTTTTTTCAGTTTGATCCAGTGCCGGACAAAGTAGGGTCCGTGCAGAATCCATACCCTCGTCACCAGATGTTAAGCGCTGGGGAAGGAGGTGATCCTGATGAGACTCAGATACCTGAGGCGCACGTGGACTGTACTGTGCTGTCTGGCCAGGAAGAGGAGGAGGGTGACTCTCAGGGAGAAGAATGGGAGAACAGAGGGGATGACGATGAGGTTGTAGATCCCACTTGGTGTGAACCCAGAGTTATGCAGCTGAGTAGCTCATCTGAGGAGGGAAAGGAGGAGGAAAATGAGGAGGAGGAAGATGAGGAGGTTACATTGCAGTTTCCTGCACAGACATGGAGTTATGCAACCATGACAAGCACTGCATCCTCAGCCCCAACTCTGGCAGTGACCAGCAGCGTTTGTGGGTCTGCAGTTCGCAGGGGTGGCAAGGGTTGCCTAGCCTGGGTCTATTTTGAGACTGCAAAAAATGACACAACTCACATTATCTGCCAATTTTGTTAATAACGACAGAGTAGAGTAAAAAATGCAATAATTTTACTACTACATGCATGAACTGGTACATGCGCGATCAACATGCGTCAGTTTGGGAATCTCACTGTGCTAAAAAGCAGACTAGTGGGCCTCACCAACCACCGGCCACCCCATCAACCGCATCTTCTGCTTCTTCCTCCTCTGTCACCGTGGCAAGTGTTGTAACACAGGTCTCCATCCCCAGAACCTCCACTTGTTTACCCACTACAGCCGGGGTGAGTCAGAGCCCATCAGCTGTTACAGAAGTGGACATGCCTGCTGTTTTTGACTGATCTCAGACACCGAGCACACCCCATCTTTCTCAATCCACCATTTCATCTCCGCCTGCACCTCTCTCCCAGTCCAGCAGATTGTCATGTTCAACCTACTCCACCCTCTCTCAGCACAGCAGCCAGCCCTCAATCCCACAGTTATGGTTACATAAACGATGGTTTCCTCCTACACATGCCAAAGCAAAGAGCTTGAGCTTCACCATCTCCAATCTGTTGGCCACGGAAATGCTGCCTTTCCGCCTGGTGGATACAGCCGGTTTCCAAAAGCTAATGGCCGTCGCAGTCCTCCAGTACCAGTTGCCCAGTCGTCATTACTTCTCTAAGAAAGATGTGCCTGCGCTACACCAGCATGTTGCAGACAAAATCACCCGTTCCTTGAAAAATCTAGGTCTGATAGGGTGCATTTCCCCACTGACACCTGAACAAGCAAGCATGGCCAGGGGCCTTACATCTCGCTGACTGGGCACTGGATGACTCTGGTGGCTATGGGAGCAGGCGGGGAATAGGCTGCTCCACAAGTCTTGACATCCCTATGGCTTGCAGGGCGCTTGGGGATGGAGAACTAAACCACTACCCACAAGAAGATGGAGAACTAAAGTAATAGACAACAGGGGTTGGAGAAATAAACTACTAAACACCTAGGGTTGGAGAAGAAAACAAATACACACCAGGGGATGGAGAACTAAACCACTGTAGACACCAAGGTGTCACTATACACCAAGACTTGGAATCCTCCACACAAGTGTCTTGCATGGTTCACATCCTCAACCTGATGGTATAGCAATTTCTCTGCCACTATCCCGTCCTGGATGCACTGCTGCATAAACCACGGTTGCTGTGTGCTCACTTCCGCCATTCGCAACCCGCGGGTGATTGAGTTGCATCGCTACAGTGATCTTTTGGCTTACATGTTAACCGGTTGGTATTTGATGTGCCAACATGGTGTAATTCAACTCTGCACATGTTGCAGCAACTGTGGCAGCAGCGACAAGCCCTGACGCAGTATCTCATGTCATATAGCCTGGGCAAACGCAGTACGGACGTGGTGGAAATCACACTTGCAGATGAAGGACCTCACAGATGAAGGACCTCTGCACCCTTCTGCACATTTTAGAAATGGCAACTAAGATGGTTAGCACTAACGATGCCATCATCAGCATCACTATTTCGGTCATCTACATGCTGGAGCACAATTTCAATAGTCTGCGGGAGGAGGTGGTGGTCCCAGGGGAAGAGGAGGATCAGCGGAGAAAGCAGAAGGGCTAACAATATCTCTAAGTTCAGGACTGTCTTCGCACAGGCGGTTGCCATGGGAGGGTGCATTACGGTGATCTGGGGTGCCTCATGGTACCAGACAAACTGTTAGTTAAGGTGCAGGAGTCGAGGAACAAATGGAGGAGGACGAAGAGGAAGAGTTGATTGACGCGCAATAGTTAGGAGATGAAGAAGATAATGATCCCCTCTCTGTTGGGAATGGAGGAAGCAAGCTTGAATTTTATCCCGCAACCAACACACTATGGACTTGGACCTCTTGAAAGAGACTGACCCATGATCGGCTTCTTGCAGCACTATCTGCAGCATGACTGTTGCCCTTATTGTTATGATTTGAAACAGTGCTGACTACTGGGTTGCCACTCTGTTCGATCCATGGTACAAGAGCAAATTTTACCAGATGCTTCACCCCCTGGAAAGGGACTCGCCCATGCTGGAGTATCAAAACATGCTTGAAGACAATTTTGAGAGTGGTTTTCCCCAAGACAGCAGTGAGGCACACAGTGTGCATTGCAGTTATAGACTTCCAACCCCGGAATGTTGAATCTTCTATGCAAAAACTTTACCATCCTTGCAGCACTGGGGTCCTGCGTTCCAACCTGACCAAGGACAACAGCTGCAAGGAGTTTGTGTGTTCTCCTTGTGTTTGCTTGGGTTTCCTCCAGATACTCATTTTTATTCCCATACTCCAAAGACATACTGAAAGGAAATTTAGACTGCGAGACCCAATGTTGGCAGTGCCACTTATGTCTGTAAAGAGCTGTGGAATTAATGGCACTATATGAGTAAAATAAATAGGGCAGCACAGTGGTTCAGTGGTTAGCACCGCAGCCTTGCAGCGCTGGGGTCCTCGGTTCAAATACCACCAAAGACAACATCTGCATGGAGTTTGTATGTTCTCCCAATGTTAGCGTGGGTTTCCTCCAGGTTCTCCGGTTTCCTCCCACACTCCAAAGACATACCGATAGGGAAAGTAGATTGTGAGCCCCAATGGGGACAGTGCCAATAATGTCTGTAAATTGCCTGAATTGTAAAGCGCTGCCGAATATGTTGGCGCTATATAAATAAAACAATGATTATTATTATTAAATGTAAAAAAAAAAATTCTTTGAGTTCTTTCACTTCTTTTTTAAACCAGACTGTGCACCAGCAGAATAGAGTACAAGTCTCACATGTAGCGAATGGCTGGAGAAGATGGTGCAGGAGTATCTCGAGCTCAAGAACAATGCCATCGGAGGGTATAAACTTTAGACCCTTTTGAATTTTGGCCTAGAAAAGTTGAAGAGTGCCCTGAGCTCGCCTGTCATGCCATTGAAGTTTTGTCATGGGCGACAGCCAGTGTTTTCTCTCAGAATGCTGCTGGTGTGTTCATGGATAAGCTCAGCCGGCTGTCCCCTGAAAGTGTAGGTCGCCTTACTTTCATCAAGATGAACAAGTCATGGATCTCCAATGACTTTTGCAACCCAGTCGGCGATGATGTATTTTTTAGTGTGCTGCATTGATCTCTCGTAATTGCAGTCTGTGACCCCTTTTCTTGGCTTCTGTGCCTATTGTTGCTGGAGCTGCTGATGTTACTAAAAAATTTTTGAAATGTGGAGACTCTAAGTTGGATCTCCATCTGATCAATTGCCTGTAGTGGAAGGGGTGCCAGAGCCCCATTATACTATTTCTACTATGGGGAAATTGATAATGTCTGTAAAGCGCTATGGAATTATTGGCGTTATTCAAGTGAATAAAATAAATAAATAAATAGAAATTGATGGCACTTGGGTTGGGTCTCTTTCATGTGTGTTGCCTGAATTTGGCAGAGCTCTCAGAGCACCAGGCCTACACCTGTCACTCATGCACCAGTTACTGATCAAATGCTGCTCCAAGCCCTGTCCAATGCTGAAATGTGCCATGGATTCAGAAGCACGCTATTAGCGCAACCAATTTAGATTCTTAAATGTGGACTCCTGACTGTAGCACAATACTAGCACAAAATAATTAAAAGCTGAAATGTGGCCTAGTTTCTGTAGCACAGTAGTAACAGAAAAAAAATTAGATTTTATCATGTCAACCCCTGCATGGAGAACAATATCAGCACCAAAAAATTAAAAGATGTAATGTAGCCTGCTTTATGTAGCACGGTAGTAAGAAAACCAATTTTAATTTTATTATGTGAACCCCTGGATAGAGAACAATATCAGCACCAAAAAATTTCAAGTTGAGATGTGGCCTGCTGTATCACATTAGTAACAGAAGAAATTTGATTTTTTTTTACTGTGGATGAGGCCTGTATACAATAGAATATATGCTCCAAACAATTTCAAACTGAGAGATATGCCCTGCTGGATCACGTTAGTAACAGAAGAAATTCGATTTTTTTTACTGTGAACGAGCTCTGCACATAGCTAAATTTCACTGCTAGAAAATTACAAGCTGAGATGTGGCATGCTGTATCAAAAATTAGATTTTCAAAGGTGTACTCATGCATGGAGCACAATAGAAGCAGTGCACAACAGAGTTCTATGCTGAAATGTGCCAGGTGTCTCTGTCTGGACTTCACTAATAGCACAAAAAAAATCAGCTGAAAGGTCGATTTTACAGCCACACAGGACCCTACCTATCTAAACTATCTGACTTAGAAGCAACCGCCTAGCTAACTATGTCACTGTCTCAGTATCCAAGAGCAGACAAGGAGCATATTCTCTGAGTTGTTATACTAACAAAATGATGCTAAAACAACTTGTCTGCTCTTTGTATAGAGGGACGTGTGATTTCAGCAGCCAATGGCACAAACCCTTCTGTCTGGACATTGTGGATGATTCCTGCACCCTGATTGACTTGCTGCAATCTGCACACATTAAGTTAAGAAAAAAAATAAAAAATTTGATTACCAGCACGCCGCTCCTCTCCCCACCCCATCCCCTCATCAAATACGTCCCCCCAGCTCATCATACAGCACCACTATCCTAGCCAAAAGTGCTGAAAATACTGGAGTGGAAATGCAATCATTTGCCGGACTGTTATTGAATTTTGCCAATTTTAAGTAAAAACGCTCGGGTGTCCGATCACGAATCAGAATGTGCAACGTTCGTGCCGAATTTGAAATTGGTGAACGTTTTTCGAACATGTTCGCTCATCTCTAGATGGCAGATGGTAAGTATAAGATTAAGTGCAGGGTATGTAAGTCAAGACAAAGGGGATCCTACTCATTTTATCCCATTATCAGGACCAATTGTGCATTTAAAATAGCAGAGCGTTCTGTATTGTGAACTCTTTGTTTGTGCCTGTCCATTTAAAAGTATTAACCTGTTCACTACTTGATCTGTGTCTCTGACAATTCTTTTGACTCTTAGCAGTTGACTAAATGGTAAGGAATCAGGCATACTTTGGGGATGGCTACTCTCGTACCTTAATATTTCATTCCGATCCGTCGGCTTCACATTAAGTGTCATACCCGATCGTGTGTCTCTTTGTGTCAATAGTAAGTCAAAAAATTGTCCACTATCTGCCATATACGTCAGTGTAAATTTAATCTCTAGGTCTAATGAATTAAAAAAAAAACATGGAACTTGGTCAATTCATCTACAGAGCCAGTTCATGTTAGGAAAACATCGTCTATGTATTGCCACTACCCCAGATATACATTTAGGTATTCATTTGTAATATGGATATGAATACAGGAATTATTCATATGCCTCCAAACACTGCCTTTAATAATCCTCCATTTTGCCCCCTTCTATTAGATTTACCGCACATTATGCATAGTGTACACGTGCCACAAAACTCACATTTAGGTCAACAACTGTGCATGCCTCCATCCTTTCTCCATCTATGAGTGTGGAGCCTCGACCACTGCATCAGCACCATCCACAACCACTCCCATACAAACATGTTTATTTCAGAATTTTAAATACATTTGTTACATTCATTATCAATATAAAATAGAAAAAAAGGTCAATGGAATAAATGACTTATTGTTTATATTTATTTTTCAGATAAAAGGACTTGCTTCCAGGATCTTCTCAAGAAAATAGAATTTCAGAGTAACTTGACATCCAAGCTTACGTTAAAAAACGTTCTCGACATTGGCGCTGAATGTTTTACACCAGCCTTTACTTCTAGGGAAAATGTAGTTTGGAATTTTATAAGAAAACTGATGTCACTGCACGAGGAAGCAAGAAATATCAGTACAATGAGGAGCAGAGCAGAAATGGGCCGAGATGAGGGTTTTATGCTGGATGTGGACAGTGACTTGTCAGATGCTATCCACCCATTAGACTTACAGTGTGCCATCTTCCACTGCTCAGATCATTTCCTGCAGCAGGAGATGATATCAAAAATGTCCATGTGTCAGTTTTCTGTCCCTCTGCTGCTGCCGGCTATCGATAGTCCAGACTACACCTTCATGTTGTGGGCAATGAGGGGAATAGTGAAGAAATGGAGACCTCAGTTCCTGGCAGAGAGCAAAGGTTTTCGGGAAGAACACTTGGTGAACATCCCAATGCCAACATTTTCTTTTGTGAGACTGGGAAGATGCCGGCTTTCTAAATCTAAAATTCTCAACCAGGTTCTGAGTTCCACACAACATTGCCAAGACATCTTTGTTCACAGAGACATGGAAGGTGGAAATGTGGAAAGGACTCTTTCGTTGGGGCTGGTGGAGATATCTTGGTACTTTCCTGCTGGTAAAGGCATCTTTGCTGAACCTGTTGCTGTTACAAACCTTCGTGGGGCATTAGAGAGCAACCTGAAGCCATTCAGCTTTCTAGCAGAGATATCTTCAGTTGTTGTTGTCTTTATGGAAACAATCAGTAAGTCTCATTGTGAATTATTACTGAGATACAAAAACTCCAAAACCAAGTATCTCTTCATTATTGTCCCGGAAGAGCAAAAGAGCAAAGCAGAAAGAGAAGAGATGATAAAATCAGTGATGACCATGAGTGAAAGAAAAGAGGACAATGTCTTAGTAATTACGAAAACTACAAATGAAGCAACTATTGTTAAGAAGATTCGCTCGGCTCTGCTGAAGTTACAGAAGAAAAATGCGAATAATCTCAGTATAGAAAACATGGTCCATACAGCAACAGAGCAAGAGATCTGTGTAGATGAACACAACGCGGAATGTCAGGCCGCCAAAGAACAAGCCATGAAAATAACTCCAGAGATCTGGGATGTCGTTCAGTATAAAGGGAAAACAATGACGCTACAAGCGCAACTTCTCAAAGACTTGTCAAAGCTGGAAAAAGAATGTTGTCAGATGAAAAAGCAGGGAAATAGGAACGGGGAAGAATACAAATCTGAACTGAGACGTAAATGTGATGAGATACGGAGCAAACAGTGGAAATGTGAAATCCCGGAAGGAATTGATCATTTTATAAAAGGGATTGAAACAAACAATCGATCGGAAAAGCTTTATTTTTTAAGTTGGTTAAAATATTCTTTGGACTTGGCAGCAAGGAAAACTCTCACATCTTTACAGCAGGAATACAAGGAGAAATATTCCCAGGCCAATGAATCCAAAGAGCTGAAAGAAATTGATCAGAAGATATCAGACAGCTCATTAGGAATCGAGCATTTCCTGAGAGAGGTGTCTCAGCTCTATGAGGTTTGGCACATTATGGGGAAAAAAAAGTATCTACATAAAGAACGCATCAATCTTCCTGAATCAGGAGCCAATCTTCTGCTTGATGGCTTCCCACTAGAACTGATTAATGGAGATGCCTCCAGGATCCCTGTGCAGTGGGTAACAGATGTTCTCAATATAGTGAACACTAAGACAGGTGGCCAAAGTAGAATTAGGGTAATAACTGTGCTGGGAGTACAGAGCACGGGGAAGTCCACCCTTCTGAACACCATGTTTGGTCTACAGTTCCCTGTAGCCAGTGGACGATGTACACGAGGAGCCTTCATGACTCTTATTAAAGTAAAAAAGAACCTCTCCAAGGAGATAGGCTGTGAGTTCCTCCTGGTCATCGATACCGAAGGGCTAAAAGCTCCTGAGCTGGATTCTCTGGAGGACAGTTATGAACATGACAATGAGTTGGCCACATTAGTGGTTGGGTTGAGTGACATCACCATAGTCAACATGGCCATGGAAAATACAGCAGAAATGAAGGACATTTTACAGATTGTTGTCCACTCTTTTCTAAGAATGAAGGAAATTGGGAAGAAGCCTAATTGCCAGTTTGTTCATCAGAATGTGAGTGATGTGTCGGCTCCTGTAATGAACATGAGAGACAGGAATAAGCTGCTGGAACAACTAAATGAAATGACCAGAACCGTGGCAACCATGGAGAAGAAGCCTCAATATAAGGTATTTAATGATGTTATGGGGTATGATTCAGAGCACCACCATTGGTACATTCCCAGTCTGTGGCAGGGGGTGCCACCGATGGCTCCTGTCAGTGCTGGATACAGTGAAAGCGTTGCTGAAATTAAAAGAAACCTGCTAAAACTGATTAAAGAAAGCCAAACTAAGCCACAAACCATTCCTGAATTTGTTAGATGGATGGAAGATTTATGGAATGCAGTAAAACATGAGAACTTTATATTCAGTTTCCGTAACAGCTTGGTTGCCAGTGCCTACAACAAACTGTCCATGCACTATTCTGAATTAGAATGGAAATTCAGCAAATTGATCCATGAATGGTTCACCAATACTGAAACTGTTATCAAGAACCAATCTGCGGAAACTTTGGAAAACAAAGGTAAAGAATGTTGTATCAAGTTGGAAAGCCTCATTTCAGCTGAGCAAAATAAGCTAATAACGTGGGTGGAAGATTATTTCCAACATGAAACAGATTGTGTCTATTTAATTAAATACAAAGAAGACTTTAAAATCAGTGCAAAGAGGCTCGGAGAAAACCTTAGACAGTCCTCATACGAGAAATACAACAATGCAATCCAAATTCAAAAACAGCAACTCAACATTAAAAAAGTACAAATGCAGTACATTGAGAAGATTGAACAGAAAGTGTCCAGCCTGGTGGAGGAATGTAGAAAGAAAAGACATCAACTGGATGAGGAAAATATGGAGAAGGAGTTTGAGAATATGTGGCAACATACGGTGGAAGAATTAAAAGTGAAACCCCTTGTAGCTCATGATGTGGAGAAGGACATGCTACTAGAACTAACCAAGACCATGAGAGACAAAGGATCAGCCGTCAACGAAAGACTAAATAAAACACAACATTTGCCAAAACCAAATGAAAAGTCAGGTGGTGGGAAGAAAAAAGGATGGACTGCATATTTCAAAAGCTTTTTTAGTAGAGAGACAGGAATTGAAAAGCGTGATTCGTTTTTTGAATTTATACTAAGAAAATGTTGTAAATATTCCGAGGAACAAGCCGGTCGAGATGTTGACTATGACGACACCTACTGCAAACATCTGCTGAACATAATTGATGATGATCTTAAAGAGAAGTTGAATATTTCATCTGAAGTTGAGCTTGATATAAAATTGAACATTTTAGGACACGCTGTAGAAGATTTCCAGAAGATGCATAATAACTTCGTAAAGAAGAATGACCCTTATCTACAGCTGAAAACATTGAAATCTGAATACTTTAACACATTTAGGAATGTTTTCCAAGAGAAGAATGAAAGCCAGAATCTTGCCAGACGAATCTATGAAAACTGTCTAAAACCAGCAGTAATTGATTACACCATTAGAAATCTAGGCATCGAGATCGTAGATGACATCATGAATTCGAAAGGATCTAAGACATACACCTCTCGTACATTTTTCCAGTACACTGTTCTTCGAAATCTTCTGGAAAGAAATATTTTCGAAAAATATGCAGAATATTCTGGAAACTACAAAGAGTTTGTGAAAAACTGGATTTTGAAATACATTAAAATCAAATACAAAAACTTCAGCTCAATACAAAACAATATACTGCCACGTATTACAAAAAAGATAGAAACATTACTTATCAATCCTGACATGTGGAATCAGTCAATGAATGTGGAAGATGTTTTTTATTGTTTCCAGGAGGAACTGAGCAGTGATTTGGTATTTCCCCAGGAAAAAGTGAAAGCAATTCTCTTCCAAAACTCAGCAAACACAAAAGAGTTTATAAAAAATCTGAAAAACTTCATGACTGACATAAAAGAAGAAATCATATCAGAAAGTGAATGTCAGGGTGTGGAAGCAATTCTTTCCAGAGTAACAGTGAAACCCCAAGACGTGCTGTTTAAGAAGGTGTTTGGATGTGGAAATCAGTGTCCATTCTGTAAGGTCCCCTGTGAGGCCGGAGGTGAAGAACACAAAGAACATTTTGCCTCGGTACATCGACCTGATGGATTAGGAAGGTACAGATGGACATTAACATCTATTCTTTCTCATGACATTTGTACAACCTCTGTCTGTGGAAATACATCATTTACTAATAAAGATGCACAATTCCATCCCTTTAAGAGATATAAAGAGATTTATCCTGATTGGAAAATCCAGCCTGACCCCAGCATCGAAGCCTCGGATTACTGGAAATTTGTTCTTAAGGAGTTCAATGACCAATTTGCAGAAGAGTATAATGCCAAACCAGCTAAACACCCCGAAGAGTGGAACAATCTGACCAAGGAAATGGCGATAGAAAGTCTCAAGAAAACCTTCAACATGTAGATAATGAGAAGCAGGAACATGTGCGGATGAGCGCTGAATCCTTTCTACGAAGGCTGACGATCCCTTGTCATGTCTCTCTGATGACTATTTAAGGCCAACGTTGGCTTTATAAAAGCTTTATCAGATCCGATGTGTCATCTCCTCTTCTGCTGTTACACACGTCCATATACAGCTCAGTATATATTCCTGCTGATACTGATCACTAGAGCTTCACAATAGCCTTTTGCTGCACCTCTACTTATACTACAACGGGCGCAGGGAAACAGCGAAAATCATTTCATGTTAAGATACAGCAGAAACTATAAAAGAATGTGCTAAAATGGTAGAAACATAATTGTCTCGTGTCTAACTCTATAAGTGCCTTGTCTTCTTATCCAGAGATAATAATGAGATCTCTTCGATTTCATGTATGGATGAGGCTGTTTTACATCTCCGCTTTGTGCATATTTGAAAAACGGTGAGAAATGCAACCGGGAACTTTTCACCAACATTTGGATGATATTAATAAAGAAAATAATCAATAAAGCCGTTATAATCCATAATTTGCCATGACGCTACATCACCTGTGATATACCAGCTATGTACCAGCTTTATAAAACCCTGTTGTGTTTCAGCTAAAATAAACCAAGATTAAACCTGCAGATATTGTTAGAACGTTGTGTGAGATGATGTTCTCCAGATACGATGTATTCACAGATAGAAACTCGGAATTCTTTAGACATAATGATCCTCTAAAGCTTATGATTGTTGGTATGTTGTGTATCAGTTATTACGGACGGGCCACGTTCTGGTGTGTAGGAACCCAAAGGCTGCGAGACACAGTTCTGACTTCAATACTCCACTTTTTTTGCACCGGATCAGATGATTTTCTCTCATTTTTATAAAAGTCTCCATATACGGTTTTTATCTGTCATCTTTATCCCCTTTTAATTGTAATGCTTATTCTAATTAAAGGTTTTATTTCATTGATATCACCTGTGAAGACTGGATCTTTGCTGCCACACTTTCCATATCTGTATAAATCCGCATGTTATGTGCAGTCGACTTTGCTTTTCAATATAGAGGGATCCCAGAAAAAATATATACGGTGTCGAACACTCTCTTCTAATGTGAAAGGTAATGAATGAGATGTTCTACTGCTTAGTGATGATCAGAAATCTGCTTCTTTCCCCGCATGTTAGTCAGGTTTAGGTTTCCGGCACCAACGTTCACTCTCAAAAACTGCCTAAATGTGTCAACAAAAACATCTGCGATGCCTATAAAAGCCGATAGAGAGGAGAAGGGAGAAGCTGGAGAGAGGAAATGGCCGATCTCAAGAAGAGAAAATGCTGCGGCTTCTAATGAAAAAAAAAACGGCTAAAAGTCATAGAATGGCCAAGAAACAATGTTGTGCTCAAAAGTTTACATACCCCGGCAGAATTTTTCCTTTCTTGGCCTTGCTTCAGAGAATATGAATGATAATAAAAAACTTTTTCTCCACTCATGGTTATTGGTTGGGTGAAGCCATTTATTGTCAAATTACTGTGTCTTCTCTTTTTAAATCTGAGTAATATGATACCTTTGTTGATTAAATCTGTCCTGTGGTTCTTTTATAATCTTTATTTTCATTCCTGTGTAGCGGGGGGCAGGGTGGTAGTCAGTGGCGAGTGTCGTGTCAGTTTCAGTGTTTGGATCTTCACCCTGGCCCGCTACAGACAATGGGGACTCTGAGAATCCCTGGGTGTGTGTGTGCTGTGGTGCCTCTGTGGAGGGAGCCTCCATACTCACTTCTGACCTGCTGTCCCTGGGTGTGTGTGTACTGTGGTGCCTCTGTGGAGGGAGCCTCCATACTCACTTCTGACCTGCTGTCCCTGAGTGTGTGTGTACTGTGGTGCCTCTGTAGAGGGAGCCTCCATACTCACTTCTGACCTGCTGTCCCTGGGTGTGTGTGTTGTGGTGCCTCTGTGGAGGGAGCCTCCATACTCACTTCTGACCTGCTGTCCCTGGGTGTGTGTGTACTGTGGTGCCTCTGTGGAGGGAGCCTCCATACTCACTTCTGACCTGCTGTCCCTGGGTGTGTGTGCTCTGTAGTGCCTCTGTAGAGGGAGCCTCCATACTCACTTCTGACCTGCTGTCCCTGGGTGTGTGTGTGCTGTGGTGCCTCTGTGGAGGGAGCTTCCATACTCACTTCTGACCTGCTGTCCCTGGGTGTGTGTGTACTGTGGTGCCTCTGTGGAGGGAGCCTCCATACTCACTTCTGACCTGCCGTCCCTGGGTGTTTGTGTGCTGTGGTGCCTCTGTGGAGGGAGCCTCCATACTCACTTCTGACCTGCTGTCCCTGGGTGTATGTGTGCTGTGGTGCCTCTGTGGAGGGAGCCTCCATACTCACTTCTGACCTGCTGTCCCTGGGTGTGTGTGTGCTCTGGTGCCTCTGTGGAGGGAGCCTCCATACTCACTTCTGACCTGCCGTCCCGGGTGTCCACTCTTTTAGCCATCAGAAGGAGGAGACCGGACAGTTTGATAAAAACCAAGTCCATTTTACTTGTCAAACAATCAGCATATAAAGGATAGCAGGAATTACACTTATTCACTTCTGCACCAAACAGAGGCACGTTCCTGGCGGTTACTGACGACAGCACAATACTTGTGGCAAACGTTACTGGCAATTCACAGTTCAGGCAGAGGACCTCCATATTACCAATGCAGCGCCACCCGGGTCGATGTGTTTCGCCGTGGAACTGCACTCAGATCAATCTTTCCTTGGGAACAGAAGGGAGCTTCTCCCACTATCTTCTTCCTATTCGTGCCCAGACCTCGCTGTCTCTGTCCATCTGACTGCAGCTCTCGGCCTCTCCAGCACCAGGGTTGTACCCACTGTAGGAGACTCAGGGTAGTAGTTGTGGTGAAGGGCTGAAGTGTTCCCATACCCTGGTCCTCTAACAAAGATAAATGTCCCAATTCTCCTGTGTTGTGCGTGTGGTGCAGAACACTCACGTTTTGATTACAGATCTCTGCTGTCTTCGGTTCTTTCACCTCAGGAACCGCCACACACACATTTAGGGACTTCCATTCCATTTTATGAAAAAGAACTTTACTAGAACACTTGAAATCATCTTCATACAGCATACAACATTGATCACATACTTTTCCAGGGTTACCGTCTGATACACAGTATTGATGTTCACTGTCCGTTTGTCCTGAGCTGTCCCTTCCATAGCGGACCATTTGGCCTATGAGACCCTCGCAGTTTTATGAATCCCGTACTGTCTATTTCCTGTCCGACTTCCCCTTCAGTGAAGGCTTTTGGACCCACACCTCTCTGTGAATC
The DNA here is from genome assembly GCF_046119375.1 of Phyllobates terribilis. Taxonomy (NCBI): domain Eukaryota; kingdom Metazoa; phylum Chordata; class Amphibia; order Anura; family Dendrobatidae; genus Phyllobates; species Phyllobates terribilis. The sequence goes on along the minus strand of NW_027362769.1, from coordinate 408,550,097 downwards.
CTGTGGACCATAGGTCCCGAACGTTTAGGAAATGTCTGATTCAGAGTATCTGAATACGGGTTCTTTGCTGCTGGACAGATCGTGTCAACGGTGCCCCCTGGACCACCAACTGACCTCTCCTTACATCTCTCTCACTTCCTCTAGAACTGCCTGCAACCAGGAAAAGTCCCAGTCCTTTACTGAACCTGCTCCTCCCACACTGAGCAGCTCCCAAACCCCTTAACTCTTTCCTAACTTACAACTACATCTGCTTTAAGCTATAGTGCCCCCCTTAGCCTTACTCCTCTTCTATTCTAATACCCATCCTGCACTAACCTATACTGACCCTATAACTGACACATCAGACAATTGATCATAACACATGTTTACATTTAAAATAGGATATACTGGTCACCCTCTTACACCCACCACCTCTCTTAGAAAGGTCCCTCTAACGTCTCTTCCTCACTGTAGGACCCCCAGCTTCCCTGTGTCCGGAGAACACTGTCGCACTGTAGTTTTGCTGAGTCTTGCTTCCTTTTACACCGGCTCCCACACACACCCTTCTGTATACTTGTTCCTGTGTCCTCCTTACACATCTCCACTCTTCACTGTCCCTGAACAACTGACCTAAGATGGCCGAAACTAACCTCCCAGAGATCCCTCAGTTCCCCCTTGTCACTGAGCCGGCCCATCCTAGGTTAACCCTCTATGTGCCCCCAACTACCATAAGGGTGATGTAGTACAAGTGTGAAACTCCGATGACTCTGCTGTCATCTAATGGCCGTATTTTATAATTGCCTTTTCTAATAAAAACTATTACTCAAACAGTACCGTTCTATAGGGGAGTGGAGCGGACAATCTCCCCACACCCCTCACATCCTCCCACTCTTAAAACATTGCCGTCCCCGGCAATAAGGACCTATAAAAGAATGGAGGGTTAGAAGAGTTATAAAACTTTTTTTTTTAACTACAGGTGACTATTTTGATCACGGCTTCTTCTCCTCTCTGACGCCGGCCCTTCTCGGTCAAGGGCCCTGGAACTGGAAACAAGGAACAGTCTATTTGTCTTCCATTAGGTCAAGACAAAGCTGGAACCTTGGTGAGGACCCTAGAAACAAGTATGCAGTCCATATTTGGCTGATGAAACTTGTAGCACCGGTCCTTCTTGGTAAGGACCCCGGAAGCAGGTAGTGTCCAAACAGTCCTTAGTTTGTGCACCTGCGCCTTTGGAATCTAGCAGAAAAAGGCGCAACAGGCGCAACAAAAAAAATAAGAATAAAAATTAAGCCTACTCGACTGTATCGGGCTCTCCTCTTAGCCCCGAGAGTACCTCCTCCTCTCTTCACTGCAACAGGCCATCCGGCCTTGGGGGTTTTGTTGAACTAACCCCCCTTTCTGTGTAGGGGAAACAGAACTTGAGGCCTCACGGCCATTTTAGGAATAGTCCTTTTCAAGACTTTAGAAAAAAACTTAGACCCTGTGAGGGTTATTCCTCAGCCTCCAACAGGGCGTCAGGGGAGGGTAAGAACAAAAAGACAGCGGCTCTTCAGCCATCATTTTCCTTTTTCTTTTCTTCCCGCTGTCGCTTCATGATGGCGCTCCATGCTGCAGAGGAAGGTGGGTTTTGCCACTTCCAGGGCTGGTCTGGATACTTTTCTCTAACCTGGATCCTCCAACGGTGAACTCTCAGCTATAGTACCGCCCTTGCCCACCTGGGCAGTGCCATAATTTGTGAATTGGCAGTGCTAGATGACCTGCAAGGGGACAGTGGGCAGTGCCCTGGACTCTCGGAATCCTCCAACCAGGGAAGAGGCATCGTGGTCTTTGCTCCTCGAGAGGGATGTGGTAGATAGGAGTTCCCCTTCGGCCCACTGGGGGTTAGAAGCCGGTTCAGGGTTGGCCTGGGTAGGGACCGCTTCCTGACCTGAAGTGTCACTCACTGAGGGGACTGCCCTGCCCAGACTGGGCTGCTCAGTGAAGGGTAGCCGATCCATTCTCTCTTCAGGCACGCGCCTGGCCTGTGCCCAGGCTTTCTCTCTGTACTGCTGCTCCTCTGGTCGAGGCCGGTGGTGGGACAGGAATGGCGGCTCCGGAGTCTCCAGGCTTCTTTTCTGGTCCGGACTCACCTCTTCCAGGTCGGGCCGGATGACACGATACTCTCCGCGTCACTCTGGGCAGTACCACCCGCGGCCGACCCCATTGTCTATGTCGTTGCTCACCTGGGGGGCCAGTCTTTATCTTGAACCGCGTCCTCTTGTGACCTATTCCTCTTCTGGGCCGGACCTTAGCTGATGGACATCTTCTTCTCCAGGCCGGACTCAGGATGGGTTGGGTGAGTTTTCGCGCCTCCATGCGCTGTCTCCGCCCACGAAAGGTCAGTTTTTTACCGCCAATCCTTGGGACTCACGTTGCCAGCCGTCATCTTTGGATCGCCATCTTGGTCCGCCATTTTGTTTTGTACGTTTTCATCAACTTCAGTTCTCTTTGTTTATCTTCAAGCGCTTTATCTGCGCCAAGGGCACTTTTCTTGTGGTCCTTATCCGGCATCTTCTCTCTCTTGCCACAGGACTTTTTCACCCCTCTGTTTGGATGCGAGGACTTCGCATCCTGCCAACTATGCCAAATGTAGCGGGGGGCAGGGTGGAAGTTGGTGGCGAGTGGCATGTCAGTTTCAGTCTTTGGATCTTCACCCTGGCTCACAGCAGACAATGGGGATTCTGAGAATCCCTGGGTGTGTGTGTGCTGTGGTGCCTCTGTGGAGGGAGCCTCCATACTCACTTCTGACCCGCTGTCCCTGGCTGTGTGTGTGCTGTGGTGCCTCTGTGGAGGGAGCCTCCATACTCACTTCTGACCTGCTGTCCCTGGGTGTATTTGATCTGTGGTGCCTCTGTGGAGGGAGCCTCCATACTCACTTCTGACCTGCCGTCCCGGGTGTCGACTCTTTTAGCCTTCAGAAGGAGGAGACCGGACAGTTTGATAAAAAAGCAAGTCTTGTCAAACAATCAGTACACAAAGGATAGCAGGAATTACACTTATTCACTTCTGCACCAAACAGAGGCACGTTCTTGGCGGTTACTGGCGACGGCACAATACTTGTGGCAAACATTACTGGCAATTCACAGTTCAGGCAGAGGACCTCCATATTACCAATGCAGCGCCACCCGGGTCGATGTGTTTCACCGTGGAACTGCACTCACCAATCTTTCCTTGGGAACAGAAGTAAGGGGGCTTCTCCCACTATCTTCTTCCTATTCGTGCCCAGACCTCGCTGTCTCCGTCCATCTGACTGCAGCTCTCTGGCCTCTCCAGCACCAGGGCCGTTCCCACCACCTCTCTCAGAAAGGTTCCTCAAACGTCTCTTCCTCACTGTAGGACCCCCAGCTTGCCTGTGTCCGGAGAACACTGTCGCACTGTAGTTTTGCTGAGTCTTGCTTCCTTTTATACCGGCTCCCACACACACCCTTCTGTATACTTGTTCCTGTGTCCTCCTGACATGTCTCCACTCTTCACTGTCCCTGAACAACTGACCTAAGATGGCCGAAACTAACCTCCCAGAGATCCCTCAGTTCCCGCTTGTCACTGAGCCGGCCCATCCTAGGTTAACCCTCTATGTGCCCCCAACTACCATAAGGGTGATGTAGTACAAGTGTGAAACTCTGATGACTCTGCTGCCATCTAATGGCCGTATTTTATAACTGCCTTTTCTAATAAAAACTATTACTCAAACAGTACCGTTCTATAGAGGAGTGGAGTAGACAATCTCCCCACACCCATCACACCTGAGATAATGATATGCTTGTGCTCCGGGGTGCGCTGTGGGAGGCGCTCTATCTGGTGCTCCGGGGCAGCCTGTGGGGGTCGCTCTATCTGGTGCTCTGCTTACATATTCATCTGTATGCTCTTATGATAGCTCACTGATCGGTCACATGATCTGCCTCCTATTTTATATAATGCATCTAGTAGTGGGGGGCTAGGAGTGGGTGATAAATGCAGAATTGGTGACTTGTTTCTATTCTACCTTTTCTCTGATTGTTCCCCTCCTGGTTTTGTCTCCCACTCCTGAGAAAAAATACTGACCAAATACTGATAGTGGGGCAGTGGCCTTATACTGATAGTGGGGCCGTGGCCTTATACTGATAGTGGGGCCATGGCCTTAGCTGTAGAATCAGTTCACCAGGTAGTTTTTACCAAACAGCTTAAAAACAAAACACAAATAATAATAAAATAATAATAATAACATAATTGTTGGCGGTTTTTTTTCTTCTAAATTTCATCTTATTTGGAATTTTTTTCTCTGTTTTCGCTACTTTAAATGGTAAAATGATCGATGTTGAAAAGTATGACTCGTAAGGAAATAATTATATAAAAATAATTGCCTGGTCCTTAAAGAGTTAAATGTCCGGCCCTTAGAATATGGCCACACAAAAACAAATGTTTTTTCTTCATACGGAGCAGAAATGGCATAAAAGTCCTAAAGCATAGATACAACGGCCTCCGTCTATGTCGCCATCATGGCGCTGAGCTACGGAATAAACACAACGCCGGATTTGTACAGAAAATAAAAAGCGTCAAAAATTAAATGTAAAAAACACGACTCGAGAACGGCGGCTTTTCTTCTAACTCTTCCCATAAAGAGTTAATAAATCTTGGACGTCAGGTCGTATTTACCCCACAGTGGGACAAACAGGGGTCACCCAGGATCACAGCCAGAGCTGGGGCGACTCCGCTGAGGAAGAACGGGCGTCATGGCTCCCGGACAAGGAAAGATGGTCAAATAATAAGCGAGGCCGATGAGGCCGGGATACCACTGCAGCCTGTCACCACAGTGTGTGTCACCACAGGGTATAACAGGTACACGCGTGACCTCAGTACTGACTAATGACTATGGCGGCCATTACTGAAACGAAATATGCAGATAAACAAGAAAAACTACAACTCCCAGCATGCAGCACAGCAGTCACTAGTGGTTACCATGGTGCCCAGACTGACGATGGCTGCCGTGTGAGGGCTGATGCGCAGACCTCCTCAGGGTACCCCCAGAGCTGCAGGTCTGGACCACTCTCTCCTCACAGGTTGCCCTGGTAACCTTCCCCTAGTTGCTGGCGAAGCCCCTTTATCTGCTCTCCTCCAATCATGTCTCCCCAGCATGCATTGGGAGGGGCTGAGGACCGCCGAGGCTGCTGGGATTTGTAGTCCGGACAGGGGTTACATGTAAAATGGTGGAAAATAGGATATTACAGTAGATAAATGTCTCCTCTCACAGCATGGACAGCCATCACCCGAGCACACTCCACGTCAGCATCATCTCATTAATATTCTGGTTATTGCCCAGCGAGGTGCAATACCGGGAAGTTAACCCCTTCAAGGGGGTTTCTATATGTTACTCACTTATCTGGCGCCATTAATTCCACAGCGTTTAACAGACATCAGTGTTCCCAGCACAGTACGCAGCACAGTGACGTTATATTGGGGCAGGCGTCACCATGGCGACCGTCCTGACAAATGTCCCCAATTTTTTTGTGAATCCCTAAACTTAACCCCTCAGCAACATCCACCGTACATATACGTGCTGATTGTGCAGAGCTGACCGCAGCAGATTAACCTCCTAAATGCCGCTGTGAAGCACAGCGCGGCGGGAAACTGCACAAGGGATCGAGAGATCACCGGATCAAGTGCATGAAAGGAGCTATTAAAATAAGAAACATTAAAAAGTATTTTATAAAAAATCTGAAAAAAAAAAGTTTCGACCACCTCAACCTACTAATTCATACAAAGCAAAATATAAGAAATAAGGACATATTTATTACCGGCGCGTGCAGAGCGGCCCAAACCTGTAAGAAATCGAAATATTTAGCACATAAAGTGAATGCCGAAATGAAAAAATAATCAAATCTTCAGAATTACTGTTTATTGGGCAATAAATTTTACACTAAAAATGTAATAAAACCAAAAAGTCTTCACCGGCTCCATGGAAGCAAAAAAAAAAGAACATTCTGAGGCTTAAAGAACGGCGAGAATTTTTTTTTGGTGTCACTGGAATCGCGGACACCGGGTCATTGTGAACGCCCCAGAAATCAACAAGGGCAGAATTGGATTTTTTCCCTGTTTTTTCAGTGAATTATATGGTATATGGAAATTAATATTAAATCAAGGTTAAATTAAAAATAGAAAGTAAAATATGTGATAACGAAACCTCAAACTAAAAAAAAAATTGGCACATGATCTGGAATACCGAGATGCAAAAGACCAACGTGTGTCTGGTCCTTGAGGAGATATTGTCAGGATGTCTCTTGAGCAGTTCTAGCTCTGCAGTCTCCTCACTTCCTGGTTTCTGGGGGGCGGGCTCTCCTCCTACTGGATTGACAGTTCAGATGAGCAGCAGAACTGTAGCATTAGTAGAAATGTAAAGCTCAGCACAAAATCTGCTGTAATACATTCGGTTCTCAGTGGTTTATTCCGAGTCTACACTGGTATTACTGGATTTACATATTGTGATAAAAGGGATTTGATTACGCAGACAGCTCCCGATTACAGAACTGAGGGGAAGGAGATGAGCAGATAATTGCTGTATAGAAATCAATTAGCTGAAAAGAGCTGACTGGGATCTCAAGAGGTAAATCCTCTCCTGGAATGTAGTTGAATGTAAAACAGCTGTACACTATGAAAGATAAAAGTTCTCTCAGCAGGTGAATAAAGCCACCACCACTGGACATTGCAGCAGTGAAAATTTAAAGGTGGATGTGGGGGGCACATACTTTTCTCTATATTAATGACTGTGGAGGTAGATGGAGGACAGAGAAGCCCCCAGAAGTGGATGTGGGGGGCTGTGATGAACCTGTAGCCGCCATCTTGGTAATGATAAATCATATCCAGGGATGGCCACACTTCAGCAGCCCCCACCCTTGGGACCTTCTGTTAAAACGTCAACTAGATAGTTTCCCCCCATCCAGGCTCCTGTAAGATAAGAAGCCTACTTAACACTTGAATGCTAGGAGCTTCAAAGACTTCGAGAGGAAACACAGCCAGCAGGGGGGGGTGCTTCGTCTATCTGTACCTGACCATTTGTCCCATAGGACTAGTTTCTTTGTCTGTCACAAGCATGGAGGCATAAGATATAGAAACATGAAAAGTACACGCATGTTGCGTGGGATGGGCCAATAAAAAAATATCACGGTGTCCCGGAGCCATTGCGCACACAAGCCTCCGCGGTAGACGTTTGTACGTGCTCTGGAAGCCAAGATATAGCGCTGAGCCATTCCTGAGGACCGTATGGTATCATAATTGATATCAAAAGGTCGGTTACGGCGGCCCGAATCCGTGGGAACCCCTGTGGGTATCCTGAGACCATCCCAGAAGAAGTTATTGGGTTCCTTAGAATTTGGGCTTCTGATCGAAGTTAGACCTGAGGGTGGAGACTGAGCCAGCTGACCTCACCAGCAGTGGGCGGGACGGGGCAGGTAAGATAGCAGGACAGACAAGAGACAAGTCAGTTTTTGACCCAAGAGTGGGGTGCTGAACATCTGAGCACCAGCTGAGGCCACCAAGGGGAGGAGCAGTTTGACCATGCGGTGGTAGGCCTCAGCCTGTCACAAAGAACCGTGCCTGCGACCGCAGAATCCTCTCCCTGCGTCACAAGAAAATCAAGAAACCGGTAACTGATATGCTGTGGTGATTCTGTGTGTTGTATTCCATTGTTGTATAGTTTAGCCTGACCTTATACCTGTGTATATTTAGTTGTATATCGTGTATCTAGTGTATTATTATAATCAATTACCTCAAGTAATTGTGGGCCTGCCTTTTATTCTGCATAACGAACGCACGTCCGTGTGAGCTCGGCTCAAGCCAAAACGCTACCCAGGGTTGGTTCCTGACCCGATATAGGCCCATTCACGGACTGGGCGTATATCTAAAATAGGGACTGGTGGCAGCATACCAACTGGGGATTGGGGAAGGCTGGTAGTGACGGTCGGAGGTTCAGATATATATATTCCTGGCGCGGCCAAGGAAGATATATATACCGCCCTCACTACAGAGGGCCCCGATACCCAGTAGGTTACAGGACAGTCTCCCTGGCGACCGCTTATCCTAGGTGCAGTTCCTTGTCTGACCTGAGGCTAAGAGGGCGCTAGCGAGTTGTGCTGTGTAGTGACGTTACGGTTTAGTGACGTTGAAGGGATAACACACTACCGTGTTCCCTGCGCTGGTTGCAGCTACCTGGCACTACTTTCTCTAGGTGCAGTACCTTGACTGACCTGAGAGGTAAGGGGGCGCCAGAGAGCTGCACCCACCGGCCGGCTTTCATCACATTGGTGGCAGAGCGGTGGGATTGCAGAATAATAGTGTTGTGGGACCCCTACTCCCAGGCACTAAAGACTGCCAGTGGTAACTTCCACTGCTGGAGTCTTAAGGTCAGCCCAACGTTAGACGGTCAGGCTAAAAGTATAACAAGGTGTGTGCAAACTCAGGGTTGCAGCGGTGTCGGTTACCAAGATGGCAGACGGCACCAGGAGCAAGACCCTGCAAGAGGCTAATGCTACGGTCCGTGTGGCAGGAGGGGAGGACATTGTTACTCATGGCGAGGAGGAGTCCAGCCCGGGCACCTCAGGGAGCCAGTCCCCAGTATACGGTCCCGCAGTGGGCTGCCCACCACCTACCCAGCCCAGCCTGTCCAGATCACAAGCCCTTTTACAAGCGGCTATGGCAAGTCTCCAGTCTCATGGCGATGCCGTCTACAAAACCCTCCTGGCAGCATCAGAGAAGGCAGCGGAGGAGGAGCGTGCAGAGCGGGCTGCGGAGCGGGCTGCGGAGCGTGAAGCTGCAGAGCGCCGGGAGGCTGCGGAGCGTGAAGCTGCAGAGCGCCGGGAGGTTGCGGAGCGTGCAGAGCGAGCTGCGGAGCGCCAGCACCAACTGGACCTGGCCCAGCGGGGGCTTCCGCTAGAGCAACCAACCCATCAGGAGACCAAGTCGTCCAAAGTCCGAGCTGAGGACTTCCCTCTACTGGAGAAGGATGGGGACCTGGACTCCTTTCTGGTGGCATTTGAACGGACCTGTCTTCAGCACCATCTGGCCCGGGATCAGTGGGCCAGATACCTGACCCCCCGTTTGAGGGGTAAGTCCCTGGATGCCTTGGGGGACTTACCTGCCGGGGAGGTACAGAACTACGACTGCATCAAGCGGGCCCTGATCCGGCAGTACAACCTCACTCCCGAGTCGTACCGCCAGAAGTTCCGGAGCCTGCTGCGTGGCCCCAAGGACACCTGGACCGATCATATGCGGGCGCTGTTGAGAGCCGCAGAGCACTGGACCTCGGGTCTAGCGCTTACTACCCGCCAGGAGGTCCAGGAACTGTTCGTCACGGAGCAGTTCTTGTGGAACTGCCCAGAGGACCTCCGACAGTTCCTCCGTGACCGAAAACCAACAGGGGCTTCTGCTACAGCCGCCCTGGCAGACGAGTATGCCAATAACAGGGCGCCTGAGCTGAAGAAGTCTGCCAGCAGCACCTGGAGAGGGGGTAAGCCCAGTCATGCCCCTGTTTCCCCGGCCCCTAGAACACAAGGGGTGTATCCCCCTGTTGCCCTCTCCAGGCAAGGACCAGACGTAAGACGTTGTCATCTATGCAACAAACCAGGACACTTTAGGGCTGAGTGTCCCCAGCGCCAAAAGACCCCATCCCAGTCCCAGAGAGCGCCCAATGTTTTGTGTGTGGGAGGGGGTGGTGGTAGGTCCCTGGACAACATCCAACCCGTCACCATAGGCCGTTCTGCGGTCATGGGACTGCGGGACACGGGCGCTGAACGAACACTGGTACGGCCTGAGGTGGTGTCCCCCCAGGACTTGGTACCAGGAAAGACTCTTTCCGTCTCCGGGGTTGGAGGCGTGGAGCCGGCACTTCCCGTTGCCATGGTGTATTTGGACTGGGGTGCCGGAAGGGGGATGCGGGAGGTGGGAGTAACGCCAAATATTCCCGCAAATGTTTTATTAGGGACCGACTTGGGGCGTCTAGTATCGCAGTATGTACCCTCTGAACCCCCAAGTTCGGCCCCCCAAGAGTGTATTGATTTGTCTGCTGCTAATGCCAACCATGTTGTATGTAGTGTGTGTCCTGCTGAGGAGGAGGGAGTGAAACCTGAGGGTAACACCTGCACAGACACAACACAAACAGGGTTAGTGAAAGCAGGTGGGGAGTGTGGGGATGCCCGCAGAGGTGCTCAGCCGGCGTGCCGTGACCTCTTGTCCTCCGGTGAGGGAGGGGGCGGGCAGGATTCTGTAGAGGGAAGCTCAGGGATGGAGAGGGGGGCAGCTACCAGCAGTGTAGGGCTCCCAGGGGTATCCAGGCTGCTGAGTATAGGCCCACTGCAGGGGGAGGAACAGGCCATGGGAGGTGGGGGTGTCCCAAGAGAGGAGCCGCCAGGTAAGACCCCAGGGCAGGAGTTCCCCACATCCGAGATGTCCAAAGGCCTAGGAAGCCTGCCTGATCGGGCGGCTTGGTCAGAAACAGAGGGGAAGCAGGCACTACCCACGGTCACAGCGGTCATAGCCGCTGTCACCAGGAGTGGGAGCGTCGGAGCCCAAGGAGCCTTGCAGAGGTCCGACGGCTTCCCCACTTCTGACCAAGTGTCTGCCGGGTCAGACAGCGGCCAGGTGACATGCCCGGAGGGGCTGACAGAGGATGTGGCAGTTTCGTCGATTCTGGCCACATCAAGTCAGGAATTTCAGGCTGCGTTGGAAGCAGACGACAGCCTGAAAGCTCTCAAGGAACAGGCGGCACAGCCTCCCATGGAGTCAGACTGCGAGCGGGTGGTCTGGGACCAGGGACGGCTGTACCGGGTAACGGTCCAGCAGGGTTCACCGGAGGCGTGGCCCAGGGACCGACAGTTAGTGGTACCCTATCCGTTCAGGGCGGAATTGTTGCGGATCGCACACGAGATTCCGATGGCCGGACACCTAGGGATCGCTAAAACCAAGGCCAGGATAGCTCAGCATTTCTACTGGCCTGGGATGGGAGCCGCGGTGGGTGCCTACTGCCGTTCGTGTGACACCTGTCAGAGGGTGGGGAAGGCGGGGCCGCGCCCCAAAGCCCCACTGGTAACTCTGCCAATCATCGAAGAGCCTTTCTCGAGGGTTGCTGTGGATCTTATTGGACCTCTGTCCACTCCCAGCCACTCCGGGAAATGCTTCATACTCACGGTAGTGGACTATGCCACCCGGTACCCGGAAGCGGTAGCTTTGTCGTCCATTCGGGCCGACAAGGTGGCTACCGCCTTACTGGAGATCTTCTCCAGAGTGGGTTTCCCCCAAGAAATGCTCACCGACCGAGGGACCCAGTTTATGTCGCGGCTGATGGAGTCCCTCTGTAAGCAAATGCAGGTGCAACATCTGGTGGCCAGCCCGTATCACCCACAGACTAATGGCCTGTGTGAGCGGTTCAATGGCACCTTAAAGCAGATGCTTAAGATGTTGGTCGACTCCCACGGGAGAGACTGGGAGCGTTACCTCCCACACCTCCTATTTGCTTACCGGGAGGTTCCGCAGGCCTCAACGGGGTTCTCCCCCTTTGAGCTCCTGTACGGGCGACGGGTACGGGGCCCCCTGGCTCTGGTGAAGGAAGCATGGGAAGGGGATTTGGCCACCCCCGAGGTGTCGGTCATCGAGTATGTCGTGCGCCACCGGGACAGGATGATGGCCTTGGCAAAGCTGGTGCAGGACAATATGGCCCAGGCCCAGGCCGACCAGAAGCGGTGGTACGACCAGAATGCTTGTGAGAGGACCTACCAGGTGGGTCAAAAGGTGTGGGTACTGGTCCCCGTACCACAGAACAAGCTTCAGGCAGCCTGGGAAGGTCCCTACTTCGTGCACCAGAAACTCAATGCCGTCACCTATCTGGTCACCCTGGATCACGCCCGTGGAAGGAGGAAGGCCTTCCACGTGAACATGATGAAGGCTCATCATGAGCGGGAAGCGACTGCCCACCCAGTGTGCAACCTTCCCGAGGAAGGAGAGGTAGAAACCCTCCTGGATCTGCTCACCCAAGCCAAGGCGGGTGGGTCCATCGAGGATGTGGGGGTTGGCCACCAGCTCACGGAGGACCAACGGTCCCAGCTGGGGACCACCCTGCACCCCTTCCGGGGGCTGTTCAGCAGCCTGCCCGGAAGGACTGAGATGGCTGTCCACGACGTGGACACTGGCGATCACCCGCCGATCCGGCGTTCAGCATATCGGGTCTCTTTCGAGGTGCAGGGAAACATGCGCCAAGAGATAGACGAGATGCTGAAGCTGGGGGTGATCCAGGCATCCAGCAGCGCGTGGGCCTCGCCTGTAGTCCTCGTACCAAAGAAGGACCGAACTACACGGTTCTGCGTGGACTACCGGGGGCTCAACGCTGTAACGGCCACCGATGCGTTCCCCATACCACGCATCGATGACCTGCTCGATCGGATGGCCGGGGCTAAGTACCTGACCATCATGGATCTGAGCCGGGGGTACTGGCAGATTCCTCTGACCCCCGCGGCAAGGGAACGCTCTGCCTTTATCACCCCTTTTGGACTGTACGAGTCCACAGTGATGCCATTCGGCATGAAGAATGCCCCTGCCACTTTTCAGCGGATGGTCAATACGCTGCTTGAGGGACTTGAAGGGTACGCGGCTGCGTACTTGGACGATATTGCAGTCTTCAGTCCCACTTGGGAGGATCACCTAGAGCACCTGCGGCAGGTGCTCGGTCGGATCCACCGGGCAGGCTTGACCATCAAGCCGGAAAAGTGCCAGCTGGGCATGAGTGAGGTCCTCTACCTGGGTCACCGGGTAGGCGGGGGGGTTCTGAAGCCAGAACCGGGGAAAGTGGATGCCATCGCATCCTGGCCCACTCCTAGGACCAAAAAGCAGGTGATGTCCTTCTTGGGGACCGCCGGGTACTATAGGAGGTTCGTCCCACACTATAGCACCCTGGCCAAGCCCCTGACGGACCTCACCAAGAAGAAGCTGCCCGTCGCAGTCGACTGGACAGTCGCCTGCGAGACAGCTTTCGGGGCACTCAAGGCCGCCCTAAGTAGCTCCCCTGTACTGCAAGCTGCCGACTTCGACCGGCCGTTTGTGGTACAGACCGACGCCAGTGACTTTGGCCTCGGTGCTGTGCTAAGTCAGGTCAACACGACAGGCCAGGAACATCCTGTCTTGTACCTGAGCAGGAAGCTACTGCCCCGGGAGGTGGCTTACTCCACGGTGGAAAAAGAATGCCTGGCAATTGTATGGGCCCTGCAGCGTCTGCAGCCCTACTTGTACGGGAGCCATTTCACCGTGGAGACGGACCACAACCCCCTCAGCTGGTTACACACGGTCTCTGGGTCGAATGGCAGGTTGCTACGCTGGAGCCTCGCTCTCCAGCAGTACCACTTCTCCATTCGCCACAGAAGAGGCCGTGACCACGGTAACGCTGACGGGTTATCCCGGCAAGGGGAGGGTGCAGAAGGACGCACGGGGGAACACAGGAATGTGCTACCCCCTCGCGCCCTCGTATAGGGGGAGGTGTGATGAACCTGTAGCCGCCATCTTGGTAATGATAAATCATATCCAGGGATGGCCACACTTCAGCAGCCCCCACCCTTGGGACCTTCTGTTAAAACGTCAACTAGATAGTTTCCCCCCATCCAGGCTCCTGTAAGATAAGAAGCCTACTTAACACTTGAATGCTAGGAGCTTCAAAGACTTCGAGAGGAAACACAGCCAGCAGGGGGGGGTGCTTCGTCTATCTGTACCTGACCATTTGTCCCATAGGACTAGTTTCTTTGTCTGTCACAAGCATGGAGGCATAAGATATAGAAACATGAAAAGTACACGCATGTTGCGTGGGATGGGCCAATAAAAAAATATCACGGTGTCCCGGAGCCATTGCGCACACAAGCCTCCGCGGTAGACGTTTGTACGTGCTCTGGAAGCCAAGATATAGCGCTGAGCCATTCCTGAGGACCGTATGGTATCATAATTGATATCAAAAGGTCGGTTACGGCGGCCCGAATCCGTGGGAACCCCTGTGGGTATCCTGAGACCATCCCAGAAGAAGTTATTGGGTTCCTTAGAATTTGGGCTTCTGATCGAAGTTAGACCTGAGGGTGGAGACTGAGCCAGCTGACCTCACCAGCAGTGGGCGGGACGGGGCAGGTAAGATAGCAGGACAGACAAGAGACAAGTCAGTTTTTGACCCAAGAGTGGGGTGCTGAACATCTGAGCACCAGCTGAGGCCACCAAGGGGAGGAGCAGTTTGACCATGCGGTGGTAGGCCTCAGCCTGTCACAAAGAACCGTGCCTGCGACCGCAGAATCCTCTCCCTGCGTCACAAGAAAATCAAGAAACCGGTAACTGATATGCTGTGGTGATTCTGTGTGTTGTATTCCATTGTTGTATAGTTTAGCCTGACCTTATACCTGTGTATATTTAGTTGTATATCGTGTATCTAGTGTATTATTATAATCAATTACCTCAAGTAATTGTGGGCCTGCCTTTTATTCTGCATAACGAACGCACGTCCGTGTGAGCTCGGCTCAAGCCAAAACGCTACCCAGGGTTGGTTCCTGACCCGATATAGGCCCATTCACGGACTGGGCGTATATCTAAAATAGGGACTGGTGGCAGCATACCAACTGGGGATTGGGGAAGGCTGGTAGTGACGGTCGGAGGTTCAGATATATATATTCCTGGCGCGGCCAAGGAAGATATATATACCGCCCTCACTACAGAGGGCCCCGATACCCAGTAGGTTACAGGACAGTCTCCCTGGCGACCGCTTATCCTAGGTGCAGTTCCTTGTCTGACCTGAGGCTAAGAGGGCGCTAGCGAGTTGTGCTGTGTAGTGACGTTACGGTTTAGTGACGTTGAAGGGATAACACACTACCGTGTTCCCTGCGCTGGTTGCAGCTACCTGGCACTACTTTCTCTAGGTGCAGTACCTTGACTGACCTGAGAGGTAAGGGGGCGCCAGAGAGCTGCACCCACCGGCCGGCTTTCATCACAGGGGCACATACTTTTCTACATATTAATGTCTATGGATGTAGATGATGACAGAGAAGCCCCTGGAGGTGGATGTGGGGGCACATACTTTTCTCCATATTAATGTCTATGGATGTAGATGGACAGAGAAGACCCTGGAGGTGGATGTGGGGGGCACATACTTTCCTCCATATTAATGTCTATGGATGTAGATGAGGACAGTGAAGCCCCTGGAGGTGGATGTGGGGGGCTCATACTTTTCTCCATATTAATGTCTATGGATGTAGATGGACAGAGAAGCCCCCGGTGGTGGATGTGGGGGGCACATACTTTTCTCCATATTAATGTCTATGGATGTAGATGGACAGAGAAGCCCCCGGTGGTGGATGTGGGGGGCACATACTTTTCTCTATATTAATGTCTATGGATGTAGATGGACAAAGAAGCCCCTAGAGGTGGATGTGGGGGGCTCATACTTTCTCCATATTAATGTCTATGGATGTAGATGAGGACAGAGAAGCCCCTGGAGGTGGATGTGGGGGGCACATACTTTCTCCATATTAATGTCTATGGATGTAGATGGACAGAGAAGCCCCCGGAGGTGGATTTGGGGGGGCACATACTTTTCTCCATATTAATGTCAATGGATGTAGATGGACAGAGAAGCCCCTGGAGGTGGATGTGGGGGGCACATACTTTTCTCCATATTAATGTCTATGGATGTAGATGAGGACAGAGAAACCCCCGGTGGTGGATGTGGGGGGCTCATACTTTTCTCCGTATTAATGTCTATGGATGTAGATGAGGACAGAGAAGACCCTGGAGGTGGATGTGGGGGGCATATACTTTTCTCCATATTAATGTCTATGGATGTAGATGAGGACAGAGAAGTCCCCGGAGGTGGATGTGGGGGGCACATACTTTTCTCCATATTAATGTCTATGGATGTAGATGGACAGAGAAGCCCCCGGAGGTGGATGTGGGGGGCACATACTTTCCTCCATATTAATGTCTATGGATGTAGATGAGGACAGAGAAGCCCCTGGAGGTGGATGTGGGGGGCAAATACTTTTCTCCATATTAATGTCTATGGATGTAGATGAGGACAGAGAAGCCCCCGGAGGTGGATGTGGGGGGCATATACTTTTCTCCATATTAATGTCTATGGATGTAGATGAGGACAGAGAAGCCCCTGGAGGTGGATGTGGGGGGCACATACTTTCTCCATATTAATGTCTATGGATGTAGATGAGGATAGAGAAGCCCCTGGAGGTGGATGTGGGGGGCACATAATTTTCTCCATATTAATGTCTATGGATGTAGATGAGGACAGAGAAGCCCCTGGAGGTGGATGTGGGGGGCACATACTTTCCTCCATATTAATGTCTATGGATGTAGATGAGGACAGAGAAGCCCGCGGAGGTGGATGTGGGGGGCATATAATTTTCTCCATATTAATGTCTATGAATGTAGATGAGGACAGAGAAGCCCCTCGAGGTGGATGTGAGGGGCACATACTTTCTCCATATTAATGTCTATGGATGTAGATGAGGACAGAGAAGCCCCCGGAGGTAGATGTGGGGGGCACATACTTTCTCCATATTAATGTCTATGGATGTAGATGAGGATAGAGAAGCCCCTGGAGGTGGATGTGGGGGGCACATACTTTTCTCCATATTAATGTCTATGGATGTAGATGAGGACAGAGAAGCCCCTGGAGGTGGATGTGGGGGGCATATCATTTTCTCCATATTAATGTCTATGAATGTAGATGAGGACAGAGAAGCCCCTGGAGGTGGATGTGAGGGGCACATACTTTTCTCCATATTAATGTCTATGGATGTAGATGAGGACAGAGAAGCCCCTGGAGGTGGATGTGGGGGGCACATACTTTTCTCCATATTAATGTCTATGGATGTAGATGAGGACAGAGAAGCCCCCGGAGGTGGATGTGGGGGGTACATACTTTTCTCCATATTAATGTCTATGGATGTAGATGAGGACAGAGAATCCCCCGGAGGTGGATGTGGGGGGCACATACTTTTCTCCATATTAATGTCTATGGATGTAGATGAGGACAGAGAATCCCCCGGAGGTGGATGTGGGGGGCACATACTTTCTCTATATTAATGTCTATGGATGTAGATGAGGACAGAGAAGCCCCTGGAGGTGGATATGGGGGGCACATACTTTTCTCCATATTAATGTCTATGGATGTAGATGGACAGAGAAGCCCCCGGTGGTGGATGTGGGGGGGCACATACTTTTCTCCATATTAATGTCTATGGATGTAGATGAGGACAGAGAAGCCCCCGGAGGTGGATGTGGGGGGCACATACTTTTCTCCATATTAATGTCTATGGATGTAGATGAGGACAGAGAAGACCCCGGAGGTGGATATGTGGGGGGCACATACTTTCCTTCATATTAATGTCTATGGATGTAGATGAGGACAGAGAATCCCCTGGAGGTGGATGTGGGGGGCACATACTTTTCTCCATATTATTGTCTATGGATGTAGATGGACAGAGATGCCCCGGTGGTGGATGTGGGGGTGCACATACTTTTCTCCATATTAATGTCTATGGATGTAGATGAGGACAGAGAAGCCCCCGGAGGTGGATGTGGGGGGCACATACTTTCTCTATATTAATGTCTATGGATGTAGATGGACAGAGAAGCCCCTGGAGGTGGATGTGGGGGGCACATACTTTCCTCCATATTAATGTCTATGGATGTAGATGAGGACAGAGAATCCCCTGGAGGTGGATATGGGGGGCACATACTTTTCTCCGTATTAATGTCTATGGATGTAGATGAGGACAGAGAAGCCCCTGGAGGTGGATGTGGGGGGCACATACTTTCTCCATATTAATGTCTATGGATGTAGATGGACAGAGAAGCCCCCGGTGGTGGATGTGGGGGGCACATACTTTTCTCTATATTAATGTCTATGGATGTAGATGGACAGAGAAGCCCCCGGAGGTAGATGTGGGGGGCACATACTTTTCTCTATATTAATGTCTATGGATGTAGATGTACAGAGAAGCCCCCGGTGGTGGATGTGGGGGGCACATACTTTTCTCTATATTAATGTCTATGGATGTAGATGAGGACAGAGAAGCCCCCGGAGGTAGATGTGGGGGGCACATACTTTTCTCTATATTAATGTCTATGGATGTAGATGAGGACAGAGAAGCCCCCGGAGGTGGATGTGGGGGGCACATACTTTTCTCCATATTAATGTCTATGGATGTAGATGGAGGACAGAGAAGCCCCTGGAGGTGGATGTGGGGGGCACATACTTTCTCCATATTAATGTCTATGGATGTAGATGAGGACAGAGAAGCCCCCGGAGGTGGATGTGGGGGGCACATACTTTCCTCCATATTAATGTCTATGGATGTAGATGAGGACAGAGAAGCCCCTGGAGGTGGATGTGGGGGGCACATACTTTATCCATATTAATGTCTATGGATGTAGATGAGGACAGAGAAGCCCCCGGAGGTGGATGTTGGGGGGCACATACTTTCCTCCATATTAATGTCTATGGATGTAGATGAGGACAGAGAAGCCCCCGGAGGTGGATGTGGGGGGCACATACTTTCCTCCATATTAATGTCTATGGATGTAGATGAGGACAGAGAAGCCCCCGGAGGTGGATGTGGGGGGCACATACTTTCTCCATATTAATGTCTATGGATGTAGATGAGGACAGAGAAGCCCCTGGAGGTGGATGTGGGGGGCACATACTTTTCTCCATATTAATGTCTATGGATGTAGATGAGGACAGAGAAGCCCCTGGAGGTGGAGGTGGGGGGCACATACTTTCTCCATATTAATGTCTATGGATGTAGATGAGGACAGAGAAGCCCCTGGAGGTGGATGTGGGGGGCACATACTTTTCTCCATATTAATGTCTATGGATGTAGATGAGGACAGAGAAGCCCCTGGAGGTGGATGTGGGGGGCACATACTTTTCTCCATATTAATGTCTATGGATGTAGATGAGGACAGAGAAGCCCCCGGAGGTGGATGTGGGGGGTACATACTTTTCTCCATATTAATGTCTATGGATGTAGATGAGGACAGAGAATCCCCCGGAGGTGGATGTGGGGGGCACATACTTTTCTCCATATTAATGTCTATGGATGTAGATGAGGACAGAGAATCCCCCGGAGGTGGATGTGGGGGGCACATACTTTCTCTATATTAATGTCTATGGATGTAGATGAGGACAGAGAAGCCCCTGGAGGTGGATATGGGGGGCACATACTTTTCTCCATATTAATGTCTATGGATGTAGATGGACAGAGAAGCCCCCGGTGGTGGATGTGGGGGGGCACATACTTTTCTCCATATTAATGTCTATGGATGTAGATGAGGACAGAGAAGCCCCCGGAGGTGGATGTGGGGGACACATACTTTTCTCCATATTAATGTCTATGGATGTAGATGAGGACAGAGAAGACCCCGGAGGTGGATATGTGGGGGGCACATACTTTCCTTCATATTAATGTCTATGGATGTAGATGAGGACAGAGAATCCCCTGGAGGTGGATGTGGGGGGCACATACTTTTCTCCATATTAATGTCTATGGATGTAGATGGACAGAGAAGCCCCCGGAGGTGGATGTGGGGGGCACATACTTTTCTCCATATTAATGTCTATGGATGTAGATGAGGACAGAGAATCCCCCGGAGGTGGATGTGGGGGGCACATACTTTCTCTATATTAATGTCTATGGATGTAGATGAGGACAGAGAAGCCCCTGGAGGTGGATATGGGGGGCACATACTTTTCTCCATATTATTGTCTATGGATGTAGATGGACAGAGATGCCCCGGTGGTGGATGTGGGGGTGCACATACTTTTCTCCATATTAATGTCTATGGATGTAGATGAGGACAGAGAAGCCCCCGGAGGTGGATGTGGGGGGCACATACTTTCTCTATATTAATGTCTATGGATGTAGATGGACAGAGAAGCCCCTGGAGGTGGATGTGGGGGGCACATACTTTCTCCATATTAATGTCTATGAATGTAGATGAGGACAGAGAAGCCCCCGGAGGTGGATGTGGGGGGCACATACTTTTCTCCATATTAATGTCTATGGATGTAGATGGACAGAGAAGCCCCTGGAGGTGGATGTGGGGGGCACATACTTTCCTCCATATTAATGTCTATGGATGTAGATGAGGACAGAGAATCCCCTGGAGGTGGATATGGGGGGCACATACTTTTCTCCGTATTAATGTCTATGGATGTAGATGAGGACAGAGAAGCCCCTGGAGGTGGATGTGGGGGGCACATACTTTCTCCATATTAATGTCTATGGATGTAGATGGACAGAGAAGCCCCCGGTGGTGGATGTGGGGGGCACATACTTTTCTCTATATTAATGTCTATGGATGTAGATGGACAGAGAAGCCCCCGGAGGTAGATGTGGGGGGCACATACTTTTCTCTATATTAATGTCTATGGATGTAGATGTACAGAGAAGCCCCCGGTGGTGGATGTGGGGGGCACATACTTTTCTCTATATTAATGTCTATGGATGTAGATGAGGACAGAGAAGCCCCCGGAGGTAGATGTGGGGGGCACATACTTTTCTCTATATTAATGTCTATGGATGTAGATGAGGACAGAGAAGCCCCCGGAGGTGGATGTGGGGGGCACATACTTTTCTCCATATTAATGTCTATGGATGTAGATGGAGGACAGAGAAGCCCCTGGAGGTGGATGTGGGGGGCACATACTTTCTCCATATTAATGTCTATGGATGTAGATGAGGACAGAGAAGCCCCCGGAGGTGGATGTGGGGGGCACATACTTTCCTCCATATTAATGTCTATGGATGTAGATGAGGACAGAGAAGCCCCTGGAGGTGGATGTGGGGGGCACATACTTTCTCCATATTAATGTCTATGGATGTAGATGAGGACAGAGAAGCCCCCGGAGGTGGATGTGGGGGGCACATACTTTCCTCCATATTAATGTCTATGGATGTAGATGAGGACAGAGAAGCCCCCGGAGGTGGATGTGGGGGGCACATACTTTCCTCCATATTAATGTCTATGGATGTAGATGAGGACAGAGAAGCCCCCGGAGGTGGATGTGGGGGGCACATACTTTCTCCATATTAATGTCTATGGATGTAGATGAGGACAGAGAAGCCCCTGGAGGTGGATGTGGGGGGCACATACTTTTCTCCATATTAATGTCTATGGATGTAGATGAGGACAGTGAAGCCCCTGGAGGTGGATGTGGGGGGCACATACTTTTCTCCATATTAATGTCTATGGATGTAGATGAGGACAGAGAAGCCCCTGGAGGTGGATGTGGGGGGCACATACTTTCCTCCATATTAATGTCTATGGATGTAGATGAGGACAGAGAAGCCCCCGGAGGTGGATGTGGGGGGCACATACTTTTCTCCATATTAATGTCTATGTATGTAGATGAGGACAGAGAAGCCCCTGGAGGTGGAGGTGGGGGGCACATACTTTCTCCATATTAATGTCTATGGATGTAGATGAGGACAGAGAAGCCCCTGGAGGTGGATGTGGGGGGCACATACTTTTCTCCATATTAATGTCTATGGATGTAGATGAGGACAGAGAAGCCCCCGGAGGTGGATGTGGG
Organism: Phyllobates terribilis; assembly: GCF_046119375.1. Classification (NCBI taxonomy): domain Eukaryota; kingdom Metazoa; phylum Chordata; class Amphibia; order Anura; family Dendrobatidae; genus Phyllobates; species Phyllobates terribilis. The sequence continues at coordinate 408,528,490 of NW_027362769.1, read as the reverse complement.
GGGCACATACTTTTCTCCATATTAATGTCTATGGATGTAGATGAGGACAGAGAAGCCCCTGGAGGTGGATGTGGGGGGCACATACTTTCCTCCATATTAATGTCTATGGATGTAGATGAGGACAGAGAAGCCCCCGGAGGTGGATGTGGGGGGCACATACTTTTCTCCATATTAATGTCTATGGATGTAGATGAGGACAGAGAAGCCCCCGGAGGTGGATGAGGGGGGCACATACTTTTCTCCATATTAATGTCAATGGATGTAGATGAGGACAGAGAAGACCCCGGAGGTGGATATGTGGGGGGCACATACTTTCCTTCATATTAATGTCTATGGATGTAGATGAGGACAGAGAATCCCCTGGAGGTGGATGTGGGGGGCACATTCTTTCTCTATATTAATGTCTATGGATGTAGATGGACAGAGAAGCCCCTGGAGGTGGATGTGGGGGGCACATACTTTCTCCATATTAATGTCTATGAATGTAGATGAGGACAGAGAAGCCCCCGGAGGTGGATGTGGGGGGCACATACTTTTCTCCATATTAATGTCTATGGATGTAGATGGACAGAGAAGCCCCTGGAGGTGGATGTGGGGGGCACATACTTTCCTCCATATTAATGTCTATGGATGTAGATGAGGACAGAGAATCCCCTGGAGGTGGATATGGGGGGCACATACTTTTCTCCGTATTAATGTCTATGGATGTAGATGAGGACAGAGAAGCCCCTGGAGGTGGATGTGGGGGGCACATACTTTCTCCATATTAATGTCTATGGATGTAGATGGACAGAGAAGCCCCTGGAGGTGGATGTGGGGGGCACATACTTTTCTCTATATTAATGTCTATGGATGTAGATGGACAGAGAAGCCCCCGGTGGTGGATGTGGGGGGCACATACTTTTCTCTATATTAATGTCTATGGATGTAGATGGACAGAGAAGCCCCCGGAGGTAGATGTGGGGGGCACATACTTTTCTCTATATTAATGTCTATGGATGTAGATGTACAGAGAAGCCCCCGGTGGTGGATGTGGGGGGCACATACTTTTCTCTATATTAATGTCTATGGATGTAGATGAGGACAGAGAAGCCCCCGGAGGTAGATGTGGGGGGCACATACTTTTCTCTATATTAATGTCTATGGATGTAGATGAGGACAGAGAAGCCCCCGGAGGTGGATGTGGGGGGCACATACTTTTCTCCATATTAATGTCTATGGATGTAGATGGAGGACAGAGAAGCCCCTGGAGGTGGATGTGGGGGGCACATACTTTCTCCATATTAATGTCTATGGATGTAGATGAGGACAGAGAAGCCCCCGGAGGTGGATGTGGGGGGCACATACTTTCCTCCATATTAATGTCTATGGATGTAGATGAGGACAGAGAAGCCCCTGGAGGTGGATGTGGGGGGCACATACTTTCTCCATATTAATGTCTATGGATGTAGATGAGGACAGAGAAGCCCCCGGAGGTGGATGTGGGGGGCACATACTTTCCTCCATATTAATGTCTATGGATGTAGATGAGGACAGAGAAGCTCCCGGAGGTGGATGTGGGGGGCACATACTTTCCTCCATATTAATGTCTATGGATGTAGATGAGGACAGAGAAGCCCCCGGAGGTGGATGTGGGGGGCACATACTTTCTACATATTAATGTCTATGGATGTAGATGAGGACAGAGAAGCCCCTGGAGGTGGATGTGGGGGGCACATACTTTTCTCCATATTAATGTCTATGGATGTAGATGAGGACAGTGAAGCCCCTGGAGGTGGATGTGGGGGGCACATACTTTTCTCCATATTAATGTCTATGGATGTAGATGAGGACAGAGAAGCCGCTGGAGGTGGATGTGGGGGGCACATACTTTCTCCATATTAATGTCTATGAATGTAGATGAGGACAGAGAAGCCCCCGGAGGTGGATTTGGGGGGCACATACTTTCCTCCATATTAATGTCTATGGATGTAGATGAGGACAGAGAAGCCCCCGGAGGTGGATGTGGGGGGCACATACTTTCTCCATATTAATGTCTATGGATGTAGATGAGGACAGAGAAGCCCCCGGAGGTGGATGTGGGGGGCACATACTTTTCTCCATATTAATGTCTATGGATGTAGATGAGGACAGAGAAGCCCCCGGAGGTGGATGTGGGGGGCACATACTTTCTCCATATTAATGTCTATAGATGTAGATGAGGACAGAGAAGCCCCCGGAGGTGGATGTGGGGGGCACATACTTTTCTCCATATTAATGTCTATGGATGTAGATGAGGACAGAGAAGCCCCTGGAGGTGGATGTGGGGGGCACATACTTTCCTCCATATTAATGTCTATGGATGTAGATGAGGACAGAGAAGCCCCCGGAGGTGGATGAGGGGGGCACATACTTTTCTCCATATTAATGTCAATGGATGTAGATGAGGACAGAGAAGACCCCGGAGGTGGATATGTGGGGGGCACATACTTTCCTTCATATTAATGTCTATGGATGTAGATGAGGACAGAGAATCCCCTGGAGGTGGATGTGGGGGGCACATACTTTTCTCCATATTAATGTCTATGGATGTAGATGGACAGAGAAGCCCCCGGAGGTGGATGTGGGGGGCACATACTTTTCTCCATATTAATGTCTATGGATGTAGATGAGGACAGAGAATCCCCCGGAGGTGGATGTGGGGGGCACATACTTTCCTCCATATTAATGTCTATGGATGTAGATGAGGACAGAGAATCCCCTGGAGGTGGATATGGGGGGCACATACTTTTCTCCGTATTAATGTCTATGGATGTAGATGAGGACAGAGAAGCCCCTGGAGGTGGATGTGGGGGGCACATACTTTCTCCATATTAATGTCTATGGATGTAGATGGACAGAGAAGCCCCCGGTGGTGGATGTGGGGGGGCACATACTTTTCTCCATATTAATGTCTATGGATGTAGATGAGGACAGAGAAGCCCCTGGAGGTGGATGTGGGGGGGCACATACTTTTCTCTATATTAATGTCTATGGATGTAGATGGACAGAGAAGCCCCCGGAGGTAGATGTGGGGGGCACATACTTTTCTCTATATTAATGTCTATGGATGTAGATGTACAGAGAAGCCCCCGGTGGTGGATGTGGGGGGCACATACTTTTCTCTATATTAATGTCTATGGATGTAGATGAGGACAGAGAAGCCCCCGGAAGTAGATGTGGGGGGCACATACTTTTCTCTATATTAATGTCTATGGATGTAGATGAGGACAGAGAAGCCCCCGGAGGTGGATGTGGGGGGCACATACTTTTCTCCATATTAATGTCTATGGATGTAGATGGAGGACAGAGAAGCCCCTGGAGGTGGATGTGGGGGGCACATACTTTCTCCATATTAATGTCTATGGATGTAGATGAGGACAGAGAAGCCCCCGGAGGTGGATGTGGGGGGCACATACTTTCCTCCATATTAATGTCTATGGATGTAGATGAGGACAGAGAAGCCCCTGGAGGTGGATGTGGGGGGCACATACTTTCTCCATATTAATGTCTATGGATGTAGATGAGGACAGAGAAGCCCCCGGAGGTGGATGTGGGGGGCACATACTTTCCTCCATATTAATGTCTATGGATGTAGATGAGGACAGAGAAGCCCCCGGAGGTGGATGTGGGGGGCACATACTTTCCTCCATATTAATGTCTATGGATGTAGATGAGGACAGAGAAGCCCCCGGAGGTGGATGTGGGGGGCACATACTTTCTCCATATTAATGTCTATGGATGTAGATGAGGACAGAGAAGCCCCTGGAGGTGGATGTGGGGGGCACATACTTTTCTCCATATTAATGTCTATGGATGTAGATGAGGACAGTGAAGCCCCTGGAGGTGGATGTGGGGGGCACATACTTTTCTCCATATTAATGTCTATGGATGTAGATGAGGACAGAGAAGCCCCTGGAGGTGGAGGTGGGGGGCACATACTTTCTCCATATTAATGTCTATGGATGTAGATGAGGACAGAGAAGCCCCTGGAGGTGGATGTGGGGGGCACATACTTTTCTCCATATTAATGTCTATGGATGTAGATGAGGACAGAGAAGCCCCCGGAGGTGGATGTGGGGGGCACATACTTTTCTCCATATTAATGTCTATGGATGTAGATGAGGACAGAGAAGCCGCTGGAGGTGGATGTGGGGGGCACATACTTTCTCCATATTAATGTCTATGAATGTAGATGAGGACAGAGAAGCCCCCGGAGGTGGATTTGGGGGGCACATACTTTCCTCCATATTAATGTCTATGGATGTAGATGAGGACAGAGAAGCCCCCGGAGGTGGATGTGGGGGGCACATACTTTCTCCATATTAATGTCTATGGATGTAGATGAGGACAGAGAAGCCCCCGGAGGTGGATGTGGGGGGCACATACTTTTCTCCATATTAATGTCTATGGATGTAGATGAGGACAGAGAAGCCCCCGGAGGTGGATGTGGGGGGCACATACTTTCTCCATATTAATGTCTATAGATGTAGATGAGGACAGAGAAGCCCCCGGAGGTGGATGTGGGGGGCACATACTTTTCTCCATATTAATGTCTATGGATGTAGATGAGGACAGAGAAGCCCCTGGAGGTGGATGTGGGGGGCACATACTTTCCTCCATATTAATGTCTATGGATGTAGATGAGGACAGAGAAGCCCCCGGAGGTGGATGTGGGGGGCACATACTTTTCTCCATATTAATGTCTATGGATGTAGATGAGGACAGAGAAGCCCCCGGAGGTGGATGTGGGGGGCACATACTTTTCTCCATATTAATGTCAATGGATGTAGATGAGGACAGAGAAGACCCCGGAGGTGGATATGTGGGGGGCACATACTTTCCTTCATATTAATGTCTATGGATGTAGATGAGGACAGAGAATCCCCTGGAGGTGGATGTGGGGGGCACATACTTTTCTCCATATTAATGTCTATGGATGTAGATGGACAGAGAAGCCCCCGGAGGTGGATGTGGGGGGCACATACTTTTCTCCATATTAATGTCTATGGATGTAGATGAGGACAGAGAATCCCCCGGAGGTGGATGTGGGGGGCACATACTTTCTCTATATTAATGTCTATGGATGTAGATGAGGACAGAGAATCCCCTGGAGGTGGATATGGGGGGCACATATGACGCGCCCCCTGGGCCAGTGCTGTTAGGGGATACCCGGAGCCGGATCAGATGGGGGTTGTAGTCTCCGAGTGGCTGTGACCCGGTCCGTGCCCAGGGTGTCAAACTCAGTGTGTGGCAGTCCTTACTGATGTTACTAAAGTTCTTAATGTCGACTACGCCACCCGTTGTATTGCGGTCACTATGGCCGCCGCTGCAGCAGGGTCCGCTGAGGCTGATGGTGTTGGTGCAGCTTTTGGTAGTATAACCCCCAACGGGTGGGGTATAGCCTCAGGGGGTCAGGTGCAGAGGATGGGGGTTGTGGTGGTGCAGCATCGATGTTAAATGAAGACTGAGTCGGGTTGTGCAGTTTAGGGTATTTACTTACTGCTGATGTTCCGGTCACTCCAGCTTCAAGTGACCACCCGAGCCGTGCTGCGTCCACCAGGTCCTGGATTCAGCAAACCCCCAAACAAGTCCGGAGCGTGACCCTGAGCTCTCCTTCTGTCCTTTCCTCTGGCCGTCCCCACTAGTGATCCACCTAGGTCCAGCTCCCTCGGGCCTTCTGTTGGGACACCCTTGGCCTTGGGTTCCCTGACCCTCCACGTGGTTTGCCTTCGGGGTGGATGTGGTGGGTGGCCGTGGCAGACGCTGCCCACGGCCTCCGGTCTCTGGCTAGGGTGTGCTTTTGCCCCCACCAGTTTGGGATCCGGTACCCTATTGCCGACTCTTCACCCGGGGATTGAATTTGGGTTCTCAGAGTCCTTTCTTCTTCCCTCTCTGGGTCTTTCCTTCTCTGCTCCACTCCCTCTCTGCAGGCGCATCTGGACCTCTGCTTCTTGCTGACTCTGACAGACTGACTCCTCTGCAAAGGCTGACTGACTGACCCTGATCTTAGATGGTGCCCACCTTATATACTCCCTCTATGTGTGAGCTCAGGTGACCAGCACCCAATGAGCTCCTATCTTTACCCAGGCTGCTCCCCCTATCTGCCCCTACACTACTTGGGATGTACCACCCCCCTCCCACTCCAGCCAGGAACAGACTCGGTCGTACCTGCACATTTCTAAGTGGGAGTACCGTCGGCCTGCTCCTCGGAAATGGGATGTGTGTAGTGCATGCAGCCTACCGAGCTCAGGTCCACACTCCATCCTTACCCGGGAGTGGAATATCACACCTCTGGGTTGAGGTGCAATACCCCTGTAGCAGCCGAATCCTCAGGGTGCTACATTCCCCCCTGGTAAATCACAGCACGTCCTCGGGCTGTAAGACATAAACACCACAAAACATACAATTTTTTTCATATAAACAACATAATAAAAACATATAAAACAACATATATTAGCAGCATCATAAAACTTTTCATATAAAACATTCTTGTCTTCTGGTTCCTCCTCCGGTCACTGTGCAACGTGTGACCGGGAAAAGTGCAACAGTTCCTCTAGAAAACCGGTAGGGGGCGCTTTAGGAAGCGCAACTATATACAAGGGATATGGCCGCTCTCAGTCCTCGGCCAGGTAATGGGAATAGGGATGACCGCTCTCAGTCCTCGGTCAGAGGGATTAAGGGAAATACGGGTAACAGTTCAATTCGCTGGTCCCAACGGGGACTATGATAGCAACAGTTCACTGTGCCCCGACGGGCAACTATATACAGCTTGTACTCTGCTGTACTTAACGACGACATCCTCCTGCTCTTTCTTTATTGTTACCTTTAGCTTCAGACCCGTTCGGGCACGTATGCTGGGCAAACAGATCTTCTCCCAGATGCGGCACTCTTGGTTTTATGGGCGCGGTGGTGTTAGCGCCCGGGTTGCCCGGGCCTTGCGGCCAGGCCTGGGGTATCTGGAAGGTGAAGGGCACCGTAAGGACGGCGGCGCCCTGGGCTACTTGGCCCTGCGACCAGGCCGGGGGCTCCGCGGAGGTAGGGGGCGCTGTTGGTATTGCGGCGCCCGGGGGTACTAGGCCTTGCGACCAGGCTGGTGGTACTTCCTGCTTGGTCACGCTCGGGGTCGAGGCGTGTGACGTCACAGGGGTCGCGGCTCCCGTCTGAGGCCTAGTCTGTGGCGGTGACGTTGCGGTTACGGGCACAGCAGGGGGTACTTCGGGCTCTGCGACGGGGAGCTGGGGCAGGCACGCGGTTTCCCGGCTTGGGGTAGAGACGTCCCCTTTACCTGCCTCCCTTCGTTCGGCTCCCTTCTCGGCGCCGTCTCCGGCCTTCAGTCCTCCTGCGCCATCCTCAGAGGCGGTCTGTCTCCTCGTCTCGGGTGGCGTGCTCCGCTGACGAGTCTCTGTCCGCTGGGCCATCTCTCGGCTCCACTGCGCCAACGTCTCTCGTTGCACCCGGGCCATCCTCCTTGCGAGGCCCTCCAGAGCGGTCTGCGCACACTCCCGGTCTCGGGGGAGCTGTGCTAGGACCTCCACTAGGCCTAGTGGGGTCGTTGCTTCCAGCAGGCTCCTGACCAACGGGTCGGTGCTGCTCTGCTCTCCTTCTGTTGTCTCCAGCAGGCTCCTGGCCAGCGGGCCGGTGCTGCTCTGCTCTCCCTCCTCTGTTTCTAGCAGGCTCCTGGCCAGCGGGTCGGTGCTGCTCTGCTTTCTCGCCATCTCCGGGTAAGCTCCTCCGATACTCTTCTCCAGGCTTCTTGCCTCCGGGTGCGCTCTCTCCAGACTGCTCCAAGCGACACCCATCTTTGTTCTCTTCTTCTCAGTCCTCCCACTTCGAGGGCGGTCCCGGGGCCACTTGGTGATTGTCAGCTCCAGGGGCAGTTCTTTCACGCTGACAGACACCTCTAGCATCACAGTCTCTGTTGGTGGGGGCGGTTTCCACTTTTGGCGCCATTTTCGGTACTGGCCCACGATGGGAGGTGGCCTCTTGCCACCCTCTGGCACGCCCATAATGGCGTCCGCTCTTCCAAGGCGGGAAACCTTTGGAAATGGCGGGAATCATCTCCCAGTGGCGGGAAACTCTGCAGATGGCGGGAAAAAGCTGTTAATGGCGGACAACCGGCTGGAATCGACCTGTGATGGAGTTCGATGGCGGGGACCCTCCGGAACCGGCAGGAGACTTCTTTTTGAGGTAAACTCGTTCTTTTCTTCAGGCACGCAGTACCCGGTTGTTGTGGGCACGTAATCCTGCCGACTACGCCAAAGTTGACGCGCCCCCTGGGCCAGTGCTGTTAGGGGATACCCGGAGCCGGATCAGATGGGGGTTGTAGTCTCCGAGTGGCTTTGACCCGGTCCGTGCCCAGGGTGTCAAACTCAGTGTGTGGCAGTCCTTACTGATGTTACTAAAGTTCTTAATGTCGACTACGCCACCCGTTGTATTGCGGTCACTATGGCCGCCGCTGCAGCAGGGTCCGCTGAGGCTGATGGTGTTGGTGCAGCTTTTGGTAGTATAACCCCCAACGGGTGGGGTATAGCCTCAGGGGGTCAGGTGCAGAGGATGGGGGTTGTGGTGGTGCAGCATCGATGTTAAATGAAGACTGAGTCGGGTTGTGCAGTTTAGGGTATTTACTTACTGCTGATGTTCCGGTCACTCCAGCTTCAAGTGACCACCCGAGCCGTGCTGCGTCCACCAGGTCCTGGATTCAGCAAACCCCCAAACAAGTCCGGAGCGTGACCCTGAGCTCTCCTTCTGTCCTTTCCTCTGGCCGTCCCCACTAGTGATCCACCTAGGTCCAGCTCCCTCGGGCCTTCTGTTGGGACACCCTTGGCCTTGGGTTCCCTGACCCTCCACGTGGTTTGCCTTCGGGGTGGATGTGGTGGGTGGCCGTGGCAGACGCTGCCCACGGCCTCCGGTCTCTGGCTAGGGTGTGCTTTTGCCCCCACCAGTTTGGGATCCGGTACCCTATTGCCGACTCTTCACCCGGGGATTGAATTTGGGTTCTCAGAGTCCTTTCTTCTTCCCTCTCTGGGTCTTTCCTTCTCTGCTCCACTCCCTCTCTGCAGGCTCATCTGGACCTCTGCTTCTTGCTGACTCTGACAGACTGACTCCTCTGCAAAGGCTGACTGACTGACCCTGATCTTAGATGGTGCCCACCTTATATACTCCCTCTATGTGTGAGCTCAGGTGACCAGCACCCAATGAGCTCCTATCTTTACCCAGGCTGCTCCCCCTATCTGCCCCTACACTACTTGGGATGTACCACCCCCCTCCCACTCCAGCCAGGAACAGACTCGGTCGTACCTGCACATTTCTAAGTGGGAGTACCGTCGGCCTGCTCCTCGGAAATGGGATGTGTGTAGTGCATGCAGCCTACCGAGCTCAGGTCCACACTCCATCCTTACCCGGGAGTGGAATATCACACCTCTGGGTTGAGGTGCAATACCCTGTAGCAGCCGAATCCTCAGGGTGCTACACATACTTTTCTCCATATTAATGTCTATGGATGTAGATGGACAGAGAAGCCCCTGGAGGTGGATGTGGGGGGCACATACTTTCCTCCATATTAATGTCTATGGATGTAGATGAGGACAGAGAAGCCCCCGGAGGTGGATGTGGGGGGCACATACTTTCTCTATATTAATGTCTATGGATGTAGATGGACAGAGAAGCCCCTGGAGGTGGATGTGGGGGGCACATACTTTCTCCATATTAATGTCTATGAATGTAGATGAGGACAGAGAAGCCCCCGGAGGTGGATGTGGGGGGCACATACTTTTCTCCATATTAATGTCTATGGATGTAGATGGACAGAGAAGCCCCTGGAGGTGGATGTGGGGGGCACATACTTTCCTCCATATTAATGTCTATGGATGTAGATGAGGACAGAGAATCCCCTGGAGGTGGATATGGGGGGCACATACTTTTCTCCGTATTAATGTCTATGGATGTAGATGAGGACAGAGAAGCCCCTGGAGGTGGATGTGGGGGGCACATACTTTCTCCATATTAATGTCTATGGATGTAGATGGACAGAGAAGCCCCCGGAGGTAGATGTGGGGGGCACATACTTTTCTCTATATTAATGTCTATGGATGTAGATGAGGACAGAGAAGCCCCCGGAGGTAGATGTGGGGGGCACATACTTTTCTCTATATTAATGTCTATGGATGTAGATGAGGACAGAGAAGCCCCCGGAGGTAGATGTGGGGGGCACATACTTTTCTCTATATTAATGTCTATGGATGTAGATGAGGACAGAGAAGCCCCCGGAGGTAGATGTGGGGGGCACATACTTTTCTCTATATTAATGTCTATGGATGTAGATGTACAGAGAAGCCCCCGGTGGTGGATGTGGGGGGCACATACTTTTCTCTATATTAATGTCTATGGATGTAGATGAGGACAGAGAAGCCCCCGGAGGTAGATGTGGGGGGCACATACTTTTCTCTATATTAATGTCTATGGATGTAGATGAGGACAGAGAAGCCCCCGGAGGTGGATGTGGGGGGCACATACTTTTCTCCATATTAATGTCTATGGATGTAGATGGAGGACAGAGAAGCCCCTGGAGGTGGATGTGGGGGGCACATACTTTCTCCATATTAATGTCTATGGATGTAGATGAGGACAGAGAAGCCCCCGGAGGTGGATGTGGGGGGCACATACTTTCTCCATATTAATGTCTATGGATGTAGATGAGGACAGAGAAGCCCCCGGAGGTGGATGTGGGGGGCACATACTTTCCTCCATATTAATGTCTATGGATGTAGATGAGGACAGAGAAGCCCCCGGAGGTGGATGTGGGGGGCACATACTTTCCTCCATATTAATGTCTATGGATGTAGATGAGGACAGAGAAGCCCCCGGAGGTGGATGTGGGGGGCACATACTTTCCTCCATATTAATGTCTATGGATGTAGATGAGGACAGATAAGCCCCCGGAGGTGGATGTGGGGGGCACATACTTTCCTCCATATTAATGTCTATGGATGTAGATGGAGGACAGAGAAGCCCCTGGAGGTGGATGTGGGGGGCACATACTTTTCTCCATATTAATGTCTATGGATGTAGATGAGGACAGAGAAGCCCCCGGAGGTGGATGTGGGGGGCACATACTTTCTCCATATTAATGTCTATGGATGTAGATGAGGACAGAGAAGCCCCCGGAGGTGGATGTGGGGGGCACATACTTTCCTCCATATTAATGTCTATGGATGTAGATGAGGACAGAGAAGCCCCCGGAGGTGGATGTGGGGGGCACATACTTTCCTCCATATTAATGTCTATGGATGTAGATGAGGACAGAGAAGCCCCCGGAGGTGGATGTGGGGGGCACATACTTTCCTCCATATTAATGTCTATGGATGTAGATGAGGACAGATAAGCCCCCGGAGGTGGATGTGGGGGGCACATACTTTCTCCATATTAATGTCTATGGATGTAGATGAGGACAGAGAAGCCCCTGGAGGTGGATGTGGGGGGCACATACTTTTCTCCATATTAATGTCTATGGATGTAGATGAGGACAGTGAAGCCCCTGGAGGTGGATGTGGGGGGCACATACTTTTCTCCATATTAATGTCTATGGATGTAGATGAGGACAGAGAAGCCCCCGGAGGTGGATGTGGGGGGCACATACTTTTCTCCATATTAATGTCTATGGATGTAGATGAGGACAGAGAAGCCCCCGGAGGTGGATGTGGGGGGCACATACTTTTCTCCATATTAATGTCTATGGATGTAGATGAGGACAGAGAAGCCCCTGGAGGTGGATGTGGGGGGCACATACTTTCCTCCATATTAATGTCTATGGATGTAGATGAGGACAGAGAAGCCCCCGGAGGTGGATGAGGGGGGCACATACTTTTCTCCATATTAATGTCTATGGATGTAGATGAGGACAGAGAAGCCCCCGGAGGTGGATGTGGGGGGCACATACTTTCTCCATATTAATGTCTATAGATGTAGATGAGGACAGAGAAGCCCCCGGAGGTGGATGTGGGGGGCACATACTTTTCTCCATATTAATGTCTATGGATGTAGATGAGGACAGAGAAGCCCCTGGAGGTGGATGTGGGGGGCACATACTTTTCTCCATATTAATGTCTATGGATGTAGATGAGGACAGAGAAGCCCCTGGAGGTGGATGTGGGGGGCATATACTTTTCTCCATATTAATGTCTATGGATGTAGATGAGGACAGAGAAGCCCCTGGAGGTGGATGTGGGGGGCACATACTTTCTCCATATTAATGTCTATGGATGTAGATGAGGACAGAGAAGCCCCCGGAGGTGGATGTGGGGGGACATACTTTTCTCCATATTAATGTCTATGGATGTAGATGAGGACAGAGAAGCCCCCGGAGGTGGATGTGGGGGGCACATACTTTCTCCATATTAATGTCTATGGATGTAGATGAGGACAGAGAAGCCCCCGGAGGTGGATGTGGGGGGCACATACTTTCTCCATATTAATGTCTATGGATGTAGATGAGGACAGAGAAGCCTCCGGAGGTGGATGTGGGGGGCACATACTTTCTCCATATTAATGTCTATGGATGTAGATGAGGACAGAGAAGCCCCTGGAGGTGGATGTGGGGGGCACATACTTTCTCCATATTAATGTCTATGGATGTAGATGAGGACAGAGAAGCCCCCGGAGGTGGATGTGGGGGGCACATACTTTCCTCCATATTAATGTCTATGGATGTAGATGAGGACAGAGAAGCCCCCGGAGGTGGATGTGGGGGGCACATACTTTCCTCCATATTAATGTCTATGGATGTAGATGAGGACAGAGAAGCCCGTGGAGGTGGATGTGGGGGGCACATACTTTCCTCCATATTAATGTCTATGGATGTAGATGAGGACAGAGAAGCCCCTGGAGGTGGATGTGGGGGGCACATACTTTCTCCATATTAATGTCTATGGATGTAGATGAGGACAGAGAAGCCCCCGGAGGTGGATGTGGGGGGCACATACTTTTCTCCATATTAATGTCTATGGATGTAGATGAGGACAGAGAAGCCCCCGGAGGTGGATGTGGGGGGCACATACTTTCTCCATATTAATGTCTATGGATGTAGATGAGGATAGAGAAGCCCCCGGAGGTAGATGTGGGGGGCACATACTTTTCTCCATATTAATGTCTATGGATGTAGATGAGGACAGAGAAGCCACCGGAGGTAGATGTGGGGGGCACATACTTTCCTCCATATTAATGTCTATGGATGTAGATGAGGACAGAGAATCCCCTGGAGGTGGATGTGGGGGGCACATACTTTTCTCCATATTAATGTCTATGGATGTAGATAGACAGAGAAGCCCCCGGAGGTGGATGTGGGGGGCACATACTTTTCTCCATATTAATGTCTATGGATGTAGATGAGGACAGAGAAGCCCCTGGAGGTGGATGTGGGGGGCACATACTTTTCTCCATAATAATGTCTATGGATGTAGATGAGGACAGAGAAGCCCCCGGTGGTGGATGTGGGGGGCACATACTTTTCTCCATAATAATGTCTATGGATGTAGATGAGGACAGAGAAGCCCCCGGAGGTGGATGTGGGGGGCACATACTTTTCTCCATATTAATGTCTATGGATGTAGATGAGGACAGAGAAGCCCCCGGAGGTGGATGTGGGGGGCACATACTTTTCTTCATATTAATGTCTATGGATGTAGATGAGGACAGAGAAGCCCCTGGAGGTGGATGTGGGGGGCACATACTTTCCTCCATATTAATATCTATGGATGTAGATGAGGACAGAGAAGCCCGTGGAGGTGGATGTGGGGGGCACATACTTTCCTCCATATTAATGTCTATGGATGTAGATGAGGACAGAGAAGCCCCCGGAGGTGGATGTGGGGGGCACATACTTTTCTTCATATTAATGTCTATGGATGTAGATGAGGACAGAGAAGCCCGTGGAGGTGGATGTGGGGGGCACATACTTTTCTTCATATGAATGTCTATGGATGTAGATGAGGACAGAGAAGCCCGTGGAGGTGGATGTGGGGGGCACATACTTTCCTCCATATTAATGTCTATGGATGTAGATGAGGACAGAGAAGCCCCCGGAGGTGGATGTGGGGGGCACATACTTTTCTTCATATTAATGTCTATGGATGTAGATGAGGACAGAGAAGCCCGTGGAGGTGGATGTGGGGGGCACATACTTTTCTCCATATTAATGTCTATGGATGTAGATGAGGACAGAGAAGCCCCCGGAGGTAGATGTGGGGGGCACATACTTTTCTCTATATTAATGTCTATGGATGTAGATGAGGACAGAGAAGCCCCTGGAGGTGGATGTAGGGGGCACATTCTTTTCTCCATATTAATGTCTATGGATGTAGATGAGGACAGAGAAGCCCCCGGAGGTGGATGTGGGGGGCACATACTTTCCTCCATATAAATGTCTATGGATGTAGATGAGGACAGAGAAGCCCCCGGAGGTGGATGTGGGGGGCACATACTTTTCTTCATATTAATGTCTATGGATGTAGATGAGGACAGAGAAGCCCCCGGAGGTGGATGTGGGGGGCACATACTTTTCTCCATATTAATGTCTATGGATGTAGATGAGGACAGAGAAGCCCCCGGAGGTGGATGTGGGGGGCACATACTTTTCTTCATATTAATGTCTATGTATGTAGATGAGGACAGAGAAGCCCCCGGAGGTGGATGTGGGGGGCACATACTTTTCTTCATATTAATGTCTATGTATGTAGATGAGGACAGAGAAGCCCCCGGAGGTGGATGTGGGGGGCACATACTTTTCTTCATATTAATGTCTATGGATGTAGATGAGGACAGAGAAGCCCCTGGAGGTGGATGTGGGGGGCACATACTTTCCTCCATATTAATGTCTATGGATGTAGATGAGGACAGAGAAGCCCCCGGAGGTGGATGTGGGGGGCATATACTTTTCTCCATATTAATGTCTATGGATGTAGATGAGGACAGAGAAGCCCCCGGAGGTGGATGTGGGGGGCACATACTTTTCTTCATATTAATGTCTATGGATGTAGATGAGGACAGAGAAGCCCCTGGAGGTGGATGTGGGGGGCACATACTTTCCTCCATATTAATGTCTATGGATGTAGATGAGGACAGAGAAGCCCCCGGAGGTGGATGTGGGGGGCACATACTTTCCTCCATATTAATGTCTATGGATGTAGATGAGGACAGTGAAGCCCCTGGAGGTGGATGTGGGGGGCACATACTTTCTCCATATTAATGTCTATGGATGTAGATGAGGATAGAGAAGCCCCCGGAGGTAGATGTGGGGGGGACATACTTTTCTCCATATTAATGTCTATGGATGTAGATGAGGACAGAGAAGCCCCCGGAGGCGGATGTGGGGGGCATATAATTTTCTCCATATTAATGTCTATGGATGTAGATGAGGACAGAGAAGCCCCCGGAGGTGGATGTGGGGGGCATATACTTTTCTCCATATTAATGTCTATGGATGTAGATGAGGACAGAGAAGCCCCTGGAGGTGGATGTGGGGGGCACATACTTTCTCCATATTAATGTCTATGGATGTAGATGAGGATAGAGAAGCCCCCGGAGGTAGATGTGGGGGGCACATACTTTCCTCCATATTAATGTCTATGGATGTAGATGAGGACAGAGAATCCCCTGGAGGTGGATGTGGGGGGCACATACTTTTCTCCATATTAATGTCTATGGATGTAGATGGACAGAGAAGCCCCCGGAGGAGGATGTGGGGGGCATATACTTTTCTCCATATTAATGTCTATGGATGTAGATGGACAGAGAAGCCCCTGGAGGTGGATGTGGGGGGCATATACTTTTCTCCATATTAATGTCTATGGATGTAGATGAGGACAGAGAATCCCCTGGAGGTGGATGTGGGGGGCACATACTTTTCTCCATATTAATGTTTATGGATGTCGATGAGGACAGAGAAGCCCCTGGAGGTGGATGTGGGGGCACATACTTTTCTCCATATTAATGTCTATGGATGTAGATGAGGACAGAGAATCCACTGGAGGTGGATGTGGGGGGCACATACTTTCTCGATATTGATGTCAATGGATGTAGATGGACAGATAAGCCCCCGGAGGTGGATGTGGGGGGCATATACTTTTCACCATATTAATGTCTATGGATGTAGATGAGGACAGAGAAGCCCTCGGAGGTGGATGTGGGGGGCACATTCTTTCCTCCATATTAATGTCTATGGATGTAGATGAGGACAGAGAAGCCCCCGGAGGTGGATGTGGGGGGCACATACTTTTCTCCATATTAATGTCTATGGATGTAGATGAGGACAGAGAAGCCCCTGGAGGTGGATGTGGGGGGCACATACTTTTCTCCATATTAATGTCTATGGATGTAGATGAGGACAGAGAAGCCCCTGGAGGTGGATGTGGGGGGCATATACTTTTCTCCATATTAATGTCTATGGATGTAGATGAGGACAGAGAAGCCCCTGGAGGTGGATGTGGGGGGCACATACTTTCTCCATATTAATGTCTATGGATGTAGATGAGGACAGAGAAGCCCCCGGAGGTGGATGTGGGGGGACATACTTTTCTCCATATTAATGTCTATGGATGTAGATGAGGACAGAGAAGCCCCCGGAGGTGGATGTGGGGGGCACATACTTTCTCCATATTAATGTCTATGGATGTAGATGAGGACAGAGAAGCCCCCGGAGGTGGATGTGGGGGGCACATACTTTCTCCATATTAATGTCTATGGATGTAGATGAGGACAGAGAAGCCCCCGGAGGTGGATGTGGGGGGCACATACTTTCTCCATATTAATGTCTATGGATGTAGATGAGGACAGAGAAGCCCCTGGAGGTGGATGTGGGGGGCACATACTTTCTCCATATTAATGTCTATGGATGTAGATGAGGACAGAGAAGCCCCCGGAGGTGGATGTGGGGGGCACATACTTTCTCCATATTAATGTCTATGGATGTAGATGAGGACAGAGAAGCCCCTGGAGGTGGATGTGGGGGGCACATACTTTCTCCATATTAATGTCTATGGATGTAGATGAGGACAGAGAAGCCCCCGGAGGTGGATGTGGGGGGCACATACTTTCCTCCATATTAATGTCTATGGATGTAGATGAGGACAGAGAAGCCCCCGGAGGTGGATGTGGGGGGCACATACTTTCCTCCATATTAATGTCTATGGATGTAGATGAGGACAGAGAAGCCCGTGGAGGTGGATGTGGGGGGCACATACTTTCCTCCATATTAATGTCTATGGATGTAGATGAGGACAGAGAAGCCCCTGGAGGTGGATGTGGGGGGCACATACTTTCTCCATATTAATGTCTATGGATGTAGATGAGGACAGAGAAGCCCCCGGAGGTGGATGTGGGGGGCACATACTTTCTCCATATTAATGTCTATGGATGTAGATGAGGATAGAGAAGCCCCCGGAGGTAGATGTGGGGGGCACATACTTTCCTCCATATTAATGTCTATGGATGTAGATGAGGACAGAGAATCCCCTGGAGGTGGATGTGGGGGGCACATACTTTTCTCCATATTAATGTCTATGGATGTAGATAGACAGAGAAGCCCCCGGAGGTGGATGTGGGGGGCACATACTTTTCTCCATATTAATGTCTATGGATGTAGATGAGGACAGAGAAGCCCCTGGAGGTGGATGTGGGGGGCACATACTTTTCTCCATAATAATGTCTATGGATGTAGATGAGGACAGAGAAGCCCCCGGTGGTGGATGTGGGGGGCACATACTTTTCTCCATAATAATGTCTATGGATGTAGATGAGGACAGAGAAGCCCCCGGAGGTGGATGTGGGGGGCACATACTTTTCTCCATATTAATGTCTATGGATGTAGATGAGGACAGAGAAGCCCCCGGAGGTGGATGTGGGGGGCACATACTTTTCTTCATATTAATGTCTATGGATGTAGATGAGGACAGAGAAGCCCCTGGAGGTGGATGTGGGGGGCACATACTTTCCTCCATATTAATGTCTATGGATGTAGATGAGGACAGAGAAGCCCGTGGAGGTGGATGTGGGGGGCACATACTTTCCTCCATATTAATGTCTATGGATGTAGATGAGGACAGAGAAGCCCCCGGAGGTGGATGTGGGGGGCACATACTTTTCTTCATATGAATGTCTATGGATGTAGATGAGGACAGAGAAGCCCGTGGAGGTGGATGTGGGGGGCACATACTTTCCTCCATATTAATGTCTATGGATGTAGATGAGGACAGAGAAGCCCGTGGAGGTGGATGTGGGGGGCACATACTTTTCTCCATATTAATGTCTATGGATGTAGATGAGGACAGAGAAGCCCGTGGAGGTGGATGTGGGGGGCACATACTTTTCTTCATATTAATGTCTATGGATGTAGATGAGGACAGAGAAGCCCGTGGAGGTGGATGTGGGGGGCACATACTTTTCTCCATATTAATGTCTATGGATGTAGATGAGGACAGAGAAGCCCCCGGAGGTAGATGTGGGGGGCACATACTTTTCTCTATATTAATGTCTATGGATGTAGATGAGGACAGAGAAGCCCCTGGAGGTGGATGTAGGGGGCACATTCTTTTCTCCATATTAATGTCTATGGATGTAGATGAGGACAGAGAAGCCCCCGGAGGTGGATGTGGGGGGCACATACTTTCCTCCATATAAATGTCTATGGATGTAGATGAGGACAGAGAAGCCCCCGGAGGTGGATGTGGGGGGCACATACTTTTCTTCATATTAATGTCTATGGATGTAGATGAGGACAGAGAAGCCCCCGGAGGTGGATGTGGGGGGCACATACTTTTCTTCATATTAATGTCTATGAATGTAGATGAGGACAGAGAAGCCCTCGGAGGTGGATGTGGGGGGCACATACTTTTCTCCATATTAATGTCTATGGATGTAGATGAGGACAGAGAAGCCCCCGGAGGTGGATGTGGGGGGCACATACTTTTCTTCATATTAATGTCTATGTATGTAGATGAGGACAGAGAAGCCCCCGGAGGTGGATTTGGGGGGCACATACTTTTCTTCATATTAATGTCTATGTATGTAGATGAGGACAGAGAAGCCCCCGGAGGTGGATGTGGGGGGCACATACTTTTCTTCATATTAATGTCTATGGATGTAGATGAGGACAGAGAAGCCCCTGGAGGTGGATGTGGGGGGCACATACTTTCCTCCATATTAATGTCTATGGATGTAGATGAGGACAGAGAAGCCCCCGGAGGTGGATGTGGGGGGCACATACTTTCCTCCATATTAATGTCTATGGATGTAGATGAGGACAGTGAAGCCCCTGGAGGTGGATGTGGGGGGCACATACTTTCTCCATATTAATGTCTATGGATGTAGATGAGGACAGAGAAGCCCCCGGAGGTGGATGTGGGGGGGACATACTTTTCTCCATATTAATGTCTATGGATGTAGATGAGGACAGAGAAGCCCCCGGAGGCGGATGTGGGGGGCATATAATTTTCTCCATATTAATGTCTATGGATGTAGATGAGGACAGAGAAGCCCCCGGAGGTGGATGTGGGGGGCATATACTTTTCTCCATATTAATGTCTATGGATGTAGATGAGGACAGAGAAGCCCCTGGAGGTGGATGTGGGGGCACATACTTTCTCCATATTAATGTCTATGGATGTAGATGAGGATAGAGAAGCCCCCGGAGGTAGATGTGGGGGGCACATACTTTCCTCCATATTAATGTCTATGGATGTAGATGAGGACAGAGAATCCCCTGGAGGTGGATGTGGGGGGCACATACTTTTCTCCATATTAATGTCTATGGATGTAGATGGACAGAGAAGCCCCCGGAGGAGGATGTGGGGGGCATATACTTTTCTCCATATTAATGTCTATGGATGTAGATGGACAGAGAAGCCCCTGGAGGTGGATGTGGGGGGGCACATACTTTTCTCCATATTAATGTCTATGGATGTAGATGAGGACAGAGAAGCCCCTGGAGGTGGATGTGGGGGGGCACATACTTTTCTCCATATTAATGTCTATGGATGTAGATGAGGACAGAGAAGCCCCTGGAGGTGGATGTGGGGGGGCACATACTTTTCTCCATATTAATGTCTATGGATGTAGATGAGGACAGAGAATCCCCTGGAGGTGGATGTGGGGGGCACATACTTTTCTCCATATTAATGTTTATGGATGTCGATGAGGACAGAGAAGCCCCTGGAGGTGGATGTGGGGGCACATACTTTTCTCCATATTAATGTCTATGGATGTAGATGAGGACAGAGAATCCACTGGAGGTGGATGTGGGGGGCACATACTTTCTCCATATTAATGTCTATGGATGTAGATGAGGACAGAGAATCCCCTGGAGGTGGATGTGGGGGGCACATTCTTTCCTCCATATTAATGTCTATGGATGTAGATGAGGACAGAGAAGCCCCCGGAGGTGGATGTGGGGGGCACATACTTTCTCGATATTGATGTCAATGGATGTAGATGGACAGATAAGCCCCCGGAGGTGGATGTGGGGGGCACATACTTTCTCGATATTGATGTCAATGGATGTAGATGGACAGATAAGCCCCCGGAGGTGGATGTGGGGGGCATATACTTTTCACCATATTAATGTCTATGGATGTAGATGAGGACAGAGAAGCCCTCGGAGGTGGATGTGGGGGGCACATTCTTTCCTCCATATTAATGTCTATGGATGTAGATGAGGACAGAGAAGCCCCCGGAGGTGGATGTGGGGGGCACATACTTTTCTCCATATTAATGTCTATGGATGTAGATGAGGACAGAGAATCCCCTGGAGGTGGACGTGGGGGGCACATACTTTTCTCCATATTAATGTCTATGGATGTAGATGAGGACAGAGAATCCCCTGGAGGTGGACGTGGGGGGCACATACTTTTCTCCATATTAATGTCTATGGATGTAGATGAGGACAGAGAAGCCCCCGGAGGTGGATGTGGGGGGCACATACTTTTCTTCATATTAATGTCTATGTATGTAGATGAGGACAGAGAAGCCCCCGGAGGTGGATGTGGGGGGCACATACTTTTCTCCATATTAATGTCTATGGATGTAGATGAGGACAGAGAAGCCCCCGGAGGTGGATGTGGGGGGCACATACTTTTCTCCATATTAATGTCTATGGATGTAGATGAGGACAGAGAAGCCCCCGGAGGTGGATGTGGGGGGCACATACTTTTCTTCATATTAATGTCTATGGATGTAGATGAAGACAGAGAAGCCCCTGGAGGTGGATGTGGGGGGCACATACTTTCCTCCATATTAATGTCTATGGATGTAGATGAGGACAGAGAAGCCCCCGGAGGTGGATGTGGGGGGCATATACTTTTCTCCATATTAATGTCTATGGATGTAGATGAGGACAGAGAAGCCCCCGGAGGTGGATGTGGGGGGCACATACTTTTCTTCATATTAATGTCTATGGATGTAGATGAGGACAGAGAAGCCCCTGGAGGTGGATGTGGGGGGCACATACTTTCCTCCATATTAATGTCTATGGATGTAGATGAGGACAGAGAAGCCCCCGGAGGTGGATGTGGGGGGCACATACTTTCCTCCATATTAATGTCTATGGATGTAGATGAGGACAGTGAAGCCCCTGGAGGTGGATGTGGGGGGCACATACTTTCTCCATATTAATGTCTATGGATGTAGATGAGGACAGAGAAGCCCCCGGAGGCGGATGTGGGGGGCATATAATTTTCTCCATATTAATGTCTATGGATGTAGATGAGGACAGAGAAGCCCCCGGAGGTGGATGTGGGGGGCATATACTTTTCTCCATATTAATGTCTATGGATGTAGATGAGGACAGAGAAGCCCCTGGAGGTGGATGTGGGGGGGCACATACTTTTCTTCATATTAATGTCTATGTATGTAGATGAGGACAGAGAAGCCCCCTGAGGTGGATGTGGGGGGCACATACTTTTCTTCATATTAATGTCTATGTATGTAGATGAGGACAGAGAAGCCCCCGGAGGTGGATGTGGGGGGCACATACTTTTCTTCATATTAATGTCTATGGATGTAGATGAGGACAGAGAAGCCCCTGGAGGTGGATGTGGGGGGCACATACTTTCCTCCATATTAATGTCTATGGATGTAGATGAGGACAGAGAAGCCCCCGGAGGTGGATGTGGGGGGCATATACTTTTCTCCATATTAATGTCTATGGATGTAGATGAGGACAGAGAAGCCCCTGGAGGTGGATGTGGGGGGCACATACTTTCTCCATATTAATGTCTATGGATGTAGATGAGGATAGAGAAGCCCCCGGAGGTAGATGTGGGGGGCACATACTTTCCTCCATATTAATGTCTATGGATGTAGATGAGGACAGAGAATCCCCTGGAGGTGGATGTGGGGGGCACATACTTTTCTCCATATTAATGTCTATGGATGTAGATGGACAGAGAAGCCCCCGGAGGAGGATGTGGGGGGCATATACTTTTCTCCATATTAATGTCTATGGATGTAGATGGACAGAGAAGCCCCTGGAGGTGGATGTGGGGGGCACATACTTTTCTCCATATTAATGTTTATGGATGTCGATGAGGACAGAGAAGCCCCTGGAGGTGGATGTGGGGGCACATACTTTTCTCCATATTAATGTCTATGGATGTAGATGAGGACAGAGAATCCACTGGAGGTGGATGTGGGGGGCACATACTTTTCTCCATATTAATGTCTATGGATGTAGATGGAAAGAGAAGCCCCGGAGGTGGATGTGGGGGGCACATACTTTCTCGATATTGATGTCAATGGATGTAGATGGACAGATAAGCCCCCGGAGGTGGATGTGGGGGGCATATACTTTTCACCATATTAATGTCTATGGATGTAGATGAGGACAGAGAAGCCCTCGGAGGTGGATGTGGGGGGCACATTCTTTCCTCCATATTAATGTCTATGGATGTAGATGAGGACAGAGAAGCCCCCGGAGGTGGATGTGGGGGGCACATACTTTTCTCCATATTAATGTCTATGGATGTAGATGAGGACAGAGAATCCCCTGGAGGTGGACGTGGGGGGCACATACTTTTCTCCATATTAATGTCTATGGATGTAGATGAGGACAGAGAAGCCCCTGGAGGTGGATGTGGGGGGGCACATACTTTTCTCCATATTAATGTCTATGGATGTAGATGGACAGAAAAGCCCCTGGAGGTGGATGTGGTGGGCACATACTTTTCTCCATATTAATGTCTATGGATGTAGATGAGGACAGAGAAGCCCACGGAGGTGGATGTGGGGGGCACATACTTTTCTCCATATTAATGTCTATGGATGCAGATGGACAGAGAAGCCCCTGGTAGTGGATGTGGGGGGCACATACTTTTCTCCATATTAATGTCTATGGATGTAGATGAGGACAGAGAAGCCCCCGGAGGTGGATGTGGGGGGCACATACTTTTCTCCATATTAATGTCTATGGATGTAGATGAGGACAGAGAAGCCCCTGGAGGTGGATGTGGGGGGCACATACTTTTCTCCATATTAATGTCTATGGATGTAGATGAGGATAGAGAAGCCCCTGGAGGTGGATGTGGGGGGCACATACTTTCCTCCATATTAATGTCTATGGATGCAGATGAGGACAGAGAAGCCCCGGGAGGTGGATGTGGAGGGCACATACTTTTCTCCATATTAATGTCTATGGATGTAGATGGGCAGAGAAGCCCCTGGAGGTGGATGTGGGGGGCACATACTTTTCTCCATATTAATGTCTATGGATGTAGATGAGGACAGAGAAGCCCCCGGTGGTGGATGTGGGGGGCACATACTTTTCTCCATATTAATGTCTATGGATGTAGATGAAGACAGAGAAGCCCCTGGAGGTGGATGTGGGGGGCACATACTTTTCTCCATAATAATGTCTATGGATGTAGATGAGGACAGAGAAGCCTCTGGAGGTGGATGTGCGGGGCACATACTTTTCTCCATATTAATGTCTATGGATGTAGATGAGGACAGAGAAGCCCCCAGTGGTGGATGTGGAGGGCACATACTTTTCTCCATATTAATGTCTATGGATGTAGATGGACAGTGAAGCCCCCGGAGGTGGATGTGCGGGGGGGGGCACATACTTTCTCCATATTAATGTCTATGGATGTAGATAGACAGAGAAGCCCCCGTAGGTGGATGTGGGGGGCACATATGTGGTGCCCTGCTGCGCATGGTGCCACAGAACCCAGAAGGGTGCATGGACGGATTTCTCCATAAGAGGCCCTCACTACATTCATACACCTCCATCTTCTACCTCATACCAGCAGAGGGAGCCCTGATAGGGATATATATAGGGAAGATGGAGCCAGGCAGTACAGTTAGGAACAGATTAGTGCTCAGAGCAGTCAGACAGAGGGTGTCTGAGAGCGTGCCGACGCTCAGAGAGCGGTGAAGACGCAGGACGTCAGCTGCCTTGTAGTGAAGGCCCCGAGCGTGGCCGACGGCGAGGAGAAAAGGAGAGTGAAACCAAGTGGGCAGAGGAGCACAGTAAGCTCACCCCGTTATATTTACCGGACACCGGGTCCGCACCTACAGGGATCCATTTTACCCAGTAGGAACAGTCGAAATCCCAGGAGGACTACAAGTCCCTGGCAAACCTGAAGCTAGACTCACAGGACCATGAACCACGAAGACCCCGACGTCCAGGGAAAGTGGTTACCAACCGGAGGTCCTACTTCAGAGCAACTGGTTAAGTAAAAGGAGGACACATAAGCTAGGCTCAGTTGCAGGCTGGCCAGGAGCATATACAGAGACAGACACGGATCAGGAGGCCTTATACCCGCTCCCTGGGGAGAAGTCCAAAAGTGCGCCCTTCACCTGGAGTACCCTCGACCGTACCAACAGCTGTACCAGTAAAGGTAACGAAGCAAACCCCTTTGTCTCTGTCCGTTACTCCTGCTGCGCCATCGTTCTCTTCCTGCACCACAATGCCCAGCACAACCTGCATCGTTTTACACTGCCCTGAGGCCTGCTCCACATGTGAGGAGCCGTACCATCTTTAGCTGCCCTGACACCTGCCTCAGAGGACTGTTG
The DNA here is from genome assembly GCF_046119375.1 of Phyllobates terribilis. Classification (NCBI taxonomy): domain Eukaryota; kingdom Metazoa; phylum Chordata; class Amphibia; order Anura; family Dendrobatidae; genus Phyllobates; species Phyllobates terribilis. The sequence continues at coordinate 408,503,416 of NW_027362769.1, read as the reverse complement.
CAGCGCTGGCGACCTTCACCAGATACCACAGGTGGCGTCACGAACTCTCTGAACTTTTACTAATAGTTGATACTCCTTTTGTGCACTGACCGCCCTGGGCCAGCCACCGTGATAACCCCGGTGATCAGCCACCGGCCCCTGGGAGCGAGTGATCCAATTGGTGTCACGAACAGGATTGTGTGCCCGTTGCCACCGGGTACTGTGCGCCTTAAGAGACTGAAAAACTCACAGTGGTGAAGCTTTTCCCGCCATTTCTGGAGCTTCCCACCACTAGCCGCCATTTTCCGGTCACCGTGCGGGAAGAAGAGGGGCGTAACCGCTGGAAGCACGTGAAGTCGAAGACACGCCCCGCCCCTGACGTCGAACCAGGAAGCGTCAGGTCCTTGAAGGAGCCAGAGAACGCCCTGACATCGGACGTGAGCGACGCAAGGTCCTGAAAGAAGAAAGTCGCCCGCAGAGCTGCGGCCTACCAAAAAGCAAAGTGAAGAAGGTAGGCTTCGGTTCACTGGGGGGGCGCAACGATGTCCGAAGCCCAGCAGAATGCCGGAATACCGTTTACCGATCCCGATGTCCCACTTGCGCCCGGCGATGAGCAGGTTGAAGCGGCCGCTCCAGCCGCAGGGCCTGTAACCTCTGTCATACCTATGGCCCTGCCGTATATCCCTGGAGCGAAGTGGTTCCCCCAGTATAACGGCAAACCGGACACATTGTCCGTATTCAAGAGGAAAATATGCGGCATACTGGACATGTATTCTATGACTGGCAAGCAGAAAGCCACTGTAGTGTTAGAACAATTGACTGGTGCCGCTGAGCGAGAAGTTGAAACCTGGCCAGCCGCAGACCAAGAATCGGTGTCCACTATCTTTAAAAGACTGCAAACAGCGTTTGAAAACCGCACTGAGACAGATCTCCGGATGAGGTTCTATCATTGTGTCCAGAAACCTGAGGACAGCATCCGGGACTATGCCTGGCACTTACAGGAGGCCCTGCGGTCCCTGAAACAGGTTAGTCCAGCCAGCATCCATGATGAAAATAAAATGCTGACGGAACAGTTCATCCTGGGGTTGAAGTCCGAGGAGGAGATCAGCACTGTACGGTGGTGGGCCTTAGACCATCCAGATGCCACCTTTGACACCCTTAAGGACATGTGACGCGCCCCTGGGCCTGTGTCGCGATGCGTTGCGCACGCGGGAGCTTACCCGGAGCCGGATCTGTTGAGGGTTGTAGTCTCGTGGCGGTGACCCGGTCCGTGCCCAGGGAGTCAAACTGAGCGGCGATGTATCAGCGGTAGATGTTGGACGACTACGCCACCCGTTGAGTACAGCTAAGGAGCTGCTGCTGCAGGGCAGACCGCTGAGGCCGGTGGTAGGATTGTGCAGCGTGATAGTATAACCCCCAACGGGAGGGGTATGGCCTCAGGGCAGCCGACGTGGATGATGGGGGTAGCAGGAACCACTCGGAGACGGTACGGTGTAGTTCAGGGTCTTTACTGGTGACAAAGATAGACCCTCCCGGAGTACTGGCTAGCGATTGGGGCCTGGTCAGTCCTTGAGCAGATGGGATCTCCCCTGGCCAGGCGGAGTTGTAGGCCTCCCAAACTAACTGTACTCTTCTGGCTACCTTGCTAGAGGCGGGTATAAGTAGCCCACGTCCCTGAGTGTACCGTGTGGTGCTCACCCGTATGGCCGGTGACTCGGGGCCTTCTAGTAGCTTCCGCTCCACGACGGCGGTGCTGGTCCCATGCGTGTGACCGTGCCTTCGGGTTTCTTGGCCAGAGGACCTGGAATCCCCTGCCTGACGGATTCTGCTGCTGGGTAGGAGTTAGTCCCCACAGCCTCGGACTCCGGGTCCGGTAAGAAATCTTCTCAGTCAGGGCGAGCTCTGCAGCTGCCAGCCCCTGACTCCTTGTAACACTGCTCCCACAGAGCTCCTGATGTTCTGTTCCTATATTTGCTTCTTTTCTCTGTCTCTACTTCTTCTCTACTCACTAACCCTGCCTCAGCCCTAGGTTTATATAGGGGAAGTTCTTCCCCTCCCAGGACTGGGCAGGAGGTGTGGCATGCATAGGATTCCTGACCAAGAGACCTCCCACCTGCTCTCAGACATAACATTGCTGTTACTGTGGAAACCAGACCCCTGGGGTGCCACATTCCCCCCTAGTGAAATTTAGTACTCCGGGACTAAACATATTTTAGAAAAACATAACAAGATATAACAATAACAATACAATAAAGAAACACATAAAGGTGGTCACGGCATGTCCGTAACCGGGTGCAGTCTTTGAAGAAAGCAAGGTGTCCATTTCACCAAAACAGGGAGACGTAACCAGGTAGGGGTCTGTCCTGCCCCGAGTCCTTAACAGTCTTTAGTCCGTCCTGGGTTACGCTCCAACTATGTACACAGGATTCCCGGTAAATCCACCAAAGACTCCTATAAACAACTAGAAACACATAATTATACACAAGCAACAAGAAAAACAGGTAACCACAAATAAAACAATTTATACACTTCAAATCCTCCAATATGCGGGTAACTGGCCTCTAGTGGCCCTAGTGGACCTACGGAGCTGACTGTCTGGCCCTGAACTACAGGGTGTAGGAGCTGTCAAGGGTAAATTGGGCAGCTGTCTACGGGCCCTTTGGCTCACTAGGGATATGGCAGGCTCACTGCAAGCAGAGGGTTGATCCTCCTGATCTGCTGGTGTGGGGTCTTCTGCCTCCTGGACCGGCTGTTCTTCCAGCTCTACCTGTTGCTCCGTAGGTGCTTGGGATGCTGGTTGGAGGAAGGTGAGTACGGGTACCACAACTGCACCATTGACTTGAGTCCAAGACCGAGGGAAGTCTCCGAGCACAGTACTAACCCTATCTTCCCTTTCCTCTACGGGTCGATGGTCTTCTTGTTCCTCTTCAGGGTTCCGTAGCTGTTCAGGACACTTCTTCAGGTGATCCCGGGATACAATGGCTGTGGTCTCCCCTCCGTCTTTACTGATGGTACAGACCTTCGGGTTCTCGTGGCTTGAGGGCAGTACGGTGTACGGGTCCTTCTCCCACTGGTCGTCCAACTTGTGGAGCCGTCTTTTCCTCTTCAAGACCTGCTCTCCGGGCACCAGGGGAACAGCGGGAGCATACTGGTTGTAAGTTTTCTCTTGTCTCTCCCTAGCCTGACAGAGACTTCGCTCCACGCTCTCCTGTACTTTCCGGTACTGCTGCTGCCTCTCTGTGTCCCAGTCTGCTTCTGGTGAAGTGTCCTCGGGTGTCAGGACTCCCATTTCCAGGTCAACAGGTAACTTACCAGGTCTCGCCCTCATTAGGTAAGCCGGGGTACAGTTGGTGGAACCTACCGGGATGTGGTTGTATAGGTCCACCAGATCGGGCAGCTTCTCAGGCCACAGACTGCGTTCTTCCAGGGGCAACGTTTTCAGAAGATCCATTACCACCTGGTTCATTTTCTCACAAAGTCCATTAGTTTGCGGATGATAGGGTGTCGTCCTTATCTTCCGGCAGCCATACAGATTGCAGAATTCCTGGAAGACCTCCGCTTCAAAGGCAGGTCCCTGGTCCGTCAGCACTTGGTCCGGGTACCCGTGTGGACGGCAGAAGTGCTGCTGGAAGGCTCTAGCTGCTGTTTGAGCCGTTAAGTCCTTGACGGGGACGACAACCAAGAACCGGGAGTAATGATCCACGATGGTTAACGCGTAGACGTAGCCACTTCTGCTTGGGGTCAGTTTTACATGATCCAAGGCTACCAGTTCCAACGGCTGCCGGGTGACGATGGACTGCAGGGGAGTCTTCTGGCTGGCACGGTCCTTCCTCCTCAGGTTGCACGGGCCACAGTCTCTGCACCACCTCTCGATGGTTCCCCTCATGCCTACCCAATGGAACCGCCCGCGCAGCAGGAACTCCAGCTTCTTCCATCCGAAATGCCCAGCTCCATCGTGGTATGCCTCCATCACCATGGCTGCGTCTCGTCGTGGCACCACTACTTGCCAGATTAGTTCATGCGTCCGGGAGTTAACCATCCTGCGGCACAACTTCCCCTTGTAAAGGAACAGTCTACTCTTTTCTGCCCACAGTTGCTTGGCTTCCTCCGGAGCGTCTGGGTCAAGGCGAGCCTCTGGCCGAGTCAGCATCTCCTTCACCAGCCGGACGGCAGGGTCACTGTCTTGCGTTTCCGCCCAGTTGTAGTGAGGTAAGGGGTTAAGCGTAGCGCCTTGCTTACTCCTTACCCGATGGGAATACTGGATAGTCCCATGACGGTGAAACGCGGGGAGTTCGACTTCTTCCAGTCCCTCTGGATCTTCTCCTACGTCCGGTAGGTTTGGCATCCTGGACAGGGCGTCCGCGTTGGTATTGGAGCGTCCTGCCCGGTATTTGATGGTGAACTCGTAGTTGGACAGGCGGGCCATCCATCTCTGCTCTAGGGCACCGAGTCTTGCCGTGTCCAGGTGTGTCAACGGGTTGTTATCCGTGTACACGACGAACCGGGAAGAAGCGAGGTAGTGCTTAAAGCGTTCGGTGACTGCCCACACCACTGCCAGGAACTCTAGCTTAAATGAGCTGTAATTCTCAGGGTTTCTTTCGGTGGGTCGCAGTTTTCGGCTGGCGTAAGCGATTACTCGCTCTTTCCCCTGCTGGATCTGGGACAGCACGGCTCCTAGCCCGATGTTACTTGCGTGGGTGTAGAGGATAAAGGGCTGGCTGTAATCCGGGTATGCCAGGATTTCATCCCCCGTGAGGGCCATCGTCAGCTGGCGGAAGGACTCTTCTTCCAACTTCTCCCATCTGAAGGGCGGCTTCTGGTTCTTGGCCTTCCGGGACTGGCCTATCAGGAGGTCCTGCATAGGAGCTGCCTTTTTGGTGAAACCGGGGATGAACCTGCGGTAGTAGCCTACCAACCCGAGGAACTGCCGCACTTCCTTTACACTGGAGGGACTTGGCCATTCCTTAATTGCGGTGATCTTATCAGGGTCGGGAGCCACTCCGTCAGCGTTCACCACGTGTCCCAGGTACTGCACCTTTGGTTTCAGGAGGTGACACTTGGAGGGTTTCACCTTTAGGCCGTAGCTTGCCAGAGCTTCGAACACTTCCGCCAGGTGTTTCAGGTGGTCCTCATAAGTCTTAGAATATACGATGACATCGTCCAGGTACAACAGGACCGTCTCGAAGTTTCTGTGGCCCAGACAGCACTCCATTAATCGTTGGAAGGTTCCTGGTGCGTTGCAGAGTCCGAACGGCATACAGGTAAACTCGCTAAGTCCCATCGGGGTGGTGAATGCGGTCTTCTCCCGGTCCGCCTCTGCTACAGGAACCTGCCAGTACCCACTAGTGAGATCCAAGGTAGAGAAGAAGTTAGCAGATCTTAAAGCAGCCAAAGACTCCTCTATCCTTGGTAAGGGGTACGCATCCTTGTGTGTGATACGGTTGATTTTCCGGTAATCTACACACATCCTCATGGTGTTGTCTTTCTTTTTGACTAAGACTAGTGGAGCTGCCCAGGGGCTACAGCTATCCCTGATCACCCCAGCCTCCTTCATGTCTCTAAGCATCCCCTTGGCGTGTTGGTAGTGTGCAGGGGGTACGGGTCGATACCTCTCTTTTATGGGAGGATGGTCTCCCGTGGGGATGTGGTGTTCTACCCCCTTGACTCGCCCGAAGTCTAACGGGTGTTTACTAAACACTCTCTCGTACTCTTGAACCACCCGATAGACTCCCTGTTTCTGGTATGAGGGAGTGGAGTCAGTACCCAAATGTAGTTGCTGACACCAGTCCTCCATTGTTTTCTTAGAGCCGTTACCTTCCTCCGGGTGAGATGGAGGCAAGGGTTCCACAGATTGTATAGCATTTTGGTTAATGGTATATAATTTGGCTAGCGTGGCATACCGGGGCAGGTACACTTCCCTCTTCCCGATATTGATTATGCGAACGGGCACCCTCCCATGGCGTACATTAACCACCCCCCGTGCTGTCAAGATGGTGGGCCTACTGTCTGAGTAAACTGGTTCTACCATTGCCTGGTAATCTCTACCTCTCAGACCAATAGCTGCCCGGCACCAAATCATCATTTCACTTTTTGGGGGCATGGCAATAGGGAAAGGGTCACACATTCTCACGCTACCAATCTCACCGCCGGAGAGTTCCACCTGTTGCCGTCGCATCAGTGCCCGGATCTCTTTTTGGAGCACTCGCTGCTCGCCGGAGCTGGCGTTCTTGGCAACCTGCTGTAAAAGGAAAATCACCTCTGCAAGACAATTTTCAATTACATTAGTTCCTAGAGTTATCTTTGGGTGACTCTCGTGTTTGTCAATGTCTACAATGATCAGTCCCTGTGCTGCCAGTTCAACTCTACCAATTTTAATGGTCACCTCTTTAAATCCGATCTGTGGCACGGGCTGACCATTGCTGGCGATGATACTCAAGTCGTCGTCAGGGTAGCGGGTAATATCCGAGTCATTCCAGTACTGCTTGAAGAGCACGTACGGGATGGTGGTGACCTGTGACCCGGTGTCCAGTAGGGCACTCATAGGAATGCCATCCAGTACCACAGGCAAGACTGGACGTCCTCCCACATATTTGTCGCGCCAGTTCGATGGGCCTGATGATCTTTTTCCTAGGGGTTGGCCCTCTACCCTAGGTTGTGCCAGTTTAAAGGACAGTACCTTGCCATATGTCCGGGTTGATTACAGCGGCGGCAGATGGGTCGTCCGTCCTCGTTGTATCGGTCGCTGGGTCTTCCTCTGGCCGGTGGGGTCCTCCTTGGTCGACGCCACGGGATGTCCTCCGGTCCGGATGCCAGCTGGATCTTCCCTGGAGTAGAAACCTGTAAAGACTGCACAGTTCGGGTTAACGCAGCAACGCTTTTAGCTAGCTCTTGGACCTGATGGTGCAGGTCTGGAGCCGGGTCATTGCTCAAAGCCTGCGCATCAGCTCCCACAGGCCCTGCCGACAAGGGCGCCGCCTCCTGGTGGTAAGTAGTAGTGGGGCGTCTGTGGGTCACAACGCCACCTGGTGCCGGTTCTCAGAGCACCCGGATGGCTCTGTCCTTGAACTGTGCAAATCCCAGATGAGGGTCCTGTAAGGCCATTGCCCGCAACTGGGTTCGGTGGGCATTGCAATATAAACCCTCTATAAATTGTTCAGTCAACAGCCTGTCCTCGTCTCCCACGCCGTCAGGGTCGGTCTGCTTAATGGCTCTCAGGGCTTCTTGTAGGTTTAATGCATAGTCCCTTATACTCTCATGTGCCCGCTGTTTGCACCCGTAGAATCTGAGCTTGATCTCGGCTGAGGTGCGGGTATCAAAGGTGTCCCTCAGCCGGGCCAGTATCCCTGCGACAGTCCTCCCCCCAGGTGGCCAGGACTTTACCTCCCTTTGGGCTGCCCCGGTTAATTGGGCCACCAGGATGCTCACTTTTTGCTCTTCTGTAAGGGGGTACACGTGGAAGAGGCTATCCAGCTTTTCTCTAAAGTCATGCAGGGTATGCGATTCCCCTGAGTACTGGGGTAGCCAGGCTGCCCCCAGGATATAGGGCATGGTGAAAGGCATGACCGCAACAGCGGTGGCGCTGGCGGGGGTTGAAGCGGTGAAGCTCTCCTCCGTATCAGACATCCTTCTCCCCCCTAGTGGACCGTGGCCTACCTTGCGATGATCCTCTTCCGTAGGCCGCGGCTCCGCAGTGGATCGTCAGGGTTGAGGACCTTCCGTCGCGCTCCTGTGACGTCGGCGTCTGCTGGGCTCCTTCCAGGACCTTACGCAACGTCCGGACGTGAGGCGGGGCTTCAGTTCTCGCGTGCTTTAGGAGTCCACGCCCCTCTTCTTCCCGCGCGGCGTCCTCAAGATGGCGTCCAATGGCGGGAAAACTCCACGTATGGCGGGAAGAAGGCTGAAGATGGCGCCGGATGGCGGGAAAACTCCACCGATGGCGGGAAGGAAGCGGAAGATGGCGCCGGATGGCGGGAATCTTCACCACAGGTAAGTTTGAACAGTCTTTTTCAGGCACGCAGTACCCGGTGGTTGCGGGCACGAAATCCTGCCGACTACGCCAAAAGCTGACGCGCCCCTGGGCCTGTGTCGCGCTGCGTTGCGCACGCGGGAGCTTACCCGGAGCCGGATCTGTTGAGGGTTGTAGTCTCGTGGCGGTGACCCGGTCCGTGCCCAGGGAGTCAAACTGAGCGGCGATGTATCAGCGGTAGATGTTGGACGACTACGCCACCCGTTGAGTACAGCTAAGGAGCTGCTGCTGCAGGGCAGACCGCTGAGGCCGGTGGTAGGATTGTGCAGCGTGATAGTATAACCCCCAACGGGAGGGGTATGGCCTCAGGGCAGCCGACGTGGATGATGGGGGTAGCAGGAACCACTCGGAGACGGTACGGTGTAGTTCAGGGTCTTTACTGGTGACAAAGATAGACCCTCCCGGAGTACTGGCTAGCGATTGGGGCCTGGTCAGTCCTTGAGCAGATGGGATCTCCCCTGGCCAGGCGGAGTTGTAGGCCTCCCAAACTAACTGTACTCTTCTGGCTACCTTGCTAGAGGCGGGTATAAGTAGCCCACGTCCCTGAGTGTACCGTGTGGTGCTCACCCGTATGGCCGGTGACTCGGGGCCTTCTAGTAGCTTCCGCTCCACGACGGCGGTGCTGGTCCCATGCGTGTGACCGTGCCTTCGGGTTTCTTGGCCAGAGGACCTGGAATCCCCTGCCTGACGGATTCTGCTGCTGGGTAGGAGTTAGTCCCCACAGCCTCGGACTCCGGGTCCGGTAAGAAATCTTCTCAGTCAGGGCGAGCTCTGCAACTGCCAGCCCCTGACTCCTTGTAACACTGCTCCCACAGAGCTCCTGATGTTCTGTTCCTATATTTGCTTCTTTTCTCTGTCTCTACTTCTTCTCTACTCACTAACCCTGCCTCAGCCCTAGGTTTATATAGGGGAAGTTCTTCCCCTCCCAGGACTGGGCAGGAGGTGTGGCATGCATAGGATTCCTGACCAAGAGACCTCCCACCTGCTCTCAGACATAACATTGCTGTTACTGTGGAAACCAGACCCCTGGGGTGCCACACATGGCTATAAAGGGTCTGCAGCCCCTGGAAACAACAGATACTGCTATCCTGCGTTACCAGGGTGGGGCCACCCCAGTGCCCGCAGCACCCACCATTCCTTCACTGACGGCTGAAACCAGGATACAAACAGTGCCCCCTAGCGAGCTGGACAGCCTACGCTCTGAAGTGCGCCAGTTAAGTAAAACCCTGGCCACTGTCATGAGCACCCTGCAGCTAGAGACGGAGCCCGAGCCAGAAGGAAGGATCCTGCTAGCCGACAGCTCTGAGGATGTCCCCTGGATGAGGAGAAGAAGGAGGACAACGACACCCCGTAGGAGGACAACACCACCCCAGAAGAGTTCAACGCCGCCCCGTGGGAGGACCAACGACCAACGTCGCCCTCCAGAAGACTTCATCTGCTACCGCTGCCATAAAGCAGGCCACACCACATGGAGCAGTCCTTTAAACGAGGAAACCCTGGGGCCGAGGGCCGACCACCAGGAGTAGACCAACCAGGCCCATCAAACTGGTTCCGCCGGTTCGTGGGAGGAAGACCTTTCCTGTCCATTGTGCTGGATGGCATCGCGACACCTGCCCTGCTGGACACAGGATCTCAGGTAACCATCATGCCTGATGTCCTCTACAAAAGGTTCTGGTCCATAGACGAACTAAGCCCACCAGCTCCAAACCTTTCCGTGTATGCCTCTAATGGCCTCCCCCTTAACCTAGTCGGGGTTAAGGATGTGGCAGTAAAGGTGGGAAGAGTGGAACTGAAGGACCAGGGACTAGTTGTAGTAGAGACTAATCCTGATGATACAGACTTGTATATGGTACTTGGCACAAATATTGTTAGTAACTGTTTGGGAGAAGTGTTGCTCTTGCTCCAACAGATGGCTGACACCGCCAGACAAGGGCAGAGGAGGGTGCTCCAGAAAATCCGAGCCCTTATGTACCAGCAACAGGTAAAGCTAACAGGTGGTGAAATTGGTAATGTACGGGTGACAGACACCATTGTGATTCCCCCGATGAGTGAAATGCTGATTTGGTGTAGAGCAGCAATAGGTCTCAAAGGACGGAGCTACCAGGCGGTAGTAGAGCCCCTTAGCTCGGAGCATAGACCTACACTCTTGACTGCCAGAGGGGTAGTGGATGTTCACAATGGGAGGGTGCCCGTACGCCTCCTAAACTGTGGAGAGGAAGAGGTTAGATTACCACGCTACGCCACTGTTGCTAAACTGTACGCAGTAGATAACAACTCCATACACACGGCGGAGTCCTTAACCCCACCAGATGAAGTGGAGGATAACGACCCGGGAACCCAGGTGGAGGATTGGTGTCAACAGCTCCATGTTGGGACAGACACCACTCGCCCATCAGAAACAGGGTGTACACCAGGTGGTTCAGGAATACGAGCAGGTATTCAGTAAGTACCCACTTGACTTTGGGAGGATTAAGGGAGTACAACACCATATACCCACAGGTATATCCACCCGTCAAAGAACATTACAGGCCTATACCACCAGCACACTACCAGAAAGCAAAGGAGATGTTGCACGACATGAAGAAGGAAGGGGTAGTAAGGGATAGTTGTAGTCCCTGGGCAGCTAATCTAGTTCTACTCAGGAAAAAGGACGGAAGCATGAGGATGTTTGTAGATTACAGACAAGTAAATCGCATTACACATAAAGATGCATACCCTTTACCACGTATAGAGGAATCCCTGGCTGCCTTAAAGTCTGCAAATTACTTCTCCACCCTTGACCTTACTAGTGGATACTGGCAAGTAGCTGTTGCTGAGGAGGATCGGGAGAAGACGGCCTTCACCACCCCGATGGGACTCTGCGAGTTGAACAGTATGCCGTTTGGACTCTGCAACGCCCCCGGAACATTCCAGAGATTGATGGAGTGCTGCCTGGGACACTGCAACTTCAAGACTGTACTACTATACCTGGATGACGTGATAGTGTACTCCAAAACGTACGAGGACCACTTGAAGCACCTGGCAGAGGTATTTGAATCACTGTCGCGGTACGGAATGAAGTTGAAGCCCTCCAAGTGCCACCTGCTCAAGTGAAAGGTACTGTACCTGGGGCACATCGTCAGTCCAGAAGGAGTAGCACCGGACCCGGAGAAGGTCACTGCCATCCAGAAATGGCCGGAGCCGAAGAGCCTCAAGGAGGTACGCCAGTTCCTGGGACTAGTCGGGTATTACCGGAGGTTTGTGAAGGACTACACCAAGAAAGCGGCGCCTTTGCAAGATCTCCTGGTAGGACAGTCCGGGAGAGGCAGAAACCCCCTGTTCCAGTGGGGTAAGGAGCAAGCTGAATCCTTTAAGGTGATGAAGGAGATCCTGACCGGTGAAGAGATCCTAGTCTACCCTGACTACAGCCAACCGTTCCTGCTGTATACTGATGCCAGCAACGAGGGCTTAGGAGCTGTGTTAAGTCAGAAGCAGAATGGCCGAGAGAAGGTGATCACCTATGCAAGCAGGAAGCTCCGCCCGACCGAGAGGAACCCGGAGAACTATAGCAGCTTCAAGTTGGAGTTCCTGGCCTTGGTCTGGGCCATCACCGAGCAGTTCAAACACTACCTAGCCTCCAGTAAGTTCACTGCCTACACGGATAACAACCCCTTGACTCATCTAGAAACAGCCAAGTTAGGAGCCATGGAACAACGATGGATGGCTCAGCTGTCAAACTACCAATTCACTATTAAGTAACGGGCAGGCTGCAAGAATGCCAACGCCGATGCCCTGTCCAGGAGGCCTCAACAGTCAGACACTGAAGAAGAAGTGGATGACCTGGAGGAGATTGAGCTACCTGCCTTTCACCGTAATGGAATGGTCCACGAGCAACGAGCCTCCAGGAGGCATCGCGGTAGAACGTTAAACCCTTTGCCTCACCACAGCTGGAAGGAAACCCAGGACAGCAACCCGGTTGTCAGCCGTATTAAGGAACTGATAACCCAGGAAGGTTCCTCCCTGGAGAAGGACGCGTTTCTACAAGCCAAGCAGCTGTGGAATGAGAGAAGCCGGCTGTTCATCTATAGAGAGAAGCTGTGCCGAAGGTACGTCAACCCGAGGACCAATGAGATGGTATGGCAGATTGTAGTGCCCAGGACGAACATCCAGATGGTGTTGGAGGCCTACCACGATCAAGCGGGGCACTTTGGCTGGAAGAAGCTAGAAACCCTGCTAAAAGGTCGGTTTTATTGGGTTTATAATGCGCAGTTCCATAGAGAGATGTGGACCCTTTAGCCTAAGAAGAAAAGACTACAGCAGCCAGAAGGCACCCCTGCAACCCATCAAGACAACTCGACCCTTGGAGATCGTGGCCCTGGATCATGTCAAGCTGTCCAGCAGGTCAGGATATTCCTATGCCCTGACCATGGTGGATCACTACTCCCGGTTCCTGGTGGTCGCCCCTGTCAAGGATCTGACGGCAGAAACGTTTCAGGCGTACTTCTGCAGACCCCATGGATACCCTGAGCAGATGCTGACAGATCAAGGCTCAGCCTTCGAAGCCGAATTGTTCAAGGAGTTCTGCCATCTGTACGGGTGTAAAAAGATCCAGACTACACCGTACCACCCCCAAACCAACGGTCTCTGTGAAAAGATGAATAACATCGTCATCGACCTGAAGAAGACCTTACCACTAGAGGAGAGAAATCAGTGGCTAGACCTACTACCTGACCTGGTAGATCTGTACAACCACATACCTGTGAGTTCCACCAATTGTACTCCAACATATCTCATGCGAGCAAGACCCGGGAAGTTGCCCATGGACCTGGAGCTTGGTGTAGTAGAACCCGAAGCAGATATGTCCACTGAGGACTGGGACACGACCAGACAAGAGCAGTACAGAAGAGTGCAGGCCTGTGTCGAAGACAGTCTCACTCGGGTGAGGGACAAACAGGAAGCCCACTACAATAAAAGTGCGCCCGCAGAAACCTTCACACCAGGAGAAGTGGTGTTAAAGAGGAAAAGGAGAAACCACAAACTTGAGAGAACCCTAAACTGTGTTAAATTCAAGATTTGATAACAAAAAGACCTGTTTGATTAGCAAAGATGGAGGAATAACGACTGCAACGGTATCTAGAGACCATCTGAAGTTGTGTCCAGATCTGCTAAAGCCCCAAAGAGAAGTGCCTCTCACCATACCGGAGGAGCCTAAAGAAGCAGTACTCCATACTGACTTAGGAGATTTCCCGGCAGATTGGCCCCAACTAGGAGGAGCAGTAATAATATCTGTGATCCACTTCTTTCAACAGCCAGAAGACCCTCCACAGCAAGTAGAACCTGTAAGTGCTTCAGAAGAGCCTGCTCAAGAAGAATCCCCGGAAGAAGGATCCCCGGTTGGAGCGGAGCAAGAAAGCCCAGCCAATGGTACACTTGCCAGTCCCGTAGGGAGGTTAAGGCAACCCTGCAGTCCCCCAACACTTAGAACTGACAGAATGGGAGGTAGTACAAACACCAGTACCACATGTATCCCAGTGCTACGTACGTCGACACGTAGCACGCAAGGTCAGACCCCTGTCAGATACAGAGAATAGAGAAGAAAACTCTGACAGTGTAGATAGTTGCCCTTGGGGTATTGTCTTGTGTATTTTAATGTATGTGTATCTTAATATGTGCTTTGCCTTACTAATGGACAATTTAAGTGATATGGACATTTCCCTTGTTATCTCTAGTTACCCGTGAGGGTACATAAAGAACTTAGTGGCTGAGGACTGTGTGCAGCCCAAAAACTGCTTGCTGTAAATAATTGCACTCCCTGGAGTCCCCCTTTAGGTGACCTCAGAACAAAAACCTGTCTGGTGTGGCACCAATGGAGGTCCAACTCAGGATCGCCATGCCCTGCAGCCACCCCAGGGCCTACGTGGAGGGTTTGCCTTTGGACAGGTCCCTCAAACTACCCGTGAGATGGACACCCTGTCAGGGGACCTCACCGGAACAGACTTAAATTCTGAGGTTGCTTATTGTATGTATATATATTTATTATTTATAATGTTTTATTATGCAACGTTCAAGCAAAGTGCCTCCCATAAAGGGAAGAGTTATTGTTGTTACCTGTTGTAAAAATTACTTCAGTCCGGGAGTACTGAGCTTTGCTAGGGGGGAATGTGGCGCCCTGCTGTGCACTGGTGCCACAGATCCCAGAGGGGTGCATGGACGGATTTCTCCACAAGAGGCCCTCATAGCACCTCCACCTTCCACCTCAGACCACCAGAGGGAGCCCGTTAGGGATATAAATAGGATAGGTGGAGCTAGGCAGTTTAGTCTGGAGTCTGTAGACAGTCTGGAGAACAGTTACCTCAGGGGACAGAGCTAGTTCCAGTTCCTACAGAGGTTAGTCTGTTTGTTGAGAGGAGCTCCTGCAGAGGCTAGCCTGCAGTGAAGCCCAGTCCAGACTCAGAGAGCTCAAGTTATTGAGCCAAAGGCGTGCCGATGCCATAAGAGCAGTGAAGAGTAGCGAGGCCTACTGCCCGTGTGAAGCCTAGCTAGGGCCCCGAGCACGGCCGAAGGCGAGTGGAAGGAGAGCAACATAGGGGGCAGAGAAGATTTACCCGCTCACCCCACAACCATATACCGGACACCGGGTCCGCGTCTGAAGGGATTCCTTATACCCATCTGAAATAACCGGAACCCCTGGCGAACTACATGTCCCAGGAACACCAAAAGCTGACAACGTACCAGGGTCAGGAGTTACTGAAGCCCCGGAGACCAGGGAGTGTGAACTCCAATAGAAGGCCCTACCACAGGTTCAGCCAGTGCAAGACAGAGAACAAGTTAGGCCTAGCTCCAGGCAGGTTAGAAACTTATCAAGGAAAGGCAAGGAACAGGAGGCCCCACACCCGCTCACTGGGGAGAGTCCTGATATGCACCCTTCACCCTAAAGTGCCCTGGATCGTGCCTGAAACACCACCAGTAAAGGTACTGAAGTGAACTGTTGTGTGTGTGCCTATCCTTCCTCTGACCCGGCTGGGTCCCCTCTGTCCTGCATCTCTACACTTACGCTGCCCTGAGGCCCCGCTCCACCTGTGGGGAGTCGTACCAACTAAGCTGCCTAAGCACCGGCCTCAGAGGACTGTCACAGCGCTGGTGATCCTCACCAGAATCTACAGGTGGCGTCACAAACAATTTCCCTATTCCATATATACTTTCCCCCTTGTCTTTTTAAGAGTGACCCCAGGGTACGGGCCCAGGAGCCGACCACTGTGACATCCCCAGTCCCCAAAGGTCAGGCAACAGCAAGGCCCGGGCGCCGAGTCGTCCCCATCCCCTGGGCACGTCAATTTGTTCTATTGGTCCAACTGTAGTTCGGCGTAAACGGGGAGTGTTTTTTCTGTGCTGGAAAGGGCCATTATGTGAGTGCTTGTCCTTCCATATTACACCGTAAACAACTGCCGGAATACTAAGTAGCCCGGGTTGTGGGTAGGTTGGCAACTCGAATGTACATATTTCCTCTGTGGGTAGGTGTGAAGAATATTCTAGAATAATCACATGTGCACTGGTTGTCAGGTCTTATACAGATCTCCAGGCACAGTGTAACCCAACCCGCAGCTGTAAGAGAGGAGGGAGGGGGCTTCAGTACAAGTGTCTCTCTGCAGCTGTGAGCTGAGCTGACAGGAAGGGCCCCCTGCAGTGATCCCTAACATGTGCTCTTTTGTTAAGGTACTATATTTCAATACCGAGTTGTGGAAGAACTATAAGTCCCAGCTCTTCACAAAATGGATTTTCTAGCTCAGGGGGAGATAGTGAATGCCAGACTGCATCCCAGCCCACTCTAGCGTGTAGGGACGAGGAGATACACGCCCAAGCCTTTTGGAAATCCCTAGGACCCCTGTGTTTGGTCGCCATGCGCAGCAGGGGCCATGCTCGATCCGATGACTCCAGAACCAGCTCCTTAGGAGCATCCAGTAAAGAATTAGAGCCCATTTTGGTTTCAGGAGATTGCAACAAGCTTAGACCAGAGGTTGGAGAGTTAGGTCCAGCCGCGGGAGTGATTCAGGGAGTTTAAAACCTCCTGCAGGTCTCCTCCCACGGTCTTTTCCTGCGGGAGCTTGTGACATTAAGACTAGTGTTGATCGAGCACTAAAATGCTCGGGTGCTCGAAGCTCGGGCCGAGCTCGTCGTGATACTCGGGTGCTCGACCCGAGCAACGAGCCCAATGTTAGTCTATGGGAGACCCGAGCATTTTTGCAGCGGCACCCCCGGCAGTCTTTTAAAAGCCTAACAAGTGCCCAAAACGATAGTGACAGTGCTCAAATGACATGGGGACAGCATGGGTATCGCCCCAGGAAGCATTTCTGAACCCCAGGTCACTGCTGTCAACAACGTGGTCAGAGGTATTAAGCCACTTTTAAGGGCTCACAATAAAACGTTCAAAAACGAAACTGAAACTGCTTTCCTGTGAAATATGTTAAGGAAGTTCCTTTCCAGGGTAAAGACTTGTGTATAAGGTAAAATAAATGACCAAAAACAAAAATACTCCTCCACACCTTGGGCTATGTTCACAAGTAGCAATTTTTATGCGTTTTTGCACTTTTGTATTGCTTTCAACCGTGACAAATGCATTCACCGGGAAATGTCATTTTAACATTTTACAACCTTATCTGGCCATGTGCTGTGTGACACATGCATTAAGTGCTGAAAAGACATGGGAACAGCATGGGGAAGACCCCTGGATGCATCTATGACACCCAGGTCACTGTCTAAAAGTGTGCCCATCATAAGTGATCCTTGCCGCATCAGAAGATGCAGACTTGCAACTATCCCAGTGCAAGTTCTAGTCCCAGGGCAGTGTTCAATTGTACCTCCCCCATTCCTTGTAATACAAGCGCAAGTATGCAGCCTGCCACCCACCCACCCCCAGGCTGCAATACTATACTGCTTGCTTGCACTTGAAATTGGGCCTTTTAGGCATGTGGAGGCGGAATCTGGCCACCACGTCATGGCTGCGTTGGCGGCCTGGAATCCATACTCAGTCCCCAGCCGCCCAGCGGCCGGGTGTCCATGCTCGTTCCCCAGCCACCCGGCGACCGGGTGTCCACACACGGTTCCCAGCCGCCTGGGGGCAGCCGGGTGTCCATAAACGGTCCCCAGCCGCCCCTATTTCTCCTTGGAACATCCCCCACACACTTTTCTTAGCCCGGCCTGCTTTAGGGCAGCATTGGACGAGCCCACCAGAGAACCAGACTCCTCCGGTGGGCCCTGGCTTCTGCATCAGGGGAGTTGAGAGTGCCACGGTGAGCATCATGATGATGATGACAGAAGTTAGCATCTGCTTTGTTTTCTTTTAATGCAAGTGTAAGTGTGCAGCCTGCCACCCACCTACCCCCAGACTGCAATGCCATACTGCTAGCTTGCACTTGAAATGGGGCCTTTTAGTTTGGAGGAGGCCGAAGCTGGCCACTACCTCATGGCTGCTTCGGCAGCGAGGTATCAATACTCAGTCCCCAGCCGCCCCTATTTGTCCTGGTGTGCCCTATACATAAGATTAAGCGTGTATACCAAAACATTACCTGTGCCCTCCCCAGTGCATTTAGTGGGAAGGAGAGCCTATTCCGCTGTAGTGTGTGCATGCCAAACCCCTGTTCATGGTACATGCGAAGATGCCTCCCACCTTACACCTGTCATTGCAGACTTGCAACTATCCCCGTTCAAGTCCTTGTCCCAGGGCAGTGTTCAATTGTACCTCTCCAATTCCTTTCAATGCAAGCGCAAGTATGCAGCCTGCCACCCATCCACCCCCAGGCTGCAATATCATACTGCTTGCTTGCTTGCACTTTAAATTGGGCCTTTTAGGCATGTGGAGGCGGAATCTGGCCACCAAGCCATGGCTGCATCGGCGGCCTGGTATCCATACTCAGTCCCCAGCCGCCCGGTGGCCGGATGTCCCCACTTGCTCCCCAGCCTCCAGGGGGCGGCCGGATGTCCATACTCGGTCCTCAGCCACCCCTATTTGTCCTGGTAACCTTTCCCACACTTTTCTTAGCCTGGCCTGCTTTAGGGCAGCATTGGCCGAGCCCACCAGACAACAAGACTCCTCCGGTGGGCCCTGGCTTCTCCATCAGGGGAGTTGAGAGTGCCAAGGTGAGGAGCATGATGATGATGATAGAAGTTAGCATCTGCTTTGTTTTGTTGTAATGCAAGCGCATGTATGTAGTAGCGGCTAGGCCTGAGGTGGTCAGCGTTTTGGCGCATATCCTACCTCCTCCGAGGATTGCTGGATGTTTTCCTGCTACTATCCCAGTTCTATGACTCCCGTTAAAACAAAGCTTCAGGTGATAAAGGATGGATGAGGTAGTGGCAAAGGAGAAAGAGCAGGAGGAACAGGGACCATTCACATCAATATCAGGCCACTCAACCACATATGTCTTGTAGGATATGTTTCTGTAACAAAAGGAGCGGTTCGGCTACACAGTTATAAGGCATACAGTGAGTGCAATGATTGCCTACCAAAAATTTCGAGGCACTCCAATGCCCCTTGGAAATGACATGGAGGTCAGAGGGCCTTAACTAAACCATTTTTTCCATTTATAGCAACTGGGTCTCCTGTGCACTGTTGGCCTAAGCAGTGAATGGAAGGCTTTCCAAAAATTATGAGGAACTGCAATGCCCCTTACAAGAGCCATGCAGTACAGCATATTAGAAAACATAAGTCCCATTATTGGGGAGTGGGTCTCCCATAGGATTTGCTTATGCCTTCCAAGCAAAAGCTTCCGAAAATTAGGACGGAGCAACTTGCAATGCCCCTTACAAGAACCATGCAGTACAGCATATTACAAACATAAGTCCCATTATTGGGGAGTGGGTCTCCCAATGGATATGCTTATGCCTTCCAAGCAAAAGCTTCCAAAAATTAGGACGGAGCAACTTGCAATGCCCCTTACAAGAGCCATGCAGTACAGCATATTACAAACATAAGTCCCATTATTGGGGAGTGGGTCTCCCATAGTATTTGCTTATGCCTTCCAAGCAAAAGCTTCCAAAAATTAGGACGGAGCAACTTGCAATGCCCCTTACAAGAATCATGCAGTACAGCATATTACAAACATAAGTCCCATTATTGGGGAGTGGGTGTCCCATAGTATTTGCTTATGCCTTCCAAGCAAAAGCTTCCAAAAATTAGGACGGCGCAACTTGCAATGCCCCTTACAAGAGCCATGCAGTACAGCATATTACAAACATAAGTCCCATTATTGGGGAGTGGGTCTCCCATAGTATTTGCTTATGCCTTCCAAGCAAAAGCTTCCAAAAATTAGGACGGAGCAACTTGCAATGCCCCTTACAAGAATCATGCAGTACAGCATATTACAAACATAAGTCCCATTATTGGGGAGTGGGTCTCCCATAGGATTTGCTTATGCCTTCCAAGCAAAAGCTTCCAAAAATTAGGACGGAGCAACTTGCAATGCCCCTTACAAGAGCCATGCAGTACAGCATATTACAAACATAAGTCCCATTATTGGGGAGTGGGTCTCCCATAGGATTTGCTTATGCCTTCCAAGCAAAAGCTTCCAAAAATTAGGATGGAGCAACTTGCAATGCCCCTTACAAGAGCCAAGCAGTACAGCATATTACAAACATAAGTCCCATTATTGGGGAGTGGGTCTCCCATAGTATTTGCTTATGCCTTCCAAGCAAAAGCTTCCAAAAATTAGGATGGAGCAACTTGCAATGCCCCTTACAAGAACCATGCAGTACAGCATATTACAAACATAAGTCACATTATTGGGGAGTGGGTCTCCCATAGGATTTGCTTATGCCTTCCAAGCAAAAGCTTCCAAAAATTAGGACGGAGCAACTTGCAATGCCCCTTGCAAGAGCCATGTAGTACAGCATGTTACAAACATAAGTCCCATTATTGGGGAGTGGGTCTCCCATAGTATTTGCTTATGCTTTCCAAGCAAAAGCTTAAAAAAATTAGGACGGAGCAACTTGCAATGCCCCTTACAAGAACCATGCAGTACAGCATATTACAAACATAAGTCACATTATTGGGGAGTGGGTCTCCCATAGTATTTGCTTATGCTTTCCAAGCAAAAGCTTAAAAAAATTAGGACGGAGCAACTTGCAATGCCCCTTACAAGAGCCATGCAGTACAGCATATTACAAACATAAGTCACATTATTGGGGAGTGGGTCTCCCATAGGATTTGCTTATGCCTTCCAAGCAAAAGCTCCCAAAAATTAGGATGGAGCAACTTGCAATGCCCCTTACAAGAGCCATGCAGTACAGCATATTACAAACATAAGTCCCATTATTGGGGAGTGGGTCTCCCATAGTATTTGCTTATGCCTTCCAAGCAAAAGCTGACAAAAATAAGGACGGAGGAACTTGTAATGCTGGCACCCTGGTGGTATAGTGGTGGTGGAGGCTGAGGATAAGGAGAAGAGCATAAAACAGCCGAAATGAGGAAGCGTATACCCATGTGTGGGTGTGAAGCGGTGCATGTGAATACATCTCCCGAAATAACACAGTGGATTTGACTTTATGTTACTCTGCTGTCATTTGGTGGTGATGAGAAGTCTGGCCCAATCCAGCCCTTGTTTATTTTGATAAGGGTCAGCTTGTCAGCATTGTCAGTTGACGGGCGAGTGCGCTTATCAGTTATAATTCCCCCAGCAGCACTAAAAACACGCTCCGATAACAAGCTAGCGTCAGGGCAGGCAAGGACCTCCAAGGCGTACAGAGTGAGTTCATTCCAAGTGTCCAGCTTGGATACCCAATAATTAAAAGGCACAGAGGAATCACGGAGGACGCTGGTACGGTCGGCAAGGTACTCCCTCACCATCTTTTGAAACTTTCCACTCCTTGTGAGAGTACCCCGCGCCTCAGGGCCTGTAAGCTGGGCGGATGTCAGAAATCTGTCCCAGAATGTTGACAGTGTTCCCCTGCCTCTGCTGGATTGGAGTTGTATCTCTCTCGCCTGTACGCCTCGGTTGGGCAACGAACTGTGACCTCTGCCGCTAGCGTGTTCAGATGGGAATTTTTTTAAGAGTTCTGCAGCAAGGGCCTTCTGGTACTGCCCCATTTTTGTAGACCTCTCCACCTCAGGAATAACAGAGTGAAAGTTCTCCTTGAAGCGGGGGTCTAAAAGTGTCACCAACCAGTAATGACTGTCACCCAACATTTTGACAACGTGAGGGTCACGGTTAAGGCAGCGTAACATAAAGTCAGCCATGCGTGCCAGACTGGTAACGGGCAAGATTTCCGTGTCCTCACCAAGATGACGACTCACCATGCTCTCCTCCTCCCCCCTGTCCTCAGGCCACCCACGCTGAACCGACGGTATGACACTTGTACAGGTACTACCGTCTACAGCGCATGATAGCAGCTCCTGTTCTTCCTCCTCCTCCTCCTCCTCTCCCTCATTATCCCCCAATGCACGTTGGGATGAGATGAGGCTGGGCTGTGTGTAATCGCCCACTACGGCTTCTTGATCCATCTCATCATACTCTGGCTGCAATGCCTCCTCTTTAATTCTCTGCAGAGAGCGTTGCAAATGACAGACAAGTGGGATGCTGACACTAATGATGGCGTCATCACCACTCACCATCTTGGTGGCCTCCTCAAAGTTTGTCAGGATGGTACATATGTCAGACATCCAGGTCCACTCCTGAGGTCTTATGTGTGGAGTCTGACCTGAATATCAACGGCCTTGTTGCATTTGGTACTCCACAACTGCTCTCTTCTGCTCACAAATCCTTTGCAACATGTGGAGAGTAGAGTTCCAACGTGTGGGGACATTACACACTAGCCGGTGTGCCGGAAGCTGGAAACGCTGCAGCAACACAGCAAGGGCGGCGGAAACTGTAGCCGACTTGCGAAAATGAGCTGACAGGCGGCGTACTTTCACGAGCAGATCTGGCAACTCGGGGTACGATTTCAGAAACAGCTGAACCACGAGGTTAAGCACATGAGCCAGGCATGGTACGTGTGTGATCTCACCTCGCCTCAGAGCCACCACCAGGTTACGGCCATTGTCACACACGACCATCTCGGGATGTAGGTTCAGCGGTCTCAGCCACAGATCTGCCTGCTCTTTTACAGCTGTCCACAACTCACAAGCAGTGTGAGGTTTATCACCTAAGCTTATGAGTTTCAGCACAGCCTGTTGCCGCTTGGCTGAGGCAGTACTGCAGTGCTTTCAGCTTGTAACTGATGTGGTGATATCTGAGTTGGAGGCTGAACATGAGGAGGAGGAGGAGGAGGATGATGCACAGGAGCTATACACTGTGGGGGCAACTATGACTGACATAGGGCCCGCAATCCTCGGTGTGGGGAGGACGTGTTCTGTCCCAAGGTCCGACTGGGTCCCGGCTTCCACTATGTTTACCCAGTGTGCCGTTAGAGAGATGTACCGTCCCTGGCCACAAGCACTTGTCCACGTGTCCGTTGTCAGGTGGACTCTCCCAGTAACTGCGTTGTTGAGGGCACGGCAGATGCTTTGGGACACGTGCTTGTGTAGTGCGGGGATGGCACACCGGGCAAAATAGTGTCGGCTGGGGACCGAGTACCGAGGGACGGCCACCGCCATAAGATTGCGGAAGGATTCCGTCTCCACCAGCCTAAAAGGCAGCATTTCCAATGCAAGCAGTCGTGAAATATGCGAATTTAGGACTGTGGCCTGTGGGGCGTTAGCTGCGAATTTCCGCTTTCGTTCAAAGGTCTGGGATATGGACAATTGAACGCTGCGGTGGAACGTGGACTTGGACGTTGATGCTGTTTCTTGAGAAACTGCCATAACAAGTGAAGACTGAGAGGAGGGGGCATCTTTACATGCAGTATGGACAGGGGATTGCCTTGCACACACAACAGGGGGTTCTATTGCACGCACAACAGTGGAAGAAGCAGTGGTGACACCCGCTGACACTGGTCGTGGACCCTGAGTTTCGGCCCACAAAGTCGGGTGCTTTGCTGCCATGTGCCTGATCATGCTGGTGGTGGTCAGGCTGGTAGTTTTGTCACCCCTGCTGATGCTGGCATGGCAGGTGGAACATATGGCCTTTTTGGGGTTATCAGCAGAGTCTTTAAAAAAATTCCAGACTCTGGAAGCCCTACCGCTTGTACTGGCAACGTCCCTCGTGTTGGTGTTACGGGGAGCGGTTGCCCGCCTTCTGTCTGCGGCCACCACACTGCTTCTTCCTGCCTGTTGGGGTGCTCTGCCTCCCTCCCACTCTGTGCTGCTGGCCTCACTCTGCATGTCCTCCTGCCACGTTGGGTCAGTTACTAGATCATCCACCACCTCCTCCTCTTCCACTTGCGCACCACGATGCTTCTCCTCACTTCCTGGCAATTGTGTCTTGTCATCATCCACCTCTTGTGACAAATTGCCAGCGTCGACTTCCTATGGCCGTGGCTGTTCAAATATTTGGGCATCGCTACATGGGATCTCCTCTTCCACCACTTCAAGCGGAGCAGGCGAGGGGCACAAATATGGAAATGGACCAGTGAACAGCTCTTCAGAGTGTCCAAGTGTGGGATCAATTGCTGTCTGACGACACTCGGCATGGTGGGAGGAAGGAGCATCAGGGTGAGGAGGAGTATGCGGTCGAGACTCACGGCTACTAAGAGTTGACCGTGTGGAAGACAGACCGGAGGTGGTGGTGTCCAGCTAACTGGAAGTATTATCTGCTATCCAATTAATAACCTGTTCACACTGATCAGTTCTCAATACTGGTGTTGTTCTGTGCTTCCCTAGTAATTCAGTCAAGAAGTAGGAGCGAGAAGATGTGGCTGTTGGTTGTGGCACATTTCCACCTAGGCCACAGCCCCATCCTCTGCACGAACCATCACCAGAACGTCCACTTCCACGTCCGTTGCCACGCGCCTTGTCTATTCTAAAGGAAGTAAAATAATTTACACTTGCACTATCAATGGAAAAAGGGTAATCAAAAGTAGATTAGAACCGTGGAAGAGGAAAACCACAGTTCTATTTCTCTGGCCTACACCCGACTCTTTTAAACAATTTGAATAATCAGGGAGAAACTATTACTGTTTTTCTTTACGGAAAAAATACCAAAAACAGAATAATAGAGATTTTTTACCGTGGGATGGCAAAACCACAGTTATTGTTTACTGGGGTATACCAGAGTTTTTTAAATAGATATAATTGCGGCTGAAAAGTGAGCGACACACTCAAACTGTGTTTTTTTAGATACCAAAGGCCCAAAACTGGATAGTACAGAGATTTGACCCGTGGAACTGCAAAACCACACTGGGATTTGTCGGGCCTACACCAGACTATTTTCAACAGATATATTTTTGTGTCGCAACAGTCAGGAGACACTACTGTTTTTCTCTACGGAAAATATACCAAAACCTGAATAATAGAGATTTTTTACCGTGGGATGGCAAAACCACAGTTATTGTTTACTGGGGTATACCAGACTTTTTTAAATAGATATAATTGCGGCTGAACAGTGAGCGACACACTCAAACTGTGTTTTTTTAGATACCAAAGGCCCAAAACTGGATAGTACAGAGATTTGACCCGTGGAACTGCAAAACCACACTGGGATTTGTCGGGCCTACACCAGACTATTTTCAACAGATATATTTTTGTGTCACAACAGTCAGGAGACACTACTGTTTTTCTTTACGGAAAATATACCAAAACCTGAATAATAGAGATTTTTTACCGTGGGATGGCAAAACCACAGTTATTGTTTACTGGGGTATACCTGAGTTTTTTAAATAGATATAATTGCGGCTGAAAAGTGAGCGACACACTCAAACTGTGTTTTTTTAGATACCAAAGGCCCAAAACTGGATAGTACAGAGATTTGACCCGTGGAACTGCAAAACCACACTGGGATTTGTCGGGCCTACACCAGACTATTTTCAACAGATATATTTTTGTGTCGCAACAGTCAGGAGACACTACTGTTTTTCTCTACGGAAAATATACCAAAACCTGAATAATAGAGATTTTTTACCGTGAGATGGCAAAACCACAGTTATTGTTTACTGGGGTATACCAGACTTTTTTAAATAGATATAATTGCGGCTGAAAAGTGAGCGACACACTCAAACTGTGTTTTTTTAGATACCAAAGGCCCAAAACTGGATAGTACAGAGATTTGACCCGTGGAACTGCAAAACCACACTGGGATTTGTCGGGCCTACACCAGACTATTTTCAACAGATATATTTTTGTGTCACAACAGTCAGGAGACACTACTGTTTTTCTTTACGGAAAATATACCAAAACCTGAATAATAGAGATTTTTTACCGTGGGATGGCAAAACCACAGTTATTGTTTACTGGGGTATACCAGACTTTTTTAAATAGATATAATTGCGGCTGAACAGTGAGCGACACACTCAAACTGTGTTTTTTTAGATACCAAAGGCCCAAAACTGGATAGTACAGAGATTTGACCCGTGGAACTGCGAAACCACATTGGGATTTGTCGGGCCTACACCAGACTATTTTCAACAGATATATTTTTGTGTCACAACAGTCAAGAGACACTACTGTTTTTCTTTACGGAAAATATACCAAAACCTGAATAATAGAGATTTTTTACCGTGGGATGTCAAAACCACAGTTATTGTTTACTGGGTTATACGAGACTTTTTTAAATAGATATAATTGCGGCTAAAAAGTGAGCGACACACTCAAACTGTGTTTTTTTAGATACCAGAGGCCCAAAACTGGATAGTCCAGAGATTTGACCCGTGGAACTGCAAAACCACACTGGGATTTGTTGGGCCTACACCAGACTATTTTCAACAGATTTATTTTTGTGTCACAACAGTCAGGAGACACTACTGTTTTTCTTTACGGAAAATATACCAAAACCTGAATAATAGAGATTTTTTACCGTGGGATGGCAAAACCACATTTATTGTTTACTGGGGTATACCAGACTTTTTTAAATAGATATAATTGCGGCTGAACAGTGAGCGACACACTCAAACTGTGTTTTTTTAGATACCAAAGGCCCAAAACTGGATAGTACAGAGATTTGACCCGTGGAACTGCAAAACCACACTGGGATTTGTCGGGCCTACACCAGACTATTTTCAACAGATATATTTTTGTGTCACAACAGTCAGGAGACACTCCTGTTTTTCTTTACGAAAAATATACGAAAACCTGAATAATAGAGATTTTTACCGTGGGATGGCAAAACCACAGTTATTGTTTACTGGGGTATACCAGACTTTTTTAAATAGATATAATTGCGGCTGAACAGTGAGCGACACACTCAAACTGTGTTTTTTTAGATACCAAAGGCCCAAAATTGGATAGTACAGAGATTTGACCCGTGGAACTGCAAAACCACACTGGGATTTGTCGGGCCTACACCAGACTATTTTCAACAGATATATTTTTGTGTCACAACAGTCAGGAGACACTACTGTTTTTCTTTTCGGAAAATATACCAAAACCTGAATAATAGAGATTTTTTACCGTGGGATGGCAAAACCACAGTTATTGTTTACTGGGGTATACCAGACTTTTTTAAATAGATATAATTGCGGCTGAACAGTGAGCGACACACTCAAACTGTGTTTTTTTAGATACCAAAGGCCCAAAACTGGATAGTACAGAGATTTGACCCGTGGAACTGCAAAACCACACTGGGATTTGTCGGGCCTACACCAGACTATTTTCAACAGATATATTTTTGTGTCACAACAGTCAGGAGACACTACTGTTTTTCTTTACGGAAAATATACCAAAACCTGAATAATAGAGATTTTTTACCGTGGGATGGCAAAACCACAGTTATTGTTTACTGGGGTATACCAGACTTTTTTAAATAGATATAATTGCGGCTGAACAGTGAGCGACACACTCAAACTGTGTTTTTTTAGATACCAAAGGCCCAAAACTGGATAGTACAGAGATTTGACCCGTGGAACTGCAAAACCACACTGGGATTTGTCGGGCCTACACCAGACTATTTTCAACAGATATATTTTTGTGTCACAACAGTCAGGAGACACTACTGTTTTTCTTTACGGAAAATATACCAAAACCTGAATAATAGAGATTTTTTACCGTGGGATGGCAAAACCACAGTTATTGTTTACTGGGGTATACCAGACTTTTTTAAATAGATATAATTGCGGCTGAAAAGTGAGCGACACACTCAAACTGTGTTTTTTTAGATACCAAAGGCCCAAAACTGGATAGTACAGAGATTTGACCCGTGGAACTGCGAAACCACATTGGGATTTGTCGGGCCTACACCAGACTATTTTCAACAGATATATTTTTGTGTCACAACAGTCAAGAGACACTACTGTTTTTCTTTACGGAAAATATACCAAAACCTGAATAATAGAGATTTTTTACCGTGGGATGGCAAAACCACAGTTATTGTTTACTGGGTTATACGAGACTTTTTTAAATAGATATAATTGCGGCTAAAAAGTGAGCGACACACTCAAACTGTGTTTTTTTAGATACCAGAGGCCCAAAACTGGATAGTACAGAGATTTGACCCGTGGAACTGCAAAACCACACTGGGATTTGTTGGGCCTACACCAGACTATTTTCAACAGATATATTTTTGTGTCACAACAGTCAGGAGACACTACTGTTTTTCTTTACGGAAAATATACCAAAACCTGAATAATAGAGATTTTTTACCGTGGGATGGCAAAACCACATTTATTGTTTACTGGGGTATACCAGACTTTTTTAAATAGATATAATTGCGGCTGAACAGTGAGCGACACACTCAAACTGTGTTTTTTTAGATACCAAAGGCCCAAAACTGGATAGTACAGAGATTTGACCCGTGGAACTGCAAAACCACACTGGGATTTGTCGGGCCTACACCAGACTATTTTCAACAGATATATTTTTGTGTCACAACAGTCAGGAGACACTCCTGTTTTTCTTTACGAAAAATATACGAAAACCTGAATAATAGAGATTTTTACCGTGGGATGGCAAAACCACAGTTATTGTTTACTGGGGTATACCAGACTTTTTTAAATAGATATAATTGCGGCTGAACAGTGAGCGACACACTCAAACTGTGTTTTTTTAGATACCAAAGGCCCAAAATTGGATAGTACAGAGATTTGACCCGTGGAACTGCAAAACCACACTGGGATTTGTCGGGCCTACACCAGACTATTTTCAACAGATATATTTTTGTGTCACAACAGTCAGGAGACACTACTGTTTTTCTTTTCGGAAAATATACCAAAACCTGAATAATAGAGATTTTTTACCGTGGGATGGCAAAACCACAGTTATTGTTTACTGGGGTATACCAGACTTTTTTAAATAGATATAATTGCGGCTGAACAGTGAGCGACACACTCAAACTGTGTTTTTTTAGATACCAAAGGCCCAAAACTGGATAGTACAGAGATTTGACCCGTGGAACTGCAAAACCACACTGGGATTTGTCGGGCCTACACCAGACTATTTTCAACAGATATATTTTTGTGTCACAACAGTCAGGAGACACTACTGTTTTTCTTTACGAAAAATAGACGAAAACCTGAATAATAGAGATTTTTACCGTGGGATGGCAAAACCACAGTTATTGTTTACTGGGGTATACCAGACTTTTTTAAATAGATATAATTGCGGCTGAACAGTGAGCGACACACTCAAACTGTGTTTTTTTAGATACCAAAGGCCCAAAATTGGATAGTACAGAGATTTGATCCGTGGAACTGCAAAACCACACTGGGATTTGTCGGGCCTACACCAGACTATTTTCAACAGATATATTTTTGTGTCACAACAGTCAGGAGACACTATTGTTTTTTTTTTCGGAAAATATACCAAAACCTGAATAATAGAGATTTTTTACCGTGGGATGGCAAAACCACAGTTATTGTTTACTGGGGTATACCAGACTTTTTTAAATAGATATAATTGCGGCTGAACAGTGAGCGACACACTCAAACTGTGTTTTTTTAGATACCAAAGGCCCAAAACTGGATAGTACAGATATTTGACCCGTGGAACTGCAAAACCACACTGGGATTTGTCGGGCCTACACCAGACTATTTTCAACAGATATATTTTTGTGTCACAACAGTCAGGAGACACTACTGTTTTTCTTTACGGAAAATATACCAAAACCTGAATAATAGAGATTTTTTACCGTGGGATGGCAAAACCACAGTTATTGTTTACTGGGGTATACCAGACTTTTTTAAATAGATATAATTGCGTCTGAACAGTGAGCGACACACTCAAGCTGTGCTTTTTTAGATACCAAAGGCCCAAAACTGCATAGTACAGAGATTTGACCCGTGGAACTGCAAAACCACTCTGGGATTTGTCGGGCCTACACCAGACTATTTTCAACAGATATATTTTTGTGTCACAACAGTCAGGAGACACTACTGTTTTTCTTTACGGAAAATATACCAAAACCTGAATAATAGAGATTTTTTAAAGTGGGGTGGCAAAACCACAGTTTATGTTTACTGGGGTATACCAGACTTTTTAAAATAGATATAATTGCGGCTGAACAGTGAGCGACACACTCAAACTGTGTTTTTTTAGATACCAAAGGCCCAAAACTGGATAGTACAGAGATTTGACCCGTGGAACTGCAAAACCACACTGGGATTTGTCGGGCCTACACCAGACTATTTTCAACAGATATATTTTTGTGTCACAACAGTCAGGAGACACTACTGTTTTTCTTTACGGAAAATATACCAAAACCTGAATAATAGAGATTTTTTACCATGGGATGGCAAAACCACAGTTATTGTTTACTGGGGTATACCAGACTTTTTTAAATAGATATAATTGCGGCTGAACAGTGAGCGACACACTCAAACTGTGTTTTTTTAGATACCAAAGGCCCAAAATTGGATAGTACAGAGATTTGACCCGTGGAACTGCAATATCACACTGGGATTTGTCGGGCCTACACCAGACTATTTTCAACAGATATATTTTTGTGTCACAACAGTCAGGAGACACTACTGTTTTTCTTTTCGGAAAATATACCAAAACCAGAATAATAGAGATTTTTTACCGTGGGATGGCAAAACCACAGTTATTGTTTACTGGGGTATACCAGACTTTTTTAAATAGATATAATTGCGGCTGAACAGTGAGCGACACACTCAAACTGTGTTTTTTTAGATACCAAAGGCCCAAAACTGGATAGTACAGAGATTTGACCCGTGGAACTGCAAAACCACACTGGGATTTGTCGGGCCTACACCAGACTATTTTCAACAGATATATTTTTGTGTCACAACAGTCAGGAGACACTACTGTTTTTCTTTTCGGAAAATATACCAAAACCTGAATAATAGAGATTTTTTACCGTGGGATGGCAAAACCACAGTTATTGTTTACTGGGGTATACCAGACTTTTTTAAATAGATATAATTGCGGCTGAACAGTGAGCGACACACTCAAACTGTGTTTTTTTAGATACCAAAGGCCCAAAACTGGATAGTACAGAGATTTGACCCGTGGAACTGCAAAACCACACTGGGATTTGTCGGGCCTACACCAGACTATTTTCAACAGATATATTTTGTGTCACAACAGTCAGGAGACACTACTGTTTTTCTTTACGGAAAATATACCAAAACCTGAATAATAGAGATTTTTTACCGTGGGATGGCAAAACCACAGTTATTGTTTACTGGGGTATACCAGACTTTTTTAAATAGATATAATTGCGGCTGAACAGTGAGCGACACACTCAAACTGTGTTTTTTTAGATACCAAAGGCCCAAAACTGGATAGTACAGAGATTTGACGCGTGGAACTGCAAAACCACACTGGGATTTGTCGGGCCTACACCAGACTATTTTCAACAGATATATTTTTGTGTCACAACAGTCAGGAGACACTACTGTTTTTCTTTACGGAAAATATACCAAAACCTGAATAATAGAGATTTT
Organism: Phyllobates terribilis; assembly: GCF_046119375.1. NCBI lineage: Eukaryota > Metazoa > Chordata > Amphibia > Anura > Dendrobatidae > Phyllobates > Phyllobates terribilis. The sequence continues at coordinate 408,472,515 of NW_027362769.1, read as the reverse complement.
TTACCGTGGGATGGCAAAACCACAGTTATTGTTTACTGGGGTATACCAGACTTTTTTAAATAGATATAATTGCGGCTGAACAGTGAGCGACACACTCAAACTGTGTTTTTTTAGATACCAAAGGCCCAAAACTGGATAGTACAGAGATTTGACCCGTGGAACTGCGAAACCACATTGGGATTTGTCGGGCCTACACCAGACTATTTTCAACAGATATATTTTTGTGTCACAACAGTCAAAAGACACTACTGTTTTTCTTTACGGAAAATATACCAAAACCTGAATAATAGAGATTTTTTACCGTGGGATGGCAAAACCACAGTTATTGTTTACTGGGTTATACGAGACTTTTTTAAATAGATATAATTGCGGCTAAAAAGTGAGCGACACACTCAAACTGTGTTTTTTTAGATACCAGAGGCCCAAAACTGGATAGTACAGAGATTTGACCCGTGGAACTGCAAAACCACACTGGGATTTGTTGGGCCTACACCAGACTATTTTCAACAGATATATTTTTGTGTCACAACAGTCAGGAGACACTACTGTTTTTCTTTACGGAAAATATACCAAAACCTGAATAATAGAGATTTTTTACCGTGGGATGGCAAAACCACATTTATTGTTTACTGGGGTATACCAGACTTTTTTAAATAGATATAATTGCGGCTGAACAGTGAGCGACACACTCAAACTGTGTTTTTTTAGATACCAAAGGCCCAAAACTGGATAGTACAGAGATTTGACCCGTGGAACTGCAAAACCACACTGGGATTTGTCGGGCCTACACCAGACTATTTTCAACAGATATATTTTTGTGTCACAACAGTCAGGAGACACTCCTGTTTTTCTTTACGAAAAACATACGAAAACCTGAATAATAGAGATTTTTACCGTGGGATGGCAAAACCACAGTTATTGTTTACTGGGGTATACCAGACTTTTTTAAATAGATATAATTGCGGCTGAACAGTGAGCGACACACTCAAACTGTGTTTTTTTAGATACCAAAGGCCCAAAATTGGATAGTACAGAGATTTGACCCGTGGAACTGCAAAACCACACTGGGATTTGTCGGGCCTACACCAGACTATTTTCAACAGATATATTTTTGTGTCACAACAGTCAGGAGACACTACTGTTTTTCTTTTCGGAAAATATACCAAAACCTGAATAATAGAGATTTTTTACCGTGGGATGGCAAAACCACAGTTATTGTTTACTGGGGTATACCAGACTTTTTTAAATAGATATAATTGCGGCTGAACAGTGAGCGACACACTCAAACTGTGTTTTTTTAGATACCAAAGGCCCAAAACTGGATAGTACAGAGATTTGACCCGTGGAACTGCAAAACCACACTGGGATTTGTCGGGCCTACACCAGACTATTTTCAACAGATATATTTTTGTGTCACAACAGTTAGGAGACACTACTGTTTTTCTTTACGAAAAATATACGAAAACCTGAATAATAGAGATTTTTACCGTGGGATGGCAAAACCACAGTTATTGTTTACTGGGGTATACCAGACTTTTTTAAATAGATATAATTGCGGCTGAACAGTGAGCGACACACTCAAACTGTGTTTTTTTAGATACCAAAGGCCCAAAATTGGATAGTACAGAGATTTGACCCGTGGAACTGCAAAACCACACTGGGATTTGTCGGGCCTACACCAGACTATTTTCAACAGATATATTTTTGTGTCACAACAGTCAGGAGACACTACTGTTTTTCTTTTCGGAAAATATACCAAAACCTGAATAATAGAGATTTTTTACCGTGGGATGGCAAAACCACAGTTATTGTTTACTGGGGTATACCAGACTTTTTTAAATAGATATAATTGCGGCTGAACAGTGAGCGACACACTCAAACTGTGTTTTTTTAGATACCAAAGGCCCAAAACTGGATAGTACAGAGATTTGACCCGTGGAACTGCAAAACCACACTGGGATTTGTCGGGCCTACACCAGACTATTTTCAACAGATATATTTTTGTGTCACAACAGTCAGGAGACACTCCTGTTTTTCTTTACGAAAAATATACGAAAACCTGAATAATAGAGATTTTTACCGTGGGATGGCAAAACCACAGTTATTGTTTACTGGGGTATACCAGACTTTTTTAAATAGATATAATTGCGGCTGAACAGTGAGCGACACACTCAAACTGTGTTTTTTTAGATACCAAAGGCCCAAAATTGGATAGTACAGAGATTTGACCCGTGGAACTGCAAAACCACACTGGGATTTGTCGGGCCTACACCAGACTATTTTCAACAGATATATTTTTGTGTCACAACAGTCAGGAGACACTACTGTTTTTCTTTTCGGAAAATATACCAAAACCTGAATAATAGAGATTTTTTACCGTGGGATGGCAAAACCACAGTTATTGTTTACTGGGGTATACCAGACTTTTTTAAATAGATATAATTGCGGCTGAACAGTGAGCGACACACTCAAACTGTGTTTTTTTAGATACCAAAGGCCCAAAACTGGATAGTACAGAGATTTGACCCGTGGAACTGCAAAACCACACTGGGATTTGTCGGGCCTACACCAGACTATTTTCAACAGATATATTTTTGTGTCACAACAGTCAGGAGACACTACTGTTTTTCTTTACGAAAAATAGACGAAAACCTGAATAATAGAGATTTTTACCGTGGGATGGCAAAACCACAGTTATTGTTTACTGGGGTATACCAGACTTTTTTAAATAGATATAATTGCGGCTGAACAGTGAGCGACACACTCAAACTGTGTTTTTTTAGATACCAAAGGCCCAAAATTGGATAGTACAGAGATTTGATCCGTGGAACTGCAAAACCACACTGGGATTTGTCGGGCCTACACCAGACTATTTTCAACAGATATATTTTTGTGTCACAACAGTCAGGAGACACTATTGTTTTTCTTTTCGGAAAATATACCAAAACCTGAATAATAGAGATTTTTTACCGTGGGATGGCAAAACCACAGTTATTGTTTACTGGGGTATACCAGACTTTTTTAAATAGATATAATTGCGGCTGAACAGTGAGCGACACACTCAAACTGTGTTTTTTTAGATACCAAAGGCCCAAAACTGGATAGTACAGATATTTGACCCGTGGAACTGCAAAACCACACTGGGATTTGTCGGGCCTACACCAGACTATTTTCAACAGATATATTTTTGTGTCACAACAGTCAGGAGACACTACTGTTTTTCTTTACGGAAAATATACCAAAACCTGAATAATAGAGATTTTTTACCGTGGGATGGCAAAACCACAGTTATTGTTTACTGGGGTATACCAGACTTTTTTAAATAGATATAATTGCGTCTGAACAGTGAGCGACACACTCAAGCTGTGCTTTTTTAGATACCAAAGGCCCAAAACTGCATAGTACAGAGATTTGACCCGTGGAACTGCAAAACCACTCTGGGATTTGTCGGGCCTACACCAGACTATTTTCAACAGATATATTTTTGTGTCACAACAGTCAGGAGACACTACTGTTTTTCTTTACGGAAAATATACCAAAACCTGAATAATAGAGATTTTTTAAAGTGGGGTGGCAAAACCACAGTTTATGTTTACTGGGGTATACCAGACTTTTTAAAATAGATATAATTGCGGCTGAACAGTGAGCGACACACTCAAACTGTGTTTTTTTAGATACCAAAGGCCCAAAACTGGATAGTACAGAGATTTGACCCGTGGAACTGCAAAACCACACTGGGATTTGTCGGGCCTACACCAGACTATTTTCAACAGATATATTTTTGTGTCACAACAGTCAGGAGACACTACTGTTTTTCTTTACGGAAAATATACCAAAACCTGAATAATAGAGATTTTTTACCATGGGATGGCAAAACCACAGTTATTGTTTACTGGGGTATACCAGACTTTTTTAAATAGATATAATTGCGGCTGAACAGTGAGCGACACACTCAAACTGTGTTTTTTTAGATACCAAAGGCCCAAAATTGGATAGTACAGAGATTTGACCCGTGGAACTGCAATATCACACTGGGATTTGTCGGGCCTACACCAGACTATTTTCAACAGATATATTTTTGTGTCACAACAGTCAGGAGACACTACTGTTTTTCTTTTCGGAAAATATACCAAAACCAGAATAATAGAGATTTTTTACCGTGGGATGGCAAAACCACAGTTATTGTTTACTGGGGTATACCAGACTTTTTTAAATAGATATAATTGCGGCTGAACAGTGAGCGACACACTCAAACTGTGTTTTTTTAGATACCAAAGGCCCAAAACTGGATAGTACAGAGATTTGACCCGTGGAACTGCAAAACCACACTGGGATTTGTCGGGCCTACACCAGACTATTTTCAACAGATATATTTTTGTGTCACAACAGTCAGGAGACACTACTGTTTTTCTTTTCGGAAAATATACCAAAACCTGAATAATAGAGATTTTTTACCGTGGGATGGCAAAACCACAGTTATTGTTTACTGGGGTATACCAGACTTTTTTAAATAGATATAATTGCGGCTGAACAGTGAGCGACACACTCAAACTGTGTTTTTTTAGATACCAAAGGCCCAAAACTGGATAGTACAGAGATTTGACCCGTGGAACTGCAAAACCACACTGGGATTTGTCGGGCCTACACCAGACTATTTTCAACAGATATATTTTGTGTCACAACAGTCAGGAGACACTACTGTTTTTCTTTACGGAAAATATACCAAAACCTGAATAATAGAGATTTTTTACCGTGGGATGGCAAAACCACAGTTATTGTTTACTGGGGTATACCAGACTTTTTTAAATAGATATAATTGCGGCTGAACAGTGAGCGACACACTCAAACTGTGTTTTTTTAGATACCAAAGGCCCAAAACTGGATAGTACAGAGATTTGACGCGTGGAACTGCAAAACCACACTGGGATTTGTCGGGCCTACACCAGACTATTTTCAACAGATATATTTTTGTGTCACAACAGTCAGGAGACACTACTGTTTTTCTTTACGGAAAATATACCAAAACCTGAATAATAGAGATTTTTTACCGTGGGATGGCAAAACCACAGTTATTGTTTACTGGGGTATACCAGACTTTTTTAAATAGATATAATTGCGGCTGAACAGTGAGCGACACACTCAAACTGTGTTTTTTTAGATACCAAAGGCCCAAAACTGGATAGTACAGAGATTTGACCCGTGGAACTGCGAAACCACATTGGGATTTGTCGGGCCTACACCAGACTATTTTCAACAGATATATTTTTGTGTCACAACAGTCAAAAGACACTACTGTTTTTCTTTACGGAAAATATACCAAAACCTGAATAATAGAGATTTTTTACCGTGGGATGGCAAAACCACAGTTATTGTTTACTGGGTTATACGAGACTTTTTTAAATAGATATAATTGCGGCTAAAAAGTGAGCGACACACTCAAACTGTGTTTTTTTAGATACCAGAGGCCCAAAACTGGATAGTACAGAGATTTGACCCGTGGAACTGCAAAACCACACTGGGATTTGTTGGGCCTACACCAGACTATTTTCAACAGATATATTTTTGTGTCACAACAGTCAGGAGACACTACTGTTTTTCTTTACGGAAAATATACCAAAACCTGAATAATAGAGATTTTTTACCGTGGGATGGCAAAACCACATTTATTGTTTACTGGGGTATACCAGACTTTTTTAAATAGATATAATTGCGGCTGAACAGTGAGCGACACACTCAAACTGTGTTTTTTTAGATACCAAAGGCCCAAAACTGGATAGTACAGAGATTTGACCCGTGGAACTGCAAAACCACACTGGGATTTGTCGGGCCTACACCAGACTATTTTCAACAGATATATTTTTGTGTCACAACAGTCAGGAGACACTCCTGTTTTTCTTTACGAAAAACATACGAAAACCTGAATAATAGAGATTTTTACCGTGGGATGGCAAAACCACAGTTATTGTTTACTGGGGTATACCAGACTTTTTTAAATAGATATAATTGCGGCTGAACAGTGAGCGACACACTCAAACTGTGTTTTTTTAGATACCAAAGGCCCAAAATTGGATAGTACAGAGATTTGACCCGTGGAACTGCAAAACCACACTGGGATTTGTCGGGCCTACACCAGACTATTTTCAACAGATATATTTTTGTGTCACAACAGTCAGGAGACACTACTGTTTTTCTTTTCGGAAAATATACCAAAACCTGAATAATAGAGATTTTTTACCGTGGGATGGCAAAACCACAGTTATTGTTTACTGGGGTATACCAGACTTTTTTAAATAGATATAATTGCGGCTGAACAGTGAGCGACACACTCAAACTGTGTTTTTTTAGATACCAAAGGCCCAAAACTGGATAGTACAGAGATTTGACCCGTGGAACTGCAAAACCACACTGGGATTTGTCGGGCCTACACCAGACTATTTTCAACAGATATATTTTTGTGTCACAACAGTTAGGAGACACTACTGTTTTTCTTTACGAAAAATATACGAAAACCTGAATAATAGAGATTTTTACCGTGGGATGGCAAAACCACAGTTATTGTTTACTGGGGTATACCAGACTTTTTTAAATAGATATAATTGCGGCTGAACAGTGAGCGACACACTCAAACTGTGTTTTTTTAGATACCAAAGGCCCAAAATTGCATAGTACAGAGATTTGACCCGTGGAACTGCAAAACCACACTGGGATTTGTCGGGCCTACACCAGACTATTTTCAACAGATATATTTTTGTGTCACAACAGTCAGGAGACACTACTGTTTTTCTTTTCGGAAAATATACCAAAACCTGAATAATAGAGATTTTTTACCGTGGGATGGCAAAACCACAGTTATTGTTTACTGGGGTATACCAGACTTTTTTAAATAGATATAATTGCGGCTGAACAGTGAGCGACACACTCAAACTGTGTTTTTTTAGATACCAAAGGCCCAAAACTGGATAGTACAGAGATTTGACCCGTGGAACTGCAAAACCACACTGGGATTTGTCGGGCCTACACCAGACTATTTTCAACAGATATATTTTTGTGTCACAACAGTCAGGAGACACTCCTGTTTTTCTTTACGAAAAATATACGAAAACCTGAATAATAGAGATTTTTACCGTGGGATGGCAAAACCACAGTTATTGTTTACTGGGGTATACCAGACTTTTTTAAATAGATATAATTGCGGCTGAACAGTGAGCGACACACTCAAACTGTGTTTTTTTAGATACCAAAGGCCCAAAATTGGATAGTACAGAGATTTGACCCGTGGAACTGCAAAACCACACTGGGATTTGTCGGGCCTACACCAGACTATTTTCAACAGATATATTTTTGTGTCACAACAGTCAGGAGACACTACTGTTTTTCTTTTCGGAAAATATACCAAAACCTGAATAATAGAGATTTTTTACCGTGGGATGGCAAAACCACAGTTATTGTTTACTGGGGTATACCAGACTTTTTTAAATAGATATAATTGCGGCTGAACAGTGAGCGACACACTCAAACTGTGTTTTTTTAGATACCAAAGGCCCAAAACTGGATAGTACAGAGATTTGACCCGTGGAACTGCAAAACCACACTGGGATTTGTCGGGCCTACACCAGACTATTTTCAACAGATATATTTTTGTGTCACAACAGTCAGGAGACACTACTGTTTTTCTTTACGAAAAATAGACGAAAACCTGAATAATAGAGATTTTTACCGTGGGATGGCAAAACCACAGTTATTGTTTACTGGGGTATACCAGACTTTTTTAAATAGATATAATTGCGGCTGAACAGTGAGCGACACACTCAAACTGTGTTTTTTTAGATACCAAAGGCCCAAAATTGGATAGTACAGAGATTTGATCCGTGGAACTGCAAAACCACACTGGGATTTGTCGGGCCTACACCAGACTATTTTCAACAGATATATTTTTGTGTCACAACAGTCAGGAGACACTATTGTTTTTCTTTTCGGAAAATATACCAAAACCTGAATAATAGAGATTTTTTACCGTGGGATGGCAAAACCACAGTTATTGTTTACTGGGGTATACCAGACTTTTTTAAATAGATATAATTGCGGCTGAACAGTGAGCGACACACTCAAACTGTGTTTTTTTAGATACCAAAGGCCCAAAACTGGATAGTACAGATATTTGACCCGTGGAACTGCAAAACCACACTGGGATTTGTCGGGCCTACACCAGACTATTTTCAACAGATATATTTTTGTGTCACAACAGTCAGGAGACACTACTGTTTTTCTTTACGGAAAATATACCAAAACCTGAATAATAGAGATTTTTTACCGTGGGATGGCAAAACCACAGTTATTGTTTACTGGGGTATACCAGACTTTTTTAAATAGATATAATTGCGTCTGAACAGTGAGCGACACACTCAAGCTGTGCTTTTTTAGATACCAAAGGCCCAAAACTGCATAGTACAGAGATTTGACCCGTGGAACTGCAAAACCACTCTGGGATTTGTCGGGCCTACACCAGACTATTTTCAACAGATATATTTTTGTGTCACAACAGTCAGGAGACACTACTGTTTTTCTTTACGGAAAATATACCAAAACCTGAATAATAGAGATTTTTTAAAGTGGGGTGGCAAAACCACAGTTTATGTTTACTGGGGTATACCAGACTTTTTAAAATAGATATAATTGCGGCTGAACAGTGAGCGACACACTCAAACTGTGTTTTTTTAGATACCAAAGGCCCAAAACTGGATAGTACAGAGATTTGACCCGTGGAACTGCAAAACCACACTGGGATTTGTCGGGCCTACACCAGACTATTTTCAACAGATATATTTTTGTGTCACAACAGTCAGGAGACACTACTGTTTTTCTTTACGGAAAATATACCAAAACCTGAATAATAGAGATTTTTTACCATGGGATGGCAAAACCACAGTTATTGTTTACTGGGGTATACCAGACTTTTTTAAATAGATATAATTGCGGCTGAACAGTGAGCGACACACTCAAACTGTGTTTTTTTAGATACCAAAGGCCCAAAATTGGATAGTACAGAGATTTGACCCGTGGAACTGCAATATCACACTGGGATTTGTCGGGCCTACACCAGACTATTTTCAACAGATATATTTTTGTGTCACAACAGTCAGGAGACACTACTGTTTTTCTTTTCGGAAAATATACCAAAACCAGAATAATAGAGATTTTTTACCGTGGGATGGCAAAACCACAGTTATTGTTTACTGGGGTATACCAGACTTTTTTAAATAGATATAATTGCGGCTGAACAGTGAGCGACACACTCAAACTGTGTTTTTTTAGATACCAAAGGCCCAAAACTGGATAGTACAGAGATTTGACCCGTGGAACTGCAAAACCACACTGGGATTTGTCGGGCCTACACCAGACTATTTTCAACAGATATATTTTTGTGTCACAACAGTCAGGAGACACTACTGTTTTTCTTTTCGGAAAATATACCAAAACCTGAATAATAGAGATTTTTTACCGTGGGATGGCAAAACCACAGTTATTGTTTACTGGGGTATACCAGACTTTTTTAAATAGATATAATTGCGGCTGAACAGTGAGCGACACACTCAAACTGTGTTTTTTTAGATACCAAAGGCCCAAAACTGGATAGTACAGAGATTTGACCCGTGGAACTGCAAAACCACACTGGGATTTGTCGGGCCTACACCAGACTATTTTCAACAGATATATTTTGTGTCACAACAGTCAGGAGACACTACTGTTTTTCTTTACGGAAAATATACCAAAACCTGAATAATAGAGATTTTTTACCGTGGGATGGCAAAACCACAGTTATTGTTTACTGGGGTATACCAGACTTTTTTAAATAGATATAATTGCGGCTGAACAGTGAGCGACACACTCAAACTGTGTTTTTTTAGATACCAAAGGCCCAAAACTGGATAGTACAGAGATTTGACGCGTGGAACTGCAAAACCACACTGGGATTTGTCGGGCCTACACCAGACTATTTTCAACAGATATATTTTTGTGTCACAACAGTCAGGAGACACTACTGTTTTTCTTTACGGAAAATATACCAAAACCTGAATAATAGAGATTTTTTACCGTGGGATGGCAAAACCACAGTTATTGTTTACTGGGGTATACCAGACTTTTTTAAATAGATATAATTGCGGCTGAACAGTGAGCGACACACTCAAACTGTGTTTTTTTAGATACCAAAGGCCCAAAACTGGATAGTACAGAGATTTGACCCGTGGAACTGCGAAACCACATTGGGATTTGTCGGGCCTACACCAGACTATTTTCAACAGATATATTTTTGTGTCACAACAGTCAAAAGACACTACTGTTTTTCTTTACGGAAAATATACCAAAACCTGAATAATAGAGATTTTTTACCGTGGGATGGCAAAACCACAGTTATTGTTTACTGGGTTATACGAGACTTTTTTAAATAGATATAATTGCGGCTAAAAAGTGAGCGACACACTCAAACTGTGTTTTTTTAGATACCAGAGGCCCAAAACTGGATAGTACAGAGATTTGACCCGTGGAACTGCAAAACCACACTGGGATTTGTTGGGCCTACACCAGACTATTTTCAACAGATATATTTTTGTGTCACAACAGTCAGGAGACACTACTGTTTTTCTTTACGGAAAATATACCAAAACCTGAATAATAGAGATTTTTTACCGTGGGATGGCAAAACCACATTTATTGTTTACTGGGGTATACCAGACTTTTTTAAATAGATATAATTGCGGCTGAACAGTGAGCGACACACTCAAACTGTGTTTTTTTAGATACCAAAGGCCCAAAACTGGATAGTACAGAGATTTGACCCGTGGAACTGCAAAACCACACTGGGATTTGTCGGGCCTACACCAGACTATTTTCAACAGATATATTTTTGTGTCACAACAGTCAGGAGACACTCCTGTTTTTCTTTACGAAAAACATACGAAAACCTGAATAATAGAGATTTTTACCGTGGGATGGCAAAACCACAGTTATTGTTTACTGGGGTATACCAGACTTTTTTAAATAGATATAATTGCGGCTGAACAGTGAGCGACACACTCAAACTGTGTTTTTTTAGATACCAAAGGCCCAAAATTGGATAGTACAGAGATTTGACCCGTGGAACTGCAAAACCACACTGGGATTTGTCGGGCCTACACCAGACTATTTTCAACAGATATATTTTTGTGTCACAACAGTCAGGAGACACTACTGTTTTTCTTTTCGGAAAATATACCAAAACCTGAATAATAGAGATTTTTTACCGTGGGATGGCAAAACCACAGTTATTGTTTACTGGGGTATACCAGACTTTTTTAAATAGATATAATTGCGGCTGAACAGTGAGCGACACACTCAAACTGTGTTTTTTTAGATACCAAAGGCCCAAAACTGGATAGTACAGAGATTTGACCCGTGGAACTGCAAAACCACACTGGGATTTGTCGGGCCTACACCAGACTATTTTCAACAGATATATTTTTGTGTCACAACAGTTAGGAGACACTACTGTTTTTCTTTACGAAAAATATACGAAAACCTGAATAATAGAGATTTTTACCGTGGGATGGCAAAACCACAGTTATTGTTTACTGGGGTATACCAGACTTTTTTAAATAGATATAATTGCGGCTGAACAGTGAGCGACACACTCAAACTGTGTTTTTTTAGATACCAAAGGCCCAAAATTGGATAGTACAGAGATTTGACCCGTGGAACTGCAAAACCACACTGGGATTTGTCGGGCCTACACCAGACTATTTTCAACAGATATATTTTTGTGTCACAACAGTCAGGAGACACTACTGTTTTTCTTTTCGGAAAATATACCAAAACCTGAATAATAGAGATTTTTTACCGTGGGATGGCAAAACCACAGTTATTGTTTACTGGGGTATACCAGACTTTTTTAAATAGATATAATTGCGGCTGAACAGTGAGCGACACACTCAAACTGTGTTTTTTTAGATACCAAAGGCCCAAAACTGGATAGTACAGAGATTTGACCCGTGGAACTGCAAAACCACACTGGGATTTGTCGGGCCTACACCAGACTATTTTCAACAGATATATTTTTGTGTCACAACAGTCAGGAGACACTACTGTTTTTCTTTACGGAAAATATACCAAAACCTGAATAATAGAGATTTTTTACCGTGGGATGGCAAAACCACAGTTATTGTTTACTGGGGTATACCAGACTTTTTTAAATAGATGTAATTGCGTCTGAACAGTGAGCGACACACTCAAGCTGTGCTTTTTTAGATACCAAAGGCCCAAAACTGCATAGTACAGAGATTTGACCCGTGGAACTGCAAAACCACACTGGGATTTGTCGGGCCTACACCAGACTATTTTCAACAGATATATTTTTGTGTCACAACAGTCAGGAGACACTACTGTTTTTCTTTACGGAAAATATACCAAAACCTGAATAATAGAGATTTTTTAAAGTGGGGTGGCAAAACCACAGTTTATGTTTACTGGGGTATACCAGACTTTTTAAAATAGATATAATTGCGGCTGAACAGTGAGCGACACACTCAAACTGTGTTTTTTTAGATACCAAAGGCCCAAAACTGGATAGTACAGAGATTTGACCCGTGGAACTGCAAAACCACACTGGGATTTGTCGGGCCTACACCAGACTATTTTCAACAGATATATTTTTGTGTCACAACAGTCAGGAGACACTACTGTTTTTCTTTACGGAAAATATACCAAAACCTGAATAATAGAGATTTTTTACCATGGGATGGCAAAACCACAGTTATTGTTTACTGGGGTATACCAGACTTTTTTAAATAGATATAATTGCGGCTGAACAGTGAGCGACACACTCAAACTGTGTTTTTTTAGATACCAAAGGCCCAAAATTGGATAGTACAGAGATTTGACCCGTGGAACTGCAAAACCACACTGGGATTTGTCGGGCCTACACCAGACTATTTTCAACAGATATATTTTTGTGTCACAACAGTCAGGAGACACTACTCTTTTTCTTTTCGGAAAATATACCAAAACCTGAATAATAGAGATTTTTTACCGTGGGATGGCAAAACCACAGTTATTGTTTACTGGGGTATACCAGACTTTTTTAAATAGATATAATTGCGGCTGAACAGTGAGCGACACACTCAAACTGTGTTTTTTAAGATACCAAAGGCCCAAAACTGGATAGTACAGAGATTTGACCCGTGGAACTGCAAAACCACACTGGGATTTGTCGGGCCTACACCAGACTATTTTCAACAGATATATTTTTGTGTCACAACAGTCAGGAGACACTACTGTTTTTCTTTACGGAAAATATACCAAAACCTGAATAATAGAGATTTTTTACCGTGGGATGGCAAAACCACAGTTATTGTTTACTGGGGTATACCAGACTTTTTTAAATAGATGTAATTGCGTCTGAACAGTGAGCGACACACTCAAGCTGTGCTTTTTTAGATACCAAAGGCCCAAAACTGCATAGTACAGAGATTTGACCCGTGGAACTGCAAAACCACACTGGGATTTGTCGGGCCTACACCAGACTATTTTCAACAGATATATTTTTGTGTCACAACAGTCAGGAGACACTACTGTTTTTCTTTACGGAAAATATACCAAAACCTGAATAATAGAGATTTTTTAAAGTGGGATGGCAAAACCACAGTTTATGTTTACTGGGGTATACCAGACTTTTTAAAATAGATATAATTGCGGCTGAACAGTGAGCGACACACTCAAACTGTGTTTTTTTAGATACCAAAGGCCCAAAACTGGATAGTACAGAGATTTGACCCGTGGAACTGCAAAACCACACTGGGATTTGTCGGGCCTACACCAGACTATTTTCAACAGATATATTTTTGTGTCACAACAGTCAGGAGACACTACTGTTTTTCTTTACGGAAAATATACCAAAACCTGAATAATAGAGATTTTTTACCATGGGATGGCAAAACCACAGTTATTGTTTACTGGGGTATACCAGACTTTTTTAAATAGATATAATTGCGGCTGAACAGTGAGCGACACACTCAAACTGTGTTTTTTTAGATACCAAAGGCCCAAAACTGGATAGTACAGAGATTTGACCCATGGAACTGCAAAACCACACTGGGATTTGTCGGGCCTACACCAGACTATTTTCAACAGATATATTTTTGTGTCACAACAGTCAGGAGACACTACTGTTTTTCTTTGCGGAAAATATACCAAAACCTGAATAATAAAGATTTTTTACCGTGGGATGGCAAAACCACAGTTATTGTTTACTGGGGTATACCAGACTTTATTAAATAGATATAATTGCGGCTGAACAGTGAGCGACACACTCAAACTGTGTTTTTTTAGATACCAAAGGCCCAAAACTGGATAGTACAGAGATTTGACCCGTGGAACTGCAAAACCACACTGGGATTTGTCGGGCCTACACCAGACTATTTTCAACAGATATATTTTTGTGTCACAACAGTCAAGAGACACTACTGTTTTTCTTTACGGAAAATATACCAAAACCTGAATAATAGAGATTTTTTACCGTGGGATGGCAAAACCACAGTTATTGTTTACTGGGGTATACCAGACTTTTTTAAATAGATATAATTGCGGCTGAACAGTGAGCGACACACTCAAACTGTGTTTTTTTAGATACCAAAGGCCCAAAATTGGATAGTACAGAGATTTGACCCGTGGAACTGCAAAACCACACTGGGATTTGTCGGGCCTACACCAGACTATTTTCAACAGATATATTTTTGTGTCACAACAGTCAGGAGACACTACTGTTTTTCTTTTCGGAAATTATACCAAAACCTGAATAATAGAGATTTTTTACCGTGGAATGGCAAAACCACAGTTATTGTTTACTGGGGTATACCAGACTTTTTTAAATAGATATAATTGCGGCTGAACAGTGAGCGACACACTCAAACTGTGTTTTTTTAGATACCAAAGGCCCAAAACTGGATAGTACAGAGATTTGACCCGTGGAACTGCAAAACCACACTGGGATTTGTCGGGCCTACACCAGACTATTTTCAACAGATATATTTTTGTGTCACAACAGTCAGGAGACACTACTGTTTTTCTTTACGGAAAATATACCAAAACCTGAATAATAGAGATTTTTTACCATGGGATGGCAAAACCACAGTTATTGTTTACTGGGGTATACCAGACTTTTTTAAATAGATATAATTGCGGCTGAACAGTGAGCGACACACTCAAACTGTGTTTTTTTAGATACCAAAGGCCCAAAACTGGATAGTACAGAGATTTGACCCATGGAACTGCAAAACCACACTGGGATTTGTCGGGCCTACACCAGACTATTTTCAACAGATATATTTTTGTGTCACAACAGTCAGGAGACACTACTGTTTTTCTTTACGGAAAATATACCAAAACCTGAATAATAAAGATTTTTTACCGTGGGATGGCAAAACCACAGTTATTGTTTACTGGGGTATACCAGACTTTTTTAAATAGATGTAATTGCGGCTGAACAGTGAGCGACACACTCAAGCTGTGCTTTTTTAGATACCAAAGGCCCAAAACTGCATAGTACAGAGATTTGACCCGTGGAACTGCAAAACCACACTGGGATTTGTCGGGCCTACACCAGACTATTTTCAACAGATATATTTTTGTGTCACAACAGTCAGGAGACACTACTGTTTTTCTTTACGGAAAATATACCAAAACCTGAATAATAGAGATTTTTTAAAGTGGGATGGCAAAACCACAGTTTATGTTTACTGGGGTATACCAGACTTTTTAAAATAGATATAATTGCGGCTGAACAGTGAGCGACACACTCAAACTGTGTTTTTTTAGATACCAAAGGCCCAAAACTGGATAGTACAGAGATTTGACCCGTGGAACTGCAAAACCACACTGGGATTTGTCGGGCCTACACCAGACTATTTTCAACAGATATATTTTTGTGTCACAACAGTCAGGAGACACTACTGTTTTTCTTTACGGAAAATATACCAAAACCTGAATAATAGAGATTTTTTACCATGGGATGGCAAAACCACAGTTATTGTTTACTGGGGTATACCAGACTTTTTTAAATAGATATAATTGCGGCTGAACAGTGAGCGACACACTCAAACTTTGTTTTTTTAGATACCAAAGGCCCAAAACTGGATAGTACAGAGATTTGACCCATGGAACTGCAAAACCACACTGGGATTTGTCGGGCCTACACCAGACTATTTTCAACAGATATATTTTTGTGTCACAACAGTCAGGAGACACTACTGTTTTTCTTTACGGAAAATATACCAAAACCTGAATAATAAAGATTTTTTACCGTGGGATGGCAAAACCACAGTTATTGTTTACTGGGGTATACCAGACTTTTTTAAATAGATGTAATTGCGGCTGAACAGTGAGCGACACACTCAAGCTGTGCTTTTTTAGATACCAAAGGCCCAAAACTGCATAGTACAGAGATTTGACCCGTGGAACTGCAAAACCACACTGGGATTTGTCGGGCCTACACCAGACTATTTTCAACAGATATATTTTTGTGTCACAACAGTCAGGAGACACTACTGTTTTTCTTTACGGAAAATATACCAAAACCTGAATAATAGAGATTTTTTAAAGTGGGATGGCAAAACCACAGTTTATGTTTACTGGGGTATACCAGACTTTTTAAAATAGATATAATTGCGGCTGAACAGTGAGCGACACACTCAAACTGTGTTTTTTTAGATACCAAAGGCCCAAAACTGGATAGTACAGAGATTTGACCCGTGGATCTGCAAAACCACCCTGGGATTTGTCGGACCTACACCAGACTATTTTCAACAAATATATTTTTGTGTCACAACAGTCAGGATACACTACTGTTTTTCTTTACGTAAAAAATACCAAAACCTGAATAATAGAGATTTTTACCGTGGGATGGCAAAACCACAGTTATTGTTTACTGGGGTATACCAGACTTTTTTAAATAGATATAATTGCGGCTGAACAGTGAGCGACACACTCAAACTGTTTATTTTTTAAATACAAATGGCCCAAAAGTGGATAGTACAGAGGTTTGAACCGTGGAAGTGCAAAGCAACACTTCTGTTTCTCTAGCCTACACCTGACTATTTTCAACAGATATTTTTGTGTCTGTAAAATCAGAGACACGCTTTTTTTGGGGGGGGGGGGACAAAAGGTTAATAAGACGGATATTTGTACAGTGTGAAGGAGGAAAAAAAAAAGAGGATTTAGATGAAAAAAAAAAGAATTTTTCCTGGCCCCCAAGACCTGGAGCTAAGTCCAGCAATTTCAGCAACAGAAGCACACAGGACTGTAATGCAGCGTTTGCTGGTATAACCACTGCGTCTCCTATACAGCCTGTCTGCCTGCCTGATATCTGGGATGGATATTAGTCCTGAGAAGGACTGTTTGTTTGATCTGGCAGCCTTTACAGACCCTACACTAACTATTTCGCAGTTTATATCTCTCCCTAAATCAGCAACGCTGTCCCTACACTGTCTGATCTGGAGCGACTGTGTCCAAGATGGCGGCGCCCGGTTTTAAATACTCAAGGTGACGCTGTGCTGCCAGCCAATCACTGTAATGCCCATAAAGAACATAGCTGCGGCATTACAGTGACTGGCTGGCAATCCCTGCATGTTCATTGGCTCTGTAAAGAGCGCCAAACATGCAGGGCGGAGACCCGAGCTCCCGCCCGAGTAACCCGGAAATGCTCGGTGCTCGACGAACATCCCGAGTAGCATGATGCTCGGGCGAGTAACGAGCAGTGTCGAGCATGTTCGCTCAACACTAATTAAGACATGTGTGAGAAGTCCACCAACCAAGTGAGGGCCCACAACCTCCCCATGAGACCGCCCATCCCCCGAGCCAGGTGTTCCATCTATCTGGTAACTGACTTTAAGATCTGCTTATACTTGTTGTACCATGCTTTTGTATTTGTAACTCTGACCACTGTATATTTATAACTCTTATGTATATAGTAGTTTGTTTAGTGTGCACCTAAGGCGATTAAATATATAATTTAACCTTGGGCTGTTCTTTTATCTCGATCCACGAACCTTACGTCTGTTGTTCGGTCCAACGAACACGCTACCGGGCTGTTTTCTAGCCCGATATAAGTCTTTTATATCAAGTAGAGACTGGTGACAGCTCTACCAGGCCGACAAGGCTCTGCTTCACTAGAGTAGTGAAAGAGCCTCTCAGCATGTCAGGGGTGTGAGTGTGGGGCCATGTTAGTGACTGAGTGGACCACTTTTTCTAGCTCCCTGCTGCCTCTCTGTACCTGAGTGGACAGGAGGTGACTGTGTAGAACTGTACCAATCTGACCTTACGTGTCCTTGAGGAGGGTGCGGAACGTCACGTTGGTGCAAAGGGTAGATCTGTATCACGCGCTCTGTCTGGCGTAGAGTGACGTCAGACGGGTGTCAGGGTGTGGATCCATCACAAGTGGTGGCAACAGCGAGATTCTTCGGGGTCTCCCTGTTGCCATTTCATCACACTTCTCAACATCATTTCTGACCACTTCACCCTTTTCATCCTGTAAAAATTCTATAGCATCTTTGACTTTTCTTTTGCTTTTCGCATACCCCCAAATCCCTTTTTATTGCTTTTGGTCTACCTTGCAAGCTTCACTTCATTACTGGCTTTAGCTCTTCTAACTTGCCCTGCTTTCCCGCAGACTGAATTATATTCTTCTTTAGACATTCCACCTCTTTCTATTTGATATACATTTATTTTTCCCTTTTTAGCAAGTGTTTAATTTCTGTGTTCATCCATCCTGGACTCTTTAAATGCTTCCAATTCTTCCTTCTTTTTGGGATTGTTACTGATTGTGCAGTGAGAATTTCATTTAGCAAAATCTCCCATCCTTCTTGGACATTTCTGTCCTTTAGAGCATCCGGCCATTGTACCTTTCCTACCCTCTTACTGAGTCCTTTAAAATCTGCCTTTCTGAAGTCCAACCTTAAAGTCTGAATCTTAGCTGGTATTCCTTCTCTTGTAATCCAAAATTTGAGGATACATGATCGCTGCCTCCTAAATTCCCAGCCACCTTTACTTCCTCAACCATTTCCTCCCTTTTGGTAAGAATTAGGTCCAAGATGGCAGATCCTTTTCTTCTCTCTTGTACCTTTTGAAAGACAAAGTTGTCAGCGAGAGAAGATAAGAATTTTCTGGATAGTGATATTGACTATGATAGTGTACTAACTCACTTGAATAAAAAGGTAACACACTAACAAACAAACTGTAACTGACCCTGCCGGTTCCTGTACAGACTAGAGATCTTGTCTCCGCATTGCCTAGTGGTTCCTGTATGAGTAGAGATAGCCCTGATCACAGACTAGATGATGGGCCTATGCTGCCCGAAAGGCTGTTGAGCCTTCTTCCTAAAGAACTGGAAGGCAGAGCAGAGGGAAAATTACCTCCAGAAAGAAAAATGTGCTGAAATAGAAAAGATCACAGAGTGAGTAAAAGAAACCACAAAATACAAAATAAAGGGTTAAAGATGCAATGTTAGAAAATAAACCGTCTACTTCTTAGCAAGAAACAGAAGATAGGTAAAGAACATGTAGCATCGGCGTCTCTGCCTCCTGCCGGGCAGAGACACCGTTCCCCTCACTGCCGCTGTCCCGGTCCGGAGTCTTCCTGCTCCCCTGCTGCTGCAGTGGCGCGCACCGCGTGCAGCTTCCCGGGCACTGTGCTTAGGGCGTGCGCGCTCCCTCCTTCTGAAAGGGACCGCGTGTGCAGTCCTAAAGAGTCCCTGGCCAATGGCCGAAGGACTTCTCCTATATAAGGCGCCGCCTCCAAAATGGAGGTGACTGTGCAAGGTTGTTGTTTTGTGTGCTAACACTTTCCTCAGCCCTCAGGTCCCGCTGCCTGTCAGTCCTGCCCGCCAGTCTGTCTAACAGTCCAGTCCGCCAATCTGTTTAATAGTCCTGCCCGCCAGTCTTTCTATCAGCCGTGCCCGCCAGTCTGTCTACCTGCCGTGCCCGCCAGCCTGCCTACCTGGAGCACCTTCCAGTAACCTGCCGTGCCCGCCAGCCGGCCTACCTGGAGCACCTGCCAGTTACCTGCTGTGCCCGCTAGCTTGCCTACCCGGAGCACCTGTCTGGCTATCTGCCGTACTTGCCTGCTTTTTTATCCGGACCACCCGCCAGCCTTCCTGCTGTGCTCATCTGCTGTACCGGTCAGCTCCTGTCATCTGACCCGTGGGAGTCACCTGCTCTCACACAAGGTCACCTGCCCGGTCCCTACCTGGTTCACAGAGTCGTCAAAGCCGCCGTGTGACCTGGGTCGGTCCGAGTAGGCACTTAGTTACGCCCCTCTGGTCCCTCCTTGCACCGAAGCACAGAGGTTCCACCACCCGGACCCATAACAGTTTGCACAGGCCATGGAATTCGGTGGCCCCCAGGCTCCTTTGCTCTCAGACCTGTATCAAGAGGTCTCTCGCCAGAGGTCCCAACAGGATACTATCCTGTCCTATCTGCGGACAGTCAACTCCCGCCTGGACACGCTGTCTACCCCAACTGTTTCCGTCTCAACCCAGTGGCACCCGGCTTTGGACCCTGGCTCTCTGCACCTACACGTTTTGGTGGTGACCCCGTCTTATGTTGGGGCTTCATAAATCAGTGCACGCTGCACTTTGAACTCCTGGCACACCAGTTCACCTCTGACCGGGCCAAGGTGGCGTTCATCATGTCTCACCTCACTGGGGAAGCATAGGCATGGCTAAAACCTCTGTGGGAAAGAGGGGATTCTCTGGTGTCCGATCTTCTGGCTTTCCTCGCTGCCTTCCGGAATGTCTTCGATGAGCCCGGACGAAAATCTTCTACTGCCTCCTCACTTCTCCGTCTCCGCCAAGGGAGTCTCACTGTGGGTCAGTATGCCATACGTTTCCGAACCCTCGCATCTGAACTTGCCTGGAACAATGAGGCCCTGGTGTCCACCTTTTGGGAAGGTCTTTCCGGACGGATCAAGGATGAGCTAGCCGGTAATGACATCCCTTCCACCCTGGACGACCTGGTGTCATTAGCTATCCGGATTGACATCCGTTTTCTGGAACATGCTAAGGAGACTACCTGGGAGAGAAGATTTCCGCGTCTCGCTCCAACATTCCAGAGGCCAGCCTCGCAACCAGCAATTCCCCGGTCATGTTCACCTGAGCCTATGCAAATTGACCAAACCAAGATGGTCAAGTCTCGCCTGGAGACACGCCGAGCCGAGGGGAGTTGCTTCTACTGTGGCAGTATAGAGCATCTGATCCGTTCCTGCCCGGTGAGGCCGGGAAACTCCAGTGTCTAGGACCGCTCGGAGAGGTCGTCCTAGGCAAGAGTAAACACTCTCCGTCTTTGACTCTGTCTGTTTCCATTTCCAGTGGTGAGACCCGCTTCTTCGAGACAGCCCACCTGGATTCCGGAGACGCTGGGAATCTCATTCAACAGGCCGTCGTGGAGCGTTACCAGATTCCTACCGTACGTCTGGCTGAACAGTTGGCGGTTGCCTCTGTGGTTGGGAAGCTTCTACCGGAGACCATTTTGCTTGTCACTGAGCCTGTAAGGTGGGAATGCTGCACTCGGAGAAGATCTCCTTTCATGTGCTGTCTGGTCTCTTTCACTCCCTCTTGCTTAGTCTACCCTGGTTACAAAGACATGAGCCCATCCTGAATTGGAGATCTGGTGAAGTGCTCCATTGGGGTCAGGATTGCCATGAGTCCTGTATAGTTCCGGTTCGTCCTGCTCGACCCCCGTCTACTTCTGCTAATCTACCTGGTCTGCCGGCGCCCTACTGGTCCTATGCGGATGTCTTTGACAAAAAGGAGGCTGAGACACTACCACCTCATAGGTCGTATGATTGCCCCATCGACCTGGTACCTGGTGCTTCTCCTCCCCGTGGGTGAATCTACCCTTTGTCGCTGGCCTAGACCCTTGCCATGTCTGAGTACATAAAGGAGAATCTTGCTAGGGGATTTATCCAGAAATTCTCCTCTCCGGCTGGAGCAGGCTTCTTCTTCATCAAGAAGAAAGACGGCCCTCTACGTCCCTGTATCGATTACAGGGGCCTTAACCAGATCACTATCAAAATTAAGTACCCTTGCCTCTCATCTCGGAGCAGTTTGACCGCCTTAAAGGTACGAAGATCTTCACCAAGCTTGATCTTCGTGGCGCATACAATTCGGTCCGGATTGGCCAGGGAGACGAGTGGAAGGCGGCATTCAACACCCGGGACGGTCACTACGAATACCGCGTGATGCCCTTTGGTCTCTGTAATGCTTCAGCCGTCTTCCAGGAGCTGGTCAACGACATCTTCCGAGATCTCCTGTATTCTTGCGTGGTGGTGTAACTGGGCGATATCTTGGTTTTCTTTCCGGATCAGCCCTCACACCGGAGGGATGTTCGTCAGGTTCTGCTGAGGCTCCGGAAGAATCGCCTATACGCTAAATACGAGAAATGCCTCTTTGAGCAGACTTCTCTGCGGTTCCTGGGCTATATTATCTCCAAGACTGGTCTGCGGATGGATCCCGAGAAGGTGTCTGCCGTCTTAAAGTGGCCCCGACCAGAGGGGTTGAAGGCGATTCGGCGATTCCTGGGCTTCGCAAACTATTACCGCCTCTTCATTCCTCATTTCTCCTCCCGAACTGCTCCCATCTCTGCGCTCACCCGTAAAGGAGCAAATCCCAGGGAATGGACTTCCGAAGCGGAGAAGGCCTTAGTCTCCCTTGAACATGCCTTCTCCTCCGCTCCTGTGCTACACCGTCCGGATTGTAACAAGCAGTTCTTCCAGGAGGTTGATGCATCCTCCTCCGGGGCCGGAGCAGTGCTCACCCAGAAATCCTCGTCTGGGCAAATGGTGACCTGCGGATTTTTCTCCAAGCTCTTCTCCTCATCCGAACGCAACTACTCTATAGGAGATCAAGAACTACTGGCCATCAAGTTAGCGCTGGAGGAGTGGCTTGAGGGGGCTCTGCACCCGGTGGTCATCTACACTGACCATAAGAACCTCGCTTATTTGCAGAACGCCCAAAGACTAAATCTGCGTCAGAACAGGTGGTCTCTATTCTTTGCCCGATTCTGCTTCACTCTGCATTACTGCCCGGTGGACAAGAACATTAAAGCTGACGCTCTATCCCGCTCATTCCTGTCTTCCGACCAAGAGGAGGAGCCTCTACATATCATTGACCCCTCCAAAGTAATGACTGTTTCTCCGTTTGACCTGACTCATCTTCCACCCGGAAAGACCTTTGTAGTGGTTCCGGATCGAAAGAAGATTCTACTCTAGGGCCATTCACCCAAACTAGCCGGTCATGCTGGCCAGAGGAAGACCTTTCTGCTCATCGCCCGACATTACTGGTGGCCTTCCCTGTGCAAGAATGTTGCGAAGTTTGTCGTGACTTGTTCCTCCTGTGCCTGTAACAAGGTTCCCAGGCACCGTCCATCCGACCGTCTCCTTCCTCTTCCTGTGCCTTCCGGTCCGTGGCAGCACATTGCAATGGACTTCATCACGGATCTCCCTGTTTCTGCCTGTTGTACTGTCATTTGGGTGGTTGCCAAGCGCTTTTCTAAAATGGCCCACTTCATCCATCTGCCTGGTCTTCCGTCTGCATCTGTGCTGGCTAAGGACTTCATCCATCACATCTTCCATCTCCACGGCCTACCCCTCCACATTGTCTCGGATCGTGGAGTTCAATTCACGGCCCGCTTCTGGAGAGTCACGTGCAAGCTGCTGGATGTCTCTTTGGATTTCTCTTCTGCTTATCATCCTCAGTCCAATGGTCAAGTCGAACGTATCAACCAGATCCTTACCAGCTTTCTTCGGCACTTTGTCAACGCTCACCATAGCGATTGGGTTGAGCTCCTGCCCTGGGCCGAGTTCTCCTATAACAACCATGAGAGCGAGTCTTCTACTAAATCCTCGTTTTTGTGGTCTACGGTCAACACCCCCGGATTCCGTTTCCCGTCTCCTCTTCAGTGGACAATCCTGCCGCGGAGTCTCTCGTCAGTGAATTTTCGGCTATTTGGGAAGACACTAGATCTGCACTTCTTCTGTCCTCCGAGCGTATGAAGAAACATGCTGATAAGAGCATCTGCCTCAATTCCGTCCGGGAGACAAGGTCTGGCTTTCCTCCAAATATGTCCGTCTCAAGATACCTTCTTATAAGTTGGGTCCACCGTTCATCGGTCCGTTCGAGGTTCTGAACCAAATCAATCCCGTGGCTTTCAAGCTGAAACTCCCGGTCACCTTACGGATTCCCAACTCCTTTCATGTATCCCTCCTCAAACCTGTTTTTCTTAATACCTTCTCTGACGATCCAGATACCACCCCAGCTCCAGTCTCCGCTGAGAACGTCTTTGAGGTAGAAAACATTTTGGCCACCAAGAGGGTAAGAGGAAAGACTTTCTTTCTTGTGGATTGGAAGGGGTTTGGCCCGGAGGAGAGGTCTTGGGAACCCAGGGAGAACATTCATGCCCCTCATCTTCTTAAAAAATTTCTCCCGGGCCTAAAGAAGAGGGGGCGTAAAGGGGGAGTACTGTAGCAGTGGCGTCTCTGCCTCCTGCCGGGCAGAGACACTGTTCCCCTCACCGCCGCGGTCCCGGTCCGGCGTCTTCCTGCTCCCTTGCTGTCCGGTCCCTCCCTGGTTCACGGAGTCGACTAAGCCGCCGTGTGACCTGGGTCGGGCCGAGTAGGCACTTAGTTACACCCCTCTGGTCCCTCCATGCACCGAACCACAGAGGTTCCACCACCCGGACCCGTAACAGAACATATACAGCAAAAAAATAAACCCTAGCTAATTTTTCACTGACTGGCTTAAACTACAGCAGTATGGCTGGATATCAAAATGAGACTATCACCTGCAGGAAATACCAGCAGGGGGGAAAGCATATAAAGCTGCACCCGAAAGGTGATAGTAACACATGTTACCCTAAAAAGACTAGAGCAAGGATAACACAAACTAAACACCCGGAGAAAAGGTGTATCTGCTGTAGCTCGGTGGACAGAGAAGCCAACCACAAAGCACAGGCTCAAGACTTTGAACCCAGATGCATGATATACAGTATGTACAGTGGTAAAAATAAGTATTTGATACACTGCCAATTTTGCAAGTTTTCCCACCTACAAAGAATGGAGAGGTCTGTAATTTTTATCGTAGATACACTTAAAATGTGAGAGACAGAATCTAAAAATAAAATCCAGAAAATCACATTGTATGATTTTTACGTAATTAACCCCTTTCTGACGTTGGGCGTAATAATACATTCCTGCGCCATGGGCCTTAATGACCAGGTACATATTATTATGCCTCATCGGGCGCGATCGCCGCCGGGTGTCAGCTTATTCTAACAGCTGACACCCAGTGCTATGTGCCAGGAGCAGTCCCACACCACACATTAACCCCGAAAATGCTGCAATCAAAGTCGATCACAGCATTGCAGTGCTTATTGGGTATAAGCGCCAAAACATAAAAAAAGAATAAATGTAGCATTGCTGTAAACGTACTGACCCAAAGAATAAAGCTGCCTTATCAATTTTACCACACGCGGAATGGCGTGTGGCGGAAAAAAAAATTCCTGAATTGTTGGTTTTTGTTTATTCTGCCTCCCAAAAATCGAAATAGAAAGCAGTCAAAAAATGTCATTTGCCAAAAAAAAGGGAACTAATAAAAACATCAACTTGTCCCGCAAAAAACAAGCCCTTACTTGACTCTGTCGGCCGAAATAGGAAAAATTATTGCAAAAACCAGTCTTTGCAAAAAAAGTGTCTTTTAGTGTGTGACAGCTGCCAAACATAAAAACCCGATATGAATCTGGTATCGCTCTAATCGCACAGACCCGAAGAATAAAGTCACCTAATCACCTATACCGCACGAGGAACGGTGTAAAAAATAAACTCTAGGGTTAGGGTTGTGTTAGGGTTAGGGTTGTGATAGGGTTAGGGTTGTGTTAGGGTTGTGCTAGGGTTATGGTTGTATTAGGGTTAGGGTTGTGCTAGGGTTAGGGTTGTGCTAGGGTTAGTGTTCAGCTAGGGTTAGGGTTGTGCTAGGGTTAGGGTTGTGGTTGTATTAGGGTTGGGATTATATTAGGGTTGGGGTTGTATTAGGGTTGAGGTTAGGGTTGTGTTAGGGTTGACTGGGGGTTGGGATTTTTTCAAAAGTAAAGAAAAAAAAATTATGACGATATGGCGACTAGTGTTGATGTTGAGCGCAGGTGCTCGCTACTTGAGCTTGCATTGGATGCTTGGGTATGCACCAAGTATCACGGGTGCTTGAGTGACATGCTCGAGTCTCCACCCTATATGTTTTGCGGCTGTTATACAGCCAAAAAAACCATGCGGGGATTGCCTGCCCATTCATGAGTGATGCCCGCATGTTTTTTTGGGTGTTTAACAACTGTGAAACATGCGGGCGAGGACTCGAGCATGTCACTTGAGCACCTGCAATACATGGTGCATACTCGAGTACCCGATGCAAACTCAAGTAGCGAGAACTTGCGCTCAAGACTAATGACAACTTATTCAATATGATGACCTAATGTTATCAAATTATGTGTCGTACCTCTGGGTTCAAAATAAAATCCTTGTGGGGTCTAGTTTCCAAAATGGGGTCACTTGTGGGGGGTTTCCACTGTTTAGGCACATCAGGGGCTCCCCAAACGCAACATGGAGTCCACTCTCGATTCCAGACAATTTTGCGTTCAAAAAGTTACACAGTGCTCCTTCCGTTCTCAACCATACCGTGCGTCCAAACAATGGTTTTCCCCCATATATTGGGTATCAGCTTACACTGGAGAAATTGCAAAACAGTTTTTAGGATCCATTTTCTCCTCTTACCCTTGTGAAAATAAACAATTTGGAGCTAAAAGATCATTTTTGTGGAAAGTTTTTTGTGGAGTTTTTTTATTTTCATGGCTCCATGTTATAAACTTCTGTGAAGCACTTGGGGGTTCAGGGTTCACCACACATCTAGAAAAGTTCCTTGAGGGGTCTAGTTTCCAAATTGGGGTCAGTTGTGGCAGGTTTCTATGGCACCCCAGGAGTCCGGTTGCCACAGTGGCATTGCCTCCCTCACAAGGGGGTGATGCCATTCCTGTGAATTGTTATTGTTGATTTAAAAAAAAAAAGGTATCCTCCGTCCGGCAGTACTGAAGTTAACTAGGCGGGAATGTGGCACTCCAAGAGTCCGGTTGCCACAGTGGCATTGCCTCCCTCACAAGGGGGTGATGCCATGCCTGGAAGCAAGGAGGGGTCCCCTAATCAGGTTTTGCTAGCATGCAACACTCTCCTGGCTCCAGACCAGCAAGGGGAGCTCCTCCCCTTAGCAACTGGGATCTGGAGGCGGGGTTAGTTAGTGTGAGGAGAACAGACAGGAATTGAAGTCAGGACGTCGACGAGGAAAGACCTAGGGAGTGGAGCTTCATGGTAGTTCACCGCAGAAGGAAGCGCAGAAGAACCGGACACCGGAGTCCGAGGTTGTGGGGCACCGAAAGCCCAGCAGCAGAAACCGGAGGGCAGGAGACTGCAGGTCTCCTGGCCCCATCAGACGCCCGGAGGCTCAGCAGCACCGCAGGGCCCAGCACCTCCACGTGGGAGCGACACTCCAGGAAGGCCCGAGCTGCCTGCCATACGGGTGAGCACAAAGACGTTTTACTCAGGGATGAGGGCCGCAGAATAGCTATACGCAGCAGGGCTAAAGAGATTAGCACAAAGGGAAGGCCTACAGCTCCACCTGGCTTGGTGGATCCCACAACTAGCTTCCAGGCCGCCCGGACCTCTACTACCAGCTAGTACCCGTGCCCCGGTCTGCCTAACCACCGCAAGTAAAGATAAGAGGAAAACGCCATTAAGTTGTGGACTGATTATTAACTGCGCCATCCTCTGCACTACACCATAACAGCAACGTCTACACTGCCCTGGAGCTAAGCTCTACCTGTGGAGAGCTAAACCAACTCTGCTGCATTAACAACAGCTCCAGAGGACCTGCTCCGCAGCGGCGGCTCCATATAGCCATATACCACAGGTGGCGTCACGAACTGTATATAAAAACTATAAATCCCCTGTAAATATCTCCTTTTATTGACCGCCCTGGGTCATGGACCTGGTCACCGCCACTGTGACATCTCCCCTAGAAACGACCAGCCCGGCACCGAGTACCCCACGGCCCAGGGGGCGCGTCAACTTGGCATCACAAGCAGGATTCACGAAGCCCGGTATAACCTGGTCCTGTGTGCCATAGACTGTACTGAACTGTGTTATCACGTCATTTGCCGTCAGCCGAGGGGAGGCAGGAGGCCCCGATCAGAAACCGCCGGGTAAGAGATCCCTCCGCCTGCAGAGCAGCATACTGGTACGTCAGCAGACGCCCAGGACCTGGCTGAGGTTCACTAGGGGGGAGGAGGATGCCCAACTAAGGAGAGGATTGAGCCGCGGCCGCTGCCAATGTGATGCCGTTATCGATGCCGTATATACCAGGGGCGGTGTGGTTGCCCCAGTACTCAGGGGAGTCGCACACCCTGAATGACTTTGAGGAGAGACTGCACAGTTTGTTTAAAGTGTACCCCCTGTCTGAGGAGCAGAAAGTCAGCATCCTCATAGGCCAGCTAATCGGTGCAGCCCAGAGAGAGGTGAAGTCCTGGCCGGGCAGGGACAAAGGCACTGTAAAAGAGATACAGGCCCGATTGAAGGATACCTTTGACACCCGTACAGCAGCAGAAATTAAAATGAGGTTCTACGGGTGCAAACAAAGGATGCAGGACAGTGTACGGGACTATGCTCTAAACCTGCAGGAGGCGCTGTGGGCCATCAAACAGGTAGACCCCGACAGTGTGCGAGACGAGGACAGATTGCTAACTGAGCAGTTTATTACGGGGCTCCTGTCTAACGCTCACCGGACACAGCTGCGCATTATGGCTCTGCAAAACCCTGATCTGGACTTTGCACAATTTAAAGACCGAGCCATCCGGGTGCTACGAGAATCAACACCAGGCGGCACTGCATCCCTCCGGCGTCCAGCTATCACCTACCACCAGGAGGTGGCGTCCTTTCCCCCAGCACCTTTGGAGGCTGACGCGCAGACTCTAGACAATGACCCGTTTGCAGACCTACGCCTTCAGGTCCAGGAGTTGACCAAAAGTGTGGCTACTGACTTGCCCCCAGGGCCGTGGGGTACTCGTCAGCCTGGCCTTATGGCTGCTTTTGGGGGAGATCATGGTGGCTGGCCCGGTCCGTAGCCCAGGGCGGTCAGTGCAAAAAGGGGGATATTTATAGGGGATTTGTCATGACGCCAACTGTGGTGTCTGGTGAGGATCACCAGCGCTGCGACAGTCCTCTGAGGCAGGTGTTAGGGCAGCTTGAGATGGAACGGCTCCCCACAGGTGGAGGGGGCCTCAGGGCAGTGAAAACACAGGTTGCGCTGGGCGTTGTGGTGCAGGGGGAGCGATGGCGCAGCAGAAGTAACGGACAGAGACAGGGGATTTGCTTCATTACCTTTACTGGTGCTGTTGTTAGGTACAGTCCAGGGTACTCCAGGTGAAGGGTGCACTTTTGGACTTCACCCCAGTGAGCGGGTATAGGGCCTCCTGATCCATGCCTGTCTCTGTGTATGTTCCTGGCCAACCTGCAACTGAGCCTAGACTATGTGTCCTGCTTTTACTTCACCTGTTGCTCAGAAGTAGGACTTCTGGTTGGTAACCACTTTCCCTGGACGTCGGGGCCTTCGTGGTTCCTGGTCCTGTAGGTGTCTACCTTCAGGTTTGCCAGGGACTTGTAGTCCTCCTGGGATTCCGGTTATCCCTACTGGGTGTAAAGGGTCCCTGTAGGCTCGGACCCAGTGTCCGGTTTGTATAACGGGGTGAGCTTACTATGCTCCTCTGCCCCCTTAGCTCCACTCTCCTTTTCTCCTCACCGTCGACCACACTCGGGGCCCTCACTACTCGGCAGCTGGCGTGCTGCGCCTTCACCGCTCTCTGAGCATCGGCACGCTCTCTGCTCACAGACTCACTTCTGTCTGAGCTTAACTGCTAACTTCTCACTGAGCTGCCTGGCTCCAGCCTCCCTATATATATTCCTAACGGGCTCCCTCTGCTGGTCTGAGGTGGTAGGGTGGAGGTGTGTGAATGTGTGAGGGCCTCTTGAGGAGAAGTCCATCCATGCACCCTTCTGGGTTCTGTGGCACCAATGTGCAGCAGGGCGCCACACTACACTAGCTAAAACCGTGCAGGCCATGCAAGTGTCTCCAAAGGAAAAGATCCAGCTGGCTTCCAGTCCAGATGACATCCCGTGGCGACGACAGAGAAGAATTCCACCGACCAGAGGTAGGAAAAGCGATCGCTACGACCAGGACGTACAACCCATCTGCCGCTAGGAGTAAGATGACCAGGCCCACAAAGCTGGCGAGACAAGTACATGGGAGGACGACCGGTCCTACCTGTCGTTCTTGATGGCATCCCGATGTACGCACTGCTGGACACTGGGTCCCAGATGCCATATATCCTTTATAAACAATACTGGACTGATTCAGACATTACCCGTCGTCCAGATGAACATCTTAGTATCTATGCGAGCAATGGTCAGCCCTTGCCTCAGGTGGGTTATAAAGAGGTGACCATAAAA
Organism: Phyllobates terribilis; assembly: GCF_046119375.1. Classification (NCBI taxonomy): domain Eukaryota; kingdom Metazoa; phylum Chordata; class Amphibia; order Anura; family Dendrobatidae; genus Phyllobates; species Phyllobates terribilis. The sequence continues at coordinate 408,441,906 of NW_027362769.1, read as the reverse complement.
GTTGGCCGAGTAGAACTGCCATCACAAGGAATGATTATTGTTGATATTGATCGCCGAGAAAGTCATCCTATGATAACTATAGGCACCAAGGTGATAGAGAATTGTCTTGGGGAAATTATTCTTTTGTTGCAGCAGGTCGCAGAGACCGCCAGTTCTAGTCAGCAGCCGGTTCTGCAGAAGGAGATCAGAGCCCTGATGAGAAGACAACAGATAGAGCTGTCTGGTGGAGAAGTCGGCAGTGTCAGGATGAGTGATCCATTCCCCATTGCAATGCCCCCTAGGAGTGAAATGTTAATATGGTGCCGGGCAGCAATTGGTCTCAGGGATCAAGATTATCAGGCCCTTGTAGAACCCGTGTACTCTGATAGTAGGCCCACCATCTTGACAGCCAGGGGGGTAGTCAATGTCCGCAGGGGGAGAGTACCGATGCGCATCCTGAATTGTGGGGAGAAGGAGGTCCATTTACCCCGGTATGCTACCCTTGCTAAGCTGTTCACTGTCAGCAACAATGCAATAAAGGCAGTGGAACCCTTGCTTCCGTCCAAGCTGGCAGAGGATAATGGCTCCAAGGGGCACTGACTGCACCCCTTTGCACCAAAAGCATGGAGTATACCGGGTGGTCCAAGAATATGAGCGAGTCTTTAGTAAACACCCACTAGACTTTGGGCAGGTAAAAGGGATCCAACATCATATCCCCACAGGAGATCATCCGCCCATTAAAGAGAGGTACCGGCCTGTACCCCCAGCTCACTATCAATGTGCCAAAGGAATGTTACAGGAGATGAAGGAGGCTGGGGTGATAAGGGATAGTTGTAGCCCCTGGGAAGCTCCATTAGTTCTCGTTAGAAAGAAAGATGGTACAATGAGGATGTGTGTTGACTATAGGCAGATTAACTGCATTACACATAAGGACGCCAACCCATTACCCAGAATTGAGGAATCATTAGCAGCATTGAGATCAGCTAACTATTTCTCCACTTTGGATCTCACCAGTGGGTATTGGCAGGTTCCCATGGCAGAGGCGGACAGAGAAAAGACCGCGTTTACAACACCAATCGGCTTCAGCGAGTTCAACTGCACGCCATTCGGGCTCTGCAACGCCCCAGGAACCTTCCAGAGGTTAATGGAGTGCTGCCTAGGACACAAAAACTTTGAAACCGTCCTGCTGTACCTAGACGACGTAATCGTCTACTCAAAGACATATGAAGACCACCTGGAGCACCTGGCCGAGGTGTTCGAAGCCCTATCTGGTTATGGCCTGAAAGTAAAGCTGTCCAAGTGCCACCTGTTGAAGCCCAAGGTGCAGTACCTAGGTCATGTTGTAAGCGCCGAAGGTGTAGCACCAGACCCTGAAAAAGTCACCATGATCAAGGACTGGCCAAGACCCTCCACTATCAAGGAAGTGCGGCAGTTCCTCGGGCTGGTAGGCTACTACAGAAGATTTATCCAAGGCTTCACCAAGATGGCGGCACCCATGCAGGACCTCTTAGTGGGCCAGTCCAAGAAGGCCAAGAACCCGAAACCTCCGTTCAAATGGGGTAAACCAGAAGATGAATCTTTCACTCGACTGAAAATGGCTCTTACTGGAGACGAAGTCCTGGCCTACCCCGACTATGGCCAACCCTTTATACTTCATACGGATGCCAGCAAAGTGGGATTGGGAGCGGTGCTGTCCCAGGTACAGCAAGGCAGAGAGAGAGTGATTGCCTACGCCAGCAGGAAGCTCCTGCCCACGGAGAGGAACCCCGACAACTATAGTTCCTTTAAGTTGGAGTTTTTAGCCATAGTCTGGGCTGTAACAGAGCGCTTCAAGCACTACCTCGTCTCCTCAAAATTTACAGTCTTCACGGACAACAACCCGCTGACGCACCTGGAGACTGCGAAGCTTGGTGCCCTAGAGCAACGATGCATGGCCCGACTGTCTAACTACGAGTTTACCATCAAGTATCGGGCGGGGCATAAAAACACAAATGCTGATGCGCTGTCCAGGATGCCCAACTTGCCAGATGGGGGAGAAGACCCGGAAGAGCTGGAGGAGATAGAGCTACCCGCTTTCCATCGTCACGGGGTGACCCAGTGCTCCCACTGTGTGAGGGACAAGCGCTCCGCCAACAGAGAGGCCACGTTCAACCCATTGCCCCACCACGGATGGACAGAAACGCAGGATAGCGACCCAGCTGTCCACCTTGTAAAGGAGTTGCTGACACAAGCTGACTCATACCCTGATCCTGATGCTCCACAGGAGGCCCAACAGTTGTGGAAAGAGAAGGGCAAACTGTTCATCTACGAGGGAAAGCTGTATAGAAGAAGTATCAACTCCCGGACACACGAACTTGTCTGGCAGGTGGTAGTCCCGAGGCGGGATGCACCAATGGTCTTAGAAGCAGACCACGATGGAGCAGGACACTTCGGGTGGAAGAAGTTGGAAGTCCTGCTACGTGAGCGATTCTACTGGGTTGGCATGAGGAAAGCAATCGAGAGATGGTGTCAAGAATGTGGTCCATGCGACCTGAGACGGAAAGACCGTGATAGCCAGAGGGCTCCCCTGAAGCCCATAATCACCAAGCAATCACTTGAACTGGTAGCCTTGGACCATGTGAAGCTAGCCCCAAGCCGGTCAGGCTATGTCTACGCTCTCACCATAGTAGATCACTACTCTCGGTTCTTGGTAGTAGTGCCAGTGAAAGACCAGACAGCTCAGACGGCAGCCAAAGCGTTCCAACAACACTTTTGTCGCCCGCACTGTTGCCCTGAACGAGTGCTTACTGACCAAGGTCCAGCCTTTGAAGCAGAGGTGTTCCAGGAATTCTGTAACTTGTACAGCTGCAAGAAAATCAGGGCGACGCCGTATCATCCCCAGACCAACAGGTTGTGCGAGAAGATGAACCAGGTGGTGACAGACCTGTTGAAGACGTTGCCCCTTGAAGAATGTAGCCTGTGGCCAAAGAAGTTACAAGATTTGGTGGACCTATATAACCACATCCCGGTGAACTCCACCAACTGTACACCTGCTTACCTGATGAGAGCAAGACCTGGCAAGCTACCCATTGACTTAGACATGGGAGTATTAACACCAGAGACGACATCACCAGATGCAGATTGGGATACCGAGCGGCAGCAACAATACCGCAAGGTGCAAGAATGTGTGGAGAGAAGTTTGTCCCAGGCGAGACAGAAGCAGGAGAAAACTTACAATAAGCATGCACCTGCAGTTCCCTTATCACCTCGAGAACAGGTACTCAAAAGGAAGAGACGAGTCGACAAATTAGATGACCAGTGGGAGGATGAGCCATACACCGTCCTACCCTCGGATTACGATAACACCAAAGTGTTCCTCATCAGTAAAGATGGAGGGGAAACTTCAGTGGCAGTCTCAAGAAACCACTTGAAGATATGTCCTGAACAGTTGAAACACAGAGAAGAAGACCAAGACAGCCCTCAGCCCACAGAAGAGGTGGAAGAAACAGTCCAGACAGTCCTTGGAGCATTTCCCCGGGCTTGGACGCAGGTGAACCAAGCAATCGTGGTACTTGTCCTGACCTTTCTTCAAGCGGCCTCACCGGAAGCTGCAGAGGCTCCAGAACATCTGGAAGACCAGTCGGCCCCAGAGACAGATGCTTCATCAGCAGCAGATCAGGAGAATCGACCCTCTGCTAGCAGTGAACCTGTCTTACCCAGGGTGTGTCAAATTCGTAGGAGATTACCCAGCCTACCGTTGTTACCTAAGACTACCCGTAGTGTAGTTCACACTGAACCCACCACACCAGGGGTAGACACAAGGGACCAGGGTAGGGCAGTGACAACTAACGTACTACGTAGATCGACCAGGAGTACAAAAGGTCAGCTCCCTGCCCGCTGGAGGAACTAAAGTGTAAGAGAACTAAAGAGTATGTTATAAATAGTTGTAATTGTTAAATAATGCTAGAAAAATATATTTGTTAAATTTATGGACAATTGGACCACAGGACTAGGTGTGGTCAGGACATTGTTGGATATAGTTACTAATCGGCCTAGAAAATAAACCGCAGGCGTGGCTGAAGACCAGGCCCACCGAAAGAGTGCCCTGAAGCCACGCCCAGGGACGATACACAAAGTGGGTTCCCACGAGCCAAATTACAGTTACCAGGATTGTGGCGTAAAGACTAAGCACCGCAGTGACTGCTATACGTTTTTGCTTGGGTTTTTGTAGTTTTTGCGATTTTGTAAACTGTTTGTAATGTGAATTGTTATTGTTGATTTAAAAAAAAAAAAGGTATCCTCAGTCCGGGCGTACTGAAGTTAACTAGGCGGGAATGTGGCACTCCAAGAGTCCGGTTGCCACAGTGGCATTGCCTCCCTCACGAGGGGGTGATGCCATGCCTGGAAGCAAGGAGGGGTCCCCTAATTAGGTTTTGCTAGCATGCAACACTTTCCTAACTCCAGACCAGCAAGGGGAGCTCCTCCCCTTAGCAACTGGGATCTGGAGGCGGGGTTAGTTAATGTGAGGAGAACAGACAGGAGTTGAATACAGGACAGCGATGAGGAAAGACCTGGGGAGTGGAGCTGCATGGCAGTTCACCCAGAGAGAAGCGCAGAAGAACCGGACACCGGAGTCCGAGGTTGTGGGGCACTGAAGGCCCAGCAGCAGAAACCGGAGGGCAGGAGACTGCAGGTCTCCTGGCCCCATCAGACGCCCGGAGGCTCAGCAGCACCGCAGGGTCCAGCACCGCCACGTGGGAGTGACACTCCAGGAAGGCCCAAGCTGCCTGCCATACGGGTGAGCACAAAGACGTTTTACTCAGGGACGAGGGCCGCAGAATAGCTATACGCAGCAGGGCTAAAGAGGTTAGTGCAGAGGGAAGGCCTACAGCTCCACCTAGCTTGGTGGATCCCACACTAGCTTCCAGGCCGCCCGGACCTCTACTACCAGCTAGTACCCGTGCCCCGGTCTGCCTAACCACCGCAAGTAAAGATAAGAGGAAACCGCCATTAAGCTGTGGACTGATTATTCACTGCGCCATCCTCTGCACTACACCATAACAGCAACGTCTACACTGCCCTGGAGCTAAGCTCTACCTGTGGAGAGCTAAACCAACTCTGCTGCATTAACAACAGCTCCAGAGGACCTGCTCCGCAGCGGCGGCTCCATATAGCCATATACCACAGGTGGCATCACGAACTGTATATAAAAACTATAAATCCCCTGTAAATATCTCCTTTTATTGACCACCCTGGGTCACGGAGTACCCCACGGCCCAGGGGGCGCATCATTTCCACTGTTTAAGCACATCAGGGGCTCTCCAAATGCGACATGGCGTTTGCTAATTATTCAAGAAAATTTTACATTCAAAAAGTCAAATGGCGCTCCTTCCCTTCCGAGCCCTGCTGTGCGCCCAAACAGTAGTTTTCCCCCACATGTGGAGTATTGGCTTACTTAGGCGAAATTGCACAACAAATACTATGGTGCAATTTCTCCTGTTACCCTTATGCAAATGCAAAATTGGGGGCTGAAAAACATTTTTGTGGGAAAAATGTGAAAATTTTATTTTTACGGCTCAATGTTATAAACTTCTGTGAAGTACGTGGGGGTTCAAGGTGCTCACCACACACCTAGATAGGTTCCCTGAAAAGTCTAGTTTACAGAATGGTATCACTTGTGGGGGGTTTCCACTGTTAATGCGCATCAGGGGCTCCTCAAATGCAACATGGCATCCGCTAATTATTCAAGCAAATTTTACATTCAAAAAGTCACACAGTGCTCCTTCCCTTCCGAACCCTGCCGTGCGCCCAAACAGTGATTTTCTCCCACATATGGGGTATTGGTGTGCTCAGGATAAATTGCATTTATTTCCTGCTACCCTTACAAAAATAAAAAAAGTTTGGTCTAAAGTATCATTTTTGTGAAATTTTTTTTTAAATGTTTATTGTTTTCTTCCACATTCCAAAAAAATCCTGTGAAGCACCTGAAGGGTTAATAAAGTTCTTGAATGTGGTTTTGAGCACCTTGAGTGGTGCAGTTTTTAGAATGGTGTCACTTTTGGGTATTTTCTGTCATAAAGGCCCCTCAAAGTGACTTTAAATATGATGTGGTCCCTAAAAAAATGGTTTTGTAAATTTTGTTGGAAAAATTAGAAATCGCTGGTCAACTTTTTACCCTTATAGCTCCCTAACAAAAAAAAAATTTGTTCTAAAATTGTGCTGATGTAAAGTAGACATGTGGGAAATGTTATTTATTAACTCTTTTGTGTGACCTATCTCTCTGATTTAAAGGCACGAAAATGAAAAGTTTGAAAATTGCAAAACTTTCACCAAATTTCCGATTTTTTTCATAAATAAACGCAAGTGATATCGAAGAAATGTTATCGCTATCATGAAGTACAATATGTCACGAAAAAAACAAAATCCTCATAAAGTGACAGTGGTCAGAATTGTAAAAATTGGCCTGGTCATTAACGTACAAACCACCTTCAGGGGTAAAGGGGTTAATTTGCATTTTATTGCATGAAATAAGTATTTGATATAATAAAAAAAACAGAACTTAATATTTGGTCCAGAAACCTTTGTTACAATTACAGAGGTCAGACATTTCCTGTAGTTCTTGACCAGGTTTGCACACACTGCAGCAGGGATTTTGGCCCCCTCCTCCATACAGATCTTCTACAGATCTTCCACGTTTCGGGGCTGTCGATGGGCAACATTGAGTTTCAGCTCCCTCCAAAGAATTTCTATTGGTTTCAGGTCTGGAGACTGGCTAGGCCACTCCAGAACGTTGAAATGCTTCTTACGGAGCCACTCCTTAGTTGCCCTGGCTGTGTGTTGGGTCATTGTCATGCTGGAAGACCCAACCACGACCCATCTTCAATGCTCTTACTCAGGGAAGGAGGTTGTTGGCCAAAATCTTGCAATATATGACCAAATCTATCCTCCCTTCAATACAGTGCAGTCGTCTTGTCCTCTGAATCATCCAGATGGTCATTGGCAAACCTCAAACGGGCCTGGGCATGTGCTGGCATAAGCAGGGGGACCTTGCGTGCCCGGCAGGATTTTAATCCATGACGGAGTACTGTGTTATTAACGGTAATGTTTGAGACTGTGGTCTCAGCTCTCTTCAGGTCATTGACCAGGTCCTCCCGTCTAGTTCTTGGCTGATTCCTGACCTTTCTCAGAATCATCCTTACCCCACACAGTGAGATCTTACATGGAGCCCCAGACCGAGGAAGATTGACAGTCATCTTGTGCTTCTTCCATTTTCTAATAATTGTGCCAAAAATTGTTGCCTTCTTACCCAGCTGCTTGCCTATTGTCCTGTTGCCCATCTCAGCCTTGTGCAGGTCTACAAGTTTGTCCCTGGTGTCCTTAGACAGCTCTTTGGTCTTGGCCATGGTGGAGAGGTTGGAGTGTGATCAGTATGATGTTGACAGGTGTCTTTTATACAGGTAACAAGTTCGAACAGGTGTAATTAATATAGGTAATGAGTGCAGAGTAGGAGGCTTCTTAAAGAAAAACTAACAGGTCTGTGAGAGGCAGAATTCTTGCTGTTTGGTCGGTGATCAAATACTTATTTTATGCAGTAAAATGTAAATAATGTAAAAATCATACAATGGTTTATATATTCACTAGCTATTGAACCCGTTCTACACCCGGGTGGCGAGCATTTTTATTGGTATATGGTCTCCCATCCTGTTACGTGCTGCCCCTGTAAAGATGTGCGGTTGTGGATTTTATTAATCACCTAGGCAGGTTATCGATGCAATTAGTTTTATTCCTTCCGAACACGTGAACAGCAATTCCAGGTAAATGTCCAACAGGCAATTCTCTTAGTCCTTGAGTTTCCAACCTGGGATCAGTAGTTCCACTGCCCCGTACCAGGTGATACCCACTGTCCCCCAACTTTTGGTTGGCCCACAGCTTTTGGTATCTCCCGCCGGTATTTTGGCAGTCACAGCATATGCTCCTTCGGATGATGGATATCACGACCGCAGCCCGTGATACCACCCAGCTCTCCGTCCGACCAGCAAAATGTTCTCTTTCTCCTGCACAGGGTTCAGCCCCCTGAATTGGCAGAAGAGCTCACACCTCCCTCCCCCAGCTAATTGTACCTTAGTGGAGATATTTTCTCAGGTGGACCCATCCCCTGGGTTAGCATGTGAGACTACCTGTGGTGATGGAGAGAACAATGGCCCAAGGTCTGGGAGATAAGGTCAGTGAATGGAATAGATACCTGAGGTTGAACTGATGAGCAAACAAATCACTAACAAAACACAAAATTAAGATTGATGAAAAAAGGTTGCTCAGTGCTGGAAAAGTATTTAGAAAATGGCCAGGTCCTCACACTCCTCCCCCACTTTTCCAGCACGGCCAGCGCTGGTCTCCATTTCCTGGGATTGACTATCCACCTTCTTCTGGCGGCAATTACCGGGGTTCAGGGCTTCCTCAGTTTGTCTTGATAGGCCATCAGCGTTGCCATGGTCTCTCCCCTTTTTGTGAGAAATGGTAAAGTTAAATGGTTGCAATGCCAGGCTCCATCGTAATAATCGCCCATTCTCCCCCGCCACCCGATGCAGCCAGGTCAGTGGATTGTGATCCGTTACTATGGTGAATTCCCTCCCATACACATAGGGTAATAGTTTTTTCAGTGCCCAGACAATAGCCAAGCATTCCTTTTCTATGGTGGCATATGCTTTCTCTCGGTCTAACAGTTTCCTTGAAAGATATACCACTGGGTGTTCCTGCCCTGTGCCATCCACCTGACTAAGGACAGCGCCCAACCCACTGTCTGAGGCATCAGTCTGCACCAGGAACCTCTTGGTGTAATCGGCTGCAGCCAGCACGGGGGCCCCCGCCAGGGCTTGCTTCAGCTGCACAAAAGCCTGTTCACATGATTCAGTCCATTCTATCTGGCTTCGGAATTTCTTTGTCGTCAGGTCAGTCAGAGGCTTTGCTATAGTACTGTACCCTGCAATGAATTTTCGGTAATACCCGGTGGTACCCAAGAAGGCTTGCACTTGCTTTTGGTTGCGTGGTCGGGGCCACTGAGTTATTGCTTCCACTTTGGCTGGGTCAGGCTTTATCATACCACCCCCTACTCGATGTCCTAGGTACTGGACCTCAGCCATCCCCATTTGGCACTTGTCTGCCCGGATGGTTAACCCAGCCTGCTGAATGCGCTGGAGTATCTCCCTCACATGCTGCAGGTGCTCCTCCCAGGTCTTACTGAATATGGCAATATCATCCAGATAAGCCTGGGAAAACTCCTGACAGCCTGCAAGCATGACATCCACCATTCGTTGAAAGGTAGCTGGTGCATTCTTCATCCCAAATGGCATGACCGTAAATTGGAACAGACCAAAAGGAGTGAGGAAAGCTGAACGCTCCTGGGCATCTGGTGACAAAGGGATCTGCCAGTATCCTTTACTGAGATCTAAGGTGGACACAAATGTTGCTCCCCCCATTTGGTCTAACAGATCATCTATTCGGGGCATGGGGTAGGCATCAGTGATGGTTATCTCGTTCAGCCTCCTGTAGTCTACGCAGAACCTTGTGCTCTGGTCCTTTTTTGGAACAAGGACTGCGCTGGCCGCCCAGGGACTGCACGAGGGAACCACCACTCCCAACTCTAACATTTCTTCCACTTCCCTCCGAATCATCTGCTGAACCTCGGGTGCCACTCGGTACAGCGGCTGTCGAATCGGCCTTGCTGTCCCAGTGTCCACTCGATGCTCAGTCAGAGTGGTCCGGCCAGGCTGGTTAGAGAAGAGCCCACCATACTGGTCTAATAACTCCCGTAGTTGGCTGGATTGGGCAGGGGAGAGATGATCCCCTAAGGTGACTTGCTCCACCCCTCCCTTTTCTTTGGTGTGCTGTAATAAGTCCAGCAGGGGATCAGGTTCTGAGGCATCTGGAGGAGGACAGCATATAGCTACCGCACATGTATCTCTGGCCTGGTACGCTTTTAATCGGTTAACATGAATAACCTTGGTTTGGGTGTGGTGTGTGTCGAATGCTACCCGATAGGTGACTGCACCCTTTTTGTCGACTATGGTATAAGGACCCTCCCAGTTGGCCTGTAACTTGTCATGGTGGACAGGAGATAGTACCAGCACTTGCTGGCCTACTGTGAATTCTCGGGGCTGGGTGCCCCTATCATAGTAGGTTTTCTGTTGCCCTTGTACCTCCCCTAGATGTACCCGTGCAAGAAGCCCAAGGTGTTGTATCCTCTCTCGCAACTGCCTCACATAGCGGAGCACTGGCACCCCCCCAGAATCTGATCGGTCTTCCCAGTGTTCTCGCACCAAGTCTAGCGGGCCCCGAGGCTGCCTGCCATATAATAGTTCAAATGGTGAAAAACCGGTAGAAGCCTGTGGCACCTCTCTGTAGGCAAACAGAAGCTGGGGCAGGGCTTCTTCCCAGTCCCCCCCCTCTGCCTCTAAGTATGCGCAGATCAACCGTTTCAGGGTCCCATTGAACCGCTCACAGAGTCCATTTGTTTGTGGGTGGTATGCAGAGGTGAACACTGGTCTTACCCCGGACCGACTCCACAGGGTACGCAATACCTCACCCGTGAATTGGGCTCCCTGATCCGAAACAACCTCCTTCGGGAAACCCACCCTGCTAAATATTTCAACTAATGCGTGGGCCACCCTTTTTGCATCTATTCCTCGGAGAGCTACCGCCTCAGGGTATCGGGTGGCATAATCTACAACCGTTAATATATATCTCTTCCCTGATCGACTGGGTCGAGGCAGGGGACCTATCAAATCCACCCCTACCCGTTGAAAAGGTTCTGCTATTAATGGCATGGGTTGTAAAGGAGCTCTGCGCGGGGGGCCTCCCACTCTTTGACAAGTCTCACAGGAGCTTACAAACTTTTTTACTTCAAGGGTCACCCCGGGCCAGAAGAACCTGCTCATAACCCGGCGTTGGGTCTTCCTCACTCCCAAGTGTCCCCCTAATGGACCTTCGTGGGCTAAGGACAGAATCTCCCTTCTGTATTTCTCCGGCACCACCAACTGCTTGTTATCTCGCCCCACTGTGTCTCGTGTCACCCGATACATCAACCCCCTTTCCCATATAATGCGGACCCCCTCTTCGGACCCTTCGGCAGCCGCTGCACTCCTCAATCCTGCTAGGGATGAATCTCCCTGTAACTCCTCCCTGATGTCATTTACCTCCCCCAGGTCACATTCTGTCATGCTAACAGGCGTTGTATTTTGTGCATTACTCACCACTGGCGGGGGGGTTGTCAGCCTGTCGAGATCACTCTGTTCCCTCTCGGCTGATGCAGTGTGAACTGGTCCTTGACTTCGGGTTACAACATTGGCCCAGTGGCAAACCAAACCTGCTCCTAGGTTGTTTCCCAGCAACACATCTACTGGTAGATGCCGAACTACTCCTACATCCACTATTCCATGACTGTGACCCCAGTCTAAATGTAGTCGGGCCCTTCGAATGTTCAGAGATTCTCCCCCAGCTACGTGGACTAACATCCGGCTGGTGGGAACAATACATTGGTCCGGTATTAGATGGTCTTTTATCAATGTGACTGAGGCTCCGGAGTCACGGAGCCCCACAGCCTCCACACCCTCTACCCAGACCGGCTGCAGATGCTGGTTCAAGGACGCGGAGGTGTCCCATCTAGTCCGAGACACTTGTCCTTGTACCACATGGGCCTCTTCCTCTTCTGGTCGGGGTAGTGGAATCCGCTCTCCCTCAGTATTCCAGCCCCATTGCTGTACAGTATTCACTTGTTGGGGACGTGGATGATGTGCGCTAGAACGTTCCCGGCATTCCCTGGCAAAGTGTCCCATGCGTCCACAGTTATGGCAACTTAACCCTCGTCGCCCTGACGTGAGACGTACTTGGGGGCTTGAGAAACCTCCCCCTCTTTGTGAAGTACAAAATCCCCGCAGTGCCTCCTCTCGGTGGTCCATGGGTGTCACTGGCCTCCGTGTAAGCCCTGGTTCCCGACTCACTGGGGCTGTACTTCCACGTTGCCCTGGTCGATTAGAAGACCAATCATCAGCCAATCTGGCAGCCTCATCCAGGCTGAGTGGTTTTCTATCTGCCACCCATTCCTTTAAATTACCTGGGAGCTTTGACATAAATTGTTCCAGCATGACTATGTCCATTACATGTTCTGCTTCCCGAGCCCCCAGTCCTTCTATCCATCGAGTGCATGCCGTACGTAGCGTGTTGGCAAACTCCCGATGTGTGTGTGCAGTGGGCTTGTCAGTCTCCCGAAACTTCCTCCGGTAGGTTTCCGGCGTGACGGCATACCTCTCTAGCAATGCACTGCGAGTGGTGGAGTAACATCTCTGATCCACCGAAGACAAGTTATTAAAAGCTTCTCTAGCTTTTCCGGTCAGGCCAACACTCAAATATCTGGGCCAGTCACTGACTGACACCTCATGCAGCAGGCACAGGTTCTCAAATAACCGGAGATGTTCATCAATATCTGAGGTGTCCTCATTAAACTGTGGTATATCTCGGTACCTTAAAGATGTAGGCCCCTCTCTCCTGTTATCCATTGTCCTCTGTGTTGGGGCGTGTGGGGGTATCGCTACATGCACACCCAGATATTTGCTTAGCACTGCCGCCCGCTCCATCTCCGTGGCCCGCTCTCCTAGTGCGCCCAGCATCCTCCCCAACTCCGTTGATTGATCCTCTGCCATCTGGATGACAGTCCTGGGCTGTGGTGCCTCCAGGGAGATGCCCTCCTCCACGTCTGAACTGACCTCCTCCTGTGGTTGTTCACGGTCCCAATCGTCCAAGCGTTGTATTAGGGTCGCACGGTTATCCTCTGGCATCCACTCTAGCTCTCTCCCAGAGCAAAGGGTTCTCAGCTCCTCCTTTTTTAGTCTCTTGTAGATGGAGTCTGCCATCTCTTCTGCCAAGTCACCACTCAGTAACTTTCCCTGGTATGCTGTCCAGAGATAGGTGATCCCACCGCTGCCACCACTTGTAAAGATGTGCGGTTGTGGATTTTATTAATCACCTAGGCAGGTTATCGATGCAATTAGTTTTATTCCTTCCGAACACGTGAACAGCAATTCCAGGTAAATGTCCAACAGGCAATTCTCTTAGTCCTTGAGTTTCCAACCTGGGATCAGTAGTTCCACTGCCCCGTACCAGGTGATACCCACTGTCCCCCAACTTTTGGTTAGCCCACAGCTTTTGGTATCTCCCGCCGGTATTTTGGCAGTCACAGCATATGCTCCTTCGGATGATGGATATCACGACCGCAGCCCGTGATACCACCCAGCTCTCCGTCCGACCAGCAAAATGTTCTCTTTCTCCTGCACAGGGTTCAGCCCCCTGAATTGGCAGAAGAGCTCACACCTCCCTCCCCCAGCTAATTGTACCTTAGTGGAGATATTTTCTCAGGTGGACCCATCCCCTGGGTTAGCATGTGAGACTACCTGTGGTGATGGAGAGAACAATGGCCCAAGGTCTGGGAGATAAGGTCAGTGAATGGAATAGATACCTGAGGTTGAACTGATGAGCAAACAAATCACTAACAAAACACAGCAAGCAAATTTCTAACAAAACACAAAATTAAGATTGATGAAAAAAGGTTGCTCAGTGCTGGAAAAGTATTTAGAAAATGGCCAGGTCCTCACACTGCCCCCATCATGGTATTTGTGCTGCCCCCATCCTGGTATATGCTGCCCCCATCTTGTTATCTGCAGCCCCCATCCTGCTTTGTGCTTCCCCTATCCTGATATTTTTGCTACCCAACTCTGTTCCCCCATCCTGTTATGTGCTGCCCTCATCCTATCCTGGTATGCATGGCACCCCTCATCCCTATCCTGGTATGCATGGTACCCCTCATCCTTATTCTGGTATGTATGGCCCCCTAATACCCCCAATCCTGGTATGTATGGCATCCTTCGTCCCCAATCCTGGTTGTATGGCACCTTCATCCCTATCCTGGTATGCATGACACCCCTCATCCCCAATCCTGGTATGCATGGCACCCCTCATCCCAAATCCTGGCATGCATGGCACCCCTCATCCCCAATCCGGGTATGCATGGCACCCTTTATCCCAATCCTGGTATGCATGGCACCCCATCCCTCATCCTGGTATGCATGGCCCCCTCATCCTCAATCTTGGTATGCATGGCACCCCTCATCCCAATTCTGGTATGCATAACACCCCATCCTTCATCCTGATATGCATGGCTCCCTCATCCCCAATCCTGGTATGTATGGCCCCCTCAGCCATATCCTGGTATGCATGGCCCCCTCATCCCCATCCTGGTATGCATGGCACTCCTCATCCCTATCATGGTATGCATGTACCCCCTCATCCTTATCCTGGTATGCATGGCCACTCATCCCTATCATGGTATACATGGTACCCCCTCATCCCCAATCTTGGTATGCATGGCTCCCCTCATCCCCAATCCTGGTATGTATGGCACCCCTCATATCAATCCTGGTATGCATGGCCCCTCATCCTCCAATCCTGGTATACATGGCACCCCTCATACCCAATCCTGGTATGTATGGTACCCCTCATCCCTATTCTGGTATGCATGGCACCCATCATCCCAATCCTGGTATGCATGGCACCCCTCATCCCCCAATCCTCGAATGCATGGCACCCCATCCCTCATCCTGGTATGTATGGCACCCCTCATCCCCAATCCTGGTATGCATAACACCCCATCCTTCATCCTGATATGCATGGCTCCCTTATCCCCAATCCTGGTATGTATGGCCCCCTCAGCCATATCCTGGTATGCATGGCCCCCTCATCCCCATCCTGGTATGCATGGCACTCCTCATCCCTATCATTGTATGCATGTACCCCCTCATCCTTATCCTGGTATGCATGGCCACTCATCCCTATCATGGTATACATGGTACCCCCTTATCCCCAATCTTGGTATGCATGGCTCCCCTCATCCCCAATCCTGGTATGTATGGCACCCCTCATATCAATCCTGGTATGCATGGCCCCTCATCCCCCAATCCTGGTATGCATGGCACCCCTCATACCCAATCCTGGTATGTATGGTACCCCTCATCCCTATCATGGTATGCATGGTACCCCTCACCCCCAATCCTGGTATGTATGATACCCCTCATCCCTTTCCTGGTATGTATGGTGCCCCTCATCCCCAATCCTGGTATGCATGGCACCCCTCATCCCCAATCCGGGTATGCATGGCACCCCTCATCCCCAATCCTGGTATGTATGGTACCCCTCATCCCAATCCTGGTATGCATGGCACCCCTCATCCCCCAATCCTCGAATGCATGGCACCCCATCCCTCATCCTGGTATGTATGGCACCCCTCATCCCCAATCCTGGTATGCATGGTGCACCTCATCCCCAATCCTAGTATGCATGGCACCTCTCATCCCTATCCTGGAATGCATGGCACCCCTCATCCCCAATCCTGGTATGCATGGCACCCCTTATGCCCAATCCTGGTATGCATGGCCCCCTCATCCTCAATCTTGGTATGCATGGCACCCCTCATCCCAATTCTGGTATGCATGGCACCCCATCCCTCATCCTGGTATGCATGGCACTCCTCATCCCCCAACCCTGGTATGTTTGGCACCCCATCCCTCATTCTGGTATGCATGGCTCCCTCATCCCTATCTTGTTATGTATGGTACCCCTCATCCTGGTATGCATGGTACTCCTCACCCCCAATCCTGGTATGAATGGCACCCCTCATCCCCAATCCTTGTATGTATGGCACCCCTCATATCAATCCTGGTATGCATGGTACCCCTCATCCCCATCCTGGTATGCATGGCACCCCTCATCCCCCAATCCTGGTATGCATGGCACCCCATCCCTCATCCTGGTATGTATGCTACCACTCATCCTCAATCCTGGCATGCATGGCACCCCTCATCCCCAATCCTGGTATTATGGTACCCCTCATCCCTATCCTGGTTTGTATGGTACCCCTCATCCCCAATCCTGGTATGTATGGTATACCTCATCCCCCAATCCTCGTATGCATGGCACCCCATCCCTCATCCTGGTATGTATGGCACCCCTCATCCCCAATCCTGGTAAGCATGGCACCCCTCATCCCCAATCCTGGTATGCATGGCACCCCTTATGCCAAATCCTGGTATGCATGGCCCCCTCATCCTCAATCTTGGTATGCATGGTACCCCTCATCCCAATTCTGGTATGCATGGCACCCCATCCCTCATTCTGGTATGCATGGCTCCCTCATCCCTATCTTGTTATGTATGGTACCCCTCATCCTGGTATGCGTGGCACTCCTCACCCCCAATCCTGGTATGCATGGCACCCCATCCCTCATCCTGGTATGCATGGCTCCCTCATCCCCAATCTTGGTATGTATGCCCCCCTCAGCCATATTCTGGTATGCATGGCCCCCTCATCCCCATCCTGGTATGCATGGTACTCCTCATCCCCCAACCCTGGTATGCATGGCACCCCATCCCTCATTCTGGTATGCATGGCTCCCTCATCCCTATCTTGTTATGTATGGTACCCCTCATCCTGGTATGCATGGCACTCCTCACCCCCAATCCTGGTATGAATGGCACCCCTCATCCCCAATCCTGGTATGTATGGCACCCCTCATCCCCAATCCTTTTATGTATGGCACCCCTCATATCAATCCTGGTATGCATGGTACCCCTCATCTCTATCCTAGTATGCATGGCACCCCTCATCCCCCAATCCTGGTATGCATGGCACCCCATCCCTCATCCTGGTATGTATAGTACCCCTCATCCTCAATCCTGGCATGCATGGCACCCCTCATCCCCAATCCTGGTACTATGGTACCCTATCCTGGTATGTATGGTAACCCTCATCCCCAATCCTGGTATGTATGGTACCCCTCATTCCTATCCTGGTATGTATGGTAACCCTCATCCCCAATCCTGGTATGTATGGTACCCCTCATTCCTATCCTGGTATGTATGGCACCCCATCCCTCATCCTGGTATGTATGACACCCCTGATCCCCAATCCTGGTGTGCATGGCACCCCTCATCCCCAATCCTGGTATGCATGGCACCCCTCATCCCCAATCCTGGTATGCATGGCACCCCTCATCCCCCTATCCTCATATGCATGGCACCCCATCCCTCATCCTGGTATGTATGGCACCCCTGCATACTGTTATAAGATGTCTAGTGTTTGTTAGGGAGATCTGCCCAGCAATAGGCTGCAGGGCCAGATATATTTAAGTGTTGGGACTAGCCCAGAGAGAGAGAGGACTTAGTGATAGGGACAGGACTATGATTCCTTGATAGAGTTAGTTAGAGTTCATTGAGTAGTGTGACAAGGTCAAATTCAAGGTGCAGTTGGGTGATAGCAAGTGGAGTACAAATTGTTCTGGGTGGTAGGAGCCCTTACAAAATTCCTTGAGGATATTCCTGCAATGTCTGGAGCTTGAGGCTCGATGCAGGTGCTATGGAGAGTACCTCAACCCTTTTCGTACAGAGCAAGATGAACGTGGAGCCGCTTGTGGGAAAGATAACGGATGTCAGCAATACTGGGGAACTAGAGTGGGAATCCCTGGGGCTGATAGGTGCAGTGAATGTAGTGATAGTCCAGGTTGAAAATCTGAAATTGTATTGTATTACAGAAACAAGAAACGGAGGGGCTGCCGACACTGCGTGTTACAATCTGATGAACCTGAACTGACCAGTAAACTTTTGTCTGTTAAAACGAACCAGGTGTCCCCTAATCTGTGGTGGCTCCTGTAACCAAAGACATGGAGATGGCTGAGGCCTGCGGCCTACAAATGAGTGTGATGCACCCAACACGACGGCCCACTGGGACTGGGACATGATTTTCCTCTAAAGTGCCAGTGCGTCATGGAGCAGCAGCTCGACCACGGCTACCGTCCTACGGCACCTTACAGACCAGAGAAGAGGCACACATGGATGGGACCGCCAGTACCGGCAGTGCGTACCAAGGGCAGGGCCACCATGGGTACTGCAAACACTACAAGAATTGAGAGCAGAGTGGCCAGACATCTTACTGCACAAGGACTAACAGAACATTAAGAGGCAGAAAAACAATGGTTGACTATAACAAAAGGAAACATAATAGTCAGTTAAGAAATGAAAACAAATAATAAATGTCCATAATGAATTAAAAACAAAATTTCATGTGTTTGAATATAAAAAAATACAGAAAAGTACATGATGTAATTTCCCTATGTAAGATCCATTAAGACACACCTTACATGTTCAGTGTATTTAGAGTGCTCCTCCATCAGCTCCTATGCTTTCACCTGGCTATACATTCGTGACCATGCAGAACCTCTGTCTTGCTGGTCGACCCCCTACATTCCACCTCCTGGATTTACCCTCAGCTGCAGTAAGTTATTACACTGTGGTTGGATTCTGTGCACCTGTGGTTCCTCTTCCTTGGTTGCTGCTTCGGACTTGCCTCCGTCCTCTCTACATCTGTCTCCTGCTGTCTCCAATGTGCCAACTCTCCCCATGCTTCTCTGCCTGCTGCACCAACGTCCGTGGTCCATGTGCCTCTTGCACTTGAGGCTTCCAGAATTCACCTCACCTGGTGATCCTAACAAACAGTCGAGTGCTCAGTACTTGATAAAGACCTTTTTGATAGGTCGAAACGTTGTTACCTTTTATATGGCAGAATACATTTTGTTTTACATTTTCACCGGGGACTTGGACGCTGTCTCTTACCACTTACTGGATTACCTTCAAGTGGGTTCCTTGGAGCTTTCGACTTTGCGTCTGTTTGATAGAGTGCTGCCGGTTGCTTTCTTCATTTCTGAGATCTTTCCCAGCTCAATACAATTCAGAAAAAATGGCAGAAAATCTGATATCCTTACATTTTACAGAAAATAATCAATTTGCATCAAACAGTTTCTCTCATCTCTATTGAACACTAATAGGAAGACGTCACTTCGGCAATCAGAAGAGAACCACAGACATAATCTGCTGGACCCGCCGGCGGTGAGATCTGGGGAGAATAGGACAATAAATGGTGGCTTATGGCGCTAAATTGGAGGGGGGTGAGGATTTACTGCGTTACTAGTTTTGCAATATTAACGTATCAACAAAAAAATAAAATAAAATAAAACACGTTCTAGAAGACTGAAGCTGTGGACAGGACTACTGAAAATACGGTAAGCCTCCTAAATAACGTGTGTCCTCCCACCGAAGAAGAGACATAAGAATACACCTGGTCCTGGAAGTTCTGCTTCTACACAAGGACTTTAATTAAACGACTACTTTATAACCTGAAGCTTCCGTCGTCGTTCCTGGTTTGGTTTCTTGCTCGGTTCCTCTTCCCAATGGTCATTGTCTATTCTGTTTGGCAGAGGTCTTTGGGTCTTCTCACTGGCTTTACATGTAACCGATGTAAACAAATGGCTCCCAAACACGTCTTGTAGTAACAAATTTGGAAAGTTTGAACTATTTTAGGTTTTCTGAGGGTTTTTGTCATTTTCCTTCCTGATGGTATGCTACAGTATCAAGCTATAGTTGATGTAATATACTCTGAAAGACCACCTATTGAAGAAGAGGACCACTCATTAGGCTCATAATGAGACATATTTTGATTTCTTTATATTTCTTGCATTTTGGTACTTTTCTACGTAAGACCCCCCTACTCTGCAGAACAGGGACAGCAATCTGTGACACTCCAGTTATTCGCTTCAGAGGTCTATTAAGAAAAAATGTGGACTGATTGT
Organism: Phyllobates terribilis; assembly: GCF_046119375.1. Lineage (NCBI taxonomy): Eukaryota > Metazoa > Chordata > Amphibia > Anura > Dendrobatidae > Phyllobates > Phyllobates terribilis. The sequence goes on along the minus strand of NW_027362769.1, from coordinate 408,422,231 downwards.
AGGTCAGTAAAGTATCCACCATCTCAATGAAATATAATCGATCCTCCTCCTAAGAGAAAATTGCTAAGACTGTATTATTTTCTCATCACTATCTTGTAAGAAGCTATAAGGAAGTAGAAACATAATCAGGTAAGAAATTATACATTGACCCCTTGTTTTCAATCTACCTGAAGTACCGGCTTAGGGGGAAAAAAATCAGGAACGAAACTATGTGTAGATAAGGTCTGAAGAAACAGTCACAAATAAGAGGCTGTAAAAATAAGACTTTGGCCGAACATCTTGATGGTTTATTCTGAGTGCAGAGCGTTGAAGGTGCAGACATCTCATCAGCCATGGAGGATGAAGAACGGAGGAAGAAGATTAGAGAGTTTACGTTTGACAAATGTAAAAGGGGCAACCAGGGTTTTCAGAGAATCCTCCTGCAGCTGTTCGGGTACCTCGGCCATGGGAAGTCATCATTTATCAACACCGCGATGTGTGTCTGGTCCAACAGTGACTACAAAAATCATGCGAATGCAGCAGGTGCAGACGAGGGTCACACGACGGAGAGGTTGACTTACCCGCTCACCGAGAACATTGTCCTGGTCGATAACAGGGGCTGCTCCAAAATGAACACGTATGAAACTGGGGAGATCTTCGCCCAACTTGGTAAGAACGAAACAACAGGAAGGTGCGAGGGAAGACCTAGCTTCTTACTCACGTTCTCCTGGACATTGTCACTGCTTTCTCCATGGATTGTGTTACCTATTAGAATTCCTGGGGCCATACTGTATGTGTTCAGCGAGTGAATGTATGTGTTAGAACCCTCCTGTTTGTTTTTTCCATCTTGTGTTTTGCGGTCACGTGACCATCTGCCTTTATATTCCAGCTCCGCCCTTTTGGCTGTGCTGGACTTCAGTGTTTTACTGTCTCTCTAGCCAGGTGCTTCGGTGCCTATCTCTGTCAGTTCGCTTGGTCCTCTGGGACCTTTAGTACTTTTTGTCAGTTTGTCTTTTGTGCTCTGCAACAACTTCTGTTTAGGAGGTGTCCCATTTTTGTCCCAGTCCTTAGTTCATTTAGGGACCCCTCCCCTTATGCTATAGGTCTTCGTTCAGACTAGCCGAGGACTAAGGCGGGTCTGTTCACAAGGAACAGGCTGCCCGCTACATCGTAGGGATTCAGCTTAGTCTTACTGTAGGGACAGCTTTCCCCTATCTTTCCTTAGTTCATGTTGCAGGTCATAACAGTATGGAGGTGTCTTGTACATTACCGTCAATGATCACCTTTCTCTATAGACTCAGAGCACACTTATATAGTCAGGGCATGGATGGCTGCATTTAGCTAATTTGTCACATTTTTCCATGATGGAAAGTAGACAGCATAGACGCATCTTGTAGCCTGAGTTATATAGAACAGATACAGAAAAGATGAGACTTCCGTATATACTGTTGCATAGTTACGTAGATTGGCTAAAGCCCCCGGTCCATCAAGTTCAACCTTCCTCCCCCAATTGAACATTTTGTCTAATTTAACTGTAATCCACAATGTTATCAGATGCAGTTGACTGGAGTTACTCCTGATCATGGCAGATACCTTACTGCCAGTGTCGCCCAATATCAGACTAGCCGAGATTCTTAGGGCACCCAAGAATCAGATGTAAGGTAAGAGAAATAGTGTCAGACCCCATCATGGAGTTCCTTTTTGGGTTAGACCTTGGGCAACCACTAGGTCTCATCTGCTGGTCCAGTCCCACCATGATCAGAGGGCATTCTAGGGATGAGGCTTTGAGAATTATTACATCCTGAATTCCTGATCGGGCTAAAGCTTGAGAACTCGCCATGATTTCTAGTAAATAAGAAGATTTAATGAATTCTTAATGAAGTCTTAGGCTAGGCCTGTGTTCACATATCATGTTTTTTTCTGCGTTAATGTTCTGTAGCAAAACCTGATCTTAGCCAGGAAGGTTTGTTCAGGATTTTGCTTGTTATTTTGCTGCGTTTTTCAAGATCCCAAAGTTCAGCTTTGCTTCCACCACAGAAGCATGAACACAGGTCACCAATGCATGACATATGTGACACCATATTAACCAGAATTTCAAATGTAACAGTGGGGAGGTGATTTTTTTCAGGAATAGTTTACCTAAGACATTGGCAGTGAATTGAGTTTGCAGGACACTATTAATTTTCACACTATGGTCTGCCATTGAATTGCTCAGTCATTGTTCAGTTTCACACCTCCCTGGGCCACAGGTATTGTTCAATGTTTACACTTACACATCACTATTTTAATTTAACTGTATAATCCATACTGCCATCTCAGGTGACCAAGACAAGATGGTAAAATCAAGGACACTATTTATTTTCACACTATGGTCTGCCATTGAATTGCTCAGTCATTGTTCAGTTTCACACCTCCCTGGGCCACAGGTATTGTTCAATGTTTATGTAGCACCCTGAGGATTCGGCTGCTACAGGGGTATTGCACCTCAACCCAGAGGTGTGATATTCCACTCCCGGGTAAGGAAGGAGTGTGGAACTGAGCTCGGTAGGCTGCATGCACTACATACATCCCATTTCCGAGGAACAGGCCGACGGTACTCCCACTTAGAAATGTGCAGGTACGACCGAGTCTGTTCCTGGCTGGAGTGGGAGGGGGGTGGTACATCCCAAGTAGTGTAGGGGCAGATAGGGGGAGCAGCCTGGGTAAAGTTAGGAGCTCATTGGGTGCTGGTCACCTGAGCTCACACATAGAGGGTGTATATAAGGTGGGCACCAACTAAGAACAGGGTCAGATGCAGAGGGTCAGATGCAGAGAGTCAGCTGCAGAGAACAAGTCAGGAGCAGAGGAGAGAAGAAAGACAAAGACCCAGAGTGAGAGAGGAGAAAAGAGAGAGACCCAGAGCACAGAAGAGAAGGACTCTGAGATCCCAACTAAAAGCACCGGGTGAAGAGTCGACATCAGGGTACCGGAACCCAAGCTGGTGGGGGTAAAAACATTCCCCAGCCAGAGACCGGAGACCGTGGGCAGCGTCTGCCACGGTCACCCATCACATCCACCCCGAAGGCACACCACATGAAGGGTCAGGGAACCCAGGGCCAAGGGTGTCCCAACAGAAGGCCCGAGGGAGCTGGACCTAGGTGGATTACTGGTGGGGACGGCCAGAGAACGGGACAGAAAGAGAGCTCAGGGCCACGCTCCGGACTTGTTTGGGGGTTGGCTGGATCCAGGACCTGGTGGACGCAGCACGGCTCGGGTGGTCACTAGCATCTGGAGTGACCAGTACAACATCTGCAGTAAGTAAACACCCTTAACTGCACAACCCGACTCTGTCTTCACTGCCGTCTGCACTACACCACCACAACCCCCATCCTCTGCGCCTGTCCCCTCTGAGGCTATACCCCTCCCGTTGGGGGTTATCTCACCAAGCTGCGCACCCACAATCAGCCTCAGCGGACCCTGCTGCAGCGGCGGCCACAGTGACCGCATCACAACGGGTGGCGTAGTCGACACAAAAGAACTCTTAATAACATCTGTAGGACTGCCACATCACACTGAGCTTGACGCCCTGGGCACGGGCCGGGTCACAGCCGCTCGGAGACTACAACCCCCCATCTGATCCGGTGCCGGGTATTCCCCTCAAAAAGGAATATGTCCCAGGGGGCGCGTCAACTTTGGCGTAGTCGGCAGGATTACGTGCCCGCAACACCCGGGTACTGCGTGCCTGAAGAAAAGTGCAAGTTTACCTCAGAAAGAAGTCTCCCGCCGGTTCCGGAGGGTCCACGCCATCGGACTCCATCACCAGTCGTTTCCCGCCGATTGTCCGCCATTTCCAGCTTGTTCCCGCCATCTGCAGAGTTTCCCGCCACTGGGCGACGCTTCCCGCCAAATCCGAAGATTTCCCGCCTTGGAAGAGCAGCGGACGCCATTATGGGCGTGCCAAAGGAGGGCAAGAGGCCGCCTCCCATCGTGGGCCAGGACAGAAAATGGCGCCAAAAGTGGAAACCGCCCCCACCAACAGAGACTGTGATGCTGGAGGTGTCTGTCAGCGTGAAAGAACTACCCCTGGAGCTGACAGTCACCGAGTTGCCCCGGGACCGCCCTCGAAGTGGGAGGAGACGAAAGAAAAGAACAAAGATGGGTGCCGCCTGGAGCAGTCTGGAGCGAGCGCACCCGGAGGCAAGAGGTCTAACGAGGAGTAGCAGAGAAGCTCACCCGGAGATGTCCAGAGAGCAGAGCAGCACCGGCCCGCTGGCCAGGAGCCTGCTGGAAGAAGAGCAGAGCAGCACCGACCCGTTGGTCAGGAGCCTGCTGGACACCACGACCCCACTAGGCCTAGTGGAGGTCCTTGCACAGCTCCCCCGAGACCGGGAGTGTGCACAGACTGCCCTGGAGGGCCTCGCACGGAGGATGGCCCGGGTATAGCGCGAGATATTGGCGGAATGGAGCCGGGAGATGGCCCAGCAAGCTGAAACCAAGACGCAAGCTGAAACCAAGACCCGGAGCACGCCAGCCGAGATGAGGAAGCAGACCGCCTCTGAGGATGGCGCGGGAGGACCCAAGGCCGGAGACGGCGCCGAGGAGGGAGCCGAACGCATGGAGGCAGGTAAAGGGGACGCCTATACCCCAAGCCGTGACACCGCTTACCTGCCCCAGCTCCCCGTCGCAGAGCCCGAAAGTCCCCCTGCTGTGCCCGAAAACGCCATGTCACCGACGCAGACTAGGCCCCAACCGGAAGCCGCCGCGACCCCTGTGACGTCACACGCCTCGACCCCGAGCGTGACCAAGCAGGAAGTACCACCAGCCTGGTCGCAGGGCCTAGAATTCCCGGGCGTCGCATCACCAACAGCGCCCCCTACCTCCGCGGAGCCTCCGGCCTGGTCGCAAGGCCAGGTAGCCCAGGGCGCCGCCGTCCTAACGGTGCCCTTCACCTTCCAGGTGCCCCAGGCCTGGCCGCAAGGCCTGGGCAACCCGGGCGCCACCACCACCGCGCCCGCACCCGTAAAACCAAGGGTGCCGCGTCTGGGAGAGGACTTGTTTGCCCAGCACACGTGGCCGGACGGGCAGCCTTTCATCTGGCCCCAGAAGTATTACGAACTGGAGCATCAGAGGAGGGTTGGGGCCATGTGTGCACCCCTGATTCCGGCTCCGAAGCCCGTGGCACGGATCTCGCCCCCGCTAGCGGAAGCACAGTTTGAGTGGGACCCCACCGGAGAAGATCTAATGGGGTTCACTCAGGAAACTAGGGCAGCTGCAGCAGAGCGCGCTGAGTGTTGCCGACAGCAGCTCGAAGAGTTTGCGAGGGAGCGGAGAGAGAGGCGGGTCCGGGAACAGCAAGCCCAAATAAGGAGCGCCGAGCAGAAGAGCCGGACCAGGAGGGACCCCCGTGCAGCGCACAGTCCCCGTACCACCGGGACTGTAATAAAGTTTAACCTGCAGCATGGGTGGGGCTTCATTCGAGACAACAACACCCCCGGCGACGTCTTTGTCACGCGCAGAGACGTGGAGTCCCATCTGCCGGAGGGGCACAGAGGTCGTGACCTCTACGTCGGAGACGAGGTCACCTTTACCCGGCACAAGTGTGCCAAAGGACCTTACGCCCTCCACGTACACCGCCTGACGGAGGAGGAGTTGCAGTGCGGGGAGGAGGAGCAAGAGGACCCGGACGGGTCTGAAGTAACAACCAGCTATAAGCAAAGAGCAGGAGGAAGACGCCGTTGAGTGCGGCAGAGCAGTGATGTAAATAGTTACCCGACCGGGTACCAAAGAAACTGTTGATACATATATACATAGTCCCCGTTGGGACCAGCTGAGTGAACTGTTTACCCGTTAACCCCTTCATCCCACAGGCTGAGGACTGTGAGCAGCCATTCCCTTCCCTCTACCTGGCCGAGGACTGAGAGCGGCCAACTTCCCCTGTATATAGTTGCGCTTCCTAAAGCGCCCCCTACCGGTTTTATAGGAAAACCAGTTTTTCTAAGAGACTGTCGCACTTTTCCCGGACACACGTTGCACAGTGTCCGGAGGAGGAACCTGAAACAAGAGACGACGAGAATGTTTATATGAAAAGTTTTATATATATATAATGTTTTATATGTTTATGAAAAAAAAAAAAAAAAATTGTATGTTTTGGTGTTTTTGTCTTTACAGCCCGAGGACGTGCTGTGATTTACCAGGGGGGAATGTAGCACCCTGAGGATTCGGCTGCTACAGGGGTATTGCACCTCAACCCAGAGGTGTGATATTCCACTCCCGGGTAAGGAAGGAGTGTGGAACTGAGCTCGGTAGGCTGCATGCACTACATACATCCCATTTCCGAGGAACAGGCCGACGGTACTCCCACTTAGAAATGTGCAGGTACGACCGAGTCTGTTCCTGGCTGGAGTGGGAGGGGGGTGGTACATCCCAAGTAGTGTAGGGGCAGATAGGGGGAGCAGCCTGGGTAAAGTTAGGAGCTCATTGGGTGCTGGTCACCTGAGCTCACACATAGAGGGTGTATATAAGGTGGGCACCAACTAAGAACAGGGTCAGATGCAGAGGGTCAGATGCAGAGAGTCAGCTGCAGAGAACAAGTCAGGAGCAGAGGAGAGAAGAAAGACAAAGACCCAGAGTGAGAGAGGAGAAAAGAGAGAGACCCAGAGCACAGAAGAGAAGGACTCTGAGATCCCAACTAAAAGCACCGGGTGAAGAGTCGACATCAGGGTACCGGAACCCAAGCTGGTGGGGGTAAAAACATTCCCCAGCCAGAGACCGGAGACCGTGGGCAGCGTCTGCCACGGTCACCCATCACATCCACCCCGAAGGCACACCACATGAAGGGTCAGGGAACCCAGGGCCAAGGGTGTCCCAACAGAAGGCCCGAGGGAGCTGGACCTAGGTGGATTACTGGTGGGGACGGCCAGAGAACGGGACAGAAAGAGAGCTCAGGGCCACGCTCCGGACTTGTTTGGGGGTTGGCTGGATCCAGGACCTGGTGGACGCAGCACGGCTCGGGTGGTCACTAGCAGCTGGAGTGACCAGTACAACATCTGCAGTAAGTAAACACCCTTAACTGCACAACCCGACTGTCTTCACTGCCGTCTGCACTACACCACCACAACCCCCATCCTCTGCGCCTGTCCCCTCTGAGGCTATACCCCTCCCGTTGGGGGTTATCTCACCAAGCTGCGCACCCACCATCAGCCTCAGCGGACCCTGCTGCAGCGGCGGCCACAGTGACCGCATCACAACGGGTGGCGTAGTCGACACAAAAGAACTCTTAATAACATCTGTAGGACTGCCACATCACACTGAGCTTGACGCCCTGGGCACGGGCCGGGTCACAGCCGCTCGGAGACTACAACCCCCCATCTGATCCGGTGCCGGGTATTCCCCTCAAAAAGGAATATGTCCCAGGGGGCGCGTCATTTACACTTACACATCACTATTTTAATTTAACTGTATAATCCAAACTGCCATCTCAGTTGACCAAGACAAGATGGTAAAATCACAAAAATAAATTGGTTTCACATACCCTGTACTTGCTTTCTTTTTACTAAAAACGCAGCAGAACCTGATAGCTATGTTCACACTAGGCATTTTTTCACCACTCATTACTTCTAATGGGTGAAAAACGCTGAAAAAACTCTGAAAGAAGTGACATGCAAAAAACCATGCAAGGCATAAAATCCTTAAAAAAAAAAACCTTATGTGTGCATGACATTTCTGGAATCTCATAGACTTTGCAGGTATTGTAAAACGCAGCTGAAAATTGGCATAAAAAACGCTGAATAAACCATGATGTGTGAACATAGCCTTACTGGCAAATACGGAATAATTCGTTGCTGCTCGAAAATGAAAGCTTCTTAGACAGATAATTTATATAGGGATTGCAACACACATTTTTTCTTATGTTTAATAGATGCAGGTGCATCATTGTCCAGAATGAGGGTCCCCCCGATCCTCGGTTCTGACTGTTGCAGTGGCCTCAATGACAGGAGCGGTGGCCACTCGTCATGAGACCGTCCACTTTATATCAAAAGTAACTGAAAAAAAGAAAATGATGACTAATTAAATTCCTGTTGATTCTATAATTTATAGTTTTCATCACTTATTTGATGCCTAAATGTAACTTTTCAGCAAACTTGCTGCCCGTGGACAAGTCGGTGGATTGGAGCAAAGGATTTGAGGTGGTGAACAGGATTGTGGAGGCCGAGCCCCATGTGAAAGCCTCTGATTTCATTGCTCCTATATTCGTGTACAGGTAGGAGCTCTTCTCACCATATATGATCCATATCTCACTGATCAGACATTTCTTATATATATTCAGTAGCTGCTACATGTTTCAGTTTAGAAAGATCCAATAGCAAAATCTGTACTAGAGCCGCCAACCTCCATAGGTCACTTCAATTGTGAAAGACCGAAACTTAAAATAAAATCCAGAAAATCACATTGTAGGATTGTTACAGAATTAATTTGCATTTTATTGCATGAAATAAGTATTTGATACAATAGAAAAACAGAACTTAATATTTGGCACAGAAACCTTTGTTACAATTACAGAGGTCAGATGTTTCCTGTAGATCTTGACCAGGTTTGCACATGTGACACCCCAGGGGTCTGGTTGCCACAGTAATAGAGATATTATGTCTGAGAGCAAGTGGGAGGTTTCTCTGGTCAGGAAGCCCTAAGCATGCAACACTGCCCGCCCAGACCTGGGAGGGGAGGAATCTGCCCTTAAAAACTGGGTCTGGGGCGGGATTAGAGGAGACAGAGCCTGCAGAACAAGCAGACAGAGCCTGGAGAGGGAAAGTGAGAACAGGAGCTCTGTAGGAGCAGCAGCTGAAGGCCAGGGGCTGTGAGCAGAGATATAGCTCGCCCTGGCTGAAGTTACTAAAACCGGACACAGGAGTCCGAGGCTGTGGGGACTGATATATACCCAGCAGCAGAAACCAACCGGCAGGGGATTCCAGGTCCTCTGGCCATAGAAGCCCGGAGGCTCAGTCACAAAGAAGGGACCAGCGCCGCCATCCAGGAGCGGAGGCTAACAGAAGGCCCCAAGTCACCAGCCATACGGGTGAGCACCACACGATATACTCAGGGACGTGGGCTACTTGTAACCGCTGACAGCAAGGTAGCCAGGAAGAGTGCAGATAAACGGGGAGGCCTACAACTCCACCTGGCCAGGGGAACTCCTGCTTGCTCGCAGACTGACCAGGCCCCTTATACTAGCCAGTACTCCCGGGAGGGTCTGCCTTGTACCATCAGTAAAGACCCTGAACTGCAACTCACGTCTCTGTGATTCCTTGCCGCACCAGCACCATTAGCACTGGGACCCTCACACCATCACTCCCATCATCTCTCACATTAGCTGCCCTGAGGCAATACTTCTCCCGTGGGGAGTTATCCCATACTCGGCTGCGCAAACAACATCAGCCTCAGCGGTCGGCAGCGCAGCGGCGGTCCCCACTGACCGCAATCCACGGGTGGCGTAGTCGGACATTTGCTATACATTAAGACTGCCACTGGTTTGACCACCCTGGGCACGGACCGGGTCACCGCCACACGGAGACTACAACCCCCAGCATTCTACAACAGGCCCGGTTCCGGGTTCCCCTGCACAACACAGGCCCAGGGGGCGCGTCACACACACTGCAGCAGGGATTTTGGCCCCCTCCTCCATACAGATCTTCTCCAGATCTTTCAGGTTTTGAGGCTGTCGCTGGGCAACATTGAGCTTCAGCTCCCTCCAAAGATTTTCTATTGGGTTCAGGTCTGGAGACTGGCTAGGCCACTACAGGACCTTGAAATGCTTCTTACGGAGGCGCTCCTTAGTTGCCCTGTATGTGTGTTTCGTGTCATTGTCTTGCTGGAAGACCCAACCACGACCCATCTTCAATGATCTTGGATCTCGTGATACATGACCCCATTAATCCTTCCTTCAATACAGTGCAGTAATCCTGTACCATTTGCAGAAAAGCACCCCCGAAGTATAATGTTTCCCCTAGCATGCTTCATGGTTGGGATGGTGTTCTTGTGGCTATACTCGTCCTTCTTCTTCCTTCAAACACGGCCAGTGGAGTTGATAACAAAAAGTTCAATTTTGGTCTCATCTGACGACATGACCTTCTCCCATGCCTCCTCTGGATCATCCAGATGGTCATTGACGAACTTCAAATGGGCCTGGACATGTATTGGCATGAGCAGGGGGACCTTGCGTGCCCTGCAGATCTTGCATTGATCCCCAGACCGAAGAAGATTGACAGTCATCTTGTGTTTCTTCCATTTCCTAATAATTGTGCCTTCTCACCCAGTTGCTTGCCTATTGTCCTGTTGCCCATCCCAGCCTTCTGCATGTCTACAATTTTGTCCCTGGTGTCCTTAGACAACTCTTTGGTCTTGGCCATGGTGGAGAGGTTGGAGTGTGATCAGTATGATGTTGACAGGTGTCTTTTATACAGGTAACGAGTTCAAACAGGTGCAGTTAATACAGGTAATGAGTGCAGAGTAGGAGGGCTTCTTAAAGAAAAACTTACAGGTCTGTGAGAGCCAGAATTCTTGCCGGTTGGTCGGTGATCAAATACTTATTTCATGCAATAAAGTGCAAATTAATTATGCAAAAATCGTACAATGGGAGTTTCTGTTTTTTATTTTTAGAGTTTGTCCCTCACAGGTGAAGAGACCTATGATAAAATTACAGACCTCTCCATTCTGTGTAGGTGGGAAAACTTGCAAAATCTGCAGAGAATAAAATACTTATTTTCCTTACTGTATATATTTAGTATCTGCTAGATGTATCGATTGAGAAAGGGACAACAGCAAAATCTGCCCCAGAGCCGCCAACCTCCCATGTGAACTGGGGTTAATGTATGAGGCAGTGAGACATATGGACTCTCTAAGGTACATGAACTAGAGATGAGCAGAATGATCTGCGGAGGGTGAAGTTGGAGTTGAGTTTTACAGAAATTCATGTTTTTACATAAATTCGATCACATTAATATTTCATTTGAAGTTTGTAAAAAGAAATAAAATCATCCCCCCCCCACACCAGAAAGCAAGCAAACATGAAAGTGCACTGCTGCTCGAGCTCCTCCATAATGCAACTATGACGCCTTACAGATCACCATAGATTGTATAGTGGTGGCTAGTACATCGGCTAGCAGAGACCAGCGGCTCCCAGTGTAGCACACACTGTACGGCAGAGTCACTGGGTAAATCTCCTGTAGAGTGTAAGCTCTTATGGTCATTGTGGTCCTCTCTCTCCTGTAGAGTGTAAGCTCTTATGGTCAGTGGGGTCCTCTCTCTCCTGTAGAGTGTAAGCTCTTATGGTCAGTGGGGTCCTCTCTCTCCTGTAGAGTGTAAGCTCTTATGGTCAGTGGGGTCCGCTCTCTCCTGTAGAGTTTAAGCTCTTATGGTCAGTGGGGTCCTCTCTCTCCTGTAGAGTGCAAGCTCTTATGGTCAGTGGGCTCCTCTCTCTCTCTCCTGTAGAGTATAAGCTTTTATGGTCAGCAGAGTCTTCTCTCTCTCCTGTAGAGTGTAAGCTCTTATGGTCAGTGGTGTCCTCTCTCTCTCCTGTAGAGTGTAAGCTCTTATGGTCAGTGGGGTCCTATCTCTCTCCTGTAGAGTGTAAGCTCTTGTGGTCAGTGGGATCCTCTCTCTCCTGTATAATGTAAGCTCTTATGGTCAGTGGGGTCCTCTCTCTTCTGTAGAGAGTAAGCTCTTATGGTCAGTGGGGTCCTCTCTCTCCTGTAGAGTGTAAGCTCTTATGGTCAGTGGGTCGTCTCTCTCTCCTGTAGAGTGTCAGCTCTTATGATCAGTGGGGTCCTCTCTCTCTCCTGTAGAGCGTAAGCTCTTACGGTCAGTGGGGTCCTCTCTCTCCTGTAGAGTGTAAGCTCTTATGGTCAGTGGGGTCCTCTCTCTCCTGTAGAGTGTAAATGTGGCACCCTGAGGATTCGGCTGCTACAGGGGTATTGCACCTCAACCCAGAGGTGTGATATTCCACTCCCGGGTAAGGAAGGAGTGTGGAACTGAGCTCAGATAGACTGCATGCACTACACACATCCCATTCCAGAGGAGCAGGCCGACGGTACTCCCACTTAGAAATGTGCAGGTACAACCGAGCCTGTCCCTGGCTGGAGTGGGAGGGGGGTGGTACATCCCATGTAGTGTAGGGGCAGATAGGGGGAGCAGTCTGGGTAGTGATAGGAGCTCATTGGGTGCTGGTCACCTGAGCTCACACATAGAGGGATATATAAGGAGGGCACCAACTTAGATCAGGGTCAGACGCTGAGAACAAGTCAGTTGGAGAGGAGAGAGAAGGAAACAGCAGCCCTGGAGAGAGAGTGGAGCAGAGAAAGACCCAGAGGGGGAAGACTGAAGGGACCCAAGAACCCAAATTAGAGCACCGGGTGAGGAGTCAGCAAGAGGGTACCGGAACCCAAACTGGTGGGGGCAGAAAGCACACCCCAGCCAGAGACCGGAGACCGTGGGCAGTGTCTGTCACGGTCACCCACCACATTCACCCCGAAGGCACACCACATGAAGGGTCAGGGAACCCAAGGCCAAGGGTGTCCCAACAGAAGGCCCGAGGGAGCTGGACCTAGGTGAATCACTGGTGGGGACGGCTGAAGAAAGGACAGAGGGAGAGCTCAGGGCCACGCTCCGGACTTGTTTGGGGGTTGGCTGGATCCAGGACCTGGTGGACGCAGCACGGCTCGGGTGGTCACTAGCAGCTGGAGTGACCAGTACAACAGCAGCAGTAAGTAAACACCCTTAACTGCACAACCCGAGTCTGTCTTCATTGCCGGCTGCACCGCACCACCACAACCCCCATCCTCTGCGCCTGTCCCCTCTGAGGCTATACCCCTCCCGTTGGGGGTTATCCCACCAAGCTGCACATCCACCATCAGCCTCAGCGGACCCTGCTGCAGCGGCGGCCACAGTGACCGCATCACAACGGGTGGCGTAGTCGACACAAAAGAACTTTAATAACATCTGTAGGACTGCCACATAACACTTAGCTTGACGCCCTGGGCACGGGACCGGGTCACAGCCGCTCGGAGACTACAACCCCCCCCATCTGATCCGGTGCCGGGTATTCCCCTCAAAAAGGAATATGTCCCAGGGGGCGCGTCATAAGCTCTTATGGTCAGTGGGGTCCTCTCTCTCTCCTGTAGAGTGTAAGCTCTTATGGTCAGTGGGGTCCTCTCTCTCCTGTAGAGTGCAAGCTCTTATGGTCAGTGGGCTCCTCTCTCTCTCTCCTGTAGAGTATAAGCTTTTATGGTCAGCAGAGTCTTCTCTCTCTCCTGTAGAGTGTAAGCTCTTATGGTCAGTGGTGTCCTCTCTCTCTCCTGTAGAGTGTAAGCTCTTATGGTCAGTGGGGTCCTATCTCTCTCCTGTAGAGTGTAAGCTCTTGTGGTCAGTGGGATCCTCTCTCTCCTGTATAATGTAAGCTCTTATGGTCAGTGGGGTCCTCTCTCTTCTGTAGAGAGTAAGCTCTTATGGTCAGTGGGGTCCTCTCTCTCCTGTAGAGTGTAAGCTCTTATGGTCAGTGGGTCGTCTCTCTCTCCTGTAGAGTGTCAGCTCTTATGATCAGTGGGGTCCTCTCTCTCTCCTGTAGAGCGTAAGCTCTTACGGTCAGTGGGGTCCTCTCTCTCCTGTAGACTGTAAGCTCTTATGGTCAGTGGGGTCCTCTCCCTCCTGTAGAGTGTAAGCTCTTATGGTCAGTGGGGTCCTCTCTCTCTTCTGTAGAGTGTAAGCTCTTATGGTCAGTGGGGTCCTCTCTCTCCTGTAGACTGTAAGCTCTTATGGTCAGTGGGGTCCTCTCTCTCTCCTGTAGAGTGCAAGCTCTTATGGTCAGTGGGGTCCTCTCTCTCCTGTAGAATGTAAGCTCTTTTGGTCAGTGGGGTCCTCTCTCTTCTGTAGAGAGTAAGCTCTTATGGTCAGTGGGGTCCTCTCTCTCCTGTAGAGTGTAAGCTCTTATGGTCAGTGGGTCGTCTCTCTCTCCTGTAGAGTGTCAGCTCTTATGATCAGTGGGGTCCTCTCTCTCTCCTGTAGAGCGTAAGCTCTTACGGTCAGTGGGGTCCTCTCTCTCCTGTAGACTGTAAGCTCTTATGGTCAGTGGGGTCCTCTTCCTCCTGTAGAGTGTAAGCTCTTATGGTCAGTGGGGTCCTCTCTCTCTTCTGTAGAGTGTAAGCTCTTATGGTCAGTGGGGTCCTCTCTCTCCTGTAGACTGTAAGCTCTTATGGTCAGTGGGGTCCTCTCTCTCTCCTGTAGAGTGCAAGCTCTTATGGTCAGTGGGGTCCTCTCTCTCCTGTAGAATGTAAGCTCTTTTGGTCAGTGGGGTCCTCTCTCTCCTGTAGAGTGTAAGCTCTTATGGTCAGTGGGGTCCTCTCTCTCTCCTGTAGAGTGTAAGTGACTCGCCCCCTGGGCCGTGGGGCACGCGGATCCGGGCAATAGGGAGACGTTGGGGGTAGTAGTGGCGGCCCGGTCCCGCGGCTCAGGGTTGTCAGACCAATGGTAGTCTGCTACGTGCTTCAGATAATGTCCGACTACGCCACCCGTGGATTGCGGTTATTAGGAACCGCCGCTGCAAGGCAGTCCGCTGGGGCTGATGATGAATGCAGCTGGGATGGTGTGACTCCCCACGGGAAGAGTGCGGCCCCAGGGCAGTGTAGTGGATGGTGGGAGTGATGGTGGTGAGAGTCCCAGTACCGGTAGTGCTGGAGGCGCGAAGGAGCACACAGACAACAAGTTACAGTCCAGGGTCTTTACTCACAGTTCATTTGTTCCGGGTCACTTCTGTCAGCAGTGACCCCCCGAGCCGTGCTGCGTCCACCAGGTGAGGGGCTCGGTCAACTCCCAAGCAGTTCAGGAGCATGGCACAGGACCCCCTTTAATCCTTTCTCTGGCCTGCCTCACCAGTGACCCACTTTTGTCCAGCTGCCGCGGACCTGTGCGGTTAAACGTGGGCCCCGTCCTCCGCTGTCCTATATGGTGCCTTCCTAGCAGGTTTGATGAGGTGTCGCACCAATAGATGATCACGACGACCAGTCTTTGGCTGAGGGTAGTTTCTCCTCCACCAACTTGGGATCCGGTACCCTTAATCTGCCTGACCCTGCACCCTGGATTCTCGTGGGTTCTTAGGGTCCCTTCCACCTTCTTGTTCCTGAGCCCTTCTGTTTCTCTGTATCTCCTTCTCTTTCTCTGTTCCTTTCTGTTCCTTTCTGTTCCTTTCTCTTGGAGCTGAGATGAGCCAGAATCTCAGCTCCCCTTCACCTCCTCCTCGGCCTCTCACTAGGCCCTCCTGGAGTAGAGCTCCTACAGAGCCTCTACTCCCTGTCTTCTCCTCTGGCTGAACTGACCCAGAACTAAGATGGTGCCCACCTTTTATACCTCCCTCTGACCATGAGCCCAGGTGACCAGCAACCAATGGGCTCCTGCCTACGCTCAGGAACCAACCCCTATCTGCTCCTACAGCACTGGGTGTTCCACCCCCCTCCCCACTCCAGCAGGGACATGGTCGGTCGTGCCTGCACTTCTGTCTAGTGGGAGCACCGTTGAGCTGTCCCTGGGAAATGGGGTGTGTGTGCTGTATGCAGCTAACTGAGCCCTGGTCCATTCTCCATCCTTACCTGGGAGTGGAATATCACACCTCTGGCAGAGGTGCAATACCCCTGTAGCGGCCGAGCCCTCGGGGCGCTACATAAGCTCTTATGATCAGTGGGATCCTCTCTCTCCTGTAGAGTGTAAGCTCTTATGGTCAGTGGGGTCCTCTCTCTCTCTCTGTCTCTCTCCTGTAGAGTGTAAGCTCTTATGGTCAGTGGGGTCCTCTCTCTCCTGTAGAGTGTAAGCTCTTATGGTCAGTGGGGTCTTCTTTCTGTCCTCTAGAGTGTAAGCTCTTATGGTCAGTGGGGTCCTCTCTCTCCTGTAGAGTGTAAGCTCTTATAATCAGTGGGGTCATCTCTCTCTCCTGTAGAGTGTAAGCTCTTATGGTCAGTGGGGTCCTCTCTCTCTCCTGTAGAGTGTAAGCTCTTATGGTCAGTGGGGTCCTCTCTCTCTCCTGTAGAGTGAAAGCTCTTATGGTCAGTGGGCTCCTCTCTCTCTCTCTGTCTCTCTCCTATAGAGTGTAAGCTCTTATGGTCAGGGGGTCCTCTCTCTCTCCTGTAGAGTGTAAGCTCTTATGGTCAGTGCGGTCCTCTCTCTCCTGTAGAGTGTAAGCTCTTATGGTCAGTGGGGTCCTCTCTCTCCTGTAGAGTGTAAGCTCTTATGGTCAGTGGGGTCCTCTCTCTCCTGTAGAGTGTAAGCTCTTATGGTCAGTGGAGTCCTCTCTCTCTCCTGTAGAGTGTAAGCTCTTATAATCAGTGGGGTCATCTCTCTCTTCTGTAGAGTGTAAGCTCTTATGGTCAGTGGGGTCCTCTCTCTCATGTAGAGTGTAAGCTCTTATGGTCAGTGGGGTCCTCTCTCTCCTGTAGAGTGTAAGCTCTTATGGTCAGTGGGGTCCTCTCTCTCCTGTAGAGTGTAAGCTCTTATGGTCAGTGGGGTCCTCTCTCTCCTGTAGAGTGTAAGCTCTTATGGTCAGTGGAGTCCTCTCTCTCTCCTGTAGAGTGTAAGCTCTTATAATCAGTGGGGTCATCTCTCTCTTCTGTAGAGTGAAAGCTATTATGGTCAGTGGGGTCATCTCTCTGTCTCTCTCTCCTGTAGAGTGTAAGCTCTTATGGTCAGCGGGGTCCTCTCTCCTCTCTCCCATGTGTATTTTTGTATTTTCCCAGCATTTATAAGCTTTTGAGTATTAAAATTGTATCAAATTCTTTTGCTGAAAATCAAATTTTGGGGTAAAATTTGGTAAAGTCGGCAAATTTCTAACCAAGTCCCATATGTAACTGCCATCTCTGACCCCGTATAATGTCAGCAGTTGCCGCCTGTAGTCTTTGCCCCAATATTACACTGCATTTATGAACATTGAGATGGGTTGATCGATTTCTTTCTCTTTTATTTAGTGTCACAAATTCACCAACTCCCGGACTAAAGGAAGAGATGAAAGAAATATTTGATACTGCTAAACGGCTAACAAGTAAGTGTCCAGCGTGTATACCCAGATCCATCATGTGTCCTGGGAGGTAAGATCCTCGTTAACCCCAAAAAGATACAAAGAAGGGTGAATTTCCCCAGGAAAGTTTCTCTGCCGTATTTCTTTCTACGTTACCCTGATATCGGTGCCACATGTAAAGCTGTGACCAGCACATGAGATATCACTGCCTTGTAGTACTGATTGTGGAAGCCCCTCAGTATTAGTGGACAGAGGAGCGGGCAGTGAGGGTACAGTGACTTAGTAGTTATTCTCACTTAGGACACTATAACAGTATTAAACAAGTTCAGGTTTCAGTGCTTTCTCCAGCGCGTCATCATCTTAAGTTGTATACAAACATTCCCAATGATGAAGGAATGCGGGTTTGATACGTCGATGACATCTTTATTTTCTGGTCAGGATCCCTTGATGAAATTCTGGCATTTGCAACTTACATTGTTTAGAAATGACACCGGAGGGATCATACAATATCCCACCGCTGCCACCAATTGTGAGGAACGGCACCAGAGGGATCCCGCAGAATAACACCGCTGCCACCAATTTGTCAGGGATTCGTACACAGTCCCGATTACTCACTACATAGTTACCAGCAAGCGAGCAGTGAGCGTATGGCGTACACACCTCCAAATCCCAGCACATGGAATATGTGTATACGCCCCCGTACGATCACTGACAGCCTCATGATACCCCAAATAATATTATTCACTGCCACCACCAATCAGTTTTTTTTTTTTTAAATATGAGATCCAAGACAGGCCTGATTGGACGCCTGCTTTCTCGTGACGTATGGCTTCGGGGGAGGGACAATTACAAAGCACAAGAAACAGAACTATTACATTTTATATTTAATCCAAAGGGAGGCGGTGTTTATGAAAAATATACAAAAGATTTTACAAAGGGGGACAATACAGTACAGAACATACAGTTACACCAAAATAAAAGGGATGAATAGAAGAACTTACTAGACAGATCACAGAGACGATTCAGTTTAGCTGGAAGCACTTCAATTTTGGCCTTTATGGAAAGGGACCCTGCTTACAAAATATGTAACTTCCGGCATGAGTCCAGACCCATCTTCAGCTGGGTCTTTTATCCCGAAGAGGGGGCCCTGCCCACACACTCCCCCTGTGATGACCTCATGTGGGCTGGTCTTATTAAAATCTCTAACTTCTGTGATAACTTCTGTAACATCCCTGGCGGCGTGCTTGCATGGTGCACCATCTCCCACCATGCAAGACTGCAATCTTACATGTCAGTCCATGCTGCACTCTTTGCTCCAGTACCTGCTCTGTCCATGTCTCAGTAGGAGGTGCCTGAGCAACACTTTCTCTCAGTTTGTCCCTTGCAACTGAATTGCCAGGTCTTGTCCTGTATCTAGTCTGTTCCGCCACCCTGGGGCTGTATACCCAGGCCTGTTACCTGTCTGTTCTGCCACCCTGGGAGCTGTATACCCAGGCCTTTTACCTGTCTGTTCTGCCACCCTGGGGGCTGTATACCCAGGACTGTTACCTGTCTGTTTCTGCCACCCTGGGGGCTGAGTTCCCAGGCTCATTTCTGTATCTTGTTTCAGTTCCTGTCTGAACAGTGTCCTAGCCCATTTCTTGTTTGTTTCCTTGTTTGTACCTTCTCTTTTCCTGCAGTGTCTGAACCTGCACCTAACTCCAACTCATTGTCTCTGTACTTCTGTTTGTGAGTTTTGTCCACTCGCTACTTCATTGTAAGTACCTTGTGTGTATCTGGTTCTGCTCGTTCTGTTTCCCTGCCTCCATATTTACCTCCTGTGTTCTAGCTATCTTCCAGTCTGTTCCATGTGAACAGAGCCCTGTCCTGTCTGCCTTCACCTTTTGCTCTGTTCTGCTCTGCTTGCTCACCGCTCCGGCGGTTCCGCTCTGCTTCGCTTGTTTACCGCACCTGCGGTTCCGCTCTGCTCTGCTTGTTTACCGCTCCGGTGGTTCCGCTCTGCTCCGCTTGTTTACCGCACCTGCGGTTCCGCTCTGCTCTGCTTGTTTACTGCCCCTGCGGTTCCGCTCTGCTCTGCTTGTTCACCGTTCCGGCGGTTCCGCTCTGCTCCGCTTGTTTACCGCACCTGCGGTTCCTTTCTGCTCTGCTTGTTTACTGCACCTGCGGTTCCGCTCTGCTCCGCTTGTTTACCGCACCTGCGGTTCCGCTCTGCTCCGCTCGTTTACCGCACCTGCGGTTCCACTCTGCTCTGCTTGTTTACCGCACCTGCGGTTCCGCTCTGCTCAGCTTGTTTACCGCACCTGCGGTTCCGCTCTGCTCTGCTTGTTCACCGTTCCGGCGGTTCCGCACTGCTCCACTTGTTTACCGCACCTGCGGTTTTGCTCCGCTCTGCTTGTTCACCGCTCCTGCGGTTTTGCTCTGCTAGTCCACCGCACTTGCGGCTCTGTTCCTGTATCCCAGTCTGTACTGGTCCCTATCCAGCCTGCATTCATACCTGCCACTTTCTACCTGTCTGCATTCCAGCCGTGCCTGTCAGCACCCGCCTGCCTTCATACCAGCCGTGCCTGCTAGTACCCACCTGCCTTCATACCAGCCATGCCTGCCAGTGCCCACCTGTCTGCATACCAGCTAACCTGCCTGTTCCTGCATTCCCCGGTGTGGGTCAACAGCTGTGACCGGGGTCTGACCTGGAGTAGCACCCGGTCCCTCTGCTCGGTTCCTCCCTGGTTCACAGAGTCGACTGTGACCTTGGTCGGATCAGGTTGATACTTAGTTACGCCTCTCCAGGCACTCCTCGGTTCATGGTACAGTGGGATCACTAATCACGCTCACGCCAGTCAGTCCAGGCACGAGCATAACAACTTCTCGCTGGTTGATCGCAGAAGTTCGCAAGTGATACCATATTTTTTATTACGAGTTTACCTTTCATTAGAGACCAGACAAGGCATGGCTGCTATCCTTTATTTTTGTACTTTTGCAATATAGCTCACCGGCGGGGTGTATAGATACCGAAAAATATGCATATTGTTCCTTAGCTACCACTGCCGCTAAAAATATGTGTCCCCTCACAATTGGAATCATAGAACTTCCGATATTCCATATTTAATGTCGGTGCCTAAAAGTCTGGAGATTGCAACTGGGACTGTCCTGGCTATTGTGAGTAGTGTGACACAATTTCTTTGAAGCTTAAACGAGCTGTTTCCTCTTTACCCAGGTGCCTATTTATCACCCATGTCTCACTGTATGGTATGTTAATTAGCCTGGACAATTGAGATAGTGGCTCCTTTTGTACTGCCATTTGCATAGAAGCAACTGGCTAGATTGCAAGCTCTTGCTCCTTTGACAAATGGTATAGGGGAGGGGAGGAATGAGTGAGAGGGATTTCAGAGCGAGAGAGAAATTCTTAATATTTTCCATGACATACCTCAATAGACGTAATCCACTTCTCAAGTCTACTTTGGAGAAACATAGTGAACTGAGATT
The DNA here is from genome assembly GCF_046119375.1 of Phyllobates terribilis. Classification (NCBI taxonomy): domain Eukaryota; kingdom Metazoa; phylum Chordata; class Amphibia; order Anura; family Dendrobatidae; genus Phyllobates; species Phyllobates terribilis. The sequence goes on along the minus strand of NW_027362769.1, from coordinate 408,401,746 downwards.
TCTAGATGTTAGGGTCAGGATTGATAATGGTCTTTTTTTAAAAAACAACGATTTATACAAAGGAAACAGATAAAACTCACCTGCTTGATAGGCAGAGCTATCAGGCTCCACAAGTGTTCACAAAAGGGACAATTTACAAGACTGCGTAGAATTTTTTTCCGAAGATAGCGATAACCATGCGATTAAAGAAGTCATGATTAAAAAGTTTGTCCAAAAAGGATATGATAGAAAAATTGTGATGAAAGCAAGTAATGAAATCGGCATGAAATCGAGATTGGAAGTGAGAAAAAAAGAATGAAAAAATTGAGGAGAATTGATGAGTCTTTATTTCTATGGTTGATGAACATTCTAAGTTGGTACCTCCATCCTTTCTATATAGAGCGCCACGTAAAGCTGTTCTTTCCTTAGTGACCACTATTCTTTAGCCCACTTCTCATGAACCATGTAATGATGCGATTCTGGCTGTCACCTTACCGAGCATGACCCCAGCCTTGCTGACTTTTTCTCGGACCCGCAGCTTCCAAGGCCTGGCCAACGCTAGTCCGTTCCCTAGTGACACTTAAGGACTCTCATAAATTTCCTGACTGAACGTTCCCCCCACGAGTTGCCGGCTTACAGAAGACCACTGTCACCAATGAGGTTTCTTCTTCTCTATCTCTGTACTTCCTGTTTTCTTTACCACACCACACACACCCAGTGATGATCACCTATTTTCTGAGGGTGTCTTTTCTTTTTCCTTTTTCCTCTATTAACTAAGTCTAAAAACTGAAACTAACCCACAAGTTCCTATTACTCATCCCCAACCATGGGCTGGCCTTACAGTTAACCCTAACCTGCCTGACTAACATGAACTCCGTCCTCTAGGAGGACAACACATAAAATACAGTGAAATGGAATACATAAAAAATAACAGGGCTTTTCCAGAGAGATGAAACATCATCCTCTCCACCCTCATACATGGACTGTCTACACCGAAGCTCATACTAAGGTTTGGAAGCTTGTCCAAGCCCATATTGCAGTCTGGATGTTTGATTCACAGTAGTCTATCAACTACATCATGAAATGTTCAAGATGTTGAATGTATGGACATGAAATTTTACATGGATAGAGATAATATTGAAAAAAGTAAATTGACGTGCCGTTTTTTTAGATAGTGGATTCATGGCAGTTTAAGGAACAACTGCATTACGGCAATTCTAAGGTGCAAGACAATGAACAGTTCATTTATTATACATGTTTCGATGATCCACAACATCATCCACAAGTAAGTAGAAAACTGATACACATGGGCCTCCCATGGAACAGCGCAGGACCGAAGTATAATCACCGATCCAATAAGAATCCACTAAAATAAAAAAAAGTATCTCACATTACAGTAAAATAAAAGGCACAATTCATTCTCGCGGTAAGCAAAATAAATACAGTGCGGTGGTGGAGATTTCAACATTGTGATAACACCTTCATCAGAGACCGGATGATGTTGTGTAGGACGGGCTGTATGGCCACATGAATGTAATTACAGAAGATATCCTATCAAAATGTAGCTCATGATCCATCCTAATTATCTATGTAATGATGAGTAATAAATTAAAATACTTAACGACCACCGTCGCTTCCAGTTTACAGCGTCGTTACGGTAGAACTTCTTCGCCAGCTCACGCCGGGATTGTTGTGTGGGGCCGAGCTGCTTCCTTTACTGTAAACCTATGATGCCTCAAAACACGTCACACTCAGAAAGCAACGTCCAGTTCACACATAAACCGCTGGATGACTATCCAGTCTGTCTGCCGGTGACGTGGGCCAGAAGAGGACCGGAGCGGTGCTGGAAACCAGGGAAGATGGTGAATGTAAAGTGATTTATACACTTAAACATCATTAGGATGGGTTATGAAATATAAGTTATGGTGGGACATCATGTATAATTACATTTACCTCTCCTTATAGCTTCCACTACAAAACATTGTACGGTTTCTGGGAAGTGATGAAGGCGGTAAGCACTTCCCATACTGTTATCAAAAAGAACAAGTATACCCCATAATACTACATGTAATATGTAATCTGTCCTTTATTTTACTGTAATAAATATAAATTTTAATGTTACAACTTTTTTAATGATGTGCGAATTAGTAAGGTTTTGCTTTGCTGACGTTTCACATTTTCGAACATGGAGCTGCCATAGCCGCACATGAGACAATGAAGGCCGATCCATACTCCAGTATTTCAGGCTGCACTGACTTATATGCTGCTCCTCGGTTATTGCAAATCTGTAAATTAGTGAAAGAGGAAAAACTGAATATTCACCAATCTACTCTACTCTACTTTACTCTTCTCTACTCTACTCTACTCTACTCTACTCTACTCTACTCTTCTTTACTCTACTCTACTTTACTCTACTCTACTCTACTTTACTCTTCTCTACTCTACTCTACTCTACTTTACTCTACTCTACTCTACTTTACTCTACTCTACTTTACTCTACTCTACTTTACTCTACTTTACTCTACTCTACTCTACTTTACTCTACTCTACTTTACTCTACTCTACCTTACTCTACTCTACTTTACTCTACTCTACTCTACTTTACTCTACTCTACTTTACTCTACTTTACTCTACTCTACTTTACTCTACTTTACTCTACTTTACTCTACTCTACTCTACTCTACTTTACTCTACTCTACTTTACTCTACTCTACTCTACTTTACTCTACTTTACTCTACTCTACTTTACTCTACTTTACTCTACTTTACTCTTCTCTACTCTACTCTACTCTACTCTACTTTACTCTACTTTACTCTACTTTACTCCACTTTACTCTACTCTACTCTACTCTACTCTACTTTACTCTGCTCGACTCTACTGTACTTTACTGTACTTTACTCTACTCTACTCTACTCTACTTTACTCTACTCTACTTTACTCTACTTTACTCTACTCTGTAAATGTAATCAATTCTGATGTTTTCATTCTTTCATTTCAGAGGTCGTTCCCATCGTTGTCCTCACTCACCGGAATCACGAGAACTACGCTGAAGTTGAAAATATGTTCAGGGACATCGGAGTCGATAAGTTTTTCGGAGTTGAAAATTACACAGATAAAAACCCAAAGAAAAAAAGGGAAACTCACGAGGCAGTCCTCCAGTTTCTCTACGACGTCATCAGCGATGCCCAATTCCGGGTCAACGACCGCCGGGACGCGGATCAAGAGCTGATAGACCGGAAGCTATTTGTACTGAATTATATTCACCAAAGGGAAATTGAGCTTCACGAGGCAAATCTAGGAAGACAGAAAGACGTGGAGAACGTTCGGATGGAGCAGACCTTTAGACTATGGCAGCAAGAGGAGGAAGCACGGATGCAAAAATGTAGACAATTACATAAGGAAAGAATGGAGAGAATACAAGGAGAATTCGCTAGACAGAGATTGCGGGATCAGTTCGAGCATCAGGAGAATATGAAAAGGATGGAAAATAGAAAAGAAAAAAAAAGCAAGAAAAACTAAGAACGAGAAAATGGCAGAAGCATTGGTGCAGATGGGAGGACAGTGGTGAACGTGATTATGGATCCATGTGATGTCCCCCATATATATGTAGTGCATACAATAAATCAGCAGACTATGGTTAGAGTAAAGGTTTTTTGCAGAAAGCATGGACATCGGAGATACACCAGAAGCTACGTCTACACAGGGAGAATTTGGTGCAAACATTTTGCCACTTTTTTTTTTATGAAGTTTGCAAAAATAATCTCCTCAAAGTCTGCTATGTATGAACAAAGGCAAATAAAAAAAGCATAAGATTGTATGAAATCCCCAGTGTGTAGAGAGAGGGCCCTATGGCTGCTATTGCTCAGATGTTCTTGAGTCCTCCTGGCAGTAGTATGACTGGGGCAGGTCATGTAGATGGGTGACAGGCTGACGCTTTAGACACTATCACCTTTATTATAACCGGGATCTGTAATTTGATTGTATTTTTAATCCAATTTACACTTATTATATGTATTCAAATAAAAATCAATCCATCTCCAGTTTCTAGTTTACATTTTCTCTCCCATATCTGGAGGCCATTTGTTATTTACTGTATCGGGAGTTTGCGGCGTCATCGGGAGATTCTTACCTCGGTCTATAGAGTCTTTAGTTTGTGGATTAAACCACATAGAGAGGATGGAAGTCTGGATATAATATACACAAGACTGAGCGGGATTGAGGCGGGAGGAGGGTGTCAGTGTAGACCTCCAGAAGAGTGACTTGTTGACCTTCTGTGACCGTCATCGAATTCTACCCAATGAGTGACGATGAAGAGTCGTTATACAGCTGTGAATTAAACGAGTAGACTGTGTGTGACACGTATGGTCGTACTGAGACCTCCCTGTAGAGATACACTGGGCCGCTGCTCTCTACTCCGTCAAAATCGAGGTTCCCATATAAACCTGAGGCTGAGTTTCACAGAAGGACAGATGACATCTGTTGGGTATGGTGAGGACTCAGTTCCTGATCCCACGACCTACACAGGCTCTGACCATGTGCTGCAACTTTATATTGAGCCAACGCGTTTCACCACATATAAATTTTGAAGATTTTGTTAAGCCAATAACTGAAAAAAAAACGTGTAAAAATTCACATTGCGTCTGGTAAGCTGAGATTTGAGGATTTTACGACCTAAAACTGGTGATCAGAAAAAGTCTTAGAATAAAAGCTGGAAAGTTATCGAAGTAAATGAAGTTACGAGAATTGCGACTAGATGGTGTCCTAAAGGAGCGTTTACGCTGAGAGATTCATCTTGGGCGAGCTTTCCTACGAATGCTCATTTCTCAAGTCTTTCAGGCTTCCAACCACCCAATAACTGAGCGGAACGCTTGCTTATCGGATGAAATGAAAATCATCACTCGGCAGAACATTTTCCTGTGCAAACCTTCAGGGCCTGTTCTTCGTGGGGGTCCTGTGATGAAGAACCCCTGGACCTTATCCCCGGATATGGAGAAAACAAGGTATGATGTCTGCCCGAGCAGTGAGAATGCTGTGAGATGCCGAAGTCTGGGATCAGTAGACTGCCAGCAGACTATTACCTAAGGCCAGCTGACCAGAAATTGACCAATAGCAAAGATTTCAGCCAAATCCCAATGAGGAAAGTACCGCCCACTAGGATCTCAATGAGACATATTTTCATTCATTTATATCTTCAGCATAGTGGTCCTTTTTTTTTAAACGACCTTCCCACCCTTTAGTTGAAGACCAGCAACCTGCCGCGCTCCACCTGTTCAGAACCATAAGAACTGTAGGTCTAATTATAAACAAATCCTGCATGCAAATCAAATGTTCCTTAGCATTCTCTGGGTCTCCGAGACTCCACAGGATAGTAAATGTGAGAGAAAAGACTCCATCTTGTTTGTCTGTGGTCTCCATTTTGTAATGGTCATCAGGTAACACTGATGGGCAGGGAGGTTTCACATTACTATTCAATCCCCCAAGGTTACTATTGGTTCATAGGTCAGAGGGAACTATTCCTTTGTCTCTGACCCTATTTAAAGTGCCACATGTGCTAATAAAGCAGAAGTCTTTTCTAGTACTGACGCGCCCCCTGGGCCTGTGTTGTGCAGGGAATACCCGGAGCCGGATCGCTGGGGGTTGTAGTCTCCGTGGCGCTGACCCGGTCCGTGCCCAGGGTGGTCAATTCAGTGGCAGTCTTATTAGTGAGATAATAGTCCGACTACGCCACCCGTGGATTGCGGTCAGTGGGGACCGCCGCTGCAAGGCAGACCGCTGAGGCCGGTGTTATGTGTGCAGCTAAGAATGGGATGACTCCCCACGGGAGAAGTATAGCCTCAGGGCAGTTAGTGTGGATGATGGGAGTGATGGTGCACGAGCGCAGCAGGAATAACTCAGAGTCCGTGCAGTGCAGTTCAGGGTCTTTACTGATGTTATAAAGCAGACCCTGCCGGGAGTACTGGCTAGCAGTAGAGGCCTGGTCAGTCTGTGAGCAAGTAGGATCTCCCCTAGCCTGGTGGAGTTGTAGGCCTCCCCGTCTATCTGTACTCTTTCCTGGCTACCTTGATCTATGCGGGTAGAAGTAGCCCACGTCCCTGAGTATACCGTGTGGTGCTCACCTGTACGGCCGGTGACTTGGGGCCTTCTGTTAGCCTCCGCTTCACGATGGCGGTGCTGGTCCCTTGCTTGTGACCGTGCCTCCGGGCTTCTCTGGCCAGAGGACATGGAATCCCCTGCCGGTTGGATTCTGCTGCTGGACCAGGATGTCCCCACAGCCTCGGACTCCGTGTCCGGTCTTAATGTCTTCAGCCAGGGCGAGCTATCTAGCTTCCAGCCCCTGGCACTCGCTCCTGCTCCTACAGAGCTCTTTGCTGACACTTTCCCTGTGTCTGGAACTGTCTCCAGGCTCTGACTCACCTAATCACGCCTCAGACCCAGCTTATAAGGGCAGATTCCTCCCCTCCCAGGTCTGGGCGGGAGGTGTTGCATGCTTAGGGCTCCTGACCAGAGAAACCTCCCACTTGCTCTCAGACGTAATATTTCTATTACTGTGCTAACCAGACCCCTGGGGTGCCACATTCCCCCCTAGTAAAATTTAGTACTCCGGGACTAAACATATTTTTAAAGAAACATAAATGCAGGGTTAAACAATAATACAACATAAATACAAGAAGCTTTAGTCTTTAGAGGTCACGGCGTGTCCGTAACCGGGTGTCCATATCACGCAAGGTGAAGTTTTAAGCGAGGTAGGGGACCTGTCCAAAGAAAGCCCCTTGCATTGGCCTTGGGTGTGGCTGCAAGGCTGAAGCTAGCTACTTTGGGGCACAAGGGGGCCACGCCAGACAGGTTTTCTTTTCTGCGGCCGTCTTCGCAAGAGGCACAATGTGCAACTACCTACAAGATTGTTCTGGTTATCCAGCGTCCATAACCTGTTAGTCCATAAAAATCTGCAGGGTAACTGAGAAACATAATTAATAACAGGCAACAAACATAAACCATAAACATTTCTCAATAAACAGGTAAATTTACAGTGCATTACTTTATATTCTCCAGCGAGCGTGCATCTGACCTTTAGTGACTCTAGTGGACCTACGGAGCTCACTAACTGGTCCTGCACTACAGGGTGTAGGAGGTGTTATGGGTAAGCTGGGCAGCTGTCTGCGCACTCTCTGGCTCACTAGGGGCACGGCAGGCTCACTACTAGCAGAGGGTTGATCCTCCTGCGCTGCTGGTGTGGACTCTTCTGCCTCCTGGGCCGGCTGCTCTTCCAGCTCTACCTGGTCTTCTGTAGGCACTTGAGGGGCTGGCTGGAGAAAGGTGAGGACGGGCACCACGATAGCGTTGTTTACTTGTGTCCAGGACCGGGGAAAGTCTCCGAGTACGGTGCTGATCATTTCCTCCTTTTCTTCTACGGGTTGAGGGTCTTCCTGATCTTCATCCATGCTTTGCAACTTCTCGGGGCACTTTTTCAGGTGGTCTCTGGAGACAGTGGCTGTGGTCTCTCCTCCATCCTTGCTGATGACGTACACCTTTGGATTATTGTGGCTTGAGGGCAGTACGGTGTACAGGTCCTTTACCCACTGGTCGTCCAACTTATGGAGCCGCCTTTTTCTTTTCAAGACCTGCTCTCCAGGTACCAGGGGAACAGCGGGAGCATGTTGGTTATAAGTCCTCTCCTGCCTTTCTCTTGATTGACAGAGACTTCGCTCGACGCTCTCCTGTACTTTCCGGTACTGCTGCTGCCGTTCTGTATCCCAGTCTGCCTCTGGCGAGGTGTCCTCGGGTGTCAGGACTCCCATATCCAGGTCAACAGGCAGCTTACCAGGTCTTGCTCGCATTAGGTAAGCCGGGGTACAGTTGGTGGAACCTACCGGGATGTGGTTATACAGGTCCACCAGATTGGGCAGTTTCTCAGGCCACAGACTGCGTTCTTCCAGGGGCAATGTTTTTAGCAGATCTTGTCAGGGTAAGAAAGAATATATATTTTTCCACTTTTATACTTTTATACTTTTATACGCTTTGCTTATGTACTAACCACCATTTTGTGTCTTATAACAATAAGCTTTCCTTGCTACGTGTTACTTAGATCGAAACTTATGCTAAGATGGCGCCAGTATTAGCTAAGCACCTGTTTCAGAGAAATGAAACCAAAACATCAACTGACTGTTGTCTGCCCAGAGACTGAGTTAAGGAGTCGTGGACCAATCAGGAGTGTCTGGATACTAGACATTTATGGCTTACCCCGCCCCGAACACTCTCTTTCCCCTCCCCATTACGTAGTGTATTTAAGTTTGTGCATGCGGAAATAAAGACGGAACATTGCTGAGATCGTGGCTTGCCAGTAGCCTTCTGAGCATGCTCTGAGTTTGAACCAGCTTGTTGTCTGACTCATTCTTTGAATGGTTGACCCATGCTCATAGCCTTAATTTGGAGTGACTGGAGGACGAGTGGAATGTCGCTACGACCCCGACAAATGGCGCCCAATGTGGGGCGTGGCTAGCGGTACGCCGCCCTCCCGGACCCATATTGCTGACTTCCCTGGTGGTGACCGCGGCGGCTGAATTTGAGGCCTGATCAACCTCCATCGAACACGGTAAGTCGAGATATATTTTATATGTCTCACTTGCCTGTGTGTCAGCCGCAGCGGTTCCTGTGGGGTTGTCGGGTTGGATCTGGGTGGGTGACCGGTCAAGTGGTGAGACCTCAGGCGTCCCGTGCCACGTCCCGTACCAGCAACTGTGAGACCGAGTGACGTCGCATGCCTGCGCGTTCTCGTGTGCACACCACCTCCTCCTCCCCCGGTCACTGTACTTTTCTTAGATAGTTGCCTCCCGTGACTGATAGTCGATTCCAAGCCATCCTTGAATTGAAGTGTAAGGAAGAAAGAATCTGTGACGAATTGAGGAGTGCTCTTCGTCTACCACAGAGACTGCTGTAAAGTCAAGGTTAGGAAAGGAGATAGATTGAGGTGTCTCTCTATCTCATCAGTGTATTGAGGTGTGCTCTACACTGACGGTTAGGAAAGGAGATAGATTGAGGTGTCTCTCTATCTCATCAGTGTATTGAGGTGTGCTCTACACTGACGGGTGGTGACCTGTAATCAGGGTGCCGTGGTGAGTGGCACTGTAAAGTCGCCATTCAAGGTTAGGAAAGGAGATAGATTGAGGTGTCTCTCTATCTCACCAGTGTATTGAGGAGTGCTCTACACTGACCGGTGGCGACCTGTCGGCTGCACCAGTGATCTGAGTCGCGACAGATCATTGCATTCTATAAGAAAATGTTGTGTATGTTCAAATCTGAAAGACCTGGCAAGATGCCGGATGGTGCAGTGGGAGTCATCCAATTAGTAGAGTCACGGGAAAGCAAGGAGGCTGTTAAGAATGTTAGGAATTTGTATAAAATGATAAGTTTACCCAGTACGGGCAGACTTCAGCCTTCAGTGTAGAAGGAATGCGTAACAAAAAAAAAAAAGGGAAGTTGAGTGATGAAGGATTCCTGCACCAGAAGTAGATGGTGCATGAAAGCTGCAGAATGTGATTTGTTATGTGACCCTAAATTGGCCGTAACCCCGTTGATGCCTGTCACTACACCGAGCCCTCAGCCACCACCCTATAATGGCGCCGACGCCAAATCATCGGAAGGATGGACGTGTCGTATGTGTGGAGAGCAGAACCCGCCCTGGGAGGAGTTCTGCTGTGTCTGTGGGGCGGGCTGCCCATGGCACGATGCCCAGCCTGCCTCCAAGAACAATCCCACTCCCACTCCAACTCCTCCCTCCAACGGCCATCTTACTACACCTTTTACTTGTTGTGGGAGGCCCGGAAAGCCCCAATCCGGCCTATATCCACTACTAGATCCGTCCGGTGCTTATTACCAGCCACCAGCACGGGTGGAAAAGCCCGCAGTCCCAGAGCACCCATCTGAAACTAATGTGATACCCTCTGCTCCAGTCCACGATGCTGAGGCGCTCCCTCTGTTCCCCATGGGGGTCGCCCATAACTCTGGGGATATCCTCCTCAACTCCCCAGAATTTCAGGCCAGACTGCTCTCCCTCCGCCAACATACTGTTACTCAAGACGATACGGAGCCAGATGAGGGATGGGCTCAAGATACTCCAGCGCCCCCCCCCTTTACCCCATACGTCTCCTGTGGCATCCTCCACCCCACATTCATTACCCATACTCCGGCCCTTGCTCCAAGCAACTGCTGAAAGAGCACCACCCCCCAGCCCTTCAGAAGTCTGGGACCCCTGCCGCTCCCGGAATCTAGTAGACCCATCAGGACGCCCTGTCACTCTATCAATAGGCTATGGTGACATCCTTACACATCGGGTGGGGGCCATAGTCAACCCTGCAAACATCCGTATGAGCCATGCTGGAGGATTGGCTCGTAAAATTGCCCTTGCTGCTGGTTCTACTCTGGCTGCAGAATGCCAGACTCACTTAGCCGAAAACGGAGAGCTTTCAAAAGGGCATGTATTCCACAAAAGCAGGATCCCTTAGTACATATGAATCCGGCCTAGAATACATGAAACAGTTAAAAGCCTGGGCTCAGAATCGCTTGTCAGATCAAGCTGGGTCTGTACAAGATGTTCAACAAGACCCTGATGAATCTGTGGAAAGATATGTTGCAAGACTCAGCATGCATTTTGAGGATCTCTGATACAGTCCTCACGTCAAGACGCAGGCCGCCCTGTTGGTTCAGGCCCTAGTAGATGGCCTACAAGACGCCCTCAGAGATGAGGTTCTGAGGGTACGCCCCGAGATCCGTTCTTCTTCTTTTAACGACGCGGTGGACATTGTCAAAGCTTTCCAAAAAGCCATGCTAAAAATGGAAAAGGATACTAAGCCAAAGAAGAAAGCCGCTCCTGCCATGGTATATCAAGCTCAAGAAAGCTACCCACCCCCTGGCAACCAACATGGAATCAAGTGGGTAATGGTTAAAGGCACAGGTGATGATACTCCTCCCACATATAGAAAATAAGACAGAAGAAATGACAAGGGGCCACCTAGAGACAAGAGACAATCTCGTGATTCTGAAGGACGCATACTGTGTTGGGAATGTGGTAGCCCTAATCACCTTCTCAGAGACTGTCCAACCCTGCCACTTTGCTTCCACCTTCTAGGGGGGAAGACGAACAGGGTGAAGGTCCATTGGTGGAACCTCATGATTGTATAAAAATTTTGCAGGAAGAGACTTCTGCTCCAGAGAATATGGTGGCACATCCGCTCTCACACCCTGCCTTGCACCTATGGACTGATGGATCCCGTTTCACAGACCCTCAAGGGAAGTTCCACACGGGATATGCTGTCACAACAGACCTAACAGTCCTCAAGGCTGAAGCTCTACCACCATACTTGTCTGCACAAGAAGCTGAACTTGTAGCTCTCACAGAAGCCTGCCACCTGGCAGCTGGAACAACGGCAAACATATGTACCGATTCTAGGTATGGACATGGAATTTGCAATGATTTTGGACTCTTGTGGAAGTCTAGAGGATTCATCACAGCTGCAGGTACACCAGTGAAACATGCCTCATGGATTAAGGCCCTAATGAAGGCCCTGAAACTACCCATTCAGGTTGCTGTTATCAAGGTCAAGGCTCATGGAAGACTAGATTCCAGGGAAACCAGGGGCAACCACCTAGCTGACAAAGCAGCCAAGACTGCAACAGTGGAGAATGTGTCATCAAAGTGGCAGGAAAAGGAAGAAGAGATGGGGGAGACCCTGCAAACCGTAGCTGTGGCGCTCACTAGAGCAAGAGCCAAAGAACAGCCGGCGGAAGACCATGCAAGTCCAGCGGAGACACGAGTGGAATCCAGGGGGCTCAGGATGCCTGAAGAAAAATTGTGTGAAGAACAAAGGAAGACCCCCACTGAAGAAGTCAAGCAATGGAAAGCGGCGGGAGCCGTGCTGGCAGGTCGTAAAGATTTAAAGGTCGACTCAGCTCTTTATCAAGTGGACGGAAAACCTTGCTTGCCCAGGCGCATGTACTTAGCCGTGGCAGCATGGGCTCACGGGCCTACACACAGAGGAAAAAATCAAGCCTTGGCATGTATCAAGAAACTGTACTTTGCACCCGGAATCTCTTCCACTGTGACTGCATACTCAAAATCTTGCTCTGTCTGCGCTACCTGCAACCCAACGTGTACGACACGGGTCCCTCTCCAACACCTGGCTAAACCAGACTACCCTTGGCAGAGAATACAAGTCGACCATATCCAAATGCCTAAAGCAGGAAAATATGAGTACGTTTTGGTAGCCGTGGATATGTTCTCAGCCTGGCCCGAGGCCTACCCGGTTGTCAACATGACTGCTAAAGTCACAGCCAAGAAACTGATCACTGAAATTGCCTGCAGATTTGGAGTTCCCCAAGTCATAGAATCGGATCAAGGACCAGCTTTCACAGCAAATATCTACAAAGAACTTTGGAACATGTTGGGAACAGATTTGGGCCTCCACACTCCATACCATCCTGCCAGTTCAGGCAAAGTGGAAAGGATGAATTCCACACTCAAGACCCATCTCTTGAAAATGACCCAAGATCATCCCCTCCCCTGGCCCGACCTACTCCCTATAGTATTGTATCATATCAGACACACCCCACAAGCTAAACATGGGCTAACTCCCTATGAAATTTTGTTTGGGACCCCACCTAAAATAGGAGAAATTAGGCCCCAAGAGTTGTCTGAAACACATGATAGAGTAGTAAAATTTGTGATTGCTCTGTCTAAAGAATTGACTAACACCCGCTCTACAGTATCTGCTTCTCTCCCAGAATCCACAGGTGATGCGGTACATGATTTCACCCCAGGCGACCTGGTGTACGTAAAGAAGTTTGTCCGGAAAGACTGTCTCCAACCCAGATTTGAGGGCCCCTACACTGTGATCCTGACTACTCCTACAGCTCTGAAGCTTGAGGGCAAGAGCACCTGGATTCACGCCTTCCACTGCAAGAGAGACAGAACGAGCCTATAAAAGATGACTATCTTCTTCTATATCCTTTCCATATGCTTACTGTCTGTCCCAGGGTGGACAGCTACCACATTTTGGGTAGATACTCACGCAAAAATCCAGACGTATCGATATGATTACTGTGACATAGTGGATTGCGCAGGAATGACATGGTATGCTGCATAGTCCCCTCATACAGGAAAGCTATAAACAATGCTGTTCCAACCTCCGGGACCTTTTTGAATCAAGAAACCACATCTCTGTTACATGATGATACCAGTAAGTAAGATATGGAGAAATACACTCCTTTAAATAAGCCTGACCAGACCCCCCATGACAGAGTCCAATTGAGAGATTTAGTTTAGGGTCAGTTGGGAGAACTCCATGTGTCACCCAGGATAGGGCTCAATTGTCTGGGGGCGTCCCATAAGGGGGCAGCTTCTAAGATGATTGGGTGAAGAAATCCACCTCCCCTCTCCCCCACACATGGACAGTCTTAAAGGCCACGAAGCAAGGGACAGCTTAGTGTTTAGGGGGGTATGTCAGGGTAAGAAAGAATATATATTTTTCCACTTTTATACTTTTATACGCTTTGCTTATGTACTAACCACCATTTTGTGTCTTATAACAATAAGCTTTCCTTGCTACGTGTTACTTAGATCGAAACTTATGCTAAGATGGCGCCAGTATCAGCCAAGCACCTGTTTCAGAGAAATGAAACCAAAACATCAACTGACTGTTGTCTGCCCAGAGACTGAGTTAAGGAGTCGTGGACCAATCAGGAGTGGCTGGATACTAGACATTTATGGCTTACCCCGCCCCGAACACTCTCTTTCCCCTCCCCATTACGTAGTGTATTTAAGTTTGTGCATGCGGAAATAAAGACGGAACATTGCTGAGATCGTGGCTTGCCAGTAGCCTTCTGAGCATGCTCTGAGTTTGAACCAGCTTGTTGTCTGACTCATTCTTTGAATGGTTGACCCATGCTCATAGCCTTAATTTGGAGTGACTGGAGGACGAGTGGAATGTCGCTACGACCCCGACAATCTATCACCACCTGGTTCATCTCGCAGAGTCCATTGGTTTAGGGGTGATAGGGCGTTCTTCTTATCTTCTTGCAGCCATACAGGTTGCAGAACTCCTGGAAGACCTCCGCTTCGAAGGCTGGTCCTTGGTCCGTCAGCACTTGGTCCAGGTACCCGTGTGGGCGGCAGAAGTGCAGCTGGAAGGCTCTGGCTGCTGTCTGAGCCGTCAGGTCTTTGACAGGGACCACCACCAGGAACCGGGAGTAGTGATCCACGATGGTTAGGGCGTAGACATACCCGCTTCTGCTTTGAGCCAGTTTAACATGGTCCAGAGCGACCAGTTCCAGCGGTTGCCTGGTGAGGATGGGCTGCAGGGGAGTCCTCTGGCTGGCACGGTCCCTCCTTCTTAGATTGCACGGGCCACAGTCTCTACACCATCTCTCAATGGCTCCTCTCATGCCTATCCAGTAGAACCGTTCACGCAGCAGGAACTCCAGCTTCTTCCATCCGAAGTGCCCTGCCCCATTGTGGTAGGCCTCCAGCACCATAGCTGCGTCCCGTCTCGGTACCACAACCTGCCAGATCAGTTCATGTGTCCGGGAATTGACCATCCTGCGGCACAACTTCTCCTTGTAGAGAAACAGTCTGCTTTTTTCCGTCCACAGTTGCTTGATCTCTTCCGGAGCGTCTGGGTCCAGGCGGGGGTCAGCCTGGGTCAGCATCTCCTTCACCAGACGGACTGCGGGGTCACTGTCTTGCGTCTCCGCCCAGTTGTAGTGGGGTAAGGGGTTGAACGTAGCGGATCGCTGGCCCCTTACACGGTGGGAATACTGGGTAATCCCATGACGGTGGAACGCAGGGAGTTTGACCTCTTCCAGTTCTTCTGGATCTTCCCCTTCGTCCGGTAGGTTTGGCATCCTGGACGGGGCGTCCGCGTTGGTATTGGAGTGTCCTGCCCGGTATTTGATTGTGAACTCATAATTGGACAGGCGGGCCATCCATCTCTGTTCCAGGGCACCAAGTCTTGCAGTGTCCAGGTGTGTCAACGGGTTGTTGTCCCTGTACATGGTGAACCTGGAAGAGGCAAGGTAATGCTTAAAACGTTCGGTTACCACCCACACCACTGCCAGGAACTCTAGCTTGAACGAGCAGTAATTCTCAGGGTTTCTTTCCGTGGGTCGCAGTTTTCGGCTGGCGTAAGCAATTACCCGTTCTCTCCCCTGCTGGATCTGGGACAGTACGGCTCCTAGCCCGATGTTGCTTGTGTCCGTGTGGAGGATAAAGGGCTGGCTGTAATCAGGGTACGCCAGGATTTCATCCCCCGTGAGGGCCATCTTCAGCTGGCGGAATGACTCCTCTTCCAGCTTTTCCCATCTGAAGGGTGGCTTCTGGTTTTTGGCCTTCCTGGACTGGCCTATCAGGAGGTCCTGCATAGGAGCTGCTTTCTTGGTAAAACCGGGAATGAATCTTCGGTAGTAGCCTACCAACCCGAGGAACTGCCGCACTTCCTTTATGCTGGATGGTCTTGGCCAGTCCTTAATCACGGTGATCTTGTCAGGGTCGGGGGCTACTCCGTCAGCACTCACCACGTGTCCCAGGTACTGTACCTTTGGCTTCAGTAGATGACACTTTGAGGGTTTTACCTTTAGGCCATAGTTTGCCAGGGCTTCAAACACTTCTGCCAGGTGTTCCAGATGGTCCTCATAGGTCTTGGAATAGACGATGACGTCGTCCAGGTATAGTAGGACCGTCTCGAAGTTCCGGTGTCCCAGACAGCATTCCATCATCCGTTGGAAGGTTCCTGGTGCGTTGCAGAGCCCGAACGGCATACAGTTAAATTCGCTGAGTCCCATCGGGGTGGTGAATGCGGTCTTCTCCCGGTCCGCCTCTGCTACAGGAACCTGCCAGTACCCGCTAGTGAGATCCAAAGTAGAGAAGAAGTTAGCAGATTTTAATGCAGCTAAGGACTCTTCTATCCTTGGTAACGGGTACGCATCTTTGTGTGTGATACGGTTGACCTTCCTGTAGTCTACACACATTCTCATGGTGTTGTCTTTCTTTTTCACTAGGACTAGTGGAGCTGCCCAGGGGCTACAGCTGTCCCTGATTACCCCAGCCTCCTTCATGTCTTTTAGCATCCCCTTGGCGTGTTGATAGTGTGCAGGGGGTACGGGTCGGTATCTTTCCTTTATGGGCGGATGGTCTCCCGTGGGGATGTGATGTTCTACCCCCTTTACTCGCCCAAAGTCTAGCGGGTGTTTGCTAAACACTCTCTCGTACTCTTGAACCACCCGATAGACTCCCTGTTTTTGGTGTGAGGGAATGGAGTCAGTACCCAAATGCAGTTGCTGACACCAGTCCTCCATTGGTTTCTTAGAGCCGTTACCTTCCTCTGGTTGAGATGGAGGCAAGGGTTCCACGGCCTGTACAGAGTTCTGGTTGATGGTGAACAATTTGGCTAGCGTGGCATACCGGGGCAGGTATACTTCTCTCTCCCCGATATTTATGATGCGGATGGGCACCCTCCCATGGCGTACATCGACTACCCCCCGTGCTGTCAAAATGGTGGGCCTACTGTCTGAGTAGACGGGTTCTACCATTGCTTGGTAGTCTCTACCTCTTAGACCAATAGCTGCCCGGCACCAAATCATCATCTCACTTTTCAGGGGCATGGCAATAGGGAACGGATCACACATTCTCACGCTACCAATCTCACCACCAGATAGTTCCACCTGTTGCCGTTTCATCAGTGCCCGGATCTCTTTTTGGAGGACACGCTGCTGGCAGGAACTGGCGTTCTTGGCAACCTGTTGCAAAATAAGAATCACCTCTGCAAGACAGTTTTCGATTACGTTAGTACCTAGGGTTATTTTTGGGTGACTCTCGCGACGGTCAATGTCCACAATGATCAGTCCTTGTGCCGGCAGTTCAACCTTACCGACCTTGATGGTCACCTCTTTAAATCATATCTGGGGCACGGGCTGACCATTTCTGGCTATAATGCTCAGGCCGTCATCTGGGTAGCGGGTTATGTCCGAGTCATTCCAGTACCGCTTGAAGAGCACGTACGGTATGGTAGTCACCTGCGACCCAGTGTCTAGTAGGGCACTCATAGGAATGCCATCCAGTACCACAGGCAAGACCGGACGTCCCCCTACGTATTTATCACGCCAGCTCGATGGGCCTGATGATCTTATGCCTGGGGGTTGGCCCTCTACCCCAGGTTGTGCCCGTTTAAATGACAGTACCTTGCCATATGTCCGGGTTGATTGCGGCAGATGGGTTGTCCGTCCTCGTTGTATCGGTCGCTGGGTCTTCCTCTGGCCGGTGGGGTCCTCCTCAGTCGGCGCCACGGGACGTCCTCCGGTCCGGATGCCAGCTGGATCTTTCCTGGAGAAGAGACCTGTACAGACTGCACAGTTCTGGTTAGCGCGGCAACGCTCTTAGTCAGCTCTTGGACCTGATGGTGCAGGTCTGTAGCCGGGTTATTGTTCAAAGCCTGCGCATCAGCTCCCACGGGCCCTGCAGACAAGGGCGCCTCGTCCTGATGATAAGTGATAGCAGGGTGCCTGTGGATCACAGCGCCACCTGGTGCCGGTTCTCGGAGCACCCGGATGGCTCTGTCCTTGAACTGTGCAAAGTCCAGGTCAGGGTCCTGTAAGGCCATTGCCCGCAACTGGGTTCGGTGGGCATTGCACAGTAGACCCTCAATAAATTGTTCGGTCAACAGCTTGTCTTCATTCCCCACGTTGTCAGGGTCTGCCTGCTTAATGGCTCTCAGGGCCTCTTGTAGGTTTAGAGCATAGTCTCTTATACTTTCGTGTGCCCGCTGTTTGCACCCGTAAAATCTGAGCTTTATTTCGGCTGAGGTTCGGGTATCAAATGTGTCTTTCAGCCGGGCTAGTATTTCTCTGACAGTCCTCTTCTTCCTAGGTGGCCAGGACTTTACCTCCCTTTGGGCTGCCCCGATTAACTGGGCCACCAGGATGCTCACTTTTTGCTCTTCCGTGAGGGGGTATACCTGGAAGAGGCTATCCAGTCTTTCCCTAAAGTCACTTAGGGTATGTGACTCCCCTGAATACTGGGGTAGCCAGGTTGCCCCCGGGATATAGGGCATGGTGAATGGCATGACCGCAGCAGCGGTTGCGCTGGCGGCAGCTATGGCGGTGGAGCTTCCCTCTGTATCCGACATCCTCCTTCCCCCCTAGTGGACCGTGGCCTACCTTGCGATGATCCTCTTCCGTAGGCCGCCTCTCCGCAGTCAATCGTCGGGGTTGAGGACCTTTCGTCGCGCTCCTGTGACATCAGCGTCGCTCCCTCTCCCTTCCAGGACCTTGCGCAGCGTCAGCGCGTGGGGCGGAGCTTCAGATCTCGCGCGCTTTCGGCGTCCACGCCCCTCTTCTTCCCGCGCGGCGTCCCGAAGATGGCGTCCGATGGCGAGAAGCGGCTGCGGATGGCGGGAAGACGGCAGAAGATGGCGGGAAACGACCCAAGATGGCGTCTGATGGTGGGAAACGACTCCGGACGGCGGGAAACTTCTCTCAGGTAAGTGCAAAAGTCTTTTTTTTTCTTTTCAGGCACGCAATACCCGTTGGGGCGAGTTGGTTTGAATCCTGCCGACTACGCCAAAGTTGACACGCCCCCTGGGCCTGTGTTGTGCAGGGAATACCCGGAGCCGGATCGCTGGGGGTTGTAGTCTCCGTGGCGCTGACCCGGTCCGCGTCCAGGGTGGTCAATTCAGTGGCAGTCTTATTAGTGAGATAATAGTCCGACTACGCCACCCGTGGATTGCAGTCAGTGGGGACCGCCGCTGCAAGGCAGACCGCTGAGGCCGGTGTTATGTGTGCAGCTAAGAATGGGATGACTCCCCACGGGAGAAGTATAGCCTCAGGGCAGTTAGTGTGGATGATGGGAGTGATGGTGCACGAGCGCAGCAGGAATAACTCAGAGTCTGTGCAGTGCAGTTCAGGGTCTTTACTGATGTTATAAAGCAGACCCTCCCGGGAGTACTGGCTAGCAGTAGAGGCCTGGTCAGTCTGAGACCTAGCAGGATCTCCCCTGTCCAGGTGGAGTTGTAGGCCTCCCTGTCTATCTACACTCTTTCCTGGCTACCTTGCTGTGTGCGGGTAGAAGTAGCCCACGTCCCTGAGTATACCGTGTGGTGCTCACCCGTACGGCCGGTGACTTGGGGCCTTCTGTTAGCCTCCGCTTCACGATGGCGGTGCTGGTCCCTTGCTTGTGACCGTGCCTCCGGGCTTCTCTGGCCAGAGGACATGGAATCCCCTGCCGGTTGGATTCTGCTGCTGGACCAGGATGTCCCCACAGCCTCGGACTCCGTGTCCGGTCTTAATGTCTTCAGCCAGGGCGAGCTATCTAGCTTCCAGCCCCTGGCACTCGCTCCTGCTCCTACAGACCTCCTTGCTGACACTTTCCCTGTGTCTGGAACTGTCTCCAGGCTCTGACTCTCCTAATCCCGCCCCAGACCCAGTTTATAAGGGCAGATTCCTCCCCTCCCAGGTCTGGGCGGGAGGTGTTGCATGCTTAGGGCTCCTGACCAGAGAAACCTCCCACTTGCTCTCAGACGTAATATTTCTATTACTGTGGTAACCAGACCCCTGGGGTGCCACAGTACACCATACATGGCTGTGCTGTATTGATTTCCCGAGCGCTCGTAAAACAAATCTTATTAATTTGGAGTTCGGAAGGCATAGAGGAGAGCGTATTTCGCTCACATAAATGTAGGGTGTAAAAGAAAAAAAAAATCACCTCATCGCTCACTTGTCAGCGTCTTGGGTGGTCGGGAACATATAATAATTTGTGTTGATCGAGCACTAAAATGCTCGGGTGCTGGAAGCTCGACCCGAGCAACGAGCCCAATGTTAGTGTATGGGAGACTCGAGCATTTTTGCGGCGGCACCCCCGGCAGTCTTTTAAAAGCCTAACAAGTCCCCAAAACGATAGTGACAGTGCTCAAATAACATGGAGACAGCATGGGGATCGCCCCAGGAAGCATTTCTGACCCCCAGGTCACAGCTGTCAACAACGTGGTCAGAGGTATTAAGCCACTTTTAAGAGCTCACAATAAAACGTTCAAAAACAAAACTGAAACTGCTTTCCTGTGAAATATAATAATAATCTTTATTTTTATATAGCGCTAACATATTCCACAGCGCTTTACATACATTATCGTCGCTGTCCCCATCGGGGCTCACAATCTAGATTCCCTATCAGCATGTCTTAGGAGTGTGGGAGGAAACCAGAGAACCCGGAGGAAACCCACACAAACACGGGGAGAACATACAAACTCCTTGCAGATTTCGTCCTTGGTGGGATTTGAACCGAGGACCCCAGAAATATGTTAAGGAACTTCCTTTCCACAGTAAAGACTTGTGTATAAGGTAAAATAAATAACCAAAAACAAAAATACTCCTCCACACCTTGGGCTATGTTCACAAGTAGCATTTTTTATGCGTTTTTGCACTTTTGTATTGCTTTCAACTGTGACAAATGCATTCACCGGGAAATGTCATTTTAACATTTTACAACCTTATCTGGCCATGTGCTGTGTGACACATGCATACAGTGCTGAAAAGACATGGGAACAGCATGGGGAAGACCCCTGGAAGCATCTCTGACTCCCAGGTCACTGCCTAAAAGTGTGTCCATCAGAAGTCATCCTTGCCGCATCAGAAGATGCAGACTTGCAACTATCCCCATGCAAGTTCTTGTCCCAGGGCAGTGTTCAATTGTACCTCCCCCATTCCTTGCAATGCAAGCGCAAATATGCAGCCAAAACCAGACTGCAATACCATACTGCTTGCTTGCACTTGAAATTGGGCCTTTTAGGCATGTGGAGGTGGAATCTGGCCACCACGTCATGGCTGCGTTGGCGGCCTGGAATCCATACTCAGTCCCCAGCCGCCCGGCAGCCGGGTGTCCACACTCAGTCCCCAGCCGCCAGGGGGCGGCCGGGTGTCCATACTCGGTCCCCAGCCGCCCCGCGGCCTGGTGTCCACACACGGTCCCCAGCCGCCTGGGGGCAGCCGGGTGTCCATAAACGGTCCCCAGCCGCCCCTATTTCCCCTGTCAACTTCCCCCCACACACTTTTCTTAGCCCGACCTGCTTTAGGGCAGCATTGGACGAGACCACCAGAGAACCAGACTCCTCTGGTGGGCCCTGGCTTCTCCATCATGGCTGCGTTGGTGGCCTGGAATCCATACTCAGTCCCCAGCCGCCCGGCGGCCGGGTGTCCACACTCGGTCCCCAGCCACCAGTGGGCGGCCGGGTGTCCATACTCAGTCCCCAGCCGCCCCGCGGCCGGGTGTCCACACACGATCCCCAGCCGCCTGGGGGCAGCAGGGTGTCCATAAGCAGTCCCCAGCCTCCCCTATTTCTCCTTGGAACATCCCCCACACACTTTTCTTAGCCCGGCCTGCTTTAGGGCAGCATTGGACGAGCCCACCAGAGATCCAGACTCCTCCGGTGGGCCCTGGCTTCTCCATCAGGGGAGTTGAGAGTTCCAAGGTGAGGACCATGATGATGATGATACAAGTTAGCATCTGCTTTGTTTTCTTGGAATGCAAGTGCATGTATGTAGTAGCGGCTAGGCCTGAGGTGGTCAGCGTTTTGGCGCATATCCTACCTCCTCCGAGGATTGCTGGATATTTTCCTGCTACTATCCCAGTTCTATGACTCCCGTTAAAACAAAGCTTCAAGTGATAAATGATGGATGAGGTAGTGGCAAAGGAGAAAGAGCAGGAGGAACAGGGACCATTCACATCAATATCAGGCCAGTCAACCACACATGTCTTGTAGGATATGTTTCTGTAACAAAAGGAGCGGTTCGGCTACACAGTTATAGGGCATACAGTGAGTGCAAAGCCTACCAAAAATTTTGAGGCACTCCAATGCCCCTTGGAAATGACATGGAGGTCATAGTGCCTTAACTAAACCGTTTTTTCCATTTATAGCAACTGGGTCTCCTGTACACTGTTGGCCTGAGCAGTGAATGGAAGGCTCTCCAAAGATTATGAGGAACTGCAATGCCCCATGAAACAGACGTGGATTACAGCGTACTAAAAACCTTCTACCCATTATTGGGGAGTGGGTCTCCCTTAGTTTTTGCCTTTGCATTGAAAAGCAAAAGCTGACTAAAATTAGGAGGAAATGCAATGCCCGTTGGAAGAGTCGTGGAGGTTAGAGGTAATTAAAAACAACATTTCAATGCCCCTTGGAAGAGCTGTAGAGTTCAGAGAGGCTTAAGAAGACGCTTTTAATGCCCCTTTGAAGAGACGTGGCGGTCACAGTAGCTTAACAAGATGGTTTTAATGCCCCTCGGAAAAGACGTGGAGGTTGCAGTAGCTTAACAAGACGGTTTGAATGCCCCTTGGAAGAGATGTGGAGGTCACAGTAGCTTAACAAGATGGTTTTAATGCCCCTTGGAAGAGACGTGGAGGTAACAGTAGCTTAACAAGACGGTTTTAATGCCCCTCGGAAAAGTGGTGGAGGTCGTAGTAGCTTAACAAGACGGTTTTAATGCCCCTCGGAAAAGTGGTGGAGGTCGCAGTAGCTTAACAAGACGGTTTTAATGCCCCTCGGAAAAGACGTGAAGGTCCCAGTAGCTTAACAAGACGGTTTTAATGCCCCTTGGAACAGACGTGGAAGTCACAGTAGCTTAACAAGATGCTTTTAATGCCCCTTACAAGAGCCATACAGTTCAGCATCTTAAAAATATTATTCCCATTATCGGGGGAGTGTGTCTCCCATAGTATTTGCTTACGCCTTCCAAGCAAAAGCTTCCCAAAATTGAGACGGAGCAACTTGCAATGCCCCTTACAAGAGCCATGCAGTACAGCATAATGCAAACATTATTCCCATTATTGGGGAGTGGGTCTCCCATAGTCTTTGCTTATGCCTTCTGTCAGGAATATTATAATTATTGATATCAGGAAAATGTCCTTCCACCTGAGTGACACAGATGTTCACCCCCCTCCCTTATTCTCCTTCTGCCAGCACAAATCCCCAATTAACGCACTACTGATAAATAGTTATTCACACACGGCCAGGGAAGAAGTGTGAAAACTTCGTTAGGGAACCAAGCCTCTTGTCTCTGAGAGAGCAGGGGGTAATTATTACTATGCGGGCTTGCGCTAATTTACATGTAACTGTTGAAGACCAGTTCCCCAGCTTCAAAGGGGAATTTGCAGACATGATGACTGCGATATTAGATATGAAATAATATGAGTTCTATAGGTCCGACAATAACGGGACCCATATGTGGAGTAACCAAATCAGCCCCGGAATATGCAGGTATTTTTCCACGGCCGTAGCCAACATTGGGGGGCCGTAGTGCAAGAAACCCGGAATAGCAGACTGCAGTGATGTGATGCATAATATCAAAAGAAAGATAAAATCATGAGGAAAAATATGGCGTAGTTTGCGAACTTCTGCGATTAACGAGCGATGAGTTATCGCAGAAATCAGCGGTTCTAATAAAAATGTACAGGCTGGAGACCGGCCCACATGATGTCACCACCAGGGGCGTGTGGCCAGATCTCCCTTAGTAATTAAAGAGTCTATGGGGAAGACAGAAGTACTCATTGCTGGGGGGAATACGAATTATACGCAAAGGGTCCTGTTCAATAACAGCAATCTGGAGAACCCTCCCTCCCACTATATTGAATCGTCTCCGCGATCGTGTAGTGTAAGTAATTCTCACTCTTTATCCTTTTATGTAACGGTTTATGTATTTTAATGTTCCCTGTGTAACACCCTTGTATATAATTTTCCTAAACACTGCCTCCCTTTTGGATTAAATATAAAATTTAATAGTTCTGTTTCTTTTGTTCTGTAATCGTTCTCCTCCCCGAAGCCATAAACGCTACCGAGTTGGTTCCTGTCCCGATACAAGTCCATTAACACCGGGCTTGTATCAAACGAGAAACTGGTGGCAGCATACCATCTGGGGGATTTGAGGAAGGCTGGCAGTGATGGTCAGAGGTGTGGATATATATTACTGGTGCAGCCAGGGGAATATATATATACCGCCCTCACTGCAGAGGGCCTCAAATACCCAGTGGGCTACAGGACAGCCTCTCCGGCGACCACTCGCTCTAGGTGCAGTACCTTGACTGACCTGAGAGGCAAGGGGGCGGCAGAGAGTTGTGCCTGTATTGTGGCGTCACGGATTGGTGACGTGTAAGAGACAACACACCACCGTGTTTTCCCCCCGCTGGTAGCAGCTTCCTGCCACTACTTACTCTAGGGGCAGTACCTTGACTGAGCTGAGAGGTAAGGGGGCGCCAGAGAGCTGCACCCACCGGCCGGCATATTCCTGACAAATTGGTGGCAGCGGTGGGATATTACAGAACATCAGTGGCTGGATTGAGCAATCATTCCTGTCACTGAAAACTTGCACGGTTCTTGCGAGAATTCTGTGCAGAGTTTTAAGAAATCAGACTCAGTGTTTTAATATTTTTTATTTGGGACATTACTATACGTGTAGCAGTTGCATCCCCTCCCTTCTCTTGTTTTTCTATCCTATCTTTTATTTGGCAAACAATGGCTACACGTGGAGAGCCCTGGTATCAACAGCTGATGAAGCCCACTCTCATCGCCCTCTGTGAGCTGTGGCAGATTGACCCCACGGGCAAAAACAAGGCCCAAATGATTGCTGAACTGTTACAAGGTGCTGCAGAGCCCGTCCGACAGCAGAGCCCTGATGATGGGGCGGCCAGCCAAGGCCCGGATGGCGCTGCTGCAGGGGTCCCACCTGTGATTGCCAGCCATACCCGCAACCAGGGTAGTGTGGACCCCCACCTGCAGATGGCCTTGGAGCAGCTCGCCGCAGATGATCGTGATGGATGACTGCAGCTGATCCTGAAATTTCAGGAGCGAGCAGAGCAACAAGCCCAAGCTGACCGAGAGGCTGCTGAGCGACAAGCCCAAGCTGACCGAGAGGAGCGCCAGGCCCAAGCGGAGCGAGAGGCCGAGAGAGCTGAGCGCCAGGCACAAGCTGACCGAGAGGCTGCTGAGCGCCATGCCCAAGCTGACCGACAACTCCAGCTGGAGCTAGCCCGGATTCAGAAGGAGTCGCCCTCTACGCAGACCCGTGAGTCCAGCGGTGCCAGCTGCTTTAAAACCCGTCCTGAGCACTTCCCTGTGATGGAAAAGGATGGGGACTTGGACACATTTCTGCGAGGCTTTGAAAAAGCCTGCAGGCAGTATCAGCTGCCCATGGACCAGTGGGCCAAATATTTAACTCCAGGGCTCCGAGGAAAAGCCCTGGAGGTGTTTGCTTCCCTCCCTCGAGAACAAGATGGAGACTATGAGGCCGTCAAGCAGGCCCTGATAAAAAAGTACCAGCTGACTCCGGAGGTTTACCGGAAAAAGTTCAGAGCCCTCCAACGTGGACCACATGACACCTACAGCGATGTGGTAGACGGGCTCCGAACCAACTTTGAGCAGTGGATCCAAGGACTGTCAGTCACCACCTTCGAGGACCTGAAGGATCTGATGGTGAAGGACCAGTTTCTTCATCTTTGCCCAGTGGAGGTGAGACAGTTTGTGCTTGACCGGGAGCCGAGGGAAGCCGCCAAAGCAGCCCAGATCGCGGATACCTATGAGGCCAACCGCACACCAGAGGTGCGGAAGTCAGCCGCTGCCAGCTGGAAAGGGGGTAAGCCTACAACCACCCCCAATGTTCCAGCCAGCCGGCCCTCAGCGGGTCCTGCCCCATCTTTTATCACCCGGCCCGCATCTGAGTCCCGTAAGTGCTATACCTGTGACAAGACTTGTCACATCAGCCTCACTTGCCCGCAGAGGCAGAAGAAGAACCCCACACCTAAGGCCCCAGGGTCTGCTGCAGCAGTTCTTTTTGTGGGTGGGGTGGTTGGGGGGGTCTGTTACAATTTGCAATCAGTCACCGTGGGTGATAAAGTCACTATGGGACTCAAGGATACCGGAGCCGAACGGACCCTCATCCACCCTGAGTTGGTGTCCCCTGAAGATCTTATCCCTGGGAAAACCCTGACTGTCACCGGGATTGGGGGTGTTCACCGTCCTTTGCCCATGGCCCGGGTTTTCCTAGACTGGGGTGCGGGGAGGGGATTGCGGGAAGTGGGGGTGTCAGAGAACCTCCCGACCAATGTTTTATTGGGGACTGATCTGGGGCGGTTGATTGCCCAATATGTTCCTGACAACCCTCCCAGATCTGATATGTCATATAATGCCACTGTCGATGTCTGTGATGAGAATGCCAGTGATATGAACGCTAATATGATGTATAATGATGATATGCATTGTGGTAACGGAGTGCTCAGCCACGTCGCCTCGCGGGGTGACGTTGCTGAGGACCCCCAAGACGGAGCCAGCACGAGTGCTGAGGGCGATGGGAGCAGGCCCGGGGACCTTGAAGCCGGTGGTCCCGTGCCGCCGACCAGTGTCACGACGGACTGTGACTTGGCCGTTGGCAGCTGCCCCATGACCAACATGGCTCCTGAGGCATTGGGGGATGGTGGGGAGTTGGTGCCTCCAGCCTGTCAGGCTGATGGTAAGGGTTTGTTGTCCTCCGGGAAGACGGCCTACATAGCCGCTGTCACCCGGAGTATGAGTACCCAGAACTCACGCCATGCGCTGCCTTCTGGGCCCTCATCCCATGGTGGGACAACAGAACTCGCTGTGGACCCAGAGCCGGTCCCAGATGGTTCCAGTGAGTTTGGGGCCTTGACGTCGCTTCTGGCCACCTCCAGCCAGGAGTTCCAGGCGGCTCTGCGCACAGATGTCAGCCTAGAGGCGTTAAGGGACCTCGCAGAGAAGCCCATCTCCGAAACCGATAAGGAGAGGGTATTCTGGGATAAGGGGAGGTTGTACCGAGAAACGGTCCCCTGTAACCCCCAACAGGAGTGGATGAGGGAGAGACGGCTGGTCTTGCCCTATCAGTTTAGGGAGGAGTTGTAGCGGGTTGCCCATGAGATTCCTCTGGCCGGACACTTGGGGGTCCGCAAAACAAAGGCCCGGCTGTCGCACCACTTCTAATGGCCCCAAATGGGGACAGACATTGCCAACTACTGCCGCTCCTGTATCACGTGCCAAAGAGTGGGGAAGTCGGGGCGTGCCCCCAAGGCTCCCCTGATCCCTTTGCCCGTGATAGAGGAGCCCTTCCAGAGGATTGCTGTGGACATCATTGGCCCGCTGGCCATCCCCAGCAGCTCTGGAAAGCAGTTCATCCTTACTGTGGTAGATTATGCTACTCGGTACCCAGAGGCAGTAGCTCTGTCCTCCATTCGAGCCGATAAGGTGGCGGATGCCCTGCTGGCCATTTTTTCACGGGTAGGATTTCCCAGGGAGATGCCCACCGACCAGGGGACTCAGTTCATGTCTCGCCTAATGGAAGCTCTCTGTAAGAAAATGCAGGTGCAGCACCTGGTATCAAGTTCGTATCACCCACAGACCAATGGTTTGTGTGAACGATTCAATGGTACCCTTAAGCAGATGCTTAAGATGCTGGTCGAGTCACATGGGCGCGACTGGGAGCAGTACCTCCCACACCTGCTCTTTGCTTACAGAGAGGTACCACAGGCCTCAACAGGGTTCTCCCCCTTCGAGCTCCTGTATGGCCGACGAGTCCGGGGGCCCCTTGGTCTGGTGAGAGAATCCTGGGAAGGGGAACTGAACACCCCCGAAGTGTCCGTCATAGAGTATGTCATGCGGCTCTGTGACAAAATGCAGGCCATGACGCGGCTGGTGCATGAGAACATGGTGCAGGCCCAGGCCAGCCAGAAGCTGTGGTACGATCGGAACGCCCGGGAGCGGGTGTACGAAGTGGGTCAGAAGGTGTGGGTCCTAGTCCCAATGACCCAGAACAAGCTTCAGGCGGCCTGGGAAGGCCCATACCCCATATGCCAGCGCCTCAATGACGTGAACTACGTGGTCACCATTGACCATGTCAGGAAGAGGCAGAAGGTCTTCCACGTCAACATGATGAAAGCTCATCATGACAGGGAGGCCTGTGCCCTTCCTGTATGTAGCATCCCTGAAGAAGGCGAGACAGAAGTCCTGATGGACTTACTGGCCGCCGCCTGGGACGGAGGGTCTATTGAGGACGCGGAATTCAATCCGCAGCTATCCATGGACCAGAAGTCCCAGCTGCGAGAGGTGTTCCGGCCCTACTTGACCCTCTTCACTGGTGTCCCTGGGAGGACGCAGCTCACTGTCCACCAGGTGGACACAGGGAGTCACCCCCCAGTCCGTCAATCAGCTTACCGGGTCTCTCTAGAGGTGCAGAAGGACATGAAGGTGGAGATAGATGAGATGTTGGATCTAGGGGTGATCCAAAGGTCGAAAAGTGCGTGGGCCTCACCTGTAGTCGTGGTCCCAAAAAAGGACCAGACCACCCGGTTCTGCGTGGACTACAGGAGGCTAAATGCCATCACAGCTCCCGATGCGTACCCGATGCCACGCATCGATGAGCTGCTGGATCGCTTAGCCGGGGCAAGGTACTTGACCATCATGGACCTGAGTCGAGGATACTGGCAGATTCCTCTGACTCAGGAGGCCCAGGAGAGGTCCGCCTTCATTACACCGTTCGGGCTGTATGAATCCCTCATCATGCCTTTTGGCATGAGGAATGCACCTGCCACTTTCCAACGATTAGTCAACCAGCTGTTTGAGGGACTGGAGGGGTTCGCGGTTGCGTGCCTGGATGACATTGCCGTCTTCTGTCCCACCTGGGAGGAATACCTGGCGCACCTGGAGCAGGTGCTCAGGCGGGTCCAGGGAGCTGGATTGACTATCAAGCCTGCAAAGTGTCAGGTAGGCATGACGGAGGTGCAGTACCTCGGACACAGAGTGGGTGGCGGAACTCTGAAGCCAGAGCCCGGGAAGGTTGATGCCATCACCTCCTGGCCCTTCCCCAAAACTAAGAAGCAGGTGATGTCCTTCTTGGGTACGGCAGGGTACTATAGGAAGTTTGTTCCCAACTATAGTGCCCTTGCTAAGCCTCTGACGGACCTCACGAAAAAGAAGCTGCCGCAGACCGACGACTGGACAGCTGACTGTGAGCGGTCCTTCATGGCGCTGAAAGCTGCCCTGGCCAGTTCCCCAGTACTGCAGGCCCCGGACTTCACCCGGCGGTTTGTAGTCCAAACGGACGCCAGTGCGTTTGGCCTGGGCGCTGTGCTCAGCCAGGTAAATGGGCAGGGGGAAGAGCATCCGGTGATGTTTCTCAGCCACAAGCTCTTACCCCGGGAAGTGGCTTACGCCACTGTGGAGAACGAGTGCCTCGCTATAGTGTGGGCCCTGCGGAAGCTGCAGCCCTATCTGTACGGGCGCAACTTCACCATAGTGACTGGCCACAACCCCCTCAGCTGGCTGCATCGGGTGTCCGGTGACAATGGTAAACTACTGCGGTGGAGCCTGGCTCTCCAGCAGTACGATTTTACCATTCAGCACAAGAAGGGTAGTGAACATGGCAACGCCGACGGGCTGTCCCGACAAGGAGAGACCGAGGAGGTAGTCTCAAGGGGCGATCTGTAAATCACCCCTTATGCCACCTCAAAGAGGGGGAGATGTCAGGAATATTATAAAATATTGATATCAGGAAAATGTCCTTCCACCTGAGTGACACAGATGTTCACCCCCCTCCCTTATTCTCCTTCTGCCAGCACAAATCCCCAATTAACGCACGACTGATAAATAGTTATTCACACACGGCCAGGGAAGAAGTGTGAAAACTTCGTTAGGGAACCAAGCCTCTTGTCTCTGACAGAGCAGGGGGTAATTACTATGAGGGCTTGCGCTAATTTACATGTAACTGTTGAAGACCAGTTCCCCAGCTTCAAAGGGGAATTTGCAGACATGATGACTGCGATATTAGATATGAAATAATATGAGTTCTATAGGTCCGACAATAACGGGACCCATATGTGGAGTAACCAAATCAGCCCCGGAATATGCAGGTATTTTTCCATGGCCGTAACCAACATCGGGGGGCCGTAGTGCAAGAACCACGGAATAGCAGACTGCAGCTATGTGATGCGTAATATCAAAAGAAAGATAAAATCATGAGGAAAAATATGGCGTAGTTTGCGAGCTTCTGCGATTAACAGGCGATGAGTTATCGCAGAAATCAGCGGTTCTAATAAAAATGTACAGGCTGGAGACCGGCCCACATGATGTCACCACCAGGGGCGTGTGGCCAGATCTCCCTTAGGAATAAAAGAGTCTATGGGGAAGACAGAAGTACTCATTGCTGGGGGGAATACGAATTATACGCAAAGGGTCCTGTTCAATAACAGCAATCTGGAGAACCCCCCCTCCCACTATATTGAATCGTCTCCGCGATCGTGTAGTGTAAGTAATTCTCACTCTTTATCCTTTTATGTAACGGTTTATGTATTTTAATGTTCCCTGTGTAACACCCTTGTATATAACTTTCCTAAACACTGCCTCCCTTTTGGATTAAATATAAAATTTAATAGCTCTGTTTCTTTTGTTCTGTAATCGTTCTCCTCCCCGAAGCCATAAACGCTACCGGGTTGGTTCCTGACCCGATACAAGTCCATTAACACCGGGCTTGTATCAAACGAGAAACTGGTGGCAGCATACCATCTGGGGGATTTGAGGAAGGCTGGCAGTGACGGTCAGAGGTGTGGATATATATTACTGGCGCAGCCAGGGGAATATATATATACCGCCCTCACTGCAGAGGGCCTCAAATACCCAGTGGGCTACAGGACAGCCTCTCCGGCGACCACTCGCTCTAGGTGCAGTACCTTGACTGACCTGAGAGGCAAGGGGGCGGCAGAGAGTTGTGCTTGTATTGTGGCGTCACGGATTGGTGGCGTGTAAGGGACAACACACCACCGTGTTTCCCCCCCCGCTGGTAGCAGCTTCCTGGCACTACTTACTCTAGGTGCAGTACCTTGACTGACTTGAGAGGTAAGGGGGCGCCAGAGAGCTGCACCCACCGGCCGGCATATTCCTGACACCTTCCAAGCAAAAGCTTCCAAAAATTAGGACGGAGCAACTTGCAATGCCCCTTACAAGAGACATGCAGTACAGCATATTACAAACATTATTCCCATTATTGGGGAGTGGGTCTCCCATAGTATTTGCTTATGCCTTCCAAGCAAAAGCTGCCAAAAATTAGGACGAAGCAACTTGCAATGCTCCTTACAAGAGCCATGCAGTACAGCATATTACAAACATAAGTCCCATTATTGGGGAGTGGGTCTCCCATAGTATTTGCTTATGCCTTCCAAGCAAAAGCTTCCAAAAATTAGGACGAAGCAACTTGCAATGCTCCTTACAAGAGCCATGCAGTACAGCATATTACAAACATAAGTCCCATTATTGGGGAGTGGGTCTCCCATAGTATTTGCTTATGCCTTCCAAGCAAAAGCTTCCAAAAATTAAGACGGAGCAACTTGCAATGCCCCTTACAAGAGCCATGCAGTACAGCATATTACAAACATTATTCCCATTATTGGGGAGTGGGTCCCCCATAGTATTTGCTTATGCCTTCCAAGCAAAAGCTTCCCAAAATTAAGAAGGAGTAACTTTCAATGCCCCTTACAAGAGCCATGCAGTACAGCATATTACAAACATTATTCCCATTATTGGGGAGTGGGTCTCCCATAGTATTTGCCTATGCCTTCCAAGCAAAAGCTGCCAAAAATTAAGACGGAGCAACTTGCAATGCCCCTTACAAGAGCCATGCAGTACAGCATATTACAAACATTATTCCCATTATTGGGGAGTGGGTCTCCCATAGTATTTGCTTATGCCTTCCAAGCAAAAGCTTCCAAAAATTAGGAGGAAATGCAATGCCCATTCGAAGACTCGTGGAGGTCCCAGTAGCTTAACAAGACGGTTTTAATGCCCCTTACAAGAGATGTGGAGGTCAGAGTGGTATAACAAGATGCTTTTAATGCCCCTCAGAAGAGACGTGGAGGTCAGAGTGGTATAACAAGATGCTTTTAATGCCCCTAACAAGAGACGTGGAGGTCAGAGTGGTATAACAAGATGCTTTTAATGCCCCTTACAAGAGACGTGGAGGTCAGAGTGGTATAACAAGACGCTTTTAATGCCCCTTACAAGAGATGTGGAGGTCAGAGTGGTATAACAAGACGCTTTTAATGCCCCTCAGAAGAGACGTGGAGGTCAGAGTGGTATAACAAGACCCTTTTAATGCCCCTCAGAAGAGGCATGGAGGTCAGAGTGTTAAAGACGGGAGGGGATCTCACTTCTTCTCAGGTAGACAAAAGAGATTACCTATATAGATTTCCTATAGGAATGACGCTTCAAATAAGACACTCACTACAGACTGTCTCAAGAGAATGATTCTGTTTATTTTAAGATGTAATGTAATTATATACCCCAATCAACGTGGGTTGTGCTTTGATACATGCGTATGAGATGATGTAAGTAATATGTTATCTTTGGCGCAGAATAATTAAATAACAGGTGCTTGTCAATACATCTGCAGGATATTCATGATGTATGATACTCCCAACATCCTTTCTCACTGATAGTACTGAATACAGTCCAGGTCATGGTGAACTTAGGGAGTTTCCTGGTGGTGATATATTGGGACTTTATTTTGTGTACAGACATAGGACAAGTATGATAATTATAAACCAATGAGCCAATTCTTATAAAGGTCATGAGAACACTACAAGAAAACAGAACAAACAAAAGTATTGCTAAATAAGGATTATCTAACTGAAAAACAAGTCTTCTTAAAGGCAATGATTCGAAGCTGACCCATTATTTTAACAATTCCCCTCTTTTTATCATCTTGTCATACTGTCTGTCCCTCATGTCCCTACCTAAATTCTAGGCCTGCAAATTAACCCTACTTCACGACATCACGGGGCTTACCCTCCGTATGTAGTGGGATGCCAGTCCTGCTGCGCATCCGTTCAAATTAATTTGTTATCAGACCCACTGTCCCTTACTTTCCCTACCATTTTCTGAGTATAGTTGCTATATGTATAGAGGGATTGTCAGGTATATGTCTACTTTAATATAATAGACTGCTGTGTATATACAACTACAAGTTATATGTTCGGTATCTTTGAGTAAATAGTAGCTGAGAGTTCAGCATCTATCAGGTTCCATCCTCTCCTGGTAGGATTTGCTTTTCAGACCAATGGTTTTGCGCAGAACATACAATCCGATAAGTCTGCTGCAGTCATCTTGTTGCAGAAGATGCATTCTCGCTGTGCTGTGGTTATTATTGTAGTAAGGACTTGGGTTTGTTTCACTTCAGTGTCTGTATCAATTTTATGTTGGGATTTACCTGGAAAACATTTACAATTAGAAGCAAGAATTTTCTTTATCATCATCACAAAAAGTTTCATGATTATTGCAACCACCACTATTATAAACACAGCCTGGATCAAGAAATGTATGACACCACTTATTCACCCTCAAACTTCCCTAAATAAGTTTAAAGGATTCATGCAAGCGAGCCACTCGGGTAGTGGTAAATTTTCTAAGGCATTTGCCTTCCGCACACCTTCCTTGACCCGCTGTGCTTGTTCTATATCACAGGCCCCTGGCCATGATGAGAATAAGTCGATACAGACAAGCACATACTCATAAATGCCTACCTTCGGGAGCTGAATGAAATCTATCTGAAGTCGCTGAAACGGGTATAATGGTCTCACAGTGCACTTTGGTGGCACTTTCACCGTTTTTCCCACATTGTGACATG
The DNA here is from genome assembly GCF_046119375.1 of Phyllobates terribilis. Classification (NCBI taxonomy): domain Eukaryota; kingdom Metazoa; phylum Chordata; class Amphibia; order Anura; family Dendrobatidae; genus Phyllobates; species Phyllobates terribilis. The sequence continues at coordinate 408,368,069 of NW_027362769.1, read as the reverse complement.
CACAGATTATGCATCCCTGTATGAATTTAACAGCAGCATAGTGGAATTCTGGTGCTACCCAATAGATCTTTACCTGACTTACCATTGCATCCTTGGACTGATGGGTTGGTCCATGAGAAAGAGTGCACATCATAGAGTACAGGGATCTTGGCAGACAGTATTTGCCATCTGCTCTCCACAGTCCATCCTTTCCCTGTTTAGCTGAGCGTTTAGTCTATTCTTCCTTTTCTGGTGCAGAGGCCTGATCCTGTAGGCTCTGCAAGAGATCCAGGTCCACACTCCCAGACACTTGCACAGTGTATGTTTCTACTGGGAGGGGCAACAGGGCTGCAGCTTTTGCAGCTGCATCCACCCTCCTGTTTCCCTCAGCCTCTTTTGTGCACTCTTTGGTGTGAACTCCAACGCTCTGTGGAGTTGTGCTACTGCTTCTGCATTCTTTATGGGTTTACCAGAAGAACCAATAAACTTTCTGCTTTTCCATATGGGACCATAATCATGGCAAATGCCAAATGCGTAGCGACTGTCTGTAAAAACATTCTCAATTCTGTTTTCTGCAATTATACATGCTTCAGCGAGTGCTTTTAACTCAGCTTCCTGGGCAGACATTCTAGGGGACAGTGCCTCATCCTTTAATACTTCATTTTGACTGACTATGGCATAGCCTGTATGGGGCTTCCCATCTAGGTAGTATCGGGAGCCATCTACATATAGCTCTAGATCCACCTCGGAAATTGGTGTTTCTTGTACATTGGCTAGTGGTTTAGTTTCTGCGTCCATTAACTCAAAGCAGTTATGCTCAAGGTGTAATGTTTCATCATCAATTGGTTCAGGTATTAGTGTGGCAGGGTTAAGAGTTGTACACCTTCTGATAGTGACATTTGGGAGAGTCAATATTGCCACCTCGTACTTGGTCAATCTGCTCATGGACAGGTGTTTTGTCCTGGCCTGGAGCAGAAGTTCCTGTACTGAATGGGGATCTTGAATTTCTAGTGCATTGTCTAGCACTATATTAGCCACCTTTTCTTTCAACATTGCACAGGCGGCTACCGCTCTGATGCATGAGGGTGCTCCCTTTGCAACAACATTGAGCTGAGCAGAGTAGTATCCTAGAGGACGATGTCTACCTCCATATTTTTGGGTGAGCACACTTTTAGCATGCCCCCCTGATTTATGACAGAAAAGGAAAAATGGTAGGCCGTAGTTGGGGATTTTTAGTGCTGGTGCTGAGAGAATGGCGTCCTTGAGCATTTGAAACCCCTGTTTTTCTTTTAGGGTCAGCAAATAAAGCTGACCCTTATTGCATGCAGAGAGCATGTGAAATAGGGGCTGCATCATGGCAGATGCAGAAGGAATCCACTCTCTACAGTAGCTGACCAGCCCCAGGAACGTTCTTAATGCGCTGGAAGTTGTTGGTTCTACAGCCTGACTGATTGTTGTTTTTTTTTTTTTTTTGTTTGTTTTTTATTCCTTTCTGGAGTGATATGTTTGAGTGGGAAGGAGATACAATGTCCTAAGAACACTACTCTTTCCTTTGCAATTTACAGTTTTTCCTTGGATACCTTGTAACCTTCGTGGTACAAGAAGATTAGTAAAGATAATGTCTCTTTTAAACATACATCCTTACTTGGGGTGCACAACAGTAGATCATCCACATACTGAAGTAGCTGAATGTCTTGATTCTCAGGATGCCAAGAGAGAAGTACTCCTGCCATTGCCTCTGAGAACATGGAGGGAGAAGTTGCTCCCCCCCCTGAGGCAACCGGGTCCAGCAATACTGCTTTCCTCCATGGATGAAGGCAAACAGCAGCTGGCTCTCATCATCTATTGGCACTGAGAAGAAAGCATTACTGAGGTCAATCACTGAAAAATTTTGCATTAGATGGAATTTGATTTAATAGGGTATGTGGATTTGGTACTATGGGCGTGTCTACAACCATTAATTTATTAATCTCTCTCAAATCATGGACCATACATTCCTTGATTATACCTTTTTCTAGGTATTTATTCACCTGTAGTGCAATTGCTTCTGTTTGCTCCTTGCTCAGGGGATATTGTCTCATACGTACCGGTGCAACACGAGGCTTCAACCTAATTGTCACTGGGGTTATTTTTAACAGTCCAACACGTTACCAGGCATCTCCTGTATGTTGTCATCGAGACCTGTATCCACCTCCTTTTCAAGTTGAATTATTGACATCATTGTTGATATTGTTGTTTCAGATAATGGACCTGCAATGGTAACACCTTTCTTTCCAAATTTAATCATTGCATTCACTACATTAAGAATGTCTGCACCTATTAAATTTCTAGGATATTTATCTGAGACAAGAAGATGGGTACATAAGTCAATAGCATGTGCTATCTTTAACATTTACAGGTTCAGTTTCCATTAGATGTGACCCTTCTCACCGTACCCAAAACAGAAACCCTTTGTTTACAATCCTCTGGGTCCATTTATTATTTTTTTTTTTCCCGTCTACTTTTCCGCCTAAAGTAATTCGGGTAACTGACTTTACTGTGTCCTTAATAGTGTCCTGAAAGGCATCTGGGTGTATATTTACCATAATTGGGGTGACCTTATCTTTCTTTTTCTCTTATTTATGGCCTGTTCTAATCCTCTGAATGTGGATATTTACTGCTCCAAGGGGCATATAAGCATTCTGGGTGCAGCTTAAACACCTCTGCCCTGAGGTCTTCTCTGAGACCAGTGATAAACATATTTCTCAGAAACCCCAATTCCCTTGGATTATTCAAATTATAATCATGATCTTTAAACACAGCTACGCACCTAGCATGAAATTTATCAACCGTTTCCTCAGGTTCTTGGAATATCTCTGGCATCCCTGAGATAAGGCTTTCTGCCATTATTTTAGTGACTGCATTTAACCGGAGGATAAACGGTTTCCTCGATTCTAGGGTCTTAGTGTCACCCGGTAGCGCTTCTATTCCGTCTCCTACGTGGACCTGTTTAACCTTTTCCACAAGTGGTACTCCACCATTGAGACTACAGAGCGGTACCAGATCACTCCAAGTGGCATCATAGTTCTCAGCTACCCCTTTCACCGTCTTATAATATCCTATCGGAGTCTTATACATGTCTGGAAAACTATTTGCCATGGACAATTGTTCTGACCTAGACCATGGTTTATACCAAGTGGTGGTATCCGTTTTACCTGTTGTCCTTCATCCCCCTGTGTACCCCTGGTTGTTTGTGTAATGACTGGGAATGCAGCCGTCTCTGGTTTTCTTTTGTCGAGATTACAGTTTTCACACTGAAATATTGTATTACTATCCTGACATCCTGGGCAGATCCATGTTTTAGAGCGTAGTGCTATTGTTCCTCTTAGCTGCTGAGTGCGGGGAGGGTCTGTGGGCTGCATGTGTGTGCCTGCGTTCTCCTCTCCACCGTCCTCCTCACTGGCAACTGAGCTGATAGCTAGATTTTCCCTTTCTCTCTCTTTATCCTCAACCCCCCCCAAGTCCCGTCCTTGCCTACTTTTAGTTTTAAAATTATTTTTTCTCGTGGAGTCATGGTGGGGATGGTGTCATATGCAGGTGAAGGGATCTGTCACTATCTGTAGTAGATGCAGTACTATGCGGGGGAGAAAATTGATAGTGCTGGCACTATGTATGGTTGTTGGGGAGGTAGAAACCTCGGACAGTGATTTTTCTTTCTCAACACTTACACTTGACTCTGACCTATCACTTGGCTCTAATCTATTCTCTGACTGAGCGGAGGGCGCAGCCTGGATTGGACCTTGTTCCCGACTAGGTGTCGGGGGTTGTATGACATGAGATCTGCTTCTGATCACTACCTGATCAGTTTCATCATCATCGGGAATTAAAAGGGGATGATGTCTCTCACTAGTTCTCAACCAGGCTGCAACCTGTGCTCCGTAATCATGCTTATCAATCCATTGTGAATGTTCCTGACTAAACCGTTTCCATCTCTCAGCATCTAGGCATCCCTTGGCTGGCATACCAGCTCTTTTTCAATATCTTTGTTGCATCTTTTACAGCTGCCCTGCCATGCTCCATTCTCACCAGATCACACATGGTGCACCTCGGATCCTTGTTCCTTGATCTGGAGATTCGAGCACCCATAACAGGATTTGTCAAGGGTTGCGATCCCTATCTTCAGTATCCTGCTATATAATCAGCTGGGTCAACCAGTCAGATACGTTAGCTGGTTACCCCTGATTCAATCAGCTGGGTCAACTGGTCAAGTACGTTAGCCAGTTACCCCTGATTCGAGGGACTTAAGCTGAACTGCAACTCTTTGCTCTGCTCTGATGCTGAGACAAGTTTGTCTAAACAAATAAATGTAGACTATTATAAACAAAAACCGTTCCAAAAGCAATCGCTATATATTCTTCATACATCTGGGTCAGAGTCCTCACTTGAAGAATATCCTACGTCTATTCCTGAGTCCGTGCCAATATTGGCAAGATAATTATTATGAGTAATAATATCCTGTCACACAGGCATATACCATCTGTTTTCTATAATATACTGCCACTCTTTACCTATAGTGTGTGGATGTGGAACAATATGGCAGGGAAAACTCGGTATGTAACGTTACTTCTCCTATACTGGTGTGCACTTACAGGGTACAAATGTATCCTTTCCAGAAACGAAGCAGTATCCCTACCATGAGGCTTTCGCTTTCTCACTACTGTAACCGAGCACAAACACTTTTCACAAGTCATGTATACTTTTGCAGCCTATCAATTATTCATTTCTCTTAATCACCACTTCAGTCATTAACACCTCCTCATTCTCCACCACAGCACTTCTTGTACTCCAATTCCTATTAAAATTTTCTAGGGCAACTGGGCAAAATAACTTTATATCCTGTGAATCCTGGATTCTATTTATTGCTCTAGCTGAATCAATATCACAATATTCATAAATGGTATAAGGTTCAACAAAACAATGACTGTTAATATTCACATATACTAACGTAAGGAATGTATTATCTTCCTCCCGTAGCCCCCTAACCTTCAGATTCCACACTAATCTCGCAGCTTCCTAAAATGCGTGACAGCTCCATTGTTGTATTTGCTAAGCAGAGTACTACACACGCATTCAGCACACGTCATCTAATCACTTATATCTCGTACATTTTTGCTATAATAAGCATGAACTTAACACAGTTACACTTAGTATGAACGTTAGTTAAGTTGGAAGCAGCAATGATTGGGGATGTAGAAGTACTATGTATATATTATATGAAATAGTTAATGCATGCAAAAATACAGATTATTTTAACAAGAGTGGTATAACAAGACGCTTTTATTGCCCCTTACAAGAGACGTGGAGGTCAGAGTGGTATAACAAGACGCTTTTAATGCCACTTGGAAGAGACGTGGAGGTCAGAGTGGTATAACAAGATGCTTTTAATGCCCCTAACAAGAGACGTGGAGGTCAGAGTGGTATAACAAGATGCTTTTAATGCCCCTTACAAGAGACGTGGAGGTCAGAGTGGTATAACAAGACGCTTTTAATGCCCCTTACAAGAGATGTGGAGGTCAGAGTGGTATAACAAGATGCTTTTAATGCCCCTAACAAGAGACGTGGAGGTCAGAGTGGTATAACAAGATGCTTTTAATGCCCCTTACAAGAGACGTGGAGGTCAGAGTGGTATAACAAGACGCTTTTAATGCCCCTTACAAGAGATGTGGAGGTCAGAGTGGTATAACAAGACGCTTTTAATGCCCCTCAGAAGAGACGTGGAGGTCAGAGTGGTATAACAAGATGCTTTTAATGCCCCTCAGAAGAGGCATGGAGGTCAGAGTGGTATAACAAGACGCTTTTATTGCCCCTTACAAGAGACGTGGAGCTCAGAGTGGTATAACAAGACGCTTTTAATGCCACTTGAAAGAGACGTGGAGGTCAGAGTGGTATAACAAGACGCTTTTAATGCCCCTTGGAGGAGACGTGCAGGTCAGAGTGGTATAACAAGACGCTTTTAATGCCCCTTACAAGAGACGTGGAAGTCACAGTAGCTTAACAAGATGCTTTTAATGCCCCTCAGAAGAGACGTGGAGGTCAGAGTGGTATAACAAGACGCTTTTAATGCCCCTCAGAAGAGACGTTGAGGTGAGAGTGGTATAACAAGAGGCTTTTAATGCCCCTCAGAAGAGACATGGAGGTCAGAGTGGTATAACAAGACGCTTTTAATGCCCCTCAGAAGAGACGTGGAGGTCAGAGTGGTATAACAAGACGCTTTTAATGCCACTTACAAGAGACGTGGAGGTCAGAGTGGTATAGCAAGACGCTTTTAATGCCCCTTACAAGAGACGTGGAAGTCAGAGTGGTATAACAAGACGCTTTTAATGCCCCTTACAAGAGATGTGGAGGTCAGAGTGGTGTAATAAGATGCTTTTAATGCCCCTCAGAAGAGACGTGGAGGTCAGAGTGGTATAACAAGACGCTTTTAATGCCCCTCAGAAGAGACGTGGAGGTCTGAGTGGTATAACAAGTCGCTTTTAATGCCCCTCAGAAGAGACGTGGAGGTCAGAGTGGTATAACAAGACGCTTTTAATGCCCCTCAGAAGAGACGTGGAGGTCAGAGTGGTATAACAAGATGCTTTTAATACCCCTCAGAAGAGACGTGGAGTTCAGAGTGGTATAACAAGACGCTTTTAATGCCCCTCAGAAGAGACGTGGAGGTCAGAGTGGTATAACAAGACGCTTTTAATGCCCCTCAGAAGAGACGTGGAGGTCAGAGAGGTTTAACAAGACGCTTTTAATGCCCCTCAGAAGAGACGTGGAGGTCAGAGTGGTATAACAAGGTGCTTTTAATGCCCCTTACAAGAGACGTGGAGGTCAGAGTGGTATAACAAGACGCTTTTAATGCCCTTACAAGAGACGTGGAGGTCAGAGTGGTGTAACGAGATGCTTTTAATGCCCCTCAGAAGAGACGTGGAGGTCAGAGTGGTATAACAAGACGCTTTTAATGCCCCTCAGAAGAAACGTGGAGGTCAGAGTGGTATAACAAGACGATTTTAAAGCCCCTCAGAAGAGACGTGGAGGTCAGAGTGGTATAACAAGATGCTTTTAATGCCCCTTACAAGAGACATGGAGGTCAGAGTGGTGTAACAAGATGCTTTTAATGCCCCTCAGAAGAGATGTGGAGGTCAGAGTGGTATAACAAGACGCTTTTAATGCCCCTTACAAGAGACGTAGAGGTCAGAGTGGCATAACAAGACGCTTTTAATGCCCCTTACAAGAGACGTGGAGGTCAGAGTGGTATAACAAGACGCTTTTAAAGCCCCTCAGAAGAGACGTGGAGGTCAGAGTGGTATAACAAGATGCTTTTAATGCCCCTTACAAGAGACATGGAGGTCAGAGTGGTGTAACAAGATGCTTTTAATGCCCCTCAGAAGAGATGTGGAGGTCAGAGTGGTATAACAAGACGCTTTTAATGCCCCTTACAAGAGACATGGAGGTCAGAGTGGTATAACAAGACGCTTTTAATGCCCCTCAGAAGAGACGTGGAGGTCAGAGTGGTGTAACAAGATGCTTTTAATGCCCCTCAGGAGAGACGTGGAGGTCAGAGTGGTATAACAAGATGCTTTTAATGCCCCTTACAGGAGATGTGGAGGTCAGAGTGGTATAAAAAGAAACTTTTAACGCCCCTTACAAGAGACGTGGGGGTCAGAGTGGTATAACAAGACGCTTTTAATGCCCCTTACAAGAGACGTAGAGGTCAGAGTGGTATAACAAGACGCTTTTAATGCCCCTTACAAGAGACGTGGAGGTCAGAGTGGTATAACAAGACGCTTTTAAAGCCCCTTAGAAGAGACGTGGAGGTCAGAGTGATATAACAAGATGCTTTTAATGCCCCTTACAAGAGACATGGAGGTCAGAGTGGTGTAACAAGATGCTTTTAATGCCCCTCAGAAGAGATGTGGAGGTCAGAGTGGTATAACAAGACGCTTTTAATGCCCCTTACAAGAGACGTGGAGGTCAGAGTGGTATAACAAGACGCTTTTAATGCCCCTCAGAAGAGACGTGGAGGTCAGAGTGGTGTAACAAGATGCTTTTAATGCCCCTCAGAAGAGACGTGGAGGTCAGAGTGGTATAACAAGACGCTTTTAATGCCCCTTACAGGAGATGTGGAGGTCAGAGTGTTATAAAAAGACACTTTTAACGCCCCTTACAAGAGACGTGGGGGTCAGAGTGGTATAACAAGACGCTTTTAATGCCCCTTACAAGAGACGTGGAGGTCAGAGTGGTATAACTAGATGGTTTTAATGCCCCTCAGAAGAGACGTGGAGGTCAGAGTGGTATAACAAGACACTTTTATTGCCCCTTACAAGAGACGTGGAGGTCAGAGTGGTATAACAAGACTCTTTTAATGCCCCTTACAAGAGACGTGGAGGTCAGAGTGGTATAACAAGATGCCTTTAATGCCCCTTACAAGAGACGTGGAGGTCAGAGTGGTATAACACGATGCTTTTAATGCCCCTAACAAGAGACGTGGAGGTCAGAGTGGTATAACAAGACGCTTTTAATGCCCCTTACAAGAGACGTGGAGGTCAGAGCGGTATAACAAGACGCTTTTAATGCCCCTTACAAGAGATGTGGAGGTCAGAGTGGTATAACAAGACGCTTTTAATGCCCCTTACAAGAGCCATACAGTACAGCATCTTAAAAATATTATTCCCATTATTGGGGAGTGGGTCTCCCACAGTCTTTGCTTATGCCTTCCAAGCAAAAGCTGACAAAAATAAGGACGGAGGAACTTTCAATAATGGCAACACGGACCACGGTCACCCTGGTGGTATAGTGGTGGTGGAGGCTGAGGATAAGGAGAAGAACATAAAACAGCCGAAATGAGGAAGCGTATACCCATGTGTAGGTGTGAAGCGGTGCATATGAATACACCTCCCGAAATAACACAGTGGATTTGACTTTATGTTACTCTGCTGTCATTTGGTGGTGATGAGAAGTCTGGCCCAATCCAGCCCTTATTCATTTTGATAAGGGTCAGCTTGTCATCATTGTCAGTTGACAGGTGAGTGCGCTTATCAGTTATAATTCCCCCAGCGGCACTAAAAACACGCTCCAATAACACGCTAGCGGCAGGGCAGGCTAGGACCTCCAAAGCGTACAGAGCGAGTTCATTCCAAGTGTCCAGCTTGGATACCCAATAATTAAAAGGCACAGAGGAATCACGGAAGACGCTGGTACGGTCGGCAAGGTGCTCCCTCACCACCTTTTGAAACTTTCCACTCCTTGTGAGAGTACCCCGCGCCTCAGGGTCTGTCCGAAAGGAGGGTCTGAGAAAACTGTCCCAGAACGTTGACAGTGTTCCCCTGCCTCTGCTGGATTGGAGTTGCCTCTCTCTCTCTTGTACGCTTTGGTTGGTCAACGAACTGTGACCTCTGCCGCTAGCGTGTTCAGATGGGAATTTTTTTAACAGTTCTGCAGCAAGGGCCTTCTGGTACTGGCCCATTTTTGTAGACCTCTCCACCTCAGGAATAAGAGAGTGAAAGTTCTCCTTGTAGCGGGGGTCTACAAGTATCACCAACCAGTAATGACTGTCACCCAACATTTTGACAACGTGAGGGTCACGGTTAAGGCAGCGTAACATAAGTCAGCCATGCGTGCCAGACTAGTAACGGGCAAGATTTCCGTGTCCTCACCAAGATGACGACTGACCATGCTCTCCTCCTCCTCCCCCCTGTCCTCAGGCCACCCACGCTGAACCGACGGTATGACACTTGTACAGTTACTACCGTCTACAGCGCATGATAACAGCTCCTGTTCTTCCTCTTCCTCCTCCTCCTCTCCCTCATTATCCCCCAATGCACGTTGGGATGAGATGAGGCTGGACTGTGTGTAATTACCCACTACGGCTCCTTGATCCATCTCATCATACTCTGGCTGCAATGCCTCCTCTTTAATTCTCTGCAGAGAGCATTGCAAAAGACAGACAAGTGGGAGGCTGACACTAATGATGGCGTCATAGCCACTCACCATCTTGGTGGCCTCCTAAAAGTTTGTCAGGATGGTACATATGTCAGACATCCAGGTCCACTCATGAGGTCTTATGTGTGGAGTCTGACCTGAATATCGACGGCCTTGTTGCAGCTGGTACTCCACAACTGCTCTCTTCTGCTCACAAATCCTTTGCAACATGTGGAGGGTAGAGTTCCAACGTGTGGGGACAGCACACACCAGTCGGTGTGCCGGAAGCTGCAAACGCTGCTGCAACACAGCAAGGGCGGCGGAAGCTGTAGCCGACTTGCGAAAATGAGCTGACAGGCAGCGTACTTTCACGAGCAGATCTGGCAACTCGGGGTACGATTTAATAAAACCGCTGAACCACGAGGTTAAGCACATGAGCCAGGCATGGTACGTGTGTGATCTCGCCTCGCCTCAGAGCCGCCACCAGGTTACAGCCATTGTCACACACGACCATGCCTCAGATCTGCCTGCTCTTTCACAGCTGTCCACAGCTCACAAGCAGTGTGAGGTTTATCACCTAAGCTTATGAGTTTCAGCACAGCCTGTTGCCGCTTGGCTGAGGCAGTACTGCAGTGCTTCCAGCTTGTAACTGATGTGTTGATATCTGAGATGGAGGCTGAACATGAGGAGGAGGAGGATGATGCGCAGGAGCTGTACACTGTGGGGGCAACTCTGACTGACATAGGGCCCGCAATCCTCGGTGTGGGGAGGATGTGTTCCGTCCCAAGGTCCGACAGGGTCCCGGCTTCCACTATGTTTACCCAGTGTGCCGTCAGGGAGATGTACCGTCCCTGGTCACAAGCACTTGTCCACGTGTCCGTTGTCAGGTGGACTCTCCCAGTAACTGCTTTGTTGAGGGCACGGCAGATGTTTTGGGACACGTGCTTGTGTAGTGCGGGGATGGCACACCGGGCAAAATAGTGTCGGCTGGGGACCGAGTACCGAGGGACGGCCACCGCCATAAGGTTGCGGAAGGATTCCGTCTCCACCAGCCTAAAAGGCAGCATTTCCAATGCAAGCAGTCGTGAAATGTGCGAATTTAGGACTGTGGCCTGTGGGGCGTAAGCTGCGAATTTCCGCTTTCGTTCAAAGCTCTGGGATATGGACAATTGAACGCTGCGGTGGGACGTGGACATGGACGTTGATGCTGTTTCTTGAGAAACTACCATAACAAGTGAAGACTGAAAGGAGGGGGCGTCTTTGCATGCAGTATGGACAGGGGATTGCCTTGCACACACAACAGGGGTTTCTATTACACGCACAACAGCGGAAGAAGCAGTGGTGACACCCGCTGACACTGGTCGTGGACCCTGGGTTTCGCCCCACAAAGTCGGGTGCTTTGCTGCCATGTGCCTGATCATGCTGGTGGTGGTCAGGCTGGTAGTTTTGTCACCCCTGCTGATGCTGGCATGGCAGGTGGTACAAATGGCCTTTTTGGGGTTATCAGCAGAGTCTTTAAAAAAATTCCAGACTCTGGAAGACCTACCGCTTGTACTGGCAACGTCCCTCGTGTTGGTGTTACGGGGAACTGTTGCCCGCCTTCTGTCTGCGGCCACCACACTGCTTCTTCCTGCCTGTTGGGGTACTCTGCCTCCCTCCCCCTGTGTGCTGCTGGCCTCACTCTGCATGTCCTCCTGCCACGTTGGGTCAGTTACTAGATCATCTACCACCTCCTCCTCTTCCACTTCCGCACCACGATCCTCCTCCTCACTTCGTGGCAATTGTGTCTCGTCATCGTCCACCTCTTGTGACAGATTGCCAGCGTCGACTTCCTGTGGCCGTGGCTGTTCAAATATTTGGGCATCGCTACATGGGATTTCCTCTTCCACCACTTCAAGCGGAGCAGGCGAGGGCACAAATCTGGAAATGGACCAGTGAACAGCTCTTCAGAGTGTCCAAGTGTGGGATCAGTTGCTGTCTGACGACACTCGGCATGGTGGGAGGAAGGAGCATCAGGGTGAGGAGGAGTATGCGGTCGAGACTCACGACTACTAAGAGTTGACCGTGTGGAAGACAGACCGGAGGTGGTGGTGCCCAGGTGACTGGAAGTATTATCTGCTATCCAATTAATAACCTGTTCACACTGATCAGTTCTCAATACTGGTGTTGTTCTGTGCTTCCCTATTAATTCGGTCAAGAAGTTGGAGCGAGAAGATGTGGCTGTTGGTTGTGGCACATTTTCACCTTGGCCACGGCCTCGTCCTCTGCACGCACCATCACCAGAACGTGCAGTTCCACGTCCCTTGCCACACGCCTTGCCCATTGTAAAGGAAGTAAAATAGCTTACACTCACACTATCAATGGCAAAAGAGTAATAAAGAGTAGATTAGAACCGTGGACGAGGAAAACCACAGTTCTATTTCTCTGGCCCACACCCGACTATTTTAAACAATCTGAACAATCAGGAGACACTATTACTGTTTTTCCTTACGGAAAAAATACCAAAACCTGAATAATAGAGATTTTTTACCGTGGAACAGCAAAACCACAGTTATTGTTTACTGGGGTATACCAGACTTTTTAAAATATATAGATTTGTGGCTGAACAGTGAGCAACACACTCAAACAGGTTTTTTTTAGATACCAAAGGCCCAAAACTGGATACTACAGAGATTTTACCCAAGGAACTGCAAAACAACACTTCTGTTTCTGTGGCCTACACCAGACTCTTCTCAACAGTTATATTTGTGTCTGAAAAATCAGAGACACACTGTTTTTTTTTGGGGGGGGGGGGAGGGGACACCAAAATGTTAATAAGACGGGTATTTGTACAGTGTGAAGGAGGAAAAAAAAAAGAGGACTTAGATGAAAAAAAAAAAGGATTTTTCCTGGCCCCTGAGACCGGGGGATAAGTCTAGCAATTTGACCAGCAGGAGCACACAGGACTGTAATGCAGCGTTTGCTGGCATAACCACTGCATCTCCTATACAGCCTGCCTGCCTGCCTGGTATCTGGGATGGATATTAGTCCTGAAAAGGTCTGTTTGTTTGTTCTGGCAGCCTTTACAGACCCTACACTAACTATTTCGCAGTTTATGTCTCTCCCTAGCTCAGCAGCGCTGTCCCTACACTGTCTGATCCGTAGCTACTGTGTCCAAGATGGCGGCGCCCGGTTTTAAATACTCGAGGTGACGCTGTGCGGCCAGCCAATCACTGTAATGCCCACAACCAACATGGCTGCAGCATTACAGTGACTGGCTGGCAATCCCTGCATGTTCATTGGCTCTGTAAAGAGCGCCAAACATGCAGGGCGGAGACCCGAGCTCCCGCCCGAGTAACCCGGAAATGCTCGGTGCTCGCCGAACATCCCGAGTAGTGAGATGCTCGGGCGAGTACCGAACAGTGTCGAGCATGCTTGCTCAACACTAATAATAATTCTTAGAAAGATTTCTTGCTAAAGCCATTTTAACTTTCTCACCTCTACATTATATATGGAGTAGGAAGTTAATGTATAAGGAAGTAGAAACACATTCAGGTAAACATTCAAACATTGACCCCTGTATTAAAATCCACTTGGAAAACCCATATCAGGGAAAAAAAGTCAAGAAGTAAATTAGCAGCTGTAAATAGAAGACTTTGGCCTAACGTCTTGGTGGTTTATTCTGAGTGCAGAGCGTTGAAGGTGCAGACATCTCATCAGCCATGGAGGATGAAGAACGGAGGAAGATGATTAGAGAATTTACTTTGACAAATGTAAAAGGGGCAACCAGGGTTTTCAGAGAATCCTCCTGCAGCTGTTCGGGTACCTCGGCCATGGGAAGTCAGAATTTATTAACACCGCGATGTGTGTGTGGTCCAACAGTGACTACAAAAATCATGCGAATGCATCGGGTGCAGACGAGGGTCAGACAACAGAGAGGTCGACTTACCTGCTCACCAAGAACATTGTCCTGGTCGATAACAGGTGCTGCTCCAAAATGAACACCTATGTAGCTGGGGAGATCTTCGTCCAACTTGGTAAGTGTAAAAACTAAACAACAAGAAGGTGCGAGGGAAGACCAGGCTTCTTACTGACGTTCTCCAGGACATTGATTGTCACTGTAATTACAGTGGGTACAGAAAGAATTCAGACTCCTTTACATTTTTCACTCTTTGTTTCATTGCAGCCATTTGGTAAATTCTAAAAAGTTCTTTTTTTTTCTCATTAAAGTCCACTCTGGACCCCATCTGGACTGAAAACACAGAAATGTAGAAATTTTTGCAAATTTATTAAAAAAGAAAAACTGAAATCTCACATGGTCATAAGTATTCAGACCCTTTGCTCAGTATTGAGTAGAAGCCCCCTTTTGAGCTAGTACAGCCATGAGTCTTCTTGGGAATGATGCAACAAGTTTTTCACACCTGGATTTGGGGATCCTTGGCCATTCTTCCTTGCAGATCCTCTCCAGTTCCGTCAGGTTGGATGGTGAACGTTGGTGGACAGCCATTTTCAGGTCTCTCCAGAGATGCTCAATTGGGTTTAGGTCAGGGCTCTGGCTGGGCCAGTCAAGAATGGTCACAGAGTTGTTCTGAAGCCACTTCATTGTTATTTTAGCTGTGTGCTTAGGGTCATTGTCTTGTTGGAAGGTGAACCTTCGGCCAAGTCTGAGGTCCAGAGCACTCTGGAAGAGGTTTTCACCCAGGATATCTCTGTACTTGGCCGCATTCATGTTTCCTTCAATTGCAACCAGTTGTCCTGTCCCTGCAGCTGAAAAACACCCCCATAGCATGATGCTGCCACCACCATGTTTCACTGTTGGGATTGTATTGGGCAGGTGATGAGCAGTGCCTGGTTTTCTCCTCACATACCGCTAAGAATTATCACCAAAAAGTTCTATCTTTTTCTCATCAGTCCAGAGAATCTTATTTCTCATAGTTTGGGAGTCCTTCACGTGTTTTTGAGTAAACTCTATGCGGGCTTTCATATGTCTTGCACTGAGGAGAGACTTCCGTCGGGCCACTCTGCCATAAAGGCCCGACTGGTGGGGGGCTGCAGTGATAGTTGACTTTGTGGAACTTTCTCCCATCTGCCTACTGCATCTCTGGAGCTCAGCCACAGTGATCTTGGGGTTCCTCTTTACCTCTCTCACCAAGGCTCTTCTCCCACGATTGCTCAGTTTGGCTGGATGGCCAGGTCTAGGAAGACTTCTAGTGGTCCCAAACTTCTTCTATTTAAGGATTATGGAGGCCACTATGCTCTTAGGAACCTTGAGTAATGCAGAAATTCTTTTGTAATCTTGGCCAGATCTGTGCCTTGCCACAATTCTGTCTCTGAGCTCCTTGGGCAGTTCCTTTGAGCTCATGATTCTCATTTGGTCTGACATGCTCTGTGAGCTGAGAGGTCTTATATAGACAGGTGTGTGCCTTTCCAAATCAAGTCCTATCAGTTTAATTAAACACAGCTGGACTCCAATGAAGGAGTAGAACCATCTCAAGGAGGATCACAAGGAAATGGACAGCATGTGACTTACATATGAGTGTCTGAGCAAAGGGTCTGAATACTTATGACCATGTGATATTTCAGTTTTTCTTTTTTAATAAATGTTCAAAAATTTCTACATTTCTGTGTTTTTTCAGTCCAGATGGGGTGCGGAGTGGACTTTACTGAGAAAAAAATGAACTTACCAAATGGCTGCAATGAAACAAAGAGTGAAACATGTAAAGGGGTCTGAATAATTTCCGTACCCGCTGTATATGGATTGTTTTACAGTTTCTGGGGGATTTCTGGAGTCATACTGTATACAGTATATGTCATTGCCCCAACTGAGCAACTGAACTAATTAGAGTCATAATGTTTCTTATTAAAACAGAAATAACTAAAAACAAGACAAGAAGAAAAGGGACCTAAATGAAAAGGGCCCATTAGTTGCCGCAGCTACTGAATTCTGGGGTCTCTGAACAAAACCTGAGTTATTAATTCCGAAAATGATTTATTTTAGTGATACGTTACATTGTGCGTTAATAATAGATGGTATAAAGTGTCTTTGCCCTATTTTCCTTAAAGACCCCACTTCTATGTGGTGAAACATGTTGGGGGGGTCGTGTATAATATGTAAAATTCTGACAAATAATATTTTTATTTCTTCTGCACCCCATTACAATAAGCGCGGACATGTACAGATAATAAAGAGATCACAGAGTAACACATAGACCACCAGTTACAGGAGCAGTGAGAGTCCTGATCACAAGCTACAATCTACAAGTGTTTCTCAAAAATTGTAATGACTCTATAAAAGATCACTCTGCGTGTAATGACTCTATATAATAGATCCCTCTGTGTGTAATGACTCTATAAAAGATCACTCTGCGTGTAATGACTCTATATAATAGATCCCTCTGTGTGTAATGACTCTATAAAAGATCACTCTGCGTGTAATGACTCTATATAATAGATCACTCTGTGTGTAATGACTCTATATCATAGATCCCTGTGTGTAATGACTCTATATAATAGATCCCTCTGTGTGTAATGACTCTATATAATAGATCACTCTGTGTGTAATGACTCCATATAGTAGATCACTCTGTGTGTAATGACTCTATATAATAGATCCCTCTGCGTGTAATGACTCTATATAATAGATCCCTCTGCGTGTAATGACTCTATATAATAGATCACTCTGTGTGTAATGACTCCATATAGTAGATCACTCTGTGTGTAATGACTCTATATAATAGATTTCTCTGTGTGTAACAAATTTATATAGTAGATCCATCTGTGTGTAATGACTCTATAAAAGATCACTCTGCGTGTAATGACTCTATATAATAGATCCCTCTGTGTGTAATGACTCCATATAGTAGATCACTCTGTGTGTAATGACTCTATATAATAGATCCCTCTGTGTGTAATGAGTCTATATAATAGATCACTCTGTGTGTAATGACTCTGTATAATAGATCACTCTGCGTGTAATGACTCTATATAATAGATCCCTCTGTGTGTAATGACTCTATATAATAGATCCCTCTGTGTGTAATGACTCTATCTAATAGATCACTCTGTGTGTAATGACTCTATATAATAGATTCCTCTGTGTGTAATGAGTCTATATAATAGATCACTCTGTGTGTAATGACTCTATATAATAGATCCCTCTGCGTGTAATGACTCTATATAATAGATCCCTCTGCGTGTAATGACTCTATATAATAGATTTCTCTGTGTGTAATGACTTTATATAGTAGATCCCTCTGTGTGTAATGACTCTATATAATAGATTCCTCCTTGTGTAATGACTCTATATAATAGATTTCTCTGTGTGTAATGACTTTATACAGTAGATCCCTCTGTGTGTAATGACTCTATATAATAGATTCCTCTGTGTGTAATTACTCTATATAATAGATCCCTCTGTGTGTAATGACTCTATATAATAGATCCCTCTGTGTGTAATGACTCTATATAATAGATCACTTTGTGTGTAATGACTCTATATAATAGATCGCTTTGTGTGTAATGACTCTATATAATAGATCGCTCTGTGTGTAATGACTCTATATAATAGATCACTCTGTGTGTAATGACTCTATATAATAGAACACTCTGTCTGTAATGACTCTATATAATAGATCCCTCTGTGTGTAATGACTCTATATAATAGATCCCCCTGCGTGTAATGACTCTATATAATAGATCCCTCTGCGTGTAATGACTCTATATAATAGATCCCTCTGTGTGTAATGACTCTATATAATAGATCCCCCTGCGTGTAATGACTCTATATAATAGATCCCTCTGTGTGTAGTGACTCTATATAATAGATCCCTCTGTGTGTAGTGACTCTATATAATAGATCCCTCTGCGTGTAATGACTCTATATAATAGATCCCTCTGCGTGTAATGACTCTATATAATAGATCCCTCTGTGTGTAATGACTTTATATAATAGATCGCTCTGCGTGTAATGACTCTATATAATAGATCCCTCTGCGTGTAATGACTCTATATAATAGATCCCTCTGTGTGTAATGACTTTATATAATAGATCGCTCTGCGTGTAATGAGTCTATATAATAGATCCCTCTGTGTGTAGTGACTCTATATAATAGATTCCTCTGTGTGTAGTGACTATATAATAGATCCCTCTGTGTGTAGTGACTCTATATAATAGATCCCTCAGCGTGTAATGACTCTATATAATAGATCCCTCTGTGTGTAATGACTCTATATAATAGATCCCTCTGCGTGTAATGACTCTATATAATAGATCCCCCTGCGTGTAATGACTCTATATAATAGATCCCTCTGTGTGTAATGACTTTATATAATAGATTGCTCTGCGTGTAATGACTCTATATAATAGATCCCTCTGTGTGTAGTGACTCTATATAATATATCCCTCTGTGTGTAGTGACTCTATATAATAGATCCCTCTGCGTGTAATGACTCTATATAATAGATCCCTCTGTGTGTAATGACTCTATATAATAGATCCCTCTCTGTGTAGTGACTCTATATAATAGATCCCTCTGCGTGTAATGACTCTATATAATAGATCCCTCTGTGTGTAATGACTTTATATAATAGATCGCTCTGCGTGTAATGACTCTGTATAATAGATCCCTCTGTGTGTAGTGACTCTATATAATAGATCCCTCTGTGTGTAGTGACTCTATATAATAGATCCCTCTGTGTGTAATGACTCTATATAATAGATCCCCCTGTGTGTAATGACTCTATATAATAGATCCCTCTGTGTGTAGTGACTCTATATAATAGATCCCTCTGTGTGTAATGACTCTAAATAATAGATCCCTCTGTGTGTAATGACTCTATATAATAGATCCCTCTGTGTGTAATGACTCCATATAATAGATCTCTC
Organism: Phyllobates terribilis; assembly: GCF_046119375.1. NCBI lineage: Eukaryota > Metazoa > Chordata > Amphibia > Anura > Dendrobatidae > Phyllobates > Phyllobates terribilis. The sequence goes on along the minus strand of NW_027362769.1, from coordinate 408,349,285 downwards.
TGTGTGTAATGACTCTATATAATAGATCCCTCTGTGTGTAATGACTCTATATAATAGATCCCTCTGCGTGTAATGACTCTATATAATAGATCACTCTGTGTGTAATGACTCTATATAATGGATCCCTCTGTGTGTAATGACTCTATATAATAGATCACTCTGTGTGTAATGACTATATAATACATCCATCTGTGTGTAAAGACTCTATATAATAGATCCCTCTGTGTGTAATGACTCTATATACTAGATCCCTCCTTGTGTAATGACTCTATATAATAGATCCCTCTGTGTGTAATGACTCTATATAATAGATCCCTCCTTGTGTAATGACTCTATATAATAGATTTCTCTCTGTGTAATGACTTTATATAGTAGATCACTCTGTGTGTAATGACTCTATATAATAGATCGCTTTGTGTGTAATGACTCTATATAATAGATTCCTCTGTGTGTAATGACTCTATGTAATAGATCACTCTGTGTGTAAAGACTCTATATAATAGATCCCTCTGCGTGTAATGACTCTATATAATAGATCACTCTGTGTGTAATGACGCTATATAATAGATCACTCTGCGTGTAAAGACTCTATATAATAGATCCCTCTGTGTGTAATGACTCTATATAATAGATCCCTCTGCGTGTATTGACTCTATATAATATACCACTCTGTGTGTAATGACTCTATATAATAGATCACTCTGTGTGTAATGACTCTATATAATAGATCACTCTGTGTGTAATGACTCTATATAATAGATCCCTCTGTGTGTAATGACTCTATATAATAGATCATTCTGTGTGTAATGACTCTATATAATACATCCCTCTGTGTGTAATGACTCTATATAATAGATCCCTCTCTGTGCAATGACTATATAATAGATCCCTCTGTGTGTAATGACTCTATATAATAGATCCCTCCTTGTGTAATGACTCTATATAATAGATTTCTCTCTGTGTAATGACTTTATATAGTAGATCACTCTGTGTGTAATGACTCTATATAATAGATCGCTTTGTGTGTAATAACTCTATATAATAGATTCCTCTGTGTGTAATGACTCTATATAATAGATCACTCTGTGTGTAAAGACTCTATATAATAGATCCCTCTGCGTGTAATGACTCTATATAATAGATCACTCTGTGTGTAATGACTCTATATAATAGATCCCTCTGCGTGTATTGACTCTATATAGTATACCACTCTGTGTGTAATGACTCTATATAATAGATCGCTTTGTGTGTAATGACTATATAATAGATTCCTCTGTGTATAATGACTCTATATAATAGATCCCTCTGTGTGTAATGACTCTATATAATAGATCCCTCTGTGTGTAATGATTTTATATAATAGATCCCTCTGTGTGTAATGACTCTATATAATAGAGCCCTCTGTGTGTAATGACTCTATATAATAGATCACTCTGTGTGTAATGACTTTATATAATAGATCGCTCTGCGTGAAATGACTCTGTATAATAGATCCCTCTGTGTGTAGTGACTCTATATAATAGATCCCTCTGTGTGTAGTGACTCTATATAATAGATCCCTCTGTGTGTAATGACTCTATATAATAGATCCCCCTGTGTGTAATGACTCTATATAATAGATCCCTCTGTGTGTGGTGACTCTATATAATAGATCCCTCTGTGTGTAATGACTCTATATAATAGATCCCTCTGTGTGTAATGACTCTATATAATAGATCCCTCTGTGTGTAATGACTCCATATAATAGATCCCTCTGTGTGTAATGACTCTATATAATAGATCCCTCTGTGTGTAATTACTCTATATAATAGATCCCTCTGCGTGTAATGACTCTATATAATAGATCACTCTGTGTGTAATGACTCTATATAATGGATCCCTCTGTGTGTAATGACTCTATATAATAGATCACTCTGTGTGTAATGACTATATAATACATCCCTCTGTGTGTAATGACTCTATATAATAGATCCCTCTGTGTGTAATGACTCTATATACTAGATCCCTCCTTGTGTAATGACTCTATATAATAGATCCCTCTGTGTGTAATGACTCTATATAATAGATCCCTCCTTGTGTAATGACTCTATATAATAGATTTCTCTCTGTGTAATGACTTTATATAGTAGATCACTCTGTGTGTAATGACTCTATATAATAGATCGCTTTGTATGTAATGACTCTATATAATAGATTCCTCTGTGTGTAATGACTCTATATAATAGATCACTCTGTGTGTAAAGACTCTATATAATAGATCCCTCTGCGTGTAATGACTCTATATAATAGATCACTCTGTGTGTAATGACGCTATATAATAGATCACTCTGCGTGTAATGACTCTATATAATAGATCCCTCTGTGTGTAATGACTTTATATAATAGATCGCTCTGCGTGTAATGACTCTATATAATAGATCCCTCTGTGTGTAGTGACTCTATATAATAGATCCCTCTGTGTGTAGTGACTCTATATAATAGATCCCTCTGCGTGCAATGACTCTATATAATAGATCCCTCTGCGTGTAATGACTCTATATAATAGATCCCTCTGTGTGTAATGACTTTATATAATAGATCGCTCTGCGTGTAATGACTCTATATAATAGATCCCGCTGCGTGTAATGACTCTATATAATAGATCCCTCTGTGTGTAATGACTTTATATAATAGATCGCTCTGCGTGTAATGAGTCTATATAATAGATCCCTCTGTGTGTAGTGACTCTATATAATAGATTCCTCTGTGTGTAGTGACTATATAATAGATCCCTCTGTGTGTAGTGACTCTATATAATAGATCCCTCAGCGTGTAATGACTCTATATAATAGATCCCTCTGTGTGTAATGACTCTATATAATAGATCCCTCTGCGTGTAATGACTCTATATAATAGATCCCCCTGCGTGTAATGACTCTATATAATAGATCCCTCTGTGTGTAATGACTTTATATAATAGATTGCTCTGCGTGTAATGACTCTATATAATAGATCCCTCTGTGTGTAGTGACTCTATATAATAGATCCCTCTGTGTGTAGTGACTCTATATAATAGATCCCTCTGCGTGTAATGACTCTATATAATAGATCCCTCTGTGTGTAATGACTCTATATAATAGATCCCTCTCTGTGTAGTGACTCTATATAATAGATCCCTCTGCGTGTAATGACTCTATATAATAGATCCCTCTGTGAGTAATGACTTTATATAATAGATCGCTCTGCGTGTAATGACTCTGTATAATAGATCCCTCTGTGTGTAGTGACTCTATATAATAGATCCCTCTGTGTGTAGTGACTCTATATAATAGATCCCTCTGTGTGTAATGACTCTATATAATAGATCCCCCTGTGTGTAATGACTCTATATAATAGATCCCTCTGTGTGTAGTGACTCTATATAATAGATCCCTCTGTGTGTAATGACTCTAAATAATAGATCCCTCTGTGTGTAATGACTCTATATAATAGATCCCTCTGTGTGTAATGACTCCATATAATAGATCTCTCTGTGTGTAATGACTCTATATAATAGATCCCTCTGTGTGTAATGACTCTATATAATAGATCCCTCTGCGTGTAATGACTCTATATAATAGATCACTCTGTGTGTAATGACTCTATATAATGGATCCCTCTGTGTGTAATGACTCTATATAATAGATCACTCTGTGTGTAATGACTATATAATACATCCATCTGTGTGTAAAGACTCTATATAATAGATCCCTCTGTGTGTAATGACTCTATATACTAGATCCCTCCTTGTGTAATGACTCTATATAATAGATCCCTCTGTGTGTAATGACTCTATATAATAGATCCCTCCTTGTGTAATGACTCTATATAATAGATTTCTCTCTGTGTAATGACTTTATATAGTAGATCACTCTGTGTGTAATGACTCTATATAATAGATCGCTTTGTGTGTAATGACTCTATATAATAGATTCCTCTGTGTGTAATGACTCTATATAATAGATCACTCTGTGTGTAAAGACTCTATATAATAGATCCCTCTGCGTGTAATGACTCTATATAATAGATCACTCTGTGTGTAATGACGCTATATAATAGATCACTCTGCGTGTAAAGACTCTATATAATAGATCCCTCTGTGTGTAATGACTCTATATAATAGATCCCTCTGCGTGTATTGACTCTATATAATATACCAATCTGTGTGTAATGACTCTATATAATAGATCACTCTGTGTGTAATGACTATATAATAGATCACTCTGTGTGTAATGACTCTATATAATAGATCCCTCTGTGTGTAATGACTCTATATAATAGATCATTCTGTGTGTAATGACTATATAATACATCCCTCTGTGTGTAATGACTCTATATAATAGATCCCTCTCTGTGCAATGACTATATAATAGATCCCTCTGTGTGTAATGACTCTATATAATAGATCCCTCCTTGTGTAATGACTCTATATAATAGATTTCTCTCTGTGTAATGACTTTATATAGTAGATCACTCTGTGTGTAATGACTCTATATAATAGATCGCTTTGTGTGTAATAACTCTATATAATAGATTCCTCTGTGTGTAATGACTCTATATAATAGATCACTCTGTGTGTAAAGACTCTATATAATAGATCCCTCTGCGTGTAATGACTCTATATAATAGATCACTCTGTGTGTAATGACTCTATATAATAGATCACTCTGCGTGTAAAGACTCTATATAATAGATCCCTCTGTGTATAATGACTCTATATAATAGATCCCTCTGCGTGTATTGACTCTATATAGTATACCACTCTGTGTGTAATGACTCTATATAATAGATCGCTTTGTGTGTAATGACTATATAATAGATTCCTCTGTGTATAATGACTCTATATAATAGATCCCTCTGTGTGTAATGACTCTATATAATAGATCCCTCTGTGTGTAATGATTTTATATAATAGATCCCTCTGTGTGTAATGACTCTATATAATAGAGCCCTCTGTGTGTAATGACTCTATATAATAGATCACTCTGTGTGTAATGACTTTATATAATAGATCGCTCTGCGTGAAATGACTCTGTATAATAGATCCCTCTGTGTGTAGTGACTCTATATAATAGATCCCTCTGTGTGTAGTGACTCTATATAATAGATCCCTCTGTGTGTAATGACTCTATATAATAGATCCCCCTGTGTGTAATGACTCTATATAATAGATCCCTCTGTGTGTGGTGACTCTATATAATAGATCCCTCTGTGTGTAATGACTCTATATAATAGATCCCTCTGTGTGTAATGACTCTATATAATAGATCCCTCTGTGTGTAATGACTCCATATAATAGATCCCTCTGTGTGTAATGACTCTATATAATAGATCCCTCTGTGTGTAATGACTCTATATAATAGATCCCTCTGCGTGTAATGACTCTATATAATAGATCACTCTGTGTGTAATGACTCTATATAATGGATCCCTCTGTGTGTAATGACTCTATATAATAGATCACTCTGTGTGTAATGACTATATAATACATCCCTCTGTGTGTAATGACTCTATATAATAGATCCCTCTGTGTGTAATGACTCTATATACTAGATCCCTCCTTGTGTAATGACTCTATATAATAGATCCCTCTGTGTGTAATGACTCTATATAATAGATCCCTCCTTGTGTAATGACACTATATAATAGATTTCTCTCTGTGTAATGACTTTATATAGTAGATCACTCTGTGTGTAATGACTCTATATAATAGATCGCTTTGTATGTAATGACTCTATATAATAGATTCCTCTGTGTGTAATGACTCTATATAATAGATCACTCTGTGTGTAAAGACTCTATATAATAGATCCCTCTGCGTGTAATGACTCTATATAATAGATCACTCTGTGTGTAATGACGCTATATAATAGATCACTCTGCGTGTAAAGACTCTATATAATAGATCCCTCTGTGTGTAATGACTCTATATAATAGATCCCTCTGCGTGTATTGACTCTATATAGTATACCACTCTGTGTGTAATGACTCTATATAATAGATCACTCTGTGTGTAATGACTTTATATAATAGATCACTCTGTGTGTAATGACTCTATATAATAGATCCCTCTGTGTGTAATGACTCTATATAATAGATCATTCTGTGTGTAATGACTATATAATACATCCCTCTGTGTGTAATGACTCTATATAATAGATCCCTCTCTGTGTAATGACTATATAATAGATCCCTCTGTGTGTAATGACTCTATATAATAGATCCCTCCTTGTGTAATGACTCTATATAATAGATTTCTCTCTGTGTAATGACTTTATATAGTAGATCACTCTGTGTGTAATGACTCTATATAATAGATCGCTTTGTGTGTAATAACTCTATATAATAGATTCCTCTGTGTGTAATGACTCTATATAATAGATCACTCTGTGTGTAAAGACTCTATATAATAGATCCCTCTGCGTGTAATGACTCTATATAATAGATCACTCTGTGTGTAATGACTCTATATAATAGATCACTCTGCGTGTAAAGACTCTATATAATAGATCCCTCTGTGTGTAATGACTCTATATAATAGATCCCTCTGCGTGTATTGACTCTATATAGTATACCACTCTGTGTGTAATGACTCTATATAATAGATCGCTTTGTGTGTAATGACTATATAATAGATTCCTCTGTGTATAATGACTCTATATAATAGATCCCTCTGTGTGTAATGACTCTATATAATAGATCCCTCTGTGTGTAATGATTTTATATAATAGATCCCTCTGTGTGTAATGACTCTATATAATAGAGCCCTCTGTGTGTAATGACTCTATATAATAGATCACTCTGTGTGTAATGACTCTCTATAATAGATCACTCTGTGTGTAATGACTCTATATAATAGATCCCTCTGTGTGTAATGACTCTATATAATAGATCACTCTGTGTGTAATGACTCTATATAATAGATCCCTCTGTGTGTAATGACTCTATATAATAGATCACTCTGTGTGTAATGACTCTATATAATAGATCCCTCTGTGTGTAATGACTCTATATAATAGATCACTCTGTGTGTAATGACTCTATATAATAGATCACTCTGTGTGTAATAACTGTGTATAATAGATCCCTCTGTGTGTAATGACTCTATATACTAGATCCCTCCTTGTGTAATGACTCTATACAATAGATCCCTCTGTGTGTAATGACTCTATATAATAGATCCCTCCTTGTGTAATGACTCTATATAATAGATTTCTCTCTGTGTAATGACTTTATATAGTAGATCACTCTGTGTGTAATGACTCTATATAATAGATCGCTTTGTGTGTAATGACTCTATATAATAGATTCCTCTGTGTGTAATGACTCTATATAATAGATCACTCTGTGTGTAAAGACTCTATATAATAGATCCCTCTGCGTGTAATGACTCTATATAATAGATCACTCTGTGTGTAATGACGCTATATAATAGATCACTCTGCGTGTAAAGACTCTATATAATAGATCCCTCTGTGTGTAATGACTCTATATAATAGATCCCTCTGCGTGTATTGACTCTATATAGTATACCACTCTGTGTGTAATGACTCTATATAATAGATCACTCTGTGTGTAATGACTCTATATAATAGATCACTCTGTGTGTAATGACTCTATATAATAGATCCCTCTGTGTGTAATGACTCTATATAATAGATCATTCTGTGTGTAATGACTATATAATACATCCCTCTGTGTGTAATGACTCTATATAATAGATCACTCTGTGTGTAATGACTCTATATAATAGATTCCTCTGTGTGTAATGACTCTATATAATAGATCACTCTGTGTGTAAAGACTCTATATAATAGATCCCTCTGCGTGTAATGACTCTATATAATAGATCACTCTGTGTGTAATGACTCTATATAATAGATCACTCTGCGTGTAAAGACTCTATATAATAGATCACTCTGTGTGTAATGACTCTATATAATAGATCCCTCTGCGTGTATTGACTCTATATAGTATACCACTCTGTGTGTAATGACTCTATATAATAGATCGCTTTGTGTGTATTGACTATATAATAGATTCCTCTGTGTATAATGACTCTATATAATAGATCCCTCTGTGTGTAATGACTCTATATAATAGATCCCTCTGTGTGTAATGATTTTATATAATAGATCCCTCTGTGTGTAATGACTCTATATAATAGATCACTCTGTGTGTAATGACTCTCTATAATAGATCACTCTGTGTGTAATGACTCTATATAATAGATCCCTCTGTGTGTAATGACTCTATATAATAGATCACTCTGTGTGTAATGACTCTATATAATAAATCCCTCTGTGTGTAATGACTCTATATAATAGATCACTCTGTGTGTAATGACTCTATATAATAGATCCCTCTGTGTGTAATGACTCTATATAATAGATCACTCTGTGTGTAATGACTCTATATAATAGATCACTCTGTGTGTAATGACTGTGTATAATAGATCCCTCTGTGTGGAATGACTCTATATAGTAGATCACTCTGTGTGTAATGACTCTATATAATACATCGCTTTGTGTGTAATTACTATATATAATAGATCGCTCTGTGTGTAATGACTCTACATAATAGATTCCTCTGTGTGTAATGACTCTATATAATAGATCGCTCTGTGTAATGACTCTATATAATAGATTCCTCTGTGTGTAATGACTCTATATAATAGATCCCTCTGTGTGTAATGACTCTATATAATAGATCCCTCTGTGTGTAATGACTCTATATAATAGATCCCTCTGCGTGTAATGACTCTATATAATAGATCCCTCTGTGTGTAATGACTCTATATAGTAGATCCCTCTGTGTGTAATGACTCTATATAATAGATCCCTCTGTGTGTAATGACTCTATATAATAGTTCCCTCTGTGTGTAATGACTCTATATAATACATCGCTCTGTGTGTAATGACTCTATATAATAGATTCCTCTGTGTGTAATGACTCTATATAATAGATCACTCTGTGTGTAATGACTCTATATAATAGATCGATTTGTGAGTAATGACTCTATATAATAGATCACTCTGTGTAATGACTCTATATAATAGATTCCTCTGTGTGTAATGACTTTATATAATAGCTCCCTCTGTGTGTAATGACTCTATATAATATATCCCTCTGTGTGTAATGACTCTATATAATATATCCCTCTGTGTGTAATGACTCTATATTGTAGATCGCTCTGTGTGTAATGACTGTATATAATAGATTCCTCTGTGTGTAATGGCTCTATATAATGGATGCCTCTGTGTGTAATGACTCTATATAATAGATCGCTTTGTGTGCAATTACTATATATAATAGATCGCTCTGTGTGTAATGACTCTACATAATAGATTCCTCTGTGTGTAATGGCTCTATATAATAGATCCCTCTGTGTGTAATGACTCTATATAATAGTTCCCTCTGCGTGTAATGACTCTATATAATAGATCACTCTGCGTGTAATGGCTCTATATAATAGATCACTCTGCGTGTAATGACTCTATATAATAGTTCCCTCTGCGTGTAATGACTCTATATAATAGATCCCTCTGTGTGTAATGACTCTATATAATAGATTCCTCTGCGTGTAATGACTCTATATAATAGATCCCTCTGTGTGTAATGACTCTATATAATAGATCGCTCTGTGTGTAATGACTCTATATAATAGATCCCTCTGTGTGTAATGACTCTATATAATAGATCCCTCTGTGTGTAATGACTCTATATAATAGATCCCTCTGTGTGTAATGACTCTATATAATAGATCACTCTGTGTGTAATGACTCTATATAATAGATCACTCTGTGTGTAATGACTCTATATAATAGATCCCTCTGTGTGTAATGACTCTACATAATAGATCCCTCTGTGTGTAATGACTCTATATAATAGATCACTCTGTGTGTAATGACTCTATATAATAGATCACTCTGTGTGTAATGACTCTATATAATAGATCCCTCTGTGTGTAATGACTCTATATAATAGATCACTCTGTGTGTAATGACTCTATATAATAGATCCCTCTGTGTGTAATGACTCTATATAATAGATCACTCTGTGTGTAATGACTCTATATAATAGATCCCTCTGTGTGTAATGACTCTATATAATAGATCACTCTGTGTGTAATGACTCTATATAATAGATCACTCTGTGTGTAATGACTCTGTATAATAGATCCCTCTGTGTGGAATGACTCTATATAGTAGATCACTCTGTGTGTAATGACTCTATATAATACATCGCTTTGTGTGTAATTACTATATATAATAGATCGCTCTGTGTGTAATGACTCTATATAATAGATTCATCTGTGTGTAATGACTCTATATAATAGATCACTCTGTGTGTAATGACTCTATATAATAGATCACTTTGTGTGTAATGACTCTATATAATAGATTCCTCTGTGTGTAATGACTTTATATAATAGATCCCTCTGTGTGTAATTACTATATATAATAGATCGCTCTGTGTGTAGTGACTCTATATAATAGATCGCTCTGTGTGTAATGACTCTATATAATAGATTCCTCTGTGTGTAATGACTCTATATAATAGATCCCTCTGTGTGTAATGACTCTATATAATAGATCCCTCTGTGTGTAATGACTCTATATAATAGATCCCTCTGTGTGTATTGACTCTATATAATAGATCTCTCTGCGTGTAATGACTCTATATAATAGATCCCTCTGTGTGTAATGACTCTATATAATAGATTCCTCTGCGTGTAATGACTCTATATAATAGATCCCTCTGTGTGTAATGATTTTATATAATAGATCCCTCTGTGTGTAATGACTCTATATAATAGAGCCCTCTGTGTGTAATGACTCTATATAATAGATCACTCTGTGTGTAATGACTCTCTATAATAGATCACTCTGTGTGTAATGACTCTATATAATAGATCCCTCTGTGTGTAATGACTCTATATAATAGATCACTCTGTGTGTAATGACTCTATATAATAGATCCCTCTGTGTGTAATGACTCTATATAATAGATCACTCTGTGTGTAATGACTCTATATAATAGATCCCTCTGTGTGTAATGACTCTATATAATAGATCACTCTGTGTGTAATGACTCTATATAATAGATCACTCTGTGTGTAATAACTGTGTATAATAGATCCCTCTGTGTGTAATGACTCTATATACTAGATCCCTCCTTGTGTAATGACTCTATATAATAGATCCCTCTGTGTGTAATGACTCTATATAATAGATCCCTCCTTGTGTAATGACTCTATATAATAGATTTCTCTCTGTGTAATGACTTTATATAGTAGATCACTCTGTGTGTAATGACTCTATATAATAGATCGCTTTGTGTGTAATGACTCTATATAATAGATTCCTCTGTGTGTAATGACTCTATATAATAGATCACTCTGTGTGTAAAGACTCTATATAATAGATCCCTCTGCGTGTAATGACTTTATATAATAGATCACTCTGTGTGTAATGACGCTATATAATAGATCACTCTGCGTGTAATGACTCTATATAATAGATCCCTCTGTGTGTAATGACTCTATATAATAGATCCCTCTGCGTGTATTGACTCTATATAGTATACCACTCTGTGTGTAATGACTCTATATAATAGATCACTCTGTGTGTAATGACTCTATATAATAGATCACTCTGTGTGTAATGACTCTATATAATAGATCCCTCTGTGTGTAATGACTCTATATAATAGATCATTCTGTGTGTAATGACTATATAATACATCCCTCTGTGTGTAATGACTCTATATAATAGATCACTCTGTGTGTAATGACTCTATATAATAGATTCCTCTGTGTGTAATGACTCTATATAATAGATCACTCTGTGTGTAAAGACTCTATATAATAGATCCCTCTGCGTGTAATGACTCTATATAATAGATCTCTCTGTGTGTAATGACTCTATATAATAGATCACTCTGCGTGTAAAGACTCTATATAATAGATCCCTCTGTGTGTAATGACTCTATATAATAGATCCCTCTGCGTGTATTGACTCTATATAGTACACCACTCTGTGTGTAATGACTCTATATAATAGATCGCTTTGTGTGTAATGACTATATAATAGATTCCTCTGTGTATAATGACTCTATATAATAGATCCCTCTGTGTGTAATGACTCTATATAATAGATCCCTCTGTGTGTAATGATTTTATATAATAGATCCCTCTGTGTGTAATGACTCTATATAATAGATCACTCTGTGTGTAATGACTCTCTATAATAGATCACTCTGTGTGTAATGACTCTATATAATAGATCCCTCTGTGTGTAATGACTCTATATAATAGATCACTCTGTGTGTAATGACTCTATATAATAAATCCCTCTGTGTGTAATGACTCTATATAATAGATCACTCTGTGTGTAATGACTCTATATAATAGATCCCTCTGTGTGTAATGACTCTATATAATAGATCACTCTGTGTGTAATGACTCTATATAATAGATCACTCTGTGTGTAATGACTGTGTATAATAGATCCCTCTGTGTGGAATGACTCTATATAGTAGATCACTCTGTGTGTAATGACTCTATATAATACATCGCTTTGTGTGTAATTACTATATATAATAGATCGCTCTGTGTGTAATGACTCTACATAATAGATTCCTCTGTGTGTAATGACTCTATATAATAGATCGCTCTGTGTAATGACTCTATATAATAGATTCCTCTGTGTGTAATGTCTCTATATAATAGATCCCTCTGTGTGTAATGACTCTATATAATAGATCCCTCTGTGTGTAATGACTCTATATAATAGATCCCTCTGCGTGTAATGACTCTATATAATAGATCCCTCTGTGTGTAATGACTCTATATAGTAGATCCCTCTGTGTGTAATGACTCTATATAATAGATCCCTCTGTGTGTAATGACTCTATATAATAGTTCCCTCTGTGTGTAATGACTCTATATAATACATCGCTCTGTGTGTAATGACTCTATATAATAGATTCCTCTGTGTGTAATGACTCTATATAATAGATCACTCTGTGTGTAATGACTCTATATAATAGATCGATTTGTGAGTAATGACTCTATATAATAGATCACTCTGTGTAATGACTCTATATAATAGATTCCTCTGTGTGTAATGACTTTATATAATAGCTCCCTCTGTGTGTAATGACTCTATATAATATATCCCTCTGTGTGTAATGACTCTATATAATATATCCCTCTGTGTGTAATGACTCTATATTGTAGATCGCTCTGTGTGTAATGACTGTATATAATAGATTCCTCTGTGTGTAATGACTCTATATAATAGATCGCTTTGTGTGCAATTACTATATATAATAGATCGCTCTGTGTGTAATGACTCTACATAATAGATTCCTCTGTGTGTAATGGCTCTATATAATAGATCCCTCTGTGTGTAATGACTCTATATAATAGTTCCCTCTGCGTGTAATGACTCTATATAATAGATCACTCTGCGTGTAATGGCTCTATATAATAGATCACTCTGCGTGTAATGACTCTATATAATAGTTCCCTCTGCGTGTAATGACTCTATATAATAGATCCCTCTGTGTGTAATGACTCTATATAATAGATTCCTCTGCGTGTAATGACTCTATATAATAGATCCCTCTGTGTGTAATGACTCTATATAATAGATCGCTCTGTGTGTAATGACTCTATATAATAGATCCCTCTGTGTGTAATGACTCTATATAATAGATCCCTCTGTGTGTAATGACTCTATATAATAGATCCCTCTGTGTGTAATGACTCTATATAATAGATCACTCTGTGTGTAATGACTCTATATAATAGATCACTCTGTGTGTAATGACTCTATATAATAGATCCCTCTGTGTGTAATGACTCTATATAATAGATCCCTCTGTGTGTAATGACTCTATATAATAGATCACTCTGTGTGTAATGACTCTATATAATAGATCACTCTGTGTGTAATGACTCTATATAATAGATCCCTCTGTGTGTAATGACTCTATATAATAGATCACTCTGTGTGTAATGACTCTATATAATAGATCCCTCTGTGTGTAATGACTCTATATAATAGATCACTCTGTGTGTAATGACTCTATATAATAGATCCCTCTGTGTGTAATGACTCTATATAATAGATCACTCTGTGTGTAATGACTCTATATAATAGATCACTCTGTGTGTAATGACTCTGTATAATAGATCCCTCTGTGTGGAATGACTCTATATAGTAGATCACTCTGTGTGTAATGACTCTATATAATACATCGCTTTGTGTGTAATTACTATATATAATAGATCGCTCTGTGTGTAATGACTCTATATAATAGATTCATCTGTGTGTAATGACTCTATATAATAGATCACTCTGTGTGTAATGACTCTATATAATAGATCACTTTGTGTGTAATGACTCTATATAATAGATTCCTCTGTGTGTAATGACTTTATATAATAGATCCCTCTGTGTGTAATTACTATATATAATAGATCGCTCTGTGTGTAGTGACTCTATATAATAGATCGCTCTGTGTGTAATGACTCTATATAATAGATTCCTCTGTGTGTAATGACTCTATATAATAGATCCCTCTGTGTGTAATGACTCTATATAATAGATCCCTCTGTGTGTAATGACTCTATATAATAGATCCCTCTGTGTGTATTGACTCTATATAATAGATCTCTCTGCGTGTAATGACTCTATATAATAGATCCCTCTGTGTGTAATGACTCTATATAATAGATTCCTCTGCGTGTAATGACTCTATATAATAGATCCCTCTGTGTGTAATGACTCTATATAATAGTTCCCTCTGCGTGTAATGACTCTATATAATAGATCCCTCTGTGTGTAATGACTCTATATGATAGATCGCTCTGTGTGTAATGACTCTATATAATAGATCGCTCTGTGTGTTATGACTCTATATAATAGATCGCTCTGTGTGTAATGACTCTATATAATAGATCCCTCTGTGTGTAATGACTCTATATAATAGATCCCTTTGTGTGTAATGATTCTATATAATAGATCGCTCTGTGTGTAATGACTCTATATAATAGATCACTCTGTGTGTAATGACTCTATATAATAGATCACTCTGTGTGTAATGACTCTATATAATAGATCCCTCTGTGTGTAATGACTCTATATAATAGATCCCTCTGTGTGTAATGACTCTATATAATAGATCCCTCTGTGTGTAATGACTCTATATAATAGATTCCTCTGTGTGTAATGACTCTATATAATAGATCACTCTGTGTGTAATGACTCTATATAATAGATCGCTCTGTGTGTAATGACTCTATATAATAGATCACTCTGTGTGTAATGACTCTATATAATAGATCACTCTGTGTGTAATGACTCTATATAATAGATTCCTCTGTGTGTAATGACTCTATATAATAGATCCCTCTGTGTGTAATGACTCTATATAATAGATCCCTCTGTGTGTAATGACTCTATATAATAGATTCCTCTGTGTGTAATGACTCTATATAATAGATCACTCTGTGTGTAATGACTCTATATAATAGATCGCTCTGTGTGTAATGACTCTCTATAATAGATCACTCTGTGTGTAATGACTCTATATAATGGATCCCTCTGTGTGTAATGACTCTATATAATAGATTCCTCTGTGTGTAATGACTCTATATAATAGATCGCTCTGTGTGTAATGACTCTATATAATAGATCCCTCTGTGTGTAATGACTCTATATAATAGATTCCTCTGCGTGTAATGACTCTATATAATAGATCCCTCTGTGTGTAATGACTCTATATAATAGTTCCCTCTGCGTGTAATGACTCTATATAATAGATCCCTCTGTGTGTAATGACTCTATATAATAGATCGCTCTGTGTGTAATGACTCTATATAATAGATCCCTCTGTGTGTAATGACTCTATATAATAGATCCCTTTGTGTGTAATGACTCTATATAATAGATCGCTCTGTGTGTAATGACTCTATATAATAGATCACTCTGTGTGTAATGACTCTATATAATAGATCACTCTGTGTGTAATGACTCTATATAATAGATCCCTCTGTGTGTAATGACTCTATATAATAGATCCCTCTGTGTGTAATGACTCTATATAATAGATCCCTCTGTGTGTAATGACTCTATATAATAGATTCCTCTGTGTGTAATGACTCTATATAATAGATCACTCTGTGTGTAATGACTCTATATAATAGATCGATTTGTGTGTAATGACTCTATATAATAGATCACTCTGTGTGTAATGACTCTATATAATAGATTCCTCTGTGTGTAATGACTCTATATAATACATCGCTCTGTGTGTAATGACTCTATATAATAGATTCCTCTGTGTGTAATGACTCTATATAATAGATCACTCTGTGTGTAATGACTCTATATAATAGATTCCTCTGTGTGTAATGACTCTATATAATAGATCACTCTGTGTGTAATGACTCTATATAATAGATCGATTTGTGTGTAATGACTCTATATAATAGTTCACTCTGTGTGTAATTGACGCGCCCCCTGGGCCATGTTCTGTAGCGTTGCGCACGCGGGGAATACCCGGAGCCGGATCTGTTGGGGGTGGTAGTCCTCGTGGCGGTGACCCGGTCCGTGCCCAGGGTGGTCAAACTAAGTGGCAGTGCTCGGCATTAAGATGTTATAGAGTTCGACTACGCCACCCGTTGATTGCGGCTATGAAGCCGCCGCTGCAGGGCAGACCGCTGAGGCCGGTGGTACGGTAGTGCAGCGTGGATGGTATAACCCCCAACGGGAGGGGTATAGCCTCAGGGCAGGTAATGAGGCAGGGAGGAATGATGGTGGTAGTGGTGGTGTGACAAGGAATCACTGAGACGTGCGGTTGCAGTTTTCACAGCTTTACTCACAGTTCTTTATCAGGTCACTTGTGCGCAGTAAGGACCACCCGAGCCGTGCTGCGCCCACCAGGTGAGGGACTCGGTTAACTCCCAGGCAATTGTGGAGCGTGGACCAGAGCTCCCCTCTCTTCCTTCCTACTGGCTGTCCCCACCAGGGACCCACCTTTGTCCGGCTCCCTCGGGCCTTCTGGTGGTGAAACCTTTCCCGGTGTCCCTGACCCTATATGGTATGCCTTCCTGGTGGATGTGGCGAGGGGTCGCGCCAAAACTTGACCACGACCTCCGGTTCCTGGCTAAGGATAATTGGTCTCCACCAGTTTGGGATCCGGCACCCTGTTCTGCCAACCCTTCACCCGGTATCTTGTGGGATCTCAGGGTTCCTTCTGTGCTTGCGTCTCTGGGCCTTTCCTTGTGTTTCTATTCCTTCTCTCTCTCTGTCTCAGGTCTCACTTCAGGCTTGCCTCTGGAGCTGGGCCCAGACTGAGCCACATCTCCCCGTCAGCCCTCTCTGGCTGAGCTCCTCTCCTCTTCTCCTCCTGCCTGAACTGAACCCTGATCTAAGATGGTGCCCACCTTATATACCTCCCTCTATGTGTGAGCCCAGGTGACCAGCACCCAATGGGCTCCTACCTATGCCCAGAGTCCCTCCCCTGTCTGCTCCTACACCACAGGGATATTCCTCCCCCCTCCCCACTCCAGCCGGGGACAGACGCTGTGGTACCTGCACATCTATCTGGTGGGAGTACCGTTGATCTGTCCCCCGGAAATGGGGTGAGTGTAGTGTATGCAGCTAACTGAGCTCCGTTCCACACTCCATCCTTACCCGGGAGTGGAATACGACACCTCTGGTTCGAGGTGCAATAAGCCTGTAGCAACCGAGTCCTCAGGGTGCTACATAATGACTCTATATAATAGATTCCTCTGTGTGTAATGACTCTATATAATACATCGCTCTGTGTGTAATGACTCTATATAATAGATTCCTCTGTGTGTAATGACTCTATATAATAGATCACTCTGTGTGTAATGACTCTATATAATAGATCGATTTGTGTGTAATGACTATATAATAGATCACTCTGTGTGTAATGACTTTATATAATAGCTCCCTCTGTGTGTAATGACTCTATATAATAGATCCCTCTGTGTGTAATAACTCTATATAATAGATTCCTCTGTGTGTAATGACTCTATATAATAGATCCCTCTGTGTGTAATGACTCTATGTAATAGATCGCTTTGTGTGTAATGACTCTATATTGTAGATCGCTCTGTGTGTAATGACTGTATATAATAGATTCCTCTGTGTGTAATGACTCTATATAATAGATCACTCTGGGTGTAATGACTCTATATAATAGATCCCTCTGCGTGTAATGACTCTATATAATAGATCACTCTGTGTGTAATGACTCTATATAATACATCACTCTGCGTGCAATGACTCTATATAATAGATCCCTCTGTCTCTAATGACTATATAATAGATCGCTCTGTGTGTAATGACTCTATATAATAGATCACTCTGTGTGTAATGGACTTTATATAATAGTTCCCTCTGTGTGTAATGACTATATAATAGATCCCTCTGTGTGTAATGACTCTATATAATAGATTCCTCTGTGTGTAATGACTCTATATAATAGATCACTCTGTGTGTAATGACTCTATATAATAGATCCTTCTGTCTCTAATGACTCTATATAATAGATCCCTCTGTGTGTAATGACTCTATATAATAGATCCCTTTGTGTGTAATGAGTCTATATAATAGATCCCTCTGTGTGTAATGACTCTATATAATAGATCCCTGTGTGTAATGACTCTATATAATAGATCCCTCTGTGTGCAATGACTCTATATAATAGTAGATCACTCTGTGTGTAATGACTCTATATAATAGATCCCTCTGTGTGTAATGACTCTATATAATAGATCCTTCTGTCTCTATTGACTCTATATAATAGATCCCTCTGTGTGTAATGACTCTATATAATAGATCCCTGTGTATGTAATGACTATATATAGTAGATCCCTCTGTGTGTAATGACTCTATATAATAGATCCCTCTGTGTGTAATGACTCTATATAAAAGATCCCTCTGTGTGTAATGACTCTATATAATAGATCGCTCTGCATGTAATGACTCTATATAATAGATCCCTCTGCGTGTAATGACTCTATATAATAGATCCCTCTGTGTGTAATGACTCTATATAATAGATCCCTCTGTGTGTAATGACTCTATATAATAGATCCCTCTGTGTAATGACTCTATATAATAGATCCCTCTGTGTAATGACTCTATATAATAGATCCCTCTGCGTGTAATGACTCTATATAATAGATCACTCTGTGCGTAATGACTCTATATAATAGATCACTGTGTGTGTAATGACTCTATATAATAGATCCATCTGTGTGTAATGACTCTATATAATAGATCACTCTGTGTGAAATGACTCGATATAATAGATCCCTCTGTGTGTAATGACTCTATATAATAGATCACTGTGTGTGTAATGACTCTATATAATAGATCCATCTGTGTGTAATGACTCTATATAATAGATCACTCTGTGTGAAATGACTCGATATAATAGATCCCTCTGTGTGTAATGACTCTATATAATAGATCCCTCTGTGTGTAATGACTATATAATAGATCCCTCTGTGTGTAGTGACTCTATATAATAGATCCATCTGTGTGTAATGACTCTATATAATAGATCACTCTGTGTGTAATGACTCTATATAATAGATCCCTCTGTGTGTAATGACTCTATATAATAGATCCCTCTGTGTGTAATGACTCTATATAATACATCACTCTGCGTGCAATGACTCTATATAATAGATTGCTCTGAGTGTAATGACTCTATATAATAGATCACTCTGTGTGTAATGACTCTATATAATAGATCCCTCTGTCTCTAATGACTATATAATAGATCGCTCTGTGTGTAATGACTCAATATAATAGATCACTCTGTGTGTAATGGACTTTATATAATAGTTCCCTCTGTGTGTAATGACTATATAATAGATCCCTCTGTGTGTAATGACTCTATATAATAGATTCCTCTGTGTGTAATGACTCTATATAATAGATCACTCTGTGTGTAATGACTCTATATAATAGATCCTTCTGTCTCTAATGACTCTATATAATAGATCCCTCTGTGTGTAATGACTCTATATAATAGATCCCTGTGTGTAATGACTCTATATAATAGATCCCTCTGTGTGCAATGACTCTATATAATAGTAGATCACTCTGTGTGTAATGACTCTATATAATAGATCCCTCTGTGTGTAATGACTCTATATAATACATCCTTCTGTCTCTATTGACTCTATATAATAGATCCCTCTGTGTGTAATGACTATATATAATAGATCCCTGTGTGTGTAATGACTCTATATAATAGATCCCTCTGTGTGTAATGACTCTATATAATAGATCCCTCTGTGTGTAATGACTCTATATAAAAGATGCCTCTGTGTGTAATGACTCTATATAATAGATCGCTCTGCATGTAATGACTCTATATAATAGATGCCTCTGCATGTAATGACTCTATATAATAGATCCCTCTGCGTGTAATGACTCTATATAATAGATCCCTCTGTGTGTAATGACTCTATATAATAGATCCCTCTGTGTAATGACTCTATATAATAGATCCCTCTGTGTAATGACTCTATATCATAGATCCCTCTGCGTGTAATGACTCTATATAATAGATTCCTCTGTGTGTAATGACTCTATATAATAGATCACTCTGTGCGTAATGACTCTATATAATAGATCACTGTGTGTAATGACTCTATATAATAGATCCCTCTGTGTGTAATGACTCTATATAATAGATCACTCTGTGTGAAATGACTCGATATAATAGATCCCTCTGTGTGTAATGACTCTATATAATAGATCCCTCTGTGTGTAATGACTATATAATAGATCCCTCTGTGTGTAGTGACTCTATATAATAGATCCATCTGTGTGTAATGACTCTATATAATAGATCCCTCTGTGTGTAATGACTCTACATAATAGATCCCTCTGTGTGTAATGACTCTATATAATAGATCCCTCTGCGTGTAATGACCCTATATAATAGATCGCTCTGCATGTAATGACTCTATATAATAGATCCCTCTGCATGTAATGACTCTATATAATAGATCACTCTGCATGTAATGACTCTATATAATAGATCCCTCTGTGTGTAATGACTCTATATAATAGTAGATCACTCTGGTTGTAATGACTCTATATAATAGATCCCTCTGTGTGTAATGACTCTATATAATAGATCCTTCTGTCTCTAATGACTCTATATAATAGATCCCTCTGTGTGTAATGACTCTATATAATAGATCCCTCTGTGTGTAATGACTCTACATAATAGATCCCTCTGTGTGTAATGACTCTATATAATAGATCCCTCTGCGTGTAATGACCCTATATAATAGATCGCTCTGCATGTAATGACTCTATATAATAGATCCCTCTGCGTGTAATGACTCTATATAATAGATCACTCTGCATGTAATGACTCTATATAATAGATCCCTCTGTGTGTAATGACTCTATATAATAGTAGATCACTCTGTGTGTAATGACTCTATATAATAGATCCCTCTGTGTGTAATGACTCTATATAATAGATCCTTCTGTCTCTAATGACTCTATATAATAGATCCCTCTGTGTGTAATGACTCTATATAATAGATCCCTGTGTGTGTAATGACTCTATATAATAGATCCCTCTGTGTGTAATGACTCTATATAATAGATCCCTCTGTGTGTAATGACTCTATATAAAAGATCCCTCTGTGTGTAATGACTCTATATAATAGATCGCTCTGCATGTAATGACTCTATATAATAGATCCCTCTGCGTGTAATGACTCTATATAATAGATCACTCTGTGCGTAATGACTCTATATAATAGATCACTGTGTGTGTAATGACTCTATATAATAGATCCCTCTGTGTGTAATGACTCTGTATAATAGATCACTCTGTGTGTAATGACTCTATATAATAGATCCCTCTGTGTGTAATGACTCTATATAATAGATCCCTCTGTGTGTAATGACTCTATATAATAGATCCCTCTGTGTGTAATTACTCTATCTAATAGATCCCTCTGTGTGTAAAGACTCTACATAATAGATCCCTCTGTGTGTAATGACTCTATATAATAGATCCCTCTGCGTGTAATGACTCTTTATAATAGATCGCTCTGCATGTAATGACTCTATATAATAGATCCCTCTGCGTGTAATGACTCTATATAATAGATCCCTCTGTGTAATGACTCTATATAATAGATCCCTCTGTGTAATGACTCTATATCATAGATCCCTCTGCGTGTAATGACTCTATATAATAGTAGATCACTCTGTGTGTAATGACTCTATATAATAGATCCCTCTGTGTGTAATGACTCTATATAATACATCCTTCTGTCTCTATTGACTCTATATAATAGATCCCTCTGTGTGTAATGACTCTATATAATAGATCCCTGTGTGTGTAATGACTCTATATAATAGATCCCTCTGTGTGTAATGACTCTATATAATAGATCCCTCTGTGTGTAATGACTCTATATAAAAGATCCCTCTGTGTGTAATGACTCTATATAATAGATCGCTCTGCATGTAATGACTCTATATAATAGATGCCTCTGCATGTAATGACTCTATATAATAGATCCCTCTGCGTGTAATGACTCTATATAATAGATCCCTCTGTGTGTAATGACTCTATATAATAGATCCCTCTGTGTAATGACTCTATATAATAGATCCCTCTGTGTAATGACTCTATATCATAGATCCCTCTGCGTGTAATGACTCTATATAATAGATTCCTCTGTGTGTAATGACTCTATATAATAGATCACTCTGTGCGTAATCACTCTATATAATAGATCACTGTGTGTGTAATGACTCTATATAATAGATCCCTCTGTGTGTAATGACTCTATATAATAGATCACTCTGTGTGAAATGACTCGATATAATAGATCCCTCTGTGTGTAATGACTCTATATAATAGATCCCTCTGTGTGTAATGACTATATAATAGATCCCTCTGTGTGTAGTGACTCTATATAATAGATCCATCTGTGTGTAATGACTCTATATAATAGATCCCTCTGTGTGTAATGACTCTACATAATAGATCCCTCTGTGTGTAATGACTCTATATAATAGATCCCTCTGCGTGTAATGACCCTATATAATAGATCGCTCTGCATGTAATGACTCTATATAATAGATCCCTCTGCGTGTAATGACTCTATATAATAGATCACTCTGCATGTAATGACTCTATATAATAGATCCCTCTGTGTGTAATGACTCTATATAATAGTAGATCACTCTGGTTGTAATGACTCTATATAATACATCCCTCTGTGTGTAATGACTCTATATAATAGATCCTTCTGTCTCTAATGACTCTATATAATAGATCCCTCTGTGTGTAATGACTCTATATAATAGATCCCTCTGTGTGTAATGACTCTACATAATAGATCCCTCTGTGTGTAATGACTCTATATAATAGATCCCTCTGCGTGTAATGACCCTATATAATAGATCGCTCTGCATGTAATGACTCTATATAATAGATCCCTCTGCGTGTAATGACTCTATATAATAGATCACTCTGCATGTAATGACTCTATATAATAGATCCCTCTGTGTGTAATGACTCTATATAATAGTAGATCACTCTGTGTGTAATGACTCTATATAATAGATCCCTCTGTGTGTAATGACTCTATATAATAGATCCTTCTGTCTCTAATGACTCTATATAATAGATCCCTCTGTGTGTAATGACTCTATATAATAGATCCCTGTGTGTGTAATGACTCTATATAATAGATCCCTCTGTGTGTAATGACTCTATATAATAGATCCCTCTGTGTGTAATGACTCTATATAAAAGATCCCTCTGTGTGTAATGACTCTATATAATAGATCGCTCTGCATGTAATGACTCTATATAATAGATCCCTCTGCGTATAATGACTCTATATAATAGATCACTCTGTGCGTAATGACTCTATATAATAGATCACTGTGTGTGTAATGACTCTATATAATAGATCCCTCTGTGTGTAATGACTCTGTATAATAGATCACTCTGTGTGTAATGACTCTATATAATAGATCCCTCTGTGTGTAATGACTCTATATAATAGATCCCTCTGTGTGTAATGACTCTATATAATAGATCCCTCTGTGTGTAATTACTCTATCTAATAGATCCCTCTGTGTGTAAAGACTCTACATAATAGATCCCTCTGTGTGTAATGACTCTATATAATAGATCCCTCTGCGTGTAATGACTCTTTATAATAGATCGCTCTGCATGTAATGACTCTATATAATAGATCCCTCTGCGTGTAATGACTCTATATAATAGATCACTCTGCATGTAATGACTCTATATAATAGATCCCTCTGCACGTAATGACTCTTTATAATAAATCACTCTGTGTGTAATGACTCTATATAATAGATCACTCTTTGTGTAATGACTCTATATAATAGATCACTCTGTGTGTAATGACTCTATATAATAGATCCCTCTGTGTGTAATGACTCTATATAATAGATCCCTCTGTGTGTAATGACTCTATATAATAGATCCCTCTGCGTGTAATGACTCTGTAATGCACACGCCCGGGCTGAGTGGCGTGTGCGTGATTTAGTGATTCCACTGTGCCATGAACCGGAGAGTGTCTGGAGGGGCGTAACTAAGTATCTTCCCGATCCGACCAAGGTCGCACAACGGGATACGACGCCAGTGCACCAGGGAGGAACCGAGCAGAGGGACCAGGGTCTACTCCAGGTCAGACTCCGGACATGGCTGTTGACCCACACCGGGGAATACAGGAACAGGCAGACTAGAGCGCAGGCTGGGTAGGGTCCAGTACAGACTGGGAGACAAATTCGGAACCGCAGATGCGGTAAACAAACAAAGTAAAGCGAAAACGCAGGTGCGGTAGTCAAGGCCGAGCAGAGCAGAACCGCAGACACGGTAGACAAGACATAGCAGAGCAGAACCGCAGACGCGGTAGACAAGGCTGAGCAGAGCAAAACCGCAAACGCGGTACACAAGGCTGAGCAAAGCGAAACCGCAGACGTGGTGGACAGGGCTGAGCAAAGCGAAACCACAGACGCGGTGGACAGGGCTGAGCAAAGCGAAACCGAAGACGCGGTGGACAGGGCTGAGCAAAGCGAAACCGCAGAAGCGGTGGAAAGGGCTGAGCAAAGCGAAACCGCAGACGCAGTGGACAGGGCTGAGCAAAGCGAAACCACAGACGCGGTGGACAGGGCTGAGCAAAGTGAAACCGCAGACGTGGTGGACAGGGCTGAGCAAAGCGAAACCGCAGACGCGGTGGACAGGGCTGAGCAAAGCGAAACCGCAGACGCGGTGGACAAGGCTGAGCAAAGCGAAACCGCAGACGCGGTGGACAGGGCTGAGCAAAGCGAAACCGCAGACGCGGTGGACAGGGCTGAGCAAAGCGAAACCGCAGACGCGGTGGACAGGGCTGAGCAAAGCGAAACCGCAGATGCGGTGGACAGGGCTGAGCAAAGCGAAACCGCAGACGCGGTGGACAGGGCTGAGCAAAGCGAAAATGCAGATGCGGTGGACAGGACTGAGCAGGCAAGAACCGCCGAAGTGGCAAGCAAGGCAGAGCGGAGGGGACAGGGCTCTGTTCACACGGAACAGACTGGAAGGGAAAGGCAGAACCAGGTACACACAGGATACTTGCAATGAAGTAGCGAGTGGACTCTAAACTCACAAACGGGAGTACAGAGACAACGAGTAGGAGATAGGTACGAGATCAGATTCTGCAAGAAAAGGGAAGGTACGGACATGGAGAAAAACAGGTAACAGACTAAGAGAGTTTACAGACAAGAACAGGCAAGATACAGGAACAGGTCTAGGTATGCGGCCCCTAGAAGGCGGAAAGAACAGGCTAGGAGCGTGTTCACACTGGCCTGGAAATACAGCCTCCAGGATAGGCAGAAGACAACAGGCTAGAGAGCGTGTACAGACTGCAGGTTAGAGTACACAGGTAGAACACAGTACAGACATGGGAACAGATACTGCAAGACAGGTAACATACACAGGACCTGGCATGTCAGAGACAAGAAGCCAACTGACAGGGCAAGATGCTCAGGCCTGGGTTAATTGGAGCAGCTGGTTTAAATACCAGGTGACAGACAGCAATAGGCTGAGGACGCACAAGGGGTGTGACCCACAGCAGGTACAAAAAGCAGGAAGTGATCGGGCGCCGCCCTTAAGCAGCAGAAACAGAAGCAAACAGACAGCATGGAGGGAAGCCAGGCTAGCAGACTGGACTGGAGATCAAGTGCGCGCTCTTGCACAGTGGGAGATGGACCACTATGCAAGGACGCCGCCAGGTATGTTACAGACTCTATATAATAGATCCCTCTGTGTGTAATGACTCTATATAATAGATCCCTCTGCGTGTAATGACTCTATATAATAGATCCCTCTGTGTGTAATGACTCTATATAATAGATTCCTCTGTGTGTAATGACTCTATATAATAGATCCCTTTGTGTGTAATGACTCTATATAATAGATCCTTCTGTGTGTAATGACTCCAAATAATAGATCACTCTGTGTGTAATGACTCTATATAATAGATCCCTCGTTGTGTAATGACTCTATATAATAGATCCCTCTGTGTGTAATGACTCTATATAATAGATCGCTCTGTGTGTAATGACTCTATATAATAGATCCCTCTGTGTGTAATGACTCTATATAATAGATCCCTCTGTGTGTAATGACTCTATATAATAGATCCCTCTGTGTGTAATGACTCTATATAATAGATCCCTCTGTGTGTAATGACTCTATATAATACATCCCTCTGTGTGTAATGACTCTATATAATAGATCGCTCTGTGTGTAATGACTCTATATAATAGATCCCTCTGAGTGTAATGACTCTATATAATAGATCCCTCTGTGTGTAATGACTCTATATAATAGATCCCTCTGTGTGTAATGACTCTATATAATAGATCCCTCTGTGTGTAATGACTCTATATAATAGATCCCTCTGTGTGTAATGACTCTATATAATAGATCCCTCTGTGTGTAATGACTCTAAATAATAGATCCCTCTGTGTGTAATGACTCTATATAATAGATCCCTCTGCGTGTAATGACTCTATATAATAGATCCCTCTGTGTGTAATGACTCTATATAATAGATCCCTCTGCGTGTAGTGACTATATAATAGATCCCTCTGTGTGTAATGCCTCTATATAATAGATCCCTCTGTGTGTAATGACTATATAATAGATCACTGTGTGTGTAATGACTCTATATAATAGATCCCCGTGTGTAATGACTCTATATAATAGATCCCTCTGTGTGTAATGACTCTATATAATAGATCCCTCTGTGTGTAATGACTCTATATAATAGATCCCTCGTTGTGTAATGACTCTATATAATAGATCCCTCTGTGTGTAATGACTCTATATAATAGATCCCTCTGTGTGTAATGACTCTATATAATAGATCCCTCTGTGTGTAATGACTATATAATAGATCCCTCTGTGTGTAATGACTCTATATAATAGATCCCTCTGTGTGTAATGACTCTATATAATAGATCCCTCTGTGTGTAATGACTCTATATAATAGGTCCCTCTGTGTGTAATGACTCTATATAATAGATCACTCTGGGTGTAATGACTCTATATAATAGATCACTCTGTGTGTAATGACTCTATATAATAGATCCCTCTGTGTGTAATGACTCTATGTAATAGATCCCTCTGTGTGTAATGACTCTATATAATATAGGAGTTTTCTGTATTGAAGAACTGAAATGCAGTAAGTTTTGATGATATTCTAATTTAGTGAGATGCACCTATATATAAATACACACATTACATAACATTTAGAATCAGATTTTGACACGTTTTATAAAGTGCTTTTCTCGCTGGAGATATTGATGGCACGTGTAATAGATGTGTGTGTCAGCAGTGGCCACTGTTGTCCTTAGCATCCATAACAGGAGTGGTGGCCACACAGGTCATCAGACTATCCGCTTTATATCAGAATTAACAGAATAAACAGGGTTTGCGGAAGTGATAATGAATTAAATTCCTTCTGGTTCTATCATTTATAGTTTTTATCATTTATTTGATACCTAAAATGTATAATTTCAGCAAACTTGCTGCCCGTGGACAAGTCGGTGGATTGGAGCAAAGGATTTGAGGTGGTGAACAGGATTGTGGAGGCCGAGCCCCATGTGAAAGCCTCTGATTTCATTGCTCCTATATTCGTGTACAGGTAGGAGCTCTTCTCACCATATATGATCCATATCTCACTGATCAGACATTTCTTATATATATTCAGTAGCTGCTACATGTTTCAGTTTAGAAAGATCCAATAGCAAAATCTGTACTAGAGCCGCCAACCTGCCATGTGTGCTGGGGTTAATGTATGAGGCATTTGAGCTCCTTCAGGTATCAGAACCTACACATGTGGTCAAAATTGTTGGTACCCCTCGTTTAATGAAAGAAAAACCCACAATGGTCACATAAATATCTTGAATCTGACAAAAGTAATCAAAGAGACGAATAATACGAATGGTAACAAAAGAGCCCAGGATAACTTCTAAAGAGATTAAAGGTGAACTTCAAGCTCAAGGAACATCAGTGTCAGATCGCACCATCCGTCGTTGGTTGATCCAAAGTGGACTTCATGGGAGACGACCAAGGAGTACACCACTGTTGAAAAAAAAATCATAAAAAAGCCAGACTGGAATTTGCCAAACTACATGTTGACAATCCGCAAAGCTTCTGGGAGAATGTCCTATGGACAGATGAGACAAAAATGGAAGTTTTTGGCAAGGCACATCAGCTCTATGTTCACCGATGGAAAAATGAAGCATATCAAGAAAAGAACACTGTCCCTACTGTGAAACATGGTGGAGGCTCTGTTATGTTCTTGGTCTGCTTTGCTGCATCTGGCACAGGGTGTCTTGAATCTGTGCAGGGTACAATGAAATCTCAAGACTATCAAGGGATTCTAGAGAGAAATGTGCTGCCCAGTGTCAGAAAGCTTGGTCTCAGTCGCAGGTCATGGGTCTTGCAACAGGATAATGACCCAAAACCCACAGCTAAAAGCACCCAAGAATGGCTGAGAGGAAAACATTGGACTATTCTGAAGTGGCTTTCTATGAGCCCTGACCTAAATCCTATTGAGCATCTTTGGAAAGAGCTGAAACAGTCTGGAAAAGGCAACCTTCAAACACGAGACAACTGGAGCAGTTTGCTCATGAGGAGTCTCCAAAATACCTGTCGAGAGGTGCAGAAGTCTCATTGACAGTTACAGGAATCGTTTGATCGCAGTGATCGCCTCAAAAGGTTCAACAAAATATTAAGTTAAGAAGAAGAAGAACCATCATTTCTGTCCAGGCCGATTTCATGAGGTTTCATGGAAGCAGAAAAGCAATGTCTGACCTTCATTTGTTCATTTTCATAGATTTTCATTTATTATTACTTTTGTCAGATTCAGGTTATTTCTGAGACCATTGTGGGTTTTTCTTTCATTAAATGAAGGGTACAACAATTTTGACCACGTGTGTATATGCAACCACCACCTCTGACCCCCTATTGTCTTAGTGCTCACTGCCACCTCTGACCCCCTATAATCATAGAGCTCACAACTACCTCTGCACCCCTATAGTCATAGTGCTCACCACTACCTCTGTACCCCTATAGTCATAGTGCTCACCACTACCTTTACACCCCTATATTCATAGTGCTCACCACTAATTCTGCACCCCTATAGCCATAGTGCTCACCGCTACCTCTGCACCCCTATAGACATAGTGCTCACCACTACCTCTGCACCCCTATAGTAATAGTGATCACCGCTTCCTTTGCACCCCTATAGTCATAGTGATCACCACTACCTCTGCACCCCTATAGACATATTGCTCACCGCTACCTCTGACCCCTATAGTCATAGTGCTCACCACTACCTCTGCACCCCTATAGTCATAGTGCTCACCACTACCTCTGCACCCCTATAGTCATAGTGCTCACCGCTACCTCAGCACCCCTATAGTCATAGTGCTCACCTCCACCTCTACACCTCTATAGTCATAGTGCTCACCGCTACCTCTGCACCCCTATAGTCATAGTGCTCACCGCTACCTCTGACCCCTATAGTCATAGTGCTCACCACTACCTCTGCATCCCTGTAGTCATAGTGCTCATCGCTACCTCTGCACCCCTATAGTCATAGTGCTCACCCCTATAGTCATAGTGCTCACCGCTACCTCTGCACCCCTACAGACATAGTGCTCACCACTACCTCTGCACCCCTATAGTCATAGTGCTCATAGCTACCTCTGCACCCCTATAGTCATAGTGCTCACCACTACCTCTGCACCCCTATAGTCATAGTGCTCACCGCTACCTCTGCACCCCTATAGTCATAGTGCTCATAGCTACCTCTGCACCCCTATAGTCATAGTGCTCATCACTACCTCTGCACCCCTATAGTCATAGTGCTCATAGCTACCTCTGCACCCCTATAGTCATAGTGCTCACCACTACCTCTGCACCCCTATAGTCATAGTGCTCACCTCCACCTCTGCACCCCTATAGTCATAGTGCTCACCACTACCTCTGCACCCCTATAGTCATAACGCTCACCACCACCTCTGCACTCCTATAGTCATAGTGCTCACCGCTACCTCTGCACCCCTATAGTCATAGTGCTCACCACTACCTCTGCACCCCTATAGTCATAGTGCTCACCGCTACCTCTGCACCCCTATAGTCATAATGCTCACCACTACCTCTGTACCCCTGTAGTCATAGTGCTCACCACTACCTCTGTACCCCTGTAGTCATAGTGCTCACCACTACCTCTGTACCCCTATAGTTATAGTGCTCACCACTACCTCGGCACAACTGTAGTCATAGTGCTCACCGCTACCTCTGTACCCCTATAGTTATAGTGCTTACCACAACCTCTGTACCCCTGTAGTCATAGTGCTCACCACTACCTCTGTACCCCTATAGTTATAGTGCTCACCACTACCTCTGTACCCCTATAGTTATAGTGCTCACCACTACCTCGGCACAACTGTAGTCATAGTGCTCACCACTACCTCTGCACCCCTATAGTCATAGTACTCACCGCTACCTCTGTACCCCTATAGTCATAGTGCTCACCACTACCTCTGTACCCCTATAGTTATAGTGCTCACCACTACCTCTGTACCCCTGTAGTCATAGTGCTCACCACTACCTCTGTACCCCTATAGTTATAGTGCTCACCACTACCTCGGCACAACTGTAGTCATAGTGCTCACCGCTACCTCTGTACCCCTATAGTTATAGTGCTTACCACAACCTCTGTACCCCTGTAGTCATAGTGCTCACCACTACCTCTGTACCCCTATAGTTATAGTGCTCACCACTACCTCGGCACAACTGTAGTCATAGTGCTCACCACTACCTCTGCACCCCTATAGTCATAGTACTCACCGCTACCTCTGTACCCCTATAGTCATAGTGCTCACCACTACCTCTGTACCCCTATAGTTATAGTGCTCACCACTACCTCTGTACCCCTGTAGTCATAGTGCTCACCACTACCTCTGTACCCCTATAGTTATAGTGCTCACCACTACCTCGGCACAACTGTAGTCATAGTGCTCACCGCTACCTCTGTACCCCTATAGTTATAGTGCTTACCACAACCTCTGTACCCCTGTAGTCATAGTGCTCACCACTACCTCTGTACCCCTATAGTTATAGTGCTCACCACTACCTCGGCACAACTGTAGTCATAGTGCTCACCACTACCTCTGCACCCCTATAGTCATAGTACTCACCGCTACCTCTGTACCCCTATAGTCATAATGCTCATCGCTGCCTCTGCACCCCTGTAGTCATAGTGCTCACCACTACCTCTGCACCCCTGTAGTCATAGTGCTCACCACTACCTCTGCACCCCTATAGTCATAGTGCTCACCGCTACCTCTGCACCCCTATAGTCATAGTGCTCACCACTACCTCTGCATCCCTATAGTCATAGTGCTCACCTCCACCTCTGCACCCCTATAGTCATAGTGCTCACCTCCACCTCTGCACCCCTATAGTCATAGTGCTCACCACTACCTCTGTACCCCTATAGTTATAGTGCTCACCACTACCTCTGCACCCCTGTAGTCATAGTGCTCACCACTACCTCTGCACCCCTATAGTCATAGTGCTCACCACTACCTCTGCACCCCTATAGCCATAATGCTCATCGCTGCCTCTGCACCCCTGTAGTCATAGTGCTCACCACTACCTCTGCACCCCTGTAGTCATAGTGCTCACCACTACCTCTGCACCCCTATTGTCATAGTGCTCACCGCTACCTCTGCACCCCTGTAGTCATAGTGCTCACCACTACCTCTGCATCCCTATAGTCATAGTGCTCACCTCCACCTCTGCACCCCTATAGTCATAGTGCTCACCGCTACCTCTGCACCCCTATAGTCATAGTGCTCACCACCACCTCTGCACCCCTATAGTCATAGTGCTCACCGCTGCCTCTGCACCCCTATAGTCATAATGCTCACCACTACCTCTGCACCCCTATAGCCATAATGCTCATCGCTGCCTCTGCACCCCTGTAGTCATAGTGCTCACCACTACCTCTGCACCCCTATAGTCATAGTGCTCACCGCTACCTCTGCACCCCTATAGTCATAGTGCTCACCACCACCTCTGCACCCCTATAGTCATAGTGCTCACCACCACCTCTGCACCCCTATAGTCATAGTGCTCACCACTACCTCTGCACCCCTATAGTCATAGTGCTCACCGCTGCCTCGGCACCCCTATAGTCATAGTGCTCACCACTACCTCTGCACCCCTGTAGTCATAGTGCTCACCACTACCTCTGCACCCCTGTAGTCATAGTGCTCACCACTACCTCTGCACCCCTGTAGTCATAGTGCTCACCGCCACCTCTGCACCCCTATAGTCATAGTGCTCACCACTACCTCTGCACCCCTGTAGTCATAGTGCTCACCGCTACCTCTGCACCCCTATAGTCATAGTGCTCACCACTACCTCTGCACCCCTGTAGTCATAGTGCTCACCGCCACCTCTGTACCCCTATAGTCATAGTGCTCACCGCCACCTCTGCACCCCTATAGACATAGTGCTCACCACTACCTCTGCACCCCTGTAGCCATAATGCTCACCGCTGCCTCTGCACCCCTATAGTCATAGTGCTCACCACCACCTCTGTACCCCTATAGTCATAGTGCTCACCACCACCTCTGTACCCCTATAGTCATAGTGCTCACCGCCACCTCTGTACCCCTATAGTCATAGTGCTCACCACTACCTCTGCACCCCTATAGTCATAGTGCTCACCGCTGCCTCTGCACCCCTATAGTCATAGTGCTCACCACTAACTCTGCACCCCTGTAGTCATAGTGCTCACCACTACCTCTGCACCCCTGTAGTCATAGTGCTCACCACTACCTCTGCACCCCTGTAGTCATAGTGCTCACCGCTACCTCTGCACCCCTATAGTCATAGTGCTCACCACTACCTCTGCACCCCTGTAGTCATAGTGCTCACCGCTACCTCTGCACCCCTATAGTCATAGTGCTCACCACTACCTCTGCACCCCTGTAGTCATAGTGCTCACCGCCACCTCTGTACCCCTATAGTCATAGTGCTCACCGCCACCTCTGCACCCCTATAGTCATAGTGCTCACCACTACCTCTGCACCCCTGTAGTCATAGTGCTCACCGCTACCTCTGCACCCCTATAGTCATAGT
Source organism: Phyllobates terribilis (assembly GCF_046119375.1). Lineage (NCBI taxonomy): Eukaryota > Metazoa > Chordata > Amphibia > Anura > Dendrobatidae > Phyllobates > Phyllobates terribilis. Next base: position 408,315,466 of record NW_027362769.1, on the reverse strand, counting down.
GCTCACCACTACCTCTGCACCCCTGTAGTCATAGTGCTCACCGCCACCTCTGCACCCCTATAGTCATAGTGCTCACCACTACCTCTGCACCCCTGTAGTCATAGTGCTCACCGCCACCTCTGTACCCCTGTAGTCATAGTGCTCACCGCCACCTCTGTACCCCTATAGTCATAGTGCTCACCACTACCTCTGCACCCCTGTAGCCATAATGCTCACCGCTGCCTCTGCATCCCTATAGTCATAGTGCTCACCGCTACCTCTGCACCCCTGTAGTCATAGTGCTCACCGCTACCTCTGCACCACTATAGTCATAGTGCTCACCGCTACCTCTGCACCCCTATAGTCATAGTGCTCACCACTACCTCTGCACCCCTGTAGTCATAGTGCTCACCGCCACCTCTGTACCCCTATAGTCATAGTGCTCACCGCCACCTCTGTACCCCTATAGTCATAGTGCTCACCGCTGCCTCTGCACCCCTGTAGTCATAATGCTCACCGCTACCTCTGCACCCATATAGTCATAGTGCTCACCACTACCTCTGCACCCCTGTAGTCATAGTGCTCACCACCACCTTTGCACCCCCATAGTCATAGTGCTCACCACCACCTCTGCACCCCCATAGTCATAGTGCTCACCACTACCTCTGCACCCCTGTAGTCATAGTGCTCACCGCTGCCTCTGCACCCCTGTAGTCATAGTGCTCACCGCTGCCTCTGCACCCCTATAGTCATAGTGCTCACCGCTACCTCTGCACCCCTATAGTCATAGTGCTCACCACTACCTCTGCACCCCTATAGTCATAGTGCTCACCACTACCTCTGCACCCCTGTAGTCATAGTGCTCACCGCTGCCTCTGCACCCCTGTAGTCATAGTGCTCACCGCTGCCTCTGCACCCCTGTAGTCATAGTGCTCACCTCCACCTCTGCACCCCTATAGTCATAGTGCTCACCACTACCTCTGCACCCCTGTAGTCATAGTGCTCACCACCACCTCTGCACCCCCATAGTCATAGTGCTCACCACTACCTCTGCACCCCTGTAGTTATAGTGCTCACCGCTGCCTCTGCACCCCTGTAGTCATAGTGCTCACCTCCACCTCTGCACCCCTATAGTCATAGTGCTCACCACTACCTCTGCACCCCTGTAGTCATACTGCTCACCACCACCTCTGCACCACTATAGTCATAGTGCTCACCGCTGCCTCTGCACCCCTGTAGTCATAGTGCTCACCTCCACCTCTGCACCCCTATAGTCATAGTGCTCACCGCTGCCTCTGCACCCCTGTAGTCATAGTGCTCACCACTACCTCTGCACCCCTGTAGTCATAGTGCTCACCACTACCTCTGCACCCCTATGGTCATAGTGCTCACCATTACCTCTGCACCCCTATAGTCATAGTGCTCACCGCTGCCTCTGCACCCCTGTAGTCATAGTGCTCACCACTACCTCTGCACCCCTATAGTCATAGTGCTCACCGCTGCCTCTGCACCCCTGTAGTCATAGTGCTCACCACTACCTCTGCACCCCTGTAGTCATAGTGCTCACCGCTGCCTCTGCACCCCTGTAGTCATAGTGCTCACCGCTACCTCTGCACCCCTATAGTCATAGTGCTCACCACTACCTCTGCACCCCTGTAGTCATAGTGCTCACCGCTGCCTCTGCACCCCTATAGTCATAGTGCTCACCACTACCTCTGCACCCCTGTAGTCATAGTGCTCACCGCTGCCTCTGCACCCCTGTAGTCATAGTGCTCACCGCTACCTCTGCACCCCTATAGTCATAGTGCTCACCACTACCTCTGCACCCCTGTAGTCATAGTGCTCACCGCTGCCTCTGCACCCCTATAGTCATAGTGCTCACCGCTACCTCTGCACCCCTATAGTCATAGTGCTCACCTCCACCTCTGCACCCCTGTAGTCATAGTGCTCACCTCCACCTCTGCATCCCTATAGTCATAGTGCTCACCTCCACCTCTGCACCCCTGTAGTCATAGTGCTCACCTCCACCTCTGCATCCCTATAGTCATAGTGCTCACCACTACCTCTGCACCCCTGTAGTCATAGTGCTCACCTCCACCTCTGCACCCCTATAGTCATAGTGCTCACCACTACCTCTGCACCCCTATAGTCATAGTGCTCACCGCTGCCTCTGCACCCCTATAGTCATAGTGCTCACCGCTACCTCTGCACCCCTATAGTCATAGTGCTCACCGCTACCTCTGCACCCCTATAGTCATAGTGCTCACCTCCACCTCTGCACCCCTGTAGTCATAGTGCTCACTCCTGCCTCTGCACCCCTATAGTCATAGTGCTCACCTCCACCTCTGCACCCCTGTAGTCATAGTGCTCACCACTACCTCTGCACCCCTATAGTCATAGTGCTCACCGCCACCTCTGCACCCCTATAGTCATAGTGCTCACCTCCACCTCTGCACCCCTGTAGTCATAGTGCTCACCACTACCTCTGCACCCCTATAGTCATAGTGCTCACCGCCACCTCTGCACCCCTATAGTCATAGTGCTCACCGCTACCTCTGCACCCCTATAGTCATAGTGCTCACCACCACCTCTGCACCCCTGTAGTCATAGTGCTCACCTCCACCTCTGCACCCCTGTAGTCATAGTGCTCACCACTACCTCTGCACCCCTGTAGTCATAGTGCTCACCACTACCTCTGCATCCCTATAGTCATAGTGCTCACCACTACCTCTGCACCCCTATAGTCATAGTGCTCACCACTACCTCTGCACCCCTGTAGTCATAGTGCTCACCGCCACCTCTGCACCCCTGTAGTCATAGTGCTCACCACTACCTCTGCACCCCTATAGACATAGTGCTCACCGCCACCTCTGCATCCCTATAGTCATAGTGCTCACCACTACCTCTGCACCCCTATAGTCATAGTGCTCACCACTACCTCTGCACCCCTGTAGTCATAGTGCTCACCACTACCTCTGCACTCCTATAGTCATAGTGCTCACCTCCACCTCTGCACCCCTATAGTCATAGTGCTCACCACTACCTCTGCACCCCTGTAGTCATAGTGCTCACCACTACCTCTGCACCCCTGTAGTCATAGTGCTCACCGCCACCTCTGCACCCCTATAGTCATAGTGCTCACCACTACCTCTGCACCCCTGTAGTCATAGTGCTCACCGCCACCTCTGCACCCCTATAGTCATAGTGCTCACCACTACCTCTGCACCCCTGTAGTCATGCGATATAAATGTACTATATAAACATTGGGTCGATTGATTGTTTGTTTTTTATTTCTTTTTTATTTAGTGTGATAAACGCTCCAACTCCTGATGTAAAGGAAGAGCTAAAAGACATGTTTGATAATGCTAAGCAGCTAACAAGTAAGTGTCCTGTATGTAGATATCCAGCATGCATGTGACACGCAGGTCAGACCCCTACCAAGTGCAAAAAGACAGAAAGAAACACCACATTCACCATACTCTAATGATGGTGTTTGAGACCCCCAAAAAAGCGCTATCAGACTGCAGAAGCCAGGGTCGGACTGAGACGAAAAAACAGTCCTGGCACACAAACCCCACCAGCCACATATAACCCCCACAACCCACCCGTAAAGAAGCAATGCATGGCTCAGTAAATTTTGCTTTACTTACCACTTATTTAAAGTTTGGAAGTTATGCCCTATCTGTGGGATTGGGTATATTTCCATAAATCGCTGGGAGTCAAATCTCTGGGACCCCCACCCATCCTGAAAACTGGGTACACATACACATACAGTACAGACCAATTATATACTTAACAAAAAAGTGTGAAACAACTGAAAATATGTCTTATATTCTAGGGTCTTCACAGTAGCCACCTTTTGCTTTGATGACGGCTTTGCACACTCTTGGCATTCTCCTGATGAGCTTCAAGAGGTAGTCACCGGAAATGGTCTTCACTTCACAGGTGTGCCCTGTCAGGTTTAATAAGTGGGATTTCTTGACTTATAAATGGGGTTGGGACCATCAGTTGTGTTGTGCAGAAGTCTGGTGGATACACAGCTGATAGTCCTACTGAGTGTTAGAATTTGTATTATGGCAAGAAAAAAGCAGCTAAGTAAAGAAAAACGAGTGGCCATCATTACTTTAAGAAATTAAGGTCAGTCAGTCCGAAAAACTGGAAAAACTTTGAATGTGTCCCCAAGGGCAGTTGCAAAAACCATCAAGCGCTACAAAGAAACTGGCTCACATGAGGACCACCCCGGGAAAGGAAGACCAAGAGTCAACCCTGCTTCTGAGGATAAGTTTATCCGAGTCACCCGCCTCAGAAATCGCAGGTTAACAGCAGCTCAGATTAGAGACCAGGTCAATGCCACACAGAGTTCTAGCAGCAGACACATCTCTACAACAACTGTTAAGAGGAGACTTTGTGCAGCAGGCCTTCATGGTAAAATAGCTGCTAGGAAACCACTGCTAAGGACAGGCAACAAGCAGAAGAGACTTGTTTGGGCTAAAGAACACAAGGAATGGACATTAGACCAGTGGAAATCTGTGCTTTGGTCTGATGAGTCCAAATTTGAGATCTTTGGTTCCAACCACCGTGTCTTTGTGTGACGCAGAAAAGGTGAACGGATGGACTCTACATGCCTGGTTCCCAACGTGAAGCATGGAGGAGGAGGTGTGATGGTGTTGGGGGGCTTTGCTGGTGACACTGATGGGGATTTATTCAAAATTGAAGGCATACTGAACCAGCATGGCTACCACAGCATCTTGCAGCGGCATGCTATTCCATCCGGTTTGCGTTTAGTTGGACCATCATTTATTTTTCAACAGGACAATGACCCCAAACACACCTCCAGGCTGTGTAAGGGCTATTTGACCAAGAGGGAGAGTGATGGGGTGCTACGCCAGATGACCTGGCCTCCACAGTCACCAGACCTGAACCCAATCTAGATGGTTTGGGGTGAGCTGGACCGCAGAGTGAAGGCAAAAGGGCCAAGAAGTGCTAAGCAACTCTGGGAACTCCTTCAAGATTGTTGGAAGACCATTTCCGGTGACTACCACTTGAAGCTCATCAAGAGAATGCCAAGAGTGTGCAAAGCCGTCATCAAAGCAAAAGGTGGCTACTTTGAAGAACCTAGAATATAAGACATATTTTCAGTAGTTTCACACTTTTTTGTTAAGTATATAATTCCACATGTGGTAATTCATAGTTTTGATGCCTTCAGTGTGAATGTACAATTTTCATAGTCATGAAAATGCAGAAAAATCTTTAAATGAGAAGGTGTGTCCAAACTTTTGATCTGTACTGTATATACACACATACATGCATATACACTGTGTCAGATCGACTCACTCGGCTGCTTAAAGAGATAGTGAAAGGAACGCTTTCCATTTAAGTTTTCAATTGGTTTATTAAAAATGTACTGCTTAAGCCTTTCCAAAACTAGGCAAACAAACACAGCCCTTCTGGCATAATGGGAAAAACAAAACAACATAGAGTACAGTCTGTGTGGCTGTTGGGATTCTCCCGCTCAGGGGAACAAAAAACAAAATTCAGTTCTCTTTAACGTGAGTACAGCTCTGGAGATTTCCAGACACACTAAACACTGAATGAGTCCAAAGGCTCCACATTTTCCTTCTGGACCACACCCTGGGGTGGAGATATGGTGAACAGCCTCCCACCCACTCTTCAACTGTCCACAAAAACTCAGTCCTTAATATGGCTGAATAACCCCTTTCAGCACTTAGTGTACTGGAGCATTTTTCTAGGTTCATATCGCTGAGGCTAACATCCTCAGTGACACATGTTTCTCATCCAGTATTTTACCAGTGATAAATGGACCAAAGAAGGGGGATGGTTTAACAAGGGAATGGTATTAAAGGGAACTTGTCACCAGTTTGCCCCATATGGGAGAAGGCCACCACTTTTCTCTCATAAATAGCATACTAATATGCTGTGTATATGCACGCGATCTGGTCTTCAAGAAAAGAAAAACACCTTTTATTATACTCACCTATGGGGCGGTCCAGTTCGAGGGGCGTTGCTAGTCATGGTCCGACGCCTCCCTTCTTCTTTCGATGCTGTCCTCCTTCTGTGCTTCGTGTGGATAATGCGCCCTATGTCATCCACATAGGGTCACGGTATCACACACCTGCACAGGCGTACTTCTTGGCACTGCTGAGGGCAGAGCAATGTACTGCAGTGCCCATATGCTGGGAAAGGCAAAGAGCCCCAGCGCATGCACTTTAAAGTACTTTGCTCTTGTCTTGAAGTACGCCTGTGCAGGAGCGCGATGCTGGGGACCCTGTGTGGATGACGCAGGGATGCATCATCCACACGAAGTACAGAAGGAGGACGGCATGAAAGAAGAAAGGATGCACCGGACCAAGACCAGCGACGCTCCTCAGACCGAACCGCCCCATAGGTGAGTATAGTAAAAGGTGTTTTTCTTTTGTTGCTGGCCAGAATGGGGGTTTATACACAGCATATTAGCTCCTATATACTAATGGTACGTGACCCAGCATTCCCACCCCGATTTCCATGCTGATTTCTCTCTACCTCCCTACTCCTATGTACTAATGGTATGTTTTTCAACTAGCAACTACTACCCCCCACTCTTATTTATGACTGTTTACTTGGCCTTTGAATATCCAGCATGTGGTTCAGCCTTAATAAGCTGGTCAAGATGAGCACAGACCACTCCCCTCTGGTTCACAGCTTAATGCATTCTGTAGCAAATATATTGTGAACTAGGAGTCTGTTACACTTTAGTCTGTGTCCATCACCTTAAGTATGTCCATTGCTTAAGTGTGAGAAATATGAATTATACCTGAGTTGAATCTGAGGGGAACTGAAGGTAACTGAATACTAAGTCACAGTAAACAATGTTTGCGTTTGTTTTCACTCTCACCCCCTTAATCCTTCACTTTTTACAACCACCCCTAATCCCTACACCTAGTAATGAACTCTTAATCTCTCCCTCCATCCCCCCCATTCATCTCACCTACTCCTCAGAACTATTCCTCAACATTCTATCCTGTGTCTAAAAAACACAGACAGCCACCTCATACCCTTTCCTGCTCCCACCTACTAACACTTTCACTGCTCCTCCTCACTGCTGGCACTATCTCCCCAAATCCTGGTCCTCCTCACAACATCCCCACAGTCACTTCCACCTCCTACCCACGATCTATCACAAACTCTCACAACCCTTCTGACCTTATACCCATCCGCCCAGCCCCCGCTTCCACAGTCCCTCTAACAGGAGCTCTATAGAACACTTGCTCTGTCTGCAACAAACTTTCCTACATTCACAATCTCTTCATCACTACCAATAATTCAGTATCACTGAAACCTGGCTCACCCCCTCCGACACAGCTACTCCTAATGCACTTTCGTACAGTGGATTCCACCTTTCCCACACACCCCGCCCCACCGGCAATCATGGTGGAGGAGTAGGTTTCCTCCTATCAGAAAGCTGCTCCTTCACCCAAATCCCACTGCTGCCCTCCGTTACTCTCCCCTCTTTTGAGGTGCACTGTGTGTGCATCTACTCCCTCTCTAACCTCCAACTGGCTGTCATTTACCGTCCCCCAGGTCAGCCACCACCTTCTTTGACGACTTCACCACCTGGCTACTTCATTTCCTTTCCACTGATATCCCCACTATCCTCATGGGTGACTTCAACATCCCCATTGACACTTCCCTCCCAGCTGCCTCTAAGCTTCTATCCCTCACTTCCTCCTTCGGCCTTACCCAGTGGTCTTCCGCAGCCACCCACAAAGATGGCCAGACTCTGGACCTCATCTTCACCCGCCTCTGCCCCCTGTCTAACCTCTCTAACTCACCCCTCCCTCTTTCTGACCACAACCTACTTACATTCTCTGCCCTCTCCTCTCCAGGTCCTCTATCCCCACTCCACAAACTTGCACACCCTCACAGAAATCTTAAACACCTTGACCTACCCTCACTCTCTGAATCCCTTCTCCCTCTTACAGACATTAGTTCCTTATATGATGCAGACGTTGCTGCCACTTTATACAACACCACAACAGCTGCAGCTCTCAATTCGGTTGCCCCCCTCATACATACCAAAGCTCGCACAATTAACAGGCAACTCTGGCACACGAGCCTAACTAAAGAACTGCGACAGGCCTCCAGGGTCGCTGAGTGTAGATGGAAAAGGTCCCACATCAATGGGCAATTCACAGCATTCAAACAGTCCCTCGCTATCTTCAAGTCCACACTCACTGCAGCAAAACAAACATACGTCTCATCTCTCATATCCTCCCTGTCTCACAACCCCAAACAGCTATTCAACACCTTCAATTCTCTCCTGCATCCCCCAGTGCCTCCACCCTCTCCTCTTATTTCAGCTGAAGACTTTGCCTCAATTTTCAAGCAGAAGATTGACACCATCAGACAAAGCGTTTGCCTAAAGTCCCCACAGCCCCTCCTCATATCCACTCAACCCTCCTCCTCCAAAACCACCTTCTCCACCATTACGGAAGATCAACTTTCCTGTTTACTCTCCAAATCACACTTCACCATCTGTAAACTTGACCCAATCCCGTCCCACCTCATCCCAAACCTTACCACTATCTTCATCCCAACCCTAACCCACCTTTTCAACCTGTCACTAACGACAGGTGTCTTCCCCTCATGCTTCAAACATGCCTCAATCACACCCATCCTCAAAAAGCCCTCCCTGACCCATCCTCTCTGACTGGCTATCGCCCCATATCACTTCTCCCCTATGCCTCAAAACTACTGGAACAACACATCCATTCTGAACTGTCCTCCCACCTCTCCTCCTGCTCCCTCTTCGACCGGATACAATCTGGTTTCCGACCGCATCACTCGACTGAAACTGCCCTGACTAAAGTCACCAATGACCTACTAACTGCCAAATACAAGCGATACTACTCTGTCATCCTTCTCCTGGAACTGTCATCTGCCTTAGACACAGTGGACCATTCCCTCTTACTACAGACTTTCTCATCTCTCGGCATCACAGACTTGTCCCTATCTAGTATCTCCTCTTACCTAACAGACAGGACTTTCAGTGTCTCCCACTCACGCACCACCTCCTCATCTCACCCCCTATCTGTCGGTGTCCTCCAAGGTTCAGTTCTAGGACCCCTGCTCTTCTCCATCTACACCTTAGGCCTGGGACAGCTCATAGAGTCTCATGGCTTTCAGTATCACCTCGATGCTGATGACACACAGATCTACCTCTCTGGACCCGATATCACCTCCTTACTAACCAAAATCCCACAATGTCTGTCCGCTATTTCATCCTTCTTCTCTGCTAGATTTCTAAAACTTAACATGGATAAAACAGAATTCATCATCTTTCCGCCATCTCACTCAACCCCCCCCAACTGACCTATCCATCATAGTCAATGGCTGTCCACTCTCCCCAGTCCCGCAAGCTCGCTGCCTTGTGGTAACCCTGGACTCTGACTTCTCCTTCAAACCACATATCCAAGCCCTTTCCACTTCCTGCCAACTCCAACTTAAAAATATCTCCTGGATCCGCACATTCCTCAACCACGAATCTGCAAAAACCAGTGCACGCCCTCATCATCTCCCGCCTCGACTACTGCAACCTCCTGCTCTGTGGCCTCCCCTCTAACACTCTTGCACCCCTCCAATCTATCCTAAACTCTGCTGCCCGACTAATCCACCTGTCCCCCCGCTATTCCCCGGCCTCTCCTCTCTGTCAGTCCCTTCACTGGCTCCCGATTACCCAGAGACTCCAGTTCATAACCATGGCATACAAAGCCATCCACAACCTGTCTCCTCCATACATCTGTGACCTAGTCTCCCGGTACATACCTGCACGCAGCCTCCGATCCTTACAAGATCTCCTTCTCTACTCCCTTCTTATCTCCTCTTCCCACAATCGCATACAAGATTTCTCCCGTGCATCCCCCCTACTCTGGAACGCTCTACCCCAGCATATCGGACGCTCTCCTAAACCTTCAACAGGAACCTGAAGACCCACCTCTTCCGACAAGCCAACAACCTGCAGTAACCACTGCTCCACCATACCGCTGCACGACCAGCTCTACCCTCACCTACTGTATCCTCACTCATCCCCTGTAGACTGTGAGCCCTCGCGGGCAGGGTCCTCGCTCCACCATATCGCTGCACGACCAGCTCTACCCTCACCTACTGTATCCTCACCCATCCCTTGTAGACTGTGAGCCCTCGCGGGCAGGGTCCTTGCTCCTCCTGTACCAGTCACTGTCACGTTTTGTTCAAGATTATTGCAATTGTTTCCAAGTGACTGTACATTTGCATAATTTTTTAAAGGGGTCTAATGATAAAATTTTTTTATTGTAAATTTTTCTTTCCATTCACCCATGAGCTGGCTGCAAACTCCCAATTTACTTTGGCTATGTAATTTACCATGCAAATAGACAGCGTGTCTGAAACTCTTAACACGTCAGGATGACAATCAGAATGTCAAATATTAAAAGTAAAGCACCCATGTAGTTTGTGTGCTAACTAGGCATAATTTAAAAAAAATTCTACTTCTATTGGGGTTTGAACACAGACACTGTAGCTTTAGAGCCTGATGCTTTACCATTCAGCCATCCAGTCAAGTGATGGTGACTTGTAGCTTTTCTTGTCTTATGAGATCAACCATAAAAATACTCAGGGTGACTAAAAGTCATTCTGATTCTGATTCTGATGTTTGAAGAAAGTCACACATCAGACTCACACATCAACACATCAAAATCACACATCATTTGAATTTGGCTTGCTTGAAATCTGTGCATAAGTCCTAATGAGTTTCAGACAGGTTTGCACTGAAAATCACATAACTAAATAGAACGCATAGGTTTTTTCCACTGAGTTTATAGCTCAGTGGTTAGTGCATTGGCTTCTAGACATAGCTTTGGGTTCAAGTCCCATCAGCGAACAGTAACTTTTTTTATTATTACAGTTGTAAAAGTCACTTATCAAAGTCAGATGCCAAAGTCTCTTATCAAAGTCACTTATCAAAATCAGTTCTCAGACAGGGTATTTAGCCTCAAACTGACATCATTCTGATGTTTGACTTTGATATCTGATCATGTCCTAAAATGGACACTGTACACCGTAATAGTATTAAACAGCAGAGTTCAGATCATTGACTGTAAGAGTCCAAATTTTAGAGTTATCATCACTAGGAAACAAAATACGTTGCAGGTGCACCGATAACAAAATACTACAGCCAAGATATCTTTTGTTCTTACCAGTGACATTGGGCGATATTCTCAGCCTGGTCATGGCCACTAAATGTCAGTAAAATAGGTGCCACGTTTGTTTCTGGCTATCCCTCCAGACACAGCTCTCTCCCAGTCTTCCATAAAGAATGCATTTACCTCAACCAAGTACCCTAGGTGCAAGGGGATGTAACGGTGATGCTTCACTGCTGTTATTTCACACAAGCTCTCTTTTATGCAACATATTTTTGGCTCACTTCTCCGCCTATGAACCGACTGGCGCTCTCTTTTCCTTGCTGAATTATTTTGTTCAGGCTCAAGCTCCACACTCCGATCTGTCAGGGCTCAATTCGTTTCAATGTTTTGCCATTTTTGTTTCCGCTATTACACACTCATGGGATCCAACACTACGTAGGCGAAAAAGCCGATTCTGACATTTAAATAGGAAAGGGTTCTTTACAGTTATTGCAGTCAGACTGGGGACTGTCCGACCACCAGAGGTAGTAATGGCCGACACTGTATCAGCATTTATAGATGGAGCAGAGGCCTTTCTCACAACACATGGCATTGTGGGCAATAATCTAGTGATGGAGAATGTAGAGCTGGTGGAGAAAGAATGAACTTTATGGACCTGTATCTCCTATCAACAGATACTATAGTATATACTGTAGGGGTAGGTGCACAGAACAGAAGGAGACCCTCAATCCTGGATTTGGTACCACCTATATATAATATCCTGTATTGGACAATCCCACCTGCCTCACAGGTGAGACACATATAGTATATACAGTGCATTAGTATATATTTCCAAATTTTAATAATTCTGGAGATCCTTTAGTTTCAGCCTCACTTCTCAGAGAGCAGACGATGTTCCGTAGGACGTGCTGTATGACTGTAGTTATGTGTAAATCAGTAGGCGTTTAATTTGCTGAGGTTTCGTTACTCTGCACATTTTCGAATTACTGAGCTGCCATAGCCAAACGTGAGACAATGAAGGCCGCTCCATATTCCAGTATTTCAGTCTCCATTGACTTATATGCGGAACTGAGCCTTGGTTATTGATCATCTGTACCCTAATGAAAGAGGAAAAGCTGAATATTCACTGATCTATTAACAAAAAAGACTGTCCGTCACTTCCAAAACAAGAAATAGGTGTGAACACGTGCTTACTAGGAGCAGCAATCTCTTTTATCCTCTCATTAGAGATTTTAGACTCTAAGAGAGGATACACATTGGTAGGTTCCTGGTAAGGAGAAACGCCTTATCGCGGCTACCAGGTACACATGAATTGGCCAATTTATGCGCTAAGATTTCTCAGTTATTTATATTTTCCTGAGCAGTAATGATATTCATATTTCATATATTTCGTGTTCGCTTACTTAGCGTTGTAGTGTGCTACTTTATTTGCTATTCACCGATCTACTCCTCTGTAAATGTAATTGTGGTGCCCTGCTGCGCATTGGTGCCACAGATCCCAGAGGGGTGCATGGATGGACTTCTCCACAAGAGGCCCTCATAGCATTCACACACCTCCACCCAACCACCTCAGACCACCAGAGGGAGCCTGGATATGGATATATATACTGGAGGGTGAAGTTAGGCAGGCAGTCTATAGAACAGTTTCCTCAGGGGACAGAGTTAGTTCCAGTTCCTGCAGAAGATGAGCCTGAGAGAGGTCAGTCTGCAGTGGAGCTCAGTCAGTTCCTCTAGAGAGAGTTCAGACTCAGTGAACTCAGATTAGTGAGCCAGGAGCGTGCCGACGCTCAGAGAGCGGCGAAGAGTAGCGAGGCCTACTGCCATTGTGAAGCCTAGTGAGGGCCCCGAGCATGGCCAAAGGTGAGTGGAGTAAGCAAGCAACATAGGGGGCAGAGGAGCTTAACCAGCTCACCCCAAAACCATTTACCGGACACCGGGTCCGCGCCTACAGGGGGCCTATATCCCCAGCAGGAATAACCGGAACCCCTGGAGAACTATACGTCCCAGGTTCACCAGAAGCTGACTGTTATACCAGGGTCAGGAGTCCCGGAAGCCCAAGAGACCAGGGAGTGTGATCTCCAAATAGAGGGCCCTACCACCAGGTCAGCAGGTGCAAGACGGAGACCAAGTTAGGCCTAGCTCTAGGCAGGTCAGAAACTTATCAAGGAAAGGCAAGGAACAGAAGGCCCCACACTCGCTCACTGGGGAGAGTCCTGATATGCATCCTTCCCCTGAAGTACCCTGGACCGTGCCAGAAACACCACCAGTAAAGGTACTGAAGTGAACTCCCGTGTGCGTGCCTGTTCTTCCTCTGACCCGGCTGGGTCCCCTCCGTCCTGCATCCCTACACTTACGCTGCCCTGAGGCCCAGCTCCACCTGTGGGGAGCCGCACCAACTAAGGTGCCTAAACACTGGCCTCAGAGGACTGTCGCAGCACTGGTGATCTTCACCAGACACCACAGGTGGCGTCACGAACATCCCTATCCCATATAACTTCCCCCCTTCTTTTAAGAGTGACCCCAGGATACGAGCCCGGGAGCCGACCACCGCGACATCCCCCAGAACTAGGCAAGAAGGCCCAGGCGCCGAGTCGTCCACATCCCCTGGGCGCGTCATAATCAATTCTGATGTTTTCATTCTTTCGTTTCAGAGGTCGTTCCCATCGTTGTCCTCACTCACCGGAATCACGAGAACTACACTGAAGTTGAAAATATGTTCAGCGACATCGGAGTCGAGAAGATTTTTGGTGTTGAAAATTACACAGATAAAAACCCAAGGAAAAAAAGAGAAACTCACGAGGTGGTCATCCAGTTTCTCTATGAAGTCATCAGTGATGCCCAGTTCCGGGTCAACTACCCCCGGGACGCGGATCAGGAGATGATTGAGCGAAAGCATTTTGTACTGAATTATGTTCACCAAAGGGAAATCAAGGTTCATGAGGCAAATCTAGGAAGACAGAAAGACGTGGAGAACGTTCGGATGGAGCAGACCTTCAGACTACGGCAGCAAGAGGAGGAAGCGCGGATGCAAAAAAATCGAGACGTACATAAGGAAAGAATGGAGAGACTACAAGGAGAATTCGCGAGACAGAGATTGCGGCAACAGTTCGAGCATCAGGAGAGAATGAAAAGGATGGAAAAGGAAAGAAAAACAGGAAAAGCGTATAACAAGAAAATACTGTCTGCATGGTTCAGATGGGAGAACAGTGGTGAGCGTGATGCGCTCTATGGCAGATTTATGCCTCTGTGTGATGTCCCATAATGTCTCCCTATATATATGTGATGAATACAGTGATTCGTCCAGAGAGCCTAAAATGGATATAAAAAGGCAAAGTTAATTCATAAAAGCTGACGTTAGAAATCCACCAGATGCTACGTCTGCACAGGGAGGTTTTGGTGGAAACATTTTTGCGATTGTTTCTTAATTGAGTTTGTAAAAAACTCCTCAAAATCTGCTATGTATGAACATTGCTAAATTAAAAAAAAAATTCTATTATATGATAATCCCCAGGGTGTAGAGGGGTGGACTGATCGTTCAGCCATTAGTGCGGCATGCTAGGACAGTTGGTAATTTCTAAGGGCCTTTTGGCTACTATTCACGTTCTGCCAGATGTTCTCAGTCCCCCTGAGGTGTAAGATGAAAGGTGCAGGTCATGTAGATGGGCGACAGACTTAAGTTTTAGACTCTATTCGCCTTTATTATAACTGGTTCTGTAATTTGATTGATTATATTTTTTATCCAATTTAAACTAATTGTTAGTATTTAAGTAAAATCAGTCCATCTCCAGTCTCTAGTATAAGTTTTCTGTCTCAAGACAGAAATTTAATCTGACTGCCAGATTTGGAGTCAGGAAGTGAATTTTTCCTCAATGATGTAAATTGGCCTATACCGCATGTTTTTTTTTTTTTGCCTTCCCCTGGATCAACGCTGCGGAATAGCTGCAGTGCACAAGAAATAGGCTGAACTGGATGGACGCTTGTCTTTTTTCGGCCTTATAAACTATGTAACTATGTAACTATGTAAGAGCCATATCTGGAGGCCATTTTTTATTTACTGTTTATTAGCTCCCATGTGAGTGTGGGCCATCATATGGCTATTCTGACCTCCGTCTGTATAGACTTTTTTCTTCGTGGATTAAACCTCACAACTATGGCTATAACCTGCACAAGACTGAGCCGCGTTAGGAAGGAGGAGAGTGTTGGTGTAGACCAGAAGGGTGGTCGGGTGACCTTCTGTAGGACAAGTCCTTGCTTTTCCCTGTGTCAGTCTCCTATCATTAGGGATACATGCTGTGATTAGGGACACAGCTGCTACCACTTATTATTATAGTGCAGCTAACGCTTATAAACAAGGCAGTGAATGGAAACTCCTAACGTTACGACCTTCTGTGACCGCCATCAAATTCTCCCCAATGAGTGATGATGAAGAAGCGTTATACAGATGAAAATTACAGGAATAGACTGTATCTTCTGTATAAACCTGAGGCTGAGTTTCACCGAGGGACAGCTGGAATCTGTTGGGTACGGTGAGGACTCTTGAACCAACTCCATACACCAGATTCATCCATTTGATGTAATTTTATGTTAGATGGTTGTGAAGGAATATAACAAGTTCTCTAAATCGGACACTCTTTGCTCCGCAACCAAGATTTTTATTTTTTTATATTCTGTTACTTTGGATGCAATACGATTCAGAGAGACTTGAATTGTAGATTGCAGTTGCTGACAGCAGAGTGTTTGAGATTCCATCGTCCATGGTTTTTAAGGAGGCATCAGATGATGGTGATGAATCTTACTTCTCTGCGTTAGGAAGAGATTGAGAATGATACTTTCGGATTCCTAGCGGATATTCTCTGGGAGAGTAGAAAACCTTGTGATTGTGATCCACAGTGTCGAATGCTGCAGAGAGATCCAGGAGAATCAGAAGGGAGTGGTGGCCATTACACTTAGCTGTTACTAGATCAATAGAGACTTTAGTGAGGGCAGTTTCTGTAGAGTGTGAGGAGCGGAAACCGGATTGTAAAGGGTCAAGAAGAGAGTTATCTGAGGGATTAGACGGGAGTGGACCTGGAGTTTAGAGATGAAGGGGAGATTAGAGACCGGTCTGTAGTTAGAAGGACAGTTCTGGCCGAGGGATAGTTATTGAAGTAATTGATGTATGCTTGAGTGTTTAAATTAGGAGGGAAAAATACCAAATGAAAGAGAGAGGTTAAATATTTTAGTTATGTGAGTGGTGCCAGCCGGGGAGAGGGATTGAAGGATATGTGAGGGAATAGGGTCACTGGTGCAGGTAGTAGGGTAAGAAGCCTGATCACTTCTTCTGTGACCGCTTCAAAGACAGAAAATGAGCTAGATGCAATGGGAGAGGGAGGACCGTGCATGGTATTAAGGGACTGGGAGAAAATTTCCTGTTGAATATGGTCAATAATTGGCCAGATTGTCAGCGCTGAAGTCGGTGGTCAGGGCTGGCACTCTTGGATTAATGAGAGAATGAAAAGTGTCAAAGAGTCATTTAGGATTGTTGGATAGTGCGGTGATGAGGGTGTTGAAGTCGCTTGTTGGGAGAGGTGAAAGGCAGAGTTATATGTTTTAAGCATAAACTTATAATGGAGGAAATGTTCTCCCAGATTGGATTTTATCCACAGACGTTCAGCACCTGAAGCACCACTGTAGGAACCGTATTAGCAGCATGTGCCAAGGCTGTTGTCATATGTGCCGAGTTGATCTATGTATCGGAGGTGCAGCATTATCCAGGGCACATTGCAGTGTATCATAATGTTTCAGTGCAGAGTCAGGACATGAGAGGGAGGAGATCGAGACCAATGATGACTGCAAATTCTTGATAAGTTTCTGGGTGTTAATAGAGTGTATATTTCTATAAGCGTGGTAAGTGGTGGTCCTGAGTGTTGTGACAGTTCTTCTTAGAGAATAAAAGAAAATTGTGGTCAGAGAGCGGAAGAGGGAAGTTAGTAAAGTCATGCACTGAGTCGGGAGAAGATCGGGTCCAGAATATGAGTAGAAGAGTTAGTAAGCTGTGAAAGGCCGAAGGAGGAGGTTAGAGAAAGAAGATGAATGGATGGGAAGAGGGGATCATGAATGGGGATATTAAACCCCCCCATGATGAGAGTGGGGACATCACAGGATAGAAAGTGTGGAAGCCAGATGGCAAAGTGATCGAGTAACTGATGGGTGGGGCCCGGAGGGGGATAAACAATCGTGAATTGCAGGGAGAAGGGCTGGAAAAGTGTGACATTGTGGACCTAAAAAGAATGGAAGATAAGTGAGGGTACTGGGGGGATAACCTGACCAGCAAATTTTGATGAAAGAAGCACGCCAACACCTCCACCTGGTCTATTCTCAGGTCTGGGGGTATGTGAAAAAGGAAGGCCATCATATGAAAGAGCAGCAGCGATGGTGGCGTCAGACTGCTGGATCCAGGTTTTTGTAAGAGCCAGAAGGTTAAAAGAGTTTAAAAGGAAAAAGTTATGGATGTAGGGGAGTTTGTTACACACTGACCATGAGTTCCAGTGGGCACAGTTAAAAGAGACAGAAGGCATGCAAGGAATATTAATGAGATTAGTGGGTTTTCTCAGTGTAGTGGAGAAGTAGTTAAAGTTACTATTACAAGAAGGTCCGCAGTTAGGGGAGATATCTCCTGCGACTAGGAGAAGGAGAATAGAGAGAGTAGATGGTTCAGTGATTTGTGAGAGAGTCTCTTGTATTGTGCGGTGGGAATGGATGGATTTGTGTGGTTTAAGATTGTGGAAAGAGTGTGAGTTATACATAGGAGAGGGAAGGAGAGAAGTACTGATATGGATGGAATGCACAGAGTGTATGAAAGGGCGGTAGATATGAGTGACTGCAGCAACTAGAACATAAATGACACAAATACATGGGGTGAATTCATTTTGCAGCACCAATGAACTAGGAACTAATTTGCTTGAATGTCTTAAATGGCTTATCTGTCTCCAATTCTGTCCAAGTGCCATGTTTAACTTAACTTAACCTGGCACTTCGATAAAATCTGCACAAGTGCCTCTCTGCAAAAAGTGCCTTCACCTGGGCTCTGTCTAAATATATAGGAAATTTAACTAGTTAGCAATTAACTAACTTAAGACAGCAGGAGGCAATAAGATACAAAGGCAAACATACAAGCTTGCGAGCCAACATGGATCATAAAGTCTTTGAGCAAGTGAAATGATCTTACAGCATCATGGAACAGACTCAGTAAGATGAAATGAAGATATAATAATAATAATAATAATAATAATAATAATAATAATAATAATAATAATATACCATTGCTTGAGGTTTGCAAAGATGAAAAGTTAAGTAAAGTTTTAAAAGGATCAAAACACAGCAGAAGAAATGACCATGAATCTGTATGTGTTAAATATTCAAATATTAATCTGAATTCTGCATCATACATGGCATAGATTACATCAGCCTCGTGCTGGGGTTTTTAGCTGACATCACAATGTGCTATTCTTGTATTTTTAGCTCAGTGTAAGTTAGTACCATATGTAGAAGAACAGGTGCTATGAGGGGTCTATATAACCCATGTGAGACACAGGGAGGGGGCTCATGGACTTTACACAACACCAGACAAATGATCACCATGCTGGGGAAACGGCTGACAGGGCCGGACACATGGTCCATGCTGACATGTCCTTGACAATGACAGACAAACTACCATTCAGGATTCAAGGAAAGATGGACACTCATGAATCAGTCACTTTATAACTATTTCACCTATTTTATGTAACTGCTGCAATTATTCTTTTTAATGGACAAAGCAAGAATAAACCTCTACATTTTTCTATAAGATTTTCGTGACAAGTCTTTGGAATTACATCTGGTAAACAGTCCTACATATGTAAAAAAAAAACATACAAAAATAAGTATATTTAACAGTATGAAGAGAAGAGAGACGAGTGTTAGATTCATGCCATGGTTAACTGCCTGAAACTGGGAAAAATAAGGCACTTTGATAAAATCTGCAAAAGTGCCCCCTGCATAAGTGCCTCCCCTGCAATCAGTACATATTTATCAATTAGCTATCATTAAGGAGGTCCTTGTAAGCAGACCCTTAGGCTGTGTGCCCACAATGCGTTTTTTAAGCGTTTCCGCAGCGGCAATTTCGCTTAAAAAACGCTTGGTAGAAGGCCTGCCATGTTCCCCAGTGATAATCCGCATGTGCTGTGCACATGCTGTGGAAATTTCCGCTGCTGATTATCATTGCGGAAAAAAAACGCAGCACTACCAATTATTTTGCGGAATCGCGACGTTTTCGCCGCCATTGACTTGCATTGGAACGCATGGAATCCGCATCACTGCATCTGTACATGCGGATTATATGCGTTTCAATGTGCGGATGGTACCCGGGTGTGGAGGACAGGAGACTCTCCCCCGGACCCGGGTACCATAGAACCTGTAAAAAAAGAATAAAATAAAAAATATACATTATACTTACCTTCTGATGGCCCCCGGTGTCCTTGCCTTGGCTTGCCGGCAGCTCGCGGTGGACTGAAGGACCTGCGCTGACGTCATTTAGTCATGTGACGGGTCACGCGATTGCTGACGTCGGCAGGTCCTTTAGTCTACCACGAGCTGCCGGCAAGTCAAGACAAGGACTCCGGGGGCCATCAGAAGGTAAGTATAGATTTATTTTTTATTTTTTACCATTCTTTCGGTCACACTATATATGCCGGTTGCCGGTTGCATGGATTTATATAGTGTGACCAAGTTGTCAAGCACTTTCCAAGTGATGCTAAAATCACAACCCGCATGCGGAAATGTATGTGTAGAACGCTTCACATCCGCATGTCCCTGGCAGGAAAACGCATGGACAATCCGCATGTACAATCCGCATGGACAATCCGCACGTACAATCTGCATGTACAATCCGCATGTACAATCCACATGTACAATCCGCATGTACAATCCGCATGTACAATCCGCATGTACAATCCGCATGTACAATCCGCATGTACAATCCGCATGTACGATCCGCATGTACGATCCGCACGTACGATCCACATGTACAATCCGCATATACGATCCGCATGTACAATCCACATGTACAATCCGCATATACAATCCGCATGTACGATCCGCATGTACAATCCGCATGTACAATCCGCATGTACAATCCGCATGTACAATCCACATGTACAATCCGCATGTACGATCCGCATGTGCAATCCACATGTACAATCCGCATGTACGATCCGCATGTACAATCCACATGTACGATCCGCATGTGCAATCCACATGTACAATCCGCATGTACGATCCGCATGTACAATCCACATGTACGATCCGCATGTACAATCCGCATGTACAATCCGCATGTACAATCCACATGTACGATCCGCATGTACGATCCGCATGTACGATCCGCATGTACGATCCGCATGTACGATCCGCATGTACGATCCGCATGTACGATCCGCATGTACGATCCGCATGTACAATCAGCATGTACAGTCCGCATGTACAATCCGCATGTACGATCCGCATGTACAATCCGCATGTACGATCCGCATGTACAATCCGCATGTACAATCCGCATGTACAATCCGCATGCGTTTTTTTCTGCCAGGGAGATGCAGAAACGCTCAGGAAAAAATCTGGAGCATTTCTGCATGGTGGGCACATAGCCTTACAGTTGTTTCTGAGGAGCTCGTTGCAGCCCTTCTTATCAGCAGTAGATGGCCATCAAATTGTGAAGGATTAGCAGAATACACTAGACAACCAGTAAAAGCTTTAGCATCTTGTTTTCATCACTTTTGCAGTAGAGATAAATCAGTGTTCCTAATAAAATGTCTTCAATAGACAGATATAAAGCATTCGGCAATCCTGCTACCGGGGTACTGAATAGATGACTGAAGGATGTTTGTACATGGTGCATTGCAGGACAACGGTTTTAATCAGCAACACTAGGTGAGTTGCACTATTCTGCATTACCGTTCACTACCGGCATAAGCCCAGTGGACACCAATACATCTGTTTAAAAGAGTCTGGTGTAGGCCACATAACTATAACTGTGGTATTGGAGTTCCATGGGTCAAATCTCTGTATTATCCTGCTTTTGGCATTTTTTGCCATAAAAAAACTGTAATAGTGTCTCCCTGACTGGTCAGACACCAATATATCTGTTTAAAAGAGTCGGGTGTAGGCAAGAGAAATAGAACTGTGGTTTTGCAGTTCCACGGGTCAAATCTCTGTATTATCCTGCTTTTGGCATTTTTTGCCATAAAAAAACTGTAATAGTGTCTCCCTGACTGGTCAGACACCAATATATCTGTTTAAAAGAGTCTGGTGTAGGCCACATAACTATAACTGTGGTTTTGCAGTTCCATGGGTCAAATCTCTGTATTATCCTGCTTTTGGCATTTTTTGCCATAAAAAAACTGTAATAGTGTCTCCCTGACTGGTCAGACACCAATATATCTGTTTAAAAGAGTCGGGTGTAGGCAAGAGAAATAGAACTGTGGTTTTGCAGTTCCACGGGTCAAATCTCTGTATTATCCTGCTTTTGGCATTTTTTGCCATTAAAAAAACTGTAATAGTGTCTCCCTGACTGGTCAGACACCAATATATCTGTTTAAAAGAGTCTGGTGTAGGCCACATAACTATAACTGTGGTTTTGCAGTTCCATAGGTCAAATCTCTGTATTATCCTGTTTTTGGCATATTTTGCCATAAAAAAAACTGTAATAGTGTCTCCCTGACTGGTCAGACACCAATATATCTGTTTAAAAGAGTCGGGTGTAGGCAAGAGAAATAGAACTGTGGTTTTGCAGTTCCACGGGTCAAATCTCTGTATTATCCTGCTTTTGGCATTTTTTGCCATAAAAAAAACTGTAATAGTGTCTCCCTGACTGGTCAGACACCAATATATCTGTTTAAAAGAGTCTGGTGTAGGCCACATAACTATAACTGTGGTTTTGCAGTTCCATAGGTCAAATCTCTGTATTATTCTGTTTTTGGCATATTTTGCCATAAAAAAAACTGTAATAGTGTCTCCCTGACTGGTCAGACACCAATATATCTGTTTAAAAGAGTCGGGTGTAGGCAAGAGAAATAGAACTGTGGTTTTGCAGTTCCACGGGTCAAATCTCTGTATTATCCTGCTTTTGGCATTTTTTGCCATAAAAAAAACTGTAATAGTGTCTCCCTGACTGGTCAGACACCAATATATCTGTTTAAAAGAGTCTGGTGTAGGCCACATAACTATAACTGTGGTTTTGCAGTTCCATAGGTCAAATCTCTGTATTATCCTGTTTTTGGCATATTTTGCCATAAAAAAAACTGTAATAGTGTCTCCCTGACTGGTCAGACACCAATATATCTGTTTAAAAGAGTCTGGTGTAGGCCACATAACTATAACTGTGGTTTTGCAGTTCCATAGGTCAAATCTCTGTATTATCCTGTTTTTGGCATGTTTTGCCATAAAAAAACTGTAATAGTGTCTCCCTGACTGGTCAGACACCAATATATCTGTTTAAAAGATTCTGGTGTATGCCACATAACTATAACTGTGGTTTTGCAGTTCCACGGGTCTAATCTCTGTATTATTCTGCTTTTGGCATTTTTTGCTGTAAAAAAAACTGTAATAGTGTCTCCCTGACTGGTCAGACACCAATATATCTGTTTAAAAGAGTCTGGTGTAGGCCAGAGAAATAGAACTGTGGTTTTGCAGTTCCACGGGTCAAATCTCTGTATTATCCTGTTTTTGGCATTTTTTGCCGTAAAAAAAACTGTAATAGTGTCTCCCTTACTGGTCAGACACCAATATATCCGTTTAAAAGATTCTGGTGTACGCCACATAACTATAACTGTGCTTTTGCAGTTCCACGGGTCAAATCTCTGTGTTATCCTTCTTCTGGCAATTTTTGCCATAAAAAAAAAACTGTAATAGTGTCCCCCTGAATGTTCAGACACCAATATATCTGTTTAAAAGATTCTGGTGTTCGCCACATAACTATAACTGTGGTTTTGCAGTTCCGCGGGTCAAATCTCTATATTATCCTGCTTTTGGCATTTTTTGCCGTTAAAAAACAGTAATAGAGTCTCCCTGACTGGTCAGACACCTGTTAGGTGTCTGTCTGGTGCTGGATTCAAAATGGGTCCAGGACTTTCCATGGTTTCCCATTTTGGTCCAGCCAGGGCTGATGCTGCGCAGCATCATCATCAGCCCCATGGCCTAGCTGGTCCGTGAGCACTGTTTATCTCCCAGGTAGTTGTGCCAAACAATGTTAAGCCTGGGCTGCAGAGAGAGACAGTGCTTGCGGAGTCTAAGTCCAGAGTTTGCCGTACTGAGCATGTCCGTGACCTGGCGGATCATGATTGGTGGTTTTGCACCCACCTGACCCGGTGACCTGCCACCGCTTGATTGGTCCACGGGTAACATCACCAATGGCGCGTCGGTGGGCAGGGCTTAGTCTTTAAAAGGCCCGCCCACAAACATGGCGACGCGCTCAGGTGATTTGAGCTGGTTGTTTGTGGTGTGCATGCTTAAACTCTTGGGATCCTCTAAGAGCCATAGCTTTTGCAGGCAGGTAGCTTGAGCCATATAGAGCGGGTCTGCTCAGTCCGGTAGCTCGCCGGCTGAGTGCACAAATACCCGGCGGGTATCACACCCACATACTAGCGGCTTCTCCTATAGCGTAGCGCCTGTACCGAAGACAGGGCTACTGCTTCTTCTCCGGTCACACGTCTCCCTGCGGTTCTTGGAGATTGTGTGAACCGCTTTAGCGCCAATCCCCATAGCTTAGCGCCTGTGTCAAAGACAGGGCTACTGCTTCTCCCACGGTCTCACGTCTCCCTGCGGTTCTTGGAGGTTGTGTGAACCGTCTTACCCTTCCGTGTGCTTTAACACGAAGGGCTAAGATAGTTTATAGGTACGTCGCCGGTCGCTCTCCCTCCGTGCAGTTAACGGAGATAGAGCGTATCGCCTTACCCGGTCCGGTGTGCTGTTAACACGGACGGGTTATCAGTTTAGTTGTCGCTTTCCTTTCCACCCGGAAAGTGTTCGGCAGCAGTCCATTAGGCTGCGTTGCGGACCCCGGGGTCGGTTGCGTTCCATTGAAATAAAGTTGTCTGCAACTGCCCTCCTAACAGTATCTGAGCGCCAGGGTCTTGCCGAACATGGCCGACAACCAGCAACTGCAGCGTTGCGTACAACAACTGGAGACCAGACTTAGAACTCTGGAACAAAGTGCTCCGGTCGCTGATATCACTGCAGTAGCTTCCCAGGCGGCTACTCTAACAGCCAATATTATTAACTCGGCTGCGGTGAATACTGCAACCACTGCAAGTGCTCCATTACCCCGGTTTGCTCTCCCGGAGAAATTTTCTGGGGATAGTAGACTCTGCAGGGGTTTTATTAATGTATGCTCCATTCATTTGGAGATGATGGAGGCACGGTTCCCCTCCGAAAGAGCCAAAGTGGGATATATCATCTCATTGCTTTCTCACAGGGCTCTGTGAGCGGAACGACCCGGTGGTAGTAAATGCGGGTCTCTTCCTTAAGACCCTAAAAAGTGTTTTCCTGGGTCCTCAGGTCACGCATGATACGGCTCTTAAGCTCCTTGCGTTGGTCCAGGGTTCGGCCACCGCCAGTCACTATGCCGTCCAGTTCAGAACCTTAGCGGCTGAACTGGATTGGTCTGAGCGGTCGCTTATCCCGGTGTTCTGAAAGGGTCTGGCTGGGCATATTAAAGATGCTTTATCTACTAGAGAGATTCCAACCTCCCTGGAGGAGTTAATATCTCTCGCTGACCGTATAGACTTGCGTCATGCAGAACACAGGTTAGAGCTAGAGGTTGGCAGTCCCCAGTATCTTTTGGCACCAGGCGTCTTTAGACCCAAATCCAAGACCTCCGACCCGGAGCCTGAGGCTATGGATGTATCCCGGACGGAGTCTAGTCCCTCTCGTTCCCGTCCTGCACATCTCTTGGAGCACCCCGTAAATAAGGGTTCCAAGCAGTCGGTAAAACGAGTAGGTCTTACCACCGTTGGAGGAGGTGTATTAAAGCCCGGGGCTTCTTCCTCCAAATTTTCATATAATGTGACTTTGTCCCTAGGTAAATCTACAGTTACTGCTAAGGCGTGGGTGGACTCTGGTGCTGATGGCAATTTTTTATCATCTACATTTGCCCAGAGGCATGCCATCCCTATTGAGTTACTCTCCAGACCAATGAACATTAGTGTTGTCAATGGTTCACTCCTGGACGCACAAATCACCCACCAGTCGATTCCCCTCATCATGTCATTCCCTCAGGGCCACCGGGAGGTCATCTCATTTCTTATTATTCCCGGTGGGTTAGACGAGGTGTTATTGGGTCTCCCCTGGCTACGTTGTCATTCTCCACACATTGACTGGAATTCGGGGAGAATTTCTTCCTGGAGTGAGAATTGTGCGTCTCAGTGTATGGTCAAAGTCACCCGGAGGGTAGTCTCTGATTCCTCTACCGTTGTGGCATCCGGTACAGATTCTTTGTCTGTCCCCAGGACCCAGGTTTTGTCAGATTATGTCATAAAAAACTCTCAGGAAAAGAGGGTGGCTGCAGTGCCCTCTAACCCGGTTCTGTCAGGAAAGACGTTTGTTTCCCCTAATCTACAGAATATGGTGCTCTCCTGGGCTCATGCCCCTGAGAACGGAGCCCACCTGGGGGTCAAACGTACCACTAAGTCTCTTCAACGGTCCTATTGGTGGCCCCGGTGGCGCCAGGACGTCAAGGACTTTGTAAACGCGTGTCCCGTCTGCGCGAGAGATAAATCTTTCTGCCAGGGACCAGCGGGTCCTGTCCCTCTGTCACCCGTGAAGGATCCCACACATGGAGAACCGGTTGTCACTCCTTGCCATCTTGCTACCCGCGTTAAAAGAGGGTACCCTCTACACCAGAGGGGTCACAGTTCTGTGAATCCTTCCTGTGACCCGCTGGACCACATTCTTGCCCCCTGGCTCATGGAGGAGAATGAGCATCAAGTGGAGGGAGATAATGTTAGGTGTTGGTCTGGTGCTGGATTTGAAATGGGTCCAGGACCTTCTGTGGTCTCCCATTTCTGTCCAGCCAGAGCTGATGCTGCTCAGTATCATCATCAGCCCCAACGCCTAGCTGGTCCGCGAGCACTGTTTATCTCCCAGGTAGTTGTGCCTAACAATGTTAAGCCTGGGTTGCAGAGAGAGACAGTGCTTGCAGAGTCTAAGTCCAAAGTTTGCCGTACTGAGCATGTCCGTGACCTGGCGGATCATGATTGGAGATTTTGCACCCTCCTGACCCGGTGACCTGGCACCGCCTGATTGGTCCATGGGTAACGTCACCAATGGCGCGTCGGTGGGCAGGGCTTAGTCTTTAAAAGGCCCGCCCACAAACATGGCGACGCGCTCAGATCACTTGAGCTGGTTGTTTGTGGTGTGCACGCTTAAACTCTTGGGCTCCTCTAAGAGCCATAGCTTTTGCAGGCAGGTAGCTTGAGCCATATAGAGTGGGTCTGCTCAGTCCGGTAGCTCGCCGTCTGAGTGCACGAATACCCGGCGGGTATTACACCCACATACTAGCGCCGTCTCCTATAGCGTAGCGCATGTACCGAAGACAGGGCTACTACTTCTTCTCCGGTCACATGTCTCTCTGCGGTTCTTGGAGATTGTGCGAACCGTCTTACCCTTCCGTGTGCTTTAACACGAAGGGCTGAGATAGATTATAGGTGCGTCGCCGGTCGCTCTCCCTCGGTGCAGTTAACGGAGATAGAGCGTATCGCCTTACCCGGTCCGGTGTGCTGTTAACACGGACGGGTTATCAGTTTAGTTGTAGCTTTCCTTTCTACCCGGAAAGTGTTCGGCAGAAGTCCATTAGGCTGCATTGCGGACCCCTGGGTCGGTTGCGTTCCATTGAAATAAAGTTGTCTGCAACCGCCCTCCTAACAGACACCAATATATCTGTTTAAAAGAGTCAGGTGAAGGCCAGGGAAATAGAACTGTGGTTTTGCAGTTCCACAGGTCAAATCTCTATATTATCCTGCTTTTGGCATTTTTTGCCGTAAAAAAAGCTGTAATAGTGTCTCCCTGACTGGTCAGACACCAATATATCTGTTTAAAAGAGTCTGGTGTAGGCCAGAAAAATAGAACTGTGGTTTTGCAGTTCCACACGTCAAATCTCTGTATTATCCTGCTTTTGGCATTTTTTGCCGTAAAAAAAACTGTAATAGTGTCTCCCTGACTAGTCAGACACCAATATATCTGTTTAAAAGAGTCTGGTGTAGGCCACATTACTATAACTGTGGTTTTGCAGTTCCACGGGTCAAATCTCTGTATTATCCTGCTTTTGGCATTTTTTTCCGTTGAAAAAACTGTAATAGTGTCTCCCTGACTTGTCAGACACCAATATATCTGTTTAAAAGAGTCTGGTGTAGGCCAGAGAAATAGAACTGTGGTTTTGCAGTTCCACGGGTCAAATCTCTGTATTATCCTGCTCTTTTCATTTTTTGCCGTAAAAAAAAATGTAATAGTGTCTCCCTGACTGGTCAGACACCAAAATAACTGTTTAAAAGAGTCTGGTGTAGGCCACATAACTATAACTGTGGTTTTGCAGTTCCATGGGTCAAATCTTTGTATTATCCTGCTTTTGGCATTTTTTGCTGTATAAAAAACTGTAATAGTGTCTCCCTGACTGGTCAGACACCAATATATCTGTTTAAAAGAGTATGGTGTACGCCAGAGAAATAGAACTGTGGTTTTGCAGTTCCACAGGTCAAATCTCTGTATTATCCTGCTTTTGGCATTTTTTGCCGTAAAAAAAACTGTAGTAGTGTCTCCCTGACTGGTCAGACACCAATATATCTGTTTTAAAGATTCTGGTGTACGCCACATAACCATAATTGTGGTTTTGCAGTTCCACGGGTCAAATCTCTGTGTTATCCTGCATTTGGCATTTTTGCCGTAAAAAAACTGTAATAATGTCTGTTAGGCGTCGGTCTGGTGCTGGATTCGAAATGGGTCCAGGACCTTTTGTGGTCTCTCATTTCAGTCCAGCCCGAACACCTAGCTGGTCCGTGAGCACTGTTTGTCTCCCAGGTAGTTGTGCCTAGCAATGTTAAGCCTGGGTTGCAGAGGGAGACAGGGCTTGTGGAATCTAAGTCCAGGTTTTGCCGCACTGAGCATGTCCGTGACCTGGCGGATCATGATTGGTGGGTTGGCACCCACCTGACCCGGTGACCTGGCACCGCCTGATTGGTCCACGGGTAACGTCACCAATGGCGCGTCGGTGGGCAGGGCTTAGTCTTTAAAAGGCCCGCCCACAAAGATGGCGACGCGCTCAGATCATTTGAGCTGGCTGTTTGTGGTGTACTCTTGGGGTCCTCGTAGAGCCATAGCTTTAGTTAGGCAGGTTAGAAAAAGTCTGTTCCGCCTGTGAGCTATATAGAGCGGGTTTGCTCAGTTCGGTAGCACGCCGGCTGAGTGCTCGAATACCCGGCGGGAATCACACCCGCACGCTAGCGCCAACTCCTATAGCGTAGCGCCTGTATCGAAGACAGGGCTACTGCTTCTCCTACGGTCACACGTCTTCCTGCGGTTCTTGGAGATTGTGTGAACCGTTATACTAGCGCCAAACCCCATAGCGTAGCGCCTGTATCAAAGACAGGGCTACTGCTTCTTCCACGGTCGCACGTCTCCCTGCGGTTCTTGGAGATTGTGCGAACCGTATTACCCTTCCGTGTGCATTAACACGAAGGGCTAAGATAGTTGATAGATGCGTTGCCAGTCGCTCTCCCTCCGTGCAGTTAACGGAGATAGAGCGTACCGCTTTACCCGTTCCTGTGTGAAGAAACAGGGAATGGTTTTACATTTAAGTTGTCGTTTGCCTTTCCACCCGGAGAGTGTTCGGCAGTAGCCTTCCAGGCTGCATCCCGGACCCGGGGTCGGTTGCGTTCCATTAAAATAAAGTTGTCTGCAACCGCCCTCCTAACAGTGTCTCCCTGACTGGTCAGACACCAAAATATCTGTTTAAAAGAGTCTGGTGTAGGCCAGAGAAAGAGAACTGTGGTTTTACAGTTCCACGGGTCAAATCTCTGTATTATCCTGCTCTTGTCACTTTTTGCCGTAAAAAAAAACCTGTAATAGTGTCTCCCTGTCTGGTCAGACACCAAGATATCTGTTTAAAAGATTCTGGTGTACGTCACATAACTATAACTGTGGTTTTGCAGTTCCATGGGTCAAATCTCTGTATTATCCTGCTTTTGGCATTTTTTGCCGTAAAAAAAACTGTAATAGTGTCTCCCTGACTGGTCAGACACCAATATATCTGTTTAAAAGAGTCTGGTGTAGGCCACATAACTATAACTGTGGTTTTGCAGTTCCATGGGTCAAATCTCTGTATTATCCTGCTTTTGGCATTTTTTGCCGTAAAAAAAAACTGTAATAGTGTCTCCCTGACTGGTCAGACACCAATATATCTGTTTAAAAGAGTCTGGTGTACGCCAGAGAAATAGAACTGTGGTTTTGCAGTTCCATGGGTCAAATCTGTGTGTTATCCTGCTTTTGGCATTTTTTGCCGTAAAAATATCTGTAATAGTGTCTCCCTGACTGGTCAGACACCAATATATCTGTTTAAAAGATTCTGGTGTACGCCACATAACTATAACTGTGGTTTTGCAGTTCCACGGGTCAAATCTGTATATTATTCTGTTTTTGGCAATTTTTGCCATAAAAAAAAGTAATAGAGTCTCTCTGACGAGTCAGACACCAATATATCTGTTTAAAAGAGTCTGGTGAAGGCCAGAGAAATAGAACTGTGGTTTTGCAGTTCCACAGGTCAAATCTCTGTATTATCAGGCTTTTGGCATTTTTTGCCGTAAAAAAAACTGTAATAGTGTCTCCCTGACTGGCCAGAGAAATAGAACTGTGGTTTAGTAGTTCCATGGGTCAATTCTCTGTATTATCCTGTTTTTGGCATTTTTTGCCATAAAAGAAACTGTAATAGTGTCTCCCTGACTGGTCAGACACCAATATATCTGTTTTAAAGGTTCTGGTGTATGCCACATAACTATAACTGTGGTTTTGCGGTTCCACGGGTCCCACGGGTCAAATCTCTGTATTATCCTGCTTTTGGCATTTTTTGTCGTTAAAAAAACTGTAATAGTGTCTCCCTGACTGGTCAGACACCAATATATCTGTTTAAAAGAGTCTGTTGTAGGCCAGAAAAATAGAACTGAGGTTTTGCAGTTCCACGGGTCAAATCTCTGTATTATCCTGCTCTTTTCATTTTTTGCCATAAAAAAAATGTAATAGTGTCTCCCTGACTGGTGAGACACCAATATGACTGTTTAAAAGATTCTGGTGTAGGCCACATAACTATAACTGTAGTTTTGCAGTTCCATGGGTCAAATCTCTGTATTATCCTGCTTTTGGCATTTTTTGCTGTATAAAAAACTGTAATAGTGTCTCCCTGACTGGTCAGACACCAATATATCTGTTTAAAAGAGTATGGTGTACGCCAGAGAAATAGAACTGTGGTTTTGCAGTTTTACAGGTCAAATCTCTGTATTATCCTGCTTTTGTAATTTTTTGCCGTAAAAAAAACTGTAATAGTGTCTCCCTGACTGGTCAGACCCCAATATATCTGTCTAAAAGAGTCTGGTATAGGCAAGAGAAATAGAACTGTGGTTTTGCAGTTTCACGGTTCAAATCTCTGTATTATCCTGCTCTTGTCATTTTTTGCCATAAAAAAACTGTAATAGTGTCTCCCTGACTGGTCAGACACCAATATATCTGTTTTAAAGATTCTGGTGTACGCCACATAACCATAATTGTGGTTTTGCAGTTCCACGGGTCAAATATCTGTGTTATCCTGCATTTGGCATTTTTGCCGTAAAAAAACTGTAATAGTGTCTGTTAGGCGTCGGTCTTGTGCTGGATTCGAAATGGGTCCAAGACCTTTTGTGGTCTCCCATTTCAGTCCAGCCCAAACACCTAGCTGGTCCGTGAGCACTGTTTGTCTCCCAGGTAGTTGTGCCTAGCAATGTTAAGCCTGGGTTGCAGAGGGAGACAGGGCTTGTGGAATCTAAGTCCCGGTTTTGCCACACTGAGCATGTCCGTGACCTGGTGGATCATGATTGGTGGGTTGGCACCCATCTGACCCGGTGACCTGGCACCGCCTGATTGGTCCACGTGTAACGTCACCAATGGTGCGTCGGTGGGCAGGACTTAGTCTTTAAAAGGCCCGCCCACAAAGATGGCGACGCGCTCAGATCATTTGAGCTGGCTGTTTGTGGTGTACTCTTGGGCTCCTCATAGAGCCATAGCTTTAGTTAGGCAGGTTAGAAAAAGTCTGTTCCGCCTG
Organism: Phyllobates terribilis; assembly: GCF_046119375.1. NCBI lineage: Eukaryota > Metazoa > Chordata > Amphibia > Anura > Dendrobatidae > Phyllobates > Phyllobates terribilis. The sequence continues at coordinate 408,283,963 of NW_027362769.1, read as the reverse complement.
TGAGCTATATAGAGCGGGTTTGCTCAGTCCGGAAACACGCCGGCTGAGTGCTCGAATACCCGGTGGGAATCACACCCGCACGCTAGCGCCAACTCCTATAGCGTAGCGCCTGTATCGAAGACAGGGCTACTGCTTCTCCTACGGTCACACGTCTTCCTGCGGTTCTTGGAGATTGTGTGAACCGTTATACTAGCGCCAAACCCCATAGCGTAGCGCCTGTATCAAAGACAGGGCTACTGCTTCTCCCACGGTCGCATGTCTCCCTGCGGTCCTTGGAGATTGTGCGAACCGTCTTACCCTTCCATGTGCATTAACACGAAGGGCTAAGATAGTTGATAGGTGCGTTGCCGGTCGCTCTCCCTCCGTGCAGTTAACGGAGATAGAGCGTATCGCCTTACCCGGTCCGGTGTGCTGTTAACACAGAAGGGTTTTACATTTAAGTTGTCGCTTGTCTTTCCACCCGGAAAGTGTTCGGCAGAAGTCCACCAGGTAGCATCGGGGACCCCGGGGTCGGTTGCGTTCCATTAAAATAAAGTTGTCTGCAACCGCCCTCCTAGCAGTGTCTCCCTGACTGGTCAGACACCAATATATCTGTTTAAAAGAGTCTGGTGTACGCCAGAGAAATAGAAATGTGGTTTAGCAGTTCCACGGGTCAAATCTCTGTATTATCCTGCTTTTGGCATTTTTTGCCATAAAAAAACTGTAATAGTGTCTCCCTGACTGGTCAGACACCAATATATCTGTTTTAAAGGTTCTGGTGTACGCCACATAACTATAACTGTGGTTTTGCAGTTCCACGGGTCAAATCTCTGTATTATCCTGCTTTTGGCATTTTTTGCTGTAAAAAAACAGTAATAGTGTCTCCCTGGCTGGTCAGACACCAATATATCTGTTTAAAAGAGTCTGGTGTATGCCAGAGAAATAGAACTGTGGTTTTGCAGTTCCACGGGTCAAATCTCTGTATTATCCTGTTTTTGGCATTTTTTGCCATAAAAAAGACTGTAATCAGTGTCTCCCTGACTGTTCAGACACCAATACAATCTGTTTAAAAGATTCTGGTGTACGCCACATAACTATAACTGTGGTTTTGTAGTTCCAAGGGTCAAATCTGTGTATTATCCTGCTTTTGGATTTTTTTGCTGTAAAAAAAACCTGTAATAGTGTCTCCCTGACTGGTCAGACACCAATATATCTGTTTAAAAGAGTTTGGTGTTCGCCACATAACTATAACTGTGGTTTTGCAGTTCCACGGGTCAAATCTCTGTAAAAAAACAGTAATAGAGTCTCCCTGACTGGTCAGACACCAATATATCTGGTTAAAAAAAGTTTGGTGAAGGCCAGGGAAAGAGAACTGTGGTTTTGCAGTTCCACAGGTCAAATCTTTGTATTATCCTGCTTTTGGCAATTTTTGCCGTAAAAAAACTGTAATAGTGTCTCCCTGACTGTTCAGACATCAATATATCTGTTTAAATGATTCTGCTGTACGCCACATAACTATAACTGTGGTTTTGCAATTCCAGGGGTCAAATCTCTGTATTATCCTGCTTTTGACATTTTTTGCTGTGAAAAAAACAGTACTAGTGTCTCCCTGAATGGTCAGACACCAATATATCTGTTTAAAAGAGTCTGGTGTAGGCCAGAGAAATAGAACTGTGGTTTTGCAGTTCCATGGGTCAAATCTCTGTATTATCCTGCTTTTGGCATTTTTTGCCGTAAAAAAACTGTAATAGTGTCTCCCTGACTGTTCAGACATCAATATATCTGTTTAAAAGAGTCTGGTGTAGGAAAGTAAAATAGAACTGTGGTAACGCAGTTCCACGGGTCAAATCTCTGTATTATCCTGTTTTGGGCATTTTTTGCTGTAAAAAAAACCTGTAATATTGTCTCCCTGACTGGTCAGACACCAATATATCTGGTTAAAAGTGTCTGGTGAAGGCCAGGGAAATAAAACTGTTGTTTTGCCGTTCCACAGGTCAAATCTCTGCATTATCCTGCTTTTGGCATTTTCTGCCGTAAAAAAAACTGTAATAGTGTCTCCCTGACTGGTCAGACACCAATATATCTGTTTAAAAGATTCTGGTGTACGCCACATAACTTTAACTATGGTTTTGCAGATCCATGGGTCAAATCTCTGTATTATCCTGCGTTTGGTATTTTTTGCCATAAAAAAAACTGTAATAGTGTATCCCTGACTTGGAAGACAGCAATATATCTGTTTAAAAGAGTCTGGTTTAGGCCACATAACTATAACTGTGGTTTTGCAGTTCCAAGGGTCAAATCTCTGTATTATCCTGCTTTTGGCATTTTTTGCCATAAAAAAAACTGTAATAGTGTCTCCCTGACTGGTCAGACACCAATATATCTATTTTAAAGATTCTGGTGTAAGACACATAACTAAAACTGTGGTTTTGCAGTTCCACAGGTCAAATCTCTGTATTATCCTGTTTTTGGCATTTTTTGCCGTAAAAAAACTGTAATAGTGTCTCCCTGACTGGTCAGACACCAATATATCTGTTTAAAAGAGTCTGGTGTATGTCAGAGAAATAGAACTGTGGTTTTGCAGTTCCATGGGTCAAATCTCTGCATTATCCTGTTTTTGGCATCTTTTGCTGTAAAAAAACTGTAATAGTGTCTCCCTGACCGGTCAGACACCAATATATCTGTTTAAAAGATTCTGGTGTATGCCACATAACTATAACTGTGGTTTTGCAGTTTCAAATGTCAAATATCTGTATTATACTGCGTTTGGCATTTTTTGCCGTAAAAAAAAACTGTAATAGTGTCTCCCTGACTGGTCAGACACCAATATATCTGTTTAAAAGAGTCTGGTGTAGGCAAGAGAAATAGAACTGTGGTGTTGCAGTTCCATGGGTCAAATCTCTGTATTATCCTGTTTTTGGCATTTTTTGCTGTAAAAAAAACTGTAATAGTGTCTCCCTGACTGGTCAGACACCAATAAATCTGTATACAAGATTCTGGTGTACGCCACATAACTATAACTGTAGTTTTGAAGTTCCACGGGTCAAATCTCTGTATTATCGTGTTTTTGGCATTTTTTGCCGTAAAAAAAACAGTAATAGTGTCTCCCTGACTGGTCAGACACCAATATATCTGTCTAATAGAGTCTGGTGTAGGCCAGAGAAATAGAACTGTGGTTTTGCAGTTCCATGGGTCAAATCTCTGTATTATCCTATTTTTGGCATTTTTTGCCGTAAAAAAACTGTAATAGTGTCTCACTGACTGGTGAGACACCAATATATTTGTTTAAAAGATTCTGGTTTATGCCAGAGAAATAGAACTGTGGTTTTGCAGTTCCATGGGTCAAATCTCTGTATTATCCTGTTTTTGGCATTTTTTGCCGTAAAAAAAAAACTGTAATAGTGTCTCCCTGACCGGTCAGACACCAATATATCTGTTTAAAAGATTCTGGTGTATGCCACATAGCTATAACTGTGGTTTTGCAGTTCCACGGGTCAAATCTCTGTATTATCCTGTTTTTGCCATTTTTTGCCATAAAAAAAAACAGTAATAGTGTCTCCCTGACTGGTCAGACACCAATATATCTGCTTACAAGATTCTGGAGTATGCCAGAGAAATAGAACTGTGGTTTTGCAGTTCCATGGGTCAAATCTCTGTATTATCCTGCTTTTGGCATTTTTTGCCGTAAAAAAGCACAGTAATAGTGTCTCCCTGACTGGTCAGACACCAATATATCTGTTTAAAAGAGTCTGGTGTACGCCACATAACTATAACTGTGGTTTTGCAGTTCCATGGGTCAAATCTTTGTATTTTCCTACTTTTGGCATTTTTTGCCGTAAAAAAAACTGTAATAGTGTATCCCTGAATGGTAAGACACCAATATATCTGTTTAAAAGAGTCTGGTGTAGGCCACATAACTATAACTGTGGTTTTGCAGTTCCATGGGTCAAATCTCTGTATTTTCCTGCTTTTGGCATTTTTTGCCGTAAAAAAAACTGTAATAGTGTCTCCCTGACTTGGAAGACACCAATATATCTGTTTAAAAGAGTCTGGTGTAGGCCAGAAAAATAGAACTGTGGTTTTGCAGTTGCACGTGTCAAATCTCTGTATTATCCTGCTTTTGGCATTTTTTGCCGTAAAAAAAAACTGTAATAGTGTCTCCCTGACTGGTCAGACACAAAGATATCTGTTTAAAAGATTGTGGTGTATGCCACATAACTATAACTGTGATTTTGCAGTTCCACGGGTCAAATATCTGTATTATCCTGTTTTTGGCATTTTTTGCCGTAAAAAAAAACTGTAGTAGTGTCTCCCTGACTGGTCAGACACCATGATATCTGTTTAAATGATCCTGGTGTACGCCACATGACTATAACTGTGGTTTTGCAATTCCAGGGGTCAAATCTCAGTATTATCCTGCTTTAGACATTTTTTGCTGTTAAAAAAACAGTACTAGTGTCTCCCTGAATGGTCAGACACAAATATATCTGTTTAAAAGAGTCTGGTGTATGCCACATAACTAAAACTGTGGTTTTGCAGTTCCACGGGTCAAATCTCTGTATTATCATGCTTTTGGCATTTTTTGCCATAAAAAAACTGTAATAGTGTCTCCCTGACTGGTCAGACACCAATATATCTGTTTAAAAGAGTCTGGTGTAGGCAAGAGAAATAGAACTGTGGTTTCGCGGTTCCACGGGTCAAATCTCTGTATTATCCTGTTTTTGGCATTTTTTGCTGTAAAAAAAACTGTAATAGTGTCTCCCTGACGGGTCAGACACCAATATATGTTTAAAAGATTCTGGTGTATGCCACATAACTATAACTGTGGTTTTGCAGTTCCACGGGTCAATTCTCTGTATTATCCTGCTTCTGGCATTTTTTGCCGTAAAAAAAACTGTAATAGTGTCTCCCTGACTGGTCAGACACCAATATATCTGTTTAAAAGATTCTGGTGTTCGCAACATAACTATAACTGTGATTTTGCAGTCCCACGGGTCAAATCTCTCTATTTTCCTGCTTTGGCATTTTTTGCCGTAAAAAAACAGTAATAGAGTCTCCATGACTGGTCAGACACCAATATATCTGTTTAAAAGATTCTGGTGTTCGCCACATAACTATATCTGTGATTTTGCAGTCCCACGGGTCAAATCTCTATATTATCCTGCTTTGGCATTTTTTGCCGTAAAACAACAGTAATAGAGTCTCCATGACTGGTCAGACACCAATATATCTGTTTAAAAGATTCTGGTGTAGGCCAGAAAAATAGAACTGTGGTTTTGCAGTTGTACGGGTCAAATCTCTGTATTATCCTGTTTTGGCATGTTTTGCCGTAAAAAAAACAGTAATAGTGTCTCCCTGACTGGTCAGACACCAATATATCTGTCTAATAGAGTCTGGTGTAGGCCAGAGAAATAGAAATGTGGTTTTGCAGTTCCACGGGTAAAATCTCTGTATTATTCTGCTCTTGGCATTTTTTGCCGCAAAAAAAAAACTGTAATAGTGTCTCCCTGACTGGTCAGACACCAAGATATCTGTTTAAAAGATTGTGGTGTACGCCACATAACTATAACTGTGATTTTGCAGTTCCATGGGTCAAATCTCTGTATTATCCTGTTTTTGGCATTTTTTGCCGTAAAAAAACAGTAATAGAGTCTCCATGACTGTTCAGACACCAATATAACTGTTTAAAAGATTCTTGTGTAGGCCAGAAAAATAGAACTTTGGTTTTGAAGTTGTACGGGTCAAATCTCTGTATTATCCTGCTTTTGGAATTTTTTGCCGTAAAAAAAAACTGTAATAGTGTCTCCCTGACTGGTCAGACACCAATATATCTGTTTAAAAGAGTCTGGTGTAGGCAAGAGAAATAGATCTGTGGTGTTGCAGTTCCACGTGTCAAATCTCTGTATTATCCTGTTTTTAGCATTTTTTGCTGTAAAAAAAAATGTAATAGTGTCTCCCTGACTGGTCAGACACCAATAAATCTGTTTACAAGATTCTCGTGTACGCCACATAACTATAACTGTAGTTTTGAAGTTCCACGGGTCAAATCTCTGCATTATCCTGTTTTTGGCATTTTTTGCCGCTTAAAAAACTGTAATAGTGTCTCCCTGACTGGGCAGACACCAAGATATCTGTTTAAAAGATTCTAGTGTACGCGACATAACTATAACTGTGGTTTTGCAGTTCCATGGGTCAAATCTCTGTATTATCCTGCTTTTGGCATTTTTTGCCGTAAAAAAACTGTAATAGTGTCTCCCTGACTGGTCAGACACCAATATATCTGTATAAGAGAGTCTGGTGTAGGCAAGAGAAATATAACTGTGGTTTTGCAGTTCCACGGGTCAAATCTCTGTATTATCCTGTTTTTGGCATTTTTTGCCGTAAAATAAATTGTAATAGTGTCCCCCTCTCTGGTCAGACACCAATATATCTGTATAAGAGAGTCTGGTGTAGGCAAGAGAAATATAACTGTGGTTTTGCAGTTCCATGGGTCAAATCTCTGTATTAGCTTGTTTTTGGCATTTTTTGCTGTAAAAAAAAATGTAGTAGTATCTCCCTGACTGTTCAGACACTAAGATATCTGTTTAAAAGATTCTGGTGTACGCCACATAACTATAACTGTGGTTTTGCAGTTCCATAGGTCAAATCTCTGTATTATCCTGCTTTTGGCATTTTTTGCGGTAAAAAAAAATGTAATAGTGTCTCCCTGACTGGTCATACACCAATATATCTGTTTAAAAGATTCTGGTGTACGCCACATAACTATAACTGTGGTTTTGCAGTTCCTTAGGTCAAATATCTGTATTATCTTGTTTTTGGCATTTTTTGCTGTAAAAAAAAAACTGTAATAGTGTCTCCCTGACTATTCAGACACCAATATATCTGTTTTAAAGATTCTGGTGTACGCCACATTACTATAACTGTGGTTTTGCAGTTCCTTAGTTCAAATATCTGTATTATCCTGTTTTTGTCATTTTTTGCCGTAAAAAAACTGTAATAGTGTCTCCCTGACTGGTCAGACACCAATATATCTGTTTAAAAGAGTCTTATGTACGCCAGAGAAATAGAACTTTGGTTTTGCAGTTCCTCGGGTCAAATCTCAGTATTATCCTGCTCTTGTCATTTTTTGCCGTAAAAAAAAACTGTAATAGTGTCTCTCTGACTGGTCAGACACCAATAAATTTGTTTACAAGATTGTATTGTATGCCACATAACTATAACTGTGGTTTTGCAGTTCCATACGTCAAATATCTGTATTATCCTGTTTTTGGCATTTTTTGCCGTAAACAAAAACTGTAATAGTGTCTCCCTGACTGGTCAGACACCAATATATCTGGTTAAAAGAGTCTGAGGCCAGAGTAATAGAACTGTGGTTTTTCAGTTTCATGGGTCAAATCTCAGTATTATCCTGCTTTGTCATTTTTTGCCGTAAAAAAAAAACTGTAATAGTGTCTCCCTGACTGGTCAGACACCAATATATCTGTTTAAAAGAGTCTGGTGTAGGCCAGAAAAATAGAACTGTAGCTTTGCAATTCCACAGGTCAAATCTCTGTATTATCCTGCTTTTGGCATTTTTTGCCATGTAAAAAACTGTAATAGTGTTTCCCTGACTGGTCAGAAACCAATATATCTGTTTAAAAGAGTCTGGTGTAGTCCAGAGAAATAGAAGTGTGGTTTTGAAGTTCCACGGGTCAAATCTCTGTATTATCCACTTTTGGGCCATTTTTACGAAAAAAAAAATCAGGTTGAGTGTGTCGCTCACTTTTTAGCCACAAATATATCTATTTAAAAAAGTCTGGTATACACCAGTAAATTATAACTGCGGTTTTGCAGTTCCACGGTTAAAAATCTCTATTATCCTGCTTTTGCCTTTTTTTGCCGTAAATAAAAACATTAATAGTGTCACCTGATTGTTCAGACACAAATATATCTGTTTAAAATAGTCTGGTATACACCAGTAAATTATAACTGTGGTTTTGCCGTTCCACTGTAAAAAATCTCTATTATCCTGCTTTTGGCATTTTTTGCCATAAAGAAAAACATTAATAGTGTCTCCTGATTGTTCAGACACAAATATATCTGTTTCAAGAATCTGGTATACACCAGTAAATTATAACTGTGATTTTGTCGTTCCTCGGTAAAAAAACCTCTATTATCCAGCTTTTGGTTTTTTTTCCATAAAGAAAAACAGTAATAGTGTCTCCTGATTGTTCAGACACAAATATATCTGTTTAAAATAGTCTGGTATACACCAGTAAATTATAACTGTGGTTTTGCTGTTCCACAGTAAAAAATCTCTATTATCCTGCTTTTGGCATTTTTTGCAGTAAAGAAAAACAGTAATAGTGTCTCCCTGATTGCTCAGACACCAATATATCTGTTTAAAAGAGTCTGGTGTCGGCCAGAGAAATAGAAGTGTGGTTTTGCAGTTCCACGGTTCAAACCTCTGTATTATCCACTTTTGGGCCATTTTTACCTAATAAAAAAACAGTTTGTGTGTCGCTCACTGTTCAGCTGCAAATATATCTTTTTTAAAAAGTCTGGTATACACCAGTAAATTATAACTGTGGTTTTGCCTTTCCACGTTAAAAAATCTCTATTATCCAGCTTTTGGTATTTTTTCCGTAAAGAAAAACAGTAATAGTGTCTCCCTGATTGTTCAGATTGTTTAAAAGAGTTGGGTGTAGTCAAGAGAAATAGAACTGTGGTTTTCCTCTTCCTCGGTTCTAATCTCCTCTTTATTACCCTTTTTCTATTGATAGTGTGAGTGTAAGCTATTTTACTTGATTTACAATGGGCAAGGCGCGTCGCAAGGGACATGCAACTGGACGTTCTGGTGATGGTGCGTGCAGAGGACGGGGCCGTGGCCAAGGTGAAAATGTGCCACAACCAACAGCCACATCTTCTCACTCCCAGTTCTTGACCGAATTACTAGAGAAGCACAGAACAACACCAGTATTGCGAACTGATCAGTGTGAACAGGTTATTAATTGGATAGCAGATAATACTTCCAGTTACCTGGGCACCACCACCTCCGGTCTGTCTTTCACATGGTCAAGTCTTCGTAGCCGTGAGTCTCGACCGCATACTCCTCCTCACCCTGATGCTCCTTCCTCCCACCATGCCGAGTGTAGTCAGACAGCAACTGATCCCACACTTGGACACTCTGAAGAGCTGTTCACTGGTCCATTTCCAGATTTGTGCCCCTCGCCTGCTCCGCTTGAAGTGGTGGAAGAGGAGATCCCATGTAGCGATGCCCAAATATTTGAACAGCCACGGCCACAGGAAGTCAACGATGACAATTTGTCACAAGAGGTGGACGATGACGAGACACAATTGCCAGGAAGTGAGGAGGAGGATCGTGGAGTGCAAGTGGAAGAGGAGGAGGTGGTGGATGATCTAGTAACTGACCCAACGTGGCAGGAGGACATACAGAGCGAGGCCAGCAGCACACAGGGTGAGGGAGGCACAGTACCCCAACAGGCAGGAAGAAGCAGTGTGGTGGCCTCACACAGAAGGCAGGCAACAGTTCCCCGTAACACCAACACGAGGGACGTTGCCAGTACAAGCAGTAGGTCTTCCAGAGTCTGGAATTTTTTTTAAAGACACTGCTGATAACCCCAAAAAGGCCATTTGTACCACCTGCCATGCCAGCATCAGCAGGGGTGACAAAACTACCAGCCTGACCACCACCAGCATGATCAGGCACATGGCAGCAAAGCACCTGACTTTGTGGGGTGAACCCCAGGGTCCACGACCAGTGTCAGCGGGTGTCACCACTGCTTCTTCCACTGTTGTGCATGTAAGAGGACCCCCTGTTGTGTGTGCAAGGCAATCCGCTGTCCATACTGCATGTAAAGATGCCCCCTCCTCTCAGTCTTCACTTGTTATGCCAGTTTCTCAAGAAACAGCATCAACATCCACGTCCACGTCCCACCGCAGCGTTCACTTATCCATATCCCAGAGCTTTGAAAGAAAGCGGAAATTCGCAACCAACACCCCACAGGCCACAGTCCTAAATTCGCACATTTCACGACTGCTTGCATTGGAAATGCTGCCTTTTAGGCTGGTGGAGACGGAATCCTTCCGCAACCTTATGGCGGTGGCCGTCCCTCGGTACTCGGTCCCCAGCCGACACTATTTTGCCCGGTGTGCCATCCCCGCACTACACAAGCACGTGTCCCAAAACATTTGCCGTGCCCTCAACAACGCAGTTACTGGGAGGGTCCACCTGACAACGGACTTGTGGACAAGTGCTTGTGGCCAGGGACGGTACATCTCCCTGACGGCACACTGGGTAAACATAGTGGAAGCCGGGACCCAGTCAGGCCTTGGGACGGAACACATCCTCCCCACACCGAGGATTGCGGGCCCTATGTCAGTCACAGTTGCCCCCACAGTGTTCAGCTCCTGTGCATCATCCTCCTCCTCCTCCTCTTGTTCAGCCTCCATCTCAGATATCACCACATCAGTTACAAGCTGGAAGCACTGCAGTACTGCCTCCACCAAGCGGCAACAGGCTGTGCTGAAACTCATAAGCTTAGGTGAGAAACCTCACACTGCTTGTGAGTTGTGGACAGCTGTGAAAGAGCAGGCAGATCTGTGGCTGAGACTGCTAAACCTACATCCAGGCATGGTCGTGTGTGACAATGGCCGTAACCTGGTGGCGGCTCTGAGGCTAGGCAAGATCACACACGTACCATGCCTGGCTCATGTGCTTAACCTCGTGGTTCAGCGGTGTCTTAAATCATACCCCGAGTTGCCAGATCTGCTCGTCAAAGTACGCCGTCTGTCTGCTCATTTTCGCAAGTCGGCTACAGCTTCCGCCGCCCTTGATGTGTTGCAGCAGCGTTTGCAGCTTCCGGCACACCAACTGGTGTGTGATGTCCCCACATGTTGGAACTCTACCCTCCACATGTTGCAAAGGATTTGTGAGCAGAAGAGAGCAGTTGTGGAGTACCAGCTGCAACAAGGCCGTCAATATTCAGGTCAGACTCCACCCATAAGACCTCAGGAGTGGACCTGGATGTCTGACATATGTACCATCTTGACAAACTTTGAGGAGTCCACCAAGATGGTGAGTGGCGATGACGCCATCATTAGTGTCAGCATTCCACTTGTCTGTCTTTTGCAACGCTCTCTGCAGAGAATTAAAGAGGAGGCATTGCAGCCAGAGTATGATGAGATGAATGAAGAAGCCGCAGCGGTTTATTACACACAGCCCAGCCTCATCTCATCCCAACGTGCATTGGGGGACAATGAGGGAGAGGAGGAGGAGGAGGAAGAACAGGAGCTGGTATCATGCGCTGTAGACGGTATTACCTGTACAACTGTCATACCGTCGGTTCAGCGTGGGTGGCCTGAGGACGGGGGGGAGGAGGAGGAGAGCATGGTCAGTCGTCATCTTGGTGAGGACACGGAAGTGTTGCCCGTTACCAGTCTGGCACGCATGGCTGACTTTATGTTACGCTGCCTTAATCGTGACCCTCGCGTTGTCAAAATGTTGGGTGACAGTCATTACTGGTTGGTGACACTTTTAGACCCCCACTACAAGGAGAACTTTCACTCTCTTATTCCTGAGGTGGAGAGGTCTACAAAAATAGGGCAATACCAGAAGGCCATTGCTGCAGAACTGTTAAAAAAATTCCCATCTGAACACGCTAGCGGCAGAGGTCACAGTTCGTTGCCCAACCAAGTCGTACATGCGAGAGAGACGCAACTCCAATCCAGCAGAGGCAGGGGAACACTGTCAACGTTCTGGGACAGTTTTCTCAGACCCTCCCTTCGGACAGACCCTCAGGCGTGGGGTACTCTCACAAGGAGTGGAAAGTTTCAAAAGATGGTGAGGGAGTACCTTGCCGACCGTACCAGTGTCCTCCGTCATTCCTCTGTGCCTTTTAATTATTGGGTATCCAAGCTGGACACTTGGAATGAGCTCGCTCTGTATGCCTTGGAGGTCCTGGCCCTGTCGCTAGTGTGTTATCGGAGCGTGTTTTTAGTGCCGCTGGGGGAATTATAACTGATAAGCGCACTCGCCTGTCAACTGACAATGCTGACAAGCTGACCCTTATCAAAATGAACAAGGCCTGGTTTGAGCCAGACTTCTCATCACCACCAAATGACAGCAGAGTAACATAAAGTCAAATCCACTGTGTTATTTCGGGAGATGTATTCACATGCACCGCTTCACACCCACACATGGGTATACGCTTCCTCATTTCGGCTGTTTTATGTTCTTCTCCTTATCCTCAGCCTCCACCACCACTAAACCACCAGGGTGACCGTGGTCCATGTTGCCATTATTGAAAGTTCCTCCGTCCTTATTTTTGGCAGCTTTTGCTTGGAAGGCATGAGCAAAGACTATGGGAGACCCACTCCCCAATAATGGGAATAATGTTTGTAATATGCTGTACTGCATGGCTCTTGTAAGGGGCATTGCAAGTTCCTCCGTCCTAATTTTTGGTAGCTTTTGCTTGGAAGGCATGAGCAAAGACTATGGGAGACCCACTCCCCAATAATGGGAATAATGTTTTTAAGATGCTGTAATGTATGGCTCTTGTAAGGGGCATTAAACCGTCTTGTTAAGCTACTGTGACCTCCACCACTTTCCAAGGGGCATTAAAAGTGTCTTGTTAAACCACTCTGAACTCCACAGCTCTTCCAAGGGGCATTGAAATGTTGTTTGTAATTACCTCTAACCTCCACGACTCTTCCAACGGGCATTGCATTTCCTCCTAATTTTAGTCAGCTTTTGCTTTTCAATGCAAAGGCGAAAACTAAGGGAGACCCACTCCCCAATAATGGGTAGAAGGTTTTTAGTACGCTGTAATCCACGTCTGTTTCAAGGGGCATTGCAGTTCCTCATAATTTTTGGAAAGCCTTCCATTCACTGCTTAGGCCAACAGTGTACAGGAGACCCAGTTGCTATAAATGGAAAAATGGTTTAGTTAAGGCCCTCTGACCTCCATGTCACTTCCAAGGGGCATTGGAGTGCCTCGAAATTTTTGGTAGGCATTGCACTCACTGTATGCCCTATAACTGTGTAGCAGAACTGCTCCTTTTGTTACAGAAACATATCCTACAAGACATATCTGGTTGACTGGCCTGATATTGATGTGAATGGTCCCTGTTCCTCCTGCTCTTTATCCTTTGCCACCACCTCATCCATCATTTATCACCTGAAGCTTTGTTTTAACGGGAGTCATAGAACTGGGATAGTAGCAGGAAACATCCAGCAATCCTCGGAGGAGGTAGGATATGCGCCAAAACGCTGACCACCTCAGGCCTAGCCGCTACTACATACATGCGCTTGCATTCCAAGAAAACAAAGCAGATGCTAACTTCTATCATCATCATCATGCTCCTCACCTTGGCACTCTCAACTCCCCTGATGGAGAAGCCATGGCCCACCGGAGGAGTCTGGTTCTCTGGTGGGCTCGTCCAATGCTGCCCTAAAGCAGGCCAGGCTAAGAAAAGTGTGTGGGAAGGTGACAGGAGAAATAGGGGCGGCTGGGGACCGTTTATGGACACCCGGCCGCGGGGGGCTGGGGACCGAGTATGGACACCCGGCCGCCGGGCGGCTGGGAACTGAGTATGGATACTTCGCTGCCGAAGCAGCCATGAGGTATTGGCCAGCTTCGGCCTCCTCCAAACTAAAAGGCCCCATTTCAAGTGAAAGCTAGCAGTATGGTATTGCAGCCTGGGGGTGGGTGGGTGGCAGGCTGCATTGCAAGGAATGGGGGAGGTACAATTGAACACTGCCCTGGGACAAGGACTTGCACGGGGATAGTTGCAAGTCTGCATCTTCTGATGTGGCAAGGATCACTTTGATGGGCACACTTTTAGGCAGTGATCTGGGTGTCAGAGATGCTTCCAGGGGTCTTCCCCATGCTGTTCCCATGTCTTTTCAGCACCGTATGCATGTGTCACACAGCACATGGGCAGATAAGGTTGTAAAATGTTAAAATGACATTTCCCAGTGAATGCATTTGTCACGGTTGAAAGCAGTACAAAAGTGCAAAAACGCATGAAAAATGCTACTTGTGAACATAGCCCAAGGTGTGGAGGAGTATTTTTGTTTTTGGTTATTTATTTTACCTTATACACAAGTCTTTACCCTGGAAAGGAACTTCTTTAACATATTTCACAGGAAAGCAGTTTCAGTTTAGTTTTTGAACGTTTTATTGTGAGCCCGTAAAAGTGGCTTAATACCTCTGACCACGTTGTTGACAGCAGTGACCTGGGGGTCAGAAATGCTTCCTGGGGCGATCCCCATGCTGTCCCCATGTCTTTTGAGCGCTGTCACTATCGTTTTGGGCACTTTTTAGGCTTTCTACAGACTGCCGCGGGTGCCGCCGCAAAAATGCTCGAGTCTCCCGTAGACTAACATTGGGCTCGTTGCTCGGGTCGAGCACCCAAGTATCACGGCGAGCTCGGCCCGAGCTTTGAGCACCCGAGCATTTTAGTGCTCGATCAACACTATTTATTAGTAATTCTCACTAAAAGAAGGTTAAAATATGCACCTATTAAAAATGAGCACAACTAGCCACCTCGTGGCAACAATGATCACTTTGCCAAAGCCAGGGTTTCGTCACAAAATACTGGTTTCTTCCATGCCTTAATCAGCGTTCAAACAGTTCTTATTTAGATACTCCCAACTTTAATTACAAGGTTATTATTTAAATAACATAGAATTTAAAATCATAAAGATAGAAGATAAAAATATGACAATATGCATAAAATAATATTTGGCGTGTGTTCCTGTCACACTGAGACACCATTTTTTATTTAGAAACCTGAACTGAAAAAAAAGTTAAATATATTTATATTACATTCTGAGTTAAATAAAAATCTTTATTTATATCCGGACATTTTTTGGAACATTCCTCCAATTTGGATGCAAAATATCAAAACAATAATAATAATGTTTTAACTTTACGATACTGGTGTGAAATAACCCCGCCTGGGTTATATGTCTATGGCCAAAAATTACAGACTTTGGAAATGCATATGAGTGAAAAGAGTGAAGACACCACACAGTATGGAAATGTGAAATTAAAAGATAATCAGAAAGGTAACAACTTCCAAGTATGTGTAGCACCCTGAGGATTCGGCTGCTACAGGGGTATTACACCTCAAGCCAGAGGTGTGGTATTCCACTCCCGGGTAAGGATGGAGTGTGGAACTGAGCTAGTAGGCTGCATGCACTACATACATCCCATTTCCGGGGGACAGATCAATAGTACTCCCACTAGAGAAATGTGCAGGTACGACAGTGTCTGTCCCTGGCTGGAGTGGGAGGGGGTTGGAACATCCCAGTAGTGTAGGGGCAGATAGGGGGAGCAGTCTGGGTAGTGCTAGGAGCTCATTGGGTTCTGGTCACCTGAGCTCACACATAGAGGGAGTATATAAGGTGGGAACCATCTTAGATCAGGGTCAGTCAGTCTGTCAGAGTTGAGTCAGAGGAAGAGAGCAGAGGAGAAGAGCAGCTCCAAGGCCCAGAGAGAGAGAGGAGAAAGAAGGACCCAGAGGGGGGAGAAGAGAGAACTCGAAGAACCCAAGATTAGATCAGCGGGTGAAGAGTTGGCACAAGGGTACCGGATCCCAAGCTGGTGGAGGGCACTAATCCTTAGCCAGAGACCGGAGGTCGTGGGCAGGATCTGCCACGACCACCCACTAAATCCACCCGGAAGGCAAACCAAGAATAGGGTCAGGGAACCCAGAGACAAGGGTTTACCAACAAGAGGCCCGAGGGAGCCGGACTTAGGTGGATCCCTGGTGGGGAAGGCCAGAGAGAAGGAACGTCAGAAAGGGAGCTCAGGATCACGCTCCAGAATTACTTGGGAGTTGGCCGAGTCCAGGACCTGGTGGACGCAGCACGGCTCGGGCGGTCACTCAAGGCCGGAGTGACCAGCATAACAGCAGTAAGTAAAGACCCTGAACTGCACAGCCCGACTCTGAGTCTCATTACCATCCTCACTGCACCTCCACAACCACCATCCTCTACACCTGACCCCCTGAGGCTATACCCCTCCCGTTGGGGGTTATACTACCTGAGCTGCACACACATCACCAGCCTCAGCGGACCCTGCTGCAGCGGCGGCCGTATTGACCGCAATTCAACGGGTGGCGTAGTCGACATAAAAGAACATCTAGTAACATCTATAAGGACTGCCACACACTGAGCTTGACACCCTGGGCACGGACCGGGTCACCGCCACTCGGAGACTACAACCCCCATCTGATCCGGCTCCGGGTATCCCCCAAACAACACTGGCCCAGGGGGCGCGTCAACTTTGGCGTAGTCGGCAGGATTACGTGCCCGCAACAACCGGGTACTGCGTGCCTGAAGAAAAGTTCACCGTTACCTTAAAAAGAAGTCTCCCGCCGGTTCCAGAGGGTCCCCGCCAACGGACCCCATCACAGGTCGTTTCCCGCCGGTTGTCCGCCATTTGCAGCTTTTTCCCGCCATCCATGGAGTTTCTCACCACTGGGAGACGATTCCCGCCATTTCCAAAGATTTCCCGCCTTGGAAGAGCGGACGCCATTATGGGCGTGCCAGAGGGTGGCAAGAGGCCACCTCCCATCGTGGGCCAGGTCGAAGAATGGCGCCAAAAGCGGAAACCGCGCCCACCAACAGAGACTGTGATGCTGGAAGTGTCCATCAGCGTAAGAGAACTGCCCCTGGAACTGACAATCACAAAGTTGCCCCGGGACCACCTTCAATGTGGGCGGAGACAGAAGAAGAGAGCAAAGATGGGTGTCGCCTGGAGGGGTCTGGAGAGAGCGCACCCGGAGACAAGAAGTCTAGAGAGGACTCCGGAGAAGCCGTACCCGGAGATGGAGGGAGAGGCAGGCAGCACCGACCCAGTGGTCAGGAGCCTGTTGCAAGCAACAACTCCACTAGGCTTAGTGGAGATCCTAGCACAGCTCCTCCGAGACCGGGAGTGTGCACAGACCACGCTGGAGGGCCTCGCACGGAGGATGGCCCAGGTGCAGCAAGACACGCTGACGGAGTGGAGCCGTGAGATGGCCCAGCAGACCGGAACGCGTCAGCGGAGCACGCCACCCGAGACGAGGAGACAGACCGCCTCTGAGGATGGTGCAGGAGGACTGAAGGCCGGAGACGGCGCCGAGAAGGGAGCTGAACGGACGGAGGCAGGTAAAGGGGACGTCTCAACCCCGAGCCGGGAAACCGCGTGCCTGCCCCAGCTCCCCGTCGCAGAGCCCGAAGTTCCCCCTGCCGTGCCCGTCGCGGCATCGTCACCGCCGCCGGCTAGGCCTCAACCGGAAACCGCGGCCGCGACCCCTGTGACGTCACACGCCTCGACCTCGAGCGTGGCCAAGCAGGAAATACCACCGGCCTGGTCGCAAGGCCTAGTACCCCCGGGCGCCGCTATTCCAACAGCGCCCCCTACCTCCGCGGAGCCACCGGCCTGGTCGCAGGGCCGAGTAACCCAGGGCGCCGCCGTTCTTACGGTGCCCTTTGCCTTTAGGGTGCCCCAAGCCTGGTCGCAAGGCCTGGTCAACCCGGGCGCCGCTACCATCAACGCGCCCTCAACATCTAGAGTGCCGCACCTGGGTGAAAATCTATTTGCCCAGCATACGTGCCCGGATGGGCAGCCCTTTGTATGGCCCCAGGAGTACATTCAGCTGGAACTCCAGAGAGCAAGGCCCATGTGCGAGCCCCTGATTCCGGCTCCGAAGCCTGTAAAGAGGATCTCGCCCCCGCTGGAGGAGGCACAGTTTGAGTGGGACCCCATTGGAGAAGACCTCATGGGGTTCACTCAGGAGACTCGGGCGGCCGCAGCGGAGCGTGCAGAGTGCTGCCGGCAGCAGCTCGAGGTCTTCGAGAGGGAGCGGAGAGAGAGGCGGGTCCGGGAACAGCAGATGCAGATAAGAAGCGCGGAGCAGAAGAGCCGGACCAGGAGGAATCCCCGTGCAGCTCATGGTCCCCCTTCCACCGGGACTGTGATAAAATTCAACATGCAGCATGGGTGGGGCTTCATTAGAGACCATCATACCCCCGGCGACGTCTTTGTGACCCGCAGAGACGTAGAAAGCCATCTGCCGGAGGGACACAGAGGTCGTGACCTGTATGTAGGGGACGAGGTCACCTTCACCCGGCACAAGTGTGCCAAAGGACCCTACGCCCTCCATGTGCATCGCCTGACGGAAGAGGAGCTGCGGTGTGAGGAGGAGCAGGAGGACCCGGACGGGTCTGAAACTGAAACCAACCAACAAGAAAGAGCAGGAGGACGCCGTCGTTGAAGTACGGTAGACAGAGACTGTATAAAGTTGCCCGTCGGGGTACCAAGAACTGTTACTTATTTAAAATATGTTCCCCGTTGGGACAAAGTGTGAACTTATGCCCGTGTGTCCCTAGTTTCTAATACCTGGCCGAGGACTGAGAGCGGCCATACCTCCCCTTGTACATAGTTGCGCTTCTTAAAGCGCCCCCTACAGGTTTTATAGGAAACAATTTTCTTTAAGAGACTGTCGCACTTTACCCGGTCACAAGTTGCACCGTGACCGGAGGAACCAGCGACAGGAATGTTTACAAGAATGTTATTTATGAAAACGTTTTATTGCTGATATATATATGATGTTTTATATGTTTATATGTTGATGTTTATGAAAAATAATTGTATGTTTGTGGATGTTTTTATCTTTAACAGCCCGAGGACGTGCTGTGATTTACCAGGGGGGAATGTAGCACCCTGAGGATTCGGCTGCTACAGGGGTATTACACCTCAAGCCAGAGGTGTGGTATTCCACTCCCGGGTAAGGATGGAGTGTGGAACTGAGCTCAGTAGGCTGCATGCACTACATACATCCCATTTCCGGGGGACAGATCAATAGTACTCCCACTAGAGAAATGTGCAGGTACGACAGTGTCTGTCCCTGGCTGGAGTGGGAGGGGGTTGGAACATCCCAGTAGTGTAGGGGCAGATAGGGGGAGCAGTCTGGGTAGTGCTAGGAGCTCATTGGGTGCTGGTCACCTGAGCTCACACATAGAGGGAGTATATAAGGTGGTAACCATCTTAGATCAGGGTCAGTCAGTCTGTCAGAGTTGAGTCAGAGGAAGAGAGCAGAGGAGAAGAGCAGCTCCAAGGCCCAGAGAGAGAGAGGAGAAAGAAGGACCCAGAGGGGGGAGAAGAGAGAACTCCAAGAACCCAAGATTAGATCAGCGGGTGAAGAGTTGGCACAAGGGTACCGGATCCCAAGCTGGTGGAGGGCACTAATCCTTAGCCAGAGACCGGAGGTCGTGGGCAGGATCTGCCACGACCACCCACTAAATCCACCCGGAAGGCAAACCAAGAATAGGGTCAGGGAACCCAGAGACAAGGGTTTACCAACAAGAGGCCCGAGGGAGCCGGACTTAGGTGGATCCCTGGTGGGGAAGGCCAGAGAGAAGGAACGTCAGAAAGGGAGCTCAGGATCACGCTCCAGAATTACTTGGGAGTTGGCCGAGTCCAGGACCTGGTGGACGCAGCACGGCTCGGGCGGTCACTCAAGGCCGGAGTGACCAGCATAACAGCAGTAAGTAAAGACCCTGAACTGCACAGCCCGACTCTGAGTCTCATTACCATCCTCACTGCACCTCCACAACCACCATCCTCTACACCTGACCCCCTGAGGCTATACCCCTCCCGTTGAGGGTTATACTACCTGAGCTGCACACACATCACCAGCCTCAGCGGACTCTGCTGCAGCGGCGGCCGTATTGATCGCAATTCAACGGGTGGCGTAGTCGACATAAAAGAACATCTAGTAACATCTATAAGGACTGCCACACACTGAGCTTGACACCCTGGGCACGGACCGGGTCACCGCCACTCGGAGACTACAACCCCCATCTGATCCGGCTCCGGGTATCCCCCAAACAACACTGGCCCAGGGGGCGCGTCATATGCATGTAGCAGTAGACATCGTCCAGTCCGGGGCTGGATGTGTGGATTGCACCTTATATGCTAATTGCGACTATATCTGCATAGAGCAACCGCAGAGCCTGACTTGTTTCACTTGGAAATTATTTTCCTTGGAGAACACAAAGTTGGTGAGAGTTTGACACCAGTAACCTTTGGTATCTTTCCATAGCGTGGTGTTACACAACCTATCCCAGGCTTCACTTCCTTCACCTGGGGCTGCTGCCCTTTGATGTGCTCCACGTCAGGTTTTACAGATTGCCTTGCGTGGCTCAGTGATGTGATCTCCATGTTCCTACTTAAGGCGAATTAGGACACACTTGTGTTTTAGGATTGAGATTCAAGACTGGAGTTTGGTGTAGTCCACCGGCTGTGCACGCCGTGCTTAACCTGCTTTAGTTCCTGCCAACTTACACTTCATCTGTGATTCCTGAGTGTGCCATGTCCTCGTGCCCGACGTGCCATCCTGCCGGTCACTGGTTCCATGACCAAATCAATGTAACGCTGAGCTGTTAGTGTACCTGGAATGGAGATTAGAGGGGTCCGGCTACCATACACCATGCCACCCAACATTATCCACATGAAATTGGACTATGAGACAAAAGTTCAGCTACAGGTGTCCATTAACCTCATACCATCGCTTTCACAGGCTGCCAAGGTGCAGAACAGGACCATAATGGAGGCTGGAGTGAAGCTCTATCCTGTTGAGCGATGAATCCTACTTTTCTCTGTGAGACAATAGTAGTCAGGGATTCGTCTGGAGACCACATGGGCAACACCATCAAGCGGCCTTCATGAGGGAACGTCATACTGGTCTTACTTCCAGGATTATAGTGTGGGTTGGCATAATGTTCAGTAGCTGAACCCCTCTAGTCTTCATTCCAGTTGAGCAGCCTGCATGGCATAAATGTAATAACATGGCCTGCAATAACTCTGGACTTGTGGCATAATGTGGAGTAGCATAATCTACTGCAGCCAGGCCCTTATAGTCATCATTCCAGGTATACTAACAGCTCGGCGTTACAGTGATTTGCTTGTGGAACAAGTGGTGCAGCCATATTTCCAAAGTGTCCAGGAGCTGTTATTCTACACAGCAAGCCAGGCCACATTTTGCTCGTGCTTCTGTGAGCTGCCTGCTTGGCATAAATATACTACCATGGCTTCAATGTCTCCGGACTTGTCTCCATTGAGCACATTGGGGACATCATTGGTCGGTGATTACACAGGAGCTGCCAGCAGCGTCTCCAGACTTGTCTCCATCGATCACATTGAGGACATAATTGGTCGGTGATCATACAGGTGCTGCTGAAAGTGTCTCTGGGCTCGTCTCCATTGTGCACACTGGGGACGTCATTGGTCGGTGTTCACACAGGAGCAACCATCAGTGTCTCCATTGAGCACATTGGGACATCATCGGTCGGTGATTACACAGGAGCTGTCGGCAGCGTCTCTGGACTTGTCTCCATCGAGCACATCGTCAGCGTCATTGGTCAGTGATCACACAGGAGCTGCCAGCAGCGTCTCCAGACTTGTCGCCATCGTGCACATTGGGGACGTCATCGGTCAGTGATCACACAGGAGCTGCCGGCAGCATCTCCGGACTTGACTTCATCAAGCACATTGGGGACGTCATCAGTCAGTGATCATACAGGAGCTGCCACCAGCGTCTCTGGGCTTGTCTCCATCGAGCACATTGGGACGTCATCGGTCGGTGATCACACAGGAGCTGCCGGCAGCGTCTCCGGGCTTGTCTCCATCGAGCACATCGGGGACGTCATTGGTCGGTGATTACACAGGAGCTGCCAGCAGCGTCTCCGGACTTGTCTCAATTGAGCACATTGAGGACGTCATTGGTTGGTGATTACACAGGAGCTGACACCAGCGTCTCCGGACTTGTCTCTATTGAGCACAACGGGGACGTCATTGGTCGGTAATCACACAGGAGCTGCTGGCAGCATCTCTGGGCTTGTCTCCATCGAGCACATTGGGGACATCATCAGTCGGTGATCCCACAGGAGCTGCCGGCAGCGTCTCTGGACTTACCTCCATTGAGCACATTGGGGACATCATCGGTCAGTGATCACACAGGAGCTGCTGGCAATGTCTCCGGACTTGTCTCCATTGAGCACATTGAGGACGTCATTGGTTGGTGATTACACAGGAGCTGCCAGCAGCGTCTCCGGACTTGTCTCTATTGAGCACATCGGGGACGTCATTGGTCGGTAATCACACAGGAGATGCCGGCAGCATCTCCGGGCAAGTCTCCATCAAGCACATTGGGGACATCATCGGTCGGTGATCACACAGGAGCTGCCGGCAGCGTCTCTGGACTTGTCTCCATTGTGCACATTGGGGACGTCATCGGTCAGTGATCACACAGGAGCTGCCGGCAGCATCTCTGGACTTGTCTCGATCGAGCACATTGGGATCATCATCGGTCGGTGATCACACAGGAGCTGCCAGCAGCGTCTCTGGACTTGACTCTATTGAGCACATCGAGGACGTCATTGGTCGGTAATCACACAGGAGCTGCCGGCAGCGTCTCCGGGCATGTCTCCATCGAGCACATTGGGGACATCATCGGTAGGTAATCACACAGGAGCTGTCAGCAGCGTCTCCGGGCTTGTCTCCATCGAGCACATTGGGGACATCATCGGTCGGTAATCACACAGGAGCTGCTACCAGCGTATCTGGGCTTGTCTCCATCAAGCACATTGGGACGTCATCGGTCGGTGTTCACACAGGAGCTGCCAGCAGCATTTCCGGGCTAGTCTCCATCGAGCACACTGGGGACATCATCGGTCGGTGATCACACAGGAGCTGCCGGCAGCGTCTCCGGGCTTGTCTCCATCGAGCACATTGGGGACGTCATCGGTCAGTGATCACACAGGAGCTGCCGGCAGCATCTCTGGACTTGTCTCCATTGAGCACATTATGATCTTCATCGGTCGGTGATCACACAGGAGCTGCCAGCACAGTGTCTGGACTGGTCTCTATTAAGCACATCGAGGACGTCATTGGTCGGTAATCACACAGGAGCTGCCGGCAGCGTCTTCGGGCTTGTCTCCATCGAGCACATTGGGGACATCATCGGTCGGTAATCACACAGGAGCTGCCACCAGCGTCTCTGGGCTTGTCTCCATCGAGCACATTGTGACGTCATCGGTCGGTGATCACACAGGAGCTGCCGGCAGCGTCTCCGGGCTTGTCTCCATCCAGCACATCGGGGACGTCATTGGTCGGTGATTACACAGGAGCTGCCGGCAGCATCTCCGGGCTTGTCTCCATCGAGCACATTGGGGACATCATCGGTCGGTAATCACACAGGAGCTGCCACCAGCGTCTCTGGGCTTGTCTCCATCGAGCACATTGGGACGTCATCGGTCGGTGATCCCACAGGAGCTGCCGGCAGCGTCTCCGGGCTTGTCTCCATCCAGCACATCGGGGACGTCATTGGTCGGTAATCACACAGGAGCTGCCAGCAGCGTCTCTGGACTTGTCTCCATTGAGCACAATGAGGACGTCATTGGTTGGTAATTACACAGGAGCTGCCAGCAGCGTCTCCTGACTTGTCTCTATTGAGCACATCAGTGACGTCATTGGTCGGCAATCACACAGGAGCTGCCGGCAGCATCTCCGGGCTAGTCTCCATCGAGCACACTGGGGACATCATCGGTCGGTGATCACACAGGAGCTGCCGGCAGCATCTCTGGACTTGTCTCCATTGTGCACATTGAGGATGTGATCGGTCAGTGATCACACAGGAGCTGCCGGCAGCGTCTCTGGACTTGTCGCCATTGTGCACATTGGGGACCTCATCGGTCGGTGATCACACAGGAGCTGCCAGCAGCGTCTCTGGACTTGTCTCCATCGAGCACATCGGGGACGTCATCGGTCGGTGATCACACAGGAGCTGCCAGCAATGGATCCTGAAGATTTGTACATTCCGCAGCAGAACCTTCCTCAGATGACCATTAATGACCTCAGTGATAGCAGCCAAGTCCAGAGGTGCTGGGATTTCTAAATAAATTTAGATGTTTTTACATTTTGTATGTTTTTCCATAATTTTTCCATCATTATCATCTCTATAGAGACTATTATTTTAATAATTCTATGACTTTTCATATTTGGTATTGTATTTCAATGTTGAGGTGTGTATGTATAAATATCAATTAACAAAGTGAAAAGTGAATGAACAAAAGAGAATTCTAAATCAAATCACTATTTGTTGTGACCCCTTTTTGTTTCAAAACAACATCAAGTCTTCTCATCTCTTGTACGCAGGTTATGGAGGATCTCGGCAGTAGGTTCTGCTAAACATCTTGGAGACCTGACCCCAGATCTTCTGTGTATGAGGCTTGTGCGGATCCTTCTGTCTCTTCATGTGATCTCAGACAGACGGGATGAGGTGAGTAGGACTCTGGGGCCGGATCATCACCTCCAGCAATCCTCATTCTTACTGACATTGACTTGATGTTGGAGGTCATTGTCCAGCTGCAGAATAAATTCTGCAGACGCTCCTTGATAGTACAACATGATGGGTACGTTTCCATCAGTATTTCTCAGCATTGAGGATACCATTATTCCTGACTAGTGTTGAGCGATACCTTCCGATATCAGGAAATATCGTATCGGATTGGATCGGGCCGATACCCAAAAAGTATCGGATATCGCCGATTCCGATACCGGAAACCAATGCAAGTCAATGGGACACAAATATCGGAATGAAAATAAACCCTTTCTTTCCTTGTAGGTTAATTCTACATGAAGTAAAACAACTAAGAATAATGTAGAATGACATGAAAAGCCGGCAATTCATCAGCGGCATTCACCGGTACCCGACAATTTACAACAGAAAGAATAGAGCTTCACACATAGATTAGATAGATAGAAACATGTCAGTCACATATATATGAAGTACAGTGACAGTGTTGCTTACAGAACTTGTCATTTAGTGTAAAGGATTTATTTAAAAAAATAATAGTGTTTTCATGCACCGTCTCTTTAAGAAAGCCGGCCGGCAATTCAGCATCTGTACCCGACAATTTAGAATAGAAGGAATAGAGAATCACACATAGATTAGATAGATAGAAACATGTCAGTCACATATATATGAAGTACAGTGACAGTGTTGATTACTGTACTTGTCATTTAGTGTTAAAATAAAGGATTTATTTAAAAAAAAATTGGCGTGGGGTTCCCCTTAATTTTAGGCTCTAGCGGAGGTTAAGCAGACAGCTGGGGCAAATGTTTGAAGCCTGGGAAGGGGGTAATACCCACGGAGCTTCCCAGGCTACTAATATCAGCCCCCAGCTGAATACCTAGCCTTTACTAGCTATTAAAATGGGGGACCCCCCCAAAAAAATGACGTGGGGTCCCCCCTAATTTAATAGCTAGCAAAGGCTAGGCAGACAGCTGGGGGCTGATATTAATAGCCCAGGAAGGGAGCCATGAATATTGGCCCCCTCCCAGGCTAGAAACACCAGCCGTCAGCCGCCCCAGAAATGGCGCATCCATAGGATGCGCCAATTCTGGCACTTAGCCTCGCTCTTCCACGCTGCCCTGGTGCGGTGGCAGGGGGTAATAGGGTTGGGGTTGATGTCAGCTTATAATGCCAGCTGACATCAAGCCCAGGTTAGTAATGGAGAGGCGTCTATAAGACACCCCCATTACTAACCCCATAGTCAAAGTTAAAAGAAAACACAAACACCCAGAGTAAAGTCCTTTAATTGAAATAAAGACACAATTCTTTATTGTTCTAAATTAAACCATACTTACCATCACGCCCATTCCAGCTGAAGCCAACGATCTCCTGCAATAAAAGAAAAATAATAAAGCAACCTCATCCTTACCTTTCGATGGTTCCCAGGACAGCTCCAGCTCTGCTACATCGAGATGACAGGCTGGACCGCAGCAGAAAGCTGCCATCCAGCCTGTCATCCCGCAGACACTGAGAAGCGCAGGCATGCTTGCGCTCCTCAGTGTCTCTCTGTGACGTCATCCAGATGAGCCGAGTTCATGTCCAATGAACTCAGCTCACCTCATGCACGTCACTGACAGCGTGGGAAAATTCTCACGCTGAAGTGCTGAGTGCAGGAGAATTTTCCCACGCTGTCAGTGACGTACATGAAGTGAGCGGAGTTCATTGGACATGACCTCGGCTCATCTGGATGCCGTCACAGCCAGACACTGAGGAGTGGAAGTATGCCTGCGCTTCTCAGTGTCTGCGGGATGACAGGCTGGATGGCAGCGTTCTGCTGCGGTCCAGCCTGTCATCTCGATGTAGCAGAGCTGAAGCTGTCGTGGGAGCCATGGAAAGGTAAGGATGAGGTTGCTTTATTATTTTACTTTTATTGCAGGAGATCGTTGGCTTCAGCTGGAATGGGCGTGGTGGTAAGTATGGTTTAATTTAGAACAATAAAGAATTGTGTGTTTATTTCAATTAAAGGACTTTTTTCTGGGTGTTGTGTTTTTTTAAATACTTTACTAGAAATTCATGGTGGTCATGTCTAATATTGGCGTGACCCCATGAATTTTGGGCTTAGGGCCAGCTGATAATGCCAAGCTGGCCTTAACCCCTTTATTACCCAGTGAGCCACCGCACCAGGGCCCTGGATGAGTTGGGTACAGCGCCAGAAGATGGCGCTTCTATGAACGCGCCATTTTCTGGGGCGGCTGCGGACTGCAATTTGCAGCGGGGGTGGCCCAGAAAGCTTGGGTCTCCCTGCGCTGCGGATTCCAGCCCCCAGCTGCCTAGTTGTATCTGGCTGGGCACAAAAATAGGGCGAAGCGCCACACATTTTTTTTTTTAATTATTTCATGAAATTCATGGAATAATTAAGAAAAAAAGGGCTTCCCTATATTGTTGTGTCCAACCAGGTACAAATAGGCAGCTGGTGGTTGGGGGCAGCCCATTCCTGCCTGCTGTACCTGGCTGGACACAAATATAGTGCGAAGCCCCACGTCAATTTTTTTTTAATTATTTCATGAAATAATTTTTTTAAAAAAGGGCTTCCCTATATTGTTGTGTCCGGCCAGGTACAAATAGGCAGCTGGTGGTTGGGGGCAGCCTGTTCCTGCCTGCTGTACCTGGCTGGACACAAATATAGGGCGAAGCCCCACGTCAATTTTTTTTAAAATAAGTCCTTTATTTTAACACTAAATGACATTTGAGGAGTTAATAAAGATGCAGTCCCTAAATTATTATTTATTTTTTAATTAATTTTTCCCAAAACTTTTGACGTGGGCTTCGCCATATTTTTGTATGCCAGCCAGGTACAGCATCCAGCTTCTATGAACGCGCCATTTTCCGGGGTGGCTGCGGACTGCAATTTTCAGCGGGGGGAGGGGGGGGGGGCAGAAAGCTTGGGTCTCCCTGCGCTGCAGATTCCAGCCCCCAGCTGCCTAGTTGTACCTGGCTGGACACAAAAATAGGGAGAAGCTTCACGTATTTTTTTTTTTTAATTATTTCATGAAATTCATGAAATAATTAAGAAAAAAAGGGCTTCCCTATATTGTTGTGTCCAACCAGGTACAAATAGGCAGCTGGTGGTTGGGGGCAGCCCGTTCCTGCCTGCTGTACCTGGCTGGACACAAATATAGTGCGAAGCCCCACGTCAATTTTTTTTAAATCATTTCAGGAAATTCATGAAATAATTTAAAAAAATTGATGTGGGGCTTCGCCCTATATTTGTGTCCAGTCAGGTACAGCAGGCAGGAACGGGCTGCCCCCAACCACCAGCTGCCTATTTGTACCTAGCCGGACACAACAATATAGGGAAGCCCTTTTTTTCTGAATTATTCCATGAATTTCATGAATTTAAAAAAAAAAAAACGTGGAGCTTCGCCCTATTTTTGTGTCCAGCCAGGTACAACTAGGCAGCTGGGGGCTGGAATCTGCAGCGCAGGGAGGCCCAAGCTTTCTGGGCCCCACCCGCTGCAAATTGCAGTCCGCAGCCGCCCCGGAAAATGGCGCGTTCATAGAAGCGCCATCTTCTGGCGCTGTACCCAACTCATCCAGGGCCCTGATGCGGTGGCTCACTGGGTAATAAAGGGGTTAAGGCCAGCTTGGCATTATCAGCTGGCCCTAAGCCCGAAATTCATGGGGTCACGCCAATATTAGACATGACCACCATGAATTTCTAGTAAAGTATTTAAAAAAAACACAAACACCCAGAAAAAAGTCCTTTAATTGAAATAAACACACAATTCTTTATTGTTCTAAATTAAACCATACTTACCATCACGCCCATTCCAGCTGAAGCCAACGATCTCCTGCAATAAAAGAAAAATAATAAAGCAACCTCATCCTTACCTTTCCATGGCTCCCACGACGGCTCCAGCTCTGCTACATCGAGATGACAGGCTGGACCGCAGCAGAACGCTGCCATCCAGCCTGTCATCCCGCAGACACTGAGAAGCGCAGGCATACTTCCACTCCTCAGTGTCTGGCTGTGACGGCATCCAGATGAGCCGACAATGAACTCGGCTCACCTCATGTACGTCACTGACAGCGTGGGAGAATTCTCCTGCACTCAGCGCTTCAGCGTGAGAATTTTCCCACGCTGTCAGTGACGTGCATGAGGTGAGGTCATGTCCCATGAACTCGGCGCACCTCATGCACGTCACTGACAGCGTGGGAGAATTCTCACGCTGAAGCGCTGAGTGCAGGAGAATTTTCCCACGCTGTCAGTGACGTGCATGAGGTGAGCTGAGTTCATTGGACATGACCTCGGCTCATCTGGATGACGTCACAGAAAGACACTGAGGAGCGCAAGCATGCCTGCGCTTCTCAGTGTCCGCGGGATGACAGGCTGGATGGCAGCGTTCTGCTGCGGTCCAGCCTGTCATCTCGATGTAGCAGAGCTGAAGCTGTCCTGGGAACCATGGAAAGGTAAGGATGAGGTTGCTTTATTATTTTACTTTTATTGCAGGAGATCGTTGGCTTCAGCTGGAATGGGTGTGGCGGTAAGTATGGTTTAATTTAGAACAATAAAGAATTGTGTCTTTATTTCAATTAAAGGACTTTTTTCTGGGTGTTTGTGTTTTTTTTAAATACTTTACTAGAAATTCATGGCGGTCATGTCTAATATTGGCGTGACCCCATGAATTTCGGGCTTAGGGCCAGCGGATAATGCCAAGCTGGCCTTAACCCCTTTATTACCCAGTGAGCCACCGCACCAGGGCCCTGGATGAGTTGGGTACAGCGCCAGAAGATGGCGCTTCTATGAACGCGCCATTTTCCGGGGCGGCTGCGGACTGCAATTTGCAGCGGGTGGGACCCAGAAAGCTTGGGTCTCCCTGCGCTGCAGATTCCAGCCCCCAGCTGCCTAGTTGTACCTGGCTGGACACAAAAATAGGGCGAAGCGCCACACATTTTTTTTTTTAATTATTTCATGAAATTCATGGAATAATTAAGAAAAAAAGGGCTTCCCTATATTGTTGTGTCCGGCTAGGTACAAATAGGCAGCTGGTGGTTGGGGGCAGCCCGTTCCTGCCTGCTGTACCTGGCTGGACACAATTATAGGGCGAAGCCCCACATAATTTTTTTTTAATTATTTCATGAATTTCCTGAAATAATTAAAAAAAAATTGACGTGGGGCTTCACACTATATTTGTGTCCAGCCAGGTACAGCAGGCAGGAACGGGCTGCCCCCAACCACCAGCTGCCTATTTGTACCTAGCCGGACACAACAATATAGGGAAGCCCTTTTTTTCTTAATTATTCCATGAATTTCATGAAATAATTAAAAAAAAAAAAACGTGGAGCTTCTCCCTATTTTTGTGTCCAGCCAGGTACAACTAGGCAGCTGGGGGATGGAATCTGCAGCGCAGGGAGGCCCAAGCTTTTTGCCCTCCCCCCCCCCCCGCTGAAAATTGCAGTCCGCGGCCGCCCCGGAAAATGGCGCGTTCATAGAAGCTGGATGCTGTACCTGGCTGGCATACAAAAATATGGCGAAGCCCACGTCAAAAGTTTTGGGAAAAATTTATTAAAAAATAAATAATAATTTAGGGACTGCATCTTTATTAAGTCCTCAAATGTCATTTAGTGTTAAAATAAAGGATTTATTTAAAAAAAAAATGGCGTGGGATCCCCCATAATTTTAGTCTCTAGCGGAGGTTAAGCAGACGGCTGGGGCAGATGTTTGAAGCCTGGGAAGGGGGTAAAACCCACGGAGCTTCCCAGGCTACTAATATCAGCCCCCAGCTGAATACCTAGCCTTTACTAGCTATTAAAATGGGGGACCCCCCAAAAAAAAATGACGTGGGGTCCCCTCTATTTTAATAGCTAGCAAAGGCTAGGCAGACAGCTGGGGGCTGATATTAATAGCTCAGGAAGGGTGCCATGAATATTGGCCCCCTCCCAGGCTAGAAACACCAGCCGTCAGCCGCCCCAGAAATGGCGCATCCATAGGATGCGCCAATTCTGGCACTTAGCCTCGCTCTTCCACGCTGCCCTGGTGCGGTGGCAGGGGGTAATAGTGGTGGGGTTCATGTCAGCGCCAGCTGCCATGAAGCCCAGGTTAGTAATGATGGCCGTCTATATGACACCCCCATTACTAACCTACAAAGTGTTAAAAAGAAAAAACACACTACACCCAGAAAAAAATAATTTATTTGAAATAAAACACCATTTTATTTAATTCTTAGTTTACTAAAAAAAAAATAGTTACCTGTCCACGTTCCTGCGCTGATCTCCCATGCACAGCTGTCACATCTGGAGATGGTGACAGCTGTGCATGGCTGCTGTAAGCTCACGCTGCCGGGAACACGTCCGCTCCCGGCAGCGGGAGCCACTGACTGAGGTCACCGGAGTGCATTCAGGCAGCGCAGCTCCGGAGACCTCCTTTACGGCAGTGCTGTACCGTGGGAATTTCTCACGATACAGCAGTGCCGTAAAGGAGCTAACCGGAGCAGCGCTGCCTGAACTCCGGTGAACCCTTACGGCCCCGTCATTCTAGCGGCGGCAGCGGTTCAGAGCGGTCACATTCTATGTGGCTGCTCTGAACTGGAGATCATCGTGGGACACTCGTGGACTACTACGGAGGGGTAAGGATAAGGTTGTGGTTTATTATTTTATATTTTATTACAGGAGATCGATGGCTTCGGGGAATTAGGTGTCTTGGTGAGTATAGGTGTAGTTTTTTATTTTTTACTTTATTTTAGGTGGCGATCGGCGGGGACAGGTAATGTATGAACTAATTTCTTTTAGGTAACCACTGGCCACCAATGACATGTATTTAACATTTATTGGGGACACAGTAGGGCAATTTAAATAGCAGGATCAGGCTGATGGGAACTACTGCTCCCATCGAGCTGATCCTGCTGGCAGGAGTGGACGGGGGACAGACATAGGCCGATGGGAGTAGTAGTGTCACATCGGCCTATGTCTGCCCGCACACACACCCGCACACACACACCCGCACACACACACCCGCACACACACACCCCGCACACACACACACCCCGCACACACACACACCCCGCACACACACACACACACACCCCGCACACACACCCGCACACACAACCCGCACACACTAATCATGACGGGTCTGGGAGGTGAGGCTGACCTGTGCGGCCGTGGGAAAGTTCATGTGAGTTCATGCAGTGAAGCATGAACTCACATGAACCCTCTGAGGGCACCGCGGCGACTTCAAATGAACAGCTGATCGGCATCACCTGATACCTCAGCTGTTCATTTGAAATAACCGGCGGGAAAGCGCAGCACAGAACGGGAAAGCCGGCGGTGAAGTCTTTTCACTGCCGGCTTCCCCGCCCGGGTCCTTCGCTCCTTGGTGCTGCGCTCCCCGCCCGGTCCTAATTTACGATTGGGATTGGAGGTGGCGAGGGGAGCGGAGGATCGGGGTGGGAGGCTGCGGGGAAGCAGTATGGGGCTGCGTGATTGTTTAAAAGCCAGCGGCTTTTTACCGCGCGCCGGCTTTTAAACAATCAGGAGAATTCTCCCACGCTGGGATGGCATTCTGATGACAAGCTGGATCGCAGCTGAGCGCTGCCATCCAGCTTGTCATCCTTCAGAGACACTGCAGAGCGCAGGCATTATGGGAACTTCCGATTCCGGTATTCGATATTATAAAAGTATCGGAATTAAGTATCGGAATTCCGATACAGTGAATATCGGCCGATACCCGATATTTCAGTATCGGAATGCTCAACACTATTCCTGACTAAATACCTAACTACATCTGCTGAAATGCAGCCACAAATAGCAGGACCCTCCACCGTGCGTCACTGCTCCTGAAGACCCTCATTAGTGCGCCATCATATTCCACAGAGCTTTGCAGACATCTTTATCACTGTCCCTATTGGGGCTCACAATCTAAATTCCCTATCAGTATGCCTTTGGAGTGTCAGTCTCAATTTTTTTTGCCTATGACATGTAAACAAACGGTAAAACCTTTAGTACCTGCAAGTAGCGATTAATCAGCCTTCCAAATTAAATGCCTCCAATAGACAATTACATATATAGCATTTAGCATTCCGGCTATCTTTGTAGTGGGAAGATGAATGAAGGATAAGACAAATAAGGCCCTCAGAAGTCCTGATTTCTTTACTAGTGAGAGATATTTATAATACCAAACGTTCTGTAAGACCACTTTGGTGGAAAGCCAAACATTGTCTCCGAGAGTGTTGTTGGGAACAGGTCAACAGTGTAGCAGCACTCTTCTTTGCTTTAGCTGCAGCCAAGAAAGTTTGCACCTCAGTCCAGATGTTATGAATGCCCTAAGGAACACTATTCACAGAAATAGACTTTTAGATGCAATTGGCTGGGGAAGACGAGGTTTTCGGCCATAAACTGGAACAATTGGAGACTTCCCAAAACACTTTGAAAACTGAATTCTTGTGGGAAAATTTGCTCCCAAAAAAAGCATATCTGGCCAATTATCTTGGGAGTTGGGGAAAATGTGTAAATAATGCTCCAAGGACTGACTGATTCTCTCATTTTGCCTATTACTTTGGGGGTAAGAAGCTGAGGAGAAGACAAAGGAGACCTTTAAGTTCTCGAAAAACACAAGACCATCGAGCTTGATGTGGATTCATCCCATCGGCTTACTGAAAATATTACAGATTTTTGTGGCCAGTATGGATGGTCACTGATGTTGGGCCTTTCAAGTAGATATCACCATTCCTCAAGGGAAAAAGGCTACTTTTATGGCTAAGAGCTCATGGTCATCGATGTACTAACGTAGTTCTGCTGGAGAGCATTTCTTAAGAGACGAATCCACAGAGCTGATTTTTGATTCCAGAGGAATTTTTTGAGAGAACTACTCCTACACCAATAACAGAGGCATCCACTTCAAAGAACAGTCGGTTGACATCATGATGGTGTTGGACACGAAAGAAAAATTAGGTTTCAGTTCTTGGAAGGCTTGAGTAGAAGAATGTGATCAGTTCTGGGAATTAGGACGCTTCCGAGTTAGGGCTATAAGAAGTGCAATCACTTGAGAGTAGTTTTTAATGAACGGCAGTAATAATTTGTAAAGGAACTTCTGTCAGCTTTGAGACCAACAGGTTGTGGGCAACCCAAAATAGCGGAAAATATAATAGATTCTTCTTTATAAAATATATTGCTGTGGCTGTATTTCCTTCTCGCCCCTATCTCACATACTGTGCAGGACGCTACAAGGAAGTAGAAACATATTCAGGTAAGAATTTAAACATTGAACCATGTATTAAAATCCACCTTGAATTCCCGTCTTGAAAAGCGAAAAAGAAAAAACAAGGAAGAAACTCATTGTAGATAAGGTTTGAAGAAACATTCACATATGAGCGGCTGTAAAAAGAGGACTTTGGCCTAACGTCTTGGTGGTTTTTTCTGAGTGCAGAGCGTTGAAGGTGCAGACATCTCATCAGCCATGGAGGATGAAGAACGGAGGAGGAAGATTAGAGAATTTACGTTTGACAAATGTAAAAGGGGCAACCAGGGTTTTCAGAGAATCCTCCTGCAGCTGTTCGGGTACCTCGGCCATGGGAAGTCATCATTTATCAACACCGCGATGTGTGTGTGGTCCAACAGTGACTACAAAAATCATGCGAATGCAGCAGGTGCAGACGAGGGTCACACGACGGAGAGGTTGACTTACCTGCTCACCGAGAACATTGTCCTGGTCGATAACAGGGGCTGCTCCAAAATGAACACATATGAAACTGGGGAGATCTTCGCCCAACTTGGTAAGTAAGAACTAAATAACAGGAAGGTGCGAGGGAAGACCTGGCTTCTTACTCACGTTCTCCAGGACATTGTCACTGTATTCGTGCTTTCTCCATTTCTGTCTTGTAACGAAATCAGGAGTTTGGGCACCATAATGTAAGAGTTCAGCATGTACAGGTAAATGTATGGAGGTGGCTTGTACAGAACCATCGATGTTCACCGTTCCCTATGAACGTATAGCAGACATATACTCAGGGTATGGATGGCTGCATTTAGCCAATATGCCATATTTTTCTAGTAAAATAATAGACACCATGATGAAACGCTAACAGTATAGACATTAGTATCGACATATTCTGTAGCCTAAGTTATATAGAACAGATACTGTAGAGTGTTAGGGTCACCCTTTAGATATACAGAACTTGCACTTTTATGCTATTTTTATTGTCCGCATAAACCAAAAATGAGACGCAAAGTAGCCAAAAAAGTGCCAGATCCCACTCGATCTTATCTGCTGGGTCAATCCAATCATGTTCGGAGCCGTATAGGATTGGAGTTTTGAGTATTTCCAAACACATCCTGTAGTCACTAGGAATCACAAGAATATTATGTATTGGTCGCAAGTCCCATATTCATTAATGTTGTTTGATCGGGATGTTTTTTGAGCTTCGTCATCTCCATGTGATAATCAGTAATCTCAAAATCATCATCTTAAATCTTAACTAATTTAGAAAATACCTGACAAATTCATCCATTTTTGTGGTCGGGTGTAAGGTTTAACATTCACATTTGTTCCTGTACCCTGAATTCTTGATTGTGGTATAAGTAGAGGATCCACTGTCATTTCATATAAAATTGGAGATTTATTGAAGTCTTATAGGAAAGTAGAGAATAAACCATTTCTACCGAGGCACATCCTGAAGAAGTCATGGCAGAAGTCTTCCTTGTCACAACTCTATCCTTGTGTCTTCCGATATAGGTGCTTAGTAAATGTCGATAATTACCGAGGGACATTCTCTTCATATAAAGATGGAGGCTTAATAGTCAGCAGATGGCAATTTTTTACATTACGAGCAATAAGACTATGGATTCTTTACTGTTAGAGCCGTGAGACTATTGATATACGGTACAAGCAGTGAGATTTATGATGGTCGATTCACTGAACAAGTACAAGGTAGTCTGGAAGCCTTTCTTAAAAAATATAATATTCCAGGATATAGGTACCGGATTATGGAGATGGGACATTGATCCAGGAGACTTATCTCAACTTGTTACATCTAATTTTAACCTTAAAACTATGAAACTGTAAAATTCTGAGTGTATCGTTAACTCTTTACAGTAAATATGATTTATAATAAGGCTGTAACACAATTTTTAAAGTAATTTTCACTGATCAGTAGCATAAATAATTCATACCCATAATGTGGTGTTGCGGGAGGTCTCCAGCCCCCTAACGCGCGTTTTCACCGTGTAGCTTTTTTTGATGTATCCCTCTCAAGTTGCTAAGCACATGCTTGTTTGGGGATTCTTTGCATTGGGACAAGCAGTATTTCCACAGCTGATAATACGTCTTAATTATGCTACTTTCTTGCCCGTTAGCAGGCACATCATGACCATGAGAGAGTCCAGTGTTTAGTCTGTTTATTCTCTTCCCGTTAACAGGCTGACCACAACTATATTGAGTGTGTGCTCAGCGGTCATGTCCCCCAGCTCATACTCTGGGCTTCTACACTGCTCTGATTTATTATTTGTTTAGTATGCAATATTTTTAAAATGTATCTAATAAAAATTGCCTTTAAATATTCACTCTAACTCAGTGTTCTGCGTTTTTTTTTGAATATTTTGAAATGAGTTTTTTTTTGGCTACAATATAGGGTACATGCCCTTTGATTGAAGACTAGAGATGATTCTCTGGAACATGTATAGTATACTTTATAAAGGTCTGTCTGCCTTTATGTCTTTCATCTGATGTGTAAACGGGGTTAGAAGAGAGCCAGTCAGAGTTGTGTTTGCCGGCTGACGACCGGACGAGGGAGTTGTGTGCGAGAACAGTTAGGACCAGGGAGGATGGAGCGGTGGCCGGCCGGCATAGTGTGACCTGACCAGGGAGCATGGTACATTTGGGTCACAGGTTCAGAGGACTGATATACCCTCACGGAAAGAACGGGAGCACCGGAGGAAAGGGGCATTCATTATTGGTCACATTGGCGGTCATGACAAGTAAGGACGGGTAAAAGCTGCTGATCAAAGAGACAACTCGTCTCTTGTCATTGCGGCACTTATCTTACACGCACATGTAAGACCATCCTCATTATAACAATAAGGAGTCATAGAATCATAGAATGGTAGAGTTGGAAGGGACCTCCTGGGTCATCTGGTCCAACCCCCGGCTCAAAGTCTGAGAGTGCGAAAGTGATCACAAGTTATAATTGTTCTGATTCTATTATTCACAGTTGTTATCAATTATTTAACTCCAAATTTTAACTTTTCAGCAAACTTGCTGCCTCTGGACAAGTCGGTGGATTGGAGCAAAGGATTTGAGCTGGTGAACAGGATTGTGGAGGCCGAGCCCCATGTGAAAGCCTCAGATTTCACTATTCCTATATTGGTGTACAGGTAGGAGCTCTTCTCACCCCAATCTCTCAGTGATCAGACATTTCTGATATATATAATTGTATTCTTTGGTATTATTCTCTTCATTTAATTTGCTTGCAAGGAAAAAACACAAAAGAGAATGAAGCAAAAATCAAATCATTGATCATTTCACACAAAACTCCAAAAATGGGCCAGACAAAAGTATTGGCATCCTCAGCCTAATACTTGGTTGCACAACCTTTAGCCAAAATAACTGGGAACAACCGCTTCCAGTAACCATCAATGAGTTTCTTACAATGCTCTGCTGGAATTGTAGACCATTCTTCTTTGGCAAACTGCTCCAGGTCCCTGATATTTGAAGGGTGCCTTCTCCAAACTGCCATTTTGAGATCTCTCCACAGGTGTTCTATGGGATTCAGGTCTGGACTCATTGCTGGCCACCTTAGAAGTCTCCAGTGCTTTCTCTCAAACCATTTTATAGTGCTTTTGGAAGTGTGTTTTGGGTCATTGTCCTGCTGGAAGACCCATGACCTCTGAGGGAGACCCAGCTTTCTCACACTCGGCCCTACATTATGCGGCAAAACTTGTTGGTAGTCTTCAGACTTCATAATGCCATGCACACGGTCAAGCAGTCCAGTGCCAGAGGCAGCAAAGCAGCCCCAAAACATCAGGGAACCTCCGCCATGTTTGACTGTAGGGACCGTGTTCTTTTCTTTGAATGCCTCTTTTTTTTTCCTGTACACTCTATGTTGATGCTTTTTCCCAAAAAGCTCTACTTTTGTCTCATCTGACCAGAGAACATTCTTCCAAAACGTTTTAGGCTTTCTCAGGTAAGTTTTGGCAAACTCCAGCCTGACTTTTTTATGTCTCGGGGTAAGAAGTGGGGTCTTCCTGGGTATCCTACCATACAGTCCCTTTTCATTCAGACGCCGGTGGATAGTACGGGTTGACACTGTGGTACCCTCGGACTGCAGGGCAGCTTGAACTTGTTTGGATGTTAGTCGAGGTTCTTTATCCACCATCCGCACAATCTTGCGTTGAAATCTCTCGTCAATTTTTCTTTTCCGTCCACATCTAGGGAGGTTAGCCACAGTGCCATGGGCTTTACACTTCTTGATGACACTGCGCACGGAAGACACAGGAACATTCAGGTCTTTGGAGATGGACTTGTAGCCTTGAGATTGCTCATGCTTCCTCACAATTTGGTTTCTCAAGTCCTCAGACAGTTCTTTGGTCTTCTTTCTTTTCTCCATGCTCAATGTGGTACACACAAGGACACAGGACAGAGGTTGAGTCAACTTTAATCCATGTTAACTGGCTGCAAGTGTGATTTAGTTATTGCCAACACCTGTTAGGTGCCACAGGTAAGTTACAGGTGCTGTTAATTACACCAATTACAGAAGCATCACATGATTTTTCAAAGGGTGCCAATACTTTTGTCCACCCCCTTTTTTAGGTTTGGTGTGGAATTATATCCAATTTGGCTTTAGGACAATTCTTTTTGTGTTTTTTTTCATTGAAGACAAATTAAATGAAGAGAATAAGACCAAAGAATTTGTGATTGCAATCATTTTCAGGAAGAATCTGAGTATTATCTGACAGAATTGCAGGGGTGCCAATACTTTTGGCCAGCACTGTATATATTATTCATTAGCTGACACATGTTTCAGGTTAGAAAGGGCCCACAGCAAAAAGTGTTTCAAAGCCCCCAACCTGCCATCCTGAGGTTACCATATGAGGCAGAGGGGCATTTGAGGTCTCTTAAAAGGTGTATTCTAATCTCCAAGATCCTATCCCAATATGTAGTAGGGGTAATAATAATAATAATAGCATATATCTCCAAATAGAAATGTAGTATAGTGCTTCTGATTCGCTATGCCACTTACCCCATGTGCAGGACATTGCAGTAGCTTAGGTATCCATGGTTACGACCACTCATATAGTGACAGTTACTTGCTAGTGGTCATACCCATGGATACCTAAGCTACATACATTGGGTAAGCAACATAGCTTATCAGTAGAACTATACTACATTTTTAATTCAATGTATTTGCTATTATTATTACTACTACTACATTTTGGTATAGGATCTTTGACATGGGAATACCCCTTTAAGTACCAGGACCCATTTGCAACTGCCATCTCTCCGCCCCTTGTAGTATCCAGTATATATAACTGCCACCTCTGAGCCCCCCCATAGTTGCACCATCACAGGGTTTTATTGTCCTATATTCATGAAGATTGGGATTGATTTGTTTTTCCTATTTTATTTAGTGTGAAAAACTCTCCAACTCCTGAGCTAAAGAACGAGCTAAAAGACATATTAGATACTGCTACAAAGCTAACAAGTAAGTGTCCTGTATATACCGATCCAGAACGCATGGACTGCAATCAGAAGGACTACACCCTTATCTAATGCTAATCTCATAACTGCCTATCGGGAAAGCCACCATCAAGGCACAAAACTACGTCATAGCTTTAATACGGAATAAAGAGTAATTGTGGAGGGAAAAGATATTAGTCAGCTCACCCTTCTCGGAGAGTATTGATTCATGAGACGAGGTCCAGCATCCAAAAACTCCTTTCAAAGTTTATTTCAAAAACTTTAAAAGTTACAGTATATCCATGATGGCGTCATAAAAAACATGAATAAAAACAGAACAAACTAACAGACGCGTTTCACTCTACAGGGTGGGCCGTTTATATGGATACACCTAAATAAAATGGGAATGGTTGGTGATATCAACTTACTGTTTGTGGCACGTTAGTATATGGGAGGGGCAAAACTTTTCCAGATGGGTGGTGACCATGGCGGCCATTTTGAAGTCAGACATTTTGGATCCAACTTTATTTTTTTCAATGGGAAGAGGGTCATGTGACACATGAAACTTATTGAGAATTTCATAAGAAAAACAATGGTGTGCTTGGTTTTAAGGTAACTTTATTCTTTCATGAGTTTTTTGCAAGTTTATGACCACTTACAAAATGTGTTTAAAGTGCTGCCCATTGTGTTGGATTGTCAATGCAACCCTCTTCTCCCACTCTTGACACACTGATAGCAACACCGCAGAAGAAATGCAAGCACAGGCTTCCAGTATCCGTTGTTTCAGATGCTGCACATCTCGTTTCATGCGCCCATTGAAAGAAATAAAGTTGGATCCAGAATGGCCGACTTCAAAATGGCCGCCATGGTCACCACCCATCTGGAAAAGTTTTCCCACTCCCATATACTAATGTGCCACAAACAGGAAGTTGATATCACCAATTATTCCCATTTAATTTAGGTGTATCCATATAAATGGCCCACCCTGTATACGATCTTAATCATTGTTAGAAGGAAAGGGAAAAGATTTTCCCTTACCTTCTAACAATGATTAAGATAGTATTGATCGAAACCAGTCTGTTTGTTCTATTTTTATTTATGTTTTTTATGACGCCAATGACGCGCCCCCAGGGCTGTGGGGTACTCGGCAGCCGGGCCGGTGGACGCTGAGGAAAGGGATATGTCACGGTGGCTGGCCCGGTCCGTGGCCCAGGGCGGTCAACAAAAAGGGGAATGTTATTTATATGGGGTTTGTAGTTTTAGGAAGTGTTCGTGACACCACCTGTGGTTTCCGGTAATGGTTACCAGCGCTGCTGCAGACCTCCGGGGGTGATGGGATGGCAGCTGGGATGTTTCTGCTCCCCACAGGCGGAGCGGGCCCCCGGGGCAGTGTAGGTGCAGATGGTGGTGATGCTGGGCGTTGTAATGCAGAGGGAGAGATGGCGCAGCTGAAATAACTGACGGAGGCAGTGCAGTGCAGACATCCGAGTTTTTACTTACAGTTCTTATGTAAGTTCCACAGGTACACTGTACGGGTGTCAGCCTCCCACGTCGCGCTGCGTTCACCAGAACAGGGGTTCAGCTCTTCCTCAGATGTGTCAGGAGCACTTGACAGATCCCCGCTTTCTTATGTTCCTCACTAGACCGACTCCTCACGCTGGATCTTCTCCCTCCTGCCCTGCGCTTCCCCATACACAGTCCAGCTTGGGTGCTCTGAAGTCCCTCTGGGCAACCTGGAGTTCCCGGACCTGCTTGACTCTCACAGTGGCTAAGATGAGGCTGTGGCAACTGCATTATAAAAGTCAGAAGCCTCCGGTTTTTCCAGCCGAGACCAGGAGTAACACGGCTGGTCCAGGGGCCGGTCCCCTTCTTGCGGCCTGATCCCTCTGACGCCTGGCAGATTCGGGGCATACGGGTGCCGTCCTGCACTCGCCGTACCCCCTGGGATCCCTTCTATAGAACGGAGCCTTCCTCCTCTGCTCCCCTCTTGGGCCTCTGTCACTAGGCCCCACTTGTGGAGCAGAGCTCCTGAAGAGACTCTGCTCCTTGACTGACTGTCCTCACTGTCTGAACTGATCTCACCTGCCACCCTAAGATGGCTTCCCTTTATATACCTCCTACTATGGTGCTCCCCTAATCTACTTCCTCCACCCACACCCACTACTGGTTCCCCCTACCTTTGGTTCCCCACACTCCAGCCAGGGACAGGGCTCAGCAGGAAACACAGTGCATCTTGCCCCTCCTGCAGGCCTGGAGTAGTATAGTGTTGAATGTGGGTGTTGGGGTTCCTGGCAGCACTCCCTCCTTACCTGAGAGAAGGAGACACCACACCTCTGGGTGAGGTGCAGTACCTCTGTGGCGACTGAACCCTCAGGCGCGCCACACCATCATGGATATAACTTTCAAGCTTTTGAAATAAACATGGACTTTTAAACTTTTTGGATGCTGGACTTGAATTGTCTTCCAAAGAGTAATAATGCTCCACATTACAGTAAAACGAAAGGCACAATAGCCATAGTATATAGAGTACAATGGTGCACACTGTTTCCACTGTGATAGTACAATAAGGGGAATAATTTGCTTTCTTCATCATTTCCCAGATGCCGGGCAGTGTTCCGTAGGATGTTCTACATAGCGAGTTGTACATAATTAATGAAGCGTTGATTAATAAGATTTTGCTATGCTGATGTTTCGCCAATGGTCACATTTATTGATGTGGAACAGTATTATCGGCACATAAGACATTGAAGATCGATCCATATTTTAGTCTTCACTGACTATAGACAGCGTGGCATTTCTTAAAAATCTACTCAATAGTGAAAGAGCAAAACAAGAATAGTCACAAATTTACTAATCTGTCAGTGTAATCACAAATTGAGAGGTTTTCATTCTTTCGTTTCAGAGGTTGTACCCACCGTCATCCTCACTCACAAAAATCATGCGAACTACACCGAAATTGAAAATATGTTCAGAGACATCGGAGTTGAAACAATTTTTAGCATTGAAAATTACACAGACAAAAATCAGAAGAGAAAAAAGGAAACTCACGAGGCGGTGATGGAGTTTCTCTACGAAGTCATCAGTGATGCCCAGTTTCGAGTCAACTACCCCCGGGACGCGGATCAGGAGCTGATAGACCGGAAGCTATTGGTACTGAATTATGTTCACCAAAGGGAAATCAAGGTTCACGAGGCAAATCTAGGAAGACAGAAAGACGTGGAGAACGTTCGGATGGAGCAGACCTTCAGACTACGGCTGCAAGAGGAGGAAGCGCGGATGCAAAAGAATCGAGACGTACATAAGGAAAGAATGGAGAGACTACAAGGAGAATTTGAGAGACAGAGATTGCGGGAACAGTTCGAGCATCAGGAGAGAATGAAAAGGATGGAAAATGGAAAAGGAAAGAAAAGCAGGAAAAGCGTATAACAAGAAAATAATGTTCACATGGTGCAGACGGGAGGACAGTGGTGAGCGTGAAACGTTCTATGGCAGCTTTATGCCTCTGTGTGATGCCCCATAATTCCTTCCCATAAATATAGTGCATACACCGATTCATCCAGAAAGGAAACAATGGTTAAAATGTTTTATGAAGAAAGCATGGACATCGGAGATCCACTGGAAGGCAAATCCCAGGGAAGATTTGGTACAAACATTTTTTGCAAATGTTTATTATTG
This sequence comes from Phyllobates terribilis, assembly GCF_046119375.1. Taxonomy (NCBI): domain Eukaryota; kingdom Metazoa; phylum Chordata; class Amphibia; order Anura; family Dendrobatidae; genus Phyllobates; species Phyllobates terribilis. The sequence continues at coordinate 408,241,290 of NW_027362769.1, read as the reverse complement.
CAGATTGTGAAAATAAAGCCACCAAAAATCTGTTATGTATGAATACAGTCAGATAAAAACAACCATAAGATATCTGCATGTGTGATGATAATCCTCAAGGACCGACCATTCGGCCACAGTGCTGCATCCTATGATGGTTGGTAATTGGGAAGGGCCCCCAGCTTCAATTAACCAGATGTCCTCAGTCCCCCTGGGGTGTAAGATGAAAGGGGCAGTTCATGAAGAATCATAGACTGAAGATTTTGGCACCAATGTCTTCATTATAACTGGATCTGTGACTTGATAGCTTTTTTTTTAGATTTACACTAATTGTATGTATTTAAATAAAAACAATTGATTCCAATTTCCCGTTTAAATTTCATGCCTTAAGTGCAATATCGGAAGGTAATTTTTTGGGTTGGTAGGGCTAGCGTCCATGATAAATGTAAGCCATCATGTGGATTTATCTTTCTTAGTATATAGGTCAAATGTTACATTTCTGACCAGTGTCACTTTATGAGTTAATAATTCTGGGATCGCTTTTTCGTGACTTTATGTTATTGGTAAATTTAGGCCAATATTTTTTGCATTTGTTTGTGAAAATATCAACATTTTGGTGAAAATTTGGAAAATTTTTCAATTTTCAAACTTTTAATTCTTATGCTCTTAAACCAGATAGTTATATTACACAAAATAGTTATTAAATAGCAATTCCCACATGTCTACTTTACATCAGCATCATTTTTGAAACACTTTTTGTTAGAAAATTAGAAGGGTTAAATGTTTAGCAGCAATTTCTCATTTTTCCATCAAAATTTACAAAACCATTTTTTTTAGGGATCACATCACATTTGAAGTGACTTTGAGGAGCCTATATGACTGAAAATACCCCAAAAAGTGACACCATTCAAAAACTGCACCCCTTGAAGTCTTCAAAACCACATTCAAGGAGTTTATTAACCTTTCAGGTGTGTCACAGAAATTAAAGCAATATGGAAACAAAAAAATGAACATTCTAATTTTTCCCACAAAAATGTTCTTTTAATCACAAATTTTTACTTTTCACAAGAATAACAGGAGAAAATGGACCATAAAATTTGTTCTGCAATTTCTCCCGAGTACGTCTATACCCCATATGTGGAGGAAAACTACTGTTTTGGTGCATGGCAGGGCTCAGAAGAGAAGGAGCGCCATTGGATTTTTGGAGCTCAAAATTGGCTGGAATAGATAGCAGACGCCATGTCACATTTGCAAAGCCCCTGATGTGCCTAAACAGTAGAAACCCCCAAGTGACCCCATTTTGTAAACTACACCCCTCAAGGAACTTATAAATGTGCACCGAGCCTTACTGCGATCTTTGGGAGGCAGAATGAACAAATCAGCAGCGGGTGAAGAATTGGTTTTATTCTTTTTTTACGCCGTTCCTCGTGCGGTGTAAGTGATTAGACGACTTTATTCTTCGGGTCCGTGCGATTACAGCTATACCAGATTTATATCAGGGTTTTATGTTTGGCTTCTGTCACACACAAAAAATGCTATTTATTGCAAAAAGTAGTTTTTGCATCGCCATATTTCTACCAAGAGTCATGTGAGGCCTTGTTTTTTGCGGGATGATTTGGCGTTTTTATTGGTCCCATTTTTGGGAACATGACATTTTTTGATCGTTTTCTATTTTGATTTTTTGGAGGTAGAATAAACAAAAATCAGATATCCAGGAATTGTTTTTTTTTTTTTTTTATGCCGTGTGGTAAAATTGATAATGCAGCTTTATTCTTCTGGTCAGTACGATTACAGTGATACCATATTTATATAATATTTTTATGTTTTGCTGCTTTTGCACAATAAAAACTATTTTTATAGAAGAAAGAATTGGTTTTGCATCGCTTTATTGTGAGAGCTACAGGTATAACATTTATTTCTCCATTGATGGAGCTGTATGGCAGCTTCTTTTTTGTGGAACAAAATGAAATTTTCAGCTATATCATTTTTATTTACATTTCACTTTTTGATCTCGTTTTAGAATTTTTTCCAGCAGTACAACCCCTGGCAAAAATTATGGAATCACCGGGCTCGGAGGATGTTCATTCAGTTGTTTAATGTTGAAAAAAAGCAGATCACAGACATGGCACAAAACTAAAGTCATTTCAAATAGCAACTTTAGGGCTTCAAGAAACACTAAAAGAAATCAAGATTAAAAATGTGGTACTCAGTAAGGGTAATTTTTTTCAGACCAATCAGAGGGAAAAAATTATGGAATCACTGGAGCAACATTAAACAACTGAATGAACATCCTCTGAGCCTGGTGATTCCATAATTTTTGCCAGGGGTTGTATGATGAAAAAGCACCGTTTTTTTGCCACGTTTTTTTTTTAATAGTGTTCACTGAAGGGGTTTAACAGTGTGAAAGTTTTATAGATTGGGTCGTTCCAGACGTGATGATAACAAATATGTGTACTTTATGTGTTTATTTTTGTTTTTACATAAATATATGTATTTATTGGTATAAATACATGGTGTGCCTATCGGAGAAGAGAGGGGGCGCTTTCCTTCTGCTATGCCGATTAATCTCTGTCACTATTGACAGCAGCAGCAGTGGGGTTAAACGCCTGCGTTTGGAGCTAGCAGTGATTGTGAGCATTGCCGCAGGGTGTCAGTTATCATGTAGCGCTGACACCTGCCGATGATTGCACCGGTTCTGGGAGTGAGACAGTGCGATCGTCTTGCCGTATGGTGGTTAGCGGGAATGCATGTATGGCGGATGTCGTGAAAGGCTTAAGTGTAATTCTCAAGTTCCCTTCTTCTACAAAGATGTATGGCATAAGGGACTGAACAAGCGATATTAAATGCTGTGCAGCTGAAAACCCCAGAGGAGTAACCAGAGTCCTAGGAACTCAGGGAAATATTTGGGCCTGGAAACCACCACCATCAGCATGTTGTTGGACACCACCAGCATGTTGTTGGACACCACCAGCATGTTGTTGGACACCACCAGCATGTTGTTGGACACCATGGGCATTGATGGGTGTATATACACAGCACAGCCATAATAATTTTCTGTGTATTCCAATACACCTCTAAGTAATAGTAATGATAATAGTAATAATGTCACACAGTTAACAAATAATAAGAAGTCCAAAAGAAGACCAATATTCCAAATAGTACTACTCTCTGAGGCACAAACAGTACCTCCAGTGACCGAATAATACCGCCTTACTGATCATTAACAAAAACTAAGAAAAATGTTAACCCCTTAACCCCCGAGGGTGGTTTGCACGTTAATGACAGGGCCAATTTTTACAATTCTGACCACTGTCACTTTATGAGGTAATTACTCTGGAACGCTTCAACGGATTCCCCTGATTCTGAGACTTTTTTTTCGTGACATATTGTACTTCATGATTGTGGTAAAATTTCTTCGATATCACTTGCGTTTATTTGTGAAAAAAATGGAAATTTGGCGAAAATTTTGAAATTTTCAAACTTTGAATTTTTATGCCCTTAAATCAGAGAGATATGTCACACAAAAGAGTTAATAAATAACATTTCCCACATGTTTACTTTACATCAGCACAATTTTGGAACCAACATTTTTTTTGTTAGGGAGCTATAAGGTTTAAAAGTTGACCAGCGATTTCTCATTTTTCCAACAAAATTTACAAAACCATTTTTTTAGGGACCACATCACATTTGAAGTGACTTTGAGGGGTCTTTATGACAGAAAATACCCAAAAGTGACACCATTCTAAAAACTGCACCCCTCAAGGTGCTCAAAACCACATTCAAGAACTTTATTAACCCTTCAGGTGCTTCACAGGAATTTTTGGAATGTGGAAGAAAAAAATGAACATTTAACTTTTTTCACAAAAATGTTACTTTAGACCCAATTTTTTTTTATTTTCATAGGGGTAACAAGAAAAAATGGACCCCAAAATTTGTTGTGCAATTTCCCCTGGGAACGCAGATACCCCATATGTGGGGAAAAAACACTGTTTGGGTGCACGGCAGGGCTCGGAAGGGAAGGAGTGCCATTTGACTTTTTGATTGTAAAATTTGCTTGAATAATTAGCGGAAGCCATGTTGTGTTTGGAGAGCCCCTGTGTGCCCAAACATTGGAGCTCCCCCAGAAGTGACCCCATTTTGGAAACTAGACCCCCCAAGTCACCTATCTAGATGCACCCAGGTGCTTCACAAATTGATTCATAAAAATGAAAAAGTGTTTTTTTTTTCACTTTTTCATTTTTCCGAATCAATTTGTGAAGCACCTGGGGGTTCCAAGTGCTCACTATGCATCTATATAGTTGCCTTGGGGGGTCTAGTTTCCAAAATGGGGTCACTTGTGGGGGAACTCCAATGTTTAGGCACGCAGGGGCTCTCCAAACGCAACATGGCGTCCGCTAACAATTTGAGCCGATTTTCCATTCAATTTGTTAGCGGACACCATGTCGCGTTTGGAGAGTCTCTGATGTGCCTAAACAGTGGAGCTCCCCCACAAGTGACCCCATTTTGGAAACTATACCCCTCAAGGATTTTATTAAGGTGTATAGTGAACATTTTGAACCCAGAGGTACGACACAGAATTTGATAACATTAGGTCATCATATTGAATAAGTTAAATAAAGGAAAATTGGGACAACTCAAGGGCACCAAATATAATAAATAATCAGATATAGGAACGATAATATATAAATATATGCAAAATGTTATTATTCTCAAGACATAGAAAATAGAACATTCTTATAAAAAACATGATTAAAAAACACATAGGACAAAAAAACAGGAAGAAAAAAATCACCCAAAAAGGAAAAAAATGATAAATAAGCAAAACAATAATATATCATAAGTCTGTGCACAATCGGTATATATCATTACACCCCTGATGAAGCCATAAACATTTGGCGTAACGCGTAGGTTATTTATATTTCATTTTCCTTTTCTCTATGCATCTCTACTATTTATTTGGTACTGTCTTTATTCCTATATTATTATTATTATATACTTGATTCATTTATGGGCTTAGATAGTGGAGCTTATATATATTTTTTTTCTATGCTCCTTGATTAATTTATTTATTTGTATCATGCCATATATGCTCTAGTGATATTTGGATTTATGTACCATCATTATTGATATATACCGATTGTGCACAGACTTATGATATATTATTGTTTTGCTTATTTATCATTTTTTTCCTTTTTGGGTGATTTTTTTCTTCCTGTTTTTTGTCCTATGTGTTTTTTATCATGTTTTTTATAAGAATGTTCTAGTTTCTATGTCTTGAGAATAATAAAATTTTGCATATATTTATATATTATCGTTCCTATATCTGATTATTTATTATATTTGGTGCCCTTGAGTTGTCCCAATTTTCCTTTATTTTGCTCTTTTGCATTTATGGGGACATTTGGAACAAATATATAGCATAAATTTAGTGTGGTGCTAGGTCTGCCCCCCATTTCTATATTGAATAAGTTGTCATTAGTCTTGAGCGCAAGTGCTCGCTACTTGAGTTTGCATCGGGTACTCAGGTATGCACCATGTACAGCGTGTGCTCGAGTGACATGCTCGAGTCCCTGCTCCGCATGTTTCACGGTTATTAGACACCCAAAAAAAAACATGCGGGGATCGCTCGTGCATGGCAGGCAATCCCCGCAAAGTTTTTTTGGCCGCGAAGCATAGGGGGCGGAGACTCGAGCATGTCACTCAAATCCCCACGATACTCAATGCATACCAGAGCACCCGATGCAAACTCAAGTAGCGAGCACTTGCGCTCAACACTAGTCACCATATCGTCATCTTTTTTTCTTACTTTTGAAAAAAATCCCAACCCCATCACAACCCTAACCCCAACCCTAACCCCAACCCTAACCCCAACCCCAGCCCCAACCCCAGCCCTAACCCTAGCACAACCCTAACCCTAGCGTTTATTTTTTACGCCGTTCCTCGTGCGGTATAAGTGATTAGACGACCTTATTCTTCGGGTCGGTGTGATTACAGCAATGCCAGAATCATATGGGGTTTTTATGACTGACAGCTGTCACACACTAAAAGACCCATTTTTTGTAAAATCTAGTTTTTGCATCGCCATATTTTGAGAGCTATAATTTTTCCAGATTTTGGCAGACAGTCATGTGACGGCTCGTTTTTTGCGGGATGACTTGGCGTTGTTATTGGTGCCATTTTCAGGCACGTGACATTTTTTGATCGCTTTCTATTCCGATTTTTGGGAGGCAGAATAAACAAAAACCAACAATTCGGGAATTGTTTTTTTTGTTTTTTTTTTATGCCGTTCTGCGTGTGGTAAAATTGATAAGGCAGCTTTATTCTTCAGGTCAGTACGTTTACAGCGGTACCACATTTATATCGTTTTTCTATGTTTTGCACTTTTACATAATAAAAGCAATTTTATAGAAAAAAATTATTTTTTAGCCTAGCTTTATTCTGAAAGCTATAACTTTTTTATTTTTCGGCTGATGGAGCTGTATGGCGGCTTGTTTTTTGCGGGACGAGATGATGTTATCAGCGGTACCATTTTTATTTATATTCGTCTTTTTGATCGCGTGTTATTCCATTTTTTTTTGGCGGTATGGTTATAAAGCATTGTTTTTTGCTTTGTTTTTATTATTTTTTTTTACCGTGTTCACTGAAGTGGTTAACTAGTGGGACAGTTTTATAGGTCAGGTCGTTACGGACGCGGCGATAGCAAATATGTGTACTTTTATTGTTTTTTTATAATAATATTTATTGATGGGTGCATTATATTTTTATGTTTGGTGGATTATTGTTTTTATATATTTTTTTTTTTTTTTCACTTTCTGATAGTTTTTATACTTTATTACTTTGTCCCACTATGGGACTTTCACTTTTTTTTCTCTGATCGCCTGCATGGCACAGGAATGCAGCACCATCCCTATGCTATGCAGGCTGTCAGCGCTGGACAGGGAGAAGATTGTTTGGAGATGCACTGCGCATGACCAAAGAATCTTCCTGCTGTCTGGTGACCCGGATGTTGTCATGACGACATCGGGTCGTCGTGGCAACATCCTGGAAGCCACGGCAGACAGCGCTGAAAGCCGGAAGAGGAGGTGAGTATCTGCGATCACCTCCTCTTGCCACTGCAATGGTGCGATTGACTTCGATCGCAGCATCGCGGGGGTTAATGTGCTGGGAGCGGTGCAGGACCGCTCCCTGCACATAGTACCGGGTGTCAGATGTGACAATCAGCTGACACCCGGCGGCGATCGCGCCCCCACAGCCTGTGTGCGCGCGCGATCGCCATGACGTACTAATAGGGGTCTGGCTCTTAAGTCCCAGGGCACAGACGCGTATTAGTACGTCAAATGTTGTTAAGGGGTTAAACAAGGACTAAATAATGGTAAATACCAGTTGTACAGCAGGGCACTGCATACATGTCTATAATGGAAAGATGAATCCAGTGACTTACGGGTGACGTCTCATTTCCTCTTCATTCGACCCAGACCATCATGACCAATCCTTCCATGCACAATTTGTCTCTGCAAAATACAGCACACAGACATCTTGGGATGATTGCTCTTCAGCATGTTGCCACTGCTCCCCACCACTACACAAACTGCTATAACTGTAGTAGACAGCAATGAACCATGAGGATGATTCTTGCAGGATGTACCACAGATGAGGAAAGATTGCCAGCCTATATAACCCATACATGAAGGGGGGCTCATCGCTCTTTCCATTCTACATTACACAGCAAAGTCCTAGGATCTACGCTGGCTGAGGAAACAGCTGCCGATGTAGGCCCAAGCAGACACATGGTGTCATCCTTACACACGTGCTGGACACAGACAGATGCAATCTACCATTCAGGATCCCAGGAAAAGATGGGTGAATCTCAACTATTAAGCTACTTATGGACAAATGGACAATCACTTTGTAACTATTTCACCTATTACATTACTATATATTTTTTAATAAGAATATCGTGATATATATTCTTTAATAAATCGCATCTGATAAGAAGTCCTCTATAAAAAATATACGTAAATAAGTATTTTTTACAGGGAGGCTAAACAGGATCTGATAGACTTTATCCGAAAGAGACTTGAGGCCTAATGGGAAGAATCGGTGACCCCAGCTAGGGCCATAGAAAAATAACTCTCGTGGTGACTCCCACAATTGTGTGCATGACTTCACTGTTGCAAAGAGCTTCATTATTATTTACTGAAAAACACTTCTCATTGTTATTTAAAGTTACTGTTCATTACGCCTACTACTAATCCCCTTTCTGAATAATTGTTATACATATAAAGTCGCTATATCAACCCCTGACTGTTTCTGCTTTGTGTCTCTGTGCGTTGCATCCCGGCACCTGTGTTACCATCCTGTACGTCTCACCTACTGAGGTAGACACATGAAGCTCCCCGGTTAGGATTGACGTGGGGAGTTGACACAGAAACCTGGTAGGCACATGGAACAGCAAGGACTAGGAAAAGTTAGAAGCCACAGGACCCGGAGGGCAGATGACGGCACAAGAGCCATAGGAGTAAAACTGAATGCATAATGTGAACAGAGTCCAATAACAGTGTATGATACTATTGCAACCGATGACTTAAACAGGAGGCAAGAAGATATAACCTGCAGGTAGAAGGATTTTCAGGAATGACAACAAATTAATTTGGGAAAAATGAATGCAAAATATAAACAGACGAGAACACATAAGTCTCAATATTAGGACACCGGGGTGTGTCCAACTAAGCTTTAAAGGTCTTGGCAGATGATGTCATAGAGGAGCTTCAGGATAGTTCCAAGATCTGACGTGGAGCACAGCAAATGGTGTCAGCCATACGGTAAAGGAGCTGAGAAGACCAGACACATCACATTCATAGTGCCCGACACAGTAATAGTGCTCCCTCTGTGCCTCCACATAGTAACACTCACCTACTGTACTGCTATATAGTAAAAATGCCTCCTCAGTGCCCCCACATAATAACACTCGCCCATCAGTGCCCCCACATAATAATACTGCTCCCTCAGTGCTCCCATATAATAACACTGCTCTCTAACCGCCCCTACATAATAACACTGCTCTCTAACCGCCCCCACCTAATAACACTGCTCTCTCAGTACCTCCACATAATAACACTGCCCCCTCAGTACCTCCACATAATAACACTGCCCCCTCAGTGCTCCCACATAATAACACTGCCCCCTCAGTGCCCCCACATAATAACACTGCTCTCTCAGTACCTCCACATAATAACACTGCCCCCTCAGTGCTCCCACATAATAACACTGCTCTCTAACCGCCCCTACATAATAACACTGCTCTCTCAGTACCTCCACATAATAACACTGCCCCCTCAGTGCTCCCACATAATAACACTCCCCCCTCAGTGCTCCCACATAATAACACTCCCCCCTCAGTGCTCCCACATAATAACACTCCCCCCTCAGTGCTCCCACATAATAACACTCCCCCCTCAGTGCTCCCACATAATAACACTCCCCCCTCAGTGCTCCCACATAATAACACTCCCCCCTCAGTACCTCCACATAATAACACATTGTCCCCGCATGGCCTCCACATAACACTGCCCCCTCAGTGCTCCCACATAATAATACTCCCCCATCAGTGCCCCCACATAATAACACTGCTCTCTCAGTGCCCCCACATAAAAGCACTGCCCCCTCAGTGCTCCCACATAATAACACTGCTCCTTCAGTCCCCCCACATAACACTGATCTCAGTGCCTCCACATAATACGACTGCCCCCTCAATGCCCCCACATAATAACACTGCCCCCTCAGTGCCCCCACATAATAACACTGCTCTCTCAGTACCTCCACATAATAACACTGCCCCCTCAGTGCTCCCACATAATAACACTGCTCTCTAACCGCCCCTACATAATAACACTGCTCTCTCAGTACCTCCACATAATAACACTGCCCCCTCAGTGCTCCCACATAATAACACTCCCCCCTCAGTGCTCCCACATAATAACACTCCCCCCTCAGTGCTCCCACATAATAACACTCCCCCCTCAGTGCTCCCACATAATAACACTCCCCCCTCAGTGCTCCCACATAATAACACTCCCCCCTCAGTGCTCCCACATAATAACACTCCCCCCTCAGTACCTCCACATAATAACACATTGCCCCCGCATGGCCTCCACATAACACTGCCCCCTCAGTGCTCCCACATAATAATACTCCCCCATCAGTGCCCCCACATAATAACACTGCTCTCTCAGTGCCCCCACATAAAAGCACTGCCCCCTCAGTGCTCCCACATAATAACACTGCTCCTTCAGTCCCCCCACATAACACTGATCTCAGTGCCTCCACATAATACGACTGCCCCCTCAATGCCCCCACATAATAACACTGCTCTCTCAGTACCCCCACATAATAACACTGCTCTCTCAGTGCTCCCACATAATAACACTGCCCCCTCAGTGCCCCCACATAATAACACTGCTCTCTCAGTACCTCCACATAATAACACTGCCCCCTCAGTGCTCCCACATAATAACACTGCCCCCTCAGTGCTCCCACATAATAACACTGCTCTCTAACCGCCCCTACATAATAACACTGCTCTCTCAGTACCTCCACATAATAACACTGCCCCCTCAGTGCTCCCACATAATAACACTCCCCCCTCAGTGCTCCCACATAATAACACTCCCCCCTCAGTGCTCCCACATAATAACACTCACCCCTCAGTGCTCCCACATAATAACACTCCCCCCTCAGTGCTCCCACATAATAACACTCCCCCCTCAGTGCTCCCACATAATAACACTCCCCCCTCAGTACCTCCACATAATAACACATTGCCCCCGCATGGCCTCCACATAACACTGCCCCCTCAGTGCTCCCACATAATAATACTCCCCCATCAGTGCCCCCACATAATAACACTGCTCTCTCAGTGCCCCCACATAAAAGCACTGCCCCCTCAGTGCTCCCACATAATAACACTGCTCCTTCAGTCCCCCCACATAACACTGATCTCAGTGCCTCCACATAATACGACTGCCCCCTCAATGCCCCCACATAATAACACTGCTCTCTCAGTACCCCCACATAATAACACTGCTCTCTCAGTACCCCCACATAATAACACTGCTCTCTCTGTGCCCCCACATATTAACACTGCCCCCTCAGTGCCCCCACATAATAACACTGCTCTCTGTGCCCCCACCTAATAACACTGCTCTCTCAGTGCCCCCACATAAGAACACTACCTCCTCAGTGACTCCACATAATACCACTGCCCCCTCAGTGCCCCCACATAATAACACTACTCTCTGTGCCCCCACCTAATAACACTGCTCTCTCAGTGCCTCCACATAATAACACTCCCCCCTCAGTGCCCCCACATAATACCACTGCCCCCTCAGTGCCCCCACATAATAACACTGCTCTGTGTGCCCCCACATAATAACACTGCCCACTTAGTGTCCCAACATAAAAACACTGCCCCCTCAGTACCACCACATAATAACACTGCTCTCTCACTGCCCCCACATAATAACACTGCCCCCTCACTGCCCCCACATAATAACACTAATCTTTCAGTGCCCCCATATAATAACACGGCCCCCTTAGTGTCTCCACATAATAACACTGCCCCCTCAGTGTCTCCACATAATAACACTGCTCTTTCAGTGCCCCCACATAATAACACTGCCCCCTCAGTGCCCCCACATAATAACACTGCCTCCTCAGTGCGTCCACATAACACTGCCCCCTCAGTGCCTCCACATATTAACACTGCCCCCTCATAATAACACTCCCCCCTCAGTGCCTCCTCAAAATAACACTAGTTTCTCAGTGCCCCCACATAATAACACTGCCCCCTCAGTGCCTCCTCATAATAACACTGCTCTCTCAGTGCCCCCACATAACACTGCCCCCTCAGTGCCTCCTCATAATAAAACTGCCCCCTCAGTGCCTCCTCATGATAACACTGCTCTCTCAGTGCCCCCACATAATAACATTGCCCCCTCAGTGCCCCCACATAATAACACTGCCCCCTCAGTGCCTCCTCATAATAACACTGCTCTTTCAGTGCCCCCACATAACAACACTGCTCTCTCAATGCCTCCACATAATAACACTGTCCCCCCAGTGCCCCCACATAATAACACTGAGCCCTCAGTGCCCCCACATAATAAAACTGCTCTTTCAGTGCCCCCACATAATAACACTGCTCTCTCAGTGCCCCCACATAACACTGCTCTTTCAGTGCACCCACATAATAACACTGCCCCCTCAGTGCCCCCACATAATAACACTGCTCTCTCAGTGCCCCCACATAATAACACTGCCCCCTCAGTGCCCCCACATAATAACACTGCTCTTTCAGTGCCCCCACATAATAACACTGCTCTCTCAGTGCCCCCACATAATAACACTGCTCTTTCAGTTCCCCCACATAATAACACTGCCCCCTCAGTGCCCCCACATAATAACACTGCTCTCTGTGCCCCCACATAATAACACTGCTCTCTCAGTGCCCCCACATAATAACACTGCTCTCTGTGCCCCCACATAATAACACTGCCCCCTCAGTGCCCCCACATAATAACACTGCTCTTTCAGTGCCCCCACATATTAACACTGCCCCCTCAGTGCCCCCACATAACACTGCTCTTTCAGTGCCCCCACATAATAACACTGCTCTCTCAGTGCCCCCACATAATAACACTGCTCTTTCAGTTCCCCCACATAATAACACTGCCCCCTCAGTGCCCCCACATAATAACACTGCTCTCTCTGCCCCCACATAATAACACTGCTCTCTCAGTGCCCCCACATAATAACACTGCTCTTTCAGTTCCCCCACATAATAACACTGACCCCTCAGTGCCCCCACATAATAACACTGCTCTTTCAGTGCCCCCACATATTAACACTGTCCCCTCAGTGCCCCCACATAATAACACTGCTCTTTCAGTGCCCCCACATAATAACACTGCTCTCTCAATGCCTCCACATAATAACACTGTCCCCCCAGTGCCCCCACATAATAACACTGAGCCCTCAATGCCCCCACATAATAACATTGCTCTTTCAGTGCCCCCACATAATAACACTGCTCTCTCAGTGCCCCCACATAACACTGCTCTTTCAGTGCACCCACATAATAACACTGCCCCCTCAGTGCCCCCACATAATAACACTGCTCTCTCAGTGCCCCCACATAATAACACTGCCCCCTCAGTGCCCCCACATAATAACACTGCTCTTTCAGTGCCCCCACATAATAACACTGCTCTTTCAGTTCCTCCACATAATAACACTGCCCCCTCAGTGCCCCCACATAATAACACTGCTCTCTGTGCCCCCACATAATACCACTGCTCTCTCAGTGCCCCCACATAATAACACTGCCCCCTCAGTGCCCCCACATAATAACACTGCTCTTTCAGTGCCCCCACATATTAACACTGTCCCCTCAGTGCCCCCACATAATAACACTGCTCTTTCAGTGCCCCCACATATTAACACTGCCCCCACAGTGCCCCCACATAATAACACTGCTCTTTCAGTGACCCCACATAATAACACTGCTCTCTCAGTGCCCCCACATAATAACACTGCTCTTTCAGTTCCCCCACATAATAACACTGCCCCCTCAGTGCCCCCACATAATAACACTGCTCTCTGTGCCCCCACATAATAACACTGCTCTCTCAGTGCCCCCACATAATAACACTGCTCTTTCAGTTCCCCCACATAATAACACTGACCCCTCAGTGCCCCCACATAATAACACTGCTCTTTCAGTGCCCCCACATATTAACACTGTCCCCTCAGTGCCCCCACATAATAACACTGCTCTCTGTGCCCCCACATAATAACACTGCTCTTTCAGTGCCCCCACATAATAACACTGCTCTCTCAGTGCCCCCACATAATAACACTACTCTTTCAGTTCCCCCACATAATAACACTGCTCTCTGTGCCCCCACATAATAACACTGCTCTCTCAGTGCCCCCACATAATAACACTGCCCCCTCAGTGCCTCCACATAATAACACTGCTCTCTGTGCCCCCACATAATAACACTGCCCCCTCAGTGCCCCCACATAATAACACTGCTCTCTCAGTGCCCCCACATAATAACACTGCTCTCTCAGTGGCCCCACATAATAACACAGCTCTCTGTGCCCCCACATAATAACACTGCTCTCTCAGTGCCCCCACATAATAACACTGCCCCCTCAGTGCCTCCACATAATAACACTGCTCTCTGTGCCCCCACATAATAACACTGCCCCCTCAGTGCCCCCACATAATAACACTGCTCTCTCAGTGCCCCCACATAATAACACTGCTCTCTCAGTGCCCCCACATAATAACACTGCTCTTTCAGTGCCCCCACATAATAACACTGCTCTCTCAGTGCCCCCACATAATAACACTGCTCTCTCAGTGCCCCCACATAATAACACTGCTCTCTCAGTGCCCCCACATAATAACACTGCTCTTTCAGTGCCCCCACATAATAACACTGCTCTCTCAGTGCCCCCACATAATAACACTGCTCTCTCAGTGCCCCCACATAATAACACTGCTCTTTCATTTCCCCCACATAATAACACTGCCCCCTCAGTGCCCCCACATAATAACACTGCCCCCTCAGTGCCCCCACATAATAACACTGCTCTTTCAGTGCCCCCACATAATAACACTGCCCCCTCAGTGCCCCCACATAATAACACTGTCCCCTCGGTGCCTCCTCAGTGCCTTCTCATAGTGATTATACACAAGTGAATCTAATGCTTGTACTGTTAAGGACTTGAAGGCGTTATCTTTAGAAAACCTATAATACAGTTCAGAGTTAATATGGTGGATGTGGGGCTTTACCATACAGGACTCTCATCTTTTAGCCACAAAGTGTATGTGCATATGACGCGCCCCTGGGCCTGTGTCACGCTGCGTTGCGCACGCGGGAGCTTACCCGGAGCCGGATCTCTTGAGGGTTGTAGTCTCGTGGCGGTGACCCGGTCCGTGCCCAGGGAGTCAAACTGAGCGGCGATGTAACAGCGGTAGATGTAGGACGACTACGCCACCCGTTGAATGCAGCTATTGAGCTGCCGCTGCAGGGCAGACCGCTGAGGCCGGTGGTAGGATAGTGCAGCGTAGATGGTATAACCCCCAATGGGAGGGGTATGGCCTCAGGGCAGCCGACGTGGATGATGGGGGTAGCAGGAATCACTCAGAGACGATGCGGTGTGATTCAGGGTCTTTACTGGTGACAAAGATAGACCCTCCCGGAGTACTGGCTAGCGATCGGGACCTGGTCAGTCCTTGAGCAGATGGGATCTCCCCTGGCCAGGCGGAGTTGTAGGCCTCCCAAACTGACTGTACTCTTCTGGCTACCTTCCTAGAGGCGGGTATAAGTAGCCCACGTCCCTGAGTGTACCGTGTGGTGCTCACCCGTATGGCCGGTGCCTCGGGGCCTTCTAGTAGCTTCCGCTCCATGACGGCGGTGCTGGTCCCATGCGTGTGACCGTGCCTTCGGGTTTCTTGGCCAGAGGACCTGAAATCCCCTGCCTGACGGATTCTGCTGCTGGGTAGGAGTTAGTCCCCACAGCCTCGGACTCCGGGTCCGGTAAGAAATCTTCTCAGTCAGGGCGAGCTCTGCAGCTGCCAGCCCCTGACTCCTTGTAACACTGCTCCCACAGAGCTCCTGTTGTTTCTTCCTATGCTGCTTCTCTTCTCTACTTCTGGCATGGCCCAGGAGCTGGGCCCAGCCGGAGCCACAGCTCCCTGTCAGCCCTCCTGGCTGCACTCTCCCTCCGAACTCCCTAACCCTGTCTCAGCCCCAGGTTTATCTAGGGGAAGTTCTTCCCCTCCCAGGACTGGGCAGGAGGTGTGGCATGCATAGGATTCCTGACCAAGAGACCTCCCACCTGCTCTCAGACATAACATTGCTTGTTACTGTGGAAACCAGACCCCTGGGGTGCCACACATACAGTACAGACCAAAAGTTTGGACACACCTTCTCATTTAAAGATTTTTCTGTATTTTTATGACTATGAAAATTGTACATTCACACTGAAGGCATCAAAACTATGAATTACCACATGTGGAATTACATACTTAACAAAAAAGTGTGAAACAACTGAAAATATGTCTTATATTCTAGGTTCTTCACAGTAGCCACCTTTTGCTTTGATGACTGCTTTGCACACATTCTCTTGTTGAGCTTCAAGAGGTAGTCACCGGAAATGGTCTTCCAACAATCTTGAAGGAGTTCCCAGAGATGCTTAGCACTTCTTGGCCCTTTTGCCTTCACTCTGCGGTCCAGCTCACCCCAAACCATCTCGATTGGGTTCAGGTCTGGTGACTGCGGAGGCCAGGTCATCTGGCGTAGCCCCCCATCACTCTTCCCCTTGGTCAAATAGCCCTTACACAGCCTGGAGGTGTGTTTGGGGTCATTGTCTGGTTGAAAAATAAATGATGGTCCAACTAAACGCAAACCGGATGGAATAGCATGCCGCTGCAAGATGCTGTGGTAGCCATGTTGGTTCAGTATGCCTTCAATTTTGAATAAATCCCCAACAGTGTCACCAGCAAAGCCCCCCCACACCATCACACCTCCTCCTCCATGCTTCACGGTGGGAACCAGGCATGTAGAGTCCATCCGTTCACCTTTTCTGTGTCACACAAAGACACGGTGGTTGGAACCTAAGATCTCAAATTTGGACTCCTCAGACCAAAGCACAGATTTCCACTGGTCTAATGTCCATTCCTTGTGTTCTTTAGCCCAAACAAGTCTCTTCTGCTTGTTGCCTGTCCTTAGCAGTGGTTTCCTAGCAGCTATTTTACCATGAAGGCCTGCTGCACAAAGTCTCCTCTTAACAGTTATTGTAGAGATGTGTCTGCTGCTAGAACTCTGTGTGGCATTGACCTGGTCTCTAATCTGAGCTGCTGTTAACCTGCGATTTCTGAGGCTGGTGACTCGGATAAACTTATCCTCAGAAGCAGAGGTGACTCTGGGTCTTCCTTTCCTGGGGCGGTCCTCATGTGAGCCAGTTTCTTTGTAGCGCTTAATGGTTTTTGCAACTGCACTTGGGGACACTTTCAAAGTTTTCCCAATTTTTTTGCACTGACTGACCTTCATTTCTTAAAGTAATGATGGCCACTCGTTTTTCTTTACTTAGCTGCTTTTTTCTTGCTATAATACAAATTCTAACAGTCTATTCAGTAGGACTATCAGCTGTGTATCCACCAGATTTCTGCACAACACAACTGATGGTCCCAACCCCATTTATAAGGCAAGAAATCCCACTTATTAAACCTGACAGGGCACACCTGTGAAGTGAAAACCATTTCCGGTGACTACGTCTTGAAGCTCATCAAGAGAATGCCAAGAGTGTGCAAAGCAGTCATCAAAGCAAAAGGTGGCTACTGTGAAGAACCTAGAATATAAGACATATTTTCAGTTGTTTCACACTTTTTTGTTAAGTATATAATTCCACATGTGGTAATTCATAGTTTTGATGCCTTCAGTGTGAATGTACAATTTTCAAAGTCATGAAAATACAGAAAAATCTTTAAATGAGAAGGTGTGTCCAAACTTTTGGTCTGTACTGTATCTCCTCTCACTCAATCCAGCACTCAACATCTGTTTTAGGCTACAAATTGAGCATAAATCACACCCCGACACATTCAGCACACCCTGATTTCTTAACTTTCTGCCACCACTCATAAAACACATGGGGTGATGAGTCCCCAATCCACATTACTGTCAGACAATCAAGGGGTTACACACTCTCCTAAAGGCTATAGATTGTTTAGAGCATACAATATTCAAACTTAAAGATTTTAAGCTTTAATATAAAAATGTAGTGCTTACAATAAAAGATATAAAAAGATACAAGTAAAATGACACACAAATATGCAAAACAGTTATAAAATAAAAAGGGAGACATAACAGAAATACCTAAAAGTTTCTGTCTGCAGTTATCCTGTTTCCTTGAGGGAAGGGGAAGTGAATTATTGATACTATCAGCATATGCAGCCCCTACATGTGAGCCCTTTCTTTTGATACCACCCAGCTTTTTATAGTCCTGACCATAGGCTCATATTTCCAGGATGACCCGGATTGGCCAATTCAAACGTTGATGTTTGTGAATGAATGATGAGCCAAGTTGTGGCATTTAATTTTAAATACATGTGTCTCTCCACTTTATAAGGACAATAGGAAATATTCTTTCTTAGTTACAACTCATCTGTTTAAAGTTAAGGCTCTCAGAGCTGAGCTGCCAAGTTTGACACCTCTAGCATTCTCTCAGGGTCCTCCCCTCTATTTTGCAGTTCCAGCAATAACAGCAGGCAGATGTTATCTTCTGTGTGTGTAAAGACAGCATGCGGATGTAGCATTAAGTAGTTATACTACTGACATTATAGTCTACCTTACAATTATGTACTTCCTTCACAGACTTTCACAAAGATATAATGAGGTAAAAATGCTGTCGCACTTCTCAGTAGTTGCACATTAAAATCAGCTGTGTGTCTGAATATGATAAAAAGAGATCTGCACACTTTTCAACCAAACAGAGACAGGGTGAGTAAACCGGTGAAGTGATAAGATGAAGATACAATTGAATTCTAAGGTTTTAGAGAAGTGCTTTGAATTTAATGTGTACTATTGAGAAGTGTGGTAGTCAGCTTTATTGTTGTGGAGCTCTAACATCTAAGTCACTACAACAAACATCACACATGTCAGATGATAGACTTTCACAAAGATAAAAGATGATTAGGACAATTCTCAGTAGTGTTTACACATTAAATTCAAAGCTTAATGGACAACAGTGTAATCTACCATACAAATACCTTCCCAGACCTGGAGGTCAGTTTTAAGTTATTAAAAAATGCCATCTAAAATCTATCTCATTTACAAGGGCTCAGAAAATAGAGGGGTATATTGTAGCCTGGGGGTATAGTTTGGCCTAGGCTATTTTACACCCTCGGGTATAGTTTGGATTAGGACAGTTTATCCCCCGGAGTTTACTCTGGCCTGGGCCAAACTATACCGGAGTTTAATTTGGACAGCAGTTAATTTGACCTGTTACACCAGAAAAAATAGGGGGGCTACGTGAGTATATTAATACATACATATTACATTTCATGCGCATATACACACATTTAGTAAACACAAATCTTCATGGGAGGATTCTTTACGTGTAGATTTCACACTTTCAGTAGGATGAAATCCGTGGCAAATCTTCAAAAACATCTGCAGCAAAAACCTATGTGTAAAATGCTCCATTTCCTTCCTCCATGCTCGGCTTGGTGTTCTTGCTCTTCCTCTCCTGTTCTCCAGGATCATTCGTTTTAATTTCATGATCCCTTCTGACTTCTTCTATATCACTAAAAAAATCTACACTTACTGATTCATGGAGAAAAAAAATTAGATCCTGACATTAAAACCTCCCATAGAACACGTACGTCGTCTGAATGAGGTCTAAGGCAGCGTCTAGATATCATTACATTCAGCTCCTATTGTGAGGTTGCTCTCTGCCTCCTCTTCCGCATCCCATCTCTGCCTCCTCCTCCGCGCTCCCCTTCTGTGTGGCGCCCCTGCGGGTCCAGTTGCCACAGAGGTACTGCACCTCACCCAGAGGTGTGGTACCCCATTTAAAGGTAAGGAAGGAACACTACCCGGGTCCCACACACCTACATCCAACACTACACCACTCCAGACCAGAAGACGGGGCAAGATGCACTTGGTCACGGCTGAGCCCTGTCCCTGGCTGGGGGAAGGGGGGGGGGACCAAAGGAAATGGAACCATGTAGTGGGTGTGGGTGGAAGAATCAGCGAAGAGGAGCACGCTAGCAGAGGATATAAGTGACTCGCCCAGGGGGATATATGGGGGACACTCAGTACCCGGGCCTTTACCTTCTTTGTAGGATATCACGGCAGTCGGCTCCCTGGCCCGTCCTCTGGGTCACACTTTAAAAGGGATTTTGTTAACAGTTTGTCTCGTGACGCCATCTGTGGTTTCTGGTAATGGTTACCAGCGCTGCTGCAGACCTCCGGGGGGGTGATGGGATTGCAGCTGGGATGTTTTTGCTCCCCACAGGCGGAGCGGACCCCCGGGGCAGGGTTGATGAAAGGGATGCAGGTGAGAGATGGCCCGGTTGGGTCAGGGGGAATGACGGACATGCACGCAGGGGACTCGCTTCAGTACCTTTA
The DNA here is from genome assembly GCF_046119375.1 of Phyllobates terribilis. Taxonomy (NCBI): domain Eukaryota; kingdom Metazoa; phylum Chordata; class Amphibia; order Anura; family Dendrobatidae; genus Phyllobates; species Phyllobates terribilis. The sequence continues at coordinate 408,221,107 of NW_027362769.1, read as the reverse complement.
CTGGTGCGGATGTCAGGTACGGTCCAGTGTACTCAGTATGATGGGTGCATTTCAGGACTTCTCCCCAGTGAGCGGGTATAAGGCCTCCTGATCCGTGTCTGCCTCTCTGTATGCTCCTGGCCAGCCTGCAACAGGGTCTAGCTTCTATGTTGTGTTGCTTTCTCACCTGACCGCTTGGTAGTAGGACTTTTCCTTGGCAACCACTATCCCTGGACGCCGGGGCCTTCGTGGTTCCTAGTCCTGTATTTGATGGCAGCTTCAGGATGACCAGGGGTCTGGAAGCCTCCTTGTATGCCGGTTGTCCCTACTGGGTGTAGAGGACCCTGTAGTCGCAGATCTGGTGTCTGGATTGTGTCTTGGGGTGAGCCTGAGATGCTCCTCTGCTCCCTTAACTCCTCTCTCCTCTCTCCTTGCCTCGGCCACACTTGGGGCCCTCAGTACACAGCAACTCACCTGCTGCTTCTTCACTGCTCTCAGTGTCAGCACACTCTCTCTCAGACTGAGAGACTCTCTGACTGCCTAACTCCACTCTCCAGTATATATATCCCTAACAGGGCTCCCTCTGGTGGTATGAGGTGGAAGGGTGGAGGTGTCTGTTTGTAGTGAGGGCCTCTTGTGGAGAAGTCCGTCCATGCACCCTTTTGGGTCCTGTGGTACCTGTAGTAGCAGGGTGCCACATAAGAATAAGGGGAACCTTCTAGAAGGGGTTCAGTCAGGGCTGTAAGCCCAGGAGGGAGATCCTGCTTGTGACAGGTCCAGACAGGAGGGGGCCCAGAGTAAGGGGCCTAGAAAAAGGAAGAAGAGACAGAGGGGATCTCAGAGGCATGGGAGCGCGGACGCTCTCCGTGGAACCCGCATACACCCGACCGCCGTCGAGTGGAGGGACCGGGCCGCAGAAGGGGACCGGCCCCAGACTAGTGGAGAATAACCAGGCTCAGCTAGCCAAACGGAGGCCGCAGCATTTTCAAGGTGTTGCAGCTGAAATCCACAATTATATCGTTGAAAAGGTGGCCTCATAGGGTCCGGGGGACTGAGAGTAAGTCGCCCGACAAGGCCCGAGGCCACAGGCTTGGGACACTGATTGTGAGGCGCAGGGCAGGAGGGCGAGAGCCAGGGCAGGGAGACAGCCAGAGAGGCACATAAGAAGGGGATCCTGACTAAGTGCACCTGAACTGCCCGGGAGTTGGCTGGATCCCTTCCTTGGAGAACACAGGACGACGTGAGCGGTTATAACCGGATGTAGCGGTAACCTGGAACTGCTCAAGAACTGTGAGTAACGCTTGAAGACTGCACCCCACTGTGTCCTTGATTTATTGCTGCGTCATCAGCCCTGCACTACACTGTGCCAGCCAACAACATCTACCTCATCAAGTCCTGTATACTGCCCTGGGGCTTAGCTCTGCCCGTGGAGAGCTGCACTATCTCTGCTGCGTCATCATCAGCCCTAGTGGATCTGCACCGCAGCGGTGGCCACCTATAGCTGGGTGGCGTCACGAACATTATCCCCAAATCTTTATTGCCCCAATTGACTCTTCACTTTATTTTATTGACCGCCCTGGGCCACGAACCGGGTCACTGCCACCGTGACTACCCCAATACAGGACCGGCCCGGCTACCAAGTCCCTTACGGCCCAGGGGGGGCGTCATTTCTGGGGTCACGAACAGGATTTACGGACCCTGTTAACCGGGTCCTGTGTGCCACAAAGACTGTGTATTACTGTATAAACTGCAGCCATTACTGTAGCACATGCAAAGTTAATGATATGTTGGGTGTCCCATTGTGGACAGAGCCTCAGAAACTGTGCCAAAATAGGCCCCTTCCACTTGCATAGACTGTACCAGAATTGTCTGTCACTTAGGCTGAAAGGTGCCAGCCTTTCCCTTTGCATCAGACTGAGGGGGGAGATTGTCACCTCCCCCTGCAGAGGGCTGTGTGATCCCATCCATCCCATCTGCTGCAGCTCTGTGCTGTGTGATCCCAGCTGCTGCAGCCCTGAGCTGTGTGATCCCATCCATCCAGCTGCTGCAGCTCTGTGCTGTGTGATCCCATCCATCCAGCTGCTGCAGCTCTGTGCTGTGTGATCCCAGCTGCTGCAGCCCTGTGCTGTGTGATCCCATCTATCCAGCTGCTGCAGCCCTGTGCTGTGTGATCCCAGCTGCTGCAGCCCAGTGCTGTGTGATCCCATCTATCCATCTGCTGCAGGCCTGTGCTGTGTAATCCATCCACTCATCCGACGATCCCAGCTCCTGCAGCTCTGTGAATACAATACAAGTGTGAGAAGCTGTGCAGAAAGAGTGCGGCTGTGCAGTGACCAGCAGAGCAGTCTTGGTGACCGGCTGTGCAAGGAGCGATGACATAAGCATCCGGAGCGGTGAGTCCTACCCTGGCAAGGGTGAACTAGGTGGGGGGAGAAAGATGCCCAACTTAGGCGAAGTTTCAACAGCGGGTGCTACCGCAGCCCCCATAATGCCACTGTCTATGCCATACATCCCAGGAGCGGCCTGGTTACCACAATACTCAGGAGAGAGGGGGTGGTACGCGCTTGATGTGCAGAAGGTGAGCGCGGAGGACATGCCCCTGACTTCTGGTGTTGCTGACCCTGGCCGTCCACAAGTAGCTTCTGCTCCGGCTGCAGCTAAGTACCCTGGAGACAGGGTCACTTATACGCGCCACCGTGGAGAGCGGGGGTGGTACGCCCTACATGTCAGAAGGGTGGAAGTGGAGGAGGACTCGCCCCTGCCATCTGAAGCTGATGAGCCGGCTGGGCCATCCAGTGGTGGACAGATGTTTCCCCGGAGGGAGCACCACTACTGAACTGAACTAAGTAACCATCAGATAAAAAAATGTGTATATAGTTACCCGGAAGGGTATTAGTGTCAGTATTGTGTGAAAAAACAAAATGTGTTTAAAAAAACAAACAAAAAAAAAAGCAGTTTTTATAGTTATCCGGTTAAGTAAAAAGGACATTGTGGTTAAAGACAATGATTAACCTGAAAACTTTAATTGTAAAAAGTTAGCACTTCTTAAGGTGCTTCTTGTTGGTTTTATTGACCACCGAGCAAAAACCCGTTTGGCGTGGCCGAAGATGTGGTCCAACGAGTGGATCAATTATGCCCTGCAGCCATGCCCAGGGCCTACGTTGGGTTTTTTTTGTGGACGGGTCCCCCACATTGCACTTACACCAGTGAGATTGACACCCGGAAAGGGATCTCACTAAAGAATACTGAACTTGATTTAACTGGTTTATTCTTGCAAGAGAGTTATTTAATGTGATAAAAGGGTTTTATATGCTGTTTTATATATGCCACATAGTGTTATGTAACGTTTAAGAGAAAGTGCCTCCCATAAAGGGAAGAAAAAGTTTTACTGTCTTCTATGTGGATGCACCCTAAAAGTTTTTGCATGTCTTACAAACCTTTTTACTCTGTTCCAGTCCGTGGACATGCTGTGTTTAACAAGGGAGGTATGTGGTGCCCCTGCGGGTCCAGTTGCCACAGATGTACTGCACCTCACCCAGAGGTGTGGTACCCTACTCCCAGGTAAGGAAGTAACACTACCCGGGACCCACACACCTGCATCCAGCACTACACCACTCCAGACCAGCAGACGGGGCAAGATGCACTTCGTCACTGCTGAGACCTGTCCCTGGCTGAAGGGGGGGGGCCAAAGGAGAGGGAACCATGTAGTGGGTGTGGGTGGAGGAAGCAGCAAAGATGAGCACCCTAGCAGAGGGTATAAGAAGAAGGGGCACCTTCTAGAAGGGTTCAGTTAGGGCTGTAAGCCCAGGAGGGAGGTCCTAATTGTGACAGGTCCAGACAGGAGGGGGCCCAGAGTAAGGGGCCCAGAAGAAGGAAGAAGAGACAGAGGGGGTCTCAGGGGCACGGGAGCGCGGACGTTCTCAGTGGTACCTGCATCCACCCGACTGCCCCAGACTAGTGGAGAACAACCAGGCTCAGCTAGCCCACCGGAGGCCGCAGCATGTTTGGTTGCTCTCCTTATTTCAAGCTTTTTCAAGGTGTTGCAGCCGAAATCCACAATTACATCGCTGAAAAGGTGGCCACATAGGGTCCAGGGGACTGAGAGTAAGTCGCCGACAAGGCCCGAGGCCACTAGCTTGGGACACTGATTGTGAGGCGCAGGGCAGGAGGGAGAGAGCCAGTGCAGGGAGACGGCCAGAGAGGCACATAAGAAGGGGGTCCCGACTAAGTGTACCTGAACTGCCTGGGAGTTGGCTGGATCCCTTCCTTGAAGAACACAGGACGACGTGGGCGGTTATAACCGGCTGCAGCGGTAACCTGGAACATCATAAGAACTGTGAGTAAAGCCTGAAGACTGCACCCCACTGTGTCCTTGATTTATTGCTGGGTCACCGGCCCTGCACTACTCTGTCCCTGCCAACAACATCTACCTCATCAAGTCCTGTACACTGCCCTGGGGCTTAGCTCTGCCCGTGGAGAGCAGCACTATCTCTGCTGCGTCACCGTCAGCCCCAGAGGATCTGCACCGCAGCGGCGGCCCCCTATAGCAGCATACCACGGGTGGTGTCACGAACATTATCCCCAAATCTTTATTTCCTCAAACGACTGTTCTTTATTTGACCATCCTGGGCCACGCGCTGGGTCACTGCCACCGTGACTACCCCAATACAGGAACGGCCCAGCTACCGAGTACCCCACGGCCCAGGGGGCACGTTATCTGCCTCCTCTCCCGCGCTCCCTCTCTGCCTTCTCTTCTGCGCCCCCTCTCTAACTTCTCTTCCGCATCCCATCTCTGCTTCCTCTCCCGTGCCTCCTCTCTGCCTCCTCTCCTGCGCTCCCTCTCTGCCTCCTCTCCCGCACCTCCTCTCTGCCTCCTCTCCCGCATCCCATCTCTGCCTCCTCTCCCGTGCCCCCTCTCTGCCTCCTCTCCCGCGCTCCTTCTCTGCCTCAGGTGTATATCAGACCTGGCGCCGCCATGCTCGTCACAGTCGCTCCGGATCAGACAGTGTAGGGAGAGCTGCTGCTGAGCTAGGGAGAGATTTGTTTGTTTCTAGTTAGTGTAGGTGTACAGACTATATTAGAGACACATATCCATCTGAAAAAACAGTCCTTCTGAGGACTAATCCATCTGCAGAGATATCAGGCAGGCAGTGTATATAGGCAGGCAGGGTATATAGCAGACTGCAGTGCATATAGTACAAGAGGCTCCATTCCAGTTCCGCCTTCTGCTGCTGTTAGATATTTCTACACAAAGGCCCAGGTCTCAGGGGCCAGGAATAAGTTTTTTTGGATCTTAATCCTGATTATTTGCTGAAAAAGCAATCCAGAGAACACAGTTTTTCTGCACCATTTGCTTGTTGGCACTGCAGAATACAGCCAGGTCCTTTCCATATTACAGCGCTAGAAATCCAGCTATTTAAAACTGTGGTTTGTCCGTCACACGGATCATATATAATTGCGCTCAAAATTCTGCCATTTCTGGCCTCCATTGAAATTTTGTTGCAGTGTGTCAGCAAAGTTATTGACACTAATTTGCTGTTAAAAATAGTAACCTACAGGCCAGGTATTTAAATCTGTGGTTTTCCGTCACACGGATCACATATCGCTGCGGTTCAAACCCAGACATTTGTAGTGAACATGGAAAATATTGTCCTCCATTTAAAATGAACAAGGCGCGTGGCAAAGGACGGGGAAGTGGACATGATGGTGATAATGGTGCATGCAGAGGACGAAGCCATTGGCTAGCTGAAACTGTGCCACAACAAACACCCACATCTTCTCGTTCGACCTTCCTGTCCCAATTAATAGGGGACCGCAGCACACCACTATTGAACCCAGAGCAGTGTGAAAAGGTTGTTGGCTGGATAGCGGATAATGCTTCCAGTCACTTAGCCACCACCACCACCACCCTGTCTTCCACACGGTCAAGTCTCAGTAGCCGTGAGTCTGGACTGCATATTCCTCACCCTGAACCTCCTTCCTCCCACCATGCTGAGTGCCCAGAGACAACTGATCCCACACTTGGACACTCCGAAGAGCTGTTCACTTTTCCATTTATAGATTCCGGCCTCTCGCCCGGTCCACTTGAAGTAGGTCAAGAGGAGATTGCATGTAGCGATGCCCAAATATTTGAGCAGCCACAGCCACACGAAGGCGACAGTGGGAAAGTGTCACAAGAGGTGGACGATGATGAGACACAATTGCCAGAAAGTCAGGAGGAGGACCAGGGTGCGGAAGTGGAAGACGAGGTGGTGGATGATATAGTAACTGACCCAACCTGGCAGGAGGACATGCAGAGCGAGGACAGCAGCACACGAGGAGGGAGGCAGAGTACCCCAACAGGCAGGAAGAAGCAGTGTGGTGGCCACAGACAGAAGGCGGGCAACCGTTCCCCGTAACATCAACACGACGGAAGTTGCCAGTACAACTGTTAGGTCTTCCCGAGTGTGGTTATTTTGTAAAGACTCTGCCGATAACCCCAAAAAGGCCATTTGCACCACCTGCCAGGCCAGCATCAGTAGGGGTAGCAAAACTAGCAGCCTGACCACCACCAGCTGATCAGGCACATGGCAGCAAAGCACCCGACTAAGTGGGCCGAACCCCAGGGTCCAGGAACAGTGTCTGCGGGTGGCACCACTGCTTCTTCCGCTGTTGTGTGTGCAAGCCAATCTTCTGTCCATAGCGCATGCAAAGATGCCTCCTGCCCTGCACCTGTCATTGCACACTCTCAAGTAGCACCATCAGCAAGCATGTCCGCGCCATTGTCCCAGCGCAGCATTCAGTTGTCCCTACCCCAGTCCTTGGAATGCATGCGCAGATACGCAGCCAACGCCACACAGGCCGCACTACTAAATTCACACATTTCGCATCTGTTTGCGCTCGAAATGTTGCCTTTTAGGCTCGTGGAGATGAAAGCTTTCCACAACCTGATGGCGGAGGCCGTCCCTCAGTACTCGGTCCCAAGCCACCACTATTTCTCCCGGTGTACCGTCCCCACATTACATATCCCACAACATTAGCCGTGCCCGCAACAAAACAGTTACTGGGAATGTCCACCTGACCACGGACACGTGGAGAAGTGCCTGAGGGCGGGGACTGTACATCTTGCTGACGGCACAATGGGTTAACATAGTGGAAGCCGGGACCCAGTCGGACCTTTGGACGGAACACATCCTCCCGACGCAGAGGATTGCGGGCTCTGGGTCAATCAGGGTTTCCCCCCAATTCTACAGCTCCTGAACCTCCTCCTCCTCTTCAGCATCCATCTCCGAAATGACCACATCAGTCACAAGCTGGAAGCACTGCAGCACTTCCTCGGCCAAGCGGCAACAGGCTGTGCTGAAGCCAATATGCTTAGGTGACAAACCATACAACGCTGAATAGTTGTGGACAGCTCTGAAAGAGCAGGCAGATATGTGCCTGAGACAGCTGAACCTACAGCCAGGCATGGTCGTGTGTGACAAAGGCCGGAACCTGGTGGCGGCTCCGAGGCAAGGCGAGCTCACACATGTACCATGCCTGGCCCATGTGCTTAACCTCGTGGTTCAGCGGATTCTCAAAACCTACCCGGAGCTGCTGGATCTGCTTGTCAAAGTACGCCGCCGGTGTGCCGATTTTAGAAAGTCACCTACAGCTTCTGCAGCTCTTGCTATGTTTCAGCAGCGTTTGCAGCTTCCGGCTCGCCGACTGGTGTGTGATGTCCCCACGCGTTGAAACACTACATTGCAGATGTTGGGAACGATTTGTGAGCAGAAGAGGGCAGTTGTTGAGTACCAGCATCAACAAGGCCGTCGGTATTCAGTTCAGACTCCACACATAAGACCTCAGGAGTGGACATGGATGTCAGACATATGTACCATCCTCAAAAACTTTGAGGACTCCACCAAGATGGTGAGCGGCGATGACGCCATAATTAGCGTTACCATCCCGCTTCTCTGTCTTCTGAAACGCTCTCTTCTCACAATCAAAGAGGATGCATTGCAGGCGGAGCACGATGAGATGGAGCAAGGAACCATACAGGGTGATTACACACAGCCCAGCCTCATCTCATCCCAACGCGGATTGGGTGACAATGAGGAAGAGGAGTAGGAGGAGAAGCTAGTTTCATGCGCTATTGACGGTACTACCTGCACAACTGTCATACCGTCTGTTCAGCGTGAATGGCCTGAAGACAGGGAGGAGGAGGAGAGCATGGTCAGTCGTCCTCTTGGTGAGGACACGGAAGTCTTGCCTGTTAGCTGTCTAGCACGCATGGCTGAGTTTATGTTACACTGCCTTTCCCGTGACCCTCGCGTTCTCCAAATTTTGGGTGACAGTCATTACTGGTTGGTGACACTTCTAGACCCACGCTACAAGGAGAACTTTCTATCTCTTATTCACGAGGCGGACAGGTCTACTAAAATGGGGCAGTACCAGAAGGCCCTTGCTGCGCAATTATTAAAAAAATTCCCATCTGAAAACGTTGGCTCCAGAGGTCACAGTTTGTTGGACAACCAAGGAGTACAGGCGAGAGAGACACAACTCCAATGCAGCAGAGGCAGGGGAACACTGTCAAAGTTCTGGGACATTTTTCTCAGACCCTCCCATCACACAGGCCATGAGGCACAGGCTACTCTCACAGGGAGTGCAAAGTTTGGGAAGATGGTGAGGGAGTACCTTGCCGACCGTACCAACGTCCTCCGTGATTCCGCTGTGCCTTATAATTATTGGGTATCCAAGATGGATACGTGGAATGAACTGGCTCTCTACGCCTTGGAGGTCCTGGCCTGCCCTGCCGCCAGCGTTTTATCAGAGCGGGTTTTTAGTGCCGCTGGTGGAATTATAACTGATAAGCGCATCCGCCTGTCAACTGAAAATGCTGACAGGCTGACTCTTATAAAAATGAACAAGGGCTGGATTGGGCCAGACTTCTCAACACCACCGAATGATAGCAGCGTAACATAAACTCAAATCTAGTGTCTTTTTTTGGGAGGTGTATTCCCATACACCTCTTCACACCTACACATGAGTATACGCTTGCTGATTTTGTCTATTGGCTCTTGTCCTCCTCCTTCTCCTCATCCTTCTCCTCATCCTTCTCCTCATCCTCCATCACCATATCATTCGCCACCATATCTACCATATCACCTCCTCTACGTGTCTTCCAAGGGGCATTGGAGCTCTTCCAAATTTGTGGCAGCCGTTGCTTCACTGCATAGTCAAACACTATGGGAGACCCACTTCCTAATATTGGGAACATAATTTTTAGGAGGCCCCCCGACCTCTACGTCTCTTGCAATGAGCATTGGAGTTCCTCCAAAATTTTGGCAGCCGTTGCAGTCACTGCATAAGCAATTCCAGTATGAGAGACCCACTCTTTTCTAATGGGAACATGTCGTTACTGTGGCCCAGCTCTATGTGTCTTTACATTGCTATTGGGGTATTTCCTAAATTTTGGCATCTGTTGGACTCACTGCACACCCTATAACTGTATAGCAGACCCTCTCCTTTCTAATGGGAACATGCCGTTACTGTGGCCCAGCTCCATGTGTCTTTAAACTGTTATTGGGGTTTTTCCCAAATTTTGGCAGCCCTAGCAGTCACTACAAGGGCATTACCACTATAGGAGACCCACTCCTTTATAATAGGAATATGTTTTTTACTGAGACCCTCCTATATGTCTCTTCAAAGGGGTATTGAGTTGCGTCCAAATTTTTGGCAGCCCTTGCAGTCACTGCATACCCAATAACAGTATAGGAGACCCACTCTTTAGTAATGGGAACAACAAAGCATAGCCGGCTGATGGCTCTCTAACAATAGTGAGGGCCGACTGCTGGTCCATTAAGAATAGGAAAGGCCACCTGATGGCCCTATAAAAATATGCTTTGTGACTTTCAGAGTCCCTCCTTCATAAATGAAACAGGATGTGTCTGATGATGTGTCACACAGCACATGGCCAGATAAGATTGTAAAATGTTAAAATGACATTTACCGGTGAATGTAGTTTTCAGCGTTGAAAGCAATACAAAAGTGCAAAAACGCATCAAAACCGCTACGTGTGAACATAGCCCAAGGTGTGGAGGAGTATTTTTGGTTTTGGTTATTTATTTTGCCTTATATACAAGTCATTACCCTGGAAAGGATGTTCCTTAACATATTTCCCAGGAAAATCCATTTTGGTTTCGTTTTTGTCTGTTTTATTGTGAGTCCGTAAAAGTGGTGTAATACTCTGACCACGTTGTTGAAAGCAGTGACCTGGGAGTCAGAAATGCTTCAAGGGGTCTTCCCCATGCTGTCCCCATGTCATTTGGGCAATTTTTTGGGTCCTCTGCTGACCGCCGGGTGGGGGGGGGGCGCCAGAAAAATGCTCGAGTTTCCCATAGACTTACATTGGGCTTGTTACTCGGACCAAGCACTCGAGCATTGAGTATCTGAGCATTTTAGTGCTCGCTCATCACTAATGAAGATGTCTTCTTCCGTCCAGTACTGGATACGCTCTCTGCATATCTTGTTCCTGGTGATGTATTCGGGACTTCACCTGATACTTTGCTCTTGTACTTTATCACTGAAGATACTACTATTTGCATAAGTAATAACTACACAATCAGAGTTTCCTGAGTTTCCAGTTTGTTTCCTGGTATCTGTTTTCTCGCAGGTTGATATAAAATTACTTTTGCTCTTTAGTTTTCAACCAAATTCTACGTGATAAAAAGTATCAATATCAGTGAACTCCGTGAACCTTCCAGTATTGTTGTGTTCCTCCAGTGATATTAACTGTATGGCTCATCATCCGGCTCCATCATCCATTAAATACAGTAGGTTGTCCACTACACTACATAATGCCCCTATGTATTTAAACAGTGGAAAGAAGTCTTATTGTAATTACCTTCCATTGTTTTTCTTGCCTGTGAGCGGCGCTATCGCTGACCGCTCACTAGGCATCACATGACCCCGGCTGCAGCCTGCTCCAACATTTGCTGATGTCACGTCAAGTTCTCCAGAGACGTTACCCACTGACGCGCGCCTCCCTGGTTGATGGGCTTTGGGTGGAATTTCATCGCACGTCACAGTGCAGCATCGACCGCTCTTTCCCTCTCCTCTGAATTCGTCGGGAAAGTGCGCGCTGGATGGTGGTCTATGACGTGCAGTGAAACCCCGCTCACATCCCATCAATCAGGGAGGAGCGCGTCACTGGGTCACACCAGGCTGCAGCCGGAACTTGATGGCTGCAGACGGGTCACACGATGCCTAGTGAGCAATCAGCGATAGCACCACTCACAGGCAACAAAAACAATGGAAGGTGATTACAAAAAAATCTTCTTTCCACTGTTTAAATAGATAGGGGCATTATGTAGTGTAGTGGGCAATCTCTTTAAATGTGCCGGTGGAGCCACTGCTGGTGATGGCTCTATGGTGTCACTGGTACTGCCGGCTGGGAACATGGGAGCTGATTGTCTGGTGTTCTGCACTTTTTAAGAACTTGGTGGCCTGAGCTGGGGAATGTGACACAGAGATAGAGATGTCTCACCGGTTATATTGCTGGTTCATTTACTCATTACCCAGAATCCAGGCAATATGCCATGTGGTGTGCGGATGTTACCACTCTGCCATAGCACTGACAAAGAAAATAAAAGAAAAGAAAGATTGGGAAACCAGGGTGCACTTAATTAACCTCTGCTCGTAGTGTGATAAAAATAATAATAATAATAATCTTTATTTATATAGCGCCAACATATTCCACAGCGCTTTACAATTCAGAGGTTCATTGTCAGGGATCACCCCAGGAAGGACACCGGGGAGATCACGCAATATCTCACCGTGCCGTCACACTGTCAGTATTTCGTCCAGGATCGCAAGCAAACTATCCAGAATGCTCACTCCTTGGGCATCGGCGAGCACGCAGAAAGCATATGGCATCACACCTCCGAATTCCAGCTCCAGGAATATGTGTGTACGCCCCGTACGGTTGCTGCTGACTGCACGGTAGCCCGATTATTAATATTATTCGCTGCCACCACCGGCCGAGTTTGAAATATAATACAGGCCTTGCCGGACGTCTGCGTTTTGGTAGCATATATGGCTTCGGAGGAAGGGAACGATTACAGGACAAAAGAAACAGAACTAATACATTTTATATTTAATCCAAAAGGGAGGCAGTGTTTAAGAAAAATATATACAAGGATGTTACAAAGGTCACATTAAAATACATCAGCAGTTACATAAAATAAGCAGGATAAAAAGGAGAAACTTACACTATACGATCGCTGAGATGATTCAATATAGATGGAGGGGAGACGCTCCGTTTAAAATGTTATCGAACAGGGTCCTCCACTATGATAGACATATACTCCCGGGCAAAGAACGTGGCTTCAGCCTCAACAAACTATTTAATGCTGAAGGGAGAGACCCCCTGTGATGACATCACAGGGGCTGGACTCCTCCCTACAGATTTGTATTAGAAACCTGGTTTTTGGGATAATTCATCGCGCATTGATCCCAGAAGCCCAAAAGTGATATCATATTTTCTATTATGATTTTACCTTCATGTAGAGACCACACATCGCATAGCTGCAGTCTGCTATTCTGGTGTTTTTGCGCTACAGCTCCCTGATTCTGTTTACAGCCAAGGAAAACTATGGATACGTTCCTGGGCTGATTCTGCCACTAATAATATAGGTCTCATTATCGTCGGATGCATGGAACTTACAATATTTCATATTTCGTTTCAGAGTCTAAGTGTCTATAAACTTATTTTTGAAGCTCAGGAAACAAGTTTTCCCAGTTACACACAAATTATGGCAATCCTGCCGCTAATTACCCCCTGGGTCTTCCAGGGACAAGAGGCTCGCATTCTAAGTAGCTTGTAACACTTCTTGGCTAACAGCAGTTTGTTTAAGGCCTTATTCATGACTGTTTTAATTGGGGCTTTGTGCTGAGATTTTTATGGAGACAGCTTGGTACTGACAAAAGGGAGAAATGGTCAAAATCTATGACAGGCTTTCAATATTCCTCAATATTTCCCTGACACCATAGCAATGACAAAGAAAATAAAAGACAAGAAAGTTTATGACACCAAGGTGCACTTAATTAACCTCTGCTGGTAGTGTGATAAAAACAATAATCTTCATTTATATAGCGCCAACATATTCCGCAGCGCTTCACAATTCAGAGGTTCATACTCAACAGTCATAAGTAACAGCCAAAGATAATACAATAATTACAGCTAAAATAGTGACGACCCTGCTCATAAGAGCTTACAATCTACAATGAGGCGGAGGTGACACAAAGTACAGGGGCTTATTTACAATGAAGGTCCAGCCATCTTGAGGGGATGAGGAATAGATAAAGGCAGCATGAGATCGTCACCAGCCAGTATCTGTAGTGCTTTTGGGTGCGGTGGAGTTTGGTGGAGACTTCTGTTTGGAGAAATAATGAATGGGCTATATATAAAAGGACTGCGATTTAGAAACGTGATAGGTCACCCTAAACAGGTGTGTTTTTAGGGAGCTCCTAAAACTGTGTAAGTTTTGGTTCATCCTAATTTCTTGGGGTAGAGCATTCCAAAGAATAGGTGCAGCTCAGGAGAAGTCTTGGAGCCGGGAGTGGGAGGTACGGATTAGTGCGGATGTTAGTCGAAAGTCGCTTGAAGAGCGTAGAGAATGGGTAGGCCAATAAACAGAAATGAGGGAGGAGATGTAGGGGGGCGCGGCACTGTGGAGGGCTTTGTGAGTGAAAACAAGCAATTTAAATTGGATCTTATAATACATGGGCAGCCAGTGCAATGACTGGCACAGAGCGGAGGAGTCTGAGTAACGGTTAGCCAAATAGATGACCCTGGCTGCTGCATTAAGGATGGACTGGAGGGGGGAAAGTCGAGTGAGGGGGAGGCCAATTAATAGAGAGTTACAGTAGTCAAGGCGGGAGTGGATCAGGGCAACAGTGAGGGGTTTTTGTTGTTTCCAAGGTGAGAAAGGGGCGGATTCTAGAGATGTTCTTCAGGTGCAAGCGACAAGAGCGGGCAAGAGATTGTATATGGAAGGTGAAGGAAAGATTGGTGTGAAACACAACGCCCAGACAACGCGCCTGCTGGCTCAGCATTATTGTGGTGCCACACATGGAGAGAGAGATGTCAGATTTAGAGAGGTGAGTAGACAGCGGGAGCAGAAGAATTTCAGTTTTGGAAAGATTGAGTTTCAGATAGAGAGAGAACATGATGTTAGAAACTGCGGCCAGACAGTCGCTGGTGTTCTGTAGTACAGTGGGGGTAAGGTCAGGGGATGAGGTGTATAGTTGTGTGTCATCAGCATAAAGATGCTACTGAAAGCCAAATTTGCTGATGGTCTGTCCAATTGGGGCCATGTAGAGAGAGAAGAGAAGAGGGCCAAGGACTCAACCCTGAGGAACCCCAATAGTGAGAGGAAGGGGGGAAGAAGTGGAGCCAGCGAACGATACACTGAAAGAGCGGTCAGATAGGTAGGAGGAGAACCAGGAGAGAGCAGTGTCCTTTATGCCGATTGAGTGGAGCATAGAGAGTAGGAGGTGGTGGTCAACGGTGTCGAAGGCTGCAGAGAGGTCAAGAAGAATGAGCAGAGAGTAGTCACCATTACGTTTTGCTGTCAGAAAGTCATTGGTTACTTTGATGAGTGCAGTTTCTGTAGAATGTAGGAGGTGGAAGCCGGACTGTGATGGGTCTAGAAGAGAGTGAATGGAGAGGTAACGGGTAAGGCGGGAGTAGACCAGGCGCTCCAAGAGTTTAGAGATGAAGGGGAGATTGGAGACTGGTCTGTAGTAGTGTTGAGCGAGCACTAAAATGCTCGGGTGCTCGAAGTTCGGGCCGAGCTCGCCGTGATACTCGGGTGCTCGACCCGAGCAACGAGCCCAATGTTAGTCTATGGGAGACCCGAGCATTTTTGCGGCGGCACCACCGGCAGTCTTTTAAAAGCCTAACAAGTGCCCAAAACGATAATGACAGTGCTCAAATGACATGGGGACAGCATGGGGATCACCCCAGGAAGCATTTATGACCCCCAGGTCACTGCTGTCAACAACGTGGTCAGAGGTATTAAGCCACTTTTACGGGCTCACAATAAAACGTTCAAAAACGAAAGTGAAACTTTTTTCCTGTGAAATATGTTAAGGAACATCCTTTCCAGGGAAAAGACTTGTGTATAAGTTAAAATAAATGACCAAAAACAAAAATACTCCTCCACACCTTCGGCTATGTTCACAAGTAGCATTTTTTATGCGTTTTTGCACTTTTGTATTGCTTTCAACTATGACAAATGCATTCACCGGGAAATGTCATTTTAACACTTTACAACCTTATCTGGCCATGTGCTGTGTGACACATGCATAAAGTGGTGAAAAGACATGGGAACAGCATGGGGAAGACCCCTGGAAGCATCTCTGACTCCCAGGTCACTGCCTAAAAGTGTGTCCATCAGAAGTGATCCTTGCCGCATCAGAAGATGCAGACTTGCAACTATCCCATTGCAAGTTCTAGTCCCAGGGCAGTGTTCAATTGTACCTCCCCCATTCCTTGCAATACAAGCGCAAGTATGCAGCCTGCCACCCACCCACCCCCGGCTGCAATACCATACTGCTTGCTTGAACTTGAAATTGGGCCTTTTAGGCATGTGGAGGCGGAATCTGGCCACCACGTCATGGCTGTGTTGGCGGCCTGGAATCCATACTTAGTCCCCAGCCGCCCGGCGGCCGGGTGTCCATACTCGGTCCCCAGCCGCCCCGCGGCCGGGTGTCCACACACGGTCCCCAGCCGCCCCTATTTCTCCTTGGAACATCCCCCCACACACTTTTCTTAGCCCGGCCTGCTTTAGGCAGCATTGGACGAGCCCACCAGAGAACCAGACTCCTCCGGTGGGCCCTGACTTCTCCATCGGTGGAGTTGAGAGTGCCAAGGTGAGGAGCATGATGATGATGACAGAAGTTAGCATCTGCGATGTTTTCTTTTAATGCAAGTATAAGTGTGCAGCCTGCCACCCACCCACCCCCAGACTGCAATTCCATACTGCTAGCTTGCACTTGAAATGGGGCCTTTTAGTTTGGAGGAGGCCGAAGCTGGCCACTACCTCATGGCTGCTTCAGCAGCGAGGTATCCATACTCAGTCACCAGCCGCCCCTATTTGTCCTGGTGTGCCTTATACATAAGATTAAGCGCGTATACCAAAACATTACCTGTGCCCTCCCCAGTGCATTTAGTGGTAAGGAGAGCCTATGTAGCGCTGGCGTCCCTGCCCTCTGCTAGGCAGGGACGCTGCTCCCCTCACCGCTCTGCTCCGTGCCCGGCGTCCTCTCCCCGCTCTGCTGTCAGCGCGCGCTCCTGCCCAGCGTCCTCTCCCCGCTCTGCTGTCAGCGCGCGCTCCGTCCCGGCGTCCTCCTCCTGCTCTGCTCTCGGCGCGCGCTCCTTCCCGGCCCCTGTGCTTAGGGCGCGCGCGCGCGCGCTCCCCTCCTCTTAAAGGGGCCGCGCGCGCCGCCCTAAAGAGTCCCCGGCCAATGGCCGGAGGACTTCATCATATAAAAGGCACCTCCTCCAAAATGGAGGTGCCCGAGCAATGTTGTTTGCACCTGTGTCTCACCTGTGCTTCAGCCCTCAGGTCCCGTTGCCAGTTACCTGCCAGTTTCCTGCCTGATTCCTGCCAGTTACCTGCCTGTTTCCTGCCTGAATACTTGTTACCTGTCTGCCAGTCTGAGGTCCGACGGTCTGCCTTACTACTCCTGTCAGTCTGTCTAAGGACCAGCCTGCCCGCTCACCTGGGAGCGCATATCAGCTACCTGCCTGCTTGTCTGAGGTCCGACGGTCTGCTTTACTACTCCGGTCAGTCTGTCTTTGGACCAGCTTGCCCGCTCACCTGGGAGCGCTTCTCCGTTACCTGCCTGCTTGCCAGCCCGGAGGCTCCGTTGTCACGTGCTGTGACCACCAGCTATCTCAGAGACTCTTGCCCGCTCACCTGGGAGCGCATCTCCGTTACCTGCCTGCTTGCCAGCCCGGAGGTCCCGTTGTCACGTGCGGTGACCACCAGCTATTCCAGAGACTCTTGCCCGCTCACCTGGGAGCGCTTCTCCGTTACCTGCCTGCCTGCCAGCCCTGAGGCTCCGCCGTCACGTGCCGTGACCACCTGCTATTCCAGAGACTCTCGCTTGCTCACCTGGGAGCACCCATCTACCATCTGCCTGCTAGCCTACCCGGAGGCTCTGCCATCACAGGTCGTACCTACCCCTTACCCAGAGACTGCCCTGATCACTTGCCGTATCTCCCTGTCCGTTCACCCAGAGACTGCCCTGATCACTTGCCGTATCTCCCTGTCCGTTCATCCAGAGACTGCCACCCGCTCCCTTACAAGGGCCGCCCCCTTGTATAGTAGCTCAGAGGTTCCGCCTCCCGGACCCGTTACAGTTTGCTCGGGCCATGGAACCCGGTGGCACCCAAGCTCCCTCGCTCTCGGACCTCTGTCTTGAACTGTCCCGTCAGAGGTCCCAACAGGAGACCATCCTGGGTCACCTGCGGAATGTTAATACTCGCCTGAACACTCTGTCTGATCCACCAACAACCTCCGCCAGTACCATGGTATCCTTTTCCGGACCCCGGCTCTCTGCACCTCCTCGCTTCGGAGGCGACTCCGTCCTGGCTCGGGGCTTCATAAATCAGTGCACCCTGCATTTTGAACTATTATCCCACCAGTTTAACTCCGACCGAGCCAAAATTGCCTTTATCATGTCCCATCTCACCGGGGAGGCCCTGGCCTGGCTAAATCCTCTATGGGAGAGAGGAGATCCCCTGGTGTCCGACTTGCCTGCCTTTCTCATGGCTTTCCGGAAAGCCTTCGACGAACCCGGACGGAGGACCTCATCCGCATCTTCTCTGCTTCGCCTCCGTCAGGGAAGCCTCACCGTGGGCCAATATGCCATACGGTTCCGTACCCTTGCCTCGGAGCTGGCCTGGGATAACGAAGCCCTGGTATCCGTCTTCTGGGAGGGTCTGTCCGGCCGTATTAAAGATGAACTTGCTGGTCGGGACATTCCTACCACTCTCGATGATCTAATAACCCTTGCCACCCGGATTGACCTACGGTTCCAGGAGCGTGCCAAAGAGGTCACCCGTGAGAGAAGGATTCCACGTCTAGCTCCTACTTTCCAGGAACCCGTCATTCCTTCCGTTTCTCCACAGGTACACTCTCCTGAGCCTATGCAGGTCGACCAGACCAAGATGGTCAAATCCCGTCAGGATTTCCGCCGTGCCGAGGGGAGCTGCTTCTACTGTGGCAGTAAGGAGCATCTGATCCGTGCCTGCCCGGAGAGGTCGGGAGAACGCCTGTATCTAGGTTCACTCAGAGGGGTCGATCTAGACAAAAATAAATCCTCTCCATCCCTGCTGTTGTCAGTCTCAATCATCTGCGGGGAGAATCGTTATTCCGAACTAGCCCAACTTGACTCTGGAGCAGCCGGAAATCTTATTTCACAGTCCCTGGTGGAGAAATTCCGCATCCCCACCAAACCTCTGGCTGTACCCTTGTCTGTTGTTGCCGTGGATGGGGGCCTCTTACCTCGCCCCATCCAATTCATCACCGAATCCATTACTCTGCAGGTGGGAATGCTGCATTCAGAGAGTATCTCCTTTCACGTTCTGCCTGGTCTCCCTCACGCCCTCTTGCTAGGTCTGCCTTGGCTCCAGAGACATGCACCCGTGCTTGACTGGCAAACCGGAGAAGTCCTTCACTGGGGACAGGCCTGTCATAAAACCTGCCTGGTTCCCGTCCATTCCGTCCGTCCCTCTCCTATCCCAGCTAATCTACCTGGACTTCCGATTCCTTATTGGTCTAGTGCTGATGTCTTTGTTAAGGAGGAGGCAGAGACATCACCACCTCATAGACCATGTGACTGCCCCATCGATCCCGCCAGAGTAATGCAGGTGGCTCCCGTGAGTCTAAATTGTCTCCCTCCTGGTAAGACGTTCGTATCGGTACCTGATCGGGAGAGAATCCTACACTGGGGTCATTCGTCTAAACTAGCTGTCCACGCCGGTCGGAAAAAGACCCTCCAGCTTATTACCCGACACTACTGGTGGCCTAACCTGCACAAGGATGTTATGGACTTTGTTTCTGCCTGTGTGACCTGCGCCCGCAACAAAGTTCCGAGACACCTGTCGGCCGGCCGCCTTCTTCCTCTGCCAGTACCTGCTGCCCCCTGGCAGCATTTAGCGATGGACCCTCCTCAATTCCGTCCTGGGGATAAAGTCTGGCTCTCGTCCAAATATGTCCGACTCAAGATCCCTTCCTATAAGTTAGGGTCTCGGTTCATCGGCCCACTGGTGGTCATCGGTCAGATCAACCCGGTAGCCTATAAATTGAAACTCCCGGCCAACTTACGGATCCCTAACTCCTTCCATGTATCTCTCCTCAAACCTGTGGTACTTAACTCTTTTTCTAAGTCTACAGGTACGCCTCCTGCTCTGGTTTCTGCTGAGGACAAGTTTGAGGTAGAGAACATTCTTGCCAGCAAAAGGGTAAGAGGAAAGACCTTTTTTCTGGTAGATTGGAGGGGGTTTGGTCCTGAGGAGAGAACGTGGGAGCCCCGGGAGAACATCCATGCCCCTCTCATCCTAGCTAAATTTCTGTCTGGCCTAAAAAAGGGGGGGCCTAAAGGGGGGGGTACTGTAGCGCTGGCGTCCCTGCCCTCTGCTAGGCAGGGACGCTGCTCCCCTCACCGCTCTGCTCCGTGCCCGGCGTCCTCTCCCCGCTCTGCTGTCAGCGCGCGCTCCTGCCCGGCGTCCTCTCCCCGCTCTGCTGTCAGCGCGCGCTCCGTCCCGGCGTCCTCCTCCTGCTCTGCTCTCGGCGCGCGCTCCTTCCCGGCCCCTGTGCTTAGGGCGCGCGCGCGCGCGCTCCCCTCCTCTTAAAGGGGCCGCGCGCGCCGCCCTAAAGAGTCCCCGGCCAATGGCCGGAGGACTTCATCATATAAAAGGCACCTCCTCCAAAATGGAGGTGCCCGAGCAATGTTGTTTGCACCTGTGTCTCACCTGTGCTTCAGCCCTCAGGTCCCGTTGCCAGTTACCTGCCAGTTTCCTGCCTGATTCCTGCCAGTTACCTGCCTGTTTCCTGCCTGAATACTTGTTACCTGTCTGCCAGTCTGAGGTCCGACGGTCTGCCTTACTACTCCTGTCAGTCTGTCTAAGGACCAGCCTGCCCGCTCACCTGGGAGCGCATATCAGCTACCTGCCTGCTTGTCTGAGGTCCGACGGTCTGCTTTACTACTCCGGTCAGTCTGTCTTTGGACCAGCTTGCCCGCTCACCTGGGAGCGCTTCTCCGTTACCTGCCTGCTTGCCAGCCCGGAGGCTCCGTTGTCACGTGCTGTGACCACCAGCTATCTCAGAGACTCTTGCCCGCTCACCTGGGAGCGCATCTCCGTTACCTGCCTGCTTGCCAGCCCGGAGGTCCCGTTGTCACGTGCGGTGACCACCAGCTATTCCAGAGACTCTTGCCCGCTCACCTGGGAGCGCTTCTCCGTTACCTGCCTGCCTGCCAGCCCTGAGGCTCCGCCGTCACGTGCCGTGACCACCTGCTATTCCAGAGACTCTCGCTTGCTCACCTGGGAGCACACATCCTCCATCTGCCTGCTAGCCTACCCGGAGGCTCTGCCATCACAGGTCGTACCTACCCCTTACCCAGAGACTGCCCTGATCACTTGCCGTATCTCCCTGTCCGTTCACCCAGAGACTGCCCTGATCACTTGCCGTATCTCCCTGTCCGTTCATCCAGAGACTGCCACCCGCTCCCTTACAAGGGCCGCCCCCTTGTATAGTAGCTCAGAGGTTCCGCCTCCCGGACCCGTTACAGCCTATTCCGCTGTAGTGTGTGCATGCCAAACCCCTGTTCATGGTACATGCGAAGATGCCTCCCACCTTGCACCTGTCGTTGCAGACTTGCAACTATCCCCATTCAAGTCCTTGTCCCAGGGCAGTGTTCAATTGTACCTCTCCCATTCCTTGCAATGCAAGCGCAAGTATGCAGCCTGCCACCCACCCACCCCCAGGCTGCAATACCATACTGCTTGCTTGCTTGCACTTTAAATTGGGCCTTTTAGGCATATGGAGGCGGAATCTGGCCAGCACGCCATGGCTGTGTCGGCGGCCTGGTAGCCATACTCAGTCCCCAGCCGCCTGGTGGCCGGGTGTCCCCGCTTGCTCCCCAGCCTCCAAGGGGTGGCCGGGTGTCCATACTCGGTCCCCAGCCACCCCTATTTGTCCCGGTAACCTTTCCCACACTTTTCTTAGCTTGGCCTGCTTTAGGGCAGCATTGGCCGAGCCCACCAGACAACCAGACTCCTCCGGTTGGCCCTGGCTTCTCCATCAGGGAGGTTGAGAGTGCCAAGGTGAGGAGCATGATGAGGATGATAGAAGTTAGCATCTGCTTTGTTTTGTTGTAATGCAAGCGCATGTATGTAGTAGCGGCTAGGCCTGAGGTGGTCAGCGTTTTGGCGCATATCCTACCTCCTTCGAGGATTGCTGGATGTTTTCCTGCTACTATCCAAGTTCTATGACTCCCGTTAAAACAAAGCTTCAGGTGATAAATGATGGATGAGGTGGTGGCAAAGGAGAAAGAGCAGGAGGAACAGGGACCATTCACATCAATATCAGGCCAGTCAACCAGATATGTCTTGTAGGATATGTTTCTGTAACAAAAGGAGCGGTTCGGCTACACAGTTATAGGGCATACAGTGAGTGCAATGCCTACCAAAAATTTCGAGGCACTCCAATGCCCCTTGGAAATGACATGGAAGTCAGAGAGCGTTAACTAAACCTTTTTATAGCAACTGGGTCTCCTGTGCACTGTTGGCATAATCAGTGAATGGAAGGCTTTCCAAAAATTATGAGGAACTGCAATGCCCCTTACAAGAGCTATGTGTGGCACCCCAGGGGTCTGGTCACCACAGTAATAGAGATATTACGTCGGAGAGCAAGTGGGAGGTTTCCTGGTCAGGATCTCTTAAACATGCAACATCCTCCTGCCCCAGTCCTGGGAGGGGAGAATTCTGCCCTTATCAACTGGATCTGGGGCGGGGTTGAGTGAGTCAGAGAACAGAAAACAGTCAGAGTCAGAGTGAGAGCAAGGGAAAGTAACAGCAAGGAGCTCTGTAGGAGCTAGGAGCTAAAGACCAGGGGCTGGAAGCTGAGCAGGGCTCGCCCTGGCAGAAGACAATAGGAACTGGACACAGGAGTCCGAGGCTGTGAGGACTTATATATCCAGCAGCAGAAACCAGCCAGCAGGGGATTTCAGGTCCTCTGGCCATAGAAGCCCGGAGGCTCAGTCACAAGCAAGGGACCAGCACCGCCGTTGTGGAGCGGAGGCTAACAGAAGGACCCAAGTCACCAGCCATACGGGTGAGCACTACACGGTACACTCAGGGACGTGGGCTACTTCTACCCGCTTACAGCAAGGTAGCCAGGAAGAGTGCAGACAGACGGGGAGGCCTACAAATCCACCTGGCCAGGGGAACTCCTGCTTGCTCACAGACTGACCAGGCCTCTTATGCTAGCCAGTACTCCCGGGAGGGTCTACCTTATAATCATCAGTAAAGACCCTGAACTGCACTGCAAAGACTCTGAGTCGTTCCTGCTGCGCTCGTGCACCATCACCCCCATCATCCACACTCACTGCCCTGAGGCTATACTCCTCCCGTGGGGAGTTATCCCATTCTCTGCTGCGCACACAACACCAGCCTCAGCGGTCTGTCTCGCAGCGGTGGTACTCCCTGACCGCAATCCACGGGTGGCGCAGTCGGACAATTAACCTCAAAACCTAAGAAAGACTGCCACTGGTTTGACCAGCCTGAGCCACGGGACCGGGTCACCGCCACGGAGACTACAGACCCCAGGGACCTGGCATAGGGTATCCCACACACGTGTACACACGGCCCAGGGGGCGCGTCATATGCAGTACAGCATATTACAAACATAAGTCCCATTATTGGGGAGTGGGTCTCCCATAGTATTTGCTTATGCCTTGCAAGCAAAAGCTGCCAAAAATTAGGACGGAGCAACTTGCAATGCCCCTTACAAGAGACATGCAGTACAGCATATTACAAACATAAGTCCCATTATTGGGGAGTGGGTGTCCAATAGTATTTGCTTATGCCTTGCAAGCAAAAGCTGCCAAAAATTAGAACGGAGCAACTTGCAATGGCCCTTACAAGAGCCATGCAGTACAGCATATTACAAACATAAGTCCCATTATTGGGGAGTGGGTGTCCCATAGTATTTGCTTATGCCTTCCAAGCAAAAGCTGCCAAAAATTAGGACGGAGCAACTTGCAATGTCCCTTACAAGAGCCATGCAGTACAGCATATTACAAACATAAGTCCCATTATTGGGGAGTGGGTGTCCCATAGTATTAGCTTATGCCTTGCAAGCAAAAGCTGCCAAAAATTAGGACGGAGCAACTTGCAATGCCCCTTACAAGAGCCATGCAGTACAGCATATTACAAACATAAGTCCCATTATTGGGGAGTGGGTCTCCCATAGTATTTGCTTATGCCTTGCAAGCAAAAGCTGCCAAAAATTAGGACAGAGCAACTTGCAATGCCCCTTACAAGAGACATGCAGTACAGCATATTACAAACATAAGTCCCATTATTGGGGAGTGGGTCTCCCATAGTATTTGCTTATGCCTTGCAAGCAAAAGCTGCCAAAAATTAGGACGGAGCAACTTGCAATGCCCCTTACAAGAGCCATGCAGTTCAGCATATTACAAACATAAGTCCCATTATTGGGGAGTGGGTCTCCCATAGTATTTGCTTATGCTTTCCAAGCAAAAGCTGCCAAAAATTAGGACGGAGCAACTTGCAATGCCCCTTGCAAGAGCCATGCAGTACAGCATATTACAAACATAAGTCCCATTATTGGGGAGTGGGTCTCCCATAGTATTTGCTTATGCCTTGCAAGCAAAAGCTGCCAAAAATAAGGATGGAGGAACTTGCAATGCTGGCACCCTGGTGGTATAGTGGTGGTGGAGGCTGAGGATAAGGAGAAGAAGATAAAACAGCCAAAACGAGGAAGCGTATACCCATGTGTGGGTGTGAAGCGGTGCATGTGAATACACCTCCCGAAATAACACAGTGGATTTGACTTTATGTTACTCTGCTGTCATTTGGTGGTGATGAGAAGTCTGGCCCAATCCAGCCCTTGTTCATTTTGATAAGGGTCAGCTTGTCAGCATTGTCAGTTGACAGGCGAGTGCGCTTATCAGTTATAATTCCCCCAGCGGCACTAAAACCACGCTCCGATAACACGCTAGCGGCAGGGCAGGCCAGGACCTCCAAGGCGTACAGAGCGAGTTCATTTCAAGTGTCCAGCTTGGATACCCAATAATTGAAAGGCACAGAGGAATCACGGAGGACGCTGGTACGGTCGGCAAGGTACTCCCTCACCATCTTTTGAAACTTTCCACTCCTTGTGAGAGTACCCCTCGCCTCAGGGCCTGTAAGCTGGGCGGGTGTCAGAAAACTGTCCCAGAACATTGACAGTGTTCCCCTGCCTCTGCTGGATTTGAGTTTAATCTCTCTCGCCTGTACGCCTTGGTTGGGCAACGAACTGTGACCTCTGCCGCTAGCGTGTTCAGATGGGAATTTTTTTAAGAGTTCTGCAGCAAGGGCCTTCTGGTACTGCCCCATTTTTGTAGACCTCTCCACCTCAGGAATAAGAGAGTGAAAGTTCTCCTTGTAGCGGGGGTCTACAAGTGTCACCAACCAGTAATGACTGTCACCCACCATTTTGACAACGCGAGGGTCACGGTTAAGGCAGCGTAACATAAAGTCAGCCATGCGTGCCAGACTGGTAACGGGCAAGATTTCCGTGTCCTCACCAAGATGACGACTGACCATGCTCTCCTCCTCCTCCTCCTCCTCTTCCTCCTCCCCCCTGTCCTCAGGCCACCCACGCTGAACCGACGGTATGACACTTGTACAGGTACTACCGTCTACAACGCATGATAGCAGCTCCTGTTCTTCCTCCTCCTCCTCCTCCTCTCCCTCATTGTTCCCCAATGCACGTTGGGATGAGATGAGGCTGGGCTGTGTGTAATCGCCCGCTACGGCTTCTTGATTCATCTCATCATACTCTGGCTGCAATGCCTCCTCTTTAATTCTCTGCAGAGAGCGTTGCAAAAGACAGACAAGTGGGATGCTGACACTAATGATGGCGTCATCGCCACTCACCATCTTGGTGGCCTCCTCAAAGTTTGTCAGGATGGTACATATGTCAGACATCCAGGTCCACTCCTGAGGTCTTATGTGTGGAGTCTGACCTGAATATCGACGGCCTTGTTGCAGCTGGTACTCCACAACTGCTCTCTTCTGCTCACAAATCCTTTGCAACATGTGGAGGGTAGAGTTCCAACGTGTGGGGACATCACACACCAGTCGGTGTGCCGGAAGCTGCAAACGCTGCTGCAACACAGCAAGGGCGGCGGAAGCTGTAGCCGACTTGCGAAAATGAGCTGATGTGGCACCCCAGGGGTCTGGTTTTCCACAGTAACAGCAATGTTATGTCTGAGAGCAGGTGGGAGGTCTCTTGGTCAGGGATCCTATGCATGCCACACCTCCTGCCCAGTCCTGGGAGGGGAAGAACTTCCCCTATATAAACCTAGGGCTGAGGCAGGGTGAGTGAGTAGAGAAGAAGCAGAGAAAAGAAGCAAATATAGGAAGAAACAACAGGAGCTCTGTGGGAGCAGTGTTACAAGGAGTCAGGGGCTGGCAGCTGCAGAGCTCGCCCTGACTGAGAAGTTATCACCGGACCCGGAGTCCGAGGCTGTGGGGACTAACTCCTATCCAGCAGCAGAAACCGACCGGCAGGGGATTGCAGGTCCTCTGGCCCAGAAACCCGAAGGCCCCGAGTCACCGGCCATACGGGTGAGCACCACACGGTACACTCAGGGACGTGGGCTACTTATACCCGCCTCTAGCAAGGTAGCCAGAAGAGTATCGTTAGTTTGGGAGGCCTACAACTCCGCCTGGCCAGGGGAGATCCCATCTGCTCAAGGACTGACCAGGCCCCAATCGCTAGCCAGTACTCCGGGAGGGTCTATCTTTGTCACCAGTAAAGACCCTGAACTACACAGTACCGTCTCCGAGTGGTTCCTGCTACCCCCATCATCCACGTCAGCTGCCCTGAGGCCATACCCCTCCCGTTGGGGGTTATACTATCACGCTGCACAATCCTACCACCGGCCTCAGCGGTCTGCCCTGCAGCAGCAGCTCCCTGGCTGCACTCAACGGGTGGCGTAGTCGTCCAACATCTACCGCTAAAACAGCGCCACTTAGTCTGACTCCCTGGGCACGGACCGGATCACCGCCACGAGACTACAACCCTCAACAGATCCGGCTCCGGGTAAGCTCCCGCGTGCGCAACGCAGCGCGACACAGGCCCAGGGGCGCGTCAACTTTTGGCGTAGTCGGCAGGATTTCGTGCCCGCAACCACCGGGTACTGCGTGCCTGAAAAAGACTGTTCAAACTTACCTGTGGTGAAGATTCCCGCCATCCGGCGCCATCTTCCGCTTCCTTCCCGCCATCGGTGGAGTTTTCCCGCCATCCGGCGCCATCTTCAGCCTTCTTCCCGCCATACGTGGAGTTTTCCCGCCATTGGACGCCATCTTGAGGACGCCGCGCGGGAAGAAGAGGGGCGTGGACTCCGAAAACGCGTGAGAACTGAAGCCCCGCCTCACGTCCGGACGTTGCGTAAGGTCCTGGAAGGAGCCCAGCAGACGCCGACGTCACAGGAGCGCGACGGAAGGTCCTCAACCCTGACGATCCACTGCGGAGCCGCGGCCTACGGAAGAGGATCATCGCAAGGTAGGCCACGGTCCACTAGGGGGGAGAAGGATGTCGGATACGGAGGAGAGCTTCACCGCTCCAACCCCCGCCAGCGCCACCGTTGTTGCGGTCATGCCTTTCACCATGCCCTATATCCCGGGGGCAGCCTGGCTACCCCAGTACTCAGGGGAGTCACATACCCTGCAGGACTTTAGAGAAAAACTGGATAGCCTCTTCCAGGTGTACCCCCTCACAGAAGAGCAAAAAGTAAGCATCCTGGTGGCCCAATTAACCGGGGCAGCCCAAAGGGAGGTAAAGTCCTGGCCACCTGGGGGGAGGACTGTCGCAGGGATACTAACCCGGCTGAGGGACACCTTTGATACCCGCACCTCAGCCGATATCAAGCTTAGATTCTACGGGTGCAAACAGCGGGCACATGAGAGTATAAGGGACTATGCCCTGAACCTACAAGAGGCCCTGAGAGCCATTAAGCAGACCGACCCTGACGGCGTGGGAGACGAGGACAGGCTGTTAACTGAACAATTTATAGAGGGTTTATATTGCAATGCCCACCGAACCCAGTTGCGGGCAATGGCCTTACAGGACCCTCATCTGGGATTTGCACAGTTCAAGGACAGAGCCATCCGGGTGCTCCGAGAACCGGCACCAGGTGGCGTTGTGACCCACAGACGCCCCACTACCACCTACCACCAGGAGGCGGCGCCCTTGTCGGCAGAGCCTGTGGGAGCTGATGCGCAGGCTTTGAACAATGACTCGGCTCCAGACCTGCACCATCAGGTCCAAGAGCTAGCTAAAAGCGTTGCTGCGCTAACCCGAACTGTGCAGTCTTTACAGGTTTCCACTCCAGGGAAGATCCAGCTGGCATCCGGACCGGAGGACATCCCGTGGCGTCGACCAAGGAGGACCCCACCGGCCAGAGGAAGACCCAGCGACCGATACAACGAGGACGGACGACCCATCTGCCGCCGCTGTAATCAACCCGGACATATGGCAAGGTACTGTCCTTTAAACTGGCACAACCTAGGGTAGAGGGCCAACCCCTTGGAAAAAGATCATCAGGCCCATCAAACTGGCGCGACAAATATGTGGGAGGATGTCCAGTCTTGCCTGTGGTACTGGATGGCATTCCTATGAGTGCCCTACTGGACACCGGGTCACAGGTCACCACCATCCCGTACGTGCTCTTCAAGCAGTACTGGAATGACTCGGATATTACCCGCTACCCTGACGACGACTTGAGTATCATCGCCAGCAATGGTCAGCCCGTGCCACAGATCGGATTTAAAGAGGTGACCATTAAAATTGGTAGAGTTGAACTGGCAGCACAGGGACTGATCATTGTAGACATTGACAAACACGAGAGTCACCCAAAGATAACTCTAGGAACTAATGTAATTGAAAATTGTCTTGCAGAGGTGATTTTCCTTTTACAGCAGGTTGCCAAGAACGCCAGCTCCGGCGAGCAGCGAGTGCTCCAAAAAGAGATCCGGGCACTGATGCGACGGCAACAGGTGGAACTCTCCGGCGGTGAGATTGGTAGCGTGAGAATGTGTGACCCTTTCCCTATTGCCATGCCCCCAAAAAGTGAAATGATGATTTGGTGCCGGGCAGCTATTGGTCTGAGGGGTAGAGATTACCAGGCAATGGTAGAACCAGTTTACTCAGACAGTAGGCCCACCATCTTGACAGCACGGGGGGTGGTTAATGTACGCCATGGGAGGGTGCCCGTTCGCATAATCAATATCGGGAAGAGGGAAGTGTACCTGCCCCGGTATGCCACGCTAGCCAAATTATATACCATTAACCAAAATGCTATACAATCTGTGGAACCCTTGCCTCCATCTCACCCGGAGGAAGGTAACGGCTCTAAGAAAATAATGGAGGACTGGTGTCAGCAACTACATTTGGGTACTGACTCCACTCCCTCACATCAGAAACAGGGAGTCTATCGGGTGGTTCAAGAGTACGAGAGAGTGTTTAGTAAACACCCGTTAGACTTCGGGCGAGTCAAGGGGGTAGAACACCACATCCCCACGGGAGACCATCCTCCCATAAAAGAGAGGTATCGACCCGTACCCCCTGCACACTACCAACACGCCAAGGGGATGCTTAGAGACATGAAGGAGGCTGGGGTGATCAGGGATAGCTGTAGCCCCTGGGCAGCTCCACTAGTCTTAGTCAAAAAGAAAGACAACACCATGAGGATGTGTGTAGATTACCGGAAAATCAACCGTATCACACACAAGGATGCGTACCCCTTACCAAGGATAGAGGAGTCTTTGGCTGCTTTAAGATCTGCTAACTTCTTCTCTACCTTGGATCTCACTAGTGGGTACTGGCAGGTTCCTGTAGCAGAGGCGGACCGGGAGAAGACCGCATTCACCACCCCGATGGGACTTAGCGAGTTTACCTGCATGCCGTTCGGACTCTGCAACGCACCAGGAACCTTCCAACGATTAATGGAGTGCTGTCTGGGCCATAGAAACTTCGAGACGGTCCTGTTGTACCTGGACGATGTCATCGTATATTCTAAGACTTATGAGGACCACCTGAAACACCTGGCGGAAGTGTTCGAAGCTCTGGCAAGCTACGGCCTAAAGGTGAAACCCTCCAAGTGTCACCTCCTGAAACCAAAGCTGCAGTACCTGGGACACGTGGTGAGCGCTGACGGAGTGGCTCCCGACCCTGATAAGATCACCGCAATTAAGGAATGGCCAAGTCCCTCCAGTGTAAAGGAAGTGCGGCAGTTCCTCGGGTTGGTAGGCTACTACCGCAGGTTCATCCCCGGTTTCACCAAAAAGGCAGCTCCTATGCAGGACCTCCTGATAGGCCAGTCCCGGAAGGCCAAGAACCAGAAGCCGCCCTTCAGATGGGAGAAGTTGGAAGAGGAGTCCTTCCGCCAGCTGAAGATGGCCCTCACGGGGGATGAAATCCTGGCGTACCCGGATTACAGCCAGCCCTTTATCCTCTACACCGACGCAAGTAACATCGGGCTAGGAGCCGTGCTGTCCCAGATCCAGCAGGGGAAAGAACGAGTAATCGCTTACACCAGCCGAAAACTGCGACCCACCGAGAGAAACCCTGAGAATTACAGCTCATTTAAGCTAGAGTTCCTGGCAGTGGTGTGGGCAGTCACCGAACGCTTTAAGCACTACCTCGCTTCTTCCCGGTTCATCGTGTACACGGATAACAACCCGTTGACACACCTGGACACAGCAAGACTCGGTGCTCTAGAGCAGAGATGGATGGCCCGTCTGTCCAACTACGAGTTCACAATCAAATACCGGGCAGGACGTTACAATACCAACGCGGACGCCCTGTCCAGGATGCCAAACCTACCGGACGTAGGAGAAGATCCAGAGGGACTGGAAGAAGTCGAACTCCCTGCGTTCCACCGGCATGGGACTAGCCAGTATTCCCACCGGGTAAGGAGTAAGCAAGCCGCTACGTTTAACCCCTTGCCTCACTACAACTGGGAGGAAACGCAAGACAGTGACCCTGCCGTCCGACTGGTGAAGGAGATGCTGACTCGGCCAGAGGCTCGCCTTGACCCAGACGCTCCGGAGGAAGCCAAGCAACTGTGGGCTGAGAAGAGTCGACTGTTCCTTTATAAGGGGAAGTTGTGCCGCAGAATGGTTAACTCCCGGACGCATGAACTAATCTGGCAAGTAGTGGTGCCACGAAGAGTCGCAGCCATGGTGATGGAGGCATACCACGACGGGGCTGGACACTTCGGATGGAAGAAGCTGGAGTTCCTGCTGCGCGAGCGGTTCCACTGGGTAGGCATGAGGGGAACCATCGAGAGGTGGTGCAGAGACTGTGGCCCGTGCAACCTAAGAAGGAAGGACCGTGCCAGCCAGAAGACTCCCCTGCAGTCCATCGTCACCCGGCAGCCGTTGGAACTGGTAGCCTTGGATCATGTAAAACTGACCCCAAGCCGAAGTGGCTACGTCTACGCACTAACCATCGTGGATCACTACTCCCGGTTCTTGGTTGTCGTCCCCGTCAAGGACTTAACAGCTCGAACAGCAGCGAGAGCCTTCCAGCAGCATTTCTGCCGTCCACACGGGTACCCGGACCAAGTGTTGACAGACCAGGGACCTGCCTTTGAAGCGGAGGTCTTCCAAGAATTCTGCACTCTGTATGGCTGCCGGAAGATAAGGACGACACCCTATCATCCGCAAACTAATGGACTTTGTGAGAAAATGAACCAGGTGGTAATGGATCTTCTGAAAACGTTGCCCCTGGAAGAACGCAGTCTGTGGCCTGAGAAGCTGCCCGATCTGGTGGACCTATACAACCACATCCCGGTAGGTTCCACCAACTGTACCCCGGCTTACCTAATGAGGGAGAGACCTGGTAAGTTACCTGTTGACCTGGAAATGGGAGTCCTGACACCTGAGGACACTTCACCAGAAGCAGACTGGGACACAGAGAGGCAGCAGCAGTACCGGAGAGTACAGGAGAGCGTGGAGCGAAGTCTCTGTCAGGCTAGGGAAAGACAAGAGAAAGCTTACAACCAGTATGCTCCCGCTGTTCCCCTGGTACCCGGAGAGCAGGTCTTGAAGAGAAAAAGACGGCTCCACAAGTTGGACGACCAGTGGGAGAAGGACCCGTACACCGTACTACCCTCAAGCCACGACAACCCAAAGGTCTGTACCATCAGTAAAGACGGAGGGGAAACCACAACCATTGTATCCCGGGATCACCTGAAGAAGTGTCCCGAACAGCTACGGAACCCTGAAGAGGAACAAGAAGACCCTCGACCCGTAGAGGAAAGGGAAGACATGGTTAATACTGTGCTCGGAGACTTCCCTCGGTCTTGGACTCAAGTCAATGGTGCAGTTGTGGTACCCGTACTCACCTTCCTCCAACCAGCATCCCAAGCACCTACGGAGCAACAGGTAGAGCTGGAAGAACAGCCGGTCCAGGAGGCAGAAGACCCCACACCAGCAGACCAGGAGGATCAACCCTCTGCTTGCAGTGAGCCTGCCATATCCCTAGTGAGCCAAAGGGCCCGTAGACCGCTGCCCAGTTTACCCTTAACAGCTCCTACACCCTGTAGTTCAGGGCCAGACAGTCAGCTCCGTAGGTCCACTAGGGCCACTAGGGGCCAGTTACCCGCACGTTGGAGGATTTGAAGTGTATAAATTGTTTTATTTGTGGTTACCTGTTTATTGTTGCTTGTGTATAATTATGTGTTTCTAGTTATTTTTAGGAGTCCTTGGTGGATTTACCGGGAATCCTTTGTACATAGTTGGAGCGTAACCCAGGACGGACTAAAGACTGTTAAGGACTCGGGGCAGGACAGACCCCTACCTGGTTACGTCTCCCTGTTTTGGTGAAATGGACACCTTGCTTTCTTCAAAGACTGCACCCGGTTACGGACATGCCGTGACCACCTTTATGTGTTTCTTTATTGTTATTGTTATATCTTGTTATGTTTTTCTAAAATATGTTTAGTCCCGGAGTACTAAATTTCACTAGGGGGGAATGTGGCACCCCAGGGGTCTGGTTTTCCACAGTAACAGCAATGTTATGTCTGAGAGCAGGTGGGAGGTCTCTTGGTCAGGGATCCTATGCATGCCACACCTCCTGCCCAGTCCTGGGAGGGGAAGAACTTCCCCTATATAAACCTAGGGCTGAGGCAGGGTGAGTGAGTAGAGAAGAAGCAGAGAAAAGAAGCAAATATAGGAAGAAACAACAGGAGCTCTGTGGGAGCAGTGTTACAAGGAGTCAGGGGCTGGCAGCTGCAGAGCTCGCCCTGACTGAGAAGTTATCACCGGACCCAGAGTCCGAGGCTGTGGGGACTAACTCCTATCCAGCAGCAGAAACCGACCGGCAGGGGATTGCAGGTCCTCTGGCCCAGAAACCCGAAGGCCCCGAGTCACCGGCCATACGGGTGAGCACCACACGGTACACTCAGGGACGTGGGCTATTTATACCCGCCTCTAGCAAGGTAGCCAGAAGAGTATCGTTAGTTTGGGAGGCCTACAACTCCGCCTGGCCAGGGGAGATCCCATCTGCTCAAGGACTGACCAGGCCCCAATCGCTAGCCAGTACTCCGGGAGGGTCTATCTTTGTCACCAGTAAAGACCCTGAACTACACAGTACCGTCTCCGAGTGGTTCCTGCTACCCCCATCATCCACGTCGGCTGCCCAGAGGCCATACCCCTCCCGTTGGGGGTTATACTATCACGCTGCACAATCCTACCACCGGCCTCAGCGGTCTGCCCTGCAGCAGCAGCTCCCTGGCTGCACTCAACGGGTGGCGTAGTCGTCCAACATCTACCGCTAAAACAGCGCCACTTAGTCTGACTCCCTGGGCACGGACCGGATCACCGCCACGAGACTACAACCCTCAACAGATCCGGCTCCGGGTAAGCTCCCGCGTGCGCAACGCAGCGCGACACAGGCCCAGGGGCGCGTCACTGACAGGCAGCATACTTTCACGAGCAGATCTCGCAACTCGGGGTACGATTTAAGAAACCGCTGAACCACGAGGTTAAGCACATGAGCCAGGCATGGTACGTGTGTGATCTCACCTCGCCTCAGAGCCGCCACCAGGTTACGGCCATTGTCACACACGACCATGCCGGGATGTAGGTTCAGCGGTCTCAGCCACAGATCTGCCTGCTCTTTCACAGCTGTCCACAACTCACAAGCAGTGTGAGGTTTATCACCTAAGCTTATGAGTTTCAGCACAGCCTGTTGCCGTTTGGCAGAGGCAGTACTGCAGTGCTTCCAGCTTGTAACTGATGTGGTGATATCTGAGATGGAGGCTGAACAGTGAGCGACACACTCAAACTGCTTTTTTTTTAGATACCAAAGGCTCGAAACTGGATAGTACAGCGATTTGACCCGTGGAACTGCGAAACCACACTGGGATGTCGGGCCTACACAAGACTATTTTCAACAGATATATTTTTGTGTCAGAGCAGTCAGGAGACACTACTGTTTTTCTTTACGGAAAAAACTACCAAAAGCTGAATAATAGAGATTTTTTGCCGTGGGATGGCAAAACCACAGTTATTGTTTACTGGGGTATACCACACTTTTTTAAATAGAGATATTTGCGGCTGAACAGTGAGCGACACACTCAAACTGCTTTTTTTTTTAGATACAAATGGCCCAAAATGGATAATACAGAGGTTTGAACCGTGGAAGTGCAAAACCACACTTCTGTTTCTCTAGCCTACACCAGACTATTTTCATCAGATATATTTGTGTCTGAAAAATCAGAGACACGCTTTTTTTTTGGGGGGGGGGGGGGGGCACACCACAAGGTTAATAAGACGGGTATTTGTACAGTGTGAAGGACGAAAAAAAAAAGGAGGATTTAGATGAAAAAAAAAGGATTTTTCCTGGCCCCCGAGACCTGGAGCTAAGTCCAGCAATTTGACCAGCAGGAGCACACAGTACTGTAATGCAGTGTTTGCTGGTATAACCACTGCGTCTCCTATACAGCCTGCCTGCCTGCCTGCCTGATATACCTGGGATGGATATTAGTCCTGAGAAGGACTGTTTGTTTGTTCTGGCAGCCTTTACAGACCCTACACTAACTATTTCGCACTATATATCTCTCCCTAAATCAGCAGCGCTGTCCCTACACTGTCTGATCCGGAGCGACTGTGTCCAAGATGGCGGCGCCCGGTTTTAAATACTCGAGGTGACGCTGTGAGGCCAGCCAATCACTGTAATGCCCACAACCAACATGGCTGCAGCATTACAGTGACTGGCTGGCAATCCCAACATGTTCATTGGCTCTGTAAAGAGCGCCAAACATGCAGGGCGGAGACCCGAGCTCCCGCCCGAGTAACCCGGAAATGCTCGGTGCTCGCCGAACATCCCGAGTAGCGTGATGCTCGGGCGAGTACCGAGCAGTGTCGAGCATGCTCGCTCAGCACTAGTCTGTAGTTGTTTGTGCATGAAGGGTCAAGAGAGGGCTTTTTTAATAATGGAGTGTTTGAAGGAGGAGGGGAAGATACCAGAAGAGAGGGAGAGGTTGAAAATTTTAGTTAGGTTAGTAGTGACGACTGAAGAGAGAGACTGGAGTAGATGTGAGGCATGTAGTGGAATGAGAAGAAGAGAGGAGCCTGGAGACTTCTTCTTCTGTGACTGGGTGAAATGTGGAAAGTGATTCAGAGGAGATCAGGGGAGGGATGGGTGTCACGGCCCTTGGTGGCAGGGAGCTGATTTCCTGACGGATGTTCTCTATTTTCACTGTGAAGTAGGAGGCCAAGTCCTCAGCACAAATGACCGTGATAAAGGCCTGCGCTTTAGGACTGAGGAGGGAGTGAAAGGTGTCAAAGAGTTTTTGTGGGTTGTTGGATAGTGAGGAGATCAGGGTGGTGAAGTATTTCTGTTTATCGAGGTGAAGGGCAGAGTTATAGGTTTTTAACATAAATTTATAGTGGGTGAAGTTTTCTACTGTGCGAGTTTTCGAGTTTGCGGTGTGAACCAGGGCTGTTTTACTCTGTGTTTAGAGGTTCTGATTGTGAGGGGAGCTACTTGGTCCAGCATGCTTCTGAGATTGTCATTGTAGTGATTTACAGCCAGATCAGGACAGAAAAAGAGATTGGGGACAGTGATGAGTGTAGGGAGTCTGTAAGTGTATGAAGGTTAATGTCTTGTAGATTTCTGAATGTGTGATAGGTAGGAGTGTGCTGGGGCGGGCGAGAATTTGTGAGCGTGAAGGAGAGGATGTTGTGATCAGAGAGGAGAAGAGGGGAGTTATCTAGGTAGGGGATTGAACAAAGCCGGACAAAGACCAGATCAATGGCGTTAACGTCTTTGTGTGTCTCAGAGGTTGAAAGCTGTGAGAGGCCGAGAGAAGTGGTTAAAGATAGAAGCTGGGATGCGGATGAGGAGGTGGGGCTGTTTATGAGGATGTTGAAGTCTCCCAGGATAAGGGTTGGTAAATCTGAGGACATGAAGTGCGGCAGCCAGGCTGAAAAATGGTCAAGGAACAGGGTGGGTGAGCCTGGGGGACGGTATACGACCGCTACTCTGATGGAGAGGGTATGGAAGAGCCTGATGGTGTGGACCTTAAAAGAAGGGAATGAGAGTGATGGAACTGGGGGGGTGACCTGGAAGGTGCATTGTGGGGACAGGAGTAAGCTGACTCCACCACCAAGCCTGTTTGCAGGTCTTGGGGAATGGGAAAAATGCAAGCCGCCATGAAAAATAGTGTGATGTAAAGTGGTGCTTGTCAAATAGTCCAGAAAACAGGGAGGCCAGAGGAGCTGTTGATAACTTTTACATATACCTCCCACATGATCATTGTGGTTTGGTCCTGATGAAGAGGTTTGAAAACCTTGAAGTGTGTTGACACAATAAACCGCATTCATGCTTGACCCCTGTGTGTGATCGTATATTTGAACCTTAGGCAGCACGGATTCTAAATAACAGCATTCCAAATTCATTGTATCGTATCCCAGGAGTTGTGACTTTCACAACCCTATCAGGTGAGCATACCCTTAATAATTTACACCACTCTGTTACCGATTAAGAACCTATTTTGTGCTTTTCGTCTCCCCAGTTTTACCTTTTGCTTCACTTAATAAAGTAACCATAGTATTTTCCATGCATTTTTTAGGCTCCACATAGAAAACTCCTGAAAAAAGCACCAAAACCGCACAGGTCACCAGCATCTTTAGTAGTGTTGAGCCACCCCCGTAGTGTTCAAGTTCGGTTCGGTTCGTCGAACACCCGTGTGTTCGCCGAACTGTTCGTCGAACTGTTCGTCGAACAGCTTCGAACACCGTTAAAACCAATGGCAGGCAAACAAAAACACATAGAAACACATAGAAAGCAACTTCAAAGGTGTCCAAAAGCTGACAAACTGCTCAGAAGACATAACTAACACATGGAAAAGTGACAAGTACATATAGTCATGCGAAAAGAAAAGAGGTGGAGGAGTAAAAGGAGGGGGAGACACAGATATAGGCATGTCATGCCCTTCTAAAATAAAAAAAGTGAGAAGCCGACACGTTCAGTCCGCTCCTGCCCGTGCCACCTCCGTGTCGCCGGGTTTGTGCCAGAGCCGCGGTGAACCCTGATGGCCAGCCCCCCTCTCCCAATACTGGTGCCTGTCTGCTGGTGGGTCGAGCGAGCCCCCCTGTGGTGGAGGCAGCTCTAAGCTTTTTAATTTAAATTGTCTCTCTAATTTGAATAAATACACTTTAAATCCATTTACAAGGATCTATTGGAGGGCAAGTCTCATGCCAGCAGCCGCGTAAATCCAGCTCCAGTAGCGTCCACTAAAGCTGCTGCAGTTAAAAAGCTTTTATAAGGATCGAGCTCGGCTGTCCACCGCAAGGCATCCTACTGCCAGTCCCAGCCCCTATGCCTTGGGGTGCCTCCTGATGCTCTTCACTGAGTATCCCGTGGTCCCGAAGCATTTCCTTTGAAAAAATTAAGTGTCCAAACTGCAGGTGGTGTAGCTTGCTTAACAGCCGGGATAATCCACTGACTAGCAGACACTGCTACTAGGCACAAAGTATTTCCTGGGCTAGATGCAGTTAAAAATTTGTAATTAGATACTCTCGTTGGATGCTGAGAAAGCATTCCATAGAGTCTCCTGGCACGCCATATATGATTCTCTTAAAAAGCTTGGGGTAGGGGTCTAGGGGACCCTTTTATAGCCAAAATCACGGCCCTGTATCGCAATAAGTCACCTAGGCTGAAGATAAATGGAACTGTAGCACCCTGAGGGCTCGGTTGCTACAGAGGTATTGCACCTCACCCAGAGGTGTGATGTCTCACTCTCAGGTAAGGATGGAGTGTGGATCAGGACCCGACACCTGCATGCATTACACCACATTGCCGTGGGGCAGGGCGACCAATATGCCCCTGAGATGGGCACGACAGTCCCTGTCCCTGGCTGGAGTGGGGGGAGGGAACACTGAGGAAGGGGAACCCTGTAGTGCAGGAGCAGAGAGGAAGCAGTTCCTGGGTGCATTGAGAAGGGAGTATAAAAGGTGGGCACCATCTTAGCTCAGTGCAGAGAAGTCTGAGCAGAAGTGACAGGGAGCAGGGGCTCTGCATGAGCTCTGCTCCGGAGTCGGGCCTAGTAACAGAGGCCCAGGCCTGGAAGAGGGAGAAGGAGGGAAGAGGAGCGGAGAAGGCTCCAGGAACGAGGAATGAAGGGATCCCAGGGGTGCAGACAGGCGAGTCGCCACCGCACGCCCGAATCCACCTGCGTGGAGGGGTCAGGCCAAAAGGGGAGACCGGTCCCTGAAACTAGTGGAGCAGGAAACGACCCTCAGCTAGAATCCGGAGGCTGTGACATTTTATGTGGCGCAGCCCCTCGCTACACCCGCTAGGAAGGCACCACATAGGGTCAGGGAAACTGGCGCCAAGTTTACCAAGAGGAGGCCCGAGGCAGCCGGACAGAAGGGTTGGTAAGAAAGGCCAGACAAAGGACACACAAAGGGGGTCCTGTGAAGCGCTCCAAAGTTATCTGGGAGTTGTCTGAGCCCCTCACCTGGTGAGCACAGTACGACGTAGGCAGCCGTTACCTGCAGACGTGGTCTGGATAATAAGAACTGTGAGTAAAGGCCCTGGACTGCATCACTGACTCCATGTCGTTACTGCTGCTGCCCTGCACCATCACCCCCATCCTCCGCATACACTGCCCTGAGGCTATACTCCTCCCGTGGGGAGTTATGCTACGCTCTGCTGCACCCACAACACCAGCCTCAGCGGTCTGCCCTGCAGCGGCGGTTCACTCTGACCGCAATCCACGGGTGGCGTAGTCGGACATTTAAACATCAAAACCACATAAATAGTTCCGCCACTGGTTTGACCGCCCTGAGCCATGGAACCGGGTCGCCGCCACGGAGACTACAACCACCAGCA
Organism: Phyllobates terribilis; assembly: GCF_046119375.1. Taxonomy (NCBI): domain Eukaryota; kingdom Metazoa; phylum Chordata; class Amphibia; order Anura; family Dendrobatidae; genus Phyllobates; species Phyllobates terribilis. The sequence continues at coordinate 408,182,450 of NW_027362769.1, read as the reverse complement.
TCCACCAAAAAGGGTCCGGCTCCGGGTGTCCCAAGGCCCAGGGGGTGCGTCAGAACATTTTCATCACCTTTCACAATCACCAATGGGACAAGGCAGGGATGTCCTCTGTCCCCTCTCTTATACATCCTAGTGACGGAGCACCTGCTCTCATCAATTCGCCATAACCCCAATATTAGGTGGATTGAGGTTGGAGGCACCGAGTACAAGTGCTCTCTATTTGCTGATGATGTCCTAGTATATATCACTCAATCACATATATCCATCCCTGCTGTTATGGCTGAAATAGATCACTTTGTTACATGGTAAAATTTTAAAATCAATGCAGCGAAGTCTGAGGCCCTCGATGTCTCCCTCCCCAAATCCATACAGGATTCCATCCAGTCCAACTTTCCCTTTGCCTGGCCCTCACAGGGTATCAAATACTTAGGAATTCCTATTCATAGAGACCTCTCCCATCTATGTTATCTTAATTTTGGGCCCTTTATTGAACAACTCCATACAGACCACGGTTGGCAAGTTAGAACTGTAAGATTCACTACGTGAACCACTGGTGTTTTGTGGAAAAGCACATGTACACCGCGTTCCAAATTATTATGCAAAAAGTGTTTAGGAGTGATAAGGGAAGAATTTGTTTGTTTGTCAGTTAAACTCATTGATGGTGATGTGTGTCAGGGCTCTTTATATCACTGTAAGCAATTGCAGACACCTGTGCTAATTAGTTTGGCAGGTGTTTCCAATGAACGGCAAGACTACTTAAGAAGGTTGTCCCACATTATTAAGCAGCCTACATTTTCTGCCAAAATGGGAAAGAAAAAGGATGTGTCAGCTGCTGAGAAGCAACAAATTGTGGAGTGTTTAGGTCAAGGCATGACTACAATCAACATTGTGCGATGATCAGGATGAAGTGTCTTGGCAATCAAGAAGTATGTAGCTGATTCACAGTACACACGTGTGCGTGCTGATAAGGGCAAATTGAGGACTCTTTCCTACAGGCAATTACGTCAGGTTAAAAGAGCAGCGGCAAAAAAGCCTTGTCATAGCAGCAGACAAGTTTTTGAAGCTGCTGGTGCCTCCAACGTCCCCCAAACAACAAGATGCAGGGTCCTTCAGAGGTTTGCAGCTGTGCATACGCCATCCTGTCGACCTCCTCTATCCACTTCACACAAGCAGAAACGGCTCCAGTGGGCCAAACATTACATGAAGATTGATTTCAAAACTGTTTTGTTCACGGATGAGTGCCGTGCAGCGCTCGATGGTCCAGATTGATGGAGTGGAGGATCGCTGGTTGATGGACACCCCACGCAAACACGGCTACAGCGCCAACAAGGAGGAGGTGGAGTAATGTTTTGGGCTGGAATCATGGGGAGAGAGATTGTCGGCCCCTTTAGGATCCCTGAAGGCGCTAAAGATGAACTCCATAATGTATGTGGATTTTCTCAAACAGCACTTCCTGCCATGGTTCAAGAAGAAGAACCGTGTATTCCACAGCAAGATCATTTTTATGCATGATAATGCACCATCTCATGCTGCACATAACACATCTGCATCTCTGGCTGATATGGGCATAAAAGGGGACAAACTTATGGTGTGACCCCCATGCTCCCCTGACCTCAACCCCATTCAGAACCTCTGGAGCATCATCAAAAGGAGTGTCTGTGATGGCGGGAGGCAGTTCACATCTAAGCAACAGCTCTGGGAGGGTATTCTGTCCTCATGCAAAACAATTGAAGCAGAAACCATCCGAAACCTGAAAAGGTTGATCGAAAAGTTTGGGGGATCTAAGAGTGTGGCAACCCAGTAGTCATGATTACTTCGAATTCTGACAATATGAGGGTCATGCTGCAGGTAGTGCAGCAAGAAGGCACTTATGTGTCTTGCGCATCTCGGAGCCCCAAAATTATTTTCCGGGCTAGATGCAGCTAAAAATTATTATTAATTTTAAATCTGGTGGAGCTTAGTATAGATGGCCTAATAGAATCAGTGCTGCACACTGCTACAAAGCCCAAATTATTTTCCAGCCAAGATACAGATAAACATGATTAGTAATTTTAAATCTGGTGGAGCTTATTATAGATGGCCTAATAGAATCAGTGCTGCACACTGCTACAAGGCCCAAATTATTTTCCAGCCAAGATACAGATAAACATGATTAGTAATTTTAAATCTGGTGGAGCTTATTATAGATGGCCTAATAGAATCAGTGCTGCACACTGCTACAAAGCACAAATTATTTTCCAGCCAAGATACAGATAAACATGATTAGTAATTTGAAAGCTTAAAACGGTTGGTAGGGTGATTTTAACCAATCATCAAGCTTTAACTCTCCCCAGGATGACACAGGGGTAGAAAAGTAGTTTCGGATCCATGATTTGTTCATCTTTATGAACGTGAGTCTGTCTACATTATCAGTGGAGAGCCGCGTGCGCTTATCTGTCAGCACACCACCAGCAGCGCTGAACACACGTTCAGACAGAACGCTGGCTGCGGGGCATGACAAGATCTCCAAGGCGTAAGTGGCTAGCTCCGGCCATTTATCCAGATTGGAAGCCCAAATTGAGCAAGGGTCCAGTGACACAGTCATGGCTTCAATGTTTACTTGGAGATACTCCTGCACCATCGTCTCTAGGCGTTGACTATGTGTCAGACTTCTTGTCTCCTGTGGCCTTGCAAAGGATGGGCTAAAAAAGTGGTGAAATGATTCCGCAAAATTGATGTTACCAGCAGATACTGTGGTTCTGTTACGGTTTGAGTGCTGAACACTTGACGGTCCCACGGTTGGCAAGTTGGAACTGTGAGATTCACTACGTGCATCACTGGTGTTTTGTGGAAAAGCACATGTAAGATTCTGCAACAGTCTCTGCTGATACTCCTGCATGCGTGCATCCCTTTCTATGGCAGGAATAATTTCTGCAAATTTACTTTTGTACCGGGGATCTAACAGTGTGGCAACCCAGTAGTCAGGATTATTTCTAATTCTCACAATTCGAGGGTCATGTTGCAGGTAGTGCAGCAAGAAGGCACTCGTGTCTTGCGCATCCAGGAGCACCAAGTCCCTGTTGTGTTGGTGGCGAGGTAACAATCATGCTTCCTTCCTCTGTCCTCTCCCCCCAACCTCGCACAACAGAAATGTGATCAAGGTCTCCCTCATCTGATGAGTCTTCCATCAGTTCGTCCTCCACTTCTTCCTGGGCTCCTGCACCTTCCTCACTAGTTTGGCTGCTACCATGCGCCCTGGTAAAACCATCTCCCCCACCCTCACATGCCTGCCGCCTTGGTGCTGCCGACCGTCTGGACCTTGCAGATGTTAGCCCTTCCGCATACAACTCCTCCTCCTCTACTTCCTCCACCTCCTCTTGTGCCACCACCTGACTCCGAATTCTGTTTAACATGTGCTCCAGCATGTAAATCACCGGAATAGTCATGCTGATAATGGCATCGTCAGCACTAAACATCTTCGTCGCCATTTCAAAACTGTGCAGAAGGGTGCATAGGTCCCTGATCTGAGACCACTCCTCCAGCGTGATTTGCCCCACCTCTGAATCTCGTTGGCCCAGGCTATACGTCAGAACGTATTGCACCAGGGCTTGTCGGTGCTGCCACAGTCGCTGCAACATGTGCAGAGTTGAATTCCACCGGGTAGGCACATCGCATTTTAGCCGGTGAAGTGGCAGGCCCAACGACTTCTGTAGAGATGTAAGTCGCTGAGCTGCGAGATGCGAACGGCGGAAGTGAGCACACAGCGACCGTGCCCTCTGCAGAAGGCCATCTAGTCCGTGATAGTGGGCTAAAAATTGCTGGACAACCAGGTTCAACACGTGAGCCATACAAGGCACGTGTGTGACATTGCCCCGGCGAAGGGCCGCACCCAGGTTTGCAGCATTGTCGCACACGGCCTTCCCTGGTTTCAGGTCCAGTGGAGACAACCATTCATGAAATTGGTTCTCCAGAGCTGACCACAACTCCTCAGCTGTGTGACTCACATTTCCCAGACATTTCAAAGTAAAAAACGCCTGATGACGTTGAGCCCTACTGCCAGCATAGTAATTAGGTGTGCAGGATCCCTTCTGCGCAGTTAGAAAGCTTGTGGCATGACCAGACAGGCTTTGGGTGCAGGTGGAGACCGAGAGGAGGTTGAGGAGGCAGAAGCAGTGGAGGAACTTTGACATAAAGAGGATTGACGCACAACTCGTGGGGACGGCAAGACTTGGACAGCAGCCCCTTGTCCTGCTGTCACCATAGTTACCCAGTGCCCAGTCAGCGACATGTAACGCCCCTGTCCATGCCTACTCGTCCAAGTGTCTGTGGTGAAATGCACCCTGTCACACACAGAGTTTCTCAAAGAAGCGGTGATGTTGTGTGCGACATGCTGGTGGAGCGCAGGCACACCTTTCTTTGAGAAGTAGTGCCGACTGGGCATCTGGTACTGGGGCACTGCGACGGACATAAGGTCTCGAAAATCCTCTGTGTCCACCAGGCGGAAAGGCAGCATTTCTGTAGCCAAGAGCTTGCAGATGGCGAAATTCAACCTCTTAGCTTTCTCATGGCTAGGAGGAAATGGTCTTTTACTTGTCCACATCTGAGGGACCGAGTTCTGGCTATTGTGCTTAGACGGGGTTGATAAGGGTGTCCCCGGCAAACTGCCGGTTTGTGAGGAAGATGCAGGCGGACATGTTAGGTTGCCTTGATCCAAAGGTGGTGCTATCGATGTCGGACAGCGTTCAACACCAGCTGGTGTTACCACCTCCAAAGAAAATGATGACCTGCCAATCACGCTGGCTGTTGCGGGTAAAGAGGTGGCAGGTCTGCGCCCCAAAACAGGTGTGACTGCTGTCCCCCCAGTCACAGAGGATGAAGAGGCCGCGGATGCACAAGATATGGCAGATGGTGGTTGGCCCGGCCGGCTAGGCCGCATTGTAGCACACTGAGCTTCCCACTGCAACTTATGCTTCATGTCCATGTGCCGGTTCATGCATGAAGTACTCAAACTATGTATTTTTTGGCCTCTACTTAGCTTTTGCTGACAAATGTTACAGATAACACGAGTTGGGTCATCTTTATCGATCTGAAAAAATGCCCAGGCTATGCAAGGCTTAGCACCCATGCGACCTGAAGAGCCACCACGACTTGTGGTGAGAGGCAGAGTTGTGTTTGAGAATGCAGTTGTTGACGTGCTTCCAGTACTACGTCTCTGTCCAGGAAGGCGCAACCTGACCTCGTCGTCACTAGCATCCTCCTCCACCTCCTCTGCTGACCTCATCTCTTGGCTGACTGTGGGTTGACAGTAAGTGGGATCTCCAACCTCATCATCATCACCCTGTGCGTTATCACACCCGTCGTCCTCAGAGCCAACCTGTTCCTGCCCTGACAAAAAACTAAAGTTGTCGCTCCAATCAGGTATTTGAGTCTTATCATCGTCTTCCTCATTGTCTCCACCAACAGGAGTTACAGTTTGGGAATGAGGGTCTACATTATGGTCAGAACCTTCTGCGTCTGGTCCTGGATCCGACTCATAAAGATTCTGGGCATCAGTGCAGATCATTTCCTCGTCTGGATTCACAGAAGCGCTGGAGTCGACCTCTGATTCCCAGGCTATAGTATGAGTAAATGTAGCACCCTGAGGATTCGGCTGCTACAGGGGTATTGCACCTCAACCCAGAGGTGTGATATTCCACTCCCGGGTAAGGATGGAGTGTGGGACTGAGCTCGGTAGGCTGCATGCACTACACACATCCCATTTCCGAGGAGCAGACCGACGGTACTCCCACTTAGAAATGTGCAGGTACGACCGAGTCTGTTCCTGGCTGGAGTGGGAGGGGGGTGGTACATCCCAAGTAGTGTAGGGGCAGATAGGGGGAGCAGCCTGGGTAAAGATAGGAGCTCATTGGGTGCTGGTCACCTGAGCTCACACATAGAGGGTGTATATAAGGTGGGCACCAACTAAGAACAGGGTCAGTTGCAGAGAGAAAGTCAGCGAGCTGAGGAGAAGAGAGACCCAGAGTGAGAGAGGAGAAAGAGAGAGACCCAGAGGGGGAAACAGAAGAAAAGGACTCCAAGACCCCAAACTAAATCCCCGGGTGAAGAGTCGGCACAGGGTACCGGAACCCAAGCTGGTGGGGGCAAAAACACTCCCCAGCCAGAGACCGGAGACCGTGGGCAGCGTTTGCCACGGTCACCCACCACATCCACCACGAAGGCATACCACGAGGAGGGTCAGGGAACCCAAGGCCAAGGGTCTCCCAACAGAAGGCCCGAGGGAGCTGGACCTGGGTGGATCAATAGTGGGGACGGCCAGAGAAAGGACAGAAGGAGAGCTCAGGGTCACGCTCCGGACTTATTTGGGAGTTGGCTGGATCCAGAACCTGGTGGACGCAGCACGGCTCGGGAGGTCACTCGAAGCTGGAGTGACCAGAACATCAGCAGTGAGTAAACATCCTAAACTGCATAACCCGACTCTGTCTCTGATTGCCGTCTACACTGCATCACCACAACTCCCATCCTCTGCACCTGATCCCCCTGAGGCTATACCCCACCCGTTGGGGGTTATATCACCAAAGCTGCACCTACACCACCAGCCTCAGCGGACCCTGCTGCAGCGGCGGCCACAGTGACCGCAACACAACGGGTGGCGTAGTCGACATTAAGAACTTAGTAACATCTGTAGGACTGCCACATACAACTCAGTTTGACACCCTGGGCACGGACCGGGTCACAGCCACTCGGAAGACTACAACCCCCATCTGATCCGGCTCCGGATATTCCCCATAAAGAATATGGCCCAGGGGGCGCGTCAACTTTGGCGTAGTCGGCAGGATTACGTGCCCGCAACACCCGGGTACTGCGTGCCTGAAGGAAAGTGCAAGTTTACCTCAAGAAGAAGTCTCCTGCCGGTTCCGGAGGGTCCCCGCCATCGGACCCCATCACCAGTCGATTCCCGCCGGTTGTCCGCCATTAACAGCTTTTTCCCGCCATCTGCAGAGTTTCCCGCCACTGGGAAGCGATTCCCGCCATTTCCAAAGTTTTCCCGCCTTGGAAGAGCGGACGCCATTATGGGCGTGCCAGAGGGTGGCGAGAGGCCACCTCCCATCGTGGGCCAGGACCGAAAATGGCGCCAAAAGTGGAAACCGCCCCCACCAACAGAGACTGTGATGCTAGAGGTGTCTGTCAGCGTGAAAGAACCGCCCCTGGAGCTGACAGTCACCCAGTGGCCCCGGGACCGCCCTCGAAGTGGGAGGAGACGAAAGAAAAGAACGAAGATGGGTGCCGCCTGGAGCAGTCTGGAGCGAGCGCACCCGGAGGCAGGAAGCCTGGAGAAGAGTAGCAGAGAAGCTCACCCGGAGATGGCGAGAGAGCAGAGCAGCACCGGCCCGCTGGCCAGGAGCCTGCTGGAAGAAGAGCAGAGCAGCACCGACCCGTTGGTCAGGAGCCTGCTGGAAACCACGACCCCACTAGGCCTAGTGGAGGTCCTTGCACAGCTCCCCCGAGACCGGGAGTGTGCACAGACAGCTCTGGAGGGCCTCGCACGGAGGATGGCCCGGGTACAGCGAGAGACATTGGCGGAGTGGAGCCGAGAGATGGCCCAGCAAACCAAGACCCGGAGCACGCCAGCCAAGATGAGGAGACAGACCGCCTCTGAGGACGGCGCGGGAGGACCCAAGGCCGGAGACGGCGCCGAGAAGGGAGCCGAACGCATGGAGGCAGGTAAAGGGGACGTCTATACCCCAAACCGGGACACCGCTTACCTGCCCCAGCTCCCCGTCGCAGAGCCCGAAAGTCCCCCTGCTGTGCCCGAAAACGCCATGTCACCGACGCAGACTAGGCCCCAACCGGAAGCCGCCGCCGCGACCCCTGTGACGCCATGCGCAACGACCCCGAGCGTGGCAAAACAGGAAGCAACACCAGCCTGGTCGCAGGGCCTAGAATTTCCGGGCGTCGCAGCACCAACAGCGCCCCCTACCTCCGCGGAGCCTCCGGCCTGGCCGCAAGGCCAGGTAGCCCAGGGCGCCGCCGTCCTAACGGTGCCCTTCACCTTCCAGGTGCCCCAGGCCTGGCCGCAAGGCCTGGGCAACCCGGGCGCCACCACCACCGCGCCCGCACCCGTAAAACCAAGGGTGCCGCGTCTGGGAGAGGACTTGTTTGCCCAGCACACGTGGCCGGACGGGCAGCCTTTCATCTGGCCCCAGAAATATTATGAACTGGAGCACCAGAGGAGAGTTGGGGCCATGTGTGCACCCCTGATTCCGGCTCCGAAGCCCGTGATAAGGATCTCGCCCCCGCTTGAAGAGACCCAATTTGAGTGGGACCCCACCGGAGAAGACCTAATGGGGTTCACTCAGGAAACCAGGGCAGCTGCAGCGGAGCGTGCTGAGTGTTGCCGACAGCAGCTCGAGGAGTTTGCGAGGGAGCGGAGAGAGAGGCGGGTCCGGGAACAACAGGCCCAAATAAAGAGCGCCGAGCAGAAGAGCCGAACCAGGAGGGACCCCCGTGCAGCGCACAGTCCCCGCACCACCGGGACTGTAATTAAGTTCAATATGCAGCATGGGTGGGGCTTCATCAGAGACCACAACACCCCCGGCGACGTCTTTGTCACGCGCAGAGATGTGGAGTCCCATCTGCCGGAGGGGCACAGAGGTCGTGACCTTTATATCGGGGACGAGGTCACCTTTACCCGGCACAAGTGTGCCAAAGGACCTTACGCCCTCCATGTGCATCGCCTGACAGAGGAGGAGCTGCGATGTGAGGAGGAAGAGCAAGAGGATCCGGACGGGTCTGAAGCTGAGATCCCCAAAGAAGGAGCAGGAGGAAGACGTTGTTGAGTACAGCGGAGCAGGTGCTGTAAATAGTTACCCGATCGGGGTATAAAGAAACTGTTATTGCTAATATAGTCCCCGTTGGGACCAGCTGAGTGAACTGTTTACCCGTTTACCCTTAATCCCACAGGCTGAGGACTGTGAGCAGCCATTCCCTTTCCCTCCTTACCTGGCCGAGGACTGAGAGCGGCCATACCCTTGTACATAGTTGTGCTTCCTAAAGCGCCCCCTACCGGTTTTATAGGAAAACCAGTTTTCTAGAAAGACTGTCGCACTTTACCCGGTCACACGTTGCACAGTGACCGGAGGAGGAGCCAGAGGCGACGAGAAAGTTTTATATATATAATGTTTTATATATTTTATATGTTTATGAAAAATTTTGTATGTTATGTGATGTTTTTGTCTTACAGCCCGAGGACGTGCTGTGATTTACCAGGGGGGAATGTAGCACCCTGAGGATTCGGCTGCTACAGGGGTATTGCACCTCAACCCAGAGGTGTGATATTCCACTCCCGGGTAAGGATGGAGTGTGGGACTGAGCTCGGTAGGCTGCATGCACTACACACATCCCATTTCCGAGGAGCAGACCGACGGTACTCCCACTTAGAAATGTGCAGGTACGACCGAGTCTGTTCCTGGCTGGAGTGGGAGGGGGGTGGTACATCCCAAGTAGTGTAGGGGCAGATAGGGGGAGCAGCCTGGGTAAAGATAGGAGCTCATTGGGTGCTGGTCACCTGAGCTCACACATAGAGGGTGTATATAAGGTGGGCACCAACTAAGAACAGGGTCAGTTGCAGAGAGAAAGTCAGCGAGCTGAGGAGAAGAGAGACCCAGAGTGAGAGAGGAGAAAGAGAGAGACCCAGAGGGGGAAACAGAAGAAAAGGACTCCAAGACCCCAAACTAAATCCCCGGGTGAAGAGTCGGCACAGGGTACCGGAACCCAAGCTGGTGGGGGCAAAAACACTCCCCAGCCAGAGACCGGAGACCGTGGGCAGCGTTTGCCACGGTCACCCACCACATCCACCACGAAGGCATACCACGAGGAGGGTCAGGGAACCCAAGGCCAAGGGTCTCCCAACAGAAGGCCCGAGGGAGCTGGACCTGGGTGGATCAATAGTGGGGACGGCCAGAGAAAGGACAGAAGGAGAGCTCAGGGTCACGCTCCGGACTTATTTGGGAGTTGGCTGGATCCAGAACCTGGTGGACGCAGCACGGCTCGGGAGGTCACTCGAAGCTGGAGTGACCAGAACATCAGCAGTGAGTAAACATCCTAAACTGCATAACCCGACTCTGTCTCTGATTGCCGTCTACACTGCATCACCACAACTCCCATCCTCTGCACCTGATCCCCCTGAGGCTATACCCCACCCGTTGGGGGTTATATCACCAAAGCTGCACCTACACCACCAGCCTCAGCGGACCCTGCTGCAGCGGCGGCCACAGTGACCGCAACACAACGGGTGGCGTAGTCGACATTAAGAACTTAGTAACATCTGTAGGACTGCCACATACAACTGAGTTTGACACCCTGGGCACGGACCGGGTCACAGCCACTCGGCGACTACAACTCCCATCTGATCCGGCTCCGGGTATTCCCCCTAAAGAATATGGCCCAGGGGGTGCGTCATAAACAGCTCTGCAGACTCAACCATCTGTTCTACCTCATACTCAGACGGGCAGCTGGAGATTTGGGAGCTGTGAGGAAGCAAGTGCGATTTGGGTGACACCTTTGAGGACTGGAGTATTTGTGATGTTGAAGTTGATGTGGAGGAGAGCCCACTTAAAGGAGCACTTGATATCCGTTGAAGCACCTGCTGTTTTTGTGCCTCATCTGGAATTTGCAGCGATTGGCGTGGCCGTAAGAAAGGGATCTTACCACATTGTCCGCCAAAAGAAGTAGACATTTTAGTTTGGCTGGAAGATGGTCTTTCTTCTGCACCTACCCCACGGACACAACCTTTTTTCCCCTTCCCAACACGCCTATTCCCCTTTCCACCAGCAGCAGGCCTTTTTCCACTCATTTTGGTGGTTAACTAATTCACAACTCTGGAGTTGTTTGCACAAAAAAACAATGGATGGGAACCGAGCAGAGCTGAGTGGCCAAACTGTGGTATTAGGCCAAAACTATTGGCTGGGTTAGATGGAGAAAAAAATTATATTCAATTTGCAACCTGATGGAGGTCAGTATAGATGGACTAATAGATCAAGTCCCACACACAGCTAGAAGCCCAAATATTTTTTCAGAGGTAGATGCAGGAAAAAAATATATTCAGTTTGCAACCTGATGGAGGTCAGTATAGATGGATTAATAGAACAAGTCCCACACACTGCTAGAAGCCCAATATTTTTTCAGAGCTAGATGCAGAAAAAAATATATTCAGTTTGCAACCTGATGGAGGTCAGTATAGATGGACTAATAGAACAAGTCCCACACACAGCTAGAAGCCCAAATATTTTTTCAGAGGTAGATGCAGAAAAAAAATATATTCAGTTTGCAACCTGATGGAGGTCAGTATAGATGGATTAATACAAGTCCCACACACTGCTACAAGCCCAATATTTTTTCAGAGCTAGATGCAGAAAAAAATATATTCAGTTTGCAACCTGATGGAGGTCAGTATAGATGGACTAATACAACAAGTCCCACACACTGCTACAAGCCCAATATTTTTTCAGAGCTAGATGCAGAAAAAAATTATATTCAATTTGCAACCTGATGGAGGTCAGTATAGATGGACTAATAGAATGATGCTATGCCCAAAAGATTTTACTTCACTAGGTGCAGTAAAAAAATTGGTATTCTATACACAGGTGGTGTATCTTGCAACACAGATAGGCTACTCCACTGACTAACACACTCTGCAATAGGCCAAAAAGGATTAGCTTTGCTAGATTCAGCCAAATGCTGTGAAAAAAACTTGCACAGCACTGGCACAGACCTGCCTGGCAAAAACTGATAGGAACTGATGTAACCTAGTCCTGAAAAGGACTCCAATTACAATTAGTCTTTACTCCCACAATCTATCTATTTAAGAGCACAGACCTGCCTGATAAAAGTCGTAGGAAATGCTGTAACCTAGTCCTTTAAAGGACTGCAATCACAACTATTCCCTACTCCCAAGCTATCTGTAGATTTGTGCGAAAATTGGCTTGAAATTAACAAGGTATAGCGCACACAGCAACAGCGGTGCCGTCTAACACGCAGCTGCAGCAGTGAGAAAATGGTGGCGACGGGGAAAATGGCTTGGTCTTATAGGGCAAGGACATGTGACATACACTGCCAATCACACATGCCCTTGCTTGTGTGAAAAAAAGCACTTCGCTCCGTGTGTGCGCTGCTGATAGGCTGACAGATTGCACCTCCCCACTGCAAATGCGGGAAAGAGAAAAAAAAATGGAGATCTTCATTGTTCCTGCAGAGATCCATCCCCTGCCCCTCCCCCCGCCCCGCTGTACACTCAAACTGCGTATTAACATTAATTTTCATCATTACTGAGAAAAAATCCAGTTATGATTTTGGTGCACGAACAGTTATCGAACATAACCTCGAACAGCCGAATTTTTCTCAAATCGTTCGTGTTCGCCGAACAGCTCGAACACCGCCCAAAACAGCTCGAATTTGAGATTGGCGAACAGTTCGAGTAGAACAACGCTCATCTCTAATCTTTAGATGCACAGGAGGTGGAGTCTTTAGATGCACAGGAGGTGGAGTCTTTAGATGCACAGGGGGTGGAGTCTTTAGATGCACAGGAGGTGGAGTCTTTAGATGCACAGGAGGTGGAGTCTTTAGATGCACAGGAGGTGGAGTCTTTAGATGCACAGGAGGTGGAGTCTTTAGATGCACAGGAGGTGGAGTCTTTAGATGCACAGGAGGTGGAGTCTTTAGATGCACAGGAGGTGGAGTCTTTAGATGCACAGGGGGTGGAGTCTTTAGATGCACAGGGGGTGGAGTCTTTAGATGCACAGGAGGTGGAGTCTTTAGATGCACAGGAGGTGGAGTCTTTAGATGCACAGGAGGTGGAGTCTTTAGATGCACAGGAGGTGGAGTCTTTAGATGCACAGGGGGTGGAGTCTTTAGATGCACAGGAGGTGGAGTCTTTAGATGCACAGGGGGTGGAGTCTTTAGATGCACAGGAGGTGGAGTCTTTAGATGCACAGGAGGTGGAGTCTTTAGATGCACAGGAGGTGGAGTCTTTAGATGCACAGGGGGTGGAGTCTTTAGATGCACAGGAGGTGGAGTCTTTAGATGCACAGGAGGTGGAGTCTTTAGATGCACAGGAGGTGGAGTCTTTAGATGCACAGGAGGTGGAGTCTTTAGATGCACAGGGGGTGGAGTCTTTAGATGCACAGGAGGTGGAGTCTTTAGATGCACAGGAGGTGGAGTCTTTAGATGCACAGGAGGTGGAGTCTTTAGATGCACAGGGGGTGGAGTCTTTAGATGCACAGGGGGTGGAGTCTTTAGATGCACAGGAGGTGGAGTCTTTAGATGCACAGGAGGTGGAGTCTTTAGATGCACAGGAGCTGGAGTCTTTAGATGCACAGGAGGTGGAGTCTTTAGATGCACAGGGGGTGGAGTCTTTAGATGCACAGGAGGTGGAGTCTTTAGATGCACAGGAGGTGGAGTCTTTAGATGCACAGGAGGTGGAGTCTTTAGATGCACAGGAGGTGGAGTCTTTAGATGCACAGGAGGTGGAGTCTTTAGATGCACAGGAGGTGGAGTCTTTAGATGCACAGGAGGTGGAGTCTTTAGATGCACAGGGGGTGGAGTCTTTAGATGCACAGGGGGTGGAGTCTTTAGATGCACAGGAGGTGGAGTCTTTAGATGCACAGGAGGTGGAGTCTTTAGATGCACAGAAGGTGGAGTCTTTAGATGCACAGGAGGTGGAGTCTTTAGATGCACAGGGGGTGGAGTCTTTAGATGCACAGGAGGTGGAGTCTTTAGATGCACAGGAGGTGGAGTCTTTAGATGCACAGGGGGTGGAGTCTTTAGATGCACAGGAGGTGGAGTCTTTAGATGCACAGGAGGTGGAGTCTTTAGATGCACAGGAGGTGGAGTCTTTAGATGCACAGGAGGTGGAGTCTTTAGATGCACAGGAGGTGGAGTCTTTAGATGCACAGGAGGTGGAGTCTTTAGATGCACAGGGGGTGGAGTCTTTAGATGCACAGGGGGTGGAGTTTTTAGACCACAGGGGTGCAGTTTTCATGAAATCACATGCACTTTTCTTGGACAGTTAAACAGCAGAAGTCTTGTGCTAAAGAATAAGCATCATTTATGCTACATGTGAACATGGTCTACATGTCTGAACAAAGTGGATGGGATTCCATGAAATCGGTGGTCTGAAGATGCTGCTGAACTCTGCGGTTTTGGTGCATTTTCTCTCTCTAGGCTTTTTCTGAAAAAAACGCATAAAAAAAAAAAAAGGCAGTTGCATTTTTAAGCGCAGAATCAAGGCTTTTCTGTATTAATAAAGTGTTAAAATCTCTGCTTCATGTCTGCACCGAAATCACATCAAATATGGGAAAAACGCATAAAACAAACGCAGGAAACACGCAATTATCAGAGAAGATTGTTATTGCATTGTCTGGTGCGGACAGCTCAGAAAACGAGCAGGAAAAAAGGCAACATTTACACGCTACATGTGAACACGGCCACAGCATTCCATTTTATTTAAATTTTCTATGGGTTTAATAGAAAAAAAATATCAATCACAACATTTTTTTTACGTCATTTACCGATCCCAGTAAATAATCTGATCGCTGACTTGTGCAGATCCTTACGATTACAGGGACACCAAATATGTCTGTTATTTGCTGATTTGTGATTATTATTATTATTATTTTTTAAACATATTAAAATGACAGTATTGTGTTTTTCATTATTTTTAGTAATTTCATAGGAAGAATAGAAATCTCGTTTATTCTCCCTTTAGAATCCAGGAACATGGAAATCCACTGCTGTGTACAATGTATCAGTACAATCTGCAGGTGGAGTCAGAGTTTGCAATACAGATCAAGTACACAAAATTCTCCCCATTACATCACCACACATTTACCGCCTGCCTGTAATGTTGAGGGCTGTGGGTTTGAGTACTGGGAGATTCACAAAAAAATGACGTTTTTGAAAAAGCTTTTTTATTATTTTTATAGGAACAAAAAAATATGACTTTTTCTTCACCTCAGAATACAAGTACAGAGAAATACACTTCTGTATCCAATGTAGATGTGTAATTTGCTTCTGGGTTCACTGCCTGCAATATATCTCAAGATTAACAAACTCTCCAATCTATGGCCTGTGGCTCATAGATAAAACTTCTGCCTGCAAACATAGAAAACTGAGTTTAACTCCTGGGGAGACAGATCACAGGAGAAGTGAATAAATTAAATATAATTTATGCTCTAACCAGAGAGATGCGGCCCCGACCCAAGGAGGATCTATAGGAGTGATGGAGATGTGGGTATAGAAGCCGGGACAAAGCAATGATGTGGCAGGACTGAGTCCTCAGAGCTGGACAGTCCCGCTGAATCCGGGACAGGTGGGAGCTAAGCTTTTACTTGTTGCACGAATACACAGGTACATCTAGACAAACGATGAGACTCAAGTCCTATGCAGCAAGCACAGTTACTTTCCACTATAGTAATACAGCTATAACAATGGTGCAGAGATTTCTGAGCTCTGCTTCTACACACAGTCCTGATCTGGCAGCTGCAGCTATGGCTGCTCCCTTACCTGCTCCTTCAGCTTCTATAGGCTAACCACACTCCTGCATAAAATGTCTCCTTCTCCTTCACTGCTAAGCTGCAGCTATGGCTGCTCCCTTACCTGCTCCTTCAGCTTCTACAGGGTAACCACACTCCTGCATAAAATGTCTCCTTCTCCTTCACTGGTAAGCTGCAGCTATGGCAGCTCCCTTACCTGATTCTTCAGCTTCTATAGGCTAACCACACTCCGGCATAAAATGTCTCCTTCTCCTTCACTGCTAAGCTGCAGCTATGGCTGCTCCCTTACCTGCTCCTTGAGCTTCTATAGGCTAACCACACTCCGGCATAAAATGTCTCCTTCTCCTTCACTGCTAAGCTGCAGCTATGGCAGCTCCCTTACCTGCTCCTTCAGCTTCTATAGGCTAACCACACTCCTGCATAAAATGTCTCCTTCTCCTTCACTGCTAAGCTGCAGCTATGGCTGCTCCCTTACCTGCTCCTTCAGCTTCAATAGGCTAACCACACTCCTGCATAAAATATCTCCTTCTCCTTCACTGCTAAGCTGCAGCTATGGCTGCTCCCTTACCGGCTCCTTCAGCTTCTATAGGCTAACCACACTCCTGCATAAAATGTCTCCTTCTCCTTCACTGCTAAGCTGCAGCTATGGCAGCTCCCTTACCTGCTCCTTCAGCGTCTATAGGCTAACCACACTACTGCATAAAATGTCTCCTTCTCCTTCACTGGTAAGCTGCAGCTATGGCAGCTCCCTTACCTGCTCCTTCAGCTTCTATAGGCTAACCACACTCCTGCATAAAATGTCTACTTCCCCTTCACTGCTAAGCTGCAGCTATGGCTGCTCCCTTGCCTGCTCCTTCAGCTTCTATAGGCTAACCACATTCCTGCATAAAATGTCTCCTTCTCCTTCACTGGTAAGCTACAGCTATGGTAGCTCCCTTACCTGCTCCTTCAGCTTCTATAGGCTAACCACACTCCTGCATAAAATGTCTCCTTCTCCTTCACTGCTAAGCTGCAGCTATGGCATCTCCCTTACCTGCTCCTTCAGCTTCTATAGGCTAACCACACTCCTACATAAAATGTCTCCTTCTCCTTCACTGCTAAGCTGCAGCTATGGCAGCTCCCTTACCTGCTCCTTCAGCTTCTACAGGGTAACCACACTCCTGCATAAAATGTCTCCTTCTCCTTCACTGCTAAGCTGCAGCTATGGCAGCTCCCTTACCTGCTCCTTCAGCTTCTACAGGGTAACCACACTCTTGCATAAAATGTCTCCTTCTCCTTCACTGTTAAGCTGCAGCTATGGCTGCTCCCTTACCTGCTCCTTCAGCTTCTACAGGGTAACCACACTCCTTCATAAAATGTCTCCTTCTCCTTAACTGTTAAGCTGCAGCTATGGCTGCTCCCTTACCTGCTCCTTCAGCTTCTACAGGGTAACCACACTCCTGCATAAAATGTCTCCTTCTCCTTCACTGCTAAGCTGCAGCTATGGCAGCTCCCTTACATGCTCCTTCAGCTTCTATAGGCTAACCACACTCCTGCATAAAATGTCTCCTTCTCCTTCACTGCTAAGCTGCAGCTATGGCTGCTCCCTTACCTGCTCCTTCAGCTTCAACAGGGTAACCACACTCCTGCATAAAATGTCTCCTTCTCCTTCACTGCTAAGCTGCAGCTATGGCAGCTCCCTTACCTGCTTCTTCAGCTTCTATAGGCTAACCACACTCCTGCATAAAATGTCTCCTTCACTGCTAAGCTGCAGCTATGGCTGCTCCCTTACCTGCTCCTTCAGCTTCTATAGGCTAACCACACTCCTGCATAAAATGTCTCCTTCTCCTTCACTGCTAAGCTGCAGCTATGGCAGCTCCCTTACCTGCTCTTCAGCTTCTATAGGCTAACCACACTCCTGCATAAAATGTCTCCTTCTCCTTCACTGGTAAGCTGCAGCTATGGCAGATCCCTTACCTGCTCCTTCAGCTTCTATAGGCTAACCACACTACTGCATAAAATGTCTCCTTCTCCTTCACTGGTAAGCTGCAGCTATGGCAGCTCCCTTACCTGCTCCTTCAGCTTCTATAGGCTAACCACACTCCTGCATAAAATGTCTCCTTCTCCTTCACTGCTAAGCTGCAGCTATGGCTGCTCCCTTACCTGCTCCTTCAGCTTCTATAGGCTAACCACACTCCTGCATAAAATGTCTCCTTCTCCTTCACTGGTAAGCTGCAGCTATGGCAGCTCCCTTACCTGCTCCTTCAGCTTCTACAGGGTAACCACACTCCTGCATAAAATGTCTCCTTCTCCTTCACTGCTAAGCTGCAGCTATGGCAGCTCCCTTACCTGCTCTTTCAGCTTCTACAGGCTAACCACACTCCTTTATAAAATGTCTCCTTCTCCTTCACTGTTAAGCTGCAGCTATGGCTGCTCCCTTACCTGCTCCTTCAGCTTCTACAGGGTAACCACACTCCTGCATAAAATGTCTCCTTCTCCTTCACTGGTAAGCTGCAGCTATGGCAGCTCCCTTACCTGCTTCTTCAGCTTCTATAGGCTAACCACACTCCGGCATAAAATGTCTCCTTCTCCTTCACTGCCAAGCTGCAGCTATGGCTGCTCCCTTACCTGCTCCTTCAGCTTCTATAGGCTAACCACACTCCGGCATAAAATGTCTCCTTCTCCTTCACTGCTAAGCTGCAGCTATGGCAGCTCCCTTACCTGCTCCTTCAGCTTCTATAGGCTAACCACACTCCTGCATAAAATGTCTCCTTCTCCTTCACTGCTAAGCTGCAGCTATGGCTGCTCCCTTACCTGCTCCTTCAGCTTCTATAGGCTAACCACACTCCTGCATAAAATATCTCCTTCTCCTTCACTGCTAAGCTGCAGCTATGGCAGCTCCCTTACCTGCTCCTTCAGCTTCTATAGGCTAACCACACTCCTGCATAAAATGTCTCCTTCTCCTTCACTGCTATGCTGCAGCTATGGCTGCTCCCTTACCTGCTCCTTCAGCTTCTATAGGCTAACCACACTCCTGCATAAAATGTCTCCTTCTCCTTCACTGGTAAGCTGCAGCTATGGCAGCTCCCTTACCTGCTCCTTCAGCTTCTATAGGCTAACCACACTCCTGCATAAAATGTCTCCTTCTCCTTCACTGCTAAGCTGCAGCTATGGCTGCTCCCTTACCTGCTCCTTCAGCTTCTATAGGCTAACCACACTCCTGCATAAAATATCTCCTTCTCCTTCACTGCTAAGCTGCAGCTATGGCAGCTCCCTTACCTGCTCCTTCAGCTTCTATAGGCTAACCACACTCCTGCATAAAATGTCTCCTTCTCCTTCACTGCTAAGCTGCAGCTATGGCAGCTCCCTTACCTGCTCCTTCAGCTTCTATAGGCTAACCACACTCCTGCATAAAATGTCTCCTTCTCCTTCACTGGTAAGCTGCAGCTATGGCAGCTCCCTTACCTGCTCCTTCAGCTTCTATAGGCTAACCACACTACTGCATAAAATGTCTCCTTCTCCTTCACTGGTAAGCTGCAGCTATGGCAGCTCCCTTACCTGCTCCTTCAGCTTCTATAGGCTAACCACACTCCTGCATAAAATGTCTCCTTCTCCTTCACTGTTAAGCTGCAGCTATGGCTGCTCCCTTACCTGCTCCTTCAGCTTCTATAGGCTAACCACACTCCTGCATAAAATGTCTCCTTCTCCTTCACTGGTAAGCTGCAGCTATGGCAGCTCCCTTACCTGCTCCTTCAGCTTCTATAGGCTAACCACACTCCTGCATAAAATGTCTCCTTCTCCTTCACTGCTAAGCTGCAGCTATGGCATCTCCCTTACCTGCTCCTTCAGCTTCTATAGGCTAACCACACTCCTACATAAAATGTCTCCTTCTCCTTCACTGCTAAGCTGCAGATATGGCAGCTCCCTTACCTGCTCCTTCAGCTTCTACAGGGTAACCACACTCCTGCATAAAATGTCTCCTTCTCCTTCACTGCTAAGCTGCAGCTATGGCAGCTCCCTTACCTGCTCCTTCGGCTTCTACAGGGTAACCACACTCCTGCATAAAATGTCTCCTTCTCCTTCACTGCTAAGCTGCAGCTATGGGTGCTCCCTTACCTGCTTCTTCAGCTTCTATAGGCTAACCACACTCCGGCATAAAATGTCTCCTTCTCCTTCACTGCTAAGCTGCAGCTATGGGTGCTCCCTTACCTGCTCCTTCAGCTTCTATAGGCTAACCACACTCCGGCATAAAATGTCTCCTTCTCCTTCACTGCTAAGCTGCAGCTATGGCAGCTCCCTTACCTGCTCCTTCAGCTTCTATACGCTAACCACACTCCTGCATAAAATGTCTCCTTCTCCTTCACTGCTAAGCTGCAGCTATGGCTGCTCCCTTACCTGCTCCTTCAGCTTCTATAGGCTAATCACACTCCTGCATAAAATATCTCTTTCTCCTTCACTGCTAAGCTGCAGCTATGGCAGCTCCCTTACCTGCTCCTTCAGCTTCTATAGGAAAACCACACTCCTGCATAAAATGTCTCCTTCTCCTTCACTGCTAAGCTTCAGCTATGGCAGCTCCCTTACCTGCTCCTTCAGCTTCTACAGGGTAACCACACTCCTGCATAAAATGTCTCCTTCTCCTTCACTGCTAAGCTGCAGCTATGGCAGCTCCCTTACCTGCTTCTTCAGCTTCTATAGGCTAACCACACTCCTGCATAAAATGTCTCCTTCACTGCTAAGCTGCAGCTATGGCTGCTCCCTTACCTGCTCCTTCAGCTTCTATAGGCTAACCACACTCCTGCATAAAATGTCTCCTTCTCCTTCACTGCTAAGCTGCAGCTATGGCTGCTCCCTTACCTGCTCCTTCAGCTTCTATAGGCTAACCACACTACTGCATAAAATGTCTCCTTCTCCTTCACTGCTAAGCTGCAGCTATGGCAGCTCCCTTACCTGCTCCTTCAGCTTCTATAGGCTAACCACACTCCTGCATAAAATGTCTCCTTCTCCTTCACTGCTAAGCTGCAGCTATGGCAGCTCCCTTACCTGCTCCTTCAGCTTCTATAGGCTAACCACACTCCTGCATAAAATGTCTCCTTCTCCTTCACTGGTAAGCTGCAGCTATGGCAGCTCCCTTACATGCTCCTTCAGCTTCTATAGGCTAACCACACTCCTGCATAAAATGTCTCCTTCTCCTTCACTGCTAAGCTGCAGCTATGGCATCTCCCTTACCTGCTCCTTCAGCTTCTATAGGCTAACCACACTCCTACATAAAATGTCTCCTTCTCCTTCACTGCTAAGCTGCAGCTATGGCAGCTCCCTTACCTGCTCCTTCAGCTTCTACAGGTAACCACACTCCTGCATAAAATGTCTCCTTCTCCTTCACTGCTAAGCTGCAGCTATGGCAGCTCCCTTACCTGCTCCTTCAGCTTCTACAGGGTAACCACACTCCTGCATAAAATGTCTCCTTCTCCTTCACTGTTAAGCTGCAGCTATGGCTGCTCCCTTACCTGCTCCTTCAGCTTCTACATGGTAACCACACTCCTGCATAAAATGTCTCCTTCTCCTTCACTGGTAAGCTGCAGCTATGGCAGCTCCCTTACCTGCTTCTTCAGCTTCTATAGGCTAACCACACTCCGGCATAAAATGTCTCCTTCTCCTTCACTGCTAAGCTGCAGCTATGGCTGCTCCCTTACCTGCTCCTTCAGCTTCTATAGGCTAACCACACTCCGGCATAAAATGTCTCCTTCTCCTTCACTGCTAAGCTGCAGCTATGGCAGCTCCCTTAACTGCTCCATCAGCTTCTATAGGCTAACCACACTCCTGCATAAAATGTCTCCTTCTCCTTCACTGCTAAGCTGCAGCTATGGCTCCTCCCTTACCTGCTCCTTCAGCTTCTATAGGCTAACCACACTCCTGCATAAAATATCTCCTTCTCCTTCACTGCTAAGCTGCAGCTATGGCAGCTCCCTTACCTGCTCCTTCAGCTTCTATAGGCTAACCACACTCCTGCATAAAATGTCTCCTTCTCCTTCACTGCTAAGCTGCAGCTATGGCAGCTCCCTTACCTGCTTCTTCAGCTTCTATAGGCTAACCACACTCCTGCATAAAATGTCTCCTTCTCCTTCACTGGTAAGCTGCAGCTATGGCAGCTCCCTTACCTGCTCCTTCAGCTTCTATAGGCTAACCACACTACTGCATAAAATGTCTCCTTCTCCTTCACTGGTAAGCTGCAGCTATGGCAGCTCCCTTACCTGCTCCTTCAGCTTCTATAGGCTAACCACACTCCTGCATAAAATGTCTCCTTCTCCTTCACTGCTAAGCTGCAGCTTTGGCTGCTCCCTTACCTGCTCCTTCAGCTTCTATAGGCAAACCACACTCCTGCATAAAATGTCTCCTTCTCCTTCACTGGTAAGCTGCAGCTATGGCAGCTCCCTTACCTGCTCCTTCAGCTTCTATAGGCTAACCACACTCCTGCATAAAATGTCTCCTTCTCCTTCACTGCTAAGCTGCAGCTATGGCATCTCCCTTACCTGCTCCTTCAGCTTCTATAGGCTAACCACACTCCTACATAAAATGTCTCCTTCTCCTTCACTGCTAAGCTGCAGCTATGGCAGCTCCCTTACCTGCTCCTTCAGCTTCTACAGGGTAACCACACTCCTGCATAAAATGTCTCCTTCTCCTTCACTGCTAAGCTGCAGCTGTGGCAGCTCCCTTACCTGCTCCTTCAGCTTCTACAGGGTAACCACACTCCTGCATAAAATGTCTCCTTCTCCTTCACTGTTAAGTTGCAGCTATGGCTGCTCCCTTACCTGCTACTTCAGCTTCTACAGGGTAACCACACTCCTGCATAAAATGTCTCCTTCTCCTTCACTGCTAAGCTGCAGCTATGGCTGCTCCCTTACCTGCTCCTTCAGCTTCTACAGGGTAACCACACTCCTGCATAAAATGTCTCCTTCTCCTTCACTGGTAAGCTGCAGCTATGGCAGCTCCCTTACCTGCTCCTTCAGCTTCTACAGGGTAACCACACTCCTGCATAAAATGTCTCCTTCTCCTTCACTGCTAAGCTGCAGCTATGGCAGCTCCCTTACCTGCTCCTTCAGCTTCTATAGGCTAACCACACTCCTGCATAAAATGTCTCCTTCTCCTTCACTGCTAAGCTGCAGCTATGGCTGCTCCCTTACCTGCTCCTTCAGCTTCAACAGGGTAACCACACTCCTGCATAAAATGTCTCCTTCTCCTTCACTGCTAAGCTGCAGCTATAGCAGCTCCCTTACCTGCTTCTTCAGCTTCTATAGGCTAACCACACTCCGGCATAAAATGTCTCCTTCTCCTTCACTGCTAAGCTGCAGCTATGGCAGCTCCCTTACCTGCTCCTTCAGCTTCTATAGGCTAACCACACTCCTGCATAAAATGTCTCCTTCTCCTTCACTGCTAAGCTGCAGCTATGGCTCCTCCCTTACCTGCTCCTTCAGCTTCTGTAGGCTAACCACACTCCTGCATAAAATATCTCCTTCTCCTTCACTGCTAAGCTGCAGCTATGGCAGCTCCCTTACCTGCTCCTTCAGCTTCTATAGGCTAACCACACTCCTGCATAAAATGTCTCCTTCTCCTTCACTGCTAAGCTGCAGCTATGGCAGCTCCCTTACCTGCTCCTTCAGCTTCTATAGGCTAACCACACTCCTGCATAAAATGTCTCCTTCTCCTTCACTGGTAAGCTGCAGCTATGGCAGCTCCCTTACCTGCTCCTTCAGCTTCTATAGGCTAACCACACTACTGCATAAAATGTCTCCTTCTCCTTCACTGGTAAGCTGCAGCTATGGCAGCTCCCTTACCTGCTCCTTCAGCTTCTATAGGCTAACCACACTCCTGCATAAAATGTCTCCTTCTCCTTCACTGCTAAGCTGCAGCTATGGCATCTCCCTTACCTGCTCCTTCAGCTTCTATAGGCTAACCACACTCCTACATAAAATGTCTCCTTCTCCTTCACTGCTAAGCTGCAGCTATGGCAGCTCCCTTACCTGCTCCTTCAGCTTCTACAGGGTAACCATACTCCTGCATAAAATGTCTCCTTCTCCTTCACTGCTAAGCTGCAGCTCTGGCAGCTCCCTTACCTGCTCCTTCAGCTTCTACAGGGTAACCACACTCCTGCATAAAATGTCTCCTTCTCCTTCACTGTTAAGCTGCAGCTATGGCTGCTCCCTTACCTGCTACTTCAGCTTCTACAGGGTAACCACACTCCTGCATAAAATGTCTCCTTCTCCTTCACTGCTAAGCTGCAGCTATGGCTGGTCCCTTACCTGCTCCTTCAGCTTCTACAGGGTAACCACACTCCTGCATAAAATGTCTCCTTCTCCTTCACTGGTAAGCTGCAGCTATGGCAGCTCCCTTACCTGCTCCTTCAGCTTCTACAGGGTAACCACACTCCTGCATAAAATGTCTCCTTCTCCTTCACTGCTAAGCTGCAGCTATTCCAGCTCCCTTACCTGCTCCTTCAGCTTCTATAGGCTAACCACACTCCTGCATAAAATGTCTCCTTCTCCTTCACTGCTAAGCTGCAGCTATGGCTGCTCCCTTACCTGCTCCTTCAGCTTCAACAGGGTAACCACACTCCTGCATAAAATGTCTCCTTCTCCTTCACTGCTAAGCTGCAGCTATGGTAGCTCCCTTACCTGCTTCTTCAGCTTCTATAGGCTAACCACACTCCTGCATAAAATGTCTCCTTCACTGCTAAGCTGCAGCTTTGGCTGCTCCCTTACCTGCTTCTTCAGCTTCTATAGGCTAACCACACTCCTGCATAAAATGTCTCCTTCTCCTTCACTGCTAAGCTGCAGCTATGGCTGCTCCCTTACCTGCTCCTTCAGCTTCTATAGGCTAACCACACTCCTGCATAAAATGTCTCCTTCTCCTTCACTGCTAACCTGCAGCTATGGCAGCTCCCTTACCTGCTCCTTCAGCTTCTACAGGGTAACCACACTCCTGCATAAAATGTCTCCTTCTCCTTCACTGCTAAGCTGCAGCTATGGCAGCTCCCTTACCTGCTCCTTCAGCTTCTACAGGGTAACCACACTCCTGCATAAAATGTCTCCTTCTCCCTCACTGCTAAGCTGCAGCTATGGCAGCTCCCTTACCTGCTCCTTCAGCATCTACAGGGTAACCACACTCCTGCATAAAATGGCTCCTTCTCCTTCACTGCTAAGCTGCAGCTATGGCAGCTCCCTTACCTGCTCCTTCAGCTTCTACAGGGTAACCACACTCCTGCATAAAATGTCTCCTTCTCCTTCACTGCTAAGCTGCAGCTATGGCAGCTCCCTTACCTGCTCCTTCAGCTTCTACAGGGTAACCACACTCCTACATAAAATGTCTCCTTCTCCTTCACTGCTAAGCTGCAGCTATGGCAGCTCCCTTACCTGCTCCTTCAGCTTCTACAGGGTAACCACACTCCTGCATAAAATGTCTCCTTTTCCTTCACTGCTAAGCTGCAGCTATGGCAGCTCCCTTACCTGCTCCTTCAGCTTCTATAGGCTAACCACACTCCTGCATAAAATGTCTCCTTCTCCTTCACTGCTAAGCTGCAGCTATGGCAGCTCCCTTACCTGCTCCTTCAGCTTCTATAGGCTAACCACACTCCTGCATAAAATGTCTCCTTCTCCTTCACTGCTAAGCTGCAGCTATGGCTGCTCCCTTACCTGCTCCTTCAGCTTCTACAGGGTAACCACACTCCTGCATAAAATGTCTCCTTCTCCTTCACTGCTAAGCTGCAGCTATGGCTGCTCCCTTACCTGCTCCTTCATCTTCTACAGGGTAACCACACTCCTGCATAAAATGTCTCCTCCTTCTTCTTCACTGCTAAGCTGCAGCTATGGCAGCTCCCTTACCTGCTCCTTCAGCTTCTATAGGCTAACCACACTCCTGCATAAAATGTCTCCTTCTCCTTCACTGCTAAGCCCAGGACCCGGTCATGTGGTCTAACCAAGGCTGCTTTTTTTTAACTCTTTACAACCTCTTGATTGCAGAACATAATAAGTAAAATGCTTTGTGCAGATATAAACTGGATTCTCATGTACATTTTCTGCAAAGGAAAATAGTAACATAGTGCAAACATAATGGAGTAGCTGCCAGCTCTGCTGCATCTTAAAGGCACAATCACAACAACTTTGGGGCATTATATATCATCAGGACAACGAAGATGAATATTGATGACACGCTGAATTTGTCTTGTTACTTTATTCACCAGGTATTGAGGAGAACTCGCTCTCCTTAGAGGGGTTTTCATGTTCTTTATTCTGGAGTGCATCACTCCTCTGCCTCCCGGCTTCTGCTTGCTTGGTGGGGGGTAAGTAGAGCGCCTGGTTGTGCTGATTACCTGGAGCGTGCACTCATCAATGCTGCAAGCAGAGGCAGCTTTACCTCCACCACACAGAGGAACTGAAGGAGGCCAAATCCAGCAATCCAGACAGCTGTAAGGCAGAACTTTTAATCAATAAAACATTGAGTTTACAAGCACAAACTCTTTCCCTATTAAACTGGCCGCCTCTGATAAACTGTGGCTGGTAACCTCATAGAGGTAAATTGTAAAGTTGTTTGTTTCCTCTAGAACTTTTCAATTGTCCCCATTCTATAAGGTGAGACGACCCTTGTTATACTTTGTATCTGAAATCTTTATATATGTTTGCAGCTTGTAAAAGCAGCTGCTGATTATCATTGTTTTGGGATTGATACATGTATTTATGTAAAAACAAAAGGAGGGAACTGAAAAGAATCCATCCAGCATCTTTATGCCACAGGGCAGATCCCTCTCCTGTATTAAAGGCAAAAGCCGCAGGCAGATCCCTCTCCTGTATTAAAGGCAAAAGCCGCAGGCAGATCCCTCTCCTGTATTAAAGGCAAAAAATGACATAAAATAAAATGTATAATCAGAGCGGAGTAATGGTGGTTTGCTGATACAATGTAGCATCAGCCGGTGGTGGAGAGACAGCCCCACAGTCATGGCGCCATTTATTGGAGCGTCTCGTCACAGTCTGTATCAATCCTCTAATAGATAAGATCAGGAGTCACCACAAAATGAGGGAATCATGGATGAGAAGTACAGGTCTTTCCAAGAGTTTATACTCCCATACTCTTCAGACAGAGAGACGACACAAGTCTGTGAACTACAACCCAGTGATGGTTCATCCTCTGACGGCAGAGAAGTCTTAATGAGAATATTAGTAATATCTATAGTGCTGGATAGAAATATCTGTCAGTCTTTTCCTTTTTTTCCCTTAATAACATATATGTGTATTCATTATTTTTTATCACATTTACTAATGACATCTTAGGGGACACAAAGTAGAATTTCAATATCTGCCGATGACACTAAACTCTGCAGAGTAATCAGCACAGCGGAGGAGGAGGATTTAATATTACAGAAGGATTTACGTAAGCTGGAGGCTTGGGCTGAGGAATGGCGGTAGAAGTGTAATGTAGATAAATGTAAGGCCATGGACTCGGGCCGAGGAAATGTAGAATTATGTACTAAATGGTAAAACACTGTGTAAAACTCTCACTGAAAATGACTTGGGCGTATGGGTGGATGGCAAGCTCACGTTTGGTGGCCAGTGTCAGGCAGCTGCTGCAAAGGCAAATAAAATAATGGGATGCATTAAAAGAGGCAGAGACACTGATGAGAACATACGAGTTTCCTCTATACAAGTTACTAGAGCGGCCGCACTTATACTGTGCACTGCGATGAGCCCTCTGTCTAAGAAGGACGGAGCTGAACTAGACGGCTGCAAAGAAGAGCGACCAAGATAATTAAAGAAGCGCTCCTCCTCCTCCTCCTTGTCCTCTTCTTCCTCCCATCAAAGTTTTTATCCTCGTAATATATTGCACTCATCATATTATATGGCACTGTGCACTTACAATTGCTCATTTTTCCCTTCTACCAGCTGATTCTTCTCTTTTCCATTAGGTCTGTGACATCACAAGATTAATCTCCGAGGAGCGGAATCCTTCTAAGCTCAATGTAGAAACAGGAGGTCAAGTTTCCCAGCATGACTCTTAATTCACTGCAAAAGTCACTGGCAGGGGGAGAAAGGAGCAGTTGGGTCAGGAGGTGAAGAGGGGAATGATAAATGAAGGGACAAGAGACTTCCTGTTTCTACACAGAGGAGAGAAAAGAGAAGAATCAGCTGGGTAGAAAGGGAAAATGAGCAATTGTAAGTGCACAGTGCTATATAGTATCATGACTGCAATATATTAAGAGGGTAAGCACTGTGATGGGAGTATGAAGAGGAGTGCTTCTTTAAGGGAATGGATGGACTGCAATACCAAGACAGGTTATTACACTTGGGGTTATTTAGGTTGGAAAAATGAAGATTCAGGGGTGATCTTATTACAATGTACAAATGTATGAGGGGACAGTACACAGATCTGTATAATGATATTTTAATACCTAGGCCTGCGATGGGGATAAGGGGACATCCTCTAGGTCTAGAGGAAAGAAGGGTTAATCATAATCATAGGCACAGATTTCTTACTGTAAGAGCAGTGACACTAAGGGAAGGATTCTTCACTGTAAGAGCAGTGACACTATGGATTCTTTACTGTAACAGCAGTGAGACTATGGAGTCTTTACTGTAAGAGCAGTGATACTATGGATTCTTTACTGTAAGATCAGTGATACTATGGATCCTTTACTGTAAGAGCAGTGATACTATGGATTCTTTACTGTAAGAGCAGTGAGACTATGGAGTATTTACTGTAAGAGCAGTGACATTATGGAGTCTTTACAGTAAGAGCAGTGACACTGTGGATTCTTTACTGTAAGAGCAGTGACACTATGGAGTCTTTACTGTAAGAGCAGTGAGACTATGGAGTCTTTACTGTAAGAGCAGTGAGACTATGGAGTCTTTACAGTAAGAGCAGTGACACTATGGAGTCTTTACAGTAAGAGCAGTGACACTGTGGATTCTTTACTGTAAGAGCAGTGACACTATGGAGTCTTTACTGTAAGAGCAGTGAGACTATGGAGTCTTTACTGTAAAAACAGTGACACTATGGATCCTTTACTGTATGAGCAGTGAGACTATGGAGTCTTTACTGTAAGAGCAGTGAGACTATGGAGTCTTTACTGTAAGAGCAGTGAGACTATGGATTCTTTACAGTAAGAGCAGTGAGACTATGGAGTCTTTACTGTAAGAGCAGTGACACTATGGATTCTTTACTGTAAGAGCAGTGAGACTATGGAGTCTTTACTGTAAGAGCAGTGACACTGGATTCTTTACTGAAAGAGCAGTGACACTATGGAGTCTTTACAGTAAGAGCAGTGACACTGTGGATTCTTTACTGTAAGAGCAGTGACACTATGGAGTCTTTACTGTAAGAGCAGTGAGACTATGGAGTCTTTACTGTAAAAACAGTGACACTATGGATCCTTTACTGTAAGAGCAGTGATACTATGGATTCTTTACTGTAAGAGCAGTGAGACTATGGAGTCTTTACAGTAAGAGCAGTGAGACTATGGAGTCTTTACTGTAAGAGCAGTGAGACAATGCAGTCTTTACTGTAAGAGCAGTGAGACTATAGATTCTTTACTGTAAGAGCAGTGACACTATGGATTCTTTACTGTAAGAACAGTGACACTACGGAGCCTTTACTGTAAGAGCAGTGAGACTATGGAGTCCTTACTGTAAGAGCAGTGAGACTATGCAGTCTTTACTGTAAGAGCAGTGACACTGTGGATTCTTTACTGTAAGAGCAGTGACACTATGGAGTCTTTACTGTAAGAGCAGTGAGACTATGGAGTCTTTACTGTAAGAGCAGTGAGACTATGGAGTCTTTACTGTAAGAGCAGTGAGACTATGCAGTCTTTACTGTAAGAGCAGTGACACTGTGGATTCTTTACTATAAGAGCAGTGAGACTATGGAGTCTTTACTGTAAGAGCAGTGAGACTATGGTGTCTTTACTGTAAGAGCAGTGAGACTATGGAGTCTTTACTGTAAGAGCAGTGAGACAATGCAGTCTTTACTGTAAGAGCAGTGAGACTATAGATTCTTTACTGTAAGAGCAGTGACACTATGGATTCTTTACTGTAAGAACAGTGACACTACGGAGCCTTTACTGTAAGAGCAGTGAGACTATGGAGTCTTTACTGTAAGAGCAGTGAGACTATGCAGTCTTTACTGTAAGAGCAGTGACACTGTGGATTATTTACTGTAAGAGCAGTGACACTATGGAGTCTTTACTGTAAGAGCAGTGAGACTATGGAGTCTTTACTGTAAGAGCAGTGAGACTATGGAGTCTTTACTGTAAGAGCAGTGAGACTATGCAGTCTTTACTGTAAGAGCAGTGACACTGTGGATTCTTTACTGTAAGAGCAGTGAGACTATGGAGTCTTTACTGTAAGAGCAGTGAGACTATGGTGTCTTTACTGTAAGAGCAGTGAGACTATGGAGTCTTTACTGTAAGAGCAGTAAGACTATGGAGTCTTTACTGTAAGAGTAGTGAGACTATGGATTCTTTACTGTAAGAGCAGTGAGACTATGGAGTCTTTACCGTAAGAGCAGTGAGACTATGCAGTCTTTACTGTAAGAGCAGTGACACTGTGGATTCTTTACTGGAAGAGCAGTGACACTATGGAGTCTTTACTGTAAAACCAGTGAGACGATGGAGTCTTTACTGTAAGAGCAGTAAGACTATGGAGTCTTTACTGTAAGAGTAGTAAGACTATGGATTCTTTACTGTAAGAGCAGTGAGACTATGGAGTCTTTACTGTAAGAGCAGTGAGACTATGGAGTCTTTACAGTAAGAGCAGTGACACTGTGGATTCTTTACTGTAAAAACAGTGACACTATGGATCCTTAACTGTAAGAGCAGTGATACTATGGATTCTTTACAGTAAGAGCAGTGAGACTATGGAGTCTTTACAGTAAGAGCAGTGAGACTATGGATTCTTTACTGTAAGAGCAGTGAGACTATGGAGTCTTTACTGTAAGAGCAGTGAGACTATGGATTCTTTACTGTAAGAGCAGTGACACTATGGAGTCTTTACTGTAAGAGCAGTGAGACTATGGAGTCTTTACTGTAAGAGCAGTGAGACAATGCAGTCTTTACTGTAAGAGCAGTGAGACTATAGATTCTTTACTGTAAGAACAGTGACACTATGGATTCTTTACTGTAAGAACAGTGAGACTACGGAGCCTTTACTGTAAGAGCAGTGAGACTATGGAGTCTTTACTGTAAGAGCAGTGAGACTATGCAGTCTTTACTGTAAGAGCAGTGACACTGTGGATTCTTTACTGTAAGAGCAGTGACACTATGGAGTCTTTACTGTAAGAGCAGTGAGACTATGGAGTCTTTACTGTAAGAGCAGTGAGACTATGGAGTCTTTACTGTAAGAGCAGTGAGACTATGCAGTCTTTACTGTAAGAGCAGTGACACTGTGGATTCTTTACTGTAAGAGCAGTGAGATTATGGAGTCTTTACTGTAAGAGCAGTGAGACTATGGAGTCTTTACTGTAAGAGCAGTGAGACTATGGAGTCTTTACTGTAAGAGCAGTAAGACTATGGAGTCTTTACTGTAAGAGTAGTAAGACTATGGATTCTTTACTGTAAGAGCAGTGAGACTATGGAGTCTTTACTGTAAGAGCAGTGAGACTATGGAGTCTTTACCGTAAGAGCAGTGAGACTATGCAGTCTTTACTGTAAGAGCAGTGACACTGTGGATTCTTTACTGTAAGAGCAGTGACACTATGGAGTCTTTACTGTAAGAGCAGTGAGACTATGGAGTCTTCACTGTAAGAGCAGTAAGACTATGGAGTCTTTACTGTAAGAGTAGTAAGACTATGGATTCTTTACTGTAAGAGCAGTGAGACTATGGAGCCTTTACTGTAAGAGCAGTGAGTCTATGGAGTCTTTACAGTAAGAGCAGTGACACTGTGGATTCTTTACTGTAAAAACAGTGACACTATGGATCCTTTACTGTAAGAGCAGTGATACTATGGATTCTTTACAGTAAGAGCAGTGAGACTATGGAGTCTTTACAGTAAGAGCAGTGAGACTATGGAGTATTTACTGTAAGAGCAGTGAGACAATGCAGTCTTTACTGTAAGAGCAGTGAGACTATGGAGCCTTTACTGTAAGAGCAGTGACACTATGGAGTCTTTACTGTAAGAGCAGTGAGACTACGGAGTCTTTACTGTAAGAGCAGTGAGACTACGGAGTCTTTAATGTAAGAGCAGTGAGAATATGGAGTCTTTACTGTAAGAGCAGTAAGACTATGGATTCTTTACTGTAAGAGCAGTGACACTATGGAGTCTTTACTGTAAGAGCAGTGAGACTATGGAGTCTTTACTGTAAGAGCAGTGACACTGTGGATTCTTTACTGTAGGAGCAGTGAGACTATGGAGTCTTTACTGTAAGAGCAGTGAGACTATGGACTCTTTACTGTAAGAGCAGTGAGACTATGGACTCTTTACTGTAAGATCAGTGAGACTATGGAGTCTTTACTGTAAGAGCAGTGAGACTATGGAGTCTTTACTGTAAGAGTAGTAAGACTATGGATTCTTTACTGTAAGAGCAGTGAGACTATGGAGTCTTTACTGTAAGAGCAGTGACACTATGGAGTCTTTACTGTAAGAGCAGTGAGAACATGGATTCTTTACTGTAAGAGCAGTGACACTATGGAGTCTTTACTGTAAGAGCAGTGAGACTATGGAGTCTTTACTGTAAGAGCAGTGACACTGTGGATTCTTTAATGAAAGAGCTGTGAGACTATGGAGTCTTTACAGTAAGAGCAGTGACACTATGGATTCTTTACTGTAAGAGCAGTGAGACTATGGAGTCTTTACTGTAAGAGCAGTGAGACTATGGAGTCTTTACTGTAAGAGCAGTGACACTATGGATTCTTTACTGTAAGAGCAGTGACACTGTGGATTCTTTAATGAAAGAGCAGTGAGACTATGGAGTCTTTACAGTAAGAGCAGTGACACTGTGGATTCTTTAATGAAAGAGCAGTGAGACTATGGATTCTTTACTGTAAGAGCAGTGAATCTATGGAGTCTTTACTGTAAGAGCAGTGACACTATGGAGTCTTTACTGTAAGAGCAGTGAGAATATGGAGTCTTTACTGTAAGAGCAGGGAGACTATGGATTCTTTACTATAAGAGCAGTGACACTATGGATTCTTTACAGTAAGAGCAGTGAGACTATGGAGTCTTTACTGTAAGAGCAGTGAGACTATGGAGTCTTTACTGGAAGAGAAGTGACACTATGGAGTCTTTACTTTAAGAGAAGTGAGACTATGGAGTCTTTACTGTAAGAGCAGTGACACTGGATTCTTTACTGAAAGAGCAGTGACACTATGGAGTCTTTACAGTAAGAGCAGTGACACTGTGGATTCTTTACTGTAAGAGCAGTGACTCTATGGATTCTTTACTGTAAGAACAGTGAGACTATGGAGTCTTTACTGTAAAAACAGTGACACTTTGGATCCTTTACTGGAAGAGCAGTGATGCTATGGATTCTTTACAGTAAGAGCAGTGAGACTATGGAGTCTTTACAGTAAGAGCAGTGAGACTATGGAGTCTTTACTGTAAGAGTAGTAAGACTATGGATTCTTTACTGTAAGAGCAGTGAGACTATGGATTCTTTACTGTAAGAGCAGTGGCACTATGGAGTCTTTACTGTAAGAGCAGTGAGACTATGGAGTCTTTACTGTAAGAGCAGTGACACTGTGGATTCTTTACTGTAGGAGCAGTGAGACTATGGAGTCTTTACTGTAAGAGCAGTGAGACTATGGACTCTTTACTGTAAGAGCAGTAAGACTATGGACTCTTTACTGTAAGATCAGTGAGACTATGGAGTCTTTACTGCAAGATCAGTGAGACTATGGAGTCTTTACTGTAAGAGTAGTAAGACTATGGATTCTTTACTGTAAGAGCAGTGAGACTATGGAGTCTTTACTGTAAGAGCAGTGACACTATGGAGTCTTTAGTGTAAGAGCAGTGAGAACATGGATTCTTTACTGTAAGAGCAGTGACACTATGGAGTCTTTACTGTAAGAGCAGTGAGACTATGGAGTCTTTACTGTAAGGGCAGTGACACTGTGGATTCTTTAATGAAAGAGCAGTGAGACTATGGAGTCTTTACAGTAAGAGCAGTGACACTATGGATTCTTTACTGTAAGAGCAGTGAGACTATGGAGTTTTTAATGTAAGAGCAGTGACACTGTGGATTCTTTAATGAAAGAGCAGTGAGACTATGGAGTCTTTACAGTAAGATCAGTGACACTGTGGATTCTTTAATGAAAGAGCAGTGAGACTATGGATTCTTTACTGTAAGAGCAGTGAAACTATGGAGTCTTTACTGTAAGAGCAGTGACACTATGGAGTCTTTACTGTAAGAGCAGTGAGAATATGGAGTCTTTACTGTAAGAGCAGTGAGACTATGGATTCTTTACTATAAGAGCAGTGACACTATGGATTCTTTACAGTAAGAGCAGTGAGACTATGGAGTCTTTACTGTAAGAGCAGTGAGACTATGGAGTCTTTACTGTAAGAGAAGTGAGACTATGGAGTCTTTACTGTAAGAGCAGTGACACCAGATTCTTTACTGAAAGAGCAGTGACACTATGGAGTCTTTACAGTAAGGGCAGTGACACTGTGGATTCTTTACTGTAAGAGCAGTGACACTATGGATTCTTTACTGTAAGAACAGTGAGACTATGGAGTCTTTACTGTAAAAACAGTGACACTATGGATCCTTTACTGGAAGAGCAGTGATGCTATGGATTCTTTGCAGTAAGAGCAGTGAGACTATGGAGTCTTTACAGTAAGAGCAGTGAGACTATTGAGTCTTTACTGTAAGAGCAGTGAGAATATGGATTCTTTACTGTATGAGCAGTGACCCTATGGAGTCTTTACTGTAAGAGCAGTGAGACTATGGAGTCTTTACTGTAAGAGCAGTGACACTGTGGATTCTTTAATGAAAGATCAGTGAGACTATGGAGTCTTTACTGTAAGAGCAGTGAGACTATGGAGTCTTTACTGTAAGAGCAGTGAAACTGTGGATTCTTTAATGAAAGATCAGTGACCCTATGGAGTCTTTACAGTAAGAGCAGTGACACTATGGAGTCTTTACAGTAAGAGCAGTGAGTCTATGGATTCTTTACTGTAAGAGCAGTGAGACTATGTAGTCTTTACTGTAAGAGCGGTGAGACTATGGAGTCTTTACTGTAAAAACAGTGACACTATGGATCCTTTACTGGAAGAGCAGTGATACTATGGATCCTTTACTGTAAGAGCAGTGATACTATGGATTCTTTACAGTAAGAGCAGTGACACTATGGAGTCTTTACAGTAAGAGCAGTGACACTATGGAGTTTTTACTGTAAGAGCAGTGAGACTATGGACTCTTTACTGTAAGAGCAGTGAGACTATGGAGTCTTTACTGTAAGAGCAGTGAGACTATGGATTCTTTACTGTAAGAGCAGTGAGACTATGGAGTTTTTTCTGTAAGAGCAGTGACACTATGGAGTCTTTACTGTAAGAGCAGTGAGACTATGGAGTCTTTACTGTAAGAGCAGTGACACTATGGAGTCTTTACTGTAAGAGCAGTGATAATATGGATTCTTTACTGTAAGAGGAGTGATAATATGGATTCTTTACTGTAAGAGCAGTGAGACTATGGAGTCTTTACTGTAAGAGCATTGACACTATGGAGTCATTACTGTAAGAGCAGTGACACTATGGAGTCTTTACTGTAAGAGCAGTGAGACTATGGAGTCTTTACTGTAAAAGCAGTGACACTATGGAGTCTTTACTGTAAGAGCAGTGAGACTATGGAGTCTTTACTGTAAGAGCAGTGAGACTATGGAGTCTTTACTGTAGGAGCAGTGACACTGTGGATTCTTTACTGTAAGAGCAGTGAGACTATGGAGTCTTCACTGTAAGAGCAGTGACACTATGGAGTCTTTACTGTAAGAGCAGTGACACTATGGATTCTTTACTGTAAGAGTAGTGATAATATGGATTCTTTACTGTTAGAGCAGTGACACTATGGAGTCGTTACTGTAGGAGCAGTGAGACTATGGATTCTTTACTGTAAGAGCAGTGAGACTATGGAGACTTTACTGTAAGAGCAGTGACACTGTGGATTCTTTACTGTAAGAGCAGTGAGACTATGGAGTCTTTACAGTAGGAGCAGTGAGACTCTGGACTCTTTACTGTAAGAGCAGTGGACTATGGAGTCTTTACTGTAAGAGCAGTGAGACTATGGAGTCTTTACTGTAAGAGCAGTGAGACTATGGAGTCTTTACTGTAAGAGCAGTGGGACTATGGATTCTTTACAGTAAGAGCAGTGAGACTAGGGAGTCTTTATTGTAAGAGCAGTGAGACTGTGGAGTCTTTACTGTAGGACCAGTGAGACTATGGATTCTTTACTGTAAGAGCAGTGACACTGTGTATTCTTTACTGTAAGAGCAGTAACTCTATGGACTCTTTACTGTAAGAGCAGTGAGACTATGGACTCTTTACTGTAAGAGCAGTGAGACTATGGAGTCTTTACTGTAAGAGCAGTGAGACTATGGATTCTTTACTGTAAGAGCAGTGAGACTATGGATTCTATATTGTAAGAGCAGGGAGACTATGGATTCTTTACTGTAAGAGCAGTGATACTATGGATTCTTTACTGTAAGAGCAGTGAGACTATGGACTCTTTACTGTAAGAGCATTGAGACTATGGACTCTTTACTGTAAGAGCAGAGATACTATGGATTCTTTACTGTAAGAGTAGTGAGACTATGGAGTCTTTACTGTAAGAGCAGTGACAATGTGGATTCTATATTGTAAGAGCAGTGAGACTATGGAGCCTTTACTGTAGGAGCAGTGACACTGTGGATTCTTTACTGTAAGTGCAGTGACTCTATAGACTCTTTACAGTAAGAGCAGTGAGACTATGGAGTGTTTACTGTAAGAGCAGTGAGACTATGAAGTCTTTACTGTAAGAGCAGTGAGACTATGGATTCTTTACTGTAAGAGCAGTGAGACTATGGAGTCTTTACTGTAAGAGCAGTGACACTATGGATTCTTTACTGTAAGATCAGTGAGACTATGGAGTCTTTACTGTAAGAGCAGTGACACTATGGATTCTTTACTGTAAGAGTAGTGAGACTATGGAGTCTTTACTGTAAGAGCAGTGAGAATATGGAGTCTTTACTGTAAGAGCAGTGACACTATGGAGTCTTTACTGTAAGAGCAGTGACACTGTGGTTTCTTTACTGTAAGAGCAGTGGGACTATGGAGTCTTTACTGTAAGAGTAGTGAGTCTATGGAGTCTTTACTGTAAGAGCAGTGAGACTATGGATTCTTTACTGTGAGAGCAAGAAAAAGTTTCCAGTTTGTCAGGGAGCGCTTCCAGGTGATTCATTACTTACTCCAAATCTTTCAGGAATAATCCAGTTTATTTTTATATAAACAACGCGTTTTGGCTATACATAACATTAGCCTTCATTAGGTAAAATCAGAATTGTCTTTAAAGAATACATTTATATAGCATAAAAAGAGGAGGAGGAACTAATCCAACCCCTCAATCAATTTTCATCAATTTAAAACACATGTGCACTTCTAAAAGGTATTAAGTAGTTAATTAAAAGTGAACTGTATATCGATTTAGAAAGGGGGGAGGGGGAAAAAAAAACAAAAAAATAAAAAATAAAAAAATAAATAAATAAAATAAAAATAAAAAACACCACTATATATTGTTTTTTCCTGTTCAATACATTTTTTTTTTTTTTTTCTATAAAATAAAATTATTTGTCATATGACTCCATTTACTATCCTATTTTCTACTTCACTGATAGGGGAGAAATATTTTTCCCGATTCTAGAATATAACGATGTCATCAATATTAAGAACTCCATTTTTTATCTTATCTACTACATCACCAATAAGGGAAAAATATTTCTCCCAATTCTAAGGTATAACGAATTTATCACCAATATATGAACCAGTATCTGCCGGGATTGGAACTCATACATTTAGATTCCCCATATCTACAATATTTACGTATTTACTCCATTGAGCCCCTCGCAGTTATAGTCTCTGGGTGCTTAATTTTTCTTTTTATTCTCTTTAGCTTTTCTCCCTCTATACCTCATTTACGAGGTTTGCAGACTTCGATTTTTAACCCCCAAAAATTTAGCGGTATTATATGTTCTCTGGCATTTTTTCATTTTTCTCCAAATAAAATCTGGCAGCTCTTATACCCAAATTATGTTCTATATTTGAATATAACGCTACCACATCTAGGGTTAGAAATAAAAAATTCTCCTCCCAATCCATTCCCTCCAAGAGACTAATGAGGTGGCTCGAGTCTTTCAAATATGAGGGCAGTGATTTGACATGTGCTTGTAAATGTAAATCCAGGTAGTGCAACAAACAGCTAGTGAGAGAATTAATTCCCGAAATAATAGGCCGTCCAGGTGGATTTTCGAGGTCCTTATGGACTTTGGGGAGATGGTAAAAAAAAGCCATAGCTGGTTCTTTGTTAATTAAAATTTTTTTCTCTCTTTTTGTTATAGTTCCTTTCTCAGAGGCCTCATTCAGAAATAGGTGATATTCTTTAGAAAAATCAACAGTAGGATCCTTTTCCAATTTTTTATAGTATTTTCGATTGGATAGAATTTTAACTGCCTTCACTGAGATAATCCTTCCTATCTTGAATAACAGTACCACCGCCTTTATCAGCCTCTCTGATTATTATTTC
This sequence comes from Phyllobates terribilis, assembly GCF_046119375.1. Taxonomy (NCBI): domain Eukaryota; kingdom Metazoa; phylum Chordata; class Amphibia; order Anura; family Dendrobatidae; genus Phyllobates; species Phyllobates terribilis. Next base: position 408,144,206 of record NW_027362769.1, on the reverse strand, counting down.
GGTGTTCTCTCTTAGATTTTTTAAGGCTTCTCTTTCTAGGGGGGTAATGTTATATTTAGCAATTTTTTTGGCAGTTTTTGATTTCTTATGTAAATTTTTACATTTTTTATCTTTGCTCTTTATTTTATCAGTAGTATTCAACTTACGGAAATCATCACCTACTAGAGATAAAAATGTTTCAATATAGCTACCCCTATGATGTATGGGATTAAAGGCAGATCGTGGTTTCACTTCCATATGTATATATGGTGTTTCATTTGTTATCCTTGCCGTTTGTTCCAATTCTTTCTTATTTTTTAAAACAATGTTTTTGTCATTTTTCCCTTTATTACGATCTTGCAATACAAAGTGTCTTTTTAGGGTAAGACGCCTTATATAGTGATTAAGATCAATAAAAAGCTCAAAATTATTACTATGTTGTGTGGGGCAAAAATTTAGCCCTTTACTCAAGACCTTTTCTTCATCTTGTGTAAGTACATGCGAGGACAAGTTGAAGATTTTTTGAGAGGATTTAGGGGAAATTTTATTTTTGAAAAAAAAAACCCTTTTGTTGAGTTAGTTAAAATAAACTCGGATTTTTTATCTTTTTTGAATTGGACTCTTCTACTGAAAGAGCAGTGACACTATGGAGTCTTTACAGTAACAGCAGTGACACTATGGAGTCTTTACTGTAAGAGCAGTGACACTATGGACTCTTTACAGTAAGAGCAGTGACACTATGGAGTCTTTACTGTAAGAGCAGTGACACTATGGAGTCTTTGCTGTAAGAACAGTGACACTATGGAGTCTTTACTGTAAGAGCACTGACACTATGGACTCTTTACTGTAAGAGCAGTGACACTATGGAGTCTTTGCTGTAAGAGCAGTGACACTATGGAGTCTTTACTGTAAGAGCAGTGACACTATGGAGTCTTTGCTGTAAGAACAGTGACACTATGGACTCTTTACTGTAAGAGCAGTGACACTATGGACTCTTTACTGTAAGAGCAGTGACACTATGGAGTCTTTACTGTAAGAGCAGTGAGACTATGGAGTCTTTACTATAAGAGCAGTGAGACTATGGAGTCTTTACTGTAAGAGCAGTGACACTATGGATTCTATACTGTAAGAGCAGTGAGACTATGGAGTCTTTACTGTAAGAGCAGTGACACTATGGACTCTTTACTGAAAGAGCAGTGACACTATGGAGTCTTTACTGTAAGAGTAGTGACACTATGGATTCTTTACTGAAAGAGCAGTGAGACTATGGAGTCTTTACTGTAAGAGCAGTGACACTATGGACTCTTTACTGTAAGAGCAGTGAGACTATGGAGTCTTTACTGTAAGAGCAGTGACACTATGGATTCTTTACTGAAAGAGCAGTGACACTATGGAGTCTTTACTGTAAGAGCAGTGACACTATGGACTCTTTACTGTAAGAGCAGTGACACTATGGACTATTTACTGTAAGAGCAGTGACACTATGGAGTCTTTACTGTAAGAGCAGTGAGACTATGGAGTCTTTACTATAAGAGCAGTGAGACTATGGAGTCTTTACTGTAAGAGCAGTGACACTATGGATTCTTTACTGTAAGAGCAGTGAGACTATGGAGTCTTTACTGTAAGAGCAGTGAGACTATGGAGTCTTTACTGTAAGAGCAGTGACACTATGGACTCTTTACTGTAAGAGCAGTGACACTATGGAGTCTTTACTGTAAGAGCAGTGACACTATGGACTCTTTACTGTAAGAGCAGTGACACTATGGAGTCTTTACTGTAAGAGCAGTGAGACTATGGAGTCTTTACTATAAGAGCAGTGAGACTATGGAGTCTTTACTGTAAGAGTAGTGAAACTGTGGATTCTTTACTGAAAGAGCAGTGAGACTAAGGTGTCTTTACTGTAAGAGCAGTGACACTATGGTGTCTTTACTGTAAGAGTAGTGACACTGTGGATTCTTTACTGAAAGAGCAGTGACACTATGGTGTCTTTACAGTAAGAGCAGTGACACTATGGATTCTTTACTGTAAGAGCAGTGAGACTATAGAGTCTTTACTGTAAGAGCAGTGAGACTATGGAGTCTTTACTGTAAGAGCAGTGAGACTATGGAGTCTTTACTGTAAGAGCAGTGAGACTATGGAGTCTTTACTGTAAGAGCAGTGACACTATGGAGTCTTTACTGTAAGAGCAGTGAGACTATGGAGTCTTTACTGTAAGGGCAGTGACACTGTGGATTCTTTAATGAAAGAGCAGTGAGACTATGGAGTCTTTACAGTAAGAGCAGTGACACTATGGATTCCTTACTGTAAGAGCAGTGAGACTATGGAGTCTTTACTGTAAGAGCAGTGAGACTATGGAGTTTTTAATGTAAGAGCAGTGACACTGTGGATTCTTTAATGAAAGAGCAGTGAGACTATGGAGTCTTTACAGTAAGATCAGTGACACTGTGGATTCTTTAATGAAAGAGCAGTGAGACTATGGATTCTTTACTGTAAGAGCAGTGAAACTATGGAGTCTTTACTGTAAGAGCAGTGACACTATGGAGTCTTTACTGTAAGAGCAGTGAGAATATGGAGTCTTTACTGTAAGAGCAGGGAGACTATGGATTCTTTACTATAAGAGCAGTGACACTATGGATTCTTTACAGTAAGAGCAGTGAGACTATGGAGTCTTTACTGTAAGAGCAGTGAGACTATGGAGTCTTTACTGTAAGAGAAGTGAGACTATGGAGTCTTTACTGTAAGAGCAGTGACACCAGATTCTTTACTGAAAGAGCAGTGACACTATGGAGTCTTTACAGTAAGGGCAGTGACACTGTGGATTCTTTACTGTAAGAGCAGTGACACTATGGATTCTTTACTGTAAGAACAGTGAGACTATGGAGTCTTTACTGTAAAAACAGTGACACTATGGATCCTTTACTGGAAGAGCAGTGATGCTATGGATTCTTTGCAGTAAGAGCAGTGAGACTATGGAGTCTTTACAGTAAGAGCAGTGAGACTATTGAGTCTTTACTGTAAGAGCAGTGAGAATATGGATTCTTTACTGTATGAGCAGTGACCCTATGGAGTCTTTACTGTAAGAGCAGTGAGACTATGGAGTCTTTACTGTAAGAGCAGTGACACTGTGGATTCTTTAATGAAAGATCAGTGAGACTATGGAGTCTTTACTGTAAGAGCAGTGAGACTATGGAGTCTTTACTGTAAGAGCAGTGAAACTGTGGATTCTTTAATAAAAGATCAGTGACCCTATGGAGTCTTTACAGTAAGAGCAGTGACACTATGGAGTCTTTACAGTAAGAGCAGTGAGTCTATGGATTCTTTACTGTAAGAGCAGTGAGACTATGGAGTCTTTACTGTAAGAGCGGTGAGACTATGGAGTCTTTACTGTAAAAACAGTGACACTATGGATCCTTTACTGGAAGAGCAGTGATACTATGGATCCTTTACTGTAAGAGCAGTGATACTATGGATTCTTTACAGTAAGAGCAGTGACACTATGGAGTCTTTACAGTAAGAGCAGTGACACTATGGAGTTTTTACTGTAAGAGCAGTGAGACTATGGACTCTTTACTGTAAGAGCAGTGAGACTATGGAGTCTTTACTGTAAGAGCAGTGAGACTATGGATTCTTTACTGTAAGAGCAGTGAGACTATGGAGTTTTTTCTGTAAGAGCAGTGACACTATGGAGTCTTTAATGTAAGAGCAGTGAGACTATGGAGTCTTTACTGTAAGAGCAGTGACACTATGGAGTCTTTACTGTAAGAGCAGTGATAATATGGATTCTTTACTGTAAGACGAGTGATAATATGGATTCATTACTGTAAGAGCAGTGAGACTATGGAGTCTTTACTGTAAGAGCATTGACACTATGGAGTCATTACTGTAAGAGCAGTGACACTATGGAGTCTTTACTGTAAGAGCAGTGAGACTATGGAGTCTTTACTGTAAAAACAGTGACACTATGGAGTCTTTACTGTAAGAGCAGTGAGACTATGGAGTCTTTACTGTAAGAGCAGTGAGACTATGGAGTCTTTACTGTAGGAGCAGTGACACTGTGGATTCTTTACTGTAAGAGCAGTGAGACTATGGAGTCTTCACTGTAAGAGCAGTGACACTATGGAGTCTTTACTGTAAGAGCAGTGACACTATGGATTCTTTACTGTAAGAGTAGTGATAATATGGATTCTTTACTGTTAGAGCAGTGACACTATGGAGTCGTTACTGTAGGAGCAGTGAGACTATGGATTCTTTACTGTAAGAGCAGTGAGACTATGGAGACTTTACTGTAAGAGCAGTGACACTGTGGATTCTTTACTGTAAGAGCAGTGAGACTATGGAGTCTTTACAGTAGGAGCAGTGAGACTCTGGACTCTTTACTGTAAGAGCAGTGGACTATGGAGTCTTTACTGTAAGAGCAGTGAGACTATGGAGTCTTTACTGTAAGAGCAGTGAGACTATGGAGTCTTTACTGTAAGAGCAGTGGGACTATGGATTCTTTACAGTAAGAGCAGTGAGACTAGGGAGTCTTTATTGTAAGAGCAGTGAGACTGTGGAGTCTTTACTGTAGGACCAGTGAGACTATGGATTCTTTACTGTAAGAGCAGTGACACTGTGTATTCTTTACTGTAAGAGCAGTAACTCTATGGACTCTTTACTGTAAGAGCAGTGAGACTATGGACTCTTTACTGTAAGAGCAGTGAGACTATGGAGTCTTTACTGTAAGAGCAGTGAGACTATGGATTCTTTACTGTAAGAGCAGTGAGACTATGGATTCTATATTGTAAGAGCAGGGAGACTATGGATTCTTTACTGTAAGAGCAGTGATACTATGGATTCTTTACTGTAAGAGCAGTGAGACTATGGACTCTTTACTGTAAGAGCATTGAGACTATGGACTCTTTACTGTAAGAGCAGAGATACTATGGATTCTTTACTGTAAGAGTAGTGAGACTATGGAGTCTTTACTGTAAGAGCAGTGACAATGTGGATTCTATATTGTAAGAGCAGTGAGACTATGGAGCCTTTACTGTAGGAGCAGTGACACTGTGGATTCTTTACTGTAAGTGCAGTGACTCTATAGACTCTTTACAGTAAGAGCAGTGAGACTATGGAGTGTTTACTGTAAGAGCAGTGAGACTATGAAGTCTTTACTGTAAGAGCAGTGAGACTATGGATTCTTTACTGTAAGAGCAGTGAGACTATGGAGTCTTTACTGTAAGAGCAGTGACACTATGGATTCTATACTGTAAGAGCAGTGAGACTATGGAGTCTTTGCTGTAAGAGCAGTGACACTATGGACTCTTTACTGTAAGAGCAGTGACACTATGGAGTCTTTACTGTAAGAGCAGTGACACTATGGACTCTTTACAGTAAGAGCAGTGACACTATGGAATCTTTACTGTAAGAGCAGTGAGACTATGGAGTCTTTACTATAAGAGCAGTGAGACTATGGAGTCTTTACTGTAAGAGCAGTGACACTATGGATTCTTTACTGTAAGAGCAGTGACACTATGGAGTCTTTACTGTAAGAGCAGTGACACTATGGATTCTTTACTGTAAGAGCAGTGACACTATGGAGTCTTTACTGTAAGAGCAGTGACACTATGGAGTCTTTACTATAAGAGCAGTGAGACTATGAAGTCTTTACTGTAAGAGCAGTGACACTATGGATTCTTTACTGTAAGAGCAGTGACACTATGGAGTCTTTACTGTAAGAGCAGTGACACTATGGAGTCTTTACTGTAAGAGCAGTGACACTATGGAGTCTTTACTGTAAGAGCAGTGACACTATGGACTCTTTACTGTAAGAGCAGTGACACTATGGATTCTTTACTGTAAGAGCAGTGACACTATGGAGTCTTTACTGTAAGAGCAGTGACACTATGGAGTCTTTACTGTAAGAGCAGTGACACTATGGATTCTTTACTGGAAGAGCAGTGAGACTATGGAGTCTTTACTATAAGAGCAGTGAGACTATGGAGTCTTTACTGTAAGAGCAGTGAGACTATGGATTCTTTACTGTAAGGGCAGTGACACTATGGAGTCTTTACTGTAAGAGCAGTGACACTATGGAGTCTTTACTGTAAGAGCAGTGACACTATGGACTCTTTACTGTAAGAGCAGTGACACTATGGATTCTTTACTGTAAGAGCAGTGAGACTATGGAGTCTTTACTATAAGAGCAGTGAGACTATGGAGTCTTTACTGTAAGAGCAGTGAGACTATGGAGTCTTTACTATAAGAGCAGTGAGACTATGGAGTCTTTACTGTAAGAGCAGTGACACTATGGAGTCTTTACTGTAAGAGCAGTGACACTATGGACTCTTTACTGTAAGAGCAGTGACACTATGGAGTCTTTACTATAAGAGCAGTGAGACTATGGATTCTATACTGTAAGAGCAGTGACACTATGGAGTCTTTACTGTAAGAGCAGTAAGACTATGGATTCTTTACTGTAAGAGCAGTAAGACTATGGATTCTTTACTGTAAGAGCAGTGAGACTATGAAGTCTTTACTGTAAGAGCAGTAAAACTATGGATTCTTTACTGTAGGAGCAGTGAGACTATGGAATCTTTACAGTAAGAGCAGTAACACTATGGAGTCTTTACTGTAAGAGCAGTGAGAATATGGAGTTTTTACTGTAAGAGCAGTGACACTATGGAGTCTTTACTGTAAGGGCAGTGATAATATGGATTCTTTACTGTAAGAGCAGTGATAATATGGATTCTTTACTGTAAGAGCAGTGAGACTATGGAGTCTTTACTGTAAGAGCAGTGAGACTATGGAGTCTTTACTGTAAGAGCAGTTAGACTATGGAGTCTTTACTGTAAGAGTAGTGACACTGTGGATTCTTTACTGAAAGAGCAGTGACACTATGGTGTCTTTACAGTAAGAGCAGTGACACTATGGATTCTTTACTGTAAGAGCAGTGAGACTATGGAGTCTTTACTGTAAGAGCAGTGACACTATGGAGTCTTTACTGTAAGAGCAGTGACACTATGGACTCTTTACTGTAAGAGCAGTGACACTATGGATTCTTTACTGTAAGAGCAGTGACACTATGGAGTCTTTACTGTAAGAGCAGTGACACTATGGGGTCTTTACTGTAAGAGCAGTGACACTATGGATTCTTTACTGTAAGAGCAGTGAGACTATGGAGTCTTTACTATAAGAGCAGTGAGACTATGGAGTCTTTACTGTAAGAGCAGTGAGACTATGGATTCTTTACTGTAAGAGCAGTGACACTATGGAGTCTTTACTGTAAGAGCAGTGACACTATGGAGTCTTTACTGTAAGAGCTATGACACTATGGACTCTTTACTGTAAGAGCAGTGACACTATGGATTCTTTACTGTAAGAGCAGTGAGACTATGGAGTCTTTACTATAAGAGCAGTGAGACTATGGAGTCTTTACTGTAAGAGCAGTGAGACTATGGAGTCTTTACTATAAGAGCAGTGAGACTATGGAGTCTTTACTGTAAGAGCAATGAGACTATGGAGTCTTTACTATAAGAGCAGTGAGACTATGGATTCTATACTGTAAGAGCAGTGACACTATGGAGTCTTTACTGTAAGAGCAGTGACACTATGGACTCTTTACTGTAAGAGCAGTGACACTATGGAGTCTTTACTATAAGAGCAGTGAGACTATGGATTATATACTGTAAGAGCAGTGACACTATGGAGTCTTTACTGTAAGAGCAGTAAGACTATGGATTCTTTACTGTAAGAGCAGTAAGACTATGGATTCTTTACTGTAAGAGCAGTGAGACTATGGAGTCTTTACTGTAAGAGCAGTAAAACTATGGATTCTTTACTGTAGGAGCAGTGAGACTATGGAATCTTTACAGTAAGAGCAGTGACACTATGGAGTCTTTACTGTAATAGCAGTGAGAATATGGAGTTTTTACTGTAAGAGCAGTGACACTATGGAGTCTTTACTGTAAGGGCAGTGATAATATGGATTCTTTACTGTAAGAGCAGTGATAATATGGATTCTTTACTGTAAGAGCAGTGAGACTATGGAGTCTTTACTGTAAGAGCAGTGAGACTATGGAGTCTTTACTGTAAGAGCAGTTAGACTATGGAGTCTTTACTGTAAGAGTAGTGACACTGTGGATTCTTTACTGAAAGAGCAGTGACACTATGGTGTCTTTACAGTAAGAGCAGTGACACTATGGATTCTTTACTGTAAGAGCAGTGAGACTATGGAGTCTTTAATGTAAGAGCAGTGAGACTATGGAGTCTTTACTATAAGAGCAGTGTGACTATGGAATCTTTACTGTAAGAGCAGTAAAACTATGGATTCTTTACTGTAAGAGCAGTGATACTATGGATTCTTTACTGTAAGAGCAGTGAGACTATGGAATCTTTACTGTAAGAACAGTAAAACTATGGATTCTTTACTGTAAGAGCAGTGAGACTATGGAGTCTTTACTGTAAGAGCAGTGAGAATATGGAGTCTTTACTGTAAGAGAAGTAAGACTACGGATACTTTACAGTAAGAGCAGTGACACTATGGAGTCTTTACTGTAAGAGCAGTGAGAATATGGAGTTTTTACAGTAAGAGCAGTGACTCTATGGACTCTTTACTGTAAGAGCAGTGACACTATGGACTCTCTACTGTAAGAGCAGTAACTCTAGGGACTCTTTACTGTAAGAGCAGTGACACTATGGACTCTTTACTGTAAGAGCAGTGACACTATGGAGTCTTTACTGTAAGAACAGTGAGACTATGGAGTCTTTACTGTAATAGCAATGAGACCATGGAATCTTTACTATAAGAGCAGTGAGACTATGGATTCTATACTGTAAGAGCAGTGACACTATGGAGTCTTTACTGTAAGAGCAGTGACACTATGGACTCTTTACTGTAAGAGCAGTGAGACTATGGAGTCTTTACTGTAAGAGCAGTGAGACTATGGAGTCTTTACTGTAATAGCAATGAGACCATGGAATCTTTACTATAAGAGCAGTGAGACTATGGATTCTATACTGTAAGAGCAGTGACACTATGGAGTCTTTACTGTAAGAGCAGTGAGACTATGGAGTCTTTACTGTAAGAGCAGTGTGACTATGGAATCTTTACTGTAAGAGCAGTAAAACTATGGATTCTTTACTGTAAGAGCAGTGAGACTTTGGATTCTTTACTGTAAGAGCAGTGAGACTATCGATTCTTTACTGTAAGAGCAGTGAGACTATGGAATCTTTACTGTAAGAGCAGTAAAACTATGGATTCTTTACTGAAAGAGCAGTGAGACTATGGAGTCTTTACTGTAAGAGCAGTGAGAATATGGAGTCTTTACTGTAAGAGCAGTGACACCATGGAGTCTTTACTGTAAGAGCAGTGAGAATATGGAGTTTTTACTGTAAGAGCAGTGACACCATGGAGTCTTTACTGTAAGGCAGTGATAATATGGATTCTTTACTGTAAGAGCAGTGATAATATGGATTCTTTACTGTAAGAGCAGTGAGACTATGGAGTCTTTACTGTAAGAGCAGTGAGACTATGGAGTCTTTACTGTAAGAGCAGTTAGACTATGGAGTCTTTACTGTAAGAGTAGTGAAACTGTGGATTCTTTACTGAAAGAGCAATGAGACTAAGGTGTCTTTACTGTAAGAGCAGTGACACTATGGTGTCTTTACTGTAAGAGTAGTGACACTGTGGATTCTTTACTGAAAGAGCAGTGACACTATGGTGTCTTTACAGTAAGAGCAGTGACACTATGGATTCTTTACTGTAAGAGCAGTGAGACTATGGAGTCTTTACTGTAAGAGCAGTGAGACTATGGAGTCTTTACTGTAAGAGCAGTGAGACTATGGAGTCTTTACTGTAAGAGCAGTGAGACTATGGAGTCTTTACTGTAAGAGCAGTGACACTATGGAGTCTTTACTGTAAGAGCAGTGAGACTATGGAGTCTTTACTGTAAGGGCAGTGACACTGTGGATTCTTTAATGAAAGAGCAGTGAGACTATGGAGTCTTTACAGTAAGAGCAGTGACACTATGGATTCTTTACTGTAAGAGCAGTGAGACTATGGAGTCTTTACTGTAAGAGCAGTGAGACTATGGAGTTTTTAATGTAAGAGCAGTGACACTGTGGATTCTTTAATGAAAGAGCAGTGAGACTATGGAGTCTTTACAGTAAGATCAGTGACACTGTGGATTCTTTAATGAAAGAGCAGTGAGACTATGGATACTTTACTGTAAGAGCAGTGAAACTATGGAGTCTTTACTGTAAGAGCAGTGACACTATGGAGTCTTTACTGTAAGAGCAGTGAGAATATGGAGTCTTTACTGTAAGAGCAGGGAGACTATGGATTCTTTACTATAAGAGCAGTGACACTATGGATTCTTTACAGTAAGAGCAGTGAGACTATGGAGTCTTTACTGTAAGAGCAGTGAGACTATGGAGTCTTTACTGTAAGAGAAGTGAGACTATGGAGTCTTTACTGTAAGAGCAGTGACACCAGATTCTTTACTGAAAGAGCAGTGACACTATGGAGTCTTTACAGTAAGGGCAGTGACACTGTGGATTGTTTACTGTAAGAGCAGTGACACTATGGATTCTTTACTGTAAGAACAGTGAGACTATGGAGTCTTTACTGTAAAAACAGTGACACTATGGATCCTTTACTGGAAGAGCAGTGATGCTATGGATTCTTTGCAGTAAGAGCAGTGAGACTATGGAGTCTTTACAGTAAGAGCAGTGAGACTATTGAGTCTTTACTGTAAGAGCAGTGAGAATATGGATTCTTTACTGTATGAGCAGTGACCCTATGGAGTCTTTACTGTAAGAGCAGTGAGACTATGGAGTCTTTACTGTAAGAGCAGTGACACTGTGGATTCTTTAATGAAAGATCAGTGAGACTATGGAGTCTTTACTGTAAGAGCAGTGAGACTATGGAGTCTTTACTGTAAGAGCAGTGAAACTGTGGATTCTTTAATGAAAGATCAGTGACCCTATGGAGTCTTTACAGTAAGAGCAGTGACACTATGGAGTTTTTACAGTAAGAGCAGTGAGTCTATGGATTCTTTACTGTAAGAGCAGTGAGACTATGGAGTCTTTACTGTAAGAGCGGTGAGACTATGGAGTCTTTACTGTAAAAACAGTGACACTATGGATCCTTTACTGGAAGAGCAGTGATACTATGGATCCTTTACTGTAAGAGCAGTGATACTATGGATTCTTTACAGTAAGAGCAGTGACACTATGGAGTCTTTACAGTAAGAGCAGTGACACTATGGAGTTTTTACTGTAAGAGCAGTGAGACTATGGACTCTTTACTGTAAGAGCAGTGAGACTATGGAGTCTTTACTGTAAGAGCAGTGAGACTATGGATTCTTTACTGTAAGAGCAGTGAGACTATGGAGTTTTTTCTGTAAGAGCAGTGACACTATGGAGTCTTTACTGTAAGAGCAGTGATAATATGGATTCTTTACTGTAAGAGGAGTGATAATATGGATTCTTTACTGTAAGAGCAGTGAGACTATGGAGTCTTTACTGTAATAGCATTGACACTATGGAGTCATTACTGTAAGAGCAGTGACACTATGGAGTCTTTACTGTAAGAGCAGTGAGACTATGGAGTCTTTACTGTAAAAGCAGTGACACTATGGAGTCTTTACTGTAAGAGCAGTGAGACTATGGAGTCTTTACTGTAAGAGCAGTGAGACTATGGAGTCTTTACTGTAGGAGCAGTGACACTGTGGATTCTTTACTGTAAGAGCAGTGAGTCTATGGAGTCTTCACTGTAAGAGCAGTGACACTATGGAGTCTTTACTGTAAGAGCAGTGACACTATGGATTCTTTACTGTAAGAGTAGTGATAATATGGATTCTTTACTGTTAGAGCAGTTACACTATGGAGTCGTTACAGTAGGAGCAGTGAGACTATGGATTCTTTACTGTAAGAGCAGTGAGACTATGGAGACTTTACTGTAAGAGCAGTGACACTGTGGATTCTTTACTGTAAGAGCAGTGAGACTATGGAGTCTTTACAGTAGGAGAAGTGAGACTCTGGACTCTTTACTGTAAGAGCAGTGGACTATGGAGTCTTTACTGTAAGAGCAGTGAGACTATGGAGTCTTTACTGTAAGAGCAGTGGGACTATGGATTCTTTACAGTAAGAGCAGTGAGACTAGGGAGTCTTTATTGTAAGAGCAGTGAGACTGTGGAGTCTTTACTGTAGGACCAGTGAGACTATGGATTCTTTACTGTAAGAGCAGTGACACTGTGTATTCTTTACTGTAAGAGCAGTAACTCTATGGACTCTTTACTGTAAGAGCAGTGAGACTATGGACTCTTTACTGTAAGAGCAGTGAGACTATGGACTCTTTACTGTAAGAGCAGTGACACTATGGAGTCTTTGCTGTAAGAGCAGTGACACTATGGAGTCTTTACTGTAAGAGCAGTGACACTATGGAGTCTTTGCTGTAAGAACAGTGACACTATGGAGTCTTTACTGTAAGAGCAGTGACACTATGGACTCTTTACTGTAAGAGCAGTGACACTATGGACTCTTTACTGTAAGAGCAGTGACACTATGGAGTCTTTACTGTAAGAGCAGTGAGACTATGGAGTCTTTACTATAAGAGCAGTGAGACTATGGAGTCTTTACTGTAAGAGCAGTGACACTATGGATTCTATACTGTAAGAGCAGTGAGACTATGGAGTCTTTACTGTAAGAGCAGTGACACTATGGACTCTTTACTGAAAGAGCAGTGACACTATGGAGTCTTTACTGTAAGAGCAGTGACACTATGGATTCTTTACTGAAAGAGCAGTGAGACTATGGAGTCTTTACTGTAAGAGCAGTGACACTATGGACTCTTTACTGTAAGAGCAGTGAGACTATGGAGTCTTTACTGTAAGAGCAGTGACACTATGGATTCTTTACTGAAAGAGCAGTGACACTATGGAGTCTTTACTGTAAGAGCAGTGACACTATGGACTCTTTACTGTAAGAGCAGTGACACTATGGACTCTTTACTGTAAGAGCAGTGACACTATGGAGTCTTTACTGTAAGAGCAGTGAGACTATGGAGTCTTTACTATAAGAGCAGTGAGACTATGGAGTCTTTACTGTAAGAGCAGTGACACTATGGATTCTTTACTGTAAGAGCAGTGAGACTATGGAGTCTTTACTGTAAGAGCAGTGAGACTATGGAGTCTTTACTGTAAGAGCAGTGACACTATGGACTCTTTACTGTAAGAGCAGTGACACTATGGAGTCTTTACTGTAAGAGCAGTGACACTATGGACTCTTTACTGTAAGAGCAGTGACACTATGGAGTCTTTACTGTAAGAGCAGTGAGACTATGGAGTCTTTACTATAAGAGCAGTGAGACTATGGAGTCTTTACTGTAAGAGCAGTGACACTATGGATTCTATACTGTAAGAGCAGTGAGACTATGGAGTCTTTGCTGTAAGAGCAGTGACACTATGGACTCTTTACTGTAAGAGCAGTGACACTATGGAGTCTTTACTGTAAGAGCAGTGACACTATGGACTCTTTACAGTAAGAGCAGTGACACTATGGAGTCTTTACTGTAAGAGCAGTGAGACTATGGAGTCTTTACTATAAGAGCAGTGAGACTATGGAGTCTTTACTGTAAGAGCAGTGACACTATGGATTCTTTACTGTAAGAGCAGTGACACTATGGAGTCTTTACTGTAAGAGCAGTGACACTATGGATTCTTTACTGTAAGAGCAGTGACACTATGGAGTCTTTACTGTAAGAGCAGTGACACTATGGAGTCTTTACTATAAGAGCAGTGAGACTATGAAGTCTTTACTGTAAGAGCAGTGACACTATGGAGTCTTTACTGTAAGAGCAGTGACACTATGGAGTCTTTACTGTAAGAGCAGTGACACTATGGACTCTTTACTGTAAGAGCAGTGACACTATGGATTCTTTACTGTAAGAGCAGTGACACTATGGAGTCTTTACTGTAAGAGCAGTGATACTATGGAGTCTTTACTGTAAGAGCAGTGACACTATGGATTCTTTACTGGAAGAGCAGTGAGACTATGGAGTCTTTACTATAAGAGCAGTGAGACTATGGAGTCTTTACTGTAAGAGCAGTGAGACTATGGATTCTTTACTGTAAGGGCAGTGACACTATGGAGTCTTTACTGTAAGAGCAGTGACACTATGGAGTCTTTACTGTAAGAGCAGTGACACTATGGACTCTTTACTGTAAGAGCAGTGACACTATGGATTCTTTACTGTAAGAGCAGTGAGACTATGGAGTCTTTACTATAAGAGCAGTGAGACTATGGAGTCTTTACTGTAAGAGCAGTGAGACTATGGAGTCTTTACTATAAGAGCAGTGAGACTATGGAGTCTTTACTGTAAGAGCAATGAGACTATGGAGTCTTTACTATAAGAGCAGTGAGACTATGGATTCTATACTGTAAGAGCAGTGACACTATGGAGTCTTTACTGTAAGAGCAGTGACACTATGGACTCTTTACTGTAAGAGCAGTGACACTATGGAGTCTTTACTATAAGAGCAGTGAGACTATGGATTCTATACTGTAAGAGCAGTGACACTATGGAGTCTTTACTGTAAGAGCAGTAAGACTATGGATTCTTTACTGTAAGAGCAGTAGAACTATGGATTCTTTACTGTAAGAGCAGTGAGACTATGAAGTCTTTACTGTAAGAGCAGTAAAACTATGGATTCTTTACTGTAGGAGCAGTGAGACTATGGAATCTTTACAGTAAGAGCAGTGACACTATGGAGTCTTTACTGTAAGAGCAGTGAGAATATGGAGTTTTTACTGTAAGAGCAGTGACACTATGTAGTCTTTACTGTAAGGGCAGTGATAATATGGATTCTTTACTGTAAGAGCAGTGATAATATGGATTCTTTACTGTAAGAGCAGTGAGACTATGGAGTCTTTACTGTAAGAGCAGTGAGACTATGGAGTCTTTACTGTAAGAGCAGTTAGACTATGGAGTCTTTACTGTAAGAGTAGTGACAATGTGGATTCTTTACTGAAAGAGCAGTGACACTATGGTGTCTTTACAGTAAGAGCAGTGACACTATGGATTCTTTACTGTAAGAGCAGTGAGACTATGGAGTCTTTACTGTAAGAGCAGTGACACTATGGAGTCTTTACTGTAAGAGCAGTGACACTATGGACTCTTTACTGTAAGAGCAGTGACACTATGGATTCTTTACTGTAAGAGCAGTGACACTATGGAGTCTTTACTGTAAGAGCAGTGACACTATGGGGTCTTTACTGTAAGAGCAGTGACACTATGGATTCTTTACTGTAAGAGCAGTGAGACTATGGAGTCTTTACTATAAGAGCAGTGAGACTATGGAGTCTTTACTGTAAGAGCAGTGACACTATGGAGTCTTTACTGTAAGAGCAGTGACACTATGGAGTCTTTACTGTAAGAGCAGTGACACTATGGACTCTTTACTGTAAGAGCAGTGACACTATGGATTCTTTACTGTAAGAGCAGTGAGACTATGGAGTCTTTACTATAAGAGCAGTGAGACTATGGAGTCTTTACTGTAAGAGCAGTGAGACTATGGAGTCTTTACTATAAGAGCAGTGAGACTATGGAGTCTTTACTGTAAGAGCAATGAGACTATGGAGTCTTTACTATAAGAGCAGTGAGACTATGGATTCTATACTGTAAGAGCAGTGACACTATGGAGTCTTTACTGTAAGAGCAGTGACACTATGGACTCTTTACTGTAAGAGCAGTGACACTATGGAGTCTTTACTATAAGAGCAGTGAGACTATGGATTATATACTGTAAGAGCAGTGACACTATGGAGTCTTTACTGTAAGAGCAGTAAGACTATGGATTCTTTACTGTAAGAGCAGTAAGACTATGGATTCTTTACTGTAAGAGCAGTGAGACTATGGAGTCTTTACTGTAAGAGCAGTAAAACTATGGATTCTTTACTGTAGGAGCAGTGAGACTATGGAATCTTTACAGTAAGAGCAGTGACACTATGGAGTCTTTACTGTAATAGCAGTGAGAATATGGAGTTTTTACTGTAAGAGCAGTGACACTATGGAGTCTTTACTGTAAGGGCAGTGATAATATGGATTCTTTACTGTAAGAGCAGTGATAATATGGATTCTTTACTGTAAGAGCAGTGAGACTATGGAGTCTTTACTGTAAGAGCAGTGAGACTATGGAGTCTTTACTGTAAGAGCAGTTAGACTATGGAGTCTTTACTGTAAGAGTAGTGACACTGTGGATTCTTTACTGAAAGAGCAGTGACACTATGGTGTCTTTACAGTAAGAGCAGTGACACTATGGATTCTTTACTGTAAGAGCAGTGAGACTATGGAGTCTTTACTGTAAGAGCAGTGAGACTATGGAGTCTTTACTATAAGAGCAGTGTGACTATGGAATCTTTACTGTAAGAGCAGTAAAACTATGGATTCTTTACTGTAAGAGCAGTGATACTATGGATTCTTTACTGTAAGAGCAGTGAGACTATGGAATCTTTACTGTAAGAGCAGTAAAACTATGGATTCTTTACTGTAAGAGCAGTGAGACTATGGAGTCTTTACTGTAAGAGCAGTGAGAATATGGAGTCTTTACTGTAAGAGAAGTAAGACTACGGATACTTTACAGTAAGAGCAGTGACACTATGGAGTCTTTACTGTAAGAGCAGTGAGAATATGGAGTTTTTACAGTAAGAGCAGTGACTCTATGGACTCTTTACTGTAAGAGCAGTGACACTATGGACTCTCTACTGTAAGAGCAGTAACTCTATGGACTCTTTACTGTAAGAGCAGTGACACTATGGACTCTTTACTGTAAGAGCAGTGACACTATGGAGTCTTTACTGTAAGAACAGTGAGACTATGGAGTCTTTACTGTAATAGCAATGAGACCATGGAATCTTTACTATAAGAGCAGTGAGACTATGGATTCTATGCTGTAAGAGCAGTGACACTATGGAGTCTTTACTGTAAGAGCAGTGACACTATGGACTCTTTACTGTAAGAGCAGTGAGACTATGGAGTCTTTACTGTAAGAGCAGTGAGACTATGGAGTCTTTAGTGTAATAGCAATGAGACCATGGAATCTTTACTATAAGAGCAGTGAGACTATGGATTCTATACTGTAAGAGCAGTGACACTATGGAGTCTTTACTGTAAGAGCAGTGAGACTATGTAGTCTTTACTGTAAGAGCAGTGTGACTATGGAATCTTTACTGTAAGAGCAGTAAAACTATGGATTCTTTACTGTAAGAGCAGTGAGACTTTGGATTCTTTACTGTAAGAGCAGTGAGACTATGGATTCTTTACTGTAAGAGCAGTGAGACTATGGAATCTTTACTGTAAGAGCAGTAAAACTATGGATTCTTTACTGAAAGAGCAGTGAGACTATGGAGTCTTTACTGTAAGAGCAGTGAGAATATGGAGTCTTTACTGTAAGAGCAGTGACACCATGGAGTCTTTACTGTAAGAGCAGTGAGAATATGGAGTTTTTACTGTAAGAGCAGTGACACCATGGAGTCTTTACTGTAAGGCAGTGATAATATGGATTCTTTACTGTAAGAGCAGTGATAATATGGATTCTTTACTGTAAGAGCAGTGAGACTATGGAGTCTTTACTGTAAGAGCAGTGAGACTATGGAGTCTTTACTGTAAGAGCAGTTAGACTATGGAGTCTTTACTGTAAGAGTAGTGAAACTGTGGATTCTTTACTGAAAGAGCAGTGAGACTAAGGTGTCTTTACAGTAAGAGCAGTGACACCATGGAGTCTTTACTGTAAGGCAGTGATAATATGGATTCTTTACTGTAAGATCAGTGATAATATGGATTCTTTACTGTAAGAGCAGTGAGACTATGGAGTCTTTACTGTAAGAGCAGTGAGACTATGGAGTCTTTACTGTAAGAGCAGTGAGACTAAGGTGTCTTTACTGTAAGAGTAGTGACACTGTGGATTCTTTACTGAAAGAGCAGTGACACTATGGTGTCTTTACAGTAAGAGCAGTGACACTATGGATTCTTTACTGTAAGAGCAGTGAGACTATGGAGTCTTTACTGTAAGAGCAGTGAGACTATGGAGTCTTTACTGTAAGAGCAGTGAGACTATGGAGTCTTTACTGTAAGAGCAGTGAGACTATGGAGTCTTTACTGTAAGAGCAGTGACACTATGGAGTCTTTACTGTAAGAGCAGTGATAATATGGATACTTTACTGTAAGAGGAGTGATAATACGGATTCTTTCCTGTATTTACTGTAAGAGCAGTGAGACTATGGACTCTTTACTGTAAGAGCAGTGACACTATGGAGTCTTTACTGTATTAGCAGTGACACTGTGGATTCTTTAGTGTAAGAGCAGAGAGACTATGGAGTCTTTCCTGTATTAGCAGTGAGACTATGGAGTCTTTACTGTAGGAGCAGTGAGACTATGGATTCTTTACTGGAAGAGCTGTGACACTGTGGATTCTTTGCTGTAAGAGCAGTGATTCTATGGACTCTTTACTGTAAGAGCAGTGAGACTATTGTAGCACCCTGAGGATTCGGCTGCTACAGGGGTATTACACCTCAAGCCAGAGGTGTGGTATTCCACTCCCGGGTAAGGATGGAGTGTGGAACTGAGCTAGTAGGCTGCATGCACTACATACATCCCATTTCCGGGGGACAGATCAACGGTACTCCCACCAGCTTATGTGCAGGTACGACAGCGTCTGTCCCTGGCTGGAGTGGGAGGGGGGTGGAACATCCCAGTAGTGTAGGGGCAGATAGGGGGAGTAGTCTGGGTAAAGATAGGAGCTCATTGGGTGCTGGTCACCTGAGCTCACACATAGAGGGAGTATATAAGGTGGGCACCATCTTAGAACAGGGTCAGTCGGTCAGAGTTTAGCCTGAGGAGCAGAGCAGAGGAGCTCAGCCAGGAGGGCTGACAGGGAGCTGTGGCTCCGGCTGGGCCCAGCTCCAGAGCAGAGCCTGCAGAGAGAGAGAGAGGAGTGAGAAGGACCCAGAGAGGAAACAAGAAGGAACCCCAAGATCCCAGAATAAGGACAAAAGGGTGAAGGGTTGGCGGACAAGGGTACCGGATCCCAAGCTGGCGGAGGCCCAAAACAAACCTTAGCCAGGAACCGGAGGTCGTGGTCAGGATCTGCCACGACCCTCACCAAATCCACTAGAAAGGCACACCGAGCATAGGGTCAGGGAGCCCAGAGGAGGCTTGACCACCAAGAGACCCGAGGGAGCCGGCCAAAAGTGGATCCCTGGTGGGAACGGCCAGAGGAAGGGGGAGTCAGAAAGGAGCTCAGGACCACGCTCCGGAATCGCCTGGGGGTTGGCCGAGTCCAGGACCTGGTGGACGCAGCACGGCTCGGGTGGTCACTCAAGGCCAGAGTGACCAAAAGAACACCAGTAAGTAAAAGCCCTGAACTGCATCTCCTGACTCTGAGTCTTCCCTTCTGCATCTTCACAACCCCTATCATCTACACCTTCTGCCCTGAGGCCATACCCCTCCCGTTGGGGGTTATACCATCACTGCTGCACATATACCACCGGCCTCAGTGGACTGCTCTGCAGCGGCAGCTTCAAAGCCGCACTCAACGGGTGGCGTAGTCGACAATCAAGTTAACATCTGTTGCCATAGACTGCCACTTAGTTTGACACCCTGGGCACGGACCAGGTCACCGCCACAAGGACTACTACCCCTATCCAGATCCGGCTCCGGGTATCCCTTGCACATGGCCCAGGGGGTGCGTCAACTTTTGGCGTAGTCGGCAGGATAACGTGCCCGCAACCATCGGGTACTGCGTGCCTGAAGAAAAGTTCACATTTACCTCAAAAAGAAGTCTCCCGCCAATTCCGGAGGGTCCCCGCCACCGGACGCCATCTCGGATCGGTTCCCGCCATTTGCCCGTCATCTGCAGTCTTTTCCCGCCATCCACGGAGTTTCCCGCCACTGGGAAGCGGTTCCCGCCATTTCAGAAGATTTCCCGCCCTGGCAGAGCGGACGCCATTATGGGCGTGTCGGAGGGTGGCAAGAGGCCACCTCCCATCGTGGGCCAGGTCAAGGAATGGCGCCAAAAGCGGAAACCGCCCCCACCAGCAGAGACTGTGATGTTAGAGATGTCCATCAGCGTGGGGGGTCTGCCCCTGGAACTGACAATCACCAAGTTGCCCCAGGACCGCCCTCAATGTGGGCGGAGACAGAACAAAAGAGAGAAGATGGGAGCAGCCTGGAGAAGTCTGGAGGAGCCGTACCCGGAGATGGAGGGAGAGGCAGGCAGCACCGACCCAGTGGTCAGGAGCCTGTTGCAAGCGACAACCCCAGAAGGCCTGGTGGAGATCCTGGCGCAGCTCCCCAGAGATCCGGAGCATGCACGGACCGCACTGGAGGGCTTGGCTCAGAGGATGGCCCGAGTGCAGCGGGACGTACTGGCCGCATGGAGCAGAGAGATGGCCCAGCAGGCTGGAACCCGCCAGCGGAGCACACCACCTGCAACGAGGAGCACGCCTGCCCCTGAAGAGGATGCAGAAGGGACGGAGGCCGGAGACGACGCCGCAGAGGGAGCTGAAGAGACGGAGGCAAGTTAAGGGGACGTCACTACCCCAAGCCCAGCCACCGTAAGCCTACCCCCGCTCCCCGTCGCAGAGCCCGAAGTCCCACTGATCGTGCCCGTTGCCGCACCGCTACCGCTCCAGACTAGGCCCCAAGCAGGAGCCGCGACCACGCCCCCTGTGACGTCACGCGCCTCAACCCTGAGCGCGGCCAAGCAGGAGACGCCACCGGCCTGGTCGCAAGGCCGAGTACCCCCGGGCGCCGCAGTACCAACAGCGCCCTCTACCTCCACTGAGCCACCGGCCTGGTCGCTGGGCCAAGTAACCCCGGGCGCCGCCGTCTTCACGGTGCCCTTTACATTCAGGGTGCCCCAAGCCTGGTCGCAAGGCCTGGTGAACCCGGGCGCCGCCACCAAAACAGCGCCCTCAACGTCCACAGCGCCACACCTGGGTGAAGACCTATTTGCCCAGCACACATGCCCGGATGGGCAGCCCTTTGTGTGGCCACCGGAGTTCCACCATCCCCGACTCCGGAAAGAAAGACCTCTGGATGAGCCCCTGATCCCGGCTCCGGCGCCCGTCAAGATGACCCCGCTCTCGTTAGAGGAGGCGCAGTTTGAGTGGGACCCCGCAGGAGGAGACCTCATCGGGTTCACTCAAGAAACCCGGGTGGCTGCAGCGGAGCGTGCAGAGTGCTGCCGCCAGCAGTTGGAAGCCTTTGACCGAGAAAGAAGAGAGAGGCGGGTCCGCGAGCAGCGGCTGCAAATAAAAAGTGCAGAACAGAAGAGCCGGACCAGGAGGAACCCCCGTGCAGCCCACGGTCCCCGTGCCACCGGGACTGTAATTAAATTCCAGTTGCAGCACGGTTGGGGCTTCATTCGAGATCATCACACCCCCGGCGACGTCTTCGTGACCAGAAGAGATGTCGAGTCCCACCTACCGGAGGGACACAGAGGTCGTGATCTTTACCTGGGTGATGAGGTCACCTTCACCCGGCACCAATGTGCCAAAGGACCCTATGCCCTTCATGTGCACCAACTGACAGAGAAAGAGCTGAGGTGTCAGGAGGAGCAAGAGGACCCGGACGGGTCTGAAGAATACACGGAGGAAGGAGCTGGAGGACGTAGCTACTAAAGTACAGTAGGAGCACTGTAAATAGTTACCCGTGAAGGTACAAAACCAGTTACCATTATAGTCCCCGTTGGGACCAGTGAACTGTTCCAGTGTGTCCCATCTCCCCACAGGCTGAGGACTGTGAGCAGCCATCCCTAATCCCACTGGCCGAGGACTGAGAGCGGCCATACCTTCCCTTGTATATAGTTGCGCTTTCTAAGGCGCCCCCTACCGGTTTTATAGGAAACTGTTGTTTTTACTACAAGAGACTGTTGCACTTTACCCGGTCACAAGTTGCACCGTGGCCGGAGGAATAAGAATGTTTACTATGAAAAGTTTTATATGAAAAGTTTTATGCTGATGATATATATATAGTGTTTTATATGTTTATGATGTTTTTGAAAGAAAATTTGTATGTTTGTGGATGTTTTTATTCTTTTACAGCCCGAGGACGTGCTGTGATTTACCAGGGGGGAATGTAGCACCCTGAGGATTCGGCTGCTACAGGGGTATTACACCTCAAGCCAGAGGTGTGGTATTCCACTCCCGGGTAAGGATGGAGTGTGGAACTGAGCTCAGTAGGCTGCATGCACTACATACATCCCATTTCCGGGGGACAGATCAACGGTACTCCCAACAGTTTATGTGCAGGTACGACAGCGTCTGTCCCTGGCTGGAGTGGGAGGGGGGTGGAACATCCCAGTAGTGTAGGGGCAGATAGGGGGAGTAGTCTGGGTAAAGATAGGAGCTCATTGGGTGCTGGTCACCTGAGCTCACACATAGAGGGAGTATATAAGGTGGGCACCATCTTAGAACAGGGTCAGTCGGTCAGAGTTTAGCCTGAGGAGCAGAGCAGAGGAGCTCAGCCAGGAGGGCTGACAGGGAGCTGTGGCTCCGGCTGGGCCCAGCTCCAGAGCAGAGCCTGCAGAGAGAGAGAGAGGAGTGAGAAGGACCCAGAGAGGAAACAAGAAGGAACCCCAAGATCCCAGAATAAGGACAGAAGGGTGAAGGGTTGGCGGACAAGGGTACCGGAGGTCCCAAACGAACCTTAGCCAGGAACCGGAGGTCGTGGTCAGGATCTGCCACGACCCTCACCAAATCCACTAGAAAGGCACACCGAGCATAGGGTCAGGGAGCCCAGAGGAGGCTTGACCACCAAGAGACCCGAGGGAGCCGGCCAAAAGTGGATCCCTGGTGGGAACGGCCAGAGGAAGGGAGAGTCAGAAAGGAGCTCAGGACCACGCTCCGGAACTGCCTGGGGGTTGGCCGAGTCCAGGACCTGGTGGACGCAGCACGGCTCGGGTGGTCACTCAAGGCCAGAGTGACTAAAGCAACATCAGTGAGTAAAAACCCTGAAACTGCATCTCCTGACTCTGAGTCTTCCCTTCTGCATCTTCACAACCCCTATCATCTACACCTTCTGCCCTGAGGCCATACCCCTCCCGTTGGGGGTTATACCATCACTGCTGCACATATACCACCGGCCTCAGTGGACTGCTCTGCAGCGGCGGCTTCAAAGCCGCACTCAACGGGTGGCGTAGTCGACAATCAAGTTAACATCTGTTGCCATAGACTGCCACTTAGTTTGACACCCTGGGCACGGACCAGGTCACCGCCACAAGGACTACTACCCCTATCCAGATCCGGCTCCGGGTATCCCTTGCACATGGCCCAGGGGGTGCGCCACTATGAAGTCTTTACTGTAAGATCAGTGATACTATGGAGTCTTTACTGTAAGAGCAGTGACACTGTGGATTCTTTACTGTAAGAGCAGTAACTCTATGGACTCTTTGCTGTAAGAGCAGTGAGACTATGGAATCTTTACTGTAAGAGCACTGACACTATGGAGTCTTTACTGTAAGAGCAGTGAGACTATGCATTCTTTACTGAAAGAGCAGTGAGAAAGTGGAGTCTTTACACTAAGAGCAGTGACACTATGGATTCTTTACTGTAACAGCAGTGAGACTATGGAGTTTTTACTGTAAGAGCAGTGAGACTATGGAGTCTTTACTGAAAGAGCAGTAAAACTATGGATACTTTACTGTAGGAGCAGTGAGACTAAGGAGTCTTTACTGTAAGAGCAGTGACACTATGGAGTCTTTACTGTAAGGGCAGTGATAATATGGATTATTTACTGTAAGAGCAGTGAGACTATGGAGTCTTTACTGTAAGAGCAGTGAGACTATGGAGTCTTTACTGTAAGAGCAGTGAGACTATGGATTCTTTACTGTAAGAGCAGTGATAATATGGATTATTTACTGTAAGAGCAGTGAGACTATGGAGTCTTTACTGTAAGAGCAGTGAGACTATGGAGTCTTTACTGTAAGAGCAGTGACACTATGGAGTCTTTAATGTAGGAGCAGTGAGACTATGGATTCTTCACTGTAAGAGCAGTGACACTGTGGATTTTTTACTGTAAGAGCAGTGAGACTATGGAGTCTTTACTGTAAGAGCAGTGACACTGTGGATTTTTTACTGTAAGAGCAGTGAGACTATGGAGTGTTTACTGTATGAGCAGTGAGACTATGGAGTCTTTATTGTAAGAGCAGTGACACTGTGGATTCTTTACTGTAAGAGGAGTGAGACTATGGATTCTTTACAGTAAGAGCAGTGAGACTAGGGAGTCTTTATTGTAAGAGCAGTGAGACTATGTATTCTTTACTGTAAGAGCAGTGACACTGTGGATTCTTTACTGTAAGAGCAGTAACTCTATGGACTCTTTACTGTAAGAGCAGTGAGACTATGGACTCTTTACTGTAAGAGCAGTGAGACTATGGAGTCTTTACTGTAAGAGCAGTGAGACTAAGGAGACTTTACTGTAGGAGCAGTGAGACTATGGAGTCTTTTCTGTAAGATCAGTGAGACTGTGGATTCTTTACTGTAAGATCAGTGGCACTGTGGATTCTTTACTGTAAGAGGAGTGAGACTATGGATTCTTTACAGTAAGAGCAGTGAGACTGGGGAGTCTTTATTGTAAGAGCAGTGAGACTATGGATTCTTTACTGAAAGAGCAGTGACACTGTGGATTCTTTACTGTAAGAGCAGTAACTCTATGGACTCTTTACTATAAGAGCAGTGAGACTATGGACTCTTTACTGTAAGAGCAGTGAGATTATGGACTCTTTACTGTAAGAGCAGTGAGACTATGGAGTCTTTACTGAAGGAGCAGTGAGACTATGGATTCTTTACTGTAAGAGCAGTGACAATGTGGATTCTATATTGTAAGAGCAGTGAGACTATGGAGTCTTTACTGTAGGACCAGTGACACTGTGGATTCTTTACTGTAAGTGCAGTGACACTATGGACTCTTTAATGTAAGAGCAGTGACTCTATGGACTCTTTACTGTAAGAGCAGTGAGACTATGGAGTCTTTACTGTAATATCTGTGAGACCATGGACTCTTTACTGTAAGAGCAGTGACACTATGGATTCTTTACTGTAAGAGCAGTGAGACTATGGAGTCTTTACTGTAAAAGCAGTGACACTATGGATTCTTTACTGTAAGAGCAGTGAGAATATGGAGTCTTTACTGTAAGAGCAGTGAGACTATGGATTCTTTACTGTAAGAGAAGTGAGAATATGGATTCTTTACTGTGAGAGAAGTGAGACTATGGAGTCTTTACAGTAAGAGCAGTGAGACTATGGACTCTTTACTGTGATAGCAATGAGACTATGGAGTCTTTACTGTAGGAGCAGTGAGGCTATGGATTCTTTACTGTAAGAGCAGTGACAATGTGGATTCTTTATTGTAAGAGCAGTGAGACTATGGAGTCTACTGTAGGAGCAGTGACACTGTGGATTCTTTACTGTAAGAGCAGTGACGCTATGGACTCTTTACTGTAAGAGCAGTGACTCTATGGACTCTTTACTGTAAGAGCAGTGACACTATGGAGTCTTTACTGTAAGAGCAGTGAGACTATGGATTCTATACTGTAAGAGCAGTGACACTATGGAGTCTTTACTGTAATAGCAATGAGACTATGAAGTATTTACTGCAAAAGCAGTGAGACTATGGAATCTTTACTGTAAGAGAAGTGAGACTATGGATTCTTTACTGTGAGAGCACTGAGACTATGGAGTCTTTACTGTAAGAGCAGTGAACCTATGGAGTCTTTACTGTAAGAGCAGTGAGACTATGGAGTCTTTACTGTAAGAGCAGTGACACTATGGAGTCTTTACTGTAAGAGCAATGAGACTATGGAGTCTTTACTGTAAGAGCAGTGACACTGTGGATTCTTTACTGAAAGAGCAGTGAGACAGTGGAGTCTTTGCAGTGAGAGCAGTGACACTATGGATTGTTTACTGTAAGAGCAGTGAGACTATGGAGTCTTTACTGTAAGAGCAGTGACACTGTGGATTCTTTACTGTAAGAGCAGTGACACTATGGAGTCTTTACTGTAAGAGCAGTGACACTATGGAGTCTTTACTGTAAGAGCAGTGAGACTATGGAGTCTTTACTGTAAAAGCAGTGACACTATGGAGTCTTTACTGTAAGAGCAGTGACACTATCGAGTCTTTACTGTAAGAGCAGTGAGACTATGCAGTCGTTACTGTAAGAGCAGTGACACTATGTAGTCTTTACTGTAAGAGCAGTGAGACTATGGAGTCTTTACTGTAAGAGCAGTGACACTGTGGAGTCTTTACTGTAAGAGCAGTGAGACTATGGAGTCTTTACTGTAAGAGCAGTGAGACTATGGAGTCTTTACTGTAGGAGCAGTGACACTGAGGATTCTTTACTGAAAGACCAGTGAGACAGTGGAGTCTTTGCAGTAAGAGCAGTAACACTATGGATTCTTTACTGTATGAGCAGTGAGACTATGGAGTCTTTACTGTAAGAGCAGTGACACTGTGGATTCTTTACTGAAAGAGCAGTGAGACAGTGGAGTCTTTGCAGTAAGAGCAGTGAGACTATGGAGTCTTTACTGTAAGAGCAGTGAGACTATGGAGTCTTTACTGTAAGAGCAGTGATACTATGGAGTCTTTACTGTAGGAGCAGTGGGACTATGGATTCTTCTCTCTAAGAGCAGTGAGACTGTGGATTCTTTACTGTAAGAGCAGTGAGACTATGGAGTCTTTACTGTAAGAGCAGTGAGACTATGGAGTCTTTACTTTATGAGCAGTGAGACTATGGACTCTTTACTGTAAGAGCAGTGATACTATGGAGTCTTTACTGTAAGAGCAGTGAGACTATGGACTCTTTACTGTAAGAGCAGTGACACTGTGGATTCTTTACTGAAAGAGCAGTGACACTATGGAGTCTTTACAGTAAGAGCAGTGACACTATGGATTCTTTACTGTAAGAGAAGTGAGACTATGGAGTCTTTACTGTAAGAGCAGTGAGACTATGGAGTCTTTACTGTAAGAGCAGTAAGACTATGGATTCTTTACTGTCAGAGGAGTGAGACTATGGAGTCTTTACTGTAAGAGCAGTGAGTCTATGGAGTCTTTACTGTAAGAGCAGTGAGACTATGGAGTCTTTACTGTAAGAGCAGTGACACTATGGAGTCTTTACTGTAAGAGCAGTGAGACTACGGAGTCTTTACTGTAAGATCAGTGACACTATGGAGTCTTTACTGTAAGAGCAGTGATAATATGGATTCCTTACTGTAAGAGAAGTGATAAAATGAATTCTCTACTGTAAGAGCAGTGAGACTATGGAGTCTTTACTGTAAGAGCAGTGACACTGTGGATTCTTTACTGTAAGAGCAGTGACACTATGGATTCTTTACTGTAAGAGCAGTGACACTATGGAGTCTTTACTGTAAGAGCAGTGAGGCTATGGAGTCTTTACTGTAAGAGCAGTGACACTATGGAGTCTTTACTGTAAGAGCAGTGACACTATGGAGTCTTTACTGTAAGGGCAGTGATACTATGGATTCTTTACTGTAAGAGCAGTGACACTATGGATTCTTTACTGTAAGAGCAGTGAAACTATGGAGTCTTTACTGTAAGAGCAGTGAGACTATGGAGTCTTTACTGTAAAAGCAGTGACACTATGGAGTCTTTACTGTAAGAGCAGTGAGACTATGGAGTCTTTACTGTAAGATCAGTGAGACTATGGAGTCTTTACTGTAAGAGCAGTGACACTGTGGAATCTTTACTGTAAGAGAAGTGACACTGTGGATTCTTTACTAAAAGAGCAGTGAGACAGTGGAGTCTTTACAGTAAGAGCAGTAATACTATGGATTCTTTACTGTAAGAAGAGTGAGACTATGGAGTCTTTACTGTAAGAGCAGTAAGACTATGGATACTTTACTGTAAGAGCAGTGAGAATAAGGAGTCTTTACTGTAAGAGAAGTGACACTATGGAGTCTTTACTGTAAGGGCAGTGACACTAAGGAGTCTTTACTGTAAGAGAAGTGACACTATGGATTCTTTACTGTAAGAACAGCGATAATATGGATTTTTTACTGTAAGAGCAGTGACACTATGGAGTCTTTACTGTAAGAGCAGTGAGACTATGGAGTCTTTACTGTAAGAGCAGTGACACTATGGAGTCTTTACTGTAAGAGCAGTGAGACTATGCAGCCTTTACTGTAAGAGCAGTGACAATATGGAGTCTTTACTGTAAGAGCAGTGAGACTATGGAGTCTTTACTGTAAGAGCAGTGAGACTATGGAGTCTTTACTGTAGGAGCAGTGAGACTATGGACTCTTTACTGTGATAGCAATGAGACTATGGAGTCTTTACTGTAGGAGCAGTGAGACTATGGAGTCTACTGTAGGAGCAGTGACACTGTGGATTCTTTACTGTAAGAGCAGTGACGGTATGGACTCTTTACTGTAAAAGCAGTGACTCTATGGACTCTTTACTGTAAGAGCAGTGACACTATGGACTCTTTACTGTAAGAGCAGTGAGACTATGGAGTCTTTACTGTAAGAGCAGTGATACTATGGAGTCTTTACTGTAGGAGCAGTGGGACTATGGATTCTTCTCTCTAAGAGCAGTGAGACTGTGGATTCTTTACTGTAAGAGCAGTGACACTATGAATTCTTTACTGTAAGAGCAGTGACACTATGGAGTCTTTACTGTAAGAGCAGTGAGACTATGGAGTCTTTACTGTAAGAGCAGTGACACTGTGGATTCTTTACTGAAAGAGCAGTGAGACAGTGGAGTCTTTGCAGTAAGAGCAGTGACACTATGGATTCTTTACTGTAAGAGCAGTGAGACTATGGAGTCTTTACTGTAAGAGCAGTGAGAATATGGAGTCTTTACTGTAAGAGCAGTAAGACTATGGATACTTTATTGCAAGAGCAGTGACACTATGGAGTCTTTACTGTAAGAGCAGTGAGACTATGGAGTCTTTACTGTAAGAGCCGTAAGACTATGGATTCTTTACAGTAAGAGCAGTGAGACTATGGAGTCTTTACTGTAAGAGCAGTGACACTGTGGATTCTTTACTGTAAGAGCAGTGACACTATGGAGTCTTTACTGTAAGAGCAGTGACACTATGGAGTCTTTACTGTAAGAGCAGTGAGACTATGGAGTCTTTACTGTAAAAGCAGTGACACTATGGAGTCTTTACTGTAAGAGCAGTGACACTATCGAGTCTTTACTGTAAGAGCAGTGAGACTATGCAGTCGTTACTGTAAGAGCAGTGACACTATGAAGTCTTTACTGTAAGAGCAGTGAGACTATGGAGTCTTTACTGTAAGAGCAGTGACAATGTGGAGTCTTTACTGTAAGAGCAGTGAGACTATGGAGTCTTTACTGTAAGAGCAGTGAGACTATGGAGTCTTTACTGTAAGAGCAGTGATACTATGGAGTCTTTACTGTAGGAGCAGGGGGACTATGGATTCTTCTCTCTAAGAGCAGTGACACTTTGGAGTCTTTACTCTAAGGGCAGTGATACTATGGATTCTTTACTGTAAGAGCAGTGACACTATGGAGTCTTTACTGTAAGAGCAGTGAAACTATGGAGTCTTTACTTTAAGAGCAGTGAGACTATGGAGTCTTTACTGTAAAAGCAGTGGCAATATGGAGTCTTTACTGTAAGAGCAGTGAGACTATGGAGTCTTTACTGTAAGATCAGTGAGACTATGGAGTCTTTACTGTAAGAGCAGTTACACTGTGGAGTCTTTACTGTAAGAGTAGTGACACTGTGGATTCTTTACTAAAAGAGCAGTGAGACAGAGGAGTCTTTACAGTAAGAGCAGTAATACTATGGATTCTTTACTGTAAGAACAGTGAGACTATGGAGTCTTTACTGTAAGAGCAGTAAGACTATGTATACTTTACTGTAAGAGCAGTGAGACTATGGAGTCTTTACTGTAAGAGAAGTGAGACTATGGAGTCTTTACTGTAAGAGAAGTGAGACTATGGATTCTTTACTGTAAGAGCAGTGAGACCATGGAGTTTTTACTGTAAGAGCAGTGAGACTATGGACTCTTTACAGTAAGAGCAGTGAGACTATGGAATCTTTACTGTAAGAGCAGTGATACTATGGATTCTTCACTGTAAGAGCAGTGAGACTATGAAGTCTTTACTGTAAGAGCAGTGAGAATAAGGAGTCTTTACTGTAAGAGAAGTGACACTATGGAGTCTTTACTGTAAGGGCAGTGACAATAAGGAGTCTTTACTGTAAGAGCAGTGACACTATGGAGTCTTTACTGTAAGAGCAGTGAGACTATGCAGTCTTTACTGTAAGAGCAGTGACACTATGGAGTCTTTACTGTAAGAGCAGTGAGACTATGGAGTCTATACTGTAAGAGCAGTGACACTGTGGAGTCTTTACTGTAAGAGCAGTGACACTATGGAGTCTTTACTGTAGGAGCAGTGGGACTATGGATTCTTTACTGTAAGAGAAGTGAGACTATGGAGTCTTTACTGTAAGAGCAGTGAGACTATGGAGTCTTTACTGTAAGAGCAGTGACACTATGGAATCTTTTCTGTAATAGCAGTGATAATATGGATTCCTTACTGTAAGAGAAGTGATAATATGGATTCTCTACTGTAAGAGCAGTGAGACTATGGAGTCTTTACTGTAAGAGCAGTGACACTGTGGATTCTTTACTGTAAGAGCAGTGACACTATGGATTCTTTACTGTAAGAGCAGTGACACTATGGAGTCTTTACTGTAAGAGCAGTGAGGCCATGGAGTCTTTAATGTAAAAGCAATGACACTATGGAGTCTTTACTGTAAGAGCAGTGAGACTATGGAGTCTTTACTGTAAGAGCAGTGACACTGTGGAGTCTTTACTGTAAGAGCAGTGAGACTATGGAGTCTTTACTGTAGGAGCAGTGACAATGTGGATTCTTTACTCTAAGAGCAGTGTGACTATGGAGTCTTTACTGTAAGAGCAGTGTGACTATGGATTCTTTACTGTAAGAGCAGTGACACTGTGGATTCTTTACTCTAAGAGCAGTGTGACTATGGAGTCTTTACTGTAAGAGCAGTGAGACTATGGAGTCTTTACTGTAAGAGCAGTGACACTATGGAGTCTTTACTGTAAGATCAGTGATAATATGGATTCCTTACTGTAAGAGAAGTGATAATATGGATTCTCTACTGTAAGAGCAGTGAGACTATGGAGACTTTACTGTAAGAGCAGTGACACTGTGGATTCTTTACTGTAAGAGCAGTGACACTATGGACTCTTTACTGTAAGAGCAGTGACACTATGGAGGCTTTACTGTAAGAGCAGTGAGGCCATGGAGTCCTTAATGTAAAAGCAGTGACACTATGGAGTCTTTACTGTAAGAGCAGTGAGACTATGGAGTCTTTACTGTAAGAGCAGTGTGACTATGGAGTCTTTACTGTAAGAGCAGTGACACTGTGGATTCTTTACTCTAAGAGCAGTGTGACTATGGAGTCTTTACTGTAGGAGCAGTGAGACTATGGAGTCTTTACTGTAAGAGCAGTGAGACTATGGAGTCTTTACTGTAGGAGCAGTGAGACTATGGATTCTTCACTGTAAGAGCAGTGAGACTATGGAGTCTTTACTGTAAGAGCAGTGACACTGTGGACTCTTTACTGTAAGAGCAGTGAGACTATGGAGTCTTTACTGTAAGAGCAGTGAGACTATGGAGTCTTTACTGTAAGAGCAGTGAGACTATGGAGTCTTTACTGTAGGAGCAGTGAGACTATGGATTCTTTACTGTAAGAGCAGTGACACTGTGGATTCTTTACTGTAAGATCAGTGACTCTATGGACTCTTTACTGTAAGAGCAGTGAGACTATGGAATCTTTACTGTAAGAGCAGTGAGACTATGGAGTCTTTACTGTAAGAGCAGTGACAATGTGGATTTTTTACTGAAAGAGCAGTGAGACTAATGTGTCTTTACTGTAGGAGCAGTGAGACTATGGACTCTTTACTGGAAGAGCAGTAAGACTATGTAGCCTTTGCTGTAAGAGCTGTGAGACTATGGACTCTTTACTGTAAGAGCAGTGAGACTATGGAGTCTTTACTGTAGGAGCAGTGAGACTATGGATTCTTTACTGTAAGAGCAGTGACACTGTGGATTCTTTACTGTAAGAGCAGTGACTCTATGGAGTCTTTACTGTAAGAGCAGTGAGACTATGGACTCTTTACTGTAAGAGCAGTGAGACTATGGATTCTTTACTGAAAGAGCAGTGAGACTATGGATTCTTTACTGTAAGAGCAGTGACACTGTGGATTCTCTATTGTAAGAGCAGTAACTCTATGGACTCTTTACTGTAAGATCAGTGAGACTATGGACTCTTTACTGTAAGAGCAGTGACAATGTGGAGTCTTTACTGTAAGAGCAGTGACACTGTGGATTTTTTACTGAAAGAGCAGTGAGACTAAGGTGTCTTTACTGTAGGACCAGTGAGACTATGGACTCTTTACTGTAAGAGCAGTAAGACTATGGAGCCTTTACTGTAGAAGCAGTGAGACTATGGATTCTTTACTGTAAGAGCAGTGAGACTATGGAATCTTTAATGTAGGAGCAGTGAGACTATGGACTCTTTGCTGTAAGAGCAGTGAGACTATGGACTCTTTACTGTAAGAGCAGTGAGACTATGGAGTCATTACTGTAGGAGCAGTGAGACTATGGATTCTTTACTGTAAGAGCAGTGACACTGTGGATTCTTTACTGTAAGAGCAGTGACTCTATGGAGTCTTTACTGCAAGAGCAGTGAGACTATGGACTCTTTACTGTAAGAGCAGTGACACTGTGGAGTCTTTACTGTAAGAGCAGTGAGACTATGGAGTCTTTACTGTA
Organism: Phyllobates terribilis; assembly: GCF_046119375.1. Lineage (NCBI taxonomy): Eukaryota > Metazoa > Chordata > Amphibia > Anura > Dendrobatidae > Phyllobates > Phyllobates terribilis. The sequence goes on along the minus strand of NW_027362769.1, from coordinate 408,111,404 downwards.
AGAGCAGTGACACTGTGGAGTCTTTACTGTAAGAGCAGTGAGACTATGGAGTCTTTACTGTAGGAGCAGTGACACTGTGGATTCTTTACTCTAAGAGCAGTGTGACTATGGAGTCTTTATTGTAGAAGCAGTGAGACTATGGAGTCTTTACTGTAAGAGCAGTGAGACTATGGAGTCTTTACTGTAGGAGCAGTGAGACAATGGATTCTTCACTGAAAGAGCAGGGAGACTATGGAGTCTTTACTGTAAGAGCAGTGACACTGTGGACTCTTTACTGTAAGAGCAGTGAGAGTATCGAGTCTTTACTGTAAGAGCAGTGAGACTATGGAGTCTTTACTGTAGGAGCAGTGAGACTTTGGATTCTTCACTGTAAGAGCAGTGACACTCTGGATTCTTTACTGTAAGAGCAGTGACTCTATGGACTCTTTACTGTAAGAGCAGTGAGACTATGGAATCTTTACTGTAAGAGCTGTGAGACTATGGAGTCTTTACTGTAAGAGCAGTGAGACTATGGATTCCTTACTGTAAGAGCAATGACATTGTGGATTCTTCACTGAAAGAGCAGTGAGACTAAGGAGTCTTTATTGTAGGAGCAGTGAGACTATGGAGTCTTTACTGTAAGAGCAGTGAGACTATGGAGTCTTTACTGTAAGAACAGTGAGACTATGGATTCTTTACTGTAAGAGCAGTGACACTGTGGATTCTTTACTGTAAGAGCAGTAACTCTATGGACTCTTTACTGTAAGAGCAGTGACACTATGGAGTCTTTACTGTAAGAGCAGTGAGACTATGGAGTCTTTACTGTAAGAGCAGTGACACTGTGGGTTCTTTACTGAAAGAGCAGTGAGACTATGGAGTCTTTATTGTAAGAGCAGTGAGACTATGGAGTCTTTACTGTAAGAGCAGTAAGACTATGGATACTTTACTGTAAGAGCAGTGAGACTAATGAGTCTTTACTGTAAGAGCAGTGACACTATGGAGTCTTTACTGTAAGGGCAGTGATAATATGGATTCTTTACTGTAAGAGCAGTGATAATATGGATTCTTTACTGTAAGAGCAGTGATACTATGGAGTCTTTGCTGTAAGAGCAGTGACACTATGGAGTCTTTACTGTAAGAGCAGTGACACTATGGAGTGTTTACTGTAAGGGCAGTGATACTATGGATTCTTCACTGTAAGAGCAGTGACACTATGGAGTCTTTACTGTAAGAGCAGTGAAACTATGGAGTCTTTACTGTAACAGCAGTGAGACTATGGAGTCTTTACTGTAAAAGCAGTGAGACTATGGAGTCTTTACTGTAAGATCAGTGAGACTATGGAGTCTTTAATGTAAGAGCAGTGACACTGTGGAGTCTTTACTGTAAGAGTAGTGACACTGTGGATTCTTTACTAAAAGAGCAGTGAGACAGTGGTGTCTTTACAGTAAGAGCAGTGATACTATGGATTCTTTACTGTAAGAGCAGTGAGACTATGGAGTCTTTACTGTAAGAGCAGTGAGACTATGGAGTCTTTACTGTAAGAGCAGTAAGACTATGGATACTTTACTGTAAGAGAAGTGAGAATAAGGAGTCTTTACTGTAAGAGAAGTGGCACTATGGAGTCTTTACTGTAAGGGCAGTGACACTAAGGAGTCTTTACTGTAAGAGAAGTGACACTATGGATTCTTTACTGTAAGAGCAGCGATAATATGGATTCTTTAATGTAGGAGCAGTGACACTATGGAGTCTTTACTGTAAGAGCAGTGAGACTATGGAGTCTTTACTGTAAGAGCAGTGACACTATATGCTTTACTGTAAGAGCAGTGAGACTATGCAGTCTTTACTGTAAGAGCAGTGACACTATGAAGTCTTTACTGTAAGAGCAGTGAGACTATGGAGTCTATACTGTAAGAGGAGTGACACTGTGGAGTCTTTACTGTAAGAGCAGTGACACTATGGAGTCTTTACTGTAGGAGCAGTGGGACTATGGATTCTTCTCTGTAAGAGCAGTGAGACTATGGAGTCTTTACTCTTAGAGCAGTGAGACTATGGACTCTTTACTGTAAGAGTAGTGAGACTATGGATTCTTTACTGTAAGAGCAGTGGGACTATGAATTCTTTACTGTAAGAGCAGTGACACTGTGGATTCTCTACTGTAAGAGCAGTAACTCTATGGACTCTTTACTGTAAGAGCAGTGAGACTATGGACTCTTTACTGTAAGAGCAGTGACACTGTGGAGTCTTTACTGTAAGAGCAGTGAGACTATGGAGTCTTTACTGTAAGAGCAGTGACACTGTGGAGTCTTTACTGTAAGAGCAGTGAGACTATGGAGTCTTTACTGTAGGAGCAGTGACACTGTGGATTCTTTACTCTAAGAGCAGTGTGACTATGGAGTCTTTATTGTAGAAGCAGTGAGACTATGGAGTCTTTACTGTAAGAGCAGTGAGACTATGGAGTCTTTACTGTAGGAGCAGTGAGACAATGGATTCTTCACTGTAAGAGCAGTGAGACTATGGAGTCTTTACTGTAAGAGCAGTGACACTGTGGACTCTTTACTGTAAGAGCAGTGAGACTATGGAGTCTTTACTGTAAGAGCAGTGAGACTATGGAGTCTTTACTGTAGGAGCAGTGAGACTATGGATTCTTTACTGTAAGAGCAGTGAAACTATGGAGTCTTTACTGTAGGAGCAGTGAGACTATGGATTCTTCACTGTAAGAGCAGTGAGACTATGGAGTCTTTACTGTAAGAGCAGTGACACTGTGGACTCTTTAATGTAAGAGCAGTGAGACTATGGAGTCTTTACTGTAAGAGCAGTGAGACTATGGAGTCTTTACTGTAGGAGCAGTGAGACTTTGGATTCTTTACTGTAAGAGCAGTGACACTGTGGATTCTTTACTGTAAGAGCAGTGACTCTATGGACTCTTTACTGTAAGAGCAGTGAGACTATGGAATCTTTACTGTAAGAGCAGTGAGACTATGGAGTCTTTACTGTAAGAGCAGTGAGACTATGGATTCGTTACTGTAAGAGCAGTGACACTGTGGATTCTTCACTGAAAGAGCAGTAACTCTATGGACTCTTTACTGTAAGAGCAGTGAGACTATGGACTCTTTACTGTAAGAGCAGTGAGACTATGAAGTCTTTACTTTAGGAGCAGTGAGACTATGGACTCTTTACTGTAAGAGCAGTGAGACTATGGACTCTTTACTGTAAGAGCAGTGAGACTATGGAGACTTTACTGTAAGAGCAGTGACACTGTGGATTCTTTACTGTAAGAACAGTGTCTTAATGGACTCTTTACTGTAAGAGCAGTGAGACTATGGAGTCTTTACTGTAAGAGCAGTGAGTCTATGGAGTCTTTACTGTAAGAGCAGTGACACTGTGGATTCTTTACTGTAAGAGCAGTGAGACAGTGGAGTCTTTACAGTAAGAGTAGTGACACTTCGGATTCTTTACTGTAACAGCAGTGAGACTATGGAGTCTTTATTGTAAGAGCAGTGAGACTATGGAGTCTTTATTGTAAGAGCAGTAAGACTTTGGATACTTTACTGTAAGAGCAGTGAGACTAAGGAGTCTTTACTGTAAGAGCAGTGACACTATGGAGTCTTTACTGTAAGGGCAGTGATAATATGGATTCTTTACTGTAAGAGCAGTGATAATATGGATTCTTTACTGTAAGAGCAGTGATACTATGGAGTCTTTACTGTAAGAGCAGTGAGACTATGGAGTCTTTACTGTAAGGGCAGTGATACTATGGATTCTTTACTGTAAGAGCAGTGACACTATGTAGTCTTTACTGTAAGAGCAGTGAGACTATGGAGTCTTTACTGTAAGAGCAGTGACACTGTGGAGTCTTTACTGTAAGAGTAGTGACACTGTGGATTCTTTACTAAAAGAGCAGTGAGACAGTGGAGTCTTTACAGTAAGAGCAGTGATACTATGGATTCTTTACTGTAAGAGCAGTGAGACTATGGAGTCTTTACTGTAAGAGGAGTGAGACTATGGAGTCTTTACTGTAAGAGCAGTAACACTATGGATACTTTACTGTAAGAGCAGTGAGAATAAGGAGTCTTTACTGTAAGAGAAGTTACACTATGGAGTCTTTACTGTAAAGGCAGTGACACTAAGGAGTCTTTACTGTAAGAGCAGTGACTCTATGGACTCTTTACTGTAAGAGCAGTGAGACTATGGAATATTTACTGTAAGAGCAGTGAGAATATGGAGTCTTTACTGTAAGAGCAGTGAGACTATGGATTCCTTACTGTAAGAGCAGTGACTCTGTGGATTCTTCACTGAAAGAGCAGTGAGACTAAGGTGTCTTTACTGTAGGAGCAGTGAGACTATGGACTCTTTACTGTAAGAGCAGTGAGACTATGGAGCCTTTACTGGAGGAGCAGTGAGACTATGGAGTCTTTACTGTAAGAGCAGTGAGACTATGGAGTCTTTACTGTAGGAGCAGTGAGACTATGGACTCTTTACTGTAAGAGCAGTGAGACTATGGACTCTTTACTGTAAGAGCAGTGAGACTATGGAGTCTTTACTGTAAGAGCAGTGACACTGTGGATTCTTTACTGTAAGAGCAGTGTCTCTATGGACTCTTTACTGTAAGTGCAGTGAAACCGTGGACTCTTTACTGTAAGAGCATTGAGACTATGGAGTCTTTACTGTAAGAGCAGTGAGACTATGGATTCTTTACTGTAAGAGCAGTGACACTGTGGATTCTTTACTGTAAGAGTAGTAACTCTATGGACTCTTTACTGTAAGAGCAGTGACACTATGGAGTCTTTACTGTAAGATCAGTGAGACTATGAAGTCTTTACTTTAAGAGCAGTGACACTGTGGATTCTTTACTGAAAGAGCAGTGAGACAGTGGAGTCTTTGCAGTAAGAGCAGTGACACTTTGGATTTTTTACTGTAACAGCAGTGAGACTATGGAGTCTTTACTGTAAGAGCAGTGAGACAATGGAGTCTTTACTGTAAGAGCAGTAAGACTATGGTTACTTTACTGTAAGAGCAGTGAGACTAAGGAGTCTTTACTGTAAGAGCAGTGACACTATGGAGTCTTTACTGTAAGGGCAGTGATAATATGGATTCTTTACTGTAAGAGCAGTGATAATATGGATTCTTTACTGTAAGAGCAGTGATACTATGAAGTCTTTACTGTAAGAGCAGTAAGACTATGGAGTCTTTACTGTAAGAGCAGTGAGACTATGGAGTCTTTACTGTTAGAGCAGTGAGACTATGGAGTCTTTACTGTTAGAGCAGTGACACTATGGCTTCTTTAATGTAGGAGCAGTGAGACTATGGATTCTTCACTGTAAGAGCAGTGAGACTATGGAGTCTTTAATGTAAGATCAGTGAGACTATGGAGGCTTTACTGTAAGAGCAGTGACACTGTGGAGTCTTTACTGTAAGAGCAGTGAGACTATGGAGTCTTTACTGTAGGAGCAGTGACACTGTGGATTCTTTACTGTAAGAGCAGTGAGGCTATGGAGTCTTTACTGTAGGACCAGTGAGACTATGGACTCTTCACTGTAAGAGCAGTGAGACAATGGAGTCTTTACTGTAGGAGCTCTGAGACTATGGACTCTTTACTGTAAGAACAGTGAGACTATGGACTCTTTGCTGTAAGAGCAGTGAGACTATGGAGTCTTTACTGTAAGAGCAGTAAGACTATGGAGTCTTTACTGTAGGAGCAGTGAGACTATGGATTCTTTACTGTAAGAGCAGTGAGACTATGGATTCTTTACTGTAAGAGCAGTGAGACTATGATTTCCTTACTGTAAGAGCAGTGACACTGTGGATTCTTTACTGTAAGAGCAGTAACTCTATGGACTCTTTGCTGTAAGAGCAGTGAGACTATGGACTCTTTACTGTAAGAGCAGTGACACTATGGAGTCTTTACTGTAAGAGCAGTGAGACTATGGAGTCTTTACTGTAAGAGCAGTGAGACTATGGATAATTTACTGTAAGAGCAGTGAGACTAAGGAGTCTTTACTGTAAGAGCAGCGAGACTGTGGATTCTTTACTGTAAGAGCAGCGAGACTGTGGATTCTTTACTGTAAGAGCAGTGAGACTATGGAGTCTTTACTGTAGGAGCAGTGAGACTATGGACTCTTTACTGTAAGAGCAGTGAGACTATGGAGTCTTTACTGTAAGAGCAGTAAGACTATGGAGTCTTTACTGTAGGAGCAGTGAGACTATGGATTCTTTACTGTAAGAGCAGTGAGACTATGGATTCTTTACTGTAAGAGCAGTGAGACTATGAATTCCTTACAGTAAGAGCAGTGACACTGTGGATTCTTTACTGTAAGAGCAGTAACTCTATGGACTCTTTGCTGTAAGAGCAGTGAGACTATGGTCTCTTTACTGTAAGAGCAGTGACACTATGGAGTCTTTACTGTAAGAGCAGTGAGACTATGGAGTCTTTACTGTAAGAGCAGTAAGACTATGGATAATTTACTGTAAGAGCAGTGAGACTAAGGAGTCTTTACTGTAAGAGCAGTGACACTATGGAGTCTTTACTGTAAGGGCAGTGATACTCTGGATTCTTTACTGTAAGAGCAGTGAGACTATGGAGTCTTTACTGTAAGAGCAGTGAGACTATGCAGTCTTTCCTGTAAGAACAGTGAGACTATGGAGTCTTTACTGTAAGAGGAGTGAGACTATGGAGTCTTTACTGTAAGAGCAGTGACACTATGGAGTCTTTAATGTAGGAGCAGTGACACTATGGAGTCTATACTGTAAGAGCAGTGAGACTATGGAGTCTTTACTGTAAGAGCAGTGAGACTATGGAGTCTTTAATGTAGGAGCAGTGAGACTATGGACTCTTTACTGTAAGAGCAGTGACACTATGGAGTCTTTAATGTAGGAGCAGTGACACTATGGAGTCTTTACTGTAAGAGCAGTGAGACTATGGAGTCTTTACTGTAAGAGCAAAGACACTTTGGATTTTTTACTGTAAGAGCAGTGAGACTATGGAGTCTTTACTGTAAGAGCAGTGAGACTATGGAATCTTTACTGTAAGAGCAGTGACACTGTGGATTTTTTACTGTAAGAGCAATGACACTGTGGAGTCTTTACTGTAAGAGCAGTGAGACTATGGAGTCTTTACTGTATGAGCAGTGAGACTATGGACTCTTTACTGTAAGAGCAGTGAGACTATGGAGTCTTTACTGTAAGAGCAGTGAGACTATGGACTCTTTACAGAAAAAGCAGTGACACTATGGAGTCTTTACAGTAAGAGCAGTGACACTATGGATTCTTTACTGTAAGAGAAGTGAGACTATGGAGTCTTTACTGTAAGAGCCGTAAGACTATGGATTCTTTACAGTAAGAGCAGTGAGACTATGGAGTCTTTACTGTAAGAGCAGTGACACTGTGGATTCTTTACTGTAAGAGCAGTGACACTATGGAGTCTTTACTGTAAGAGCAGTGAGAATATGGATTCTATACTGTAAGAGCAGTGAGACTACGGAGTCTTTACTGTAAAAGCAGTGACACTATAGAGTCTTTACTGTAAGAGCAGTGACACTATGGAGTCTTTACTGTAAGAGCAGTGACACTATGGAGTCTTTACTGTAAGAGCAGTGACACTATGGATTCTTTACTGTAAGAGCAGTGAGACTACGCAGTCTTTACTGTAAAAGCAGTGACACTATAGAGTCTTTACTGTAAGATCAGTGAAACTATGGAGTCTTTACTGTAAGAGCAGTGACACTGTGGAGTCTTTACTGTAAGTTCAGTGACACTGTGGATTCTTTACTAAAAGAGCAGTGAGACAGTGGAGTCTTTACAGTAAGAGCAGTGACACTTGGATTCTTTAATGTAAGAGCAGTGAGACTATGGAGTTTTTACTGTAAGAGCAGTGAGACTATGGAGTCTTTACTGTAAGAGCAGTAAGACTATGGATACTTTACTGTAAGGGCAGTGACACTAAGTAGTCTTTACTGTAAGAGAAGTGACACTATGGATTCTTTACTGTAAGAGCAGTGATAATATGGATTCTTTACTGTAAGAGCATTGAGACTATGGAGTCTTTACTGTTAGAGCAGTGAGACTATGGAGTCTTTACTGTAAGAGCAGTGACACTGTGGAGTCTTTACTGTAAGAGCAGTGAGACTATGCAATCTTTACTGTAAGAGCAGTGACACTATGGAGTCTTTACTGTAAGAGCAGTGAGACTATGGAGTCTTTACTGTAAGAGCAGTGACACTATGGTGTCTTTACAGTAAGAGCAGTGACACTATGGATTCTTTACTGTAAGAGCAGTGATAATATGGATTCTTTACTGTAAGAGCATTGAGACTATGGAGTCTTTGCTGTAAGAGCAGTGAGACTATGGAGTCTTTACTGTAAGAGCAGTGACACTATGGAGTCTTTACTGTAAGAGCATTGAGACTATGGAGTCTTTACTGTAAGAGCAGTGAGACTATGGAGTCTTTACTGTAAGAGCAGTGAGACTATGGAGTCTTTACTGTAAGAGCAGTGAGACTATGGAGTCTTTAATGTAAGAGCAGTGACACTATGGAGTCTTTAATGTAAGAGCAGTGACACTATGGAGTCTTTACTGTAGGAGCAGTGAGACTACGGATTCTTCTCTGTAAGAGCAGTGAGACTATGGAGTCTTTACTTTATGAGCAGTGAGACTGTGGATTCTTTACTGTAAGAGCAGTGAGACTATGGAGTCTTCACTATAAGAGCAGTGAGACTATGGAGTCTTTACTGTAAGAGCAGTGAGACTATGGAGTCTTTACTGTAAGAGCAGTGAGACTATGGAGTCTTTATTGAAAGAGCAGTGTCACTATGGTGTCTTTACAGCTAGAGCAGTGACACTATGGATTCTTTACTGTAAGAGCAGTGAGACTATGGAGTCTTTACTGTAAGAGCAGTGAGACTATGGAGTCTTTACTGTAAGAGCAGTGACACTATGGAGTCTTTACTGTAGGAACAGTGAGACTATGGATTCTTCTCTGTAAGAGCAGTGAGACTATGGATTCTTTACTTTATGAGCAGTGAGACTGTGGATTCTTTACTGTAAGAGCAGTGAGACTATGGAGTCTTTACTGTAAGAGCAGTGAGACTATTAATCTTTACTGTAAGAGCAGTGAGACTATGTACTCTTTACTGTAAGAGCAGTGACACTGTGGATTCTTTACTGAAAGAGCAGTGACACTATGGAGTCTTTACAGTAAGAGCAGTGACATTATGGATTCTTTACTGTAAGAGAAGTGAGACTATGGAGTCTTTACTGTAAGAGCAGTGAGACTATGGAGTCTTTACTGTAAGAGTAATGAGACTATGTACTCTTTACTGTAAGAGCAGTGACACTGTGGATTCTTTACTGAAACAGCAGTGTCACTATGGAGTCTTTACAGTAAGAGCAGTGACATTATGGATTCTTTACTGTAAGAGAAGTGAGACTATGGAGTCTTTACTGTAAGAGCAGTGAGACTATGGATTCTTTACTGTAAGAGCAGTGAGTCTATGGAGTCTTTACTGTAAAAGCAGTGACACTATGGAGTCTTTACTGTAAGAGCAGTGAGACTATGGAGTCTTTACTCTAAGAGGAGTGACACTATGGATTCTTTACTGTAAGAGAAGTGACACTATGGATTCTTTACTGTAAGAGCAGTGATAATATGGATTCTTTACTGTAAGAGCATTGAGACTATGGAGTCTTTACTGAAAGAGCAGTGACACTATGGAGTCTTTACTGTAAGAGCAGTGAGACTATGCAGTCTTTGCATAGTCTCACTGCTCTTTCAGTAAAGACTCCACAGTGTCACTGCTCTTACAGTAAAGACTGCATAGTCTCACTGCTCTTACAGTAAAGACTCCATAGTGTCACTGCTCTTACAGTAAAGACTCCATAGTCTCAATGCTCTTACAGTAAAGAATCCATATTATCACTGCTCTTACAGTAAAGACTGCATAGTCTCACTGCTCTTACAGTAAAGACTCCATAGTGTCACTGCTCTTACAGTAAAGACTGTATAGTCTCACTGCTCTTACAGTAAAGACACCACAGTGTCACTGCTCTTACAGTAGTCTTTACTGTAAGAGCAGTGACACTATGGAGTCTTTACTGTAAGAGCAGTGAGACTATGGAGTCTTTACTGAAAGAGCAGTGTCACTATGGTTTCTTTACAGTTAGAGCAGTGACACTATGGATTCTTTACTGTAAGAGCAGTGAGACTATGGAGTCTTTCCTGTAAGAGCAGTGAGACTATGGATCTTTACTGTAAGAGCAGTGACGCTGTGGATTCTTTACTGTAAGAGCAGTGAGACTATGGAGTCTGTACTGTAGGAGCAGTGACACTGTGGATTCTTTGCTGTAAGAGCAGTGACTCTATGGACTCTTTACTGTAAGAGCAGTGAGACTATGGAGTCTTTACTGTAATAGCAGTGAGACTATGGACTCTTTACTGTAAGAGCAGTGAGACTATGGACTCTTTACTGTAAGAGCAGTGACACTATGGATTCTTTACTGTAAGAGCAGTGAGACTATGGAGTCTTTACTGTAAGAGCCGTGAGACTATGGATTCTTTACTGTAGGAGCAGTGACACTATGGATTCTTTACTGTAAGAGCAGTGAGACTATGGAGTCTTTATTGTAAGAGGAGGGAGACTATGGAGTCTTTACTGTAAGAGCAGTGAGACTATGGAGTCTTTACTGTAAGAGCAGTGAGACTATGGATTCTTTACTGTAAGAGCAGTGAGACTATGGAGTCTTTACTGTAAGAGCAGTGAGACTATGGAGTCTTTACTGTAAGAGCAGTGAGACTATGGAGTCTTTACTGTAAGAGCAGTGACACTATGGATTCTTTACTGTAAGAGCAGTGAGACTCTGGAGTCTTTACTGTAAGAGCAGTGAGACTATGGAGTCTTTACTGTAAGAGCAGTGAGACTATGGATTCTTTACTGTAAGAGCAGTGACACTATGGATTCTTTATTGTAAGAGCAGTGAGACTATGGAGTCTTTACTGTAAGAGCAGTGAGACTATGGATTCTTTACTGTAAGAGCAGTGACACTATGGATTCTTTATTGTAAGATCAGTGACACTGTAAGGGGGAAGACCGGGTTGTAAGTGCTTTCAGAGCAAGGGATCCGTAACTGCCGGAGCCGTACCTCTTGTTGCAGGGGGAAGACAAACTGCAAGCAGAGGAGTCATGTGACAGGGAAGCAGGGGGTGTGTTGAGCGAGAGAACTGGGAGGTCAGATGACAGAAGGACTCCTGGTATGACGAGAGAGAGGGAGAGAAGCGGACGTTTGCGCGGGAAAGCGGAGCTGGGTCCTGCGGAGCAGAGCAGTGTGAGAGGGTCCAGGCTCCCGTCTTCAGGACTTGCAGCAAGGGATCCGAGTGCAGTGGACCGGAGGAGTCAAGCTGACTGTAGGGAGAAGAGACGCAGGGTCCGTGGAGCTGAGCATGTGAGGTGCCGTATTATGGACTAGGGGCTCAGCGGGTAAAACCGGAGACCGCCCGCTGCCGCCAGAAGATGGAGCATTGTTTGGGTGGGGAAGCCTGAAGACGGCGTCACCAGCACCAGCTGGCAACTGCCTTGTAGAGGATACAATCAGCTAAGTGAAAAAACTGTCGTTTGTTACCGGTTTGACTCTGCTCCATCTAGTTAAACTGTGAACTGTCAGTTACAGACTAATACCTGCTATTTCCCCATATTTTCCCCTGATACTCCCTGCATGGAGATTTATCCTGTTATTATAAACCCCACCTGTTTATTAACCCTGTATTGGCTGCTCTGTGTTTCTGTGTCGCTGCATCTAAAGTGCCCGTGTTACATTTGGCGTAGTCGGCAGGATGCAGTTGTTAGACACAGACACTGCAGAGCAGTCCATCCTGGGAGCCCCTAGATCTAGCTTGCCGCTGGGGGCCATGCTCAGCAATCTCCCAAAGTTCACCGGGGACAATATGATGCTGTGGGACTGGATTGAGAGAGTTAGGAGTATGTTACGTATGCATCCGATGACCCCAGCTATGCAAGCCGAAATAGCCTTACTGGCCCTGGACGGCGAGGCCCGACAGTCCGTGATGTACCGCCCTCCCCATGACCGGGATACTGTAGAAAAAGTGGTGCGGATACTGGAGGAGATGCATGGGGATCCCACCAATGTAGGAGAGCTGAGGATACGGCTGTTTCACCAAGTGCAGCAGGAGGGGGAGACTGTGACGCTGTATGTTAATGCCTTACAGAGGGGGCATGCCTATATCACTAGAAAAGACGACATGGGGAATTTGGGAATGGGCCCCCCTGACGTGATCTTAAGGGACCAGTTTGTGGCAGGCCTCAGGGATGTGCAGCTGAAGCAGGCCTTGCGGGAGCGCCTGCGCGCCAACCCACGTATGACTTTTCTAGAAGTGGGGGCAGAGGCTCGTGTGAGAGAGCAGGAGATGGGGGTGACGGCCCTGGCAGGGATGGTCCGGAGTAATGAGGTACCCACCCCGCCTGCAGCTGAACCGGAATGGGCACGAGAGATGCGAAAGGAAATACAGGAGATGGGGGGTGAATGTTCCAGGCTCAAGAAGACCCCTGCCCCGACACCAGAGATACCCAGATCGATTGCCCCAGTTATGGAAAGAATTGAATTCAGGACCCCCCCCTGCAGAAGAGTTCCATAGCGGAGGGAGGCAGCCCTACACAGACAGAGACACGACCTGCTGGAAGTGTGGAGGCGCAGGACATTACGCCAGGCGCTGTGCTAGCCGAGGGTGTGGCACCCCTGAGGGTTTGGTCGCCACAGGGGTACTGCACCTCAGATAGAGGTGTGGTATCTCCTCTTCCAGGTAAGGATGGAGCATCGCACAGGACCCCACTTCACACTCAACACTACACCACTCCTGTCCTGTAGGGGGCCTAAATGCACAAGGGTGCTGCCCCGGTCTGGGATAGAGGAGAGGGGGGGAACCAAAGATAGGGGGAACCAAGTAGTGGGTAAGGGTGGAGGAAACACTTACAGGAAACACTTATAGAATCATATATAATAGGTGGCCATCTTAAGTTCAGGGTCTTTCATTGTGGGTCTTCTGTCAGGGTCCAGCAAGAGTCTGTAGCTGGCTGAAGATTCGTGGTCCTCATTCTCTGGCCTTGAGACGAGGAGCGGGTCGGAGTTAACAAGTGTCTCTGCCCAGTCAGGGTCCCGTTCTAAGAAGTCCTTGGAGGGGAGCAGAGGAGATAGGCTCCACAGGCGAAAGGATCCCAGGAAGGTACGGACGGAGAGGAGTCGCCACCTGTACTCTTCACTCTGGCCTAGCTAGAGGGACTCCTGCCGCAAGAGGGGTGACCGGCCCCCGATATCTGACAGTGTACTTCACGTCACTATTAGAAAAGCCCGAAGGCTTAGTGGATCCCAGGGGGATACGGACGAAGCGGAGTCGCCACCTGTATCTCTCAACCTGCGTTTACCCAGTGGGACCCGGCCTTACACCACGTTCATACCACACACAGTCAGGAGAGGATGCAGTGGGAGCATCTAGGAAGGAGAGGAACACACCAGCGGGGTCTTGACAGGTGCTCCTTGTCTTCCTGGGGAGAGCTGAACCCCTTCCTGGAGACCGCAGCGCGCCGCGAAAAGCAGAGAGAAGCTTTGCAGCTGCTACACTGCGGCACTGCACCCACCACAACTCTCCAGATCTTACTCACTGCCCTGAGGCCTACTCCGCCTGTGGGGAGTAGTACCAACCAAGCTGCCAGAACATCAGCCTCAGAGGACTGTTGCAGCGCTGGTGGCCTTCACCAGAAACCACAGGTGGCGTAGTCGAACAACCACTCATCCAAAAGCCAATTTTTTTATGTGACAGCCCTGGGCACGGACCGGGTCACGGCCACGACGACATCCCATACCACCACCATACATTGACCTGGCACCGAGTAACCCCACCGCTCAGGGAGGGCGAGTCAAGGGCGGCAGCCATTAAACTAGCGGGCTCCGTGTTCGGGGGACACAGTACGGAGCCTGAGGAAGGGGAAAGAAAAAAAGGAAGTCCCAAGGACCTAGTTTCCGGCAACCCGACTGTCTGGGCCGAAATAAGCGGTCGAGCTGTTCACTGCCTGGTTGACACGGGATCCCAGATGACTACAATGACAGAAGCCTACTTCCAACAGCGATTTCCAGAGATAGCGCGGCATGAATGGGGATCAGTAATTAGACTCACGGCAGCTAATCAATTACCCATCCCGGTCGTAGGGGTGGTGTGGATGAAGATACGAGTGTGTGGAAAAGATGTGGGAAAAAAAGGAGTCGTCCTGGTCGCAGGGGGAACCGGAAGTGGACCCCCGGTGACCCTCGGAATGAATGTGCTGAAAGAGATCGGGCAAATCCTGCTTATTGAGCCAAAGGAGATGCCTCTAGACCGGTAGGACCCGCGAACTCCCCAAAGGAGGATCTTTCAACAACTAATCCAAGCTGCCCAGGCTCAGGAGACGTCGAGTGAAGGGAAGATCCTGGGGAAAATAATAGTGCCAGCAGCTACGGCGCTCACCTTACCACCCGGACAAACTGTACTCACGTTACCGGCACGGGCCTGCACACCTCTTGAGGGGGTCGAAGTTCAGATAGAACCGACATCGATGGACAAAGTACCGCCCGGACTCTTGGTGGCTCGAACACTGGCTACCGTCCAGGGTGGCTATGTTATAGTGCGGTGTGTTAATCTGGGCGAAGATGATCTCACACTCCCTCCCAGGGTGGAAATAGTCCAGATTCTGGGAATGACAGAGAAGTTTGTGCGACCTGATGTGGTACAGCTGTCCGCTGTACGAGGAGACCCCTGGACTCTGGCGGTCACCGTGCCGCCGGAACCCCACCGGGCTAGTGCGAAGGGGGGACTAAGAATCCTAGAATGAATGCGGGCTGAATTGACGGGACTTACACCTCGATAGGTGCAGCAGGTTGAGGATGTGCTGGAGCAGTACCAGGAAGTCTTTGCTCGCCATGAGGATCATTTTGGTTGCACCGAAGCCATTACCCACGAGATTCCTACTGGGAACGCTGCCCCAGTGCGTGAGAGATACCGGCAGATACCTCCCCAGATGTATAAAGAGGTTAAGGAGATGCTAGCCCATATGTTACAGAATGGTGTGATATGGGAGAGTCAGAGTCCGTGGGCAGCCCCGATTGTCCTGGTCCGGAAGAAAGATGGGACCCTGTGGTTCTGTGTGGACTATAGACGACTGCCTGTACAGTACGGGACTCTTACCCACTACCCCGAATCGAAGAGTCCCTGTCTGCCTTAGGGAAGGCAAGATACTTCTCCTCCTTGGATCTGGCCAGTGGGTACTGGCAGGTGCCCGTGGCCGGACACGCCGCCACCTTCGAGGAGCACCTCCAGTGACAGAAGCAAGTACTGAGTCGCCTATAAAGTCATGGCCTAAAGGTGAAGCCCCATAAGTGCCACCTGTTCCGCAAACAGATCGAATATCTCGGTCATACTGTGTCCGGTGAAGGAGTCAGGCCCACCCAGGAAAAGGTGGCCGCCGTACAGAAGTGACCTACCCCGAAGACAGTGAAGGACGTTCGGGCTTTCCTGGGACTTTCCGGGTACTACCGAAGATTCTTGAAGAACTTCACCCGCATAGCCAACCCATTGCTGGAGCTACTTAAGGGAGTGCCGGCGGGCTCCAAGAATCAGGCGATTCGATGGGGAAGCAGCCAGGAAGAGGCCTTCCGTGCCCTAAAAATGGCCCTGACCGAGGCCCCAATACTTGACTATGCGGATTTCTCCCAACCCTTCATACTCCACACTGATGGGAGCCTACATGGTCTGGGAGCCGTGTTATCCCAAGTACAGGAGGGGAAAGAGCGCGTGATTGCGTATGCCAGCCACTCCCTTCACGACTCTGAGAGGAACCCAGATAATTATAGCTCTTTCAAATTAGAGTTGCTGGCTCTGGTTTGGGCAATGACCGAGAAGTTTGCAGAGTATTTGTTCGGGTCCGAAGTACTGGTGAGAACAGATAACAACCCGCTGGGCCACCTGGAGAATGCGAAATTGGGGGCCCTGGAGCAGATAAGATAAGATCGCCTACCGGCCTAAGGCAGAGAATACTCACACCGACGCCCTCGGTGACATATGAACCGCGATGAAGATTTGGAGGCGGATGAGACCCCTAGCTTCTGAAGTTTCGTGGGACCGCTGGCAGCGGCGCAGGGACAGATCGGAGAGACGTCGGAAGAACAAGTGCTAGGACGGCCAAGAGATGACTGGATCCGACTTCAACAGACTGACAGAGAAGTTGCTCAATTACGTCAATGGGTGGATTTGCGGCAAGTCCCTAGTCAAGAAGAGAGGAGTACCCTGTCCTCGGGAGCACTGAAAATGCTGGGACAATGGGAGAGACTGTGTTTGCGAGATGGGCTGCTGTACCGACGGGTGCAGCTACTGCAAGAGTTCGGGACCACCTGGCAAGTGGTGATCCCAGAGAAGTTGGTCGGAGTAGTGGCTAAGGAGGCTCATGAACGAGGGGCTCACTTCGGACCAGAGAAGACATTTCAGTGGTTGCAGAGGCTGGTGTATCATCCCCGACTGCAAGCAACAATAGAAGACACTTGTCGAAGATGTCGGAGCTGTGAGCTGGTAAAGCCCCCGGAGCAACGGGTCCCCATACAAACTATTGTGACTTCTGCCCCCTTGGAGGTGCTGATGATCGACTATTTGACTGTTGGACCGGCGCATCTCGGGTATGAACATTGCCTGGTAATGACAGACCACTTCACCAAGTTTGCGGTAGTGACCCCGAACAGAGACCAGACCGCCGAGTCAGCTGCGCAGGCCATCTGCCGAGACTTCATTCGGGTGTACGGCTGCCCAAAGAGGATTCATTCCGATCAAGGCACCTGCTTCCAAGGCCGGGTGATGGAAGAGCTGCACCGGTTGTACAAGATTGAGAAGTCACGGACTACTCCTTACCACCCTCAAGGAAATGGGGCCTGTGAACGCTTTAATCGGACACTGATCCAAATGCTCCGCACGTTGGAGGAAGATCGGAAGGTACGATGGCCTGAGTTTGTGGCTGAGCTGGTGTAGGTCTACAACAACCGAGTGAATAGTATGACGGGGTTCACTCCTTATACCTTGCTGTTCAGACGAAAGGGGCGAGAGATCACTGAGTTAGAGCTGGACCCCGAGGAGGACTACCCACGGACGGGGGTGTCTTCCTGGGTCCGATAACATCGGCATCGACTGCAGACCCTCTGACGGTTGGTACAACAAAAGTTTCAGGAGCTCAAACATCATGAGACATTGCCTCTTCGAGGGACAGCTCTGAGGCCCGGGGAGCGAGTGTTGGTTCGGGACAGGCGGCCCCGGGGCAAATTGAGTAGGCGGTGGGAACGGACCCCGCACGGAGTGAAGCGCAGGATTGGTGCTGAAGGACCTGTGTATGAAGTTCAACCCAAGGGGGCTGAAGGAGCCCCTACCAGAGTGGTTCATCGCAGTATGCTGCGACCCTGTCTGTCTAAAGATGACGAGGGTGGAAAAGAATCAC
Organism: Phyllobates terribilis; assembly: GCF_046119375.1. NCBI lineage: Eukaryota > Metazoa > Chordata > Amphibia > Anura > Dendrobatidae > Phyllobates > Phyllobates terribilis. The sequence goes on along the minus strand of NW_027362769.1, from coordinate 408,093,923 downwards.
CTGCTTCTAGAGAGGGACCTGTCACAGTTGCCCCAAGCCACGATGTGGACGAAGAAGAGTTGTTGATTCTACCTCCGAGCCCCAGCACTCGATTACCTGCAGTACCCAGTGCAGGCGGAGAGGGAACAACATCGGTTGAAGCCACCAGGCAGGCGGAGATTGGAAATCTGAGTGACCCTGCACCCCCCATCGGTCAAACTGAGTTACGCCGGTCAGAACGGACAACAGCAGGAGTGCCTCCTCACCGTTACGAACAAGATCAATTCATATGGTACCGTATCGTCCAGGAAGTACAAGAATGTGAAAGTTTGATGAAGGAACTCTCGCCTGTGGAATGGCGAGTTAAAGGAGAGCGGGAGTGTAAGGGGGAAGACCGGGGTGTGAGTGCTTTCAGAGCATGGGATCCAGAACTGTTGGGGCCGTACCTCTTGTTGCAGGGGGAAGACAGACTGCAAACAGAGGAGTCATGTGACTGGGAAGCAGGGGGTGTGTCGAGAGAGAGAGCTGGGAGGTCAGGTGACAGGGGAACTCCTGGTGTGACTGGAGAGAGGAAGAGACGAGTACGTTTTGCACGGGAAAGCGGAGCTGGATCCGGCTCAGCAGAGCAGCGTGAGAGGGTCCAGGCTCCTGGCTCCAGGACTGGGAGCAAGAGCCGAGTGCAGTGGACCGGAGGAGTCACGCCGACTAGAGAAGAGACGCAGGGTCGGTGGAGCCGGGCACGTGAGGTGCCATGTTATGGACTAGGGGCTCTGCGGGTAAAACCGGAGACCGCCCGCTGCTGCCAGAAAACAGAGCATTGTTTCTGCGGGGAAGCCTGAAGAAATCAACACCGGCATCAGCTGACAACTGCCTTGTGAGGAGCGAGAGTCAGCTAAGTGAAAAAAACTATTGATTATAACCGGTTTGACTCTGCTACATCCAGTTAAACTGTGAACTGTCAGTGATAGACTTTGTCCTGCTTTTCCCTTGTTTTTCCCCCATATTTTCCCCTGATACTCCCTGCGTGGAGATTTACCCTGTTATTATAAACTTCCCCTGTTTGTTAACCCCGTATTGGCTGCTCTGTGTTTCTGTGTCGCTGCATCTAAAGTACCTGTGTTACAGAGTGACCATGTGGGATAAGGCTGCTTCTCCTCCTGGTCCTCAGCTCATGGTGGCAGTAGTTCATGCAGTGATCACTCATCTTCTTCCAAGACTTTACTGCAAGTAACGCAGCTCTCTGCTGGAGGCATTTATACAGGGTGGACCATTTATATGGATACACCTAAATAAAATGGGAACGGTTGGTGATATCAACTTCCTGTTTGTGGCACATTAGTATATGGGAGGGGGAAAACTTTTCCAGATGGGTGGTGACCATGGCGGCCATTTTGAAATCATCCATTTTGGATCCAACTTTATTTTTTTCAATGGGAAGTGGGTCATGTGACACATCAAACTTATTGAGAATTTCATAAGAAAAACAATGGTGTACTTGGTTTTAATGTAACTTTATTCGTTCATACGTTTTTTACAAGTTTATGACCACTTATAAAATGTGTTCAAATTGCTGCCCATTGTGTTGGATTGTCAATGCAACCCTCTTCTCCCACTCTGGACACACCGATAGCAACACCACAGAAGAAATACCAGCACAGGCTTCCAGTATCCGTTGTTTCAGATGCTGCTCATCTCGTATCTTGATGGTATGGTGTGGTATATGGGGTACAAAGATAGTGGAGCCATTCTTCATCAATGGAAACCGCAATGCCACTGGATATCTGAAATTGCTCCATGATGATGTGTCGCCCTCTTTATGCACTGAAGATGGCACGTTCCCTGAGTTTTTCCAACAAGATGGTCACCACCACATTATGGGTGTCAGGTCCGAGCATTCCTACATGAACAGTTTGTTGGAAAGTGGATTGGTCATCGTGGGCCAGGTGAATGGCCACCAAGGTCTCCCGATCTGACCCCCTTAGACTTTTATCTTTGGCGTCATCTGAAGGCAATTGTCTATGTTGTGAAGATACGAGATGTGCAGCATCTGTAACACCGGATCCTGGAAGCCTGTGCTGCCATCTCTTCTGCGGTGTTGCCATCAGTGTGTCCAGAGTGGGAGATTTGTGCAATTAAATGATGGATAAGGTGCAAATGTAAAAGTTATCATTGCGGTGGTCATGTCGTTTTACATCTTGACAGCTTTGTACAAACCAACGCTGATTTACTGGAATCACATGAGATACAAAGGTGAATTGGCCGAGTTTATGGCCTATAAACTTGGAATGCTGTCAACTTCACAGCCCCATCATTTACAAGGTGTGATTCCTTCATACACAGGGAGAGAGTGTCACATCCAGCCTGCCACCACCACACAACACTGGCGTGTTCGGCATTGCCCGACTACTGAAGAGGTGAGAATTACTGAATAGAGATGAGCAAATGGATTTGACGCAATTTGAATTCATGTCAAATTTTTGGAATTCGCTGAACCAGAACAATATATAACTCACTTTGCGTGAATCACCTAAAATTGTTGACACCATTTTACATTTTGCAGAAGATTGCCACATCATCTATATCGCCTCAGGTTCTAAAGGGTGAGATTCCCAATAATGGCAGGCAGCTATCACATCACAGGTAAAAAAACAAACTATCATAGCCTGCATGAAAGCCGAGGCAGGGAATGCAGCAGCCAACGTGGAGGGAATCTGGATAGTGACAGAACGTCACAGCTCCCAGCTTAGGCATAGAGATATAGAGAGAAAAAGCCATAAAACACTGAAAACACAGTACAGACAGTGAGAGAAAGTGGAGAAAATTAGTCTAGAATACTAGCTGATGTCACTTTGACATTAATAAGACTGTACTTGCATTTAAGACGTCTAAAGGGTCTGAATACAGTCCTGGGAGACCTCCGAGTGTCGTACACAAATTTTAGATTAATTAAAGGCTTTCAGGTATTTTTGACTCACTGAAAACTGATTCGCTGCAAACTGAATTTCCTGGTGGAGTTCGGCAAATCTGGCAATCTGGAATTTTGCCAAAAATTAAGACTAAGATTAAAATTAACATTAATGAAAGAAGAGTTGAGATATGAGCTGTTGTCAGTGTAGCCAGGAAGGGAAAGGGTATAAGGAGCTAAGGGTTATGGAGGGAAAAGATATGTGTTTATTAATGAACGGAAGGAAAGCAGAGCCAGGTGTGTCAGAAGTGACAGACAGTCGCCCTGCAGTGGGTTGCAGGAGATCTCTACGTTTGGCATTGTAGACAGCTTCTTAGATAAGAGTCTGTGTTTAGGACCGAGTGGTTACCTCTCTCTTGCTAATTAGCTCTCTGGCCTGGGTGTATATATACCTGGTGTGTCTGAGAGGGAGTCGCTGGCTATTTTCTGTTTTACTTGTGAAGCTTAGCAGGAGTTGTACGTCGTCCTCTGTGGAGCTGGAGGCCGTGTGTATATTTGGAGTTCATCTAAAGCTAAGCCATTTCCCCTGTGTTGTCTACTCTCGTTGTCTATAGAGTTTAGTGGAGGTTGACTAGTGCTCATCTCCTCCCATCCCTAGCCATAGCCTTACGCCAGGGTCAGTAGGGCGAGGCACGCGTCCCGCGATTGCTGAGGAGTAGTGTTGAGCGATACCTTCCGATATCAGGAAATATCGGATCGGATTGGATCGGGCCGATACCCAAAAAGTATCGGATATCGCCGATTCCGATACCGGAAACCAATGCAAGTCAATGGGACACAAATATCGGAATGAAAATAAACTCTTTCTTTCCTTGTAGGTTAATTCTACATGAAGGAAAAGAACTAAGAATAATGTAGAATGTATTGGGGGAGGTGGTTGCCCAAATTGATGGGAACAGTGCTCACAGTGAAACATGAAAAGCCGGCAATTCATCAGCGGCATACACTGGTACCCGACAATTTAGAACAGAAAGAATAGAGCATCACACATAGATTAGATAGATAGAAACATGTCAGTCACATATATATGAAGTACAGTGACAGTGTTGGTTACTGTACTTGTCATTTAGTGTTAAAATAAAGGATTTATTAAAAAAAAAATTGGCGTGGGGTTCCCCGTAATTTTAGTCTCTAGCGGAGGTTAAGCAGACAGCTGCGGCAGAAGTTTAGATGTTTGGAGCCTGGGAAGGGGGTAATACCCACGGAGCTTCCCAGGCTACTAATATCAGCCCCCAGCTGAATGCCTAGCCTTTACTAGCTATTAAAATGGGGGACCCCCCAAAAAAAATGACGTGGGGTCCCCCCTATTTTAATAGCTAGCAAAGGCTAGGCAGACAGCTGGGGGCTGATATTAATAGCCCAGGAAGGGTGCCATGAATATTGGCCCCCTCCCAGGCTAGAAACACCAGCCGTCAGCCGCCCCAGAAATGGCGCATCCATAGGATGCGCCAATTCTGGCACTTAGCCTCGCTCTTCCCACTGCCCTGTAGCGGTGGCAGTGGGGTAATAGGGCTGGGGTTGATGTCAGCTTATAATGCCAGCTGACATCAAGCCCAGGTTAGTAATGGAGCAACCTCATCCTTACCTTTCGATGGTTCCCAGGACGGCTCCAGCTCTGCTACATCGAGATGACAGGCTGGACCGCAGCAGAACGCTGCCATCCAGCCTGTCATCCTGCAGACACTGAGAAGCGCAGGCATGCTTGAGCTCCTCAGTGTCAGGCTGTGACGGCATAAAGATGAGCCGACAATGAACTCGGCTCACCTCATGTACGTCACTGACAGCGTGGGAGAATTCCCCTGCGCATGCGGTGAGCGTGAGAGACTCGGCTCATCTGGATGCTGTCACAGCCAGACACTGCAGAGCGCAAGCATGCCTGCGCTTCTCAGTGTCTGCGGGATGAGAGGCTGGATGGCAGCGTTCTGCTGCGGTCCAGCCTGTCATCTCGATGTAGCAGAGCTGAAGCTGTCGTGGGAACCATGGAAAGGTAAGGATGAGGTTGCTTTATTATTTTTCTTTTATTGCAGGAGATCGTTGGCTTCAGCTGGAATGGGCGTGACTGTAAGTATTGTTTAATTTAGAACAATAAAGAATTGTGTCTTTATTTCAATTAAAGTAAAACAACCTACGTGTCTGTGCCTGAGGGTCAATACCCCTGTGTGCCGGAGAGAAGCTGCAGCACATGGTTTATGGTCGCTCTGAGTAATGGTTTCCCCAGGATTCCAAAGAATTCATGTAACCTGTCTCGCAAATATCTGAACCTACAGGTGCATGTGTAACATTGGTGGCCCGTACGGGGAGTCCTGAGCGGGAGTTAGCATTTAGAGGGAGAAAAGGAAAAGTGTCTGGAAAAACACAGCAGCACAGCACCTCAACTCAACTCTGCTGCACCAGTTAAAGGGGACCAGCACTAAAGAAAAACTCACTAGCAGCAATGGATGTGGAAATACAAATGGACAGAATTAGTGAGTTGCTTCTTCAGTTAACCTGTGAGGAATTGAGAACAGTAGCAGAACATATAAAGATGTCAGAAGAACAGATTTCTAAAGCACACAACCGCAGGCAACTGTTAGCTGCCATTAATGCAAAAATGGATGAGCTGGGGGAGAAAGAAGCTGAAGACGTCATGAGGACATTCCTCCAGGAATTAACACAGTTTCTAACCAGGTTGAAGTTGGATTATGGAGGGGCGGCACCAACTACCAAAAGTGGGAATCTCCATCCACAGACTGAACTACAGGAATCGAAAGTAGAATTCAAAGCCCTAACAACAGCCCTGCAGGAATCAACCAAAACCTCTGAACGGGTGACAGAGTCAGACAGAACCTTTAACCTGCTCGGTGTTATGATCTGCTACAAGAACTAAGGAAAGAAAGGAAATCTGTCCCTACAATAGGACTAAGCTGATTCCCTACGATGCAGCGGGCAACCTGTTCCTTGTGAACAGACCCGCCTTCGTCCTCTGCTAGTCTGAACGCAGACCTATAGATATAAGGGAGGGGTCCCTACAAGAACTAAGGACTGGGATTAAGTTGGACACCTCCTAGCAGAAGTTGTAGCGGAGCAAAAGACAAAGAGACAAAAGTACTTAGAGGTCCAAGGACCAAGCAAACTATAGAGATAGGTACAAAGCACCTGGTATGATTAAGAGTCAAGTAACACTGAAGTCCAGCAAAGCCAGAAGGGCGGAGCTGGAATAAATAGGCAGATAGTCATGTGACCACAAAATAGAAAAAAAACTAACAGGAGGGTTCTAACAGTACCCCCTCTTCTATGAGGATCCTCCGGATCCTCCAGGCCCAGGTCTATCAGGAAACCTGCTGTGAAACGCTCTGATAAGTCTAGGAGCAGAGACATCATCCGCCCTTACCCAGGAGTTATCCTCGGGACCGAAACCCTTCCAAGCGACGAGATACTGCAATCTCCCTCTATGCCTTCTGGAATTCAGGATACGAGAAATTTCATATTCACCGTCTTCCACCACCGGAGGAACTGTACAGTGGCGTCCCTATCCGATACAACAGCTTTTTTCAATAAGGAAACATGAAACACAGGATTAATCTTCCAGGAGGTGGGAACCTCCAACCTAACAGCAGATTGGTTAACTACCTGAAGCACCTTAAATGGCCCTACAAACTTCGGACCCAAATTCTTAGAAGGAATCCTCAACCCCAGATTCTTTGAGGACAACCAAACCATGTCACCCACCGTAAACAAAACCTCTTGACGTTTCCTGTTAAAATACTTCTTGGACTTTTTGTTAGCCTCTTGAAGGTTACAACGTACATCAGTCCAAACTCTCTCCAAATCACCGGAAAAACTCTCCTCCTCAGGCACAGCCGACACCAATTTGGAGAACGAACCAAAAGACGTACATCAAAAAAAAGGCGAACACCCAGCAGAAGAGGATGTATGGTTGTTAAGAGCAAATTCTGCGAGAGGCAGAAACTCAGACCACCCCTCTTGATTGTCTGCCACAAAACAACGCAAGAACTGCTCAACATCCTGGTTCTTTCTTTCTGTCTGGCCATTAGACTCAGGATGATACTCAGATGAAAATGACAAATGAACTCCCAACCTGTCACAAAAAGCACACCAAAAATGAGCCACGAACTGAGGTCCCCTTTCCGAAACAATGTCAGTAGGAACGCCATGGAGTCTGACAATTTCCTTAACAAAAGCCTTAGCGAGTGTCTTAGCGCAGGGTAGTTTAATGAAAGGAACCAAGTGACACATCTTGCTAAAACGGTCCACGACCACCCAGATGACAGTGAAACCCTCAGAGGAGGGAAGGTCAATAATAAAGTCCATAGCCAGATGTGTCCAAGGTGCACTAGGAACCTCCAGAGGGCAAAGCAACCCCGCACCAGGAGCATGCGAAGACTTGGATCTAGCACACACAGTACATTGACGCACCCACTTAATGACTTCCTTCTGCCATCCAGGCCACCAAAAACTGCGACCCACAAGTCTCTTGGTCTCAGAAATTCCTGGATGACCTGCCAACCGAGACTCATGACACTCAACAAACAAATCTCTCCTAAAGGTCCTAGGCACAAACAACCTCCCATGAGGAGTGTTAGATGGGGCATTCTCCTGTGCTTTAAGAATCTCATCCTCCAAAACGGAGTCCAATGCTGCTATCACAACACCTTCCTATAAAATGCTCTCCTCCTCCTCGGTACCAACCATGGGAGAAAAGCTGCGAGATAAAGCATCAGCTTTAACATTCTTAGTACCCGGGATGTAAGTAACGGAAAAATTCAACCGCGAAAAAAAAAGTGCCCACCTAGCCTGACGGGCATTCAAGTGCTTGGCAGCATCTAGATAGATCAGATTCTTATGATCAGTGAAAACCTGAATGGGAAATTTAGCACCTTCCAAGAAATGACGCCAATGTTCAAATGCGAGTTTGATAGCCAGCAATTCCCGATTACCAATATCGTAATTAAGTTCGGTTTCAGAAATTTTTTTTGAAAAAAAAGCACAGGGATGTACTCCATCCTTGTTTTCCTGAGACAAAGCCGCACCGACCCCCACAGAAGAAGCATCAACCTCAACCAAAAAAGGCTTGGTCTCATCAGGCTGCATAAGGATGGGAGCAGAGGTGAACCTCTCCTTGAGATACACAAAAGCTTCAATGGCCTCAGTAGTCCACTGGACCGTATTCGCACCATTCCTGGTGAGATCGGTCAGTGGCTTAACAATTATAGAAAAATTCTTAATGAATTTTCTGTAATAATTGACGAAACCCAAAAACCTCTGTATCGATTTCAAACCAATAGGCCTAGGCCATTCCTGAACCGCCTGAACCTTCACAGGGTCCATCTCAAAGCCCTCGCTGGAGATAATGTAGCCCAAAAAACTAATTCTCTGTACAGCGAACTCACATTTCTCCAGCTTAGCAAAAAGCGAATTGTCACTTAATAACTGTAAAGCCTCACGTACGCTCCGCCAATGAGACTCCAGATCTGGTGAATAAATCAAAATGTCATCCAAATACACAACCACATTTTTGCCGATCAAAGGTCTAAGGATGTCATTAATAAGATTCTGAAAAAACGCTGGTGCATTGGTAAGACCAAAAGGCATAACCAGATTCTCAAAATGACCCACAGGAGTGTTAAAAGCAGTCTTACATTCATCACCCTCCTTCATTCGCAACAAATTGTATGCCCCCCGGAGATCAATCTTAGAGAACCACTTGGCCCCCACTAACTAGTTAAACAAGTCAGGAATTAACGGCAGTGGGTAGGAATTGCGTACGGTAATTTTATTAATTTCGCGGAAGTCCAGACATGGACGTAAACCGCCGTCCTTTTTTTTATACAAAAGAAAATCCAACTGCCACAGGTGACTTAGAAGGTCTAATGTGACCAGCAGCCAAGCTTGTCTGTATGTATTCCTCCAAAGCCTTCCTCTCAGGAATAGTAAGGTTAAATAAGCGACTCTTGGGAAGAGTAGCTCCAGGAACAAACTCAATTGTGCAATCATAGTCCCTATGAGGAGGTAAAATTTGTAACTCCTCCTTAGAAAAAAACTTCCAAAAATCCTGAATAGGTACAGGTAATTCCCCTCTTTCCACAGCCGCAATGCGACCGTAACAACATTTATCATAACACTTAGGACTCCAAGATTTAATTTCATTAGTAGACCAGTCCAGTAAAGGATTGTGTAGTTTTAACCAAGGCAACCCGAAAACCACTGGAGAAGGCAAATTATTTAATGCCGCTAAATCCAAATTCTCATGGTGAATACCATTAATAGTGAGGGGAAATTCAAACACCTTGTGAGTAATACATTTCAAAGGAGAGTTATCCACAGCAACCACAGAAATAGGAGATGACAAAGGTTTAGGTTCCAATTTAAGTTTTTCCAAAAATCCCTTATCAATCACATTAAGTGTTGAAACACAATCCACAAATACCTGAAATTCAATCAACTCCTCCTGCAATGAGGTACTCCCTGACAGAAATACTCCCTTAGAGTTTAAACAAGCTATAAGGGCGTAACTGACCTTTTTTTTTTCTTTGCTTAAACGAAGCTCACAGTTCTTAATAAAATGATCAGATTTACCACAATAAAAGCACAATCCCTTGGAAAATTTGCGGTCTTTTTCCTGAGAGCGGGATGACATCGCCCCAATCTCCATCGGTTCCCCGCCGTCCGAGCAGACCCTCTAAAGACCAGGAGCTGCAATAGCAGGAGTCTTCTCCTCATTAACCCTGGCACGCAGTCTCCTGTCCACCCGTATAGCTAATTGTATGGCTTTTTGCAAGGTTCCAGGTGCAGGGAAAGCAATCATCAGATCCTTAACCCTTTCATTTAGACCAGCAAGAAACAAACATTGTAATGCTGAATCATTCCATTCCACTTCAGAAGACCACCTTCTGAAGTGTGTACAATAATTTTCAACATCACCTGATCCCTGCTTCAAACGTCTCAGTTCTGTCTCAGCAGGTGAGATTCTATCAGGATCGTCATACAACAACCCCATAGCAGAAAAAATTCCTCCACTGATCTAAAACACGGATCATTAGGTTGGAGATAAAAGGCCCATCCCTGGGGTTCCTTGCGCAAAAGTGTCATGATAAACCCAATGCGCTGTGATTCATTCCCAGAGGACCTGGGTCTTAAACGAAAATATAATAAACAAGCATTTTTAAAGGAAAAAAAATCTTGTGGTTTACCATAAAAAAAATCAGGCAGTCCTACCTTCGGTTCAACAAAATGCGCTCCAGGACAACTACTCAATTGTTGCTGGAGCTCGGCCACCTCCTGAGACAATCCCTGCAGGCGTTGAGCCAATTCCTGAACTGACACCATGCTGATCACCGGATTTCTTTCCTTAGAGATTATTTTTGTTTTTGGGCAGGACTTACTGTTATGATCTGCTACAAGAACTAAGGAAAGATAGGACATCTGTCCATACAATAGGACTAAGCTGATTCCCTACGATGCAGCGGGCAACCTGTTCCTTGTGAACAGACCCACCTTCGTCCTCGGCTAGTCTGAACGCAGACCTATAGATATAAGGGAGGGATCCCTACAAGAACTAAGCACTGGGATTAAGATGGACACCTCCTAGCAGAAGTTGTAGCGGAACAAAAGACAAAGAGACAAAAGTACTAAGAGGTCCAAGGACCAAGCAAACTATAGAGAAAGGTACAAAAGCACCTGGCTAGATTAAGAGTCAAGTAACACTGAAGTCCAGCAAAGCCAGAAGGGCGGAGCTGGAATAAATAGGCAGCAAGTCACGTGACCACAAAATAGAAAAAAAACTAACAGGAAGGTTCTAACAACACCTTCATTAAGCCTGAGATCCAGTACTGGACAACAGGAGACGCCTTCTTTAGTCCTGAGATCCAGTAGAGGACAGCAGGAGACACCATCATTAGTCCTGAGATCCAGTACAGGACAGCAGGAGACACCTTCATTAGTCCTGAGATCCAGTAGAGGACAGCAGGAGACACCATCATTAGTCCTGAGATCCAGTAGAGGACAGCAGGAGATGCCTTCTTTAGTCCTGAGATCCAGTACTGGACAGTAGGAGACACGTTCATTAATCCTGAGATCCAGTATTGGACAACAGGAGACGCCTTCTTTAGTCCTGAGATCCAATAGAGGACAGCAGGAGATGCTTTCATTAGTCCTGAGATTCAATACTGGACAGCAGGAGACACCTTCATTAATCCTGAGATCCAGTACTGGACAACAGGAGACGCCATCTTTAGTCCTGAGATCCAGTACTGGACAGCAGGAGACGCCTTCATTAGTCTTGAGATCCAGTACAGGACAGCAGGAGACGCCATCATTATTCCTTGGACCCAGTACTTGACAACAGGAGATGCCTTCTTTAGTCCTGAGATCCTGTACTGGACAGCAGGAGACACCATCATTAGTCCTGAGATCCAGTACAGGACAGCAGGAGACGCCTTCATTAATCCTGAGATCCAGTACAGGACAGCAGGAGACGTCTTCATTAGTCCTGAGATCCAGTACCGGATAACAGGAGACGCCTTCATTAGTCCTGAGATCCAGTACAGGACAGCAGGAGACACCTTCATTAGTCCTGAGATCCAGTACAGGACAGCAGGAGACGTCTTCATTAGTCCTGAGATCCAGTAGAGGACAGCAGGAGACGCCTTCATTAGTCCTGAGATCCAGTACTGGACAGCAGGAGATGCCTTCATTAGTCCTGAGATCCAGTGCTGGACAACAGAAGATATCTTCATTAGTCCTGAGATCCAGTACTGGACACCAGGAGACACCTTTATTAGTCCTGAGATCCAGTACAGGACAGCAGGAGACGCTATCATTAGTCCTGAGATCCATTACTGGACAGCAGGAGACACCTTCTTTAGTCCTGAGATCCAGTACTGGACGTCAGGAGACGCCTTCTTTAGTCCTGAGATCCAGTAGAGGACAGCAGGAGATGTCTTCATTAGTCCTGAGATCCAGTACTGGACAGCAGGAGACGTCTTCATTAGTCCTGAGATCCAGTACTGGACAGCAGGAGACACCTTCATTAGTCCTGAGATCCAGTACTGGATGTCAGGAGACATCTTTATTAGTCCTGAGATCCAGTACAGGAAAGCAGGAGATGTCTTCATTAGTCCTGAGATCCAGTACTGGACAGCAGGAGACGTCTTCATTAGTCCTGAGATCCAGTACTGGACAGCAGGAGACACTTTCATTAATCCTGAGATCCAGTACTGGACAACAGTAGATGCATTCTTTATTCCTGAGATCCAGGACTGGACAGCAGGAAATGCCTTCATTAGTCCTGAGATCCAGTACTGGACAACAGGAGACGCCTTCATTAGTCCTGAGATCCAGTACAGGACAGCAGGAGATGACTTCATTATTCCTGAGATCCAGTACAGGACAGCAGGAGACGTCTTCATTAGTCCTGAGATCCAGTAGAGGACAGCAGGAGACACCTTCATTAGTCCTGAGATCCAGTACAGGACAGCAGGAGACGTCTTCATTAGTCCTGAGATCCAGTAGAGGACAACAGGAGACGTCTTCATTAGTCCTGAGATCCAGTAGAGGACAACAGGAGACGCCTTCATTAGTACTGAGATCCAGTACTGGACAGCAGGAGACGCCTTCATTAGTCCTGAGATCCAGTACTGGACAACAGAAGACATCTTCATTAGTCCTGAGATCCAGTACTGGACAACAGGAGACACCTTCATTAGTCCTGAGATCCAGTACAGGACAGCAGGAGACGCCATCATTAGTCCTGAGATCCAGTACTGGACAGCAGGAGGCGCCTTCATTAGTCCTGAGATCCAGTACTGGACAGCAGGAGACACTTTCTTTAGTGCTGAGATCCAGTAGAGGACAGCAGGAGACGTCTTCATTAGTCCTGAGATCCAGTACAGGACAGCAGGAGACATCGCCATTAGTCTTGAGATCCAGTACAGGACAGCAGGAGACGTCTTCATTAGTCCTGAGATCCAGTACAGGACAGCAGGAGATGCCTTCATTAGTCCTGAGACCCAGAACTGAACAACAGGAGATGCCTTCTTTAGTCCTGAGATCCTGTACTGGACAGCAGAAGACACCTTCATTAGTGCTGAGATCCAGTACAGGACAGCAGGAGACACGTTCATAAGTCCTGAGATCCAGTAGAAGACAACAGGAAACGCCTTCATTAGTCCTGAGATCCAGTACAGGACAGCAGGAGACACGTTCATAAGTCCTGAGATCCAGTAGAAGACAACAGGAAACGCCTTCATTAGTCCTGAGATCTGGTACTGGACAGCAGGAGACGCCTTCTTTAGTCCTGAGATCCAGTAGAGGACAGCAGGAGACGCCTTCATTAGTCCTGAGATCCAGTACAGCACAACAGGAGACAGCTCCATTAGTCTTGAGATCGAGTACAGGACAGCAGGAGATGCCTTCATTAGTCCTGAGACCCAGTACTGGACAACATGAGACGTCTTCATTAGTCCTGTGATCCAGTAGAGGACAGCAGGAGACGTCTTCAATAGTCCTGAGATCTAGTACTGGACAACAGGAGACATCTCCATTAGTCCTGTGATCCAGTAGAGGACAGCAGGAGACGTCTTCATTAGTCCTGAGATCCAGTACTGGACAACAGGAGACACCTTCATTAGTCCTGAGATCCAGTACAGGACAGCAGGAGACGTCTTCATTAGTCCTGTGATCCAGTACTGGACAACAGGAGACGCCTTTATTAGTACTGAGATCCAGTACAGGACAGCAGGAGACACCTTCATTAGTCCTGAGATCCAGTACCGGACAACAGGAGACACCTTCATTAGTCCTGAGATCCAGTACAGGACAGCAGGAGACACCTTCATTAGTCCTGAGATCCAGTACAGGTCAGCAGGAGACGTCTTCATTAGTCCTGAGATCCAGTAGAGGACAGCAGGAGACACCTTCATTAGTCCTGAGATCCAGTACAGGACAGCAGGAGACGACTTCATTAGTCCTTAGATCCAGTAGAGGACAACAGGAAACACCTTCGTTAGTCCTGAGATCCAGTAGAGGACAGCAGGAGACGCCTTCATTAGTCCTGAGATCCAGTACTGGACAGCAGGAGATGCCTTCATTAGTCCTGAGATCCAGTACTGGACAACAGAAGACATCTTCATTAGTCCTGAGATCCAGTACTGGACACCTGGAGACACCTTCATTAGTCCTGAGATCCAGTACAGGACAGCAGGAGACGCTATCATTAGTCCTGAGATCCAGTACTGGACAGCAGGAGACACCTTCATTAGTCCTGAGATCCAGTAGAGGACAGCAGGAGATGTCTTCATTAGTCCTGAGATCCAGTACTGGACAGCAGGAGACGTCTTCATTAGTCCTGAGATCCAGTACTGGACAGCAGGAGACACCTTCATTAGTCCTGAGATCCAGTACTGCACGCCAGGAGACATCTTCATTAGTCCTGAGATCCAGTACAGGACAGCAGGAGATGTCTTCATTAGTCCTGAGATCCAGTACTGGACAGCAGGAGATGTCTTCATTAGTCCTGAGATCCAGTACTGGACAGCAGGAGACACCTTCATTAATCCTGAGATCCAGTACTGGACAACAGTAGATGCATTCTTTAGTCCTGAGATCCAGTACTGGACAGCAGGAAACGCCTTCATTAGTCTTGAGATCCAGTACAGGACAGCAGGAGACATCTCCATTAGTCTTGAGATCCAGTACAGGACAGCAGGAGACGTCTTCATTAGTCCTGAGATCCAGTAGAGGACAGCAGGAGACACCTTCATTAGTCCTGAGATCCAGTACGGAACAGCAGGAGACGTCTTCATTAGTTCTGAGATCGAGTAGAGGACAACAGGAGACGTCTTCATTAGTCCTGAGATCCAGTAGAGGACAACAGGAGACGCCTTCATTAGTCCTGAGATCCAGTACTGGACAGCAGGAGACGCCTTCATTAGTCCTGAGATCCAGTACTGGACAACAGAAGACATCTTCATTAGTCCTGAGATCCATTACTGGACAACAGGAGACACCTTCATTAGTCCTGAGATCCAGTACAGGACAGCAGGAGACGCCATCATTAGTCCTGAGATCCAGTACTGGACAGCAGGAGACGCCTTCATTAGTCCTGAGATCCAGTACTGGACAGCAGGAGACACCTTCTTTAGTCCTGAGATCCAGTAGTGGACAGCAGGAGACGTCTTCATTAGTCCTAAGATCCAGTACAGGACAGCAGGAGACATCTCCATTAGTCTTGAGATCCAGTAGAGGACAGCAGGAGACGTCTTCATTAGTCCTGAGATCCAGTACAGGACAGCAGGAGATGCCTTCATTAGTCCTGAGACCCAGAACTGAACAACAGGAGATGCCTTCTTTAGTCCTGAGATCCTGTACTGGACAGCAGGAGACACCTTCATTAGTCCTGAGATCCAGTACAGGACAGCAGGAGACACGTTCATAAGTCCTGAGATCCAGTAGAAGACAACAGGAAACGCCAACTTTAGTCCTGAGATCCAGTACAGGACAGCAGGAGACACGTTCATAAGTCCTGAGATCCAGTAGAAGACAACAGGAAACGCCATCATTAGTCCTGAGATCCGGTACTGGACAGCAGGAGACGCCTTCTTTAGTCCTGAGATCCAGTAGAGGACAGCAAGAGACGTCTTCAATAATCCTGAGATCTAGTACTGGACAACAGGAGACATCTCCATTAGTCCTGTGATCTACTAGAGGACAGCAGGAGACGTCTTCATTAGTCCTGAGATCCAGTACTGGACAACAGGAGACGCCTTCATTAGTCCTGAGATCCAGTACTGGACAACAGGAGACACATTCATTATTCCTGAGATCCAGTACAGGACAGCAGGAAACGTCTTCATTTGTCCTGTGATCCAGTACTGGACAACAGGAGACGCCTTTATTAGTACTGAGATCCAGTACAGGACAGCAGGAGACACCTTCATTAGTCCTGAGATCCAGTACCGGACAACAGGAGACACATTCATTAGTCCTGAGATCCAGTACCGGACAGCAGTAGACATCTTCATTAGTCATGAGATCCAGTACTGGACAACAGGAGACGCCTTCATTAGTCCTGGAATCCAGTAGAGGACAGCAGGAGACACCTTCATTAGTCCTGAGATCCAGTACAGGACAGCAGGAGATGCCTTCATTAGTCCTGTGATCCAGTACAGGACAGCAGGAGATGCCTTCATTAGTCCTGAGATCCAGTAGAGGACAGCAGGAGACGTCTGCATTAGTACTGAGATCCAGTACTGGACAACAGGAGACGCCTTCATTAGTCCTGAGATCCAGTACAGGACAGCAGGAGATGCCTTCATTAGTCCTGAGATCCAGTACAGGACAGCAGGAGACGTCTTCATTAGTCCTGAGATCCAGTAGAGGACAGCAGGAGACACCTTCATTAGTCCTGAGATCCAGTACGGAACAGCAGGAGACGTGTTCATTAGTTCTGAGATCGAGTAGAGGACAACAGGAGACGTCTTCATTAGTCCTGAGATCCAGTAGAGGACAACAGGAGACGCCTTCATTAGTCCTGAGATCCAGTACTGGACAGCAGGAGACGCCTTCATTAGTCCTGAGATCCAGTACTGGACAACAGAAGACACCTTCATTAGTCCTGAGATCCAGTACCGGACAGCAGTAGACATCTTCATTAGTCATGAGATCCAGTACTGGACAACAGGAGACGCCTTCATTAGTCCTGGAATCCAGTAGAGGACAGCAGGAGACACCTTCATTAGTCCTGAGATCCAGTACAGGACAGCAGGAGATGCCTTCATTAGTCCTGTGATCCAGTACAGGACAGCAGGAGATGCCTTCATTAGTCCTGAGATCCAGTAGAGGACAGCAGGAGACGTCTGCATTAGTACTGAGATCCAGTACAGGACAGCAGGAGACACCTTCGTTAGTCCTGAGATCCAGTACTGGACAACAGGAGACGCCTTCTTTAGTCCTGAGATCCAGTAGAGGACAGCAGGAGACGCCTTCATTAGTACTGAGATCCAGTACAGGACAGCAGGAGACACCTTCATTAGTCCTGAGATCCAGTACTGGACAACAGGAGACACCTTCATTAGTCCTGAGATCCAGTACAGGACAGCAGTAGACATCTTCATTAGTCCTGTGATCCTGTACTGGACAGCAGTAGACGTCTTCATTAGTCCTGAGATCCAGTACTGGACAACAGGAGACGCCTTCATTAGTCCTGGAATCCAGTAGAGGAGAGCAGGAGACACCTTCATTAGTCCTGAGATCCAGTACAGGACAGCAGGAGATGTCTTCATTAGTCCTGTGATCCAGAACAAGACAGCAGGAGATGCCTTCATTAGTCCTGAGATCCATTAGAGGACAACAGGAGACGTGTTCATTAGTCCTGAGATCCAGTACAGGACACCAGGAGACACCTTCATTAGTCCTGAGATCCAGTACTGGACAACAGGAGACACCTTCTTTAGTCCTGAGATCCTGTAGAGGACAGCAGGAGACGCCTTCATTAGTCCTGAGATCCATTACTGGACAGCAGGAGACGCCTTCATTAGTCCTGAGATCCAGTAGAGGACAACAGGAGACGCCTTCATTAGTCCTGAGATCCAGTAGAGGACAGCAGGAGATACCTTCGTTAGTCCTGAGATATAGTACTGGACAGCGGGAGACGCCTTCATTAGTCCTGAGATCCAGTACTGGACAGCAGGAGACGCCTTCATTAGTGCTGAGATCCAGTAGAGGACAGCAGAAGATACCTTCGTTAGTCCTGAGATATAGTACTGGACAGCGGGAGACACCTTCATTAGTCCTGAGATCCAATACTGGACGGCAGGAGACATCTTCATTAATCCTGAGATCCAGTACTGGACGGCAGGAGACATTTTCATTATTCCCGAGATCCAGTACTCGACAGCAGGAGACGTCTTCATTAATCCTGAGATCCAGTACTGGACAACAGGAGACGTCTTCATTAGTCTTGAGATCCAGTACAGGACAGCAGGAGACACTTTCATTAGTCCTGAGATCCAGTACTGGACAACAGGAGACGTCTTCATTAGTCTTGAGATCCAGTACTGGACAGCAGGAGACACCTTCATTAGACCTGAGATCCTGTACAGGACAGCAGGAGACATCTTCATTAATCCTGAGATCCAGTACTGGACAACAGTAGACGTCTTCATTAGTCTTGAGATCCAGTACTGGACAGCAGGAGACACTTTCATTAGTCCTGAGATCCAGTACTGGACAGCAGGAGACACTTTCATTAGTCCTGAGATCCAGTACTGGACAACAGGAGACGTCTTCATTAGTCTTGAGATCCAGTACTGGACAGCAGGAGACACCTTCATTAGTCCTGGAATCCAGTAGAGGACAGCAGGAGACACCTTCATTAGTCCTGATATCCAGTACAGGACAGCAGGAGATGCCTTCATTAGTCCTGTGATCCAGTACAGGACAGCAGGAGATGCCTTCATTAGTCCTGAGATCCAGTAGAGGACAGCAGGAGACGTCTGCATTAGTACTGAGATCCAGTACAGGACAGCAGGAGACACCTTCGTTAGTCCTGAGATCCAGTACTGGACAACAGGAGACGCCTTCTTTAGTCCTGAGATCCAGTAGAGGACAGCAGGAGACGCCTTCATTAGTACTGAGATCCAGTACAGGACAGCAGGAGACACCTTCATTAGTCCTGAGATCCAGTACTGGACAACAGGAGACACCTTCATTAGTCCTGAGATCCAGTACAGGACAGCAGTAGACATCTTCATTAGTCCTGTGATCCTGTACTGGACAGCAGTAGACGTCTTCATTAGTCCTGAGATCCAGTACTGGACAACAGGAGACGCCTTCATTAGTCCTGGAATCCAGTAGAGGAGAGCAGGAGACACCTTCATTAGTCCTGAGATCCAGTACAGGACAGCAGGAGATGTCTTCATTAGTCCTGTGATCCAGAACAAGACAGCAGGAGATGCCTTCATTAGTCCTGAGATCCATTAGAGGACAACAGGAGACGTGTTCATTAGTCCTGAGATCCAGTACAGGACACCAGGAGACACCTTCATTAGTCCTGAGATCCAGTACTGGACAACAGGAGACACCTTCTTTAGTCCTGAGATCCTGTAGAGGACAGCAGGAGACGCCTTCATTAGTCCTGAGATCCATTACTGGACAGCAGGAGACGCCTTCATTAGTCCTGAGATCCAGTAGAGGACAACAGGAGACGCCTTCATTAGTCCTGAGATCCAGTAGAGGACAGCAGGAGATACCTTCGTTAGTCCTGAGATATAGTACTGGACAGCGGGAGACGCCTTCATTAGTCCTGAGATCCAGTACTGGACAGCAGGAGACGCCTTCATTAGTGCTGAGATCCAGTAGAGGACAGCAGAAGATACCTTCGTTAGTCCTGAGATATAGTACTGGACAGCGGGAGACACCTTCATTAGTCCTGAGATCCAATACTGGACGGCAGGAGACATCTTCATTAATCCTGAGATCCAGTACTGGACGGCAGGAGACATTTTCATTATTCCCGAGATCCAGTACTCGACAGCAGGAGACGTCTTCATTAATCCTGAGATCCAGTACTGGACAACAGGAGACGTCTTCATTAGTCTTGAGATCCAGTACAGGACAGCAGGAGACACTTTCATTAGTCCTGAGATCCAGTACTGGACAACAGGAGACGTCTTCATTAGTCTTGAGATCCAGTACTGGACAGCAGGAGACACCTTCATTAGACCTGAGATCCTGTACAGGACAGCAGGAGACATCTTCATTAATCCTGAGATCCAGTACTGGACAACAGTAGACGTCTTCATTAGTCTTGAGATCCAGTACTGGACAGCAGGAGACACTTTCATTAGTCCTGAGATCCAGTACTGGACAGCAGGAGACACTTTCATTAGTCCTGAGATCCAGTACTGGACAACAGGAGACGTCTTCATTAGTCTTGAGATCCAGTACTGGACAGCAGGAGACACCTTCATTAGTCCTGGAATCCAGTAGAGGACAGCAGGAGACACCTTCATTAGTCCTGAGATCCAGTACAGGACAGCAGGAGATGTCTTTATTAGTCCTGTGATCCAGTACAAGACAGCAGGAGATGCCTTCATTAGTCCTGAGATCCATTAGAGGACAACAGGAGACGTGTTCATTAGTCCTGAGATCCAGTACAGGACACCAGGAGACACCTTCATTAGTCCTGAGATCCAGTACTGGACAACAGGAGACACCTTCTTTAGTCCTGAGATCCTGTAGAGGACAGCAGGAGACGCCTTCATTAGTCCTGAGATCCATTACTGGACAGCAGGAGACGCCTTCATTAGTCCTGAGATCCAGTAGAGGACAACAGGAGACGCCTTCATTAGTCCTGAGATCCAGTAGAGGACAGCAGGAGATACCTTCGTTAGTCCTGAGATATAGTACTGGACAGCGGGAGACGCCTTCATTAGTCCTGAGATCCAGTACTGGACAGCAGGAGACGCCTTCATTAGTGCTGAGATCCAGTAGAGGACAGCAGAAGATACCTTCGTTAGTCCTGAGATATAGTACTGGACAGCGGGAGACACCTTCATTAGTCCTGAGATCCAATACTGGACGGTAGGGGACATCTTCATTAATCCTGAGATCCAGTACTGGACGGCAGGAGACATTTTCATTATTCCCGAGATCCAGTACTCGACAGCAGGAGACGTCTTCATTAATCCTGAGATCCAGTACTGGACAACAGGAGACGTCTTCATTAGTCTTGAGATCCAGTACAGGACAGCAGGAGACACTTTCATTAGTCCTGAGATCCAGTACTGGACAACAGGAGACGTCTTCATTAGTCTTGAGATCCAGTACTGGACAGCAGGAGACACCTTCATTAGACCTGAGATCCTGTACAGGACAGCAGGAGACATCTTCATTAATCCTGAGATCCAGTACTGGACAACAGTAGACGTCTTCATTAGTCTTGAGATCCAGTACTGGACAGCAGGAGACACTTTCATTAGTCCTGAGATCCAGTACTGGACAGCAGGAGACACTTTCATTAGTCCTGAGATCCAGTACTGGACAACAGGAGTCGTCTTCATTAGTCTTGAGATCCAGTACTGGACAGCAGGAGACACCTTCATTAGTCCTGAGATCCTGTACAGGACAGCAGGAGACATTTTCATTATTCCCGAGATCCAGTACTCGACAGCAGGAGACGTCTTCATTAATCCTGAGATCCAGTACTGGACAACAGGAGACGTCTTCCTTAGTCTTGAGATCCAGTACAGGACAGCAGGAGACACTTTCATTAGTCCTGAGATCCAGTACTGGACAACAGGAGACGTCTTCATTAGTCTTGAGATCCAGTACTGAACAGCAGGAGACACCTTCATTAGACCTGAGATCCTGTACAGGACAGCAGGAGACATCTTCATTAATCCTGAGATCCAGTACTGGACAACAGTAGACGTCTTCATTAGTCTTGAGATCCAGTACTGGACAGCAGGAGACACTTTCATTAGTCCTGAGATCCAGTACTGGACAGCAGGAGACACTTTCATTAGTCCTGAGATCCAGTACTGGACAACAGGAGTCGTCTTCATTAGTCTTGAGATCCAGTACTGGACAGCAGGAGACACCTTCATTAGTCCTGAGATCCTGTACAGGACAGCAGGAGACGCCTTCTTTAGTCCTGAGATCCAGTAGAGGACAGCATGAGACGCCTTCATTAGTCCTGAGATCCAGTACTGGACAGCAGGAGACACCTTCATTAGTCCTGAGATCCAGTACTGGACAACAGGAGACGCCTTCTTTAGTCCTGAGATCCAATAGAGGACAGCAGGAGACTCCTTCATTAGTGTTGAGATCCAGTCCAGGACAGCAGGAGACATCTACATTAGTCTTGAGATCCTGTACAGGACTGCAGGAGACGCCTTCATTAGTCCTTGGACCCAGTACTGGACAACAGGAGATGCCTTCTTTAGTCCTGAGAACATAGAATCATAGAATCATAGAATGGTAGAGTTGGAAGGGACCTCCTGGGTCATCTGGTCCAACCCCCTGCTCAAAGCAGGATTCACTAGATCATCTCAGACAGATGTCTGTCCAGCCTTTGTTTGAAGACGTCCATTGAAGGGGAACTCACCACCTCTCGTGGCAGCCTGTTCCACTCATTAATCACCCTAACTGTCAAAAAGTTTTTTCTAATATCTAATCTGTGTCTCCTCCCATTTAGTTTCATCCCATTGCTTCTAGTCTTTCCTTGTGCTGTACTGGACAACAGGAGACACCTTCATTAGTCCTGAGATCCAGTACAGGACAACAGGAGACATCTTCATTAGTCCTGAGATCCAGTACTGGACAGCAGGAGACGCCTTCATTAGTCCTGAGATCCAGCAGAGGACAACAGGAGACGCCTTCATTAGTCCTGAGATCCAGTAGAGGACAGCAGGAGATACCTTCGTTAGTCCTGAGATATAGTACTGGACAGCGGGAGATGCCTTCATTAGTCCTGAGATCCAGTACTGGACAGCAGGAGACGCCTTCATTAGTCCTGAGATCCAGTAGAGGACAGCAGAAGATACCTTCGTTAGTCCTGAGATATAGTACTGGACAGCGGGAGACACCTTCATTAGTCCTGAGATGCAATACTGGACGGCAGGAGACATCTTCATTAATCCTAAGATCCAGTACTGGACGGCAGGAGACATTTTAATTATTCCCGAGATCCAGTACTCGACAGCAGGAGACGTCTTCATTAATCCTGAGATCCAGTACTGGACAGCAGGAGACGTCTTCATTAGTCTTGAGATCTAGTACTGGACAACAGGAGACATCTCCATTAGTCCTGTGATCTAGTAGAGGACAGCAGGAGACGTCTTCATTAGTCCTGAGATCCAGTACTGGACAACAGGAGACGCCTTCATTAGTCCTGAGATCCAGTACTGGACAACAGGAGACACCTTCATTAGTCCTGAGATCCAGTACAGGACAGCAGGAAACGTCTTCATTTGTCCTGTGCTCCAGTACTGGACAACAGGAGACGCCTTTATTAGTACTGAGATCCAGTACAGGACAGCAGGAGACACCTTCATTAGTCCTGAGATCCAGTACCGGACAACAGGAGACACCTTCATTAGTCCTGAGATCCAGTACCGGACAGCAGTAGACATCTTCATTAGTCCTGAGATCCAGTACTGGACAACAGGAGACGCCTTCATTAGTCCTGGAATCCAGTAGAGGACAGCAGGAGACACCTTCATTAGTCCTGAGATCCAGTACAGGACAGCAGGAGATGCCTTCATTAGTCCTGTGATCCAGTACAGGACAGCAGGAGATGCCTTCATTAGTCCTGAGATCCAGTAGAGGACAGTAGGAGACGTCTGCATTAGTACTGAGATCCAGTACAGGACAGCAGGAGACACCTTCATTAGTCCTGAGATCCAGTACTGGACAACAGGAGACGCCTTCTTTAGTCCTGAGATCCAGTAGAGGACAGCAGGAGACGCCTTCATTAGTACTGAGATTCAGTACAGGACAGCAGGAGACACCTTCATTAGTCCTGAGATCCAGTACTGGACAACAGGAGACACATTCATTAGTCCTGAGATCCAGTACAGGACAGCAGTAGACATCTTCATTAGTCCTGTGATCCTGTACTGGACAGCAGGAGACGTCTTCATTATTCCTGAGATCCAGTACTGGACAACAGGAGACGCCTTCATTAGTCCTGGAATCCAGTAGAGGACAGCAGGAGACACCTTCATTAGTCCTGAGATCCAGTACAGGACAGCAGGAGATGTCTTCATTAGTCCTGTGATCCAGTACAAGACAGCAGGAGATGCCTTCATTAGTCCTGAGATCCATTAGAAGACAACAGCAGACGTGTTCATTAGTCCTGAGATCCAGTACAGGACACCAGGAGACACCTTCATTAGTCCTGAGATCCAGTACTGGACAACAGGAGACACCTTCTTTAGTCCTGAGATCCTGTAGAGGACAGCAGGAGACGCCTTCATTAGTCCTGAGATCCATTACTGGACAGCAGGAAACGCCTTCATTAGTCCTGAGATCCAGTAGAGGACAACAGGAGACGCCTTCATTAGTCCTGAGATCCAGTAGAGGACAGCAGGAGATACCTTCGTTAGTCCTGAGATATAGTACTGGACAGCGGGAGACGCCTTCATTAGTCCTGAGATCCAGTACTGGACAGCAGGAGACGCCTTCATTAGTGCTGAGATCCAGTAGAGGACAGCAGAAGATATCTTCGTTAGTCCTGAGATATAGTACTGGACAGCGGGAGACACCTTCATTAGTCCTGAGATCCAATACTGGACGGCAGGAGACATCTTCATTAATCCTGAGATCCAGTACTGGACGGCAGGAGACATTTTCATTATTCCCGAGATCCAGTACTCGACAGCAGGAGACGTCTTCATTAATCCTGAGATCCAGTACTGGACAACAGGAGACGTCTTCATTAGTCTTGAGATCCAGTACAGGACAGTAGGAGACACTTTCATTAGTCCTGAGATCCAGTACTGGACAACAGGAGACGTCTTCATTAGTCTTGAGATCCAGTACTGGACAGCAGGAGACACCTTCATTAGACCTGAGATCCTGTACAGGACAGCAGGAGACATCTTCATTAATCCTGAGATCCAGTACTGGACAACAGTAGACGTCTTCATTAGTCTTGAGATCCAGTACTGGACAGCAGGAGACACTTTCATTAGTCCTGAGATCCAGTACAGGTCAGCAGGAGATGTCTTCATTAGTCCTGTGATCCAGTACAAGACAGCAGGAGATGCCTTCATTAGTCCTGAGATCCATTAGAGGACAACAGGAGACGTGTTCATTAGTCCTGAGATCCAGTACAGGACACCAGGAGACACCTTCATTAGTCCTGAGATCCAGTACTGGACAACAGGAGACACCTTCTTTAGTCCTGAGATCCTGTAGAGGACAGCAGGAGACGCCTTCATTAGTCCTGAGATCCATTACTGGACAGCAGGAGACGCCTTCATTAGTCCTGAGATCCAGTAGAGGACAACAGGAGACGCCTTCATTAGTCCTGAGATCCAGTAGAGGACAGCAGGAGATACCTTCGTTAGTCCTGAGATATAGTACTGGACAGCAGGAGACACCTTCTTTAGACCTGAGATCCTGTACAGGACAGCAGGAGACATCTTCATTAATCCTGAGATCCAGTACTGGACAACAGTAGACATCTTCATTAGTCTTGAGATCCAGTACTGGACAGCAGGAGACACTTTCATTAGTCCTGAGATCCAGTACTGGACAGCAGGAGACACTTTCATTAGTCCTGAGATCCAGTACTGGACAGCAGGAGACACCTTCATTAGTCCTGAGATCCTGTACAGGACAGCAGGAGACGCCTTCTTTAGTCCTGAGATCCAGTAGAGGACAGCATGAGACGCCTTCATTAGTCCTGAGATCCAGTACTGGACAGCAGGAGACACCTTCATTAGTCCTGAGATCCAGTACTGGACAACAGGAGACGCCTTCTTTAGTCCTGAGATCCAATAGAGGACAGCAGGAGACTCCTTCATTAGTGTTGAGATCCAGTCCAGGACAGCAGGAGACATCTCCATTAGTCTTGAGATCCTGTACAGGACTGCAGGAGACGCCTTCATTAGTCCTTGGACCCAGTACTGGACAACAGGAGATGCCTTCTTTAGTCCTGAGATGCTGTACTGGACAACAGGAGACACCTTCATTAGTCCTGAGATCCAGTACAGGACAACAGGAGACATCTTCATTAGTCCTGAGATCCAGTACTGGACAGCAGGAGACACTTTCATTAGTCCTGAGATCCAGTACTGGACAACAGGAGACGTCTTCATTAGTCTTGAGATCCAGTACTGGACAGCAGGAGACACCTTCAATAGTCCTGGAATCCAGTAGAGGACAGCAGGAGACACCTTCATTAGTCCTGAGATCCAGTACAGGTCAGCAGGAGATGTCTTCATTAGTCCTGTGATCCAGTACAAGACAGCAGGAGATGCCTTCATTAGTCCTGAGATCCATTAGAGGACAACAGGAGACGTGTTCATTAGTCCTGAGATCCAGTACAGGACACCAGGAGACACCTTCATTAGTCCTGAGATCCAGTACTGGACAACAGGAGACACCATCTTTAGTCCTGAGATCCTGTAGAGGACAGCAGGAGACGCCTTCATTAGTCCTGAGATCCATTACTGGACAGCAGGGGACGCCTTCATTAGTCCTGAGATCCAGTAGAGGACAACAGGAGACGCCTTCATTAGTCCTGAGATCCAGTAGAGGACAGCAGGAGATACCTTCGTTAGTCCTGAGATATAGTACTGGACAGCAGGAGACACCTTCTTTAGACCTGAGATCCTGTACAGGACAGCAGGAGACATCTTCATTAATCCTGAGATCCAGTACTGGACAACAGTAGACGTCTTCATTAGTCTTGAGATCCAGTACTGGACAGCAGGAGACACTTTCATTAGTCCTGAGATCCAGTACTGGACAGCAGGAGACACTTTCATTAGTCCTGAGATCCAGTACTGGACAACAGGAGACGTCTTCATTAGTCTTGAGATCCAGTACTGGACAGCAGGAGACACCTTCATTAGTCCTGAGATCCTGTACAGGACAGCAGGAGACGCCTTCTTTAGTCCTGAGATCCAGTAGAGGACAGCATGAGACGCCTTCATTAGTCCTGAGATCCAGTACTGGACAGCAGGAGACACCTTCATTAGTCCTGAGATCCAGTACTGGACAACAGGAGACGCCTTCTTTAGTCCTGAGATCCAATAGAGGACAGCAGGAGACTCCTTCATTAGTGTTGAGATCCAGTCCAGGACAGCAGGAGACATCTCCATTAGTCTTGAGATCCTGTACAGGACTGCAGGAGACGCCTTCATTAGTCCTTGGACCCAGTACTGGACAACAGGAGATGCCTTCTTTAGTCCTGAGATGCTGTACTGGACAACAGGAGACACCTTCATTAGTCCTGAGATCCAGTACAGGACAACAGGAGACATCTTCATTAGTCCTGAGATCCAGTACTGGACAGCAGGAGACGCCTTCATTAGTCCTGAGATCCAGCAGAGGACAACAGGAGACGCCTTCATTAGTCCTGAGATCCAGTAGAGGACAGCAGGAGATACCTTCGTTAGTCCTGAGATATAGTACTGGACAGCGGGAGATGCCTTCATTAGTCCTGAGATCCAGTACTGGACAGCAGGAGACGCCTTCATTAGTCCTGAGATCCAGTAGAGGAGAGCAGAAGATACCTTCGTTAGTCCTGAGATATAGTACTGGACAGCGGGAGACACCTTCATTAGTCCTGAGATGCAATACTGGACGGCAGGAGACATCTTCATTAATCCTGAGATCCAGTACTGGACGGCAGGAGACATTTTAATTATTCCCGAGATCCAGTACTCGACAGCAGGAGACGTCTTCATTAATCCTGAGATCCAGTACTGGACAGCAGGAGACGTCTTCATTAGTCTTGAGATCCAGTACAGGACAGCAGGAGACACTTTCATTAGTCCTAAGATCCAGTACTGGACAACAGGAGACGTCTTCATTAGTCTTGAGATCCAGTACTGGACAGCAGGAGACACCTTCATTAGACCTGAGATCCTGTACAGAATAGCAGGATACATCTTCATTAATCCTGAGATCCAGTACTGGACAACAGTAGACGTCTTCATTAGTCTTGAGATCCAGTACTGGACAGCAGGAGACACCTTCATTAGTCCTGAGATCCAGTACTGGACAGCAGGAGACACTTTCCTTAGTCCTGAGATCCAGTACAGGACAGCAGGAGACGTCTTCATTAGTCCTGAGATCCAGTATAGGACAACAGGAAACACCTTCATTAGTCCTGAGATCCAGTAGAGGACAGCAGGAGACGCCTTCATTAGTCCTGAGATCGAGTACTGGACAGCAGGAGATGCCTTCATTAGTCCTGAGATCCAGTACTGGACAACAGAAGACATCTTCATTAGTCCTGAGATCCAGTACTGGACACCAGGAGACACCTTCATTAGTCCTTAGATCCAGAACAGGACAGCAGGAGACGCTATCATTAGTCCTGAGATCCAGTACTGGACAGCAGGAGACGCCTTCATTAGTCCTGAGATCCAGTACTGGACGTCAGGAGACGCCTTCTTTAGTCCTGAGATCCAGTAGAGGACAGCAGGAGACGTCTTCAATAGTCCTGAGATCTAGTACTGGACAACAGGAGACATCTCCATTAGTCCTGTGATCTAGTAGAGGACAGCAGGAGACGTCTTCATTAGTCCTGAGATCCAGTACTGGACAACAGGAGACGCCTTCATTAGTCCTGAGATCCAGTACTGGACAGCAGGAGACACCTTCATTAGTACTGAGATCCAGTACTGGACGTCAGGAGACATCTTCATTAGTCCTGAGATCCAGTACTGGACAGCAGGAGACGTCTTCATTAGTCCTGAGATCCAGTACTGGACAGCAGGAGACACCTTCATTAGTCCTGAGATCCAGTACTGGACGTCAGGAGACATCTTCATTAGTCCTGAGATCCAGTACAGGACAGCAGGAGATGTCTTCATTAGTCCTGAGATCCAGTACTGGACAGCAGGAGACGTCTTCATTAGTCCTGAGATCCAGTACTGGACAGCAGGAGACACCTTCATTAATCCTGAGATCCAGTACTGGACAACAGTAGACGCACTCTTTAGTCCTGAGATCCAGTACTGGACAGCAGGAAACGCCTTCATTAGTCTTGAAATCCAGTACAGGACAGCAGGAGAAATCTCCATTAGTCTTGAGATCCAGTACAGGACAGCAGGAGACGTCTTCATTAGTCCTGAGATCCAGTACTGGACAACAGGAGACGCCTTCATTAGTCCTGAGATCCAGTACAGGACAGCAGGAGATGCCTACATTAGTCCTGAGATCCAGTACAGGACAGCAGGAGACGTCTTCATTAGTCCTGAGATCCAGTAGAGGACAGCAGGAGACACCTTCATTAGTCCTGAGATCCAGTAGAGGACAGCAGGAGACGTCTTCATTAGTCCTGAGATCCAGTAGAGGACAACAGGAGACGTCTTCATTAGTCCTGAGATCCAGTAGAGGACAACAGGAGACGCCTTCATTAGTCCTAAGATCCAGTACTGGACAGCAGGAGACGCCTTCATTAGTCCTGAGATCCAGAACTGGACAACAGAAGACATCTTCATTAGTCCTGAGATACAGTACTGGACAACTGGAGACACCTTGATTAGTCCTGAGATCCAGTACAGGACAGCAGGAGACGCCATCATTAGTCCTGAGATCCAGTACTGGACAACAGGAGACACCTTCATTAGTCCTGAGATCCAGTACAGGACAGCAGGAAACGTCTTCATTTGTCCTGTGCTCCAGTACTGGACAACAGGAGACGCCTTTATTAGTACTGAGATCCAGTACAGGACAGCAGGAGACACCTTCATTAGTCCTGAGATCCAGTACCGGACAACAGGAGACACCTTCATTAGTCCTGAGATCCAGTACTGGACAGCAGTAGACATCTTCATTAGTCCTGAGATCCAGTACTGGACAACAGGAGACGCCTTCATTAGTCCTGGAATCCAGTAGAGGACAGCAGGAGACACCTTCATTAGTCCTGAGATCCAGTACAGGACAGCAGGAGATGCCTTCATTAGTCCTGTGATCCAGTACAGGACAGCAGGAGATGCCTTCATTAGTCCTGAGATCCAGTAGAGGACAGTAGGAGACGTCTGCATTAGTACTGAGATCCAGTACAGGACAGCAGGAGACACCTTCATTAGTCCTGAGATCCAGTACTGGACAACAGGAGACGCCTTCTTTAGTCCTGAGATCCAGTAGAGGACAGCAGGAGACGCCTTCATTAGTACTGAGATTCAGTACAGGACAGCAGGAGACACCTTCATTAGTCCTGAGATCCAGTACTGGACAACAGGAGACACATTCATTAGTCCTGAGATCCAGTACAGGACAGCAGTAGACATCTTCATTAGTCCTGTGATCCTGTACTGGACAGCAGGAGACGTCTTCATTATTCCTGAGATCCAGTACTGGACAACAGGAGACGCCTTCATTAGTCCTGGAATCCAGTAGAGGACAGCAGGAGACACCTTCATTAGTCCTGAGATCCAGTACAGGACAGCAGGAGATGTCTTCATTAGTCCTGTGATCCAGTACAAGACAGCAGGAGATGCCTTCATTAGTCCTGAGATCCATTAGAAGACAACAGGAGACGTGTTCATTAGTCCTGAGATCCAGAACAGGACACCAGGAGACACCTTCATTAGTCCTGAGATCCAGTACTGGACAACAGGAGACACCTTCTTTAGTCCTGAGATCCTGTAGAGGACAGCAGGAGACGCCTTCATTAGTCCTGAGATCCATTACTGGACAGCAGGAAACGCCTTCATTAGTCCTGAGATCCAGTAGAGGACAACAGGAGACGCCTTCATTAGTCCTGAGATCCAGTAGAGGACAGCAGGAGATACCTTCGTTAGTCCTGAGATATAGTACTGGACAGCGGGAGACGCCTTCATTAGTCCTGAGATCCAGTACTGGACAGCAGGAGACGCCTTCATTAGTGCTGAGATCCAGTAGAGGACAGCAGAAGATATCTTCGTTAGTCCTGAGATATAGTACTGGACAGCGGGAGACACCTTCATTAGTCCTGAGATCCAATACTGGACGGCAGGAGACATCTTCATTAATCCTGAGATCCAGTACTGGACGGCAGGAGACATTTTCATTATTCCCGAGATCCAGTACTCGACAGCAGGAGACGTCTTCATTAATCCTGAGATCCAGTACAGGACAACAGGAGACGTCTTCATTAGTCTTGAGATCCAGTACAGGACAGTAGGAGACACTTTCATTAGTCCTGAGATCCAGTACTGGACAACAGGAGACGTCTTCATTAGTCTTGAGATCCAGTACTGGACAGCAGGAGAGACCTTCATTAGACCTGAGATCCTGTACAGGACAGCAGGAGACATCTTCATTAATCCTGAGATCCAGTACTGGACAACAGTAGACGTCTTCATTAGTCTTGAGATCCAGTACTGGACAGCAGGAGACACTTTCATTAGTCCTGAGATCCAGTACTGGACAGCAGGAGACACTTTCATTAGTCCTGAGATCCAGTACTGGACAACAGGAGACGTCTTCATTAGTCTTGAGATCCAGTACTGGACAGCAGGAGACACCTTCAATAGTCCTGGAATCCAGTAGAGGACAGCAGGAGACACCTTCATTAGTCCTGAGATCCAGTACAGGTCAGCAGGAGATGTCTTCATTAGTCCTGTGATCCAGTACAAGACAGCAGGAGATGCCTTCATTAGTCCTGAGATCCATTAGAGGACAACAGGAGACGTGTTCATTAGTCCTGAGATCCAGTACAGGACACCAGGAGACACCTTCATTAGTCCTGAGATCCAGTACTGGACAACAGGAGACACCTTCTTTAGTCCTGAGATCCTGTAGAGGACAGCAGGAGACGCCTTCATTAGTCCTGAGATCCATTACTGGACAGCAGGAGACGCCTTCATTAGTCCTGAGATCCAGTAGAGGACAGCAGGAGATACCTTCGTTAGTCCTGAGATATAGTACTGGACAGCAGGAGACACCTTCTTTAGACCTGAGATCCTGTACAGGACAGCAGGAGACATCTTCATTAATCCTGAGATCCAGTACTGGACAACAGTAGACATCTTCATTAGTCTTGAGATCCAGTACTGGACAGCAGGAGACACTTTCATTAGTCCTGAGATCCAGTACTGGACAGCAGGAGACAGTTTCATTAGTCTTGAGATCCAGTACTGGACAACAGGAGACGTCTTCATTAGTCTTGAGATCCAGTACTGGACAGCAGGAGACACCTTCATTAGTCCTGAGATCCTGTACAGGACAGCAGGAGACGCCTTCTTTAGTCCTGTGATCCAGTAGAGGACAGCATGAGACGCCTTCATTAGTCCTGAGATCCAGTACTGGACAGCAGGAGACACCTTCATTAGTCCTGAGATCCAGTACTGGACAACAGGAGACGCCTTCTTTAGTCCTGAGATCCAATAGAGGACAGCAGGAGACTCCTTCATTAGTGTTGAGATCCAGTCCAGGACAGCAGGAGACATCTCCATTAGTCTTGAGATCCTGTACAGGACTGCAGGAGACGCCTTCATTAGTCCTTGGACCCAGTACTGGACAACAGGAGATGCCTTCTTTAGTCCTGAGATGCTGTACTGGACAACAGGAGACACCTTCATTAGTCCTGAGATCCAGTACAGGACAACAGGAGACATCTTCATTAGTCCTGAGATCCAGTACTGGACAGCAGGAGACACTTTCATTAGTCCTGAGATCCAGTACTGGACAACAGGAGACGTCTTCATTAGTCTTGAGATCCAGTACTGGACAGCAGGAGACACCTTCAATAGTCCTGGAATCCAGTAGAGGACAGCAGGAGACACCTTCATTAGTCCTGAGATCCAGTACAGGTCAGCAGGAGATGTCTTCATTAGTCCTGTGATCCAGTACAAGACAGCAGGAGATGCCTTCATTAGTCCTGAGATCCATTAGAGGACAACAGGAGACGTGTTCATTAGTCCTGAGATCCAGTACAGGACACCAGGAGACACCTTCATTAGTCCTGAGATCCAGTACTGGACAACAGGAGACACCATCTTTAGTCCTGAGATCCTGTAGAGGACAGCAGGAGACGCCTTCATTAGTCCTGAGATCCATTACTGGACAGCAGGAGACGCCTTCATTAGTCCTGAGATCCAGTAGAGGACAACAGGAGACGCCTTCATTAGTCCTGAGATCCAGTAGAGGACAGCAGGAGATACCTTCTTTAGTCCTGAGATATAGTACTGGACAGCAGGAGACACCTTCTTTAGACCTGAGATCCTGTACAGAACAGCAGGAGACATCTTCATTAATCCTGAGATCCAGTACTGGACAACAGTAGACGTCTTCATTAGTCTTGAGATCCAGTACTGGACAGCAGGAGACACTTTCATTAGTCCTGAGATCCAGTACTGGACAGCAGGAGACACTTTCATTAGTCCTGAGATCCAGTACTGGACAACAGGAGACGTCTTCATTAGTCTTGAGATCCAGTACTGGACAGCAGGAGACACCTTCATTAGTCCTGAGATCCTGTACAGGACAGCAGGAGACGCCTTCTTTAGTCCTGAGATCCAGTAGAGGACAGCATGAGACGCCTTCATTAGTCCTGAGATCCAGTACTGGACAGCAGGAGACACCTTCATTAGTCCTGAGATCCAGTACTGGACAACAGGAGACGCCTTCTTTAGTCCTGAGATCCAATAGAGGACAGCAGGAGACTCCTTCATTAGTGTTGAGATCCAGTCCAGGACAGCAGGAGACATCTCCATTAGTCTTGAGATCCTGTACAGGACTGCAGGAGACGCCTTCATTAGTCCTTGGACCCAGTACTGGACAACAGGAGATGCCTTCTTTAGTCCTGAGATGCTGTACTGGACAACAGGAGACACCTTCATTAGTCCTGAGATCCAGTACAGGACAACAGGAGACATCTTCATTAGTCACGAGATCCAGTACTGGACAGCAGGAGACGCCTTCATTAGTCCTGAGATCCAGCAGAGGACAACAGGAGACGCCTTCATTAGTCCTGAGATCCAGTAGAGGACAGCAGGAGATACCTTCGTTAGTCCTGAGATATAGTACTGGACAGCGGGAGATGCCTTCATTAATCCTGAGATCCAGTACTGGACAGCAGGAGACGCCTTCATTAGTCCTGAGATCCAGTAGAGGAGAGCAGAAGATACCTTCGTTAGTCCTGAGATATAGTACTGGACAGCGGGAGACACCTTCATTAGTCCTGAGATGCAATACTGGACGGCAGGAGACATCTTCATTAATCCTGAGATCCAGTACTGGACGGCAGGAGACATTTTAATTATTCCCGAGATCCAGTACTCGACAGCAGGAGACGTCTTCATTAATCCTGAGATCCAGTACTGGACAGCAGGAGACGTCTTCATTAGTCTTGAGATCCAGTACAGGACAGCAGGAGACACTTTCATTAGTCCTAAGATCCAGTACTGGACAACAGGAGACGTCTTCATTAGTCTTGAGATCCAGTACTGGACAGCAGGAGACACCTTCATTAGACCTGAGATCCTGTACAGAATAGCAGGATACATCTTCATTAATCCTGAGATCCAGTACTGGACAACAGTAGACGTCTTCATTAGTCTTGAGATACAGTACTGGACAACTGGAGACACCTTCATTAGTCCTGAGATCCAGTACAGGACAGCAGGAGACGCCATCATTAGTCCTGAGATCCAGTACTGGACAGCAGGAGACGCCTTCATTAGTCCTGAGATCCAGTACTGGACAGCAGGAGACACCTTCTTTAGTCCTGAGATCCAGTAGAGGACAGCAGGAGACGTCTTCATTAGTCCTGAGATCCAGTACAGGACAGCAGGAGACATCTCCATTAGTCTTGAGATCCAGTACAGGACAGCAGGAGACGTCTTCATTAGTCCTGAGATCCAGTACAGGACAGCAGGAGATGCCTTCATTAGTCCTGAGACCCAGAACTGAACAACAGGAGATGCCTTCTTTAGTCCTGAGATCCTGTACTGGACAGCAGGAGACACCTTCATTAGTCCTGAGATCCAGTACAGGACAGCAGGAGACACGTTCATAAGTCCTGAGATCCAGTAGAAAACAACAGGAAACGCCTTCATTAGTCCTGAGATCCAGTACAGGACAGCAGGAGACGTCTTCATTAGTCCTGAGATCCAGTAGAGGACAGCAGAAGACACCTTCATTAGTCCTGAGATCCAGTACAGGACAGCAGGAGACGTATTCATTAGTCCTGAGATCCAGTAGAGGACAACAGGAGACGCCTTCATTAGTCCTGAGATCCAGTACTGGACAGCAGGAGACACCTTCATTAGTCCTGAGATCCAGTAGAGGACAGCAGGAGACACCTTCATTAGTCCTGAGATCCAGTAGAGGACAACAGGAGACACCTTCATTAGTCCTGAGATCCAGTACAGGACAGCAGGAGACGTCTTCATTAGTCCTGAGATCCAGTAGAGGACAACAGGAGACGCCTTCATTAGTCCTGAGATCCAGTAGAGGACAACAGGAGATGCCTTCATTAGTCCTGAGATCCAGTACTGGACAGCAGGAGACGCCTTCATTAGTCCTGAGATCCAGTACTGGACAACAGAAGACATCTTCATTAGTCCTGAGATCCAGTACTGGACAACAGGAGACACCTTCATTAGTCCTGACATCCAGTACAGGACAGCAGGAGACGCCATCATTAGTCCTGAGATCCAGTACTGGACAGCAGGAGACGCCTTCATTAGTCCTGAGATCCAGTACTGGACAGCAGGAGACACCTTCTTTAGTCCTGAGATCCAGTAGAGGACAGCAGGAGACGTCTTCATTAGTCCTGAGATCCAGTACTGGACAAGAGAAGACATCTTCATTAGTCCTGAGATCCAGTACTGGACAGCAGGAGACGCCATCATTAGTCCTGAGATCCAGTACTGGACAGCAGGAGACGCCTTCATTAGTCCTGAGATCCAGTACAGGACAGCAGGAGACATCTCCATTAGTCTTGAGATCCAGTACAGGACAGCAGGAGACGTCTTCATTAGTCCTGAGATCCAGTACTGGACAAGAGAAGACATCTTCATTAGTCCTGAGATCCAGTACTGGACACCAGGAGACACCTTCATTAGTCCTGAGATCCAGTACAGGACAGCAGGAGACGCTATCATTAGTCCTGAGATCCAGTACTGGACAGCAGGAGACGCCTTCATTAGTCCTGAGATCCAGTACTGGACGTCAGGAGACGCCTTCTTTAGTCCTGAGATCCAGTAGAGGACAGCAGGAGATGTCTTCATTAGTCCTGAGATCCAGTACTGGACAGCAGGAGACGTCTTCATTAGTCCTGAGATCCAGTACTGGACAGCAGGAGACACCTTCATTAATCCTGAGATCCAGTACTGGACAACAGTAGACGCATTCTGTAGTCCTGAGATCCAGTACTGGACAGCAGGAAACGCCTTCATTAGTCTTGAGATCCAGTACAGGACAGCAGGAGATGCCTTCATTAGTCCTGAGATCCAGTACAGGACAGCAGGAGACGTCTTCATTAGTCCTGAGATCCAGTAGAGGACAGCAGGAGACACCTTCATTAGTCCTGAGATCCAGTACAGGACAGCAGGAGACGTCTTCATTAGTCCTGAGATCCAGTAGAGGACAACAGGAGACGTCTTCATTAGTCCTGAGATCCAGTAGAGGACAACAGGAGACGCCTTCATTAGTCCTGAGATCCAGTACTGGACAGCAGGAGACGCCTTCATTAGTCCTGAGATCCAGAACTGGACAACAGAAGACATATTCATTAGTCCTGAGATCCAGTACTGGACAACTGGAGACACCTTCATTAGTCCTGAGATCCAGTACAGGACAGCAGGAGACGCCATCATTAATCCTGAGATCCAGTACTGGACAGCAGGAGACGCCTTCATTAGTCCTGAGATCCAGTACTGGACAGCAGGAGACACCTTCTTTAGTCCTGAGATCCAGTAGAGGACAGCAGGAGACGTCTTCATTAGTCCTGAGATCCAGTACAGGACAGCAGGAGACATCTCCATTAGTCTTGAGATCCAGTACAGGACAGCAGGAGACGTCTTCATTAGTCCTGAGATCCAGTACAGGACAGCAGGAGATGCGTTCATTAGTCCTGAGACCCAGAACTGAACAACAGGAGATGCCTTCTTTAGTCCTGTACTGGACAGCAGGAGACACCTTCATTAGTCCTGAGATCCAGTACAGGACAGCAGGAGACACGTTCATAAGTCCTGAGATCCAGTAGAAGACAACAGGAAACGCCTTCATTAGTCCTGAGATCCAGTACAGGACAGCAGGAGACACGTTCATAAGTCCTGAGATCCAGTAGAAGACAACAGGAAACGCCTTCATTAGTCCTGAGATCCAGTACTGGACAGCAGGAGACGTCTTCATTAGTCCTGAGATCCAGTACAGGACAGCAGGAGATGCCTTCATTAGTCCTGAGATCCAGTACAGGACAGCAGGAGATGTCTTCATTAGTCCTGAGATCCAGTAGAGGACAGCAGGAGACACCTTCATTAGTCCTGAGATCCAGTACAGGACAGCAGGAGACGTCTTCATTAGTCCTGAGATCCAGTAGAGGACAACAGGAGACGTCTTCATTAGTCCTGAGATCCAGTAGAGGACAACAGGAGACGCCTTCATTAGTCCTGAGATCCAGTACTGGACAGCAGGAGACGCCTTCATTAGTCCTGAGATCCAGTAGAGGACAGCAGGAGACACCTTCATTAGTCCTGAGATCCAGTACAGGACAGCAGGAGACGTCTTCATTAGTCCTGAGATCCAGTAGAGGAGAACAGGAGACGTCTTCATTAGTCCTGAGATCCAGTAGAGGAGAACAGGAGACGCCTTCATTAGTCCTGAGATCCAGTACTGGACAGCAGGAGACGCCTTCATTAGTCCTGAGATCCAGAACTGGACAACAGAAGACATCTTCATTAGTCCTGAGATCCAGTACTGGACAACAGGAGACACCTTCATTAGTCCTGAGATCCAGTACAGGACAGCAGGAGACGCCATCATTAGTCCTGAGATCCAGTACTGGACAGCAGGAGACACCTTCTTTAGTCCTGAGATCCAGTAGAGGACAGCAGGAGACGTCTTCATTAGTCCTGAGATCCAGTACAGGACAGCAGGAGACATCTCCATTAGTCTTGAGATCCAGTACAGGACAGCAGGAGACGTCTTCATTAGTCCTGAGATACAGTACAGGACAGCAGGAGATGCCTTCATTAGTCCTGAGACCCAGAACTGAACAACAGGAGATGCCTTCTTTAGTCCTGAGATCCTGTACTGGACAGCAGGAGACACCTTCATTAGTCCTGAGATCCAGTACAGGACAGCAGGAGACACGTTCATAAGTCCTGAGATCCAGTAGAAGACATCAGGAAACGCCTTCATTAGTCCTGAGATCCAGTACAGGACAGCAGGAGACACGTTCATAAGTCCTGAGATCCAGTAGAAGACAACAGGAAACGCCTTCATTAGTCCTGAGATCCGGTACTGGACAGCAGAAGACGCCGTCTTTAGTCCTGAGATCCAGTAGAGGACAGCAGGAGGCGCCTTCATTAGTCCTGAGATCCAGTACAGGAGAACAGGAGAAAGCTCCATTAGTCTTGAGATCAAGTACAGGACAGCAGGAGATGCCTTCATTAGTCCAGAGACCCAGTACTGGACAACAGAAGACGTCTTCATTAGTCCTGTGATCCAGTAGAGGACAGCAGGAGACGTCTTCAATAGTCCTGAGATCTAGTACTGGACAACAGGAGACATCTCCATTAGTCCTGTGATCCAGTAGAGGACAGCAGGAGACGTCTTCATTAGTCCTGAGAACCAGTACTGGACAACAGGAGACGCCTTCTTTAGTCCTGAGATCCAGTACTGGACAACAGGAGACGCCTTCATTAGTCCTGAGATCCAGTACTGGACAACAGGAGACGCCTTCATTAGTCCTGAGATCCAGTACTGGACAACAGGAGACGCCTTCATTAGTCCTGAGATCCAGTACTGGACAACAGGAGACACCTTCATTAGTCCTGAGATCCAGTACAGGACAGCAGGAGACGCCTTCATTAGTCCTGAGATCCAGAACTGAACAACAGAAGACATCTTCATTAGTCCTGAGATCCAGTACTGGACAACAGGAGACACCTTCATTAGTCCTGAGATCCAGTACAGGACAGCAGGAGACGCCTTCATTAGTCCTGAGATCCAGTACTGGACAGCAGTAGACACCTTCTTTAGTCCTGAGATCCAGTAGAGGACAGCAGGAGACGTATTCATTAGTCCTGAGATCCAGTACAGGACAGCAGGAGACATCTCCATTAGTCTTGAGATCCAGTACAGGACAGCAGGAGACGTCTTCATTAGTCCTGAGATCCAGTACAGGACAGCAGGAGATGCCTTCATTAGTCCTGAGACCCAGAACTGAACAACAGGAGATGCCTTCTTTAGTCCTGAGATCCTGTACTGGACAGCAGGAGACACCTTCATTAGTCCTGAGATCCAGTACAGGACATCAGGAGACACGTTCATAAGTCCTGAGATCCAGTAGAAGACAACAGGAAACGCCTTCATTAGTCCTGAGATCCAGTACAGGACAGCAGGGGACACGTTCATAAGTCCTGAGATCCAGTAGAAGACAACAGGAAACGCCTTCATTAGTCCTGAGATCCGGTACTGGACAGCAGGAGACGCCTTCTTTAGTCCTGAGATCCAGTAGAGGACAGCAGGAGACACCTTCATTAGTCCTGAGATCCAGTACAGGACAACAGGAGAAAGCTCCATTAGTCTTGAGATCAAGTACAGGACAGCAGGAGATGCCTTCATTAGTCCAGAGACCCAGTACTGGACAACAGAAGACGTCTTCATTAGTCCTGTGATCCAGTAGAGGACAGCAGGAGATGTCTTCAATAGTCCTGAGATCTAGTACTGGACAACAGGAGACATCTCCATTAGTCCTGTGATCCAGTAGAGGACAGCAGGAGACGTCTTCATTAGTCCTGAGATCCAGTACTGGACAACAGGAGACGCCTTCATTAGTCCTGAGATCCAGTACTGGACAACAGGAGACACCTTCATTAGTCCTGAGATCCAGTACAGGACAGCAGGAGACGTCTTCATTAGTCCTGTGATACAGTACTGGACAACAGGAGACGCCTTTATTAGTACTGAGATCCAGTACAGGACAGCAGGAGACACCTTCATTAGTCCTGATATCCAGTACCGGACAACAGGAGACACCTTCATTAGTCCTGAGATCCAGTACTGGACAGCAGTAGACATCTTCATTAGTCCTGAGATCCAGTACTGGACAACAGGAGACGCCTTCATTAGTCCTGGAATCCAGTAGAGGACAGCAGGAGACACCTTCATTAGTCCTGAGATCCAGGACAGGACAGCAGGAAATGCCTTCATTAGTCCTGTGATCCAGTACAGGACAGCAGGAGATGCCTTCATTAGTCCTGAGATCCAGTAGAGGACAGCAGGAGACGTCTTCATTAGTACTGAGATCCAGTACAGGACAGCAGGAGACACCTTCATTAGTCCTGAGATCCAGTACTGGACAACAGGAGACGCCTTCTTTAGTCCTGAGATCCAGTAGAGGACAGCAGGAGACGCCTTCATTAGTACTGAGATCCAGTACAGGACAGCAGGAGACACCTTCATTAGTCCTGAGATCCAGTACTGGACAACAGGAGACACCTTCATTAGTCCTGAGATCCAGTACAGGACAGCAGTAGACATCTTCATTAGTCCTGTGATCCTGTACTGGACAGCAGGAGACGTCTTCATTAGTCCTGAGATCCAGTACTGGACAACAGGAGACGCCTTCATTAGTCCTGGAATCCAGTAGAGAACAGCAGGAGACACCTTCATTAGTCCTGAGATCCAGTACAGGACAGCAGGAGATGTCTTCATTAGTCCTGTGATCCAGTACAGGACAGCAGGAGATGCCTTCATTAGTCCTGAGATCCATTAGAGGACAACAGGAGACGTGTTCATTAGTCCTGAGATCCAGTACAGGACACCAGGAGACACCTTCATTAGTCATGAGATCCAGTACTGGACAACAGGAGACACCTTCTTTAGTCCTGAGATCCTGTAGAGGACAGCAGGAGACGCCTTCATTAGTCCTGAGATCCAGTAGACGACAAGAGGAGACGCCTTCATTAGTCCTGAGATCCAGTAGAGGACAGCAGGAGATACCTTCGTTAGTCCTGAGATATAGTACTGAACAGCGGGAAACGCCTTCATTAGTCCTGAGATCCAGTAGAGGACAACAGGAGACGCCTTCATTAGTCCTGAGATCCAGTAGAGGACAGCAGGAGATACCTTCGTTAGTCCTGAGATATAGTACTGGACAGCGGGAGACGCCTTCATTAGTCCTGAGATCCAGTACTAGACAGCAGGAGACGCCTTCATTAGTGCTGAGATCCAGTAGAGGACAGCAGAAGATACCTTCGTTAGTCCTGAGATATAGTACTGGACAGCGGGAGACACCTTCATTAGTCCTGAGATCCAATACTGGACGGCAGGAGACATCTTCATTAATCCTGAGATCCAGTACTGGACGGCAGGAGACATTTTCATTATTCCCGAGATCCAGTACTCGACAGCAGGAGACGTCTTCATTAATACTGAGATCCAGTACTGGGCAACAGGAGACGTCTTCATTAGTCTTGAGATCCAGTACAGGACAGCAGGAGACACTTTCATTAGTCCTGAGATCCAGTACTGGACAACAGGAGACGTCTTCATTAGTCTTGAGATCCAGTACTGGACAGCAGGAGACACCTTCATTAGACCTGAGATCCTGTACAGGACAGCAGGAGACATCTTCATTAATCCTGAGATCCAGTACTGGACAACAGTAGACGTCTTCATTAGTCTTGAGATCCAGTACTGGACAGCAGGAGACACTTTCATTAGTCCTGAGATCCAGTACTGGACAGCAGGAGACACTTTCATTAGTCCTGAGATCCAGTACTGGACAACAGGAGACGTCTTCATTAGTCTTGAGATCCAGTACTGGACAGCAGGAGACACCTTCATTAGTCCTGAGATCCTGTACAGGACAGCAGGAGACGCCTTCTTTATTCCTGAGATCCAGTAGAGGACAGCAGGAGACGCCTTCATTAGTCCTGAGATCCAGTACTGGACAGCAGGAGACACCTTCATTAGTCCTGAGATCCAGTACTGGACAACAGGAGACGCCTTCTTTAGTCCTGAGATCCAATAGAGGACAGCAGCAGACTCCTTCATTAGTGTTGAGATCCAGTCCAGGACAGCAGGACACATCTCCATTAGTCTTGAGATCCAGTACAGGACAGCAGGAGACGCCTTCATTAGTCCTTGGACCCAGTACTGGACAACAGGAGATGCCTTCTTTAGTCCTGAGATCCTGTACTGGACAACAGGAGACACCTTCATTATTCCTGAGATCCAGTACAGGACAGCAGGAGACATCTTCATTAGTGCTGAGATCCAGTACTGGACAGCAGGAGACGCCTTCATTAGTCCTGAGATCCAGTACAGGACAGCAGGAGACGTCTTCATTAGTCCTGAGATCCAGTAGAGGACAGCAGAAGACACCTTCATTAGTCCTGAGATCCAGTACAGGACAGCAGGAGACGTATTCATTAGTCCTGAGATCCAGTAGAGGACAACAGGAGACGCCTTCATTAGTCCTGAGATCCAGTACTGGACAGCAGGAGACACCTTCATTAGTCCTGAGATCCAGTAGAGGACAGCAGGAGACACCTTCATTAGTCCTGAGATCCAGTAGAGGACAGCAGGAGACGTCTTCATTAGTCCTGAGATCCAGTAGAGGACAGCAGGAGACGTCTGTATTAGTCCTGAGATCCAGTACAGGACAGCAGTAGACGTCTTCATTAGTCCTGAGATCCTGCACTGGACAGCAGGAGACACGTTCATAAGTCCTGAGACCCAGTACAGGACAACAGGAGACGTCTTCATTAGTCTTGAGATCCAGTTCTGGACAACAGGAGACGTCTTCATTAGTCTTGAGATCCAGTACTGGACAGCAGGAGACACCTTCATTAGACCTGAGATCCTGTACAGGACAGCAGGAGACATCTTCATTAATCCTGAGATCCAGTACTGGACAACAGTAGACGTCTTCATTAGTCTTGAGATCCAGTACTGGACAGCAGGAGACACCTTCATTAGTCCTGAGATCCAGTACTGGACAGCAGGAGACACTTTCATTAGTCCTGAGATCCAGTACTGGACAGCAGGAGACACTTTCATTAGTCCTGAGATCCAGTACTGGACAACAGGAGACGTCTTCATTAGTCTTAAGATCCAGTACTGGACAGCAGGAGACACCTTCATTAGTCCTGAGATCCTGTACAAGACAGCAGGAGACGCCTTCTTTAGTCCTGAGATCCAGTAGAGGACAGCAGGAGACGCCTTCATTAGTCCTGAGATCCAGTACTGGACAGCAGGAGACACCTTCATTAGTCCTGAGATCCTGTACAAGACAGCAGGAGACGCCTTCTTTAGTCCTGAGATCCAGTAGAGGACAGCAGGAGACGCCTTCATTAGTCCTGAGATCCAGTACTGGACAACAGGAGACGCCTTCTTTAGTCCTGAGATCCAATATAGGACAGCAGGAGACTCCTTCATTAGTCTTGAGATCCAGTACAGGACAGCAGGAGACATCTCCATTAGTCTTGAGATCCAGTACAGGACAGCAGGAGACGCCTTCATTAGTCCTTGGACCCAGTACTGGACAACAGGAGATGCCTTCTTTAGTCCTGAGATCCTGTACTGGACAACAGGAGACACCTTCATTAGTCCTGAGATCCAGTACAGGACAGCAGGAGACATCTTCATTAGTGTTGAGCGATACCTTCCGATATCAGGAAATATCGTATCGGATTGGATCGGGCCGATACCCAAAAAGTATCGGATATCGCCGATTCCGATACCGGAAACCAATGCAAGTCAATGGGACACAAATATCGGAATGAAAATAAACCCTTTCTTTCCTTGTAGGTTAATTGTACATGAAGTAAAACAACTAAGAATAATGTAGAATGACATGAAAAGCCGGCAATTCATCAGCGGCATTCACCGGTACCCGACAATTTACAACAGAAAGAATAGAGCTTCACACATAGATTAGATAGATAGAAACATGTCAGTCACATATATATGAAGTACAGTGACAGTGTTGGTTACTGTACTTGTCATTTAGTGTTAAAATAAAGGATTTATTTAAAAAAAAATTAGCGTGGGGTTCCCCTTAATTTTAGTCTCTAGCGGAGGTTAAGCAGACGGCTGGGGCAGATGTTTGAAGCCTGGGAAGGGGGTAATACCCATGGAGCTTCCCAGGCTACTAATATCAGCCCCCAGCTGAATACCTAGCCTTT
Source organism: Phyllobates terribilis (assembly GCF_046119375.1). Taxonomy (NCBI): domain Eukaryota; kingdom Metazoa; phylum Chordata; class Amphibia; order Anura; family Dendrobatidae; genus Phyllobates; species Phyllobates terribilis. Next base: position 408,049,940 of record NW_027362769.1, on the reverse strand, counting down.
ACTAGCTATTAAAATGGGGGACCCCCCAAAAAAATGACGTGGGGTCCCCCCTATTTTAATAGCTAGCAAAGGCTAGGCAGACAGCTGGGGGCTGATATTAATAGCCCAGGAAGGGTGCCATGAATATTGGCCCCCTCCCAGGCTAGAAACACCAGCCGTCAGCCGCCCCAGAAATGGCGCATCCATAGGATGCGCCTGGCACTTAGCCTCGCTCTTCCCACTGCCCTGTAGCGGTGGCAGTTGGGTAATAGCGCTGGGATTGATATCAGCTTATAATGCCAGATGACATCAAGCCCAGGTTAGTAATGGAGAGGCGTCTATAAGACACCCCCATTACTAACCCCATAGTCAAAGTTAAAGAAAAACACAAACACCCAGAATAAAGTCCTTTAATTGAAATAAAGACACAATTCTTTATTGTTCTAAATTAAACCATACTTACCATCACGCCCATTCCAGCTGAAGCCAACGATCTCCTGCAATGAAAGAAAAATAATAAAGCAACCTCATCCTTACCTTTCCATGGTTCCCAGGACGGCTTCAGCTCTGCTACATTGAGATGACAGGCTGGATCGCAGCAGAACGCTGCCATCCAGCCTGTCATCCCGCGGACACTGAGAAGCGCAGGCATGCTTGAGCTCCTCAGTGTCAGGCTGTGACGGCATCCAGATGAGCCGAGGTCATGTCCAATGAACTCAGCTCACCTCATGCACGTCACTGACAGCGTGGGAAAATTCTCACGCTGAAGTGCTGAGTGCAGGAGAATTTTCCCACGCTGTCAGTGACGTGCATGAGGTGAGCTGAGTTCATTGGACATGACCTCACCTCATGTATGTCACTGACAGCGTGGGAGAAGTCTCACGCTGAAGCGTTGAGTGCAGGAGAATTTTCCCACGCTGTCAGTGACGTGCATGAGGTGAGCTGAGTTCATTGGACATGACCTCGGCTCATCTGGATGCCGTCACAGAGAGACACTGAGGAGCGCAAGCATGCCTGCGCTTCTCAGTGTCTGCAGGATGACAGGCTGGATGGCAGCGTTCTGCTGCGGTCCAGCCTGTCATCTTGATGTAGCAGAGCTGAAGCTGTCGTGGGAACCATGGAAAGGTAAGGATGAGGTTGCTTTATTATTTTTCTTTTATTGCAGGAGATCGTTGGCTTCAGCTGGAATGGGCGTGATGGTAAGTATGGTTTAATTTAGAACAATAAAGAATTGTGTCTTTATTTCAATTAAAGGACTTTTTTCTGGGTGTTTGTGTTTTTTTTAAATACTTTACTAGAAATTCATGGCGGTCATGTCTAATATTGGCGTGACCCCATGAATTTCGGGCTTAGGGCCAGCTGATAATGCCAAGCAGGCCCTAACCCCTTTATTACCCAGTGAGCCACCGCACCAGGGCCCTGGATGAGTTGGGTACAGCGCCAGAAGATGGCGCTTCTATGAACGCGCCATTTTCCGGGGCGGCTGCGGACTGCAATTTGCAGCGGGTGGGGCCCAGAAAGCTTGGGCCTCCCTGCGCTGCAGATTCCAGCCCCCAGATGCCTAGTTGTACCTGGCTTGACACAAAAATAGGGCGAAGCCCCACGTATTTTTTTTTTTAATTATTTCATGAAATTCATGGAATAATTAAGAAAAAAAGGGCTTCCCTATATTGTTGTGTCCGGCTAGGTACAAATAGGCAGCTGGTGGTTGGGGGCAGCCCGTTCCTGCCTGCTGTACCTGGCTGGACACAAATATAGTGCGAAGCCCCACGTAATTTTTTTTTAATTATTTCATAAATTTCATGAAATAATTAAAAAAAAAAAAAACGTGGAGCTTCTCCCTATTTTTGTGTCCTGCCAGGTACAACTAGGCAGCTGGGGGATGGAATCTGCAGCGCAGGGAGGCCCAAGCTTTCTGCCCCCCCCCCCCGCTGAAAATTGCAGTCCGCAGCCGCCCCGGAAAATGGCGCGTTCATAGAAGCTGGATGCTGTACCTGGCTGGCATACAAAAATATGGCAAAGCCCACGTCAAAAGTTTTGGGAAAAATTAATTAAAAAATAAATAATAATTTAGGGACTGCATCTTTATTAACTCCTCAAATGTCATTTAGTGTTAAAATAAAGGATTTATTTAAAAAAAAAATGGCGTGGGATCCCCCATAATTTTAGTCTCTAGCGGAGGTTAAGCAGACGGCTGGGGCAGATGTTTGAAGCCTGGGAAGGGGGTAAAACCCACGGAGCTTCCCAGGCTACTAATATCAGCCCCCAGCTGAATACCTAGCCTTTACTAGCTATTAAAATGGGGGACCCCCCAAAAAAAATGACGTGGGGTCCCCCCTATTTTAATAGCTAGCAAAGGCTAGGCAGACAGCTGGGGGCTGATATTAATAGCCCAGGAAGGGTGCCATGAATATTGGCCCCCTCCCAGGCTAGAAACAGCAGCCGTCAGCCGCCCCAGAAATGGCGCATCCATAGGATGCGCCAATTCTGGCACTTAGCCTCGCTCTTCCACGCTGCCCTGGTGCGGTGGCAGGGGGTAATAGTGGTGGGGTTCATGTCAGCGCCAGCTGCCATGAAGCCCAGGTTAGTAATGATGGGCGTCTATAAGACACCCCCATTACTAACCTACAAAGTGTTAAAAAGAAAAAACACACTACACCCAGAAAAAAATAATTTATTTGAAATAAAACACCATTTTATTTAATTCTTAGTTTACTAAAAATAATAGTTCCCTGTCCACATTCCTGCGCTGATCTCCCATGCACAGCTGTCACATCTGGAGATGGTGACAGCTGTGCATGGCTGCTGTAAGCTCACGCTGCCGGGAACACGTCCGCTCCCGGCAGCGAGAGCCACTGACTGAGGTCACCGGAGTGCATTCAGGCAGCGCAGCTCCGGAGACCTCCTTTACGGCACTGCTGTACCGTGGGAATTTCTCACGATACAGCAGGACCGTAAAGCAGCTAACCGGAGCAGCGCTGCCTGAACTCCGGTGAACCCTTACGGCCCCCTCATTCTAGCGGCGGCAGCGGTTCAGAGCGGTCACATTCTATGTGGCTGCTCTGAACTGGAGATCATCGTGGGACACTCGTGGACTACTACGGAGGGGTAAGGATAAGGTTGTGGTTTATTATTTTATATTTTATTACAGGAGATCGATGGCTTCGGGGAATTAGGTGTCTAGGTGAGTATAGGTGTAGTTTTTTATTTTTTACTTTATTTTAGGTGGCGATCGGCGGGGACAAGTAATGTATGAACTAATTTCTTTTAGGTAACCACTGGCCACCAATGACATGTATTTAACATTTATTGGGGACACAGTAGGGCAATTTAAATAGCAGGATCAGTCTGATGGGAACTACTGCTCCCATCGAGCTGATCCTGCTGGCACGAGTGGACGGGGGACAGACATAGGCCGATGGGAGTAGTAGTGTCACATCGGCCTATGTCTGCCTGCACGCACAGACACCGCGCACACCCGCACACACACCCCGCACACACACCCCGCACACACACCCGCACACACACTAATCATGACCGGTCTGGGAGGTGAGGCTGACCTGTGCGGCCGTGGGAAAGTTCATGTGAGTTCATGCAGTCAAGCATGAACTCACATGAACCCTCTGAGGGCAACGCGGCGACTTCAAATGAACAGCTGATCGGCATCACCTGATACCGCAGCTGTTCATTTGAAATAACCGGCGGGAAAGCGCAGCACAGAGCGGGAAAGCCGGCGGTGAAGTCTTTTCACTGCCGGCTTCCCTGCCCGGGTCCTTCGCTCCTTGGTGCTGCGCTCCCCGCCCGGTCCTAATTTACGATTGGGATTGGAGGTGGCAAGGGGAGCGGAGGATCGGGGTGGGAGGCTGCGGGGAAGCAGTATGGGGCTGTGTGATTGTTTAAAAGCCAGCGGCTTTTTACCGCGCGCCGGCTTTTAAACAATCAGGAGAATTCTCCCCCGCTGGGATGGCATTCTGATGACAGGCTGGATCGCGCTGCCATCCAACTTGTCATCCTTCACAGACACTGCAGAGCGCAGGCATTATGGGAACTTCCGATTCCGGTATTCGATATTGTAAAAGTATCGGAATTAAGTATCGGAATTCCGATACCGCGAATATCGGCCGATACCCGATATTACAGTATCGGAATGCTCAACACTAATCTTCATTAGTCCTGAGATCCAGTACTGGACAGCAGGAGACGCCTTCATTAGTCCTGAGTAGAGATGAGCGTTGTTCTACTCGAACTGTTCGCCAATCTCAAATTCGAGCTGTTTTGGGCGGTGTTCGAGCCGGTCGGCGAACACGAACGATTTGAGAAAAATTCGGCTGTTCGAGGTTATGTTCGATAACTGTTCGTGCACCAAAATCATAACTGGATTTTTTCTCAGTAATGATGAAAATTAATGTTAATACGCAGTTTGAGTGTACAGCGGGGTGGGGGGAGGGGCAGGGGATGGATCTCTGCAGGAACAATGAAGATCTCCATTTTTTTTTCTCTTTCCCGCATTTGCAGTGGGGAGGTGCAATCTGTCAGCCTATCAGCAGCGCACACACGGAGCGAAGTGCTTTTTTTCACACAAGCAAGGGCATGTGTGATTGGCAGTGTATGTCACATGTCCTTGCCCTATAAGACCAAGCCATTTTCCCCGTCGCCACCATTTTCTCACTGCTGCAGCTGCGTGTTAGACGGCACCGCTGTTGCTGTGTGCGCTATACCTTGTTAATTTCAAGCCAATTTTCGCACAAATCTACAGATAGCTTGGGAGTAGGGAATAGTTGTGATTGCAGTCCTTTTAAGGACTAGGTTACAGCATTTCCTACGACTTTTATCAGGCAGGTCTGTGCTCTTAAATAGATAGATTGTGGGAGTAAAGACTAATTGTAATTGGAGTCCTTTTCAGGACTAGGTTACATCAGTTCCTATCAGTTTTTGCCAGGCAGGTCTGTGCCAGTGCTGTGCAAGTTTTTTTCACAGCATTTGGCTGAATCTAGCAAAGCTAATCCTTTTTGGCCTATTGCAGAGTGTGTTAGTCAGTGGAGTAGCCTATCTGTGTTGCAAGATATACCACCTGTGTATAGAATACCAATTTTTTTACTGCACCTAGTGAAGTAAAATCTTTTGGGCATAGCATCATTCTATTAGTCCATCTATACTGACCTCCATCAGGTTGCAAACTGAATATAATTTTTTTCTGCATCTAGCTCTGAAAAAATATTTGGGCTTCTAGCAGTGTGTGGGACTTGTTCTATTAGTCCATCTATACTGACCTCCATCAGGTTGCAAATTAAAAATAATTTTTTTCTTCATTTAGCTCTGAAAAAATATTTGGGCTTCTAGCAGTGTGTGGGACTTGTTCTATTAGTCCTTCTATACTGACCTCCATCAGGTTGCAAATTGAATAAAAAAATTTTCTGCATCTAGCTCTGAAAAAATATTTGGGCTTCTAGCGGTGTGTGGGACTTGGTCTATTAGTCCATCTATACAGACCTCCATCAGGTTGCAAATTAAAAATAATTTTTTTCTTCATTTAGCTCTGAAAAAATATTTGGGCTTCTAGCAGTGTGTGGGACTTGTTCTATTAGTCCTTCTATACTGACCTCCAGCAGGTTGCAAATTGAATATAATTTTTTTCTGCATCTAGCTCTGAAAAAATATTTGGGCTTCTAGCGGTGTGTGGGACTTGGTCTATTAGTCCATCTATACTGACCTCCATCAGGTTGCAAATTAAAAATAATTTTTTTCTGCATCTAACCCAGCCAATAGTTTTGGCCTAATACCACAGTTTGGCCACTCAGCTCTGCTCGGTTACCATCCATTGTTTTTTTGTGCAAACAACTCCAGAGTTGTGAATTAGTTAACCACCAAAATGAGTGGAAAAAGGCCTGCTGCTGGTGGAAAGGGGAATAGGCGTGTTGGGAAGGGGAAAAAAGGTTGTGTCCGTGGGGTAGGTGCAGAAGAAAGACCATCTTCCAGCCAAACTAAAATGTCTACTTCTTTTAGCGGACAATGTGATAAGATCCCTTTCTTACGGCCACGCCAATCACTACAAATTCCAGATGAGGCACAAAAACAGCAGGTGCTTCAACGGATATCAAGTGCTCCTTTAAGTGGGCTCTCCTCCACATCAACTTCAACATCACAAATACTCCAGTCCTCAAAGGTGTCACCCAAATCGCACTTGCTTCCTCACAGCTCCCAAATCTCCAGCTGCCCGTCTGAGTATGAGGTAGAACAGATGGTTGAGTCTGCAGAGCTGTTTACTCATACTATAGCCTGGGAATCAGAGGTCGACTCCAGCGCTTCTGTGAATCCAGACGAGGAAATGATCTGCACTGATGCCCAGAATCTTTATGAGTCGGATCCAGGACCAGACGCAGAAGGTTCTGACCATAATGTAGACCCTCATTCCCAAACTGTAACTCCTGTTGGTGGAGACAATGAGGAAGACGATGATAAGACTCAAATACCTGATTGGAGCGACAACTTTAGTTTTTTGTCAGGGCAGGAACAGGTTGGCTCTGAGGACGACGGGTGTGATAACGCACAGGGTGATGATGATGAGGTCGGAGATCCCACTTACTGTCAACCCACAGTCAGCCAAGAGATGAGGTCAGCAGAGGAGGTGGAGGAAGATGCTAGTGACGACGAGGTCAGGTTGCGCCTTCCTGGACAGAGACGTAGTACTGGAAGCACGTCAACAACTGCATCCTCAAACACAACTCTGCCTCTCACCACAAGTCGTGGTGGCTCTTCAGGTCACATGGGTGCTAAGCCTTGCATAGCCTGGGCATTTTTTCAGATCGATAAAGATGACCCAACTCGTGTTATCTGTAACATTTGTCAGCAAAAGCTAAGTAGAGGCCAAAAAATACATAGTTTGAGTACTTCATGCATGAACCGGCACATGGACATGAAGCATAAGTTGCAGTGGGAAGCTCAGTGTGCTACAATGCGGTCTAGCCGGCCGGGCCAACCACCGTCTGCCATATCTTGTGCATCCGCGGCCTCTTCATCCTCTGTGACTGGGGGGACAGCAGTCACACCTGTTTTGGGGCGCAGACCTGCCACCTCTTTACCCGCAACAGCCAGCGTGATTGGCAGGTCATCATTTTCTTTGGAGGTGGTAACACCAGCTGGTCTTGAGCGCTGTCCGACATCGATAGCACCACCTTTGGATCAAGGCAACCTAACATGTCCGCCTGCATCTTCCTCACAGACCGGCAGTTTGCCGGGGACACCCTTATCAACCCCGTCTAAGCACAATAGCCAGAACTCGGTCCCTCAGATGTGGACAAGTAAAAGACCATTTCCTCCTAGCCATGAGAAAGCTAAGAGGTTGAATTTCACCATCTGCAAGCTCTTGGCTACAGAAATGCTGCCTTTCCGCCTGGTGGACACAGAGGATTTTCGAGACCTTATGTCCGTCGCAGTGCCCCAGTACCAGATGCCCAGTCGGCACTACTTCTCAAAGAAAGGTGTGCCTGCGCTCCACCAGCATGTCGCACACAACATCACCGCTTCTTTGAGAAACTCTGTGTGTGACAGGGTGCATTTCACCACAGACACTTGGACGAGTAGGCATGGACAGGGGCGTTACATGTCGCTGACTGGGCACTGGGTAACTATGGTGACAGCAGGACAAGGGGCTGCTGTCCAAGTCTTGCCGTCCCCACGAGTTGTGCGTCAATCCTCTTTATGTCATTTTTCCACCACTGCTTCTGCCTCCTCAACCTCCTCTCGGTCTTCCACCTGCACCCAAAGCCTGTCTGGTCATGCCACAAGCTTTCTAACTGCGCAGAAGGGATCCTGCACACCTCCTTACTATGCTGGCAGTAGGGCTCAACGTCATCAGGCGGTTTTTACATTGAAATGTCTGGGAAATGTGAGTCACACAGCTGAGGAGTTGTGGTCAGCTCTGGAGAACCAATTTCATGAATGGTTGTCTCCACTGGACCTGAAACCAGGGAAGGCCGTGTGCGACAATGCTGCAAACCTGGGTGCGGCCCTTCGCCGGGGCAATGTCACACACGTGCCTTGTATGGCTCACGTGTTGAACCTGGTTGTCCAGCAATTTTTAGCCCACTATCCCAGACTAGATGGCCTTCTGCAGAGGGCACGGTCGCTGTGTGCTCACTTCCGCCGTTCGCATCCCGCAGCTCAGCGACTTACATCTCTACAGAAGTCGTTGGGCCTGCCACTTCACCGGCTAAAATGCGATGTGCCTACCCGGTGGAATTCAACTCTGCACATGTTGCAGCGACTGTGGCAGCACCGACAAGCCCTGGTGCAATACGTTCTGACGTATAGCCTGGGCCAACGAGATTCAGAGGTGGGGCAAATCACGCTGGAGGAGTGGTCTCAGATCAGGGACCTATGCACCCTTCTGCACAGTTTTGAAATGGCGACGAAGATGTTTAGTGCTGACGATGCCATTATCAGCATGACTATTCCGGTGATTTACATGCTGGAGCACATGTTAAACAGAATTCGGAGTCAGGTGGTGGCACAAGAGGAGGTGGAGGAAGTAGAGGAGGAGGAGTTGTATGCGGAAGGGCTAACATCTGCAAGGTCCAGACGGTCGGCAGCACCAAGGCGGCAGGCATGTGAGGGTGGGGGAGATGGTTTTACCAGGGCGCATGGTAGCAGCCAAACTAGTGAGGAAGGTGCAGGAGCCCAGGAAGAAGTGGAGGACGAACTGATGGAAGACTCATCAGATGAGGGAGACCTTGATCACATTTCTGTTGTGCGAGGTTGGGGGGAGAGGACAGAGGAAGGAAGCATGATTGTTGCCTCGCCACCAACACAACAGGGACTTGGTGCTCCTGGATGCGCAACACACATGAGTGCCTTCTTGCTGCACTACCTGCAACATGACCCTCGAATTGTGAGAATTAGAAATAATCCTGACTACTGGGTTGCCACACTGTTAGATCCCCGGTACAAAAGTAAATTTGCAGAAATTATTCCTGCCATAGAAAGGGATGCACGCATGCAGGAGTATCAGCAGAGACTGTTGCAGAATCTTACATGTGCTTTTCCACAAAATACCAGTGGTGCACGTAGTGAATCTCACAGTTCCAACTTGCCAACCGTGGGACCGTCAAGTGTTCAGCACTCAAACCGTAACAGAACCACAGTATCTGCTGGTAACATCAATTTTGCGGAATCATTTCACCACTTTTTTAGCCCATCCTTTGCAAGGCCACAGGAGACAAGAAGTCTGACACATAGTCAACGCCTAGAGACGATGGTACAGGAGTATCTCCAAGTAAACATTGAAGCCATGACTGTGTCACTGGACCCTTGCTCTTTTTGGGCTTCCAATCTGGATAAATGGCCGGAGCTCGCCACTTACGCCTTGGAGATCTTGTCATGCCCCGCAGCCAGCGTTCTGTCTGAACGTGTGTTCAGCGCTGCTGGTGGTGTGCTGACAGATAAGCGCACGCGGCTCTCCACTGATAATGTAGACAGACTCACGTTCATAAAGATGAACAAATCATGGATCCGAAACGACTTTTCTACCCCTGTGTCATCCTGGGGAGAGTAAAAGCTTGATGATTGGTTAAAATCACCCTACCAACCGTTTTAAGCTTTCAAATTACTAATCATGTTTATCTGTATCTTGACTGGAAAATAATTTGGGCTTTGTAGCAGTGTGCAGCACTGATCCTATTAGGCCATCTATAATAAGCTCCACCAGATTTAAAATTAAAAATAATTTTTAGCTGCATCTAGCCCGGAAAATAATTTTGGGGCTCCGAGATGCGCAAGACACATAAGTGCCTTCTTGCTGCACTACCTGCAGCATGACCCTCATATTGTCAGAATTCGAAGTAATCATGACTACTGGGTTGCCACACTCTTAGATCCCCCAAACTTTTCGATCAACCTTTTCATTTTAATAAAGACCAAAAAAATGGTCATTTTTGAAATTATAAGCATTAGCAGGTTGTTAGAAACTGAAATCAAACAGTTTTCAACTCAAAACTTTATTCTAGGTGATGTTACATTTTCACATAGGACCCCTTGTTCGAAAGGAGCTTCTGAACTCTCTCGTCCATTGAATTTGTCAGGTTTTGGATGGTTTCTGCTTCAATTGTTTTGCATGAGGACAGAATACCCTCCCAGAGCTGTTGCTTAGATGTGAACTGCCTCCCGCCATCATAGACACTCCTTTTAATGATGCTCCAAAGGTTCTGAATGGGGTAGAGGTCAGGGGAGCATGGGGGTCACACCATAAGTTTGTCCCCTTTTATGCCCATATCAGCCAGAGATGCAGATGTTTTATGTGCAGCATGAGATGGTGCATTATCATGCAGAAAAATGATCTTGCTGTGAAATACACGGTTCTTCTTCTTGAACCATGGCAGGAAGTGCTGTTTGAGAAAATCCACATACATTATGGAGTTCATCTTTAGCGCCTTCAGGGATCCTAAAGGGGCCGACAATCTCTCTCCCCATGATTCCAGCCCAAAACATTACTCCACCTCCTCCTTGTTGGCGCTGTAGCCGTGTTTGCGTGGGGTGTCCATCAACCAGCCATCCTCCACTCCATCCATCTGGACCATCGAGCGCTGCACGGCACTCATCCGTGAACAAAACAGTTTTGAAATCAGTCTTCATGTAATGTTTGGCCCACTGGAGCCGTTTCTGCTTGTGTGAAGTGGATAGAGGAGGTCGACAGGATGGCGTATGCACAGCTGCAAACCTCTGAAGGACCCTGCATCTTGTTGTTCGGGGGACGTTGGAGGCACAAGCAGCTTCAAAAACTTGTCTGCTGCTATGACAAGGCTTTTTTGCCGCTGCTCTTTCAACCTGACGTAATTGCCTGTAGGAAAGAGTCCTCAATTTGCCCTTATCAGCACGCACACGTGTGTACTGTGAATCAGCTACATACTTCTTGATTGCCAAGACACTTCATCCTGATCATCGCACAATGTTGATTGTAGTCATGCCTTGACCTAAACACTCCACAATTTGTTGCTTCTCAGCAGCCGACACATCCTTTTTCTTTCCCATTTTGGCAGAAAATGTAGGCTGCTTAATAATGTGAGACAGCCTTCTTAAGTAGTCTTGCCTTTCATTGGACACACCTGCCAAACTAATTAGCACAGGTGTCTGCAATTGCTTACAGTGATATAAAGAGCCCTGACACACATCACCATCAATGAGTTTAACTGACAAACAAACAAATTCTTCCCTTATCACTCCTAAACACTTTTTGTATAATAATTTGGAACGCAGTGTACATGTGCTTTTCCACAAAACACCAGTGGTTCACGTAGTGAATCTTACAGTTCTAACTTGCCAACCGTGGTCTGTATGGAGTTGTTCAATAAAGGGCCCAAAATGAAGATAACATAGATGGGAGAGGTCTCTATGAATAGGAATTCCTAAGTATTTGATACCCTGTGAGGGCCAGGCAAAGGGAAAGTTGGACTGGATGGAATCCTATATGGATTTGGGGAGGGAGACATCGAGGGCCTCAGACTTCGCTGCATTGATTTTAAAATTTTACCATGTAACAAAGTGATCTATTTCAGCCATAACAGCAGGGATGGATATATGTGATTGAGTGATATATACTAGGACATCATCAGCAAATAGAGAGCACTTGTACTCGGTGCCTCCCACCTCAATCCACCTAATATTGGGGTTATGGCGAATTGATGAGAGCAGGTGCTCCGTCACTAGGATGTATAAGAGAGGGGACAGAGGACATCCCTGCCTTGTCCCATTGGTGATTGTGAAAGGTGATGAAAATGTTCTGACGCACCCCCTGGGCCTTGGGACACCCGGAGCCGGACCCTTTTTGGTGGATGCTGGTGGTTGTAGTCTTCGTGGCGGCGACCCAGTTCCGTGGCTCAGGGCGGTCAAACCAGTGGCGGAACTATTTATGTGGTTTTGATGTTTAAATGTCCGACTACGCCACCCGTGGATTGCGGTCAGAGTGAACCGCCGCTACAGGGCAGACCGCTGAGGCTGGTGTTGTGGGTGCAGCAGAGCGTAGCATAACTCCCCACGGGAGGAGTATAGCCTCAGGGCAGTGTATGCGGAGGATGGGGGTGATGGTGCAGGGCAGCAGCAGTAACGACACGGAGTCAGTGATGCAGTTCAGGGCCTTTACTCACAGTTCTTATTATCCAGACCACGTCTGCAGGTAACGGCTGCCCACGTCGTACTGTGCTCACCAGGTGAGGGGCTCAGACAACTCCCAGATAACTTTGGAGCACTTCACAGGACCCCCTTTGTGTGTCCTTTGTCTGGCCTTTCTTACCAACACTTCTGTCCGGCTGCCTCGGGCCTCCTCTTGGTAAACTTGGCGCCAGTTTCCCTGACCCTATGTGGTGCCTTCCTAGAGGGTGTAGCGAGGGGCTGCGCCACATAAAATGTCAGAGCCTCCGGTTTCTAGCTGAGGGTCGTTTCCTGCCTCCACTAGTTCGGGGACCGGTCTCCCCCTTTGGCCTGACCCCTCCACGCAGGTGGATTCGGGCGTGCGGTGGCGACTCGCCCGTCCGCACCCCTGGGATCCCTTCATTCCTCGTTCCTGGAGCCTTCTCCGCTCCTCTTCCTTCCTTCTCCCTCTTCCAGGCCTGGGCCTCTGTTACTAGGCCCGCCTCCGGAGCAGAGCTCATGCAGAGCCCCTGCTCCCTGCCACTTCTGCTCAGACTTCTCTGCACTGAACTAAGATGGTGCCCACCTTTTATACTCCCTTCTCAATGCACCCAGGAACTGCTTCCTCCCTGCTCCTGCACTACAGGGTTCCCCTTCCTCAGTGTTCCCTACCCCCCACTCCAGCCAGGGACAGGGACTGTCGTGCCCATCTCAGGGGCATATTGGTCGCCCTGCCCCACGGCAATGTGGTGTAATGCATGCAGGTGTCGGGTCCTGATCCACACTCCATCCTTACCTGAGAGTGAGATATCACACCTCTGGGTGAGGTGCAATACGTCTTTAGCAACCGAGCCCTCAGGGTGCTACAGTTCCATTTATCTTCAGCCTAGGTGACATATTGCGATACAGGGCCGTGATTTTGGCTATAAAAGGGTCCCCTAGACCCCTACCCCAAGCTTTTTAAGAGAATCATATATGGCGTGCCAGGAGACTCTATGGAATGCTTTCTCAGCATCCAATGAGAGTATCTAATTACAAATTTTTAACTGCATCTAGCCCAGGAAATACTTTGTGCCTAGTAGCAGTGTCTGCTAGTAAGCGGATTATCCCGGCTGTTAAGCAAGCTACACCACCTGTAGTTTAGACACTTAATTTTTTCAAAGGAAATGCTTCGGGACCACGGGATACTTAGTGAAGAGCATCAGGAGGCACCCCAAGGCATAGGGGCTGGGACTGGCAGTAGGATGCCTTGCGGTGGACAGCCGAGCTCGATCCTTATAAAAGCTTTTTAACTGCAGCAGCTTTAGTGGACGCTACTGGAGCTGGAATTACCGCGGCTGCTGGCATGAGACTTGCCCTCCAATAGATCCTTGTAAATGGATTTAAAGTGTATTCATTCAAATTAGAGAGACAATTTAAATTAAAAAGCTTAGAGCTGCCTCCACCACAAGGGGGCTCGCTCGACCCACCAGCGGACAGGCACCAGTATTGGGAGAGGGGGGCTGGCCGTCAGGGTTCACCGCGGCTCTGGCACAAACCCGGCGACACGGAGGTGGCACGGGCAGGAGCGGACTGGCCGTGTCGGCTTCTCACTTTTTGGATTTTAGAAGGGCATGACATGCCTATATCTGTGTCTCCCCCTCCTTTTACTCCTCCACCTCTTTTATTTTCGCATGACTATATGTACTTGTCACTTTTCCATGTGTTAGTTATGTCTTCTGAGCAGTTTGTCAGCTTTTGGACACCTTTGAAGGTGTTTTCTATGTGTTTCTATGTGTTTTTGTTTGCCTGCCATTGGTTTTAACGGTGTTCGAAGGTGTTCGACGAACAGTTCGACGAACAGTTCGGCGAACACACGGGTGTTCGACGAACCGAACCGAACTCGAACACTACGGGGGTGGCTCAACACTAGTGGAGAGACACATGTATTTAAAATTAAATGCCACAACTTGGCTCATCATTCATTCACAGACATCAACTTTTGAATTGGCCAATCCGGGTCATCCTGGAAATATGAGCCTGTGGTCAGGACTATAAAAAGCTGGGTGGCACAAAAAGAAAGGGTTCACATGTAGGGGCTGCATATGCTGATAGGATCAATAATTCACTTCCCCTTCCCTCAAGGAAACAGGATAACTGCAGACAGAAACGTTTAGGTATTTCTGTTATGTCTCCCTTTTTATTTTATAACTGTTTTCCATATTTGTGTGTCATTTTATTTGTATCTTTTTATATCTTTTATTGTAAGCACTACATTTTTATATTAAAGCTTAAAATCTTTAAGTTTGACTATTGTATGCTCTAAACAATCTATAGCCTTTAGGAGAGTGTGTAACCTCTTGATTGTCTGACAGTAACGTAGATTGGGGACTCATCACCTCATCTGTTTGATGAGTGGTGGGAGCAAGTTAAGAAATCAGGGTGTGCTGAATGTGTCGGGGTGTGATTTATGCTTAATTTGTAGCCTAACCTAAAACAGAGGTTGAGTGCTGGATTGAGTGAGAGGAGATATATTAACCCTTGCAGGCGAACCCTACATCACGACCTTAGAAGTGTGTGCGTGACAAAGTCTAATATTTTTACTGATTGAACTTTTTCTGGTTCAAGTAATAAAAGTCTTTGTGTTAAGAATTTAAGATTTAAGTCAGTTATCTTCCCACATAACTTACCTGACAAACCTGAACTCCCATTAACATGTTGAAAAATTAAGTAATTTTTTTGTATATCACTCAACGCTGCTGATATCAAGGGGGTATAATCTGGGCTGAGGGGTATGAAATGGCCTAGGCTGCTTTAACCCCAGGTATAGTCTGAACTCGGGGTATACTACGGCCTCTTACACCGGGATCTAGCTCAGTTCAGCTCCTTTCAGTGACATCACTGCTCTGCAGACCTTCCAGGTCACTCTATGCTCTATGTGTGATCCGGACGTCTCTAATAAAAAAGTCTATGGAGCCTTGTTCTAGCCTTGTTCTGACGCTCCATAGACTTACATTGTAAAAGCCAGTTCCAGGTCACGCAGAGCGTAGCGTGAGCCAAACTGCCTGAAGAGCGGCCGGTGACATCACTGAGAAGAGGAGGAGAACGCCGCTGGATACCGGATACCAGTGGTAGGTGAGTATATTTGCACTAATGGTATATTACACGCACATATACACATGTATTACAAAAAATCCTCATAGAAGGCTTCTCATGCACAATGCACTTACCTGTACGTGCTGCAGATTTTAAAATCTGTTCCCAAAGTCAATTTTTGGGCAGAAATTTTAAGGAACAAATAGATGAGATTTGTTGAAAACTAATTTTCGTAGCTGGTATTGTATTATGCTGCAGATTTACTGCTTCCAAGCTTGGCTAGACTATCTTCCTTTTCATTCTTGGTTCTTATTGGTGGACAGACTTCGCTTCTCTATTCCTATTACCTGAGACTATGCATTGCCCAGTGCATCTTAACTGTCGCGGATCTGCTGGTATGGCCACTTCATCCTCGTTCTGCCTTTAGGCTAGGGCTACACGACCTGTATCATGGCCAAATGTCACCAACTTTCACCTTTCTTTTCACTTTGGGCTGTCCCTGCTCTACCTCTGTTATTCTGCTACTTTTTTTTACCTCTAATCTGCTTCCTTCTCTCTTCCTCAGCTCATTGAGATAACTGTCCTTGTGCACTGGGTTGTACAGATCAGCCGCCAACTTGCTGAATTCAAGAGAAATGAATGAAACAAAAAATCAGATTCTGTAAAATACAATATTTTATCAAATTCAGTTTTCCTCTAATGGATTTACTCATGTTGAGTTATTTATTCTCACAATGCGTCTTATATGTAAAGACACTGAACAAGCAGGTTATGGTGAGACATGTCAGCTGGGAATCTAGAATACCGGTAATTGGCATGAGTGTCCATCATCTAGTCTTGATTTTTCATTTATGAATCATTTTTTTTTGTAAAATATTTCAAACATTTTGGGTTTCTTCTTCTTCTCCTGGTTTTCTCTCCAGCCTCTGGCTTCATCTTGTTGTCTCTCCCATTGGAGCTCTTGCTGTTGTCTCTTGAATTCTTCTTGCTGTTGTCTCTCTTCTGCTTCCCTCCGTTTCTTTGTCTCTTCTTCCTTTTGCTTGTGGTATTTCTCTTTCAGAATTTGTTCTAAGACCTTTTCTTTTTCCACTTTTCTCTGCTGTTCCTTCATCCCACACTCATGAATGTGGTTGAGTACAAATTTCTTCCTCATCTTCATCTCCTCCGATGGATCTCGAGGTTGTTCCACACGAAACTGAACGTCTTTAATGACTTCACACAAGAATTTCAGGACTTCTTCGTGTTTTCCTCTGGTTTTCATGTGATCTTCTCTGGTGTAATTCTCAAATGAAAAGATTCTGTCGACTCCGATGTCCCTGAATATTCCCTCTGTTTTAGTTAGAGATCCCGCTGTCTTATGAGTGAGAACCACTATTGGGACGACTCCTGGAAGACAAGACATACATGGTAAGAAGAGATCCAGATAAATTCCATCCTGTGTCACACAAGGTCCACTGATCGCTCAGACACCGAAGATCCTGGTGCGACATCAGCTAATTCCAATGTCCCACAACTTGTCCCCAATAACTTCTAAGTCACAAGGTTTGGGGTTTTGAGTAATTTTAAAGCTTTACAAAAAATAAAAGTCTGCAGGAGAGATGAGAGAATCTGTTCAAGACTAACTGAATTCAACTTCAATTATTTTTAATTCACTTTGTGTGAATTTAGTAAAATGTCAGTCGGATCACCACCATTTTCCTCAATTGTATGAAAAAACAGTGCCAAAAAATACTCACTTTCACCATACTTTACCACTTACACATCTCACTGGCAATGCCCGTCTAAAGGTTCTCTGCACCTCAACTTGTATGTTCTTCTGCAATCTCCACTTGGTACCAAAAGACCAGCACCAAGTGGAGATTGCAGAAGAACATAGGTTCCCTGCGCCTCATCTTATATCGACGTGCAATGCGGTGAGATGTTGAAGTGGTAAGGTAGGTATTTTTAATTCACTATTTTGTTCATACAGTTCAGGAAAATTTCGGTCGCCCGGCTGACATTTTGCTAATTTCACACAAAGTGAATCACAAAAAATTGAAGGTGAAAAAATAAATCATCCATCTGCACGGCCTCATTGAATAACATTGGTCCGAGCGGTATCGGATAACAAAAATCATATAGCACTCATCTGCTCTGTGACTGCAGATGTGACTGTCCAGTGGTGGAGCTGTCTGTATTACCTACTGTCTCCTTCTGGAAAGTGTGATGAGCATGCTCAGTGACTGTGCAGATGTGACTGTCCAGTGGTGGAGCTGTCTGTATTACCTACTGTCTCCTTCTGGAGAGTGTGATGAGCATGCTCAATGACTGCAGATGTGACTGTCCAGTGGTGGAGCTGTCTGTATTACCTACTGTCTCCTTCTGGAGAGTGTGATGAGCATGCTCAATGACTGCAGATGTGACTGTCCAGTGGTGGAGCTGTCTGTACTACCTACTGTCTCCTTCTGGAGACCGTGATGAGCATGCTCAATGACTGCAGATGTGACTGTCCAGTGGTGGAGCTGTCTGTATTGCCTACTGTCTCCTTCTAGAGAGTGTGATGAACATGCTTAGTGACTGTGCAGATGTGACTGTCCAGTGGTGGAGCTGTCTGTATTACCTACTGTCTCCTTCTGGAGAGTGTGATGAACATGCTCAATGACTGCAGATGTGACTGTCCAGTGGTTAAGCTGTCTGTATTACCTATTGTCTCCTTTTGGAGAGTGTGATGAGCATGCTCAGAGACTGTGCAGATGTGACTGTCCAGTAGTGAAGTTGTCTGTATTACCCACTGTCTCCTTCTGGAGAGTGTAGTGAGCATGCTCAGAGACTGTGCAGATGTGACTGTCCAGTGGTGGAGTTGTCTGTATTACCTACTGTCTCCTCCTTGTGAGTGTGATAAGCATGCTCAATGACTGCAGATGTGACTGTCCAGTAGTGAAGTTGTCTGTATTACCTACTGTCTCCTTCTGGAGAGTGTGATGAGCATGCTCAATGACTAGTGTTGAGCGAACATGCTCGACACTGCTCGGTACTCGCCCGAGCATCACGCTACTCGGGATGTTCGGCGAGCACCGAGCATTTCCGGGTTACTCGTGCGGGAGCTCGGGTCTCCGCCCTGCATGTTTGGCGCTCTTTACAGAGCCAATGAACATGCAGGGATTGCCAGCCAGTCACTGTAATGCTGCAGCCATGTTGGTTGTGGGCATTACAGTGATTGTCTGGCTGCACAGCGTCACCTCGAGTATTTAAAACCGGGCGCCGCCATCTTGGACACAGTCGCTCCGGATTAGACAGTGTAGGGACAGCGCTGCTGATTTAGGGAGAGATATAAGCTGCAAAATAGTTAGTGTAGGGTCTGTAAAGGCTGCCAGAACAAACAAGCAGTCCTTTTCAGGACTAATATCCATCCCAGATACCAGTTATATCAGGCAGGCAGGCAGGCTGTATAGGAGACACAGTGGTTATACCAGCAAACGCTGCATTACAGTACTGTGTGCTGCTGCTGCTCATATTGCTGGACTTAGCTCCAGGTCTCAGGGGCCAGGAAAAATCCTTTTTTTTTCATCTAAATCCTCCTTTTTTTTCCCTCCTTCACACTGTACAAATACCCGTCTTATTAACCTTTTGGTGTGTCCCCCCCCCAAAAAAAAAGTGTGTCTCTGATTTTTCAGACACAAATATAACTGTTGAAAATAGTCTGGTGTAGGCCAGAGAAACAGAAGTGTGGTTTTGCACTTCCACGGTTCAAACCGCTGTATTATCCATTTTGGGCCATTTGTATCTTAAAAAAAAAAACAGTTTGAGTGTGTCGCTCACTGTTCAGCCGCAAATATCTCTATTTAAAAAAGTATGGTATACCCCAGTAAACAATAACTGTGGTTTTGCCATCCCACGGTAAAAAATCTCTATTATTCAGGTTTTGGTAGTTTTTTCCGTAAAGAAAAACAGTAGTGTCTCCTGACTGTTGTGACACAAAAATATATCTGTTGAAAATAGTCTTGTGTAGGCCCGACATCCCAGCGTGGTTTCGCAGTTCCACGGGTCAAATCGCTGTACTATCCAGTTTTGGGCCTTTGGTATCTAAAAAAAAAGCAGTTTGAGTGTGTCGCTCACTGTTCAGCCGCAAATATCTCTATTTAAATAGTGTGGTATACCCCAGTAAACAATAACTGTGGTTTTCCTCTTCCACGGTTCTAATCTACTCTTTATTACCCTTTTTCCATTGATAGTGCGAGTGTAAGCTATTTTACTTCATTTACAATGGGCAAGGCGCGTGGCAAGGGACGTGGAAGTGGATGTTCTGGTGATGGTGCGTGCAGAGGACGGGGCCGTGGCCAAGGTGAAAATGTGCCACAACCAACAGCCACATCTTCTCGCTCCCACTTCTTGACCGAATTACTAGGGAAGCACAGAACAACACCAGTATTGAGAACTGATCAGTGTGAACAGGTTATTAATTGGATAGCAGATAATACTTCCAGTTACCTGGGCACCACCACCTCCAGTCTGTCTTCCACACGGTCAACTCTTAGTAGCCGTGAGTCTCGACCGCATACTCCTCCTCACCCTGATGCTCCTTCCTCCCACCATGCCGAGTGTCGTCAGACAGCAAGTGATCCCACACTTGGACACTCTGAAGAGCTGTTCACTGGTCCATTTCCATATTTGGGCCCCTCGCCTGATACGCTTGAAGTGGTGGAAGAGGAGATCCCATGTTGCGATGCCCAAATATTTGAACAGCCACGGCCATAGGAAGACGACGTTGGCAGTCTGTCACAAGAGGTGGACGATGACGAGACACAATTGCCAGGAAGTGAGGAGGAGGATCGTGGTGCGCAAGTGGAAGAGGAGGAGGTGGTGGATGATCTAGTAACTGACCCAACGTGGAAGGAGGACATGCAGAGTGAGGCCAGCAGCACACAGGGGGAGGGAGGCAGAGTACCCCAACAGGCAGGAAGAAGCAGTGTGGTGGCCGCAGACAGAAGGCAGGCAACCGTTCCCCGTAACACCAACACGAGGGACGTTGCCAGTACAAGCGGTAGGTCTTTCAGAGTCTGGAATTTTTTTAAAGACTCTGCTGATAACCCCAAAAAGGCCATATGTTCCACCTGCCATGCCAGCATCAGCAGGGGTGACAAAACTACCAGCCTGACCACCACCAGCATGATCAGGCACATGGCAGCAAAGCACCCGACTTTGTGGGGCGAAACCCAGGGTCCACGACCAGTGTCAGCGGGTGTCACCACTGCTTCTTCCACTGTTGTGCGTGCAATAGAACCCCCTGTTGTGTGTGCAAGGCAATCCCCTGTCCATACTGTAAAGATGCCCCCTCCTCTCAGTCTTCACTTGTTATGGCAGTTTCTCAAGAAACAGCATCAACGTCCACGTCCACGTCCCACCGCAGCGTTCAATTGTCCATATCCCAGACCTTTGAACGAAAGCGGAAATTCGCAGCTAACGCCCCACAGGCCACAGTCCTAAATTCGCACATTTCACGACTGCTTGCATTGGAAATGCTGCCTTTTAGGCTGGTGGAGACGGAATCCTTCCGCAATCTTATGGCGGTGGCCGTCCCTCGGTATTCGGTCCCCAGCCGACACTATTTTGCCCGGTGTGCCATCCCCGCACTACACAAGCACATGTCCAAAAGCATCTGCCGTGCCCTCAACAACGCAGTTACTGGGAGAGTCCACCTGACAACGGACACGTGGACAAGTGCTTGTGGCCAGGGACGGTACATCTCTCTGACAGCACACTGGGTAAACATAGTGGAAGCCAGGACCCAGTCGGACCTTGGGACGGAACACATCCTCCCCACACCGAGGATTGCGGGCCCTATGTCAGTCAGAGTTGCCCCCACAGTGTACAGCTCCTGTGCATCCTCCTCCTCCTCCTCCTCATGTTCAGCCTCCATCTCAGATATCACCACATCAGTTACAAGCTGGAAGCACTGCAGTACTGCCTCAGCCAAGCGGCAACAGGCTGTGCTGAAACTCATAAGCTTAGGTGATAAACCTCACACTGCTTGTGAGTTGTGGACAGCTGTGAAAGAGCAGGCAGATCTGTGGCTGAGACCGCTGAACCTACATCCAGGCATGGTCGTGTGGGACAATGGCCGTAACCTGGTGGCGGCTCTGAGGCGAGGTGAGATCACACACGTACCATGCCTGGCTCATGTGCTTAACCTCGTGGTTCAGTGGTTTCTTAAATTGTACCCCGAGTTGCCAGATCTGCTCGTGAAAGTACGCCGCTTGTCAGCTCATTTTCGCAAGTCGGCTACAGCTTCCGCCGCCCTTGCTGTGTTGCAGCAGCGTTTGCAGCTTCCGGCACACCGACTGGTGTGTGATGTCCCCACACGTTGGATCTCTACCCTCCACATGTTGCAAAGGATTTGTGAGCAGAAGAGAGCAGTTGTGGAGTACCAGCTGCAACAAGGCCGTCGATATTCAGGTCAGACTCCACACATAAGACCTCAGGAGTGGACCTGGATGTCTGACATATGTACCATCCTGACAAACTTTGAGGAGGCCACCAAGATGGTGAGTGGCGATTAGTGTTGAGCCACCCCCGTAGTGTTCGAGTTCGGTTTGGTTCGTCGAACACCCGTGTGTTCGCCGAACTGTTCGTCGAACTGTTCGTCGAACACCGTTGAAACCAATGGCAGGCAAACAAAAACACATAGAAACACATAGAAAACACCTTCAAAGGTGTCCAAAAGCTGACAAACTGCTCAGAAGACACAACTAACACATGGAAAAGTGACAAGTACATATAGTCATGCGAAAAGAAAAGAGGTGGAGGAGTAAAAGGAGGGGGAGACACAGATATAGGCATGTCATGCCCTTCTAAAATCCAAAAAGTGAGAAGCCGACACGTTCAGTCCGCTCCTGCCCATGCCACCTCCGTGTCGCCGGGTTTGTGCCAGAGCCGCGGTGAACCCTGATGGCCAGCCCCCCTCTCCCAATACTGGTGCCTGTCCGCTGGTGGGTCGAGCGAGCCCCCCTGTGGTGGAGGCAGCTCTAAGCTTTTTAATTTAAATTGTCTCTCTAATTTGAATGAATACACTTTAAATCCATTTACAAGGATCTATTGGAGGGCAAGTCTCATGCCAGCAGCCGCGTAATTCCAGCTCCAGTAGCGTCCACTAAAGCTGCTGCAGTTAAAAAGCTTTTATAAGGATCGAGCTCGGCTGTCCACCGCAAGGCATCCTACTGCCAGTCCCAGCCCCTATGCCTTGGGGTGCCTCCTGATGCTCTTCACTGAGTATCCCGTGGTCCCGAAGCATTTCCTTTGAAAAAATTAAGTGTCCAAACTACAGGGGGTGTAGCTTGCTTAACAGCCGGGATAATCCGCTGACTAGCAGACACTGCTACTAGGCACAAAGTATTTCCTGGGCTAGATGCAGTTAAAAATTTGTAATTAGATACTCTCGTTGGATGTTGAGAAAGCATTCCATAGAGTCTCCTGGCACGCCATATATGATTCTCTTAAAAAGCTTGAGGTAGGGGTCTAGGGGACCCTTTTATAGCCAAAATCACGGCCCTGTATCGCAATACGTCACCTAGGCTGAAGATAAATGGAACTGTAGCACCCTGAGGGCTCGGTTGCTACAGAGGTATTGCACCTCACCCAGAGGTGTGATATCTCACTCTCAGGTAAGGATGTAGTGTGGATCAGGACCCGACACCTGCATGCATTACGCCACATTGCCGTGGGGCAGGGCGACCTGAGATGGGCACGACAGTCCCTGTCCCTGGCTGGAGTGGGGGGAGGGAACACTGAGGAAGGGGAACCCTGTAGTGCAGGAGCAGGGAGGAAGCAGTTCCTGGGTGCATTGAGAAGGGAATATAAAAGGTGGGCACCATCTTAGTTCAGTGCAGAGAAGTCTGAGCAGAAGTGGCAGGGAGCAGGGGCTCTGCATGAGCTCTGCTCCGGAGGCGGACCTAGTAACAGAGGCCCAGGCCTGGAAGAGGGAGAAGGAAGGAAGAGGAGCGGAGAAGGCTCCAGGAACGAGGAACGAAGGGATACCAGGGGTGCGGACGGGCGAGTCGCCACCGCACGCCCGAATCCACCTGCGTGGAGGGGTCAGGCCAAAGGGGGAGACCGGTCCCTGAAACAAGTGGAGGCAGGAAACGACCCTCAGCTAGAAACCGGAGGCTGTGACATTTTATGTGGCGCAGCCCCTCGCTACACCCGCTAGGAAGGCACCACATAGGGTCAGGGAAACTGGCGCCAAGTTTACCAAGAAGAGGCCCGAGGCAGCCGGACAGAAGGGTTGGTAAGAAAGGCCAGACAAAGGACAAAGAACGGGGGTCCTGTGAAGCGCTCCAAAGTTATCTGGGAGTTGTCTGAGCCCCTCACCTGGTGAGCACAGTACGACGTGGGCAGCCGTTACCTGCAGAAGTGGTCTGGATAATAAGAACTGTGAGTAAAGGCCCTGGACTGCATCACTGACTCTGTGTCGTTACTGCTGCTGCCCTGCACCATCACCCTCATCCTCTGCATACACTGCCCTGAGGCTATACTCCTCCCGTGGGGAGTTATGCTACGCTCTGCTGCACCCACAACACCAGCCTCAGCGGTCTGCCCTGCAGCGGCGGTTCACTCTGACCGCAATCCACGGGTGGCGTAGTCGGACATTTAAACATCAAAACCACATAAATAGTTCCGCCACTGGTTTGACCGCCCTGAGCCACGGAACCGGGTCGACGCCACGGAGACTACAACCACCAGCATCCACCAAAAATGGGTCCGGCTCCGGGTGTCCCAAGGCCCAGGGGGCGCATCAGAACATTTTCATCACCTTTCACAATCACCAATGGGACAAGGCAGGGATGTCCTCTGTCCCCTCTCTTATACATCCTAGTGACGGAGCACCTGCTCTCATCAATTCGCCATAACCCCAATATTAGGTGGATTGAGGTGGGAGGCACCGAGTACAAGTGCTCTCTATTTGCTGATGATGTCCTAGTATATATCACTCAATCACATATATCCATCCATGCTGTTATGGCTGAAATAGATCACTTTGTTACATGGTCAAATTTTAAAATCAATGCAGCGAAGTCTGAGGCCCTCGATGTCTCCCTCCCCAAATCCATACAGGATTCCATCCAGTCCAACTTTGCCTTTGCCTGGCCCTCACAGGGTATCAAATACTTAGGAATTCCTATTCATAGAGACCTCTCCCGTCTATGTTATCTTAATTTTAGGCCCTTTATTGAACAACTCCATACAGACCACGGTTGGCAAGTTAGAACTGTAAGATTCACTACGTGAACCACTGGTGTTTTGTGGAAAAGCACACGTACACTGCGTTCCAAATTATTATGCAAAAAGTGTTTAGGAGTGATAAGGGAAGAATTTGTTTGTTTGTCAGTTAAACTCATTGATGGTGATGTGTGTCAGGGCTCTTTATATCACTGTAAGCAATTGCAGACACCTGTGCTAATTAGTTTGGCAGGTGTTTCCAATGAACGGCAAGACTACTTAAGAAGGCTGTCCCACATTATTAAGCAGCCTACATTTTCTGCCAAAATGGGAAAGAAAAAGGATGTGTCGGCTGCTGAGAAGCAACAAATTGTGGAGTGTTTAGGTCAAGGCATGACTACAATCAACATTGTGCGATGATCAGGATGAAGTGTCTTGGCAATCAAGAAGTATGTAGCTGATTCACAGTACACACGTGTGCGTGCTGATAAGGGCAAATTGAGGACTCTTTCCTACAGGCAATTACGTCAGGTTAAAAGAGCAGCGGCAAAAAAGCCTTGTCATAGCAGCAGACAAGTTTTTGAAGCTGCTGGTGCCTCCAACGTCCCCCCGAACAACAAGATGCAGGGTCCTTCAGAGGTTTGCAGCTGTGCATACGCCATCCTGTCGACCTCCTCTATCCACTTCACACAAGCAGAAACGGCTCCTGTGGGCCAAACAATACATGAAGACTGACGTCAAAAATGGGTCCGGCTCCGGGTGTCCCAAGGCCCAGGGGGCGCATCAGAACATTTTCATCACCTTTCACAATCACCAATGGGACAAGGCAGGGATGTCCTCTGTCCCCTCTCTTATACATCCTAGTGACGGAGCACCTGCTCTCATCAATTCGCCATAACCCCAATATTAGGTGGATTGAGGTGGGAGGCACCGAGTACAAGTGCTCTCTATTTGCTGATGATGTCCTAGTATATATCACTCAATCACATATATCCATCCATGCTGTTATGGCTGAAATAGATCACTTTGTTACATGGTAAAATTTTAAAATCAATGCAGCGAAGTCTGAGGCCCTCGATGTCTCCCTCCCCAAATCCATACAGGATTCCATCCAGTCCAACTTTCCCTTTGCCTGGCCCTCACAGGGTATCAAATACTTAGGAATTCCTATTCATAGAGACCTCTCCCGTCTATGTTATCTTAATTTTGGGCCCTTTATTGAACAACTCCATACAGACCACGGTTGGCAAGTTAGAACTGTAAGATTCACTACGTGAACCACTGGTGTTTTGTGGAAAAGCACATGTACACTGCGTTCCAAATTATTATGCAAAAAGTGTTTAGGAGTGATAAGGGAAGAATTTGTTTGTTTGTCAGTTAAACTCATTGATGGTGATGTGTGTCAGGGCTCTTTATATCACTGTAAGCAATTGCAGACACCTGTGCTAATTAGTTTGGCAGGTGTTTCCAATGAACGGCAAGACTACTTAAGAAGGCTCTCTCACATTATTAAGCAGCCTACATTTTCTGCCAAAATGGGAAAGAAAAAGGATGTGTCGGCTGCTGAGAAGCAACAAATTGTGGAGTGTTTAGGTCAAGGCATGACTACAATCAACATTGTGCGATGATCAGGATGAAGTGTCTTGGCAATCAAGAAGTATGTAGCTGATTCACAGTACACACGTGTGCGTGCTGATAAGGGAAAATTGAGGACTCTTTCCTACAGGCAATTACGTCAGGTTAAAAGAGCAGCGGCAAAAAAGCCTTGTCATAGCAGCAGACAAGTTTTTGAAGCTGCTGGTGCCTCCAACGTCCCCCCGAACAACAAGATGCAGGGTCCTTCAGAGGTTTGCAGCTGTGCATACGCCATCCTGTCGACCTCCTCTATCCACTTCACACAAGCAGAAACGGCTCCTGTGGGCCAAACAATACATGAAGACTGACGTCAAAACTGTTTTGTTCACGGATGAGTGCCGTGCAACGCTCGATGGTCCAGATGGATGGAGTGGAGGATGGCTGGTTGATGGACACCCCACGCAAACACGGCTACAGTGCCAACAAGGAGGAGTTGGAGTAATGTTTTGGGCTGGAATCATGGGGAGAGAGATTGTCGGCCCCTTTAGGATCCCTGAAGGGGTAAAGATGAACTCCATGATGTATGTGGATTTTCTCAAACAGCACTTCCTTCCATGGTTCAAGAAGAAGAACCGTGTATTCCACAGCAAGATCATTTTTATGCATGATAATGCACCATCTCATGCTGCACATAAAACATCTGCATCTCTGGCTGATATGGGCATAAAAGGGGACAAACTTATGGTGTGACCCCCATGCTCCCCTGACCTCTACCCCATTCAGAACCTCTGGAGCATCATCAAAAGGAGTGTCTATGATGGCGGGAGGCAGTTCACATCTAAGCAACAGCTCTGGGAGGGTATTCTGTCCTCATGCAAAACAATTGAAGCAGAAACCATCCAAAACCTGACAAATTCAATGGACGAGAGAGTTCAGAAGCTCCTTTTGAACAAGGGGTCCTATGTGAAAATGTAACATCACCTAGAATAAAGTTTTGAGTTGAAAACTGTTTGATTTCAGTTTCTAATAACCTGCTAATGCTTATAATTTCAAAAATGACCATTTTTTTGGTCTTTATTAAAATGAAAAGGTTGATCGAAAAGTTTGGGGGATCTAAGAGTGTGGCAACCCAGTAGTCATGATTACTTCGAATTCTGACAATATGAGGGTCATGCTGCAGGTAGTGCAGCAAGAAGGCACTTATGTGTCTTGCGCATCTCGGAGCCCCAAAATTATTTTCCGGGCTAGATGCAGCTAAAAATTATTATTAATTTTAAATCTGGTGGAGCTTAGTATAGATGGCCTAATAGGATCAGTGCTGCACACTGCTACAAAGCCCAAATTATTTTCCAGTCAAGATACAGATAAACATGATTAGTAATTTTAAATCTGGTGGAGCTTATTATAGATGGCCTAATAGAATCAGTGCTGCACACTGCTACAAAGCCCAAATTATTTTCCAGCCAAGATACAGATAAACATGATTAGTAATTTTAAATCTGGTGGAGCTTAGTATAGATGGTCTAATAGGATCAGTGCTGCACACTGCTACAAAGCCCAAATTATTTTCCAGCCAAGATACAGATAAACATGATTAGTAATTTTAAATCTGGTGGAGCTTAGTATAGATGGCCTAATAGGATCAGTGCTGCACACTGCTACAAAGCCCAAATTATTTTCCAGTCAAGATACAGATAAACATGATTAGTAATTTTAAATCTGGTGGAGCTTAGTATAGATGGCCTAATAGAATCAGTGCTGCACACTGCTACAAAGCCCAAATTATTTTCCAGTCAAGATACAGATAAACATGATTAGTAATTTGAAAGCTTAAAACGGTTGGTAGGGTGATTTTAACCAATCATCAAGCTTTTACTCTCCCCAGGATGACACAGGGGTAGAAAAGTCGTTTCGGATCCATGATTTGTTCATCTTTATGAACGTGAGTCTGTCTACATTATCAGTGGAGAGCCGCGTGCGCTTATCTGTCAGCACACCACCAGCAGTGCTGAACACACGTTCAGACAGAACGCTGGCTGCGGGGCATGACAAGATCTCCAAGGCGTAAGTGGCTAGCTCCGGCCATTTATCCAGATTGGAAGCCCAAAAAGAGCAAGGGTCCAGTGACACAGTCGTGGCTTCAATGTTTACTTGGAGATACTCCTGTACCATCGTCTCTAGGCGTTGACTATGTGTCAGACTTCTTGTCTCCTGTGGCCTTGCAAAGGATGGGCTAAAAAAGTGGTGAAATGATTCCGCAAAATTGATGTTACCAGCAGATACTGTGGTTCTGTTATGGTTTGAGTGCTGAACACTTGACGGTCCCACGGTTGGCAAGTTGGAACTGAGATTCACTACGTGCACCACTGGTGTTTTGGGGAAAAGCACATGTAAGATTCTGCAACAGTCTCTGCTGATACTCCTGCATGCGTGCATCCCTTTCTATGGCAGGAATAATTTCTGCAAATTTACTTTTGTACCGGGGATCTAACAGTGTGGCAACCCAGTAGTCAGGATTATTTCTAATTCTCACAATTCAAGGGTCATGTTGCTGGTAGTGCAGCAAGAAGGCACTCATGTGTGTTGCGCATCCAGGAGCACCAAGTCCCTGTTGTGTTGGTGGCGAGGTAACAATCATGCTTCCTTCCTCTGTCCTCTCCCCCCAACCTCGCACAACAGAAATGTGATCAAGGTCTCCCTCATCTGATGAGTCTTCCATCAGTTCGTCCTCCACTTCTTCCTGGGCTCCTGCACCTTCCTCACTAGTTTGGCTGCTACCATGCGCCCTGGTAAAACCATCTCCCCCACCCTCACATGCCTGCCGCCTTGGTGCTGCCGACCGTCTGGACCTTGCAGATGTTAGCCCTTACGCATACAACTCCTCCTCCTCTACTTCCTCCACCTCCTCTTGTGCCACCACCTGACTTCGAATTCTGTTTAACATGTGCTCCAGCATGTAAATCACTGGAATAGTCATGCTGATAATGGCATCATCAGCACTAAACATCTTCGTCGCCATTTCAAAACTGTGCAGAAGGGTGCATAGGTCCCTGATCTGAGACCACTCCTCCAGCGTGATTTGCCCCACCTCTGGATCTCGTTGGCCCAGGCTATACGTCAGAACGTATTGCACCAGGGCTTGTCGGTGCAGCCACAGTCGCTGCAACATGTGCAGAGTTGAATTCCTTTGGGTAGGCACATCGCATTTTAGCCGGTGAAGTGGCAGGCCCAACGACTTCTGTAGAGATGTAAGTCGCTGAGCTGCGGTATGCGAACGGCGGAAGTGAGCACACAGCGACCATGCCCTCTGCAGAAGGCCATCTAGTCCGGCATAGTGGGCTAAAAATTGCTGGACAACCGGGTTCAACATGTGAGCCATACAAGGCACGTGTGTGACATTGCCCCGGTGAAGGGCCGCACCCAGGTTTGCAGCATTGTCGCACACGGCCTTCCCTGGTTTCAGGTCCAGTGGAGACAACCATTCATGAAATTGGTTCTCCAGAGCTGACCACAACTCCTCAGCTGTGTGACTCACATTCCCAGACATTTCAAAGTAAAAACCGCCTGATGACGTTGAGCCCTACTGCCAGCATAGTAAGGAGGTGTGCAGGATCCCTTGTGCGCAGTTAGAAAGCTTGTGGCATGACCAGACAGGCTTTGGGTGCAGGTGGAAGACCGAGAGGAGGTTGAGGAGGCAGAAGCAGTGGAGGAACTTTGACATAAAGAGGATTGACGCACAACTCGTGGGGACGGCAAGACTTGGACAGCAGCCCCTTGTCCTGCTGTCACCATAGTTACCCAGTGCCCAGTCAGCGACATGTAACGCCCCTGTCCATGCCTACTCGTCCAAGTGTCTGTGGTGAAATGCACCCTGTCACACACAGAGTTTCTCAAAGAAGCGGTGATGTTGTGTGCGACATGCTGGTGGAGCGCAGGCACACCTTTCTTTGAGAAGTAGTGCCGACTGGGCATCTGGTACTGGGGCACTGCGACGGACATAAGGTCTCGAAAATCCTCTGTGTCCACCAGGCGGAAAGGCAGCATTTCTGTAGCCAAGAGCTTGCAGATGGTGAAATTCAACCTCTTAGCTTTCTCATGGCTAGGAGGAAATGGTCTTTTACTTGTCCACATCTGAGGGACCGAGGGCTGGCTATTGTGCTTAGACGGGGTTGATAAGGGTGTCCCCGGCAAACTGCCGGTCTGTGAGGAAGATGCAGGCGGACATGTTAGGTTGCCTTGATCCAAAGGTGGTGCTATCGATGTTGGACAGCGCTCAAGACCAGCTGGTGTTACCACCTCCAAAGAAAATGATGACCTGCCAATCACGCTGGCTGTTGCGGGTAAAGAGGTGGCAGGTCTGCGCCCCAAAACAGGTGTGACTGCTGTCCCCCCAGTCACAGAGGATGAAGAGGCCGCGGATGCACAAGATATGGCAGACGGTGGTTGGCCCGGCCGGCTAGGCCGCATTGTAGCACAGTGAGCTTCCCACTGCAACTTATGCTTCATGTCCATGTGCCGGTTCATGCATGAAGTACTCAAACTATGTATTTTTTGGCCTCTACTTAGCTTTTGCTGACAAATGTTACAGATAACACGAGTTGGGTCATATTTATCGATCTGAAAAAATGGCCAGGCTATGCAAGGCTTAGCACCCATGCGACCTGAAGAGCCACCACGACTTGTGGGGAGAGGCAGAGTTGTGTTTGAGGATGCAGTTGTTGACGTGCTTCCAGTACTACGTCTCTGTCCAGGAAGGCGCAACCTGACCTCGTCGTCACTAGCATCCTCCTCCACCTCCTCTGCTGACCTCATCTCTTGGCTGACTGTGGGTTGACAGTAAGTGGGATCTCCAACCTCATCATCATCACCCTGTGAGTTGTCACACCCGTCGTCCTCAGAGCCAACCTGTTCCTGCCCTGACAAAAAACTAAAGTTCTCGCTCCAATCAGGTATTTGAGTCTCATCATCGTCTTCCTCATTGTCTCCACCAACAGGAGTTACAGTTTGGGAATGAGGGTCTACATTATGGTCAGAACCTTCTGCGTCTGGTCCTGGATCCGACTCATAAAGATTCTGGGCATCAGTGCAGATCATTTCCTCGTCTGGATTCACAGAAGCGCTGGAGTCGACCTCTGATTCCCAGGCTATAGTATGAGTAAACAGCTCTGCAGACTCAACCATCTGTTCTACCTCATACTCAGACGGGCAGCTGGAGACTTGAGAGCTGTGAGGAAGCAAGTGCGATTGGGGTGACACCTCTGAGGACTGGAGTATTTGTGATGTTGAAGTTGATGTGGAGGAGAGCCCACTTAAAGGAGCACTTGATATCCGTTGAAGCACCTGCTGTTTTTGTGCCTCATCTAGAATTTGTAGCGATTGGCGTGGCCATAAGAAAGGGATCTTATCACATTGTCCGCTAAAAGAAGTAGACATTTTAGTTTGGCTGGAAGATGGTCTTTCTTCTGCACCTACCCCACGGACACAACCTTTTTTCCCCTTCCCAACACGCCTATTCCCCTTTCCACCAGCAGCAGGCCTTTTTCCACTCATTTTGGTGGTTAACTAATTCACAACTCTGGAGTTGTTTGCACAAAAAAACAATGGATGGTAACCGAGCAGAGCTGAGTGGCCAAACTGTGGTATTAGCCCAAAACTATTGGCTGGGTTAGATGCAGAAAAAAATTATATTCAATTTGCAACCTGATGGAGGTCAGTATAGATGGACTAATAGAGAAAGTCCCACACACAGCTAGAAGCCCAAATATTTTTTCAGACGTAGATGCAGAAAAAAAATATATTCAGTTTGCAACCTGATGAAGGTCAGTATAGATGGACTAATAGAGAAAGTCCCACACACAGCTAGAAGACTAAATATTTTTTCAGAGGTAGATGCAGAAAAAAATTATTTTTAATTTGCAACCTGATGGAGGTCAGTATACATGGACTAATAGACCAAGTCCCACACACAGCTAGAAGGCCAAATATTTTTTCAGAGGTAGATGCAGAAAAAAATTGTATTCAGTTTGCAACCTGATGGAGGTCAGTATAGATGGACTAATAGAGAAAGTCCCACACACCGCTAGAAGCCCAAATATTTTTTCAGAGCTAGATGCAGAAAAAAATTATATTGGATTTGCAACCTGATGGAGGTCAGTATAGATGGACTAATAGAATGATGCTATGCCCAAAAGATTTTACTTCACTAGGTGCAGTAAAAAAATTGGTATTCTATACACAGGTGGTGTATCTTGCAACACAGATAGGCTACTCCACTGACTAACACACTCTGCAATAGGCCAAAAAGGATTAGCTTTGCTAGATTCAGCCAAATGCTGTGAAAAAAACTTGCACAGCACTGGCACAGACCTGCCTGGCAAAAACTGATAGGAACTGATGTAACTTAGTCCTGAAAAGGACTCCAATTACAATTAGTCTTTACTCCCACAACCTATCTATTTAAGAGCACAGACCTGCCTGATAAAAGTCGTAGGAAATGCTGTAACCTAGTCCTTAAAAGGACTGCAATCACAACTATTCCCTACTCCCAAGATATCTGTAGATTTGTGCGAAAATTGGCTTGAAATTAACAAGGTATAGCGCACACAGCAACAGCGGTGCCGTCTAACACGCAGCTGCAGCAGTGAGAAAATGGTGGCGACGGGGAAAATGGCTTGGTCTTATAGGGCAAGGACATGTGACATACACTGCCAATGACACATGCCCTTGCTTGTGTGAAAAAAAGCACTTCGCTCCGTGTGTGCGCTGCTGATAGGCTGACAGATTGCACCTCCCCACTGTAAATGCGGGAAAGAGAAAAAAAAATGGAGATCTTCATTGTTCCTGCAGAGATCCATCCCCTGCCCCTCCCCCCGCCCCGCTGTACACTCAAACTGCGGATTAACATTAATTTTCATCATTACTGAGAAAAAATCCAGTTATGATTTTGGTGCACGAACAGTTATCGAACATAACCTCGAACAGCCGAATTTTTCTCAAATCATTCGTGTTCGCCGAACAGCTCGAACACCGCCCAAAACAGCTCGAATTTGAGATTGGCGAACAGTTCGATTCGAACAACGCTCATCTCTAGTGGCGATGAAGCCATCATTAGTGTCAGCATCCCACTTGTTTGTCTTTTGCAACGCTCTCTGCAGAGAATTAAAGAGGAGGCATTGCAGCCAGAGTATGATGAGATGGATCAAGAAGCCGTAGCGGGCGATTACACACAGCCCAGCCTCATCTCATCCCAACGTGCATTGGGGGACAATGAGGGAGAGGAGGAGGAGGAGGAGGAGGAGGAAGAACAGGAGCTGCTATCATGCGTTGTAGACAGTAGTACCTGTACAAGTGTCATACCGTCGGTTCAGCGTGGGTGGCCTGAGGACAGGGGGGAGGAGGAAGAGGAGGAGGAGGAGAGCATGGTCAGTCGTCATCTTGGTGAGGACACGGAAATCTTGCCCGTTACCAGTCTGGCACGCATGGCTGACTTTATGTTACGCTGCCTTAACCGTGACCCTCGCGTTGTCAAAATGTTGGGTGACAGTCATTACTGGTTGGTGACACTTGTAGACCCCCGCTACAAGGAGAACTTTCACTCTCTTATTCCTGAGGTGGAGAGGTCTACAAAAATGGGGCAATATCAGAAGGCTCTTGCTGCAGAACTCTTAAAAAAACTCCCATCTGAACACGCTAGCAGCAGAGGTCACAGTTCGTTGCCCAACCAAGGCGTACAGGCGAGAGAGATGCAACTCCAATCCAGCAGAGGCAGGGGAACACTGTCAACGTTCTGGGACAGTTTTCTGACACCCGCCCAGCTTACAGGCCCTGAGGCGCGGAGTACTCTCACAAGGAGCGGAAAGTTTCAAAAGATGGTGAGGGAGTACCTTGCCGATCGTACCAGCGTCCTCCGTGATTCCTCTGTGCCTTTTAATTATTGGGTATCCAAGCTGGACACTTGGAATGAACTCGCTCTGTACGCCTTGGAGGTCCTGGCCTGCCCTGCTGCTAGCGTGTTATCGGAGCGTGTTTTTAGTGCCGCTGGGTGAATTATAACTGATAAGCGCACTCGCCTGTCAACTGACAATGCTGACAAGCTGACCCTTATCAAAATGAACAAGGGCTGGATTGGGCCAGACTTCTCATCACCACCAAATGACAGCAGAGTAACATAAAGTCAAATCCACTGTGTTATTTCGGGAGTTGTATTCACATGCACCGCTTCACACCCACACATGGGTATACGCTTCCTCATTTCAGCTGTTTAATCTTCTTCTCCTTATCCTCAGCCTCCGCCACCACTATACCACCAGGGTGCCAGCATTGCAAGTTCCTCCGTCCTTTTTTTGGCAGCTTTTGCTTGCAAGGCATAAGCAAATACTATGGGACACCCACTCCCCAATAATGAGACTTATGTTTGTAATATGCTGTACTGTATGGCTCTTGTAAGGGGCATTGCAAGTTGCTCCGTCCTAATTTTTGGCAGCTTTTGCTTGGAAAGCATAAGCAAATAATATGGGACACCCACTCCCCAATAATGGGACTTATGTTTGTAATATGCTGTACTGCATGGCTCTTGTAAGGGACATTGCAAGTTGCTCTGTCCTAATTTTTGGCAGCTTTTGCTGGGAAAGCATAAGCAAATACTATGGGACACCTGTGACACCCCAGGGGTCTGGTTGCCACAGTAATAGAGATATTATGCCTGAGAGCAAGTGGGAGGTTTCTCTGGTCAGGAGCCCTAAGCATGCAACACGGCCCACCCAGACCTGGGAGGGGAGGAATCTGCCCTTATAAACTGGGTCT
The DNA here is from genome assembly GCF_046119375.1 of Phyllobates terribilis. Classification (NCBI taxonomy): domain Eukaryota; kingdom Metazoa; phylum Chordata; class Amphibia; order Anura; family Dendrobatidae; genus Phyllobates; species Phyllobates terribilis. Next base: position 408,015,200 of record NW_027362769.1, on the reverse strand, counting down.
GGGGCGGGATTAGGGAGTGAAGCTGCAGACAGAGACAGAGCCTGCAGAACAAGCAGAGCAGTCAGAGCCTGGAGAGGGAAAGAAAGAACAGGAGCTCTGTAGGAGCAGAGGCAGAAGGCCAGGGGCTGTGAGCAGAGATATAGCTCGCCCTGGCTGAAGTTACTAAAACCGGACACAGGAGTCCGAGGCTGTAGGGACTGATATATACCCAGCAGCAGAAACCAGCCGGCAGGGGATTCCAGGTCATTTGGCCATAGAAGCCCGGAGGCTCAGTCGCAAAGAAGGGACCAGCGCCGCCATCCAGGAGCGGAGGCTAACAGAAGGCCCCAAGTCACCAGCCATACGGGTGAGCACCACACGGTATACTCAGGGACGTGGGCTACTTGTAACCGCTGACAGCAAGGTAGCCAGGAAGAGTGCAGATAAACGGGGAGGCCTACAACTCCACCTGGCCAGGGGAACTCCTGCTTGCTCGCAGACTGACCAGGCCCCTTATACTAGCCAGTACTCCCGGGAGGGTCTGCCTTGTACCATCAGTAAAGACCCTGAACTGCACTTCACGTCTCTGTGATTCCTTGCCGCACCAGCACCATTAGCACTGGGACCCTCACACCATCACTCCCATCATCTCTCACATTAGCTGCCCTGAGGCAATACTTCTCCCGTGGGGAGTTATCCCATACTCGGCTGCGCAAACAACATCAGCCTCAGCGGTCGGCAGCGCAGCGGCGGTCCCCACTGACCGCAATCCACGGGTGGCGTAGTCGGACATTTGCTATACATTAAGACTGCCACTGGTTTGACCACCCTGGGCACGGACCGGGTCACCGCCACACGGAGACTACAACCCCCAGCATTCTACAACAGGCCCGGTTCCGGGTTCCCCTGCACAACACAGGCCCAGGGGGCGTGTCAACTTTGGCGTAGTCGGCAGGATTTCGTTTCCGCAACCACCGGGTACTGCGTGCCTGAAAAAGAGACTTTTATACTTACCTGTGGTGAAGTTTCCCGCCGTCCGGAGTCGTTTCCCGCCATCCGGAGCCGATTCCCGCCATCAGACGCCATCTTGGACCGTTTCCCGCCGTCTTCTGCCTTCTTCCCGCCATCCGCAGCTGCTTCCCGCCTTCGGACGCCATCTTTGGGACGCCGCACGGGAAGAAGAGGGGCGTGGACGCCGAAAGCGCGCGAGATCCGAAGCTCCGCCCCACGCTCCGCCCCACGCTCTGATGCTGCGCAAGGTCCTGGAAGGGAGGAAGAGCGACGCTGACGTCATCGGAGCGCGACGCCAGGTCCTCAACCCCGACGATCGACTGCAGAGCCGCGGCCTATGGGAGAAGAGCATCGCAAGGTAGGCCACGGTCCACTAGGGGGGAGGAGGATGCCGGATACCGAGGGGAGCTCCACTGCCACAGCCACCGCCAGCGCAACCGCTGCAGCAGTCATGCCATTCACCATGCCCTATATCCCGGGGGCAACCTGGCTAGCCCAGTACTCAGGGGAGTCACATACTCTAAATGACTTTAGAGAAAGACTGGATAGCCTCTTCCAGGTATACCCCCTCACGGAAGAGCAAAAAGTGAGCATCCTGGTGGCCCAATTAATCGGGGCAGCCCAAAGGGAGGTAAAGTCCTGGTAAAGTCCTGGCCACCTGGGAGGTAGAGGACTGTCAGAGAAATACTAGCCCGGCTGAAAGACACATTTGATACCCGCACCTCAGCCGAAATAAAGCTCAGATTTTACGGGTGTAAACAGCGGGCACATAAGAGTATAAGAGACTATGCTCTAAACCTACAAGAGGCCCTGAGAGCCATTAAGCAGGCAGACCCTGACAGCGTGGGAAATGAAGATAAGCTGTTGACTGAACAATTTATTGAGGGTCTACTGTGCAATGCCCACCGAACCCAGTTGCGGGCAATGGCCTTACAGGACCCTGACCTGGACTTTGCACAGTTCAAGGACAGAGCCATCCGGGTGCTCCGAGAACCGGCACCAGGTGGCGCTGTGACCCACAGGCGCCCCGCTATCACTTATCACCAGGAGACGGCGCCCTTGTCTGCAGGGCCTGTGGGAGCTGATGCGCAGGCTTTAAACAGTGACCCGGCTACAGACCTGCACCATCAGGTCCAAGAGCTGACTAAGAGCGTTGCCGCGCTAACCAGAACTGTGCAGTCTTTACAGGTCTCTTCTCCAGGAAAGATCCAGCTGGCATCCAGACCGGAGGACGTCCCGTGGCGCCGACTGAGGAGGACCCCACCGGCCAGAGGAAGACCCAGCGACAGATACAACGAGGACGGACGACCCATCTGCCGCCGCTGCAATCAACCCGGACATGTGGCAAGGTACTGTCATTTAAACGGGCACAACCTGGGGTAGAGGGCCAACCCCCAGGCATAAGACCATCAGGCCCATCAAACTGGCGTGATAAATACGTAGGGGGACGTCCAATCTTGCCTGTGGTACTGGATGGCATTCCTATGAGTGCCCTACTAGACACTGGGTCACAGGTGACCACCGTACGTGCTCTTTAAACAGTACTGGAATGACTCGGACATAACCCGCTACCCAGATGACGACCTGAGTATCATCGCCAGCAATGGTCAGCCCGTGCCGCAGGTGGGATTCAAAGAGGTGACCATTAAGATCGGTAAAGTCGAACTGGCGGCACAAGGACTGATTATAGTGGACATAGACCGTCATGAGAGTCACCCTAGAATAACCTTGGGAACTAATGTGATTGAAAATTGTCTTGCAGAGGTGATTCTCATTTTACAGCAGGTTGCCAAGAACGCCAGTTCCGGACAGCAGCGTGTGCTCCAAAAAGAGATCCGGGCACTGATGAAGCGGCAACAGGTGGAACTATCTGGTGGTGAGATAGGTAGCGTGAGAATGTGTGACCCGTTCCCTATTGCCATGCCCCCAAAAAGTGAGATGATGATTTGGTGCCGGGCAGCTATTGGTCTAAGAGGTAGAGACTACCAAGCAATGGTAGAACCCGTCTACTCAGACAGTAGGCCCACCATTTTGACAGCACGGGGGGTGGTCGATGTACGCCATGGGAGGGTGCCCGTTCGCATCATAAATATCGGGGAGAGAGAAGTACACCTGCCCCGGTATGCCACGCTAGCCAAATTGTTCACCATCAACCAGAACTCTGTACAGGCCGTGGAACCCTTGCCTCCATCTCAACCAGAGGAAGGTAACGGCTCTAAGAAACCAATGGAGGACTGGTGTCAGCAACTGCATTTGGGTACTGACTCCACTCCATCACACCAGAAACAGGGAGTCTATCGGGTGGTTCGAGAGTACGAGAGAGTGTTTAGTAAACACCCGCTAGACTTCGGGCGAGTAAAGGGGGTAGAACACCACATCCCCACGGGAGACCATCCTCCCATAAAGGAGAGATACCGACCCGTACCCCCGGCACACTACCAACACGCCAAGGGGATGCTTAGAGACATGAAGGAGGCTGGGGTAATCAGGGACAGCTGTAGCCCCTGGGCAGCTCCACTAGTCTTAGTGAAAAAGAAAGACAACACCATGAGAATGTGTGTAGACTACAGGAAGGTCAACCGTATCACACACAAAGATGCGTACCCGTTACCAAGGATAGAAGAGTCCTTAGCTGCATTAAAATCTGCTAACTTCTTCTCTACTTTGGATCTCACTAGCGGGTACTGGCAGGTTCCTGTAGCAGAGGCGGACCGGGAGAAGACCTCATTCACCACCCCGATGGGTCTCAGTGAATTTAACTGTATGCCGTTCGGGCTCTGCAACGCACCAGGAACCTTCCAACGGTTGATGGAATGCTGTCTGGGACACCGGAACTTCGAGACGGTCCTGTTATATCTGGACGATGTCATCGTCTATTCCAAGACCTACGAGGACCACCTGAAACACCTGGCAGAAGTGTTCGAAGCTCTGGCAAACTACGGCCTAAAGGTGAAACCCTCCAAGTGTCACCTCCTGAAACCAAAGGTGCAATACCTGGGACACGTGGTGAGTGCTGACGGAGTGGCTCCTGACCCTGATAAGATCACCGTGATTAAGGACTGGCCAAGACCCTCCAGCATAAAGGAAGTGTGGTAGTTCCTCGGGTTGGTAGGCTACTACCGAAGATTCATTCCCGGTTTCACCAAAATGGCAGCCCCTATGCAGGACCTCCTGATAGGTCAATCTCGGAAAGCCAAAAACCAGAAACCGCCCTTTAGGTGGGAAAAGCTGGAAGAGGAGTCCTTCTGCCAGCTGAAGATGGCCCTCACGGGGGATGAAATCCTGGCATATCCAGACTACAGCCAGCCCTTTATCCTCCACACGGACGCAAGCAACATCGGGCTAGGAGCCGTACTGTCCCAGATCCAGCAAGGGAAAGAACGGATAATCGCTTACGCCAGCCGAAAGCTACGGCCCACAGAGAGGAACCCTGAGAATTATAGCTCATTCAAGCTGGAGTTCCTGGCAGTAGTGTGGGCAGTGACCGAACGTTTCAAGCATTACCTTGCCTCCTCCAAATTCACCGTGTACACGGATAACATCCCGTTGACACACCTGGACACTGCAAGGCTCGGTGCCCTGGAACAGAGATGGATGGCCCGCCTGTCCAACTTTGAATTCACCATCAAATACCGGGCAGGACGCTCAAATGCCAACGCGGATGCCCTGTCTAGAATGCCGAACTTACCGGACGTAGGGGAAGATCCAGAAGATCTGGAAGAAGTTGAGCTCCCTGCGTTCCACCGTCATGGGATTACCCTGTATTCCCACTGTGTGAAGGACAGGCGCTCCGTGACGTTCAATCCCTTGCCCCACTACAACTGGGCGGAGACGCAATACAGTGATCCCGCAGTCCATTTGGTGAAGGAAATGCTGACCCAGGCCGATGCCCGTCTTGACCCAGATGCTCCGGAGGAGACCAAGCAACTGTGGAAGGAGAAAAGTAAGCTGTTCCTCTACAGGGAGAAACTGTGCCGGAGAATGGTTAACTCTCGAACACATGAGTTGACCTGGCAGGTAGTGGTCCCAAGACAAGACGCGGCTATGGTTCTGGAGGCATACCACAACGGAGCAGGGCATTTCGGATGGAAGAAGCTGGAGTTCTTGTTGCGTGAACGGTTCTACTGGGTAGGCATGAGAGGAGCCATCGAGAGGTGGTGCAGAGACTGTGGCCCGTGCCACCTGAGAAGAAAAGACCGAGCCAGCCAGAAGACTCCCCTGCAGCCCATCATCACCAGACAGCCACTGGAACTGGTAGCCCTGGACCATGTGAAACTGGCTCCAAGCAGATCTGGGTATGTCTACGCCCTCACAATCGTAGATCATTACTCCCGATTCCTGGTGGTGGTCCCGGTCAAGGACTTAACGGCTCAAACAGCAGCTAGAGCCTTCCAGCAGCACTTCTGCCGTCCACACGGGTACCCGGACCAAGTGTTGACAGACCAAGGACCAGCCTTCGAAGCGGAGGTCTTCCAGGAGTTCTGCAACCTGTATGGCTGCAATAAGATAAGAACAACGCCCTATCACCCTCAAACCAATGGACTCTGCGAGAAGATGAACCAGGTGGTGATAGATCTGCTAAAAACATTGTCCCTGGAAGAACACAGTCTGTGGCCTGAGAAACTGCCCGATCTGGTGGACCTGTATAACCACATCCCTGTAGGTTCCACCAACTGTACCCCGGCTTACCTAATGAGAGCAAGACCTGGTAAGCTGCCTATTGACCTGGATATGGGAGTCCTGACGCCTGAGGACACCTCGCCAGAGGCAGACTGGGATACAGAACGGCAGCAGCAGCATCGGAAAGTACAGGAGAGCGTCGAGCGAAGTCTGTCTCAAGCTAGAGAAAGGCAAGAGAAGGCTTATAACCAGTATGCTCCCGCTGTTTCTCTGGTACCTGGAGAGCAGGTCTTGAAGAGGAAGAGGCGGCTCCACAAGTTGGACGACCAGTGGGAGAAGGACCCATACACCGTACTGCCATCAAGCCATGAGAACCCAAAAATCTGCGTAATCAGTAAGGATGGAGGAGAAACCACAGCCATTGTCTCCAGAGACCACCTGAAGAAGTGTCCCGAGCAGCTGCAAAGCCCTGAAGAAGATCAAGGAAACCCTCAACCCGCAGAGGAAAGGGAAGAAATGATCAGTACCGTACTCGGAGACTTCCCCCGGTCTTGGACACAAGTAAACGGCGCTGTCGTGGTACCCGTCCTCACCTTTCTCCAGCCAGCCCCGCAAGTGCCTACAGAGGAACCGGTAGAGCTGGAAGAGCAGCCGGCCCAAGAGGCAGAAGAGTCCACACCAGCAGTACAGGAGAATCAACCCTCTGCTAGTAGTGAGCCTGCCGTGCCCCTAGTGAGCCAAAGAGTGCGCAGACAGCTGCCCAGCTTGCCCATAACACCTCCTACACCCTGTAGTGCAGAACCAGTTAGTGAGCTCCGTAGGTCCACTAGAGTCACTAGAGGTCAGATGCCCGCTCGCTGGAGAATCTAAACTAATGCATTGTGAATTTATCTGCTAACTGTTTATGGTTTATGTTTGTTGCCTGTTATTAATTATGTTTCTCAGTTACCCTGCAGATTTTTATGGACTAACAGGTTATGGACGCTGGATAACCGGAACAGTTTTGTAGATAGTTGCACCTTGGTGCCTCTTGCGAAGACGGCCGCGGAAGAGAAAACCTGTCTGGCGTGGCCTCCTTGCGGCCCAAAGTAGTTAGTCTACCTTTGCAGCCACGCCCAAGGCCAACGCAAGGGGTTTGCTTTGGACAGGTCCCCTACTTCGCTTAAAGTTTCACCTTGGGTGACATGGACACCCTCTTGTTTCAAAAACTTCACCTTGGGTGATATGGACACCCGGTTGCGGACACGCCATGACCTTTAAAGAACTAAAGCTTCTTGTAAATATGTTATCGTATTATTGTTTATACCCTGTTATTATGTTTTAAAAATGTGTTTAGTCCCGGAGTACTAAAATTTACTAGGGGGGAATGTGACACCCCAGGGGTCTGGTTGCCACAGTAATAGAGATATTATGTCTGAGAGCAAGTGGGAGGTTTCTCTGGTCAGGAGCCCTAAGCATGCAACACGGCCCACCCAGACCTGGGAGGGGAGGAATCTGCCCTTATAAACTGGGTCTGGGGCGGGATTAGACGAGACAGAGTCTGTAGAACAAGCAGAGCAGTCAGAGCCTGGAGAGGGAAAGTGAGAACAGGAGCTCTGTAGGAGCAGCAGCTGAAGGCCAGAGGCTGTGAGCAGAGATATAGCTCGCCCTGGCTGAAGTTACTAAAACCGGACACAGGAGTCCGAGGCTGTAGGGACTGATATATACCCAGCAGCAGAAACCAGCCAGCAGGGGATTCCAGGTCCTCTGGCCATAGAAGCCCGGAGGCTCAGTCGCAAAGAAGGGACCAGCGCCGCCATCCAGGAGCGGAGGCTAACAGAAGGCCCCAAGTCACCAGCCATACGGGTGAGCACCACACGGTATACTCAGGGACGTGGGCTACTTGTAACCGCTGACAGCAAGGTAGCCAGGAAGAGTGCAGATAAACGGGGAGGCCTACAACTCCACCTGGCCAGGGGAACTCCTGCTTGCTCGCAGACTGACCAGGCCCCTTATACTAGCCAGTACTCCCGGGAGGGTCTGCCTTGTACCATCAGTAAAGACCCTGAACTGCACCTCACGTCTCTGTGATTCCTTGCCGCACCAGCACCATTAGCACTGGCACCCTCACACCATCACTCCCATCATCTCTCACATTAGCTGCCCTGAGGCAATACTTCTCCCGTGGGGAGTTATCCCATACTCGGCTGCGCAAACAACATCAGCCTCAGCGGTCGGCAGCGCAGCGGCGGTCCCCACTGACCGCAATCCACGGGTGGCGTAGTCGGACATTTGCTATACATTAAGACTGCCACTGGTTTGACCGCCCTGGGCACGGACCGGGTCACCGCCACACGGAGACTACAACCCCCAGCATTCTACAACAGGCCCGGTTCCGGGTTCCCCTGCACAACACAGGCCCAGGGGGCGCGTCACACCCACTCCCCAATAATGGGACTTATGTTTGTAATATGCTGTACTGCATGGCTCTTGTAAGGGGCATTGCAAGTTGCTCCATCCTAATTTTTGGCAGCTTTTGCTGGGAAAGCATAAGGAAATACTATGGAACACCCACTCCCCAATAATGGGACTTATGTTTGTAATATGCTGTACTGCATGGCTCTTGTAAGGGGCATTGCAAGTTGCTCCATCCTAATTTTTGGCAGCTTTTGCTGGGAAAGCATAAGCAAATACTATGGGACACCCACTCCCCAATAATGGGACTTATGTTTGTAATATGCTGTACTGCATGTGATGCGCCCCCTGGGCCGTGTGTACACGTGTGTGGGATACCCGGTGCCGGGTCTCTGGGGTCTGTAGTCTCCGTGGCAGTAACCCGGTCCCGTGGCTCAGGCTGGTCAAACCAGTGGCAGTCTTTCTTAGGTTTTGAGGTTAATTGTCCGACTGCGCCACCCGTGGATTGCGGTCAGGGAGTACCACCGCTGCGAGGCAGACCGCTGAGGCTGGTGTTGTGTGCGCAGCATAGAATGGGATAACTCCCCACGGGAGGAGTATAGCCTCAGGGCAGTGAGTGTGGATGATGGGGGTGATGGTGCACGAGCGCAGCAGGAATGGCTCAGAGTCTTTGCAGTGCAGTTCAGAGTCTTTACTGATGATTATAAGGTAGACCCTCCCGGGAGTACTGGCTAGCATAAGAGGCCTGGTCAGTCTGTGAGCAAGCAGGAGTTCCCCTGGCCAGGTGGAGTTGTAGGCCTCCCCGTCTGTCTGCACTCTTCCTGGCTACCTTGCTGTAAGCTGGTAGAAGTAGCCCACGTCCCTGAGTGTACCGTGTAGTGCTCACCCGTATGGCTGGTGACTTGGGGCCTTCTGTTAGCCTCCGCTCCACGACGGCGGTGCTGGACCCTTGCTTGTGACTGAGCCTCCGGGCTTCTATGGCCAGAGGACCTGAAATCCCCTGCCGGCTGGTTTCTGCTGCTGGATATATAAGTCCTCACAGCTTCGGACTCCTGTGTCCGGTTCCTATTGTCTTCTGCCAGGGCGAGCTCTGCTCAGCTTCCAGCCCCTGGTCTTTAGCTCCTAGCTCCTACAGAGCTCCTTGCTGTTACTTTCCCTTGCTCTCACTCTGACTCTGACTGTTCCCTGACTCACTCAACCCCGCTCCAGATCCAGTTTATAAGGGCAGAATTCTCCCCTCCCAGGATTGGGGCAGGAGGATGTTGCATGTTTAAGGGATCCTGACCAGGAAACCTCCCACTTGCTCTCCGACGTAATATCTCTATTACTGTGGTGACCAGACCCCTGGGGTGCCACACATAGCTCTTGTAAGGGGCATTGCAGTTCCTCATAATTTTTGGAAAGCCTTCCATTCACTGCTTAGGCCAACAGTGCACAGGAGACCCAGTTGCTATAAATGGAAAAAAAGGTTTAGTTAACGCCCTCTGACCTCCATGTCATTTCCAAGGGGCATTGGAGTGGCTCGAAATTTTTGGTAGGCATTGCACTCACTGTATGCCCTATAACTGTGTAGCCGAACCGCTCCTTTTGGTACAGAAACATATCCTATGTAGCGCCGGCATCCCTGCCCTCTGCTAGGCAGGGACGCTGTTCCCCTCACCCCTCTGCTCCGAGCCCGGCGTCCTCCTCCCGCTCTGCTGGCAGCGCGCGCTCCTTCCCGGCCACTGTGCTTAGGGCGCGCGCGCGCGCTCCCTCCCTCTTAAAGGGGCCGCGCGCGCCGTCCTAAGGAGTCCCCGGCCGGAGGACTTCACCATATATAAGGCACCTCCTCCAAAATGGAGGTGCCCGAGCAATGTTGTTGCACTGTTCACTACTCTGCTTCAGCCCTCAGATCCCGTTGCCAGTTACCTGCCAGATTCCTGCCAGTTTGCTGTCTGATTCCTGCCTGATATTCTGCTTACCTGCCTGCTAGCCTGAGGTCTGACGTTCTGCCTACCGACTCCTGTCAGTCTGTCTAAGGACCAGCTTGCCCGCTCACCTGGGAGCGCTCCTCTGCTACCTGCCTGCTAGCCTGAGGTCCGACGGTCTGCCCTCCAACTCCTGTCAGTCTGTCTATGGACCAGCTTGCCCGCTCATCTGGGAGCGCACACCTGTTACCTGCCTGCTAGCCTACCTGGAGGCTCCGCCGTCACGTGCTGTGACCACCTGCCATTCCAGAGACTCCTGCCCGCTCACCTGGGAGCGCACACCTGTTACCTGCCTGCTAGCCTACCTGGAGGCTCCGCCGTTACGTGCTGTGACCACCTGCCATTCCAGAGACTCCTGCCCGCTCACCTGGGAGCGCACACCTGTTACCTGCCTGCTAGCCTACCTGGAGGCTCCGCCGTCACGTGCTGTGACCACCTGCCATTCCAGAGACTCTCGCTTGCTCACCTGGGAGCACACATCAACCATCTGCCTGCTAGCCTACCTGGAGGCTCTGCCATCACAGGTCGTACCTATCCTTTACCCAGAGACTGCCCCGGTCACTTGCCGTGACCTCCTGCCCGTTCATCCAGAGACTGCCCCGGTCACTTGCCGTGACCTCCTGCCCGTTCATCCAGAGACTGCCCCGGTCACTTGCCGTGATCTCCTGCCCGTTCATCCAGAGACTGCCCCGGTCACTTGCCGTGACCTCCAGCCCGTTCACTCAGAGACTGTCCCGGTCACCTGCTGTGACTGCCTGCCCGTCTTCCCTGGTCGCCACCCGCTCCCTTACAAGGACCGCCCCCTTGTATAGTAGCTCAGAGGTTCCGCCTCCCAGACCCGTTACATCCTACAAGACATATCTGGTTGACTGGCCTGATATTGATGTGAATGGTCCCTGTTCCTCCTGCTCTTTCTCCTTTGCCACTACCTCATCCATCATTTATCACCTGAAGCTTTGTTTTAACGGGAGTCATAGAACTTGGATAGTAGCAGGAAAACATCCAGCAATCCTCGGAGGAGGTAGGATATGCGCCAAAACGCTGACCACCTCAGGCCTAGCCGCTACTACATACATGCACTTGCATTACAACAAAACAAAGCAGATGCTAACTTCTATCATCCTCATCATGCTCCTCACCTTGGCACTCTCAACTCCCCTGATGGAGAAGCCAGGGCCCACCGGAGGAGTCTGATAGTCCGGTGGGCTCGGCCAATGCTGCCCTAAAGCAGGCCAGGCTAAGAAAAGTGTGGGAAAGGTTACCGGGACAAATAGGGGTGGCTGGGGACCGAGTATGGACACCCGGCCACCCCCTGGAGGCTGGGGAGCAAGCAGGGACACCCGGCCACCAGGCAGCTGGGGACTGAGTATGGATACCAGGCCACCGACACAGCCATGGCGTGGTGGCCAGATTCCGCCTCCACATGTCTAAAAGGCCCAATTTAAAGTGCAAGCAAGCAAGCAGTATGGTATTGCAGCCTGGGGGTGGGTGGGTGGCAGGCTGCATACTTGCGCTTGCATTGCAAGGAATGGGAGAGGTACAATTGAACACTGCCCTGGGACAAGGACTTGAACGGGGATAGTTGCAAGTCTGCAATGACAGGTGCAAGGTGGGAGGCATCTTCGCATGTACCATGAACAGGGGTTTGGCATGCACACACTACAGCGGAATAGGCTCTCCTTCCCACTAAATGCACTGGGGAGGGCACAGGTAATGTTTTGGTATACGCGCTTAATCTTATGTATAAGGCACACCAGGACAAATATGGGCGGCTGGGGACTGAGTATGGATACCTCGCTGTCGAAGCAGCCATGAGGTAGTGGCCAGCTTCGGCCTCCTCCAAACTAAAAGGCCCCATTTCAAGTGCAAGCTAGCAGTATGGCATTGCAGTCTGGGGGTGGTGGGTGGCAGGCTGCACACTTACACTTGCATTAAAAGAAAACATAGCTGATGCTAACTTCTGTCATCATCATCATGCTCCTCACCTTGGCACTCTCAACTCCACCGATGGAGAAGTCAGGGCCCACCGGAGGAGTCTGGTTCTCTGGTGGGCTCGTCCAATGCTGCCTAAAGCAGGCCGGGCTAAGAAAAGTGTGTGGGGGGATGTTCCAAGGAGAAATAGGGGCGGCTGGGGACCGTTTATGGACACCCGGCTGCCCCCAGGCGGCTGGGGACCGTGTGTGGACACCCGGCCGCGGGGCGGCTGGGGACCGAGTATGGACACCCGGCTGCCGGGCGGCTGGGAACTGAGTATGGATTCCAGGCCGCCAACACAACCATGACGTGGTGGCCAGATTCCGCCTCCACATGCCTGAAAGGCTCAATTTCAAGTTCAAGCAAGCAAGCAGTATGGTATTGCAGCCTGGAGGTGGGTGGGTGGCAGGCTGCATACTTGAGCTTGTATTGCAAGGAATGGGGGAGGTACAATTGAACACTGCCCTGGGACCATAACTTGCATGGGGATAGTTGCAAGTCTGCATCTTCTGATGCGGAAAGGATCACTTCTGATGGGCACACTTTTAGACAGTGACCTGGGTGTCAGAGATGCTTCCAGGGGTCTTCCCCATGCTGTTCCCATGTCTTTTCAGCACGGTATGCATGTGTCACACAGCACATGGCCAGATAAGGTTGTAAAATGTTAAAATGACATTTCACGGTGAATGCATTTGTCATAGTTGAAAGCAATACAAAAGTGCAAAAACGCATAAAAAATGCTACTTGTGAACATAGCCGAAGGTGTGGAGGAGTATTTTTGTTTTTGGTCATTTATTTTAACTTATACACAAGTCTTTACCCTGGAAAGGATGTTCCTTAACATATGTCACAGGAAAAAAGTTTCACTTTCGTTTTTGAACGTTTTATTGTGAGCCCGTAAAAGTGGCTTAATACCTCTGACCACGTTGTTGACAGCAGTGACCTGGGGGTCAGAAATGCTTCCAGGGGCGATGCCCATGCTGTCCCCATGTCATTTGAGCACTGTCACTATCGTTTTGGGCACTTGTTAGGCTTTTAAAAGACTGCCGGAGGTGCCACCGCAAAAATGCTTGAGTCTCCCATAGACTAACTTTGGGCTCGTTGCTCGGGTCGAGCACCCGAGTATCACGGTGAGCTCGGCCCGAGCTTCGAGCACCCGAGCATTTTAGTGCTCGCTCAACACTATCAATGACTGCAGATGTGACTGTCCAGTGGTGGAGCTGTCTGTATTACCTACTGTCTCCTTCTGGAGAGTGTGATGAGCATGCTCAATGACTGCAGATGTGACTGTCCAGTGGTGGAGTTGTCTGTATTATCTACTGTCTCCTTCTGGAGAGTGTGATGAGCATGCTCAATGACTGCAGATGTGACTGTCCAGTGGTGGAGTTGTCTGTATTACCTACTGTCTCCTTCTGGAGAGTGTGATGAGCATGCTCAATGACTGCAGATGTGACTGTCCAGTGGTGGAGCTGTCTGTATTACCTACTGTCTCCTTCTGGAGAGTGTGATGAGCATGCTCAGTGACTGTGCAGATGTGACTGTCCAGTGGTGGAGCTGTCTGTATTACCTACTGTCTCCTTCTGGAAAGTGTGATGAGCATGCTCAGTGACTGTGCAGATGTGACTGTCCAGTAGTGAAGTTGTCTGTATTACCTACTGTCTCCTTCTGGAGAGTGTAGTGAGCATGCTCAGTGACTGCAGATGTGACTGTCCAGTGGTGGAGTTGTCTGTATTATCTACTGTCTCCTTCTGGAGAGTGTAGTGAGCATGCTCAATGACTGCAGATGTGACTGTCCAGTGGTGGAGTTGTCTGTATTATCTACTGTCTCCTTCTGGAGAGTGTGATGAGCATGCTCAATGACTGCAGATGTGACTGTCCAGTGGTGGAGTTGTCTGTATTACCTACTGTCTCCTTCTGGAGAGTGTGATGAGCATGCTCAATGACTGCAGATGTGACTGTCCAGTGGTGGAGCTGTCTGTATTACCTACTGTCTCCTTCTGGAGAGTGTGATGAGCATGCTCAATGACTGCAGATGTGACTGTCCAGTGGTGGAGCTGTCTGTATTACCTACTGTCTCCTTCTGGAGAGTGTGATGAGCATGCTCAATGACTGCAGATGTGACTGTCCAGTGGTGGAGCTGTCTGTATTACCTACTGTCTCCTTCTGGAGAGTGTGATGAGCATGCTCAGTGACTGTGCAGATGTGACTGTCCAGTGGTGGAGCTGTCTGTATTACCTACTGTCTCCTTCTGGAAAGTGTGATGAGCATGCTCAGTGACTGTGCAGATGTGACTGTCCAGTAGTGAAGTTGTCTGTATTACCTACTGTCTCCTTCTGGAGAGTGTGATGAGCATGCTCAGTGACTGTGCAGATGTGACTGTCCAGTGGTGGAGCTGTCTGTATTACCTACTGTCTCCTTCTGGAGAGTGTGATGAGCATGCTCAGTGACTGTGCAGATGTGACTGTCCAGTAGTGAAGTTGTCTGTATTACCTACTGTCTCCTTCTGGAGAGTGTAGTGAGCATGCTCAGTGACTGCAGATGTGACTGTCCAGTGGTGGAGCTGTCTGTATTACCTACTGTCTCCTCCTGGAGAGTGTGATGAGCATGCTCAATGACTGCAGATGTGACTGTCCAGTGGTGGAGCTGTCAGGAGAGTGTACTGGGCATGCTCTGTGACCTGTGCAATGATTGCTTTGCAGAGCGTTGGAGCTGAGATGTCACCCAACCCCATGCGCAGTGAAGTGAGCATGCTCTGTGGGAAGAGGAGCAGCTGTCATATTTATATCACCCATTGGATATGATAAACCTTACGTTTTCTGACTCCAGTTTCGCAATAGATCTGTTACTGTAACTTACTGTTCATGGAAAACTGTCAATTACCATAAAGAAATGAATCCAGGATGTGTCAGTCTATTCTGAGACTCAATAGTCTGAGGGAAAACTGCAAGATTTCTGCATCAATTTCATTTATAAGGCTCAGCTTAGATAGAAATGTGAGGAATCAGCCTTGGTGCACACCTACCGCCACTTAATCAACTATCTTAAGACATTAGAAAGAAGTATAAATTTTAATGATTACAGTCAATACATAAATATCACATAATAGGTAAATCAGTAAAACAGTCACAATTAAGATGATCAGTAGTGTATGTAGTCAGGAATACGCAGCACTCATTCATTACATAGTCCCTTAACCATTGTAAATGAATCAAAGAAATGCAAAGAGAGCAAGGCACATTAGAATAAGTGTAGATCATGGGTGAAGTAGTACCAAGCAGCAGCAGCTCCAATAACAATCACCTATAAGTTAAATGAGACATGCCTTACCCAAGATAAAAAGAAGTGCTGGTAGTGATGGAAATACAGTGGAGGAAATGCTCAAACGCGCCTTTCGCCCTGAAAAACGTAGGCTTTTTATACTTCTTTCTACCTTTATGCTCCATATTTTTCTCTTTGTTTATAAAACATGTTTTTGGAGTTGGTATGCATACGCTGATTCTGGCATTGTCCAGGTTGATCAGCAATGTTCTCTTTTGTTTTTTATATACATAAGGCCGGTTTATGTGCATATCTTAAGACATTAGCTGTCTTGTCAAAATCAAATGTTAAAAAAAGAAATGTTTTGCTGAGATATCGGTGGGAGGGAGATACGCAGACCACCCCATGGATGAAAAAGATGCAGACCCTTAATTAGACAATAAGAAGGGATATTATTACCTGTCAGCTTTTGTGCAGTTTGGAATATAAATTTCAGCTCCACCTTCTCCACATTTGTAATTTCTTTTCTTACACTAAAAATTAGTAAATCAATAAGAAAACAACCTGAGAACGATCAATAAAAGGGAGAATAAGACACAAAACAACAGCTGATAACCCCCCACACTCTGCAACTCTGAAGTTACAACACCAAGAAGGAAAAGTGGTGAATTCTGGAAATAACAGGACGGCAAATGAGGAAAGATGGAAACAAAAATGTTCAAACTCTCAATCCATTCAGTATAAGCCAGTACCTTAGCGTCTCTGGACTTGTCTCCATCGAGCACATTGAGGACGTCATTGGAAGATGATTACACAGGAGCTGCCAGCAGCATCTCCGGACTTGTCTCCATCCAGCACATAGGGGATGTCATTGGAAGGTGATTACACAGGAGCTGCCAGCAGCATTTCTGGACTTGTCTCAATCGAGTACATAGGGGACGTCATTGGAAGGTGATTACACAGGAGCTGCCAGCAGCATCTCTGGACTTGTCTCCATCGAGCACATCGGGGACATCATTGGTCAGTGATTGCACAGGAGCTGCCAGCAGCATCTCCGGACTTGTCTCCATCGAGCACATTGAGGACGTCATTGGAAGATGATTACACAGGAGCTGCCAGCAGCGTCTCTGGACTTGTCTCCATCGAGCACATCGGGGACGTCATTGGAAGGTGATTACACAGGAGCTGCCAGCAGCAACTCTGGACTTGTCTCCATCGAGCACATTGAAGACGTCACTGGTCGGTGATTACAGAGGAGCTGCCAGCAGCGTCTCGGGACTTGTCTCCATCGAGCACATTGAGGACGTCACTGATAGGTGATTACACAGGAGCTGCCAGCAGCATCTCTGGACTTGTCTCCATCAAGCACATCGGGGACATCATTGGAAGGTAATTACACAGGAGCTGCCAGCAGCAACTCTGGACTTGTCTCCATCGAGCACATTGAGGACATCACTGCGCGGTGATTACACAGGAGCTGCCAGCAGCATCTCTGGACTTGTCTCCATCGAGCACATCGAGGACATCATTGGAAGGTAATTACACAGGAGCTGCCAGCAGTATCTCTGGACTTGTCTCCATCGAGCACATTGAGGACGTCATCGGTCGGTGATCTCACAGAAGCTGTTAGCAGCGTCTCCGGACTTTTCTCCATTGGGCACATCGGGGACGTCATTGGTCAATGATTACAGAGGGGCTGCCGGCAGCATCTCCGGACTTGTTTCAGTCGAGCACATTGGAGACGTCCTTAGTCATGATTGCACAGTAGCTTCCAGGAGTGTCTCCGGACTTTTCATTATCGAGCATATCAGGGATATCATTGGTCGGTAATTATTACACAGGAGCTGCCGGCAGCGTTTTCGAACTTGTCTCCATCAAGAACATCGGTGACTTCATTGGTCAGTGATTACACAGGAGCTGCCGGCAACATCTCCAGACTTTTCTCCATTGGTCACATCGGGGACGTCATTGGTCTGTAATTACAGAGGAGCTACCAGCAGCTTCTCCGGACTTGTCTCCATCAAGCACATCAGAGACTTCATTGGTCAGTGATTGCACAGGATCTGCTGGCAGCGTCTATGGATTTTTTTTCCATCTAACACATTAGGAACGTCCTTGGTGGTCGATGATAACAGACAGGGCAGCCATCAGGGCATTACTGCCCTTACTAGCGTATGGGGCCCGGTGAGCTGAGGGGTCCCGGTCAGGCCCCGTTCTTCTGCTCACCGGGCCCCAGTGGCCGGATTCTGCCAGTTCAGTTTCTGTGAACATGCATCCTCGGACACACTTTCACTTGAAATCTATTGCCATGCGGGAAGCTTCCCGCATGGCAATAGTTAACAGCCGCCAGCCAATTACAGGCCGGCAGCAAACAGCACTCATGTTGCTGGTGTATGACGTCACTATCATGCTCCAGCGGCTGTGCTTCGGGTGATGGGACAGCCTGGTGCTGCTGGAGCGTGGCAAGGTAAGGAGAAACTTTCTTTTGCAAAGCCGCAAGAAAGGGGGCAAGCTAGAGAAACATGGGGGCAGGATGCAGACATGGGGGCAGGATTGAAAAATGGGGGCAGGATGGGACATATTGAGGACAGAATGGAAACATGGGGCAGAATAGAAACATGGTACAGAATGGATAGACATTGGGGGCAGAATGGGGAGACATTGGGGGCAGTATGGAGAGTCATTGGGGCAGAATGGAGAGACATTGGGGGCAGAATAGAAACATGGGGCAGGATGGAGACATTGGGGGCAGGATGGAGACATTGGGGGCATAATTGATACATTGGGGGCAGAATGGATACATTGGGGGCAGAATGGAGACATGGGGGCAGGATGGAGACAAATGGGGGCAGGATGGAAACAAATGGGAGCAGAATGGGGGCAGGATGAAGGTAAATAGAGACATTGGGGGCAGAATGGAGACATGGGACAGAATGGAGACATTGGAGGCAGGATGGATACATTGGGGGCAGGATGTGGGACATTATTACTGTTGGGGCTAATTAAAGGATATTATTACTACTGTGATGCACAGTACAGACCAAAAGTTTGGACACACCTTCTCATTTAAAGATTTTTCTGTATTTTCATGACTATGAAAATTGTACATTCACACTGAAGACATCAAAACTATGAATTACCACATGTGGAATTATATACTTAACAAAAAAGTGTGAAACTACTGAAAATATGTCTTATATTCAAGGTTCTTCACAGTATCCACCTTTTGCTTTGATGACTGCTTTGCACACTCTTGGCATTCTCTTGATGAGCTTCAAGAGGTAGTCACCGGAAATGGTCTTCCAACAATCTTGAAGGAGTTCCCAGAGATGCTTAGCACTTGTTGGCCCTTTTGCCTTCACTCTGCGGTCCAGCTCACCCCAAACCATCTCGATTGGGTTCAGGTCTGGTGACTGTGGAGGCCTGGTCATCTGGCGTAGCACCCCATCACTCTCCCTCTTGGTCAAATAGCCCTTACACAACCTGGAGGGTGTTTGGGGTCATTGTCCTGTTGAAAAATAAATGATGGTCCATCTAAACGCAAACCGGATGGAATAGCATGCCGCTGCAAGATGCTGTGGTAGCCATGCTGGTTCAGTATGCCTTCAATTTTGAATAAATCCCCAACAGTGTCACCAGCAAAGCCCCCCCACACCATCACACCTCCTCCTCCATGCTTCACGGTGGGAACCAGGCATGTAGAGTCCATCCGTTCACCTTTTCTGCGTCGCACAAAGACATGGTGGTTGGAACCAAAGATCTCAAATTTGGACTCATCAGACCAAAGCACAGATTTCCACTGGTCTAATGTCCATTCCTTGTGTTCTTTAGCCCAAACAAGTCTCTTCTGCTTGTTGCCTGTCCTTAGCAGTGGTTTCCTAACAGCTATTTTACCATGAAGGCCTGGTGCACAAAGTCTCCTCTTAACAGTTGTTGTAGAGATGTGTCTGCTGCTAGAACTCTGTGTGGCATTGACCTGGTCTCTAATCTGAGCTGCTGTTAACCTGCGATTTCTGAGGCTGGTGACTCGGATAAACTTATCCTCAGAAGCAGAGGTGACTCTTGGTCTTCCTTTCCAGGGGCGCTCCTCATGTGAGCCAGTTTCTTTGTAGCGCTTGATGGTTTTTGCAACTGCACTTGGGGACACTTTCAAAGTTTTCCCAATTTTTCACACTGACTGACCTTTATTTCTTAAAGTAATGATGGCCACTCGTTTTTCTTTACTTAGCTGCTTTTTTCTTGCCATAATACAAATTCTAACAGTCTATTCAGTAGGACTATCAGCTGTGTATCCACCTGACTTCTGCACAACACAACTGATGGTCCCAACCCCATTTATAAGACAAGAAATCCCACTTATTAAACCTGACAGGGCACACCTGTGACGTGAAAACCATTTCCGGTGACTACCTCTTGAAGCTCATCAAGAGAATGCCAAGAGTGTGCAAAGCCGTCATCAAAGCAAAAGGTGGCTACTGTGAAGAACCTAGAATATAAGACATATTTTCAGTTGTTTCACACTTTTTTGTTAAGTATATAATTCCACATGTGGTAATTCATAGTTTTGATGCCTTCAGTGTGAATGTACAATTTTCAAACTCATGAAAATACAGAAAAATCTTTAAATGAGAAGGTGTGTCCAAACTTTTGGTCTGTACCGTATTTTATTTTTGAAGATACTGTTTTCAGTGAGGGTGGGGGGGGGGAGTCCTGTTACTGTTCAGGGCGGCACCATGTTGCTTTTTTTTTCATCTGATGTAGTGTAGAAGTTGGGGAGAAATTGGGGAATGCGCTCTGGAACCTGCTCTAGATAACTGTGTTATTTTATGCACAGACGAGTACTGGCTGGAAGAAGTGATGGTCGTTAGAACAAGAAAAGCGAAGATGAAGAACTTCAACTGAGATGTCACCGGTGAGTCAGTGTTACCTGTACACTTACACTGTATACTATTTTACTAATGATCAGTAGTGTTGAGCATTCCGATACTGAAATATCGGGTATCGACCGATATTCGCTGTATCGGAGTTCCGATACTGAGTTCCGATACTTTTACAATATCGAATACCGGAATCGGAAGTTCACATAATGCCTGCGCTCTGCAGTGTCTCTGAAGGATGACAAGCTGGATGGCAGCGCTCAGCCATCCCAGCGTGGGAGAATTCTCCTGCTCAAGCGCTGACATTACATTATCCCCCTTACATTACAATTAAATGGAATAGCAGGAATTAATATTTTTTTAAGACGTTAATGCCACAGCCATGGTGGTTGTGGCATTACAGTGGTTGCCCAAAAGACACTCCCATTACTAACCCCATAGTCAAAGTTAAAAAAAACACAAAAACCCAGAATAAAGTCTTTTAATTGAAATAAACACACAATTCTTTATTGTTCTAAATTAAACCATACTTACCGTCACGCCCATTCCAGCTGAAGCCAATTTCTTCTGCAATAAAAGTAAAATAATAAAGCAACATCATCCTTACCTTTCCATGGTTCCCCGGATGGCTCCAGCTCTGCTCCATCGAGATGACAGGCTGGATCGCAGCAGAAAGCTGCCATCCAGCCTGTCATACCGCAGACACTGAGAAGCGCAGGCATGTTTATTTCAATTAAAGGACTTTATTCTGGGTGTTTGTGTTTTTTTTTAACTTTGACTATGGGGTTAGTAATGGGGGTGTCTTATAGACGCCTCTCCATTACTAACCTGGGCTTGACGCCTCTCCATTACTAACCTGGGCTTGATGTCAGCTGGCATTATAAGCTGACATCAACCCCAGCCCTATTACCCCACTGCCACCGCTACAGGGCAGTGGGAAGAGTGAGGCTAAGTGCCAGAATTGGCGCATACTGTGGATGTGCCATTTCTGGGGCGGCTGACGGCTGGTGTTTCTAGCCTGGAAGGGGGCCAATATTCATGGCACCCTTCCTGGGCTATTAATATCAGCCGCCAGCTGTCTGCCTAGCCTTTGCTAGCTATTAAAATAGGGGGGACCCCACGTCATTTTTTTAGGGGGTCCCCTATTTTAATAGCTAGTAAAGGCTAGGTATTCAGCTGGGGGCTCATATTAGTAGCCTGGGAAGCTCTGTGGGTATTACCCCCTTCCCAGGCTTCAAACATCTGCCCCAGCCGTCTGCTTAACCTCCGTTAGAGACTAAAATTACGGGGAACCCCACGCCAATTTTTTTTTTTATAAATCCTTTATTTTAACACTAAATGACAAGTACAGTAATCAACACTATCATTGTACTTATTATATATGTGACTGACATGTTTCTATCTATCTAATCTATGTGTGATGCTCTATTCTTTCTGTTCTAAATTCTCGGATACCGCTGCTGAATTGCCGGTCGGCTTTTTTAAAGAAACGGTGCATGAAAACACTATTATTTTTTTAAATAAATCCTTTAACACTAAATGACAAGTACAGTAATCAACACTATCACTGTACTTCTTATATATGTGACTGACATGTTTCTCTCTATCTAATCTATGTGTGAAGCTCTATTCTTTCTGTTCTAAATTGTCGGGTACCGGTGTATGCCGCTGCTGAATTGCCGGCTTTTCATGTTTCACTGTGAGCACTATTCCCATCGATTTGGGCAACCACCTCCCCCAATACATTCTACATTATTGTTAGTTGTTTTCCTTCATGTAGAATTAACCTGCAAGGAAAGAAAGGGTTTATTTTCATTCCGATATTTGTGTCCCATTGACTTGCATTGGTTTCCGGTATCGGAATCGGCAATATCCAATACTTTTTGGGTATCGGCCCGATCCAACCCGATCTGATATTTCCTGATATCGGAAGGTATCGCTCAACACTAATGATCAGTATTGTAGTGTTCGGTCACTATGTGGTGCTAACATGTGGTCCGGTCATGGTGTGACAGTATTTGTTCCTTGTATGTGGTAATATTTGGTCACTATGCGGTCGTAATATGTGAGCTTGTCATGGTTTGGCAGTATTTGTCCCTTATATGTCTTATTATTCGGTCACTATGTAGTGGTATTATGTGATCTGGTCACGGTATGGCGGTATTTGTCCCTTGAATGTGGTATTATTCGGTCACTATGTGGTGATAATATGAGATCTGGTCACGGTGTGGTGATATTTGTCCCTTGTATGTGGTATTATTCGGTCACTATGTAGTGGTAATATGTGGTCTGGTCATGGTGTGACCATATTTGTCCCTTGTATGTGATATTATTGGTCATTTTAAAAAAATGTATTTGACACATTCCCTTAAATAAAAATAAATGAAAATATACCTAAAAAGAGTATTGGGTATTATACGTTAGAGTAGAGTAGGGCCCGGCCAGCAGAGTCTACCTTGTCCTGGTGGTTGCTTAAAAAATCTTTTGGCCAAAACAAAAACTGCTGGCTATGTATGTGATCTGGTGTTCGATGGGAACTGTTGATGTATGATTGGTGAGTTTTTCCAAGAGTGGGCAGTGGGACTGTGGAAGGTTTGGGGGGGTGGAGGCCGAGTTGGGTTGGTAGCCTGGGCGGAGTCTCAAGGGGGCCCAAAAATTTTGCTAGTATGGAGCCCCGAAATTTCTGGTGACAGCTCTGATTACAGAGGAGCTGCCAGCAGCATCTCCGGACTTGTCTCCATTGAGCACATTGGGGACGTCATCGGTCAGTGATCACACAGAAGCTGCCGGCAGCTGATCCTGATAATTTGTACATTCAGCGGCAGATCCTTCCTCAGGCGACCATTAATGACCTCAGTGACAGCAGTCGAGGCCGGAGGTGTCGGGATTTATGCACGTGGCTCAGACTCCAGACTGAAGAAATTCAGAAGCTTGATAATTTTGTTTCCATTCTCCATCATCTGCAGGTCAGTGATGTCTTTATCCTGGGATTTCGAGAATCGCACCTCTTTTCCTTCTTGATGATGTAATTTCTATATTGAGGAGTGTATCTACTATTACACTGCCCCTATGTACAAGAATAGAAGTACAGTCCTCATCTACAGTTGAAACCAGAAGTTTCCATCCATTATATCAGAAGACACATCTGCATGTTTTCCTCAATATCTGACATGAAATCAGACTAAACCTTTCCCGTTTTAGGACAATTAGGATTTTACCATAATGTTTAATATTTGCCAAATGCCAGAATAATGAGAGAGAGAGAAGGTTTAAGGCATTTTTATTACTTACTGAAAAGTCAGAAGTTTCCATCCATTTCATTAGTATTTGGTACCATTGCCCTTAAACTGAATGACTTGGGTCACACGTTTGGGATATCCTTCCACAGCTTCTCACAATAGTTGGTGGGAATTTGGGCCGATTTCTCCTGACAAAACTGGTGTAACTGATCCAGGTTTGTAGGTCGTCTTGCTCAGCGCTCGCAGCCTTTTCAGCTTTGCCCATAAAATTTCAATAGGATTGAGATCAGGGCTTTGTGATGGCCACTAGTGATGACCAGCACTAAAATGCTCGGGTACTCGTTGCTCGGGTCGAGCACATTGGAATACTCGGGTGCTCGACCCGAGCAACGAGCCCAATGTAAGTCTATGGGAAACTCGACCATTTTTCAGGCGGCTCCCTCCGGCGGTCTGCAGAGGGCCTAAAAATTGCCCAAATCGATGGGAACAGTGCTGAAATTACATGGGGACAGCATGGGGAAGACCCCTGGAAGCATTTCTGACTCCCTGGTCACTGCTGTCAACAACGTTGTCAGAGTATTACGCCACTTTTACGGACTCACAATAAAACATACAAAAACAATCCAAAATGGATTTTCCTGGGAAATATGTTAAGGAACATCCTTTCCAGGGTAATGACTTGTATATAAGGCAAAATAAATATACAAAAACAAAAATACTCCTCCACACCTTGGGCTATGTTCACACATAGCGTTTTTGATGCGTTTTTGCACTTTTGTATTGCTTTCAACAAGACAAATGCATTCACTGGGAAATGTCATTGTAACATTTTACAACCTTATCTGGCCATGTGGTGTGTGACCCATCATCAGACACATCCTGTTTCATTTATGAAAGAGAGACACTGAAAGTCACAAAACCTATTTTTATACGGATATCAGGAGGCCCTTACTATTCTTAAAGGGCCAGCAGTCTGCCCTCACTATTCCAAGAGAGCCATCAGCTGGCTATGCTTTGTTGTTCCCATTAATAAAGAGTGGGTCTCCTATGCTGTTATTGCGTGTGCAGTGAGTGGCAGATCTGCCCAAAATTTGGACGCACCCCAATACCCCTTTGAAAATTTGGACGCATCCCAAAACCCCTTACTTGTCTGCCCATACAGTAAGTGTATGGGTTGACAAACATTTACCCCTGGGGGTATACATGAACACACTGTATAATTTTTTTTTTTATGGGCATCATAAACACCCTTTAAAAAAATTATGTGGGTGTTGCATCACGGACCACGGTCACCCTGATGATATGGTGGTGGAGGATGAGGATGAAGAGAAGAAGTAGGACAAGAGCAAATAGCCAAAACCATGTGTGGGTGTGAAAAGGTGCATTGGAATACACCTCACAAAAAAAGACACTGGATTTGAGTTTATGTTACGCTGCTATCATTCGGTGGTGTTGAGAAGTCTGGCCCAATCCAGCCCTTGTTTATTTTCATAAGAGTCAGCCTGTCAGCATTTTCAGTTGACAGGCGGATGCGCTTATCAGTTATAATTCCACCAGTGGCACTAAAAACCCGCTCTGATAAAACGCTGGCAGCAGGGCAGGCCAGGACCTCCAAGGCGTAGAGAGCCAGTTCATTCCACGTGTCCAGCTTGGATACCCAATAATTATAAGGCACAGAGGATCACACAGGATGTTGGTATGGTCAGCAAGGTACTCCCTCAGCATCTTCCCAAACTTTGCACTCCTTGTTAGAGTACCCCGCGCTTCAGGGCCTGGGCGATGGGAGGGTCTGAGAAAACTCTCCCACAACTTTGACAGTGTTCCCCTGCCTCTGCTGGATTGTAGTTGTGTCTCCTTCGCCTGTACTCCTTGGTTGTCCAACGAACTGTGACTTCTGTCGCCAGCGTTTTCAGATGGGAATTTTTTTAATAGTTCCGCAACAAGGGCCTTCTGGTACTGCCCCATTTTTGTAGACCTGTCCACCTCAGGAATAAGAGCTATAAGGTTCTCCTTGTAGCGATGGTCTAGAAGTGTCACCAACCAGTAATAACTGTCACCCAAAATTTTGAGAGCGCGAGGGTCACGGGAAAGGCAGTGTAACATAAACTCAGCCATGCGTGCCAGACTGCTAACAGGCAAGACTTCCGTGTCCTCACCAAGAGGATGACTGACCATGCTCTCCTCCTCCTCCACTTCCTCCTCCTCCCTGTCCTCAGGCCATCCATGCTGAACAGAGGGTATGACAGTTGTGCAGGTAGTACTGTCTATAGCGCATGAAACTAGCTGATATTCTTCCTCCTCCTCCCTCCTCTTCCTCATTGTCACCCAATCCACGTTGGGATGAGATGAGGTTTGGCTGTGTGTAATCACCCTGTATGGTTCCTTGCTCCATCTCATCGTGCTCCGCCTGCAATGCATCCTCTTTGATTGTGAGCAGAGATCGTTTCAGAAGTCAGAGAAGCGAGATGGTGACACTAATTATGGCGTCATTGCCGCTCACCATCTTGGTGGAGTCCTCAAACTTTTGGAGGATGGTACATATGTCTGACATCCATGTCCACTCCTGAGGTCTTATGTGTGAAGTTTGAACTGAATACCGACGGCCTTGTTGATGCTGGTACTCAACAACTGCCCTATTCTGCTCACAAAGCCTTCCCAACATCTGCAGTGAAGAGTTCCAACACGGGGGGACATCACACACCAGTCGGAGAGCCAGAAGCTGCAAACGCTGCTGAAGCACGGCAAGGGCGGTGGAAGCTGTAGCTGACTTTCTAAAATGGGCACACAGGCGGTGTACTTTGACAAGCAGATCCGGCAGCTCCGGGTAGGTTTTGAGAAACCGCTGAACCACTAGGTTAAGCACATGGGCCAGGCATGGTACATGTGTGAGCCCGCCTTGCCTCAGAGCCGCCACCAGGCTCCGGCCATTGTCACACATGACCATGCCTTGCTGTACGTTCAGCGGTGTGAGCCACAGATCTGCCTGCTCTTTCAGAGCTGTCCACAACTCTTCAGCATTCTGCGGTTTGTCACCTAAGCATACTAGCTTCAGTACAGCCTGTTGCCGCTTGGCTGAGGCAGTGCTGCAGTGCTTCCAGCTTGTGACTGATGTGGTCATTTCAGAGATGGAGGCTGAAGAGGAGGAGGAGGCTGAGGAGGATGAAGTGCAGGAGCTGTATACTGTGGGGGCAACCCTGATTGACCCAGGGCCCGCCGGGAGGATGTGTTCCGTCCCAAGGTCCGACTGGGTCCCGGCTTCCACTATGTTAGCCCAGTATGCCATCACCGAGATGTATCGTCCCCGCCCACAAGCACTTGTCCACGTGTCCGTGGTTAGGTGAACTTTTCCAGTAACTGCATTGCTGAGGGCACGGCTAATGTTGTGGAGCACGTGCTTGTGTAATGCGGGGACGGCACACCGGGAGAAATAGTGGTGGCTGGGGACCGAGTACTGAGGGATGGCCGCCGCCATCAGGTTGCGGAAAGCTTCCGTCTCCACGAGCCTAAAAGGCAACATTTCAAGCACAAGCATTAGCGAAATGTGGGAAATTAGTAGTGTGGCCTGTGGGGCGTTGGCTGCATATTTGCGCTTGCATTCCAAGGACTGGGGTATGGACAACTGAACGCTGCGCTGGGACAATGACGTGCTTGCTGATGGTGCCAGTTGAGAGTGTGCAACGACAGGTGTAGGGCAGGAGGCATCTTCGCATGCACTATGGACAAGGGATTGGCTTGCACACACAACAGCGAAAGAAGCAGTGGTGCCACCTGCAGACACTGTTCCTGGACCCTGGGGTTCGGCCCACAAAGTAGGGTGCTTTGCTGCCATGTGCCTGATCATGCTGGTGGTGGTCAGGGTGGTAGTTTTGCTACCCCTGCTGTTGCTGGCCTGGCAGGTGGTGCAAATGGCCTTTTTTGGTTTATCGGCAGATTCTTTAAAAAACATCCAGACTCGGGAAGACCTAACAGTTGTACTGGCAACTTCCGTTGTGTTGGTGGTACGGGTAACGGTTGCCCACATTCTGTCTGTGGCCACCACACTGCTTCTTCTTCTTATCTGTTGGGGTGCTCTGCCTCCCTCCCCCTGTGTGCTGCTGTCCTCGCTCTGCATGGCCTCCTGCCAGGTTGGGTCAGTTACTATATCATCCACCACCTCGTCTTCCACTTCCGCACCCTGGTCCTCCTCCTGACTTTCTGGAAATTGTGTCTCATCATTGTCCACCTCTTGTGACACTTTCCCACCATCGCCTTCGTAGGACCGTGGCTGCTCAAGTATTTGGGCATCGCTACATGCGATCTCCTCTTGCCCCGCCTCAAGTGGACTAGGCGAGAGGCACGAATCTATAAATGGAAAAGTGAACAGCTCTTCAGGGTGTCCAAGTGTGGGATCAGTTGTCTCTGGGCACTCGGCATGGTGGGAGGAAGGAGGATCAGGGTGAGGAATATGCAGTCCAGACTCACAGCTACTGAGACTTGACCATGTGGAAGACAGGGTGGTGGTGGTGGTGGCGGCTAAGTGATGACTGGAAGCATTATCCGCTATCCAACCAATAACCTTTTGACACTGCTCTGTGTTCAATAGTGGTGTTCTGCGGTCCCCTATTAATTGGGACAGGAAGGTTGAGCGAGAAGATGTGGGTGTTTGTTGTGGCACAATTTCAGCGTGCCCACGGCCTCGGTCTCTGCATGCACCATCACCATCACGTCCAGTTCCCCGTCCCTTGCCACGTGCCTTGCCCATTTTAAATGGAGGACAGTATCTTCCACGCTCACTACAAATGGCTGAATTTGAAGCGAACTTATATGTGATCCGTGTGACGGGCAAACAGTTTTAAGTACCTGGCCTGTAGGTAACTATTTTGAACAGCAAACGTGTCAATAACTTCACTGACATACTGAAACTAAATTTTAATGGAGGCCAGAAATGGCAGAATTTTGAGCAAACTTATATGTGATCCGTGTGACGGACAAACTACAGTTTTAAACATCTGGATTTCTAGTGCTGTAATATGGAAAGGACCTGGCTGTATTCTGCAGTGCCAACAAGCAAATGGCGCAGAAAAACGGTGTTCTCTGGATTGCTTTTTAAGCAAATAATTAGGATTAAGATCAAAAAAATATTATTCCTGGCCCCTGAGACCTGGACCTATGTCTACAACTTTCTGTAAAAGCACCAGCTGACCGAACTGGAAAGGACCCTCTTGCTATGTGCACTGCAGTCTGCTATATACCCTGCCTGCCTGCCTATATACACTGCCTGCCTATATACACTGCCTGCCTGATATCTCTGCAGATGGATTATTCCTCAGTAGTGTTGATGGAGTATGTTCTATTAACCCTTTCGCCGAGTATGCTCGGGCCGAGCTCCGAGTATTTATAGCTGCTCGGTGATAAGGTTAATTTGCTCCCGTGTGCATGATTTGCAACTGTTTGACAGCTTTATTACATGTGAGGAATATCTATTTCTTGTCTATTTCTTACACATTCCTCCCATGTAATAAAGCTGTCAAACAGTTGCAAATCAAGCACACGGGATCAATTTAACCTTATCACCGAGCAGCTGTAAATACTCGGAGCTTGGCCCGAGCATACTCGGACAGAACATACTCGCTCAACCCTATTCCTCAGAAGGACTGTTAGTTGAGATGGATATGTGTAGAGAATCTTGTAGAATACCTACACTAACTAATAAACAAGCAAATCTCTCCCTAGCTCAGCAGCAGCTCCTCTCCCTACACTGTCTGATCCGGAGTGACTGTGACGAGCATGGCGACGCCAGGTCTGATATAGACCTGATGACGCTGTGCAGCCAGCCAATCACTGTAATGCCACAACCAACATGGCTGTAGCATTACAGTGTGTGGCAGACAATCTCTGCATGTTTATTGGTGCTTTAAATAGCACCAAATATGCACGGAGGGGACCTGAGCTCCCACCGAGCAACCCCGGAAATACTCGGCGATACTCAGTGTGATGGTCGGGAGAGCACCGAGCAGTAGCAAACATGCTCGCTCATCTATAATGGCCACTCCAAAACATTGACTTTGTTATCCTTAAGCCACTCTGTTGCCATTGGAAATTGGATGTTGCGCCCCCAGCAATTCACCCCCAGCAGTTCGCCCCCGCACATTTGGTCCCCAGCATTTGGCCCCCAGGATGTTTTTCCCCCGCACATCTCACCCCCGCACATATCGCCCCCAGTTTGAAACATCCAGGGGCGAAACGTGAGGGGCGAAATGTGGGCGGGCGAATCTTCCTGGGGGTGAAATGATAGGGGCAAAATGTGCGGGGGCGAAATGTACCTGGGGGCGAACAGATGGGGGCGAACTGCTGGGGGCGAATTGCTGGGGGCGAGCTGCTGGGGGCGAAACTTCCTATAACCGTTGCCATTTTGGCAGTTTACTTTGGGTCATTGTCCATTTGGAAGACCCATTTTCGCCTAAGCTATAACTTCCTGGCTGATGTCTTGAGATGTTGCATCAGTATTGCCACATAATCTTCTTTTCTCATGATGCCATCTATTTTGTGAAGTGCACCAGTCCCTACTGCAGTAAAACAACCCACAACATGATGCTGCCACCCAAGTGTTTCACAGTTGGGATGGTGTTCTTAGGCTTCCAAGCTTCTCCCTTTTTCCTCCAAATGTAAAGATGGTCATTATGCACAAAAAGTTCAATTTTGATTTCATCAGACCACAGGACGTCTCCAAAAATGATTGTCTTTGTTCCTGTGTGAATTTGCAAATATTAATTTGGCTTTCTTATGTTTCTTTTGGAGTAATGGCGTCTTCCTGGCAGAGTGGCTTTTCAGCCCATGTTGATACAGTACTCGTTTGACGGTGGATATTGACAAAATCTTACCAGCTTCCGCCATCATCTTCACAAGGTCTTTTGCTTTTGTCCTTGGGTTGATATGTACATGTCAGACCAAAGCACGTTCATCTCTGGGACACAGAACCCGTCTCCTTCCTGAGCAGTATGATGGCTGGACATTCCCATCTTGTTTCTTCTTGCGTATAATTGTTTGTACAGATGAACGAGGCACCTTCAGGTATTTTGAAATTTTACCCAAGGATGAGCCAGAGTAGTGCAAGTCCACAATTCTCTTCCTGATATCTTGGCTGATTTCTTTAGACTTTACCATGATGCTACACAAATAAGCGGTGTGTTTCAGGTGTGCATTAAAATACATCTACAGGTGTGTCTCTAATTAACTCAGCTGTTGCAAAAAAAAACTCAGAAGCTTCCAAACACATGACATCATCATATGGGCCATCCAGAATTGTTTAAAGGCATAGTAATCTTAGTGTATGGAAACTTTTGACTTTGCAGTAAGTAATAAAAACGTTTTAAAACATTCTCTCTCTCTCTCATTATTCTGGCATTTGGCAAATATTACAATTGATGGTAAAATCCTAATTGACCTAAAACGGGAAAGGTTTATTCTGGTTTCATGTCAGATATTAAGAAAAACATCATATGTGTCTTTTGATATAGTGGATGGAAACTTCTGGTTTTAACTGTATATCACACTGACGTGGATTCTTGGTTGTAGCACTGAGCCGATGTGTCGGTGTCTGGTCTCTTACTCACCTGAGCACAAATACCGGGAAGATGAAATCGGAGATTTTTACTTCTTTCTCAGCTATGATTATTCTTTCTACAAGTCTAAATCCTTCTTCCCGTTTCACTTCTTTGCCGAGTGGCAGCAGATTTCCTGGAGAGGTAACATAAATCAGTTTTAGAAACATAAGTTTCGCCTCCAATCTTATTCTTGGAGATCAGTATTGGGGGGCTAATAACCCGGCATGTTGCTCAGTTGTGTGGACCCCAGTAGCAGTGATAGAGACTGTGTTAGCTGCTGATGAAAAAAAATTACAAATGCTATAAATGTGACAGAAAAACACAATAATAAGAGAATTTTTAATAACATGCTGGACCTGATCTACTCCCGACTCTGCTCAGTGCATGACTTTACTAACTCCTCTCTCCTGCTCTCTGATCATCCTCTTCTTTCTTTCTTTGTCAAGAACTGTGACCCCGCTCAGGACACCTCCACTTTCCACACTTATAGAAAAAAATGCGCCATTAACACCCAGAAACTTATGAAGAATCGAAAGTCATCGTTGGCCCCGATCTCCCCCCTGTCATGTCCTGACTCTGCACTGATACATTATAATGATACATTGCAGAGTACCCTGGATGAAGCTGCACCTCCTACACAGAGAACAACCCGGCACAGACTGCGACAACCTTGGCACACACTACAAACACGGCTTCTACAGCGGCGCTCCTGGTGCACCGAACGTCTGTAGAGAAAATCCAATCTGGCTGAAGATTTCATCCGTTATAAGTTTATGCTTAATACATACAACTCCGCCCTTCACCTCTCCAAACAAACCTATTTCAATACCCTCATCACCTCATTTTCCAATAATCCTAAACGCCTCTTTGACATTTTTCATTCCCTCCTCCTTCTAAGAGTGCCGGCCCCGACCACCGACCTCAGCGCTGATGATTTGGCTAATTATTTCAAAGAAAAAATTGAGCATACTGTATCTGACAAGAAATTTTCTCCCAATCCCCTAATATCATGCACGGTCCTCCCTCTCCCATTGCATCTAGCTCATTCTCTGTCTTTGAACCACTCACGGAAGAAGAAGTGATCAGGCTCCTTGCATCTTCTCGCCATACCACCTGCACCAGTGACCCTATTCCCTCACATCTCCCCAGTCCCTTTCCCTGGTTGTCACCACTCACCTAAATAAAATATTCAACCTCTCGCTCTCATGTTCTATTTTTCCCTCCTCATTTAAACACTCCAGCATACACCCCTTACTTAAAAAAACATCCGTCAACCAGAACTGTGCTGCGAACTACAGACCGGTCTCTAATCTCTCATCTCTAAACTCCTGGAACGCTTGTTATACTCCCGTCTAATCAGCTATCTCTCAGATAACGGTTTTCATGACCCTTTACAATCTGGTTTCCGCTCCTCACACTCTATTGAAACTGCCCTCACTAAAGTCTCTAATGATCTACTAACAGCTAAATCTAATGGTCTCTGCTCCCTGCTGATCTCCTGGATCTCTCTACAGCATTCGACACTGTGGATCACCAGCTCCTCCTCACTATGCTCCGCTCTATCAGGCTTAAGGACACTGTTCCCTCCTGTTTCTCCTCCTACCACTCTGACTGTTCCTTTACTGTGTCTTTTGCTGGCTCCTCTTCCCCTTACTGTCGGAGTTCCTTAGGGTTCAGTCCTACTCTTCTCCTTGTATACCGCCTCTATTGGAAAAACAATCAGCAGATTCGGTTTTCAGTACCATCTCTGTGCTGATGACACCCAATTATACACCTCTGCTCCGGACATCACCCCTGCATTACTACAAAAGACCAGTGATTGTGAACTACTTGTCTTTCCTCACTCCACTAACCTACCTGTGCCCGATATTGCCATTTCTGTTTGTGGCTCCACTATTACTCCCCAGCAACAAGCCCGCTGTCTTGGGGTCATATTTGATTCAGATCTTTCCTTCACTCCTCACATGTGATCACTCACTCGCTCATGTCACCTACACCTCAAAAACATTTCTAGAATTTGACCTTTTCTTACCTTTTGAGTAGGCAAAATCTCTTTCTGTCGCTCTGATTCATTCTCGTCTGGACTACTGCAACTCTGTACTAATCGGTCTCCCTCTTACTAAATCCTGCCCTCTCCAATCTGTCCTGAATGCAGCAGCCAGGATCATATTCCTCGCCAACTGCTACACCGACGCCTCTTCCCTGTGCCAGCCATTGCACTGGTTACCCATCCGATACCGAGTCCAATACAAACTCCTCACTCTCACCCACAAAGCTCTCCATGCTTCAGCACCACCTTACATCTCCTCCTTCGTCTCAGTCTACAACCCTACCCGTGTCCTCTGTTCTGCTAATGACTTAATAGTGACTAACATCTCAATAATCCAATCCTCCTGCTCCCATCTCCAAGACTTCTCACATGCTGCACCAGTTCTCTGGAATGCATTGCCCAGGACACTTTGATTAATGCCCAATACCCATAGTTTTAAGCGTGGCCTAAAAACGTAATTCTTTACATTGGCCTATCGCCTCAACTCACTTATCTAACTATCCCTGTTTTTCCCATAAAAAACTTCCTTCCAAACCAGGTCCCGCGTACCATCTGTTCACACACTCCCATTCACTTAATAGACTTCTGTGTCTGAACTTGTTCACGTATTGGTTGGTGACCGGTTCATTCAGCATTATGTGATTATTACCCCATTTATTACATTGATGGTTGACCGCACAATACAAGCAATTGTTACCATCCACCTTTCGTGTCTCCCCTATTTCCTCATAGATTGTAAGCTTGCGAGCAGCCGGGCCCTCTCTCCTCCTGGTATCTGTTAATTTGTTAAATCTGTGATTATTGTTATTCTGTAATGTCTTTATTGTCTGTACAAGTCTCCTCTAAAATGTAAAGTGCTGCGGAATATATTGGCGCTATAAAAATAAAAATTATTATTATAATTTTCTATGTAATAAATGTAAGTAATACGGTCATATATAAATAATAATACAGACATATAGTTACAAAATAACAGGTATCAGCCCCATACTATTACTGAACAAAGTGCTCAAAACAAGGGACTAATAATGCCATGTAATACCATGAGCATATATTATATTATCACCAGTGTGGTAGATCGCTCACTCGGCTGCACACGGAGGTAGACACAGGTACGCCGTCTCTTTAAATGTTTGGTTGGTTTATTAATAGTGTGGCATAAACCAACCTTTAATCTGTAAAAATAAACACAGCCCGCTGGACAAAACAGGAAAACAAAGCAAAAATGGTAACACAAAGAAAGCAGTCCTTGTAGTAGCAGGGATTCGCTTGCTAAGAGTTGAGCAACTCCACATGGTTCAGGAACAAACACAAGCTCCCTTCTGGAGCTCACTTCTCCAGACATTGAACTCTGAATGCCTCAGCTGGCCGAGTATTTAAACTCCCCCAGACCACACCCTGAGAGATATGGTGAATGACCTCCCACCTTTCACTATGGTCATTCACAAAAAAACACTCCCTTTACTATGAACTTAACCCCTCTCAACAAATAACATGCTCGAGGAAACCTAATGGTTTTAGTTCACTGAAGCCAACAGCCTCAGGGAAACCTATCTCCTCTCCTGCACTTTACCAGTGACTTTGTCACACCAGATAGTGACCAAACAATACTGCCATACTGATACAAACCACAATACTAACACTAATGCTACCCTCATACAATGACCGCCTGGTGAAGTAGTTCATTTTCA
Source organism: Phyllobates terribilis (assembly GCF_046119375.1). Taxonomy (NCBI): domain Eukaryota; kingdom Metazoa; phylum Chordata; class Amphibia; order Anura; family Dendrobatidae; genus Phyllobates; species Phyllobates terribilis. The sequence continues at coordinate 407,980,557 of NW_027362769.1, read as the reverse complement.
CTTTTCTTTTTCATCCGGTGCAGACTTCTACTCAGGCTTCGTCTCTACAAAGGAGGTCACACCTCTATTTGAAAGTAATGATGGTCCCTACAGACCCTCCTCATTCTCGGGTCCTCTGTAACCGCGATTGTTACACCTAACCCCTGGTGTGTGGGAATCAATAGCACTAAGATTATTGAACTTGTTTCATCAAGCAGAAAAGTTTCTTCCTGTGTTCTATGAGACATCAGTGACTCTTCATGGGCCCTGTGACTTCTCTCCTCCATCTGATCTTTAGTCATGGTGGCAGGGTGCAATGATCGCTCTCGCAGCGGGTGCAACCACAGCCGGACCTCACAAGGTTAGAGGACTCGTGCTGTTGTAGAAGCAGCTGCTGTCTCATATCTACAGCAGAGTACAGCACAGAGACGAGTGTGCAGATGAGGCTGCTCGGTTTCTGGGTATGGTGACTGTCCTGCCATAGCATTTTGCAATGTATATATGCTGGGAGAAGTCACACTAACGAGGTAGTCCTGTGATCTTATAGCAACATATTTCTGAATGACTCGTGATGAATGTAGAAGCGTCGGACTGGCAAATAGAGGGGTACTGGATCCCACTGAGCTCAGTCACCAGGCTTCTTGTAGGGGCGGCCGGGTGTTTGGCTCAGTCATATGTTTTTCTAGGACCAATGCAGAGCCTCCCCCTACCGGCAATAATGCTCTTCTCGCAGAGCTTCCAGCTAGCTGTAACTTTATACATAGACTGCTGTAGTCAGACTAATAGGAGGTGGAGAGAGTGAGGCAGACTGACCGCAGGAATAGAAGAAGACTCCTGGTCTGCGCTCTCTCCCAACTGCTTTCTGCCGCCATCTGCCTCTCTCTCCTCTCGTTGCTTTCTGCCTCCATCTGCCGCTCTCTCCTCTAGCTGCTTTCTGCCGCCATCTGCCCCTCTCTCCCCCAACTGCTTTCTGCTGCCATCTGCCCCTCTTTCCTCTAGCTGCTTTCTGCCCCCATCTGCCCCTCTCTCCCCCAACTGCTTTCTGCTGCCATCTGCTCCTCTCTCCTCTAGCTGCATTCTGCCGCCATCTGCCCCTCTCCCCAAATGCTTTCTGCTGCCATCTGCCTCTCTCTTCTCTAGCTGCTTTCTGCCGCCATCTGCCCCTCTCTCCCCCAACTACGTTCTGCCGCCATCTACCCCTCTCCCCAACTGCTTTCTGCCGCCATCTGCCTCTCTCTTCTCTAGCTGCTTTCTGCTGCCATCTGCCCCTCTCTCCTCTAGCTGCGTTCTGCCGCCATCTGCCCCTCTCTCCCCGAACTGCTTTCTGCCGCCATCTGCCCCTCTCTCCTCTAGCTGCGTTCTGCCGCCATCTGCCCCTCTCTCCCCGAACTACTTTCTGCCACCATCTGCCCCTCTCTCCTCTAGCTGCGTTCTGCCGCCATCTGCCCCTATCTCCTCTAGCTGTGTTCTGCCGCCATCTGCCCCTCTCTCCCCAACTGCTTTCTGCCGCCATCTGCCCCTCTCTCCTCTAGTTGCTTTCTGCCGCCATCTGCACCATCTCCTCTAGCTGTGTTCTGCCGCCATCTGCCCCTCTCTCCCCCAACTGCTTTCTGCCTCCATCTGCCCCTCTCTCCTCTAGCGGCTTTCTGCCGCCATCTGCCTCTCTCTCCTCTAGGTGCTTTCTACCGCCATTTACCTCTCTCTCCTCTAGCTGCTTTCTGTCGCCATCTGCCCCTCTCTCCCCCAACTGCTTTCTGCTGCCATCTGCCCCTCTCTCCCTAACTGCTTTCTGCCTCCATCTGCCCCTCTCTCCTCTAGCTGCATTCTGCCGCCATCTGCCTCTCTCTCCTGTAGGTGCTTTCTACCGCCATTTGCCCCTCTCTCCTCTAGCTGCATTCTGCCACCATCTACCTCTCTCTCCTCCAGGTACTTTCTGCTGCCATCTGCCTCTCTCTCGTCTAGCTGCTTTCTGTCACCATCTGCCCCTATCTCCTCTAGCTGCTTTCTGCCGCCATCTGCCCCTTTCTCCCCAACTGCTTTCTGCCTCCATCTGCCCCTCTCTCCTCTAGCGGCTTTCTGCTGCCATCTGCGCCTCTCTCCCCCAACTGCTTTCTGCCGCCACCTGCCCCTCTCTCCTCTAGTTGCTTTCTGCTGTCATCTGCCCCTCTCTCCTCTAGTTGCTTTCTGTCGCCATCTGCCCCTCTCTCCCCTAGCTGCTTTCTGCCGCCATCTGCCTCTCTCTCCTTTAGTTGCTTTCTGCCTCCATCTGCCCCTATCTCCTCTAGCTGTGTTCTGCCGCTATCTGCCCCTCTCTCCCCCAACTGATTTCTGCCGCCATCTGCCCCTCTCTCCTCCAGTTGCTTTCTGCCGCCATCTGCTCCTCTCTCCCCAACTGCTTTCTGCCTCCATCTGCCCCTCTCTCCTCTAGCGGCTTTCTGCCGCCATCTCCTTCTCTCTCCTCTAGGTGCTTTCTACCGCCATTTACCTGTCTCTCCTCTAGCTGCTTTCTATCGCCATCTGCCCCTCTCTCCTCTAGCTGCGTTCTACCTCCGTCTGCCTCACTCTCCTCTAGGTGCTTTCTACCGCCATTTACCTCTCTCTCCTCTAGCTGCTTTCTGTCGCCATCTGCCCTTCTCTCCTCTAGTTGCCGTCTGCTGCCATCTGCACCATCTCCTCTAGCTGTGTTCTGCCGCCATCTGCCCCTCTCTCCCCCAACTGCTTTCTGCTGCCATCTGCCCCTCTCTACCTAACTGCTTTCTGCCTCCATCTGCCCCTCTCTCCTCTAGCTGCATTCTGCCGCCATCTGCCTCTCTCTCCTCTAGGTGCTTTCTGCTGCCATCTGCCTCTCTCTCGTCTAGCTGCTTTCTGCCACTATCTGCCCCTATCTCCTCTAGCTGCTTTCTGCCACCATCTGCCCATTTCTCCCCAACTGCTTTCTGCCTCCATCTGCTCCTCTCTCCTCTAGCGGCTTTCTGCCACCATCTGCCCCTCTCTCCTCTAGTTGCTTTCTGCTGCCATCTGTCCCTCTCTCCTCTAGTTGCTTTCTGCCGCCATCTGCCCCCCTCTCCCCTAGCTCCTTTCTGCCGCCATCTGCCTCTCTCTCCTTTAGTTGCTTTCTGCCTCCATCTGCCCCTCTCTCTAGTTGCTTTCTGCCGCCATCTGCTCCTTTCTCCTCTAGCTGTGTTCTGCCGCCATCTGTCCCTCTCTCCTCTAGCTGCTTTCTGCCTCCATCTGCCCCAATCTCCTCTAGCTGTGTTCTGCCGCCATCTGCCCCTCTCTCCCCCAACTGCTTTCTGCCGCCATCTGCCCCTCTCTCCCCAACTGCTTTCTGCCTCCATCTGCCTCTCTCTCCTCTAGCTGCGTTCTGCCGCCATCTGCCTCTCTCTCCTCTAGGTGCTTTCTACCGCCATTTACCTCTCTCTCCTCTAGCTGCTTTCTGTCGCCATCTGCCCCTCTCTTCTCTAGTTGCTTTCTGCCACCATCTGCCCCTCTCTCCCCAACTGCTCTCTGCCGCCATCTGCCTCTCTCTCCTCTAGCTGCTTTCTGCCACCATCTGCCCCTATTTCCTCTAGCTGCTTTCTGCCGCCATCTGCCCCTCTCTCCTCTAGTTGCTTTCTGCTGCCATCAGCCCCTCTCTCCCCCAACTGCTTTCTGCCGCCATTTGCCCCTCTCTCCTCTAGTTGCTTTCTGCTGCCATCTGCCCCTCTTTCCTCTAGTTGCTTTCTGCCGCCATCTGCCCCTATCTCCTCTAGCTGCATTCTGCCACCATCTGCCCCTCTCTCCCCCAACTGCTTTCTGCTGCCATCTGCCCCTCTCTCCTTAACTGCTTTCTGCCTCCATCTGCCCCTCTCTCCCCTGGCTGCATTCTGCCGCCATCTGCCTCCCTCTCCTCTAGGTGCTTTCTACCGCCATTTGCCCCTCTCTCCTCTAGCTGCATTCTGCCACCATCTACCTCTCCTCCAAGTACTTTCTGCTGCCATCTGCCTCTCTCTCGTCTAGCTGCTTTCTGTCACCATCTGCCCCTATCTCCTCTAGCTGCTTTCTGCCGCCATCTGCCCCTTTCTCCCCAACTGCTTTCTGCCTCCATCTGCCCCTCTCTCCTCTAGCGGCTTTCTGCTGCCATCTGCGCCTCTCTCCCCCAACTGCTTTCTGCCGCCACCTGCCCCTCTCTCCTCTAGTTGCTTTCTGCTGTCATCTGCCCCTCTCTCCTCTAGTTGCTTTCTGTCGCCATCTGCCCCTCTCTCCCCTAGCTGCTTTCTGCCGCCATCTGCCTCTCTCTCCTTTAGTTGCTTTCTGCCTCCATCTGCCCCTATCTCCTCTAGCTGTGTTCTGCCGCTATCTGCCCCTCTCTCCCCCAACTGATTTCTGCCGCCATCTGCCCCTCTCTCCTCCAGTTGCTTTCTGCCGCCATCTGCTCCTCTCTCCCCAACTGCTTTCTGCCTCCATCTGCCCCTCTCTCCTCTAGCGGCTTTCTGCCGCCATCTCCTTCTCTCTCCTCTAGGTGCTTTCTACCGCCATTTACCTCTCTCTCCTCTAGCTGCTTTCTATCGCCATCTGCCCCTCTCTCCTCTAGCTGCGTTCTACCTCCGTCTACCTCACTCTCCTCTAGGTGCTTTCTACCGCCATTTACCTCTCTCTCCTCTAGCTGCTTTCTGTCGCCATCTGCCCTTCTCTCCTCTAGTTGCCGTCTGCTGCCATCTGCACCATCTCCTCTAGCTGTGTTCTGCCGCCATCTGCCCCTCTCTCCCCCAACTGCTTTCTGCTGCCATCTGCCCCTCTCTACCTAACTGCTTTCTGCCTCCATCTGCCCCTCTCTCCTCTAGCTGCATTCTGCCGCCATCTGCCTCTCTCTCCTCTAGGTGCTTTCTGCTGCCATCTGCCTCTCTCTCGTCTAGCTGCTTTCTGCCACTATCTGCCCCTATCTCCTCTAGCTGCTTTCTGCCACCATCTGCCCATTTCTCCCCAACTGCTTTCTGCCTCCATCTGCTCCTCTCTCCTCTAGCGGCTTTCTGCCACCATCTGCCCCTCTCTCCTCTAGTTGCTTTCTGCTGCCATCTGTCCCTCTCTCCTCTAGTTGCTTTCTGCCGCCATCTGCCCCCCTCTCCCCTAGCTGCTTTCTGCCGCCATCTGCCTCTCTCTCCTTTAGTTGCTTTCTGCCTCCATCTGCCCCTCTCTCTAGTTGCTTTCTGCCGCCATCTGCTCCTTTCTCCTCTAGCTGTGTTCTGCCGCCATCTGTCCCTCTCTCCTCTAGCTGCTTTCTGCCTCCATCTGCCCCAATCTCCTCTAGCTGTGTTCTGCCGCCATCTGCCCCTCTCTCCCCCAACTGCTTTCTGCCGCCATCTGCCCCTCTCTCCCCAACTGCTTTCTGCCTCCATCTGCCTCTCTCTCCTCTAGCTGCGTTCTGCCGCCATCTGCCTCTCTCTCCTCTAGGTGCTTTCTACCGCCATTTACCTCTCTCTCCTCTAGCTGCTTTCTGTCGCCATCTGCCCCTCTCTTCTCTAGTTGCTTTCTGCCACCATCTGCCCCTCTCTCCCCAACTGCTCTCTGCCGCCATCTGCCTCTCTCTCCTCTAGCTGCTTTCTGCCACCATCTGCCCCTATTTCCTCTAGCTGCTTTCTGCCGCCATCTGCCCCTCTCTCCTCTAGTTGCTTTCTGCTGCCATCAGCCCCTCTCTCCCCCAACTGCTTTCTGCCGCCATTTGCCCCTCTCTCCTCTAGTTGCTTTCTGCTGCCATCTGCCCCTCTTTCCTCTAGTTGCTTTCTGCCGCCATCTGCCCCTATCTCCTCTAGCTGCATTCTGCCACCATCTGCCCCTCTCTCCCCCAACTGCTTTCTGCTGCCATCTGCCCCTCTCTCCTTAACTGCTTTCTGCCTCCATCTGCCCCTCTCTCCCCTGGCTGCATTCTGCCGCCATCTGCCTCCCTCTCCTCTAGGTGCTTTCTACCGCCATTTGCCCCTCTCTCCTCTAGCTGCATTCTGCCACCATCTACCTCTCCTCCAAGTACTTTCTGCTGCCATCTGCCTCTCTGTCGTCTAGCTGCTTTCTGCCACCATCTGCCCCTATCTCTTCTAGCTGCTTTCTGCCGCCATCTGCCTCTTTCTCCCCAACTGCTTTCTGCCTTCATCTGCCCCTCTCTCCTCTAGCGGCTTTCTGCCACCATCTGCCCCTCTCTCCCCCAACTGCTTTCTGCCGCCACCTGCCCCTTTCTCCTCTAGTTGCTTTCTGCCGCCATCTGCCCCTCTCTCCTCTAGTTGCTTTCTGCCGCCATCTGCCCCTCTCTCCCCTAGCTGCTTTCTGCCTCCATCTGCCCCTCTCTCCTCTAGCTGCATTCTGCCACCATCTGCCCCTCTCTCCCCAACTGCTTTCTGCCTCCATCTGCCTCTCTCTCCCCTAGCTGCTTTCTGCTGCCATCTGCCCCTCTCTCCCCAACTGCTTTCTGCCTCCATCTGCCTCTCTCTCCCCTAGCTGCTTTCTGCCGCCATCTGCCCCTCTCTCCCCAACTGCTTTCTGCCTCCATCTGCCTCTCTCTCCCCTAGCTGTTTTCTGCCACCATCTGCCTCTCTCTCCCCTAGCTGCTTTCTGCCGCCATCTGCCCCTCTCTCCCCTAGCTGCTTTCTGCCTCCATCTGCCCCTCTCTCCTCTAGCTGCATTCTGCCACCATCTGCCCCTCTCTCCTCTAGCTGCTTTCTGCCTCCATCTGCCCCTCTCTCCTCTAGCTGCATTATGCCACCATCTGCCTCTCTCTCCTCTAGTTGCTTTCTGCCGCCATCTCCTATCGCTCTCCTCTCGCTGCTTTCTGCTGTCCAATGCCATACCCATATGGTTTCATCTTTCTTTCTAGAATTACTTTTCCTTTCTTTGCTGCCCCTACCCCTCTTATTTATTAGTAGGCACCAACTGGGATGAGTGCTGCCAAGATATAGTTTACTTGTTCAGACTTCAACTATTAAAGGGAACCTGTCACCTAATTGATGCTGTTCTTACAGCGGATGGCAGGAATCGGAGCCCGGTGCACCGTTGCAGACAGAACATAATGTAAAGATCCTCTAGGGTGAGCCACAGGAATGTACCGGCCCGGCAAAAGAAGACTATTGTTGCGTTTTTGTGACCAGAAACTCCTTCAATTCAATGTGACCATCGTGAATTTTCATATTGCTTTACACTTTAGGACTCTGAAAGAAAACATCCCTTAAAGTCTCAATTTGATCTTTAAATAATTCTTTATGAGAATTAAATTTCTTTCTCATTTTTGCAATGAGCTTAATTAAAATATCCTGAAAAAAGCCTTAAAGATGTCCCAGCAGAGGTGGATATATTATTGGTGCAACCTGTGCAGCCGCAGGGCCCAAAGTAAGTGAAATGGTGCATTATGGCGCTATTGGACTGAAAAGGGCCCATACACTTGTAGTGCCGGCGTCCCTGCCCTCTGCTAGGCAGGGACGCTGTTCCCCTCACCGCTCTGCTCCGTGCCCGGCGTCCCTCTCCCGCTCTGCTGGCAGCGCGCGCTCCTTCCCGGCCACTGTGCTTAGGGCGCGCGCGCGCGCCCTCCCTCCCTCTTAAAGGGGCCGCGCGCGCCGTCCTAAGGAGTCCCCGGCCAATGGCCGGAGGACTTTACCATATATAAGGCACCTCCTCCAAAATGGAGGTGCCCGAGCAATGTTGTTGCACCGTTCTACTCTGCTTCAGCCCTCAGGTCCCGTAGCCAGTTACCTGCCAGTTACCTGCCAGATTCCTGCCAGCTTGCTGTCCTAATCCTGCCTGATTTCCTGTTACCTGCCTGCCTGCCTGAGGTCCGACGGTCTGCCTTACAACTCCGGTCAGTCTGTCTAAGGACCAACTTGCTCGCTCACCTGGGAGCGCACATCAGCTACCTGCCTGCTTGCCTGAGGTCCGACGGTCTGCCTTACAACTCCGGTCAGTCTGTCTATGGACCAGCTTGCCCGCTCACCTGGGAGCGCTTCTCCGCTACCTGCCTGCTTGCCTGCCCGGAGGCTCCGCTGTCACGTGCTGTGACCACCAGCTATTCCAGACTCTTGCCCGCTCACCTGGGAGCGCTTCTCCGCTACCTGCCTGCTTGCCTGCCCGGAGGCTCCGCTGTCACGTGCTGTGACCACCAGCTATTCCAGACTCTTGCCCGCTCACCTGGGAGCGCTTCTCCGCTACCTGCCTGCTTGCCTACCTGGAGGCTCCGCCGTCACGTGCTGTGACCACCTGCTATTCCAGAGACTCTCGCTTGCTCACCTGGGAGCACACATCCTCCATCTGCCTTGCTAGCCTACCTGGAGGTTCAGCCATCACAGGTCGTACCTACCCTTTACCTAGAGACTGCCCCGGTCACTTGCCGTGACCTCCAGCCCGTTCTTCCAGAGACTGCCCCGGTCACTTGCCGTGACCTCCAGCCCGTTCTTCCAGAGACTGCCCTGATCACTTGCCGTGACCTCCTGCCTGTACACCCAGAGACTGTCCCGGTCACCTGCTGTGACTGCCTGCCTGGTCGCCACCCGCTCCCTTACAAGGACCGCTCCCTTGTATAGTAGCCCAGAGGTTCCGCCTCCCAGACCCGTTACAGTTTTGCTCGGGCCATGGAACCTGGTGGCACCCAAGCTCCCTCGCTTTCGGACCTGTGTCATGAACTGTCCCGTCAGAGGTCCCAACAGGAGTCCATCCTGGGTCACCTGCGGAATGTCAATACTCGCCTGGACACTCTGACTGCTCCACCAACAACCTCCGCCAGTGCCATGTCTCGCAATCCGGCAGCTCCGCTGTCCACTAACACCATGATATCCTACCCCGGACCTCGGCTTTCTGCACCTCCTCGCTTCGGAGGCGACTCAGCCCAGGCTGGGGGCTTCATAAATCAGTGCACCCTGCACTTTGAACTATTGTCCCACCAGTTTAACTCCGACCGAGCCAAAATTGCATTCATCATGTCCCATCTCACCGGGGAGGCCCTGGCCTGGCTAAATCCTCTATGGGAGAGAGGAGACCCCCTGGTGTCCAACTTGCCTGCTTTTCTCACGGCTTTCCGGAAAGTCTTCGACGAACCCGGACGGAAGACCTCATCCGCATCATCGTTGCTACGCCTCCGTCAGGAAAGTCTCACCGTGGGCCAATATGCCATACGGTTCCGTACCCTTGCCTCGGAGCTGGCCTGGGATAACGACGCTCTGGTTTCCGTCTTCTGGGAGGGTCTGTCCGGCCGTATTAAAGATGAACTTGCCGGTCGGGACATTCCTACCACTCTCGATGACTTAATAACTCTTGCCACCCGGATTGACCTACGGTTCCAGGAGCGTGCCAGAGAGGTCACCCGTGAGAGGAGGTTACCACGTCTAGCTCCTACTTTTCAGAAACCCGTCACTCCTTCTGTCTCTAACCAGGTACACCCTCCTGAGCCTATGCAGGTCGACCAGACCAAGATGGTCAAGACCCGTCAGGACTTACGCCGTGCCGAGGGGACCTGCTTCTACTGTGGCAGTAAGGAGCACCGGATCCGTGCCTGCCCGGAGAGGTCGGGAAACGCCTGTGTCTAGGTTCGCTCAGAGAGGTCCACCTAGACAAGAATAAATCCTCTCCATCCCTGCTGTTGTCAGTTTCAATCGTCTACGGGGAGAACCGTTATTTCGAACTAGCCCAACTGGACTCTGGAGCAGCCGGGAATCTTATTTCACAGTCCCTGGTAGAGAAATACCGCATCCCCACCAAACCTCTGGCTGTACCCTTGTCTGTTGCTGCCGTGGATGGGGGCCTCTTACCACGCCCCATCCAACTCATCACCGAATCCATTACTCTGCAGGTGGGAATGCTGCATTCTGAAAGTATCTCCTTCCATGTTCTGCCTGGACTCTCTCACGCCCTCTTGCTAGGTCTACCTTGGCTCCAGAAACATGCACCCGTTCTTGACTGGCAGACCGGAGAAGTCCTTCGCTGGGGACAGGGCTGCCATAAGACCTGTCTGGTTCCCGTTCATCCCGTCCGTCCTTCTCCTACCCCAGCTAATCTACCTGGACTTCCGATTCCTTATTGGTCTTATGCTGATGTCTTTAATAAAAAGGAGGCAGAGACACTACCCCCTCATAGACCATACGACTGCCCTATCGACCTGTTACCTGGTACTTCTCCTCCCCGTGGGCGTATTTATCCATTATCCGCTGCTGAGACCCGGTCGATGTCCGAATATATTGAGGAGAATCTGGCCAGGGGATTCATCCGGAAATCTACCTCCCCGGCGGGAGCAGGCTTCTTTTTCGTCAAAAAGAAGGACGGCTCTCTCCGTCCCTGTATAGACTATAGAGGCCTTAACCAGATCACGGTGAAGAATAAGTACCCCCTTCTGCTCATTCCGGAGTTATTTGATCGTCTGAGGGGGGCTAGAATCTTCACCAAACTGGACCTCCGTGGGGCGTACAACCTGGTTCGTATCCGTCAGGGGGATGAATGGAAGACGGCATTCAATACCCGGGACGGCCACTATGAATATCTGGTAATGCCCTTTGGCCTCTGTAACGCTCCCGCCGTCTTTCAAGAGTTGGTCAATGACATCTTCCGGGACCTTCTCTACTCCTGCGTAGTGGTGTACCTGGACGACATCTTGGTCTTCTCTCCGGATCTCCAGACTCACCGGAGGGATGTTCGTCAGGTCCTGCTCAGGCTCAGGCAGAACCATCTCTACGCTAAATATGAGAAGTGCCTCTTTGAGCAGACCTCGCTTCCGTTTCTGGGCTACATTATCTCTCAGACCGGCCTACAAATGGATCCTGAGAAACTGTCTGCCATCGAGAAATGGCCCCGACCAGAGGGGTTGAAGGCTATTCAACGGTTCCTGGGCTTCGCCAACTATTACCGCCTCTTCATCCCGCACTTCTCTTCCCGGACTGCCCCAATTTCCGCGCTCACCCGTAAGGGTACTAATCCCAAGGAGTGGCCGCCCGAAGGAGAGGAGGCCTTTCTTTCCCTAAAACAGGCCTTCTCTTCCGCCCCGGTGCTGCATCGCCCGGACGGCAACAAGCAGTTCTTCCTGGAAGTTGACGCCTCCTCCTCTGGAGCCGGAGCGGTACTTACTCAAAAATCATCTTCCGGGAGAATGGTAACTTGTGGCTTCTTCTCCAAACTCTTCTCCTCTTCTGAGCGCAACTATTCCATAGGAGACCGAGAGTTATTGGCCATCAAGCTGGCGTTGGAGGAGTGGCGTTACCTACTCGAGGGGGCTCTTCATCCGGTAATAATTTACACTGACCACAAGAACTTGGCTTACCTCCAGCATGCCCAGAGACTTAACCCGCGCCAAGCCCGGTGGTCCTTGTTTTTTGCTCGCTTTGATTTTGTTCTTCATTTTCGCCCGGCTGACAAAAACGTCAAAGCAGACGCCTTGTCCCGATCCTTTCTGGTGTCCGATCTCGAGGAAGAACCTAAACATATCATCGATCCCGCCAGAGTAATGCAGGTGGCTCCCGTGAGTCTAAATCGTCTCCCTCCCGGTAAGACGTTTGTTTCAGTACCTGATCGGGAGAAGATCCTACACTGGGGCCATTCGTCTAAACTAGCTGGCCACGCCGGTCAGAAAAAGACCCTCCAGCTTATTGCCCGGCACTATTGGTGGCCTACCCTGCACAAGGACATAATAGACTTTGTTTCTGCCTGTGTGTCCTGCGCCCGCAACAAAGTCCCGAGACATCTGCCAGCCGGACGCCTCCTTCCGCTTCCTGTACCTGCTGCCCCCTGGCAGCATATAGCAATGGACTTTATAACTGATCTCCCCGTCTCTGCCGGTTGTACGGTTATTTGGGTGGTCGCTGACCGCTTCTCCAAGATGGCTCACTTTATTCCCCTGCCAGGCCTTCCGTCTGCACCCGAGCTGGCTAAAGACTTTATCCGCCACATCTTCCGTCTTCATGGCCTGCCCCTCCACATCGTGTCGGATCGTGGGGTACAGTTCACCTCACGTTTCTGGAGAGCCACTTGTAAACTACTAGACGTCACCCTGGACTTCTCTTCCGCTTACCACCCACAGTCCAATGGTCAAGTGGAGCGGATCAATCAGAACCTGACCAGTTACCTCCGGCACTTCGTTAATGCCCACCATTCTGACTGGGTGGATCTCCTACCATGGGCCGAGTTCTCTTATAATAATCACGAGAGCGAATCCTCCTCCAAATCCCCGTTTTTTGTAGTCTTTGGTCAGCATCCTCGGATTCCTTTTCCTGTCTCCACCTCTGTGGACAACCCGGCTGCGGAATCTCTCGTTAGCAAATTTTCCTCCATATGGGAGAGTACCCGGTCCGCACTCCTTCTGTCATCCGAGCGTATGAAAAGACATGCTGACAAAAAACGCCTGGATCCTCCACAATTTCGTCCAGGAGATAAAGTCTGGCTCTCATCTAAATATGTTCGACTCAAGATACCTTCTTACAAGTTAGGACCTCGGTTCATCGGTCCTCTGGAGGTCATCAGTCAGATCAACCCGGTGGCCTATAAATTGAAACTCCCGGCCAACTTACGGATCCCTAACTCCTTCCATGTATCTCTCCTCAAACCCGTGGTGCTTAACTCTTTTTCCAAGTCTACAGGTACGCCTCCTGCTCCGGTTTCTGCTGAGGACGAGTTTGAGGTAGAGAACATTCTTGCCACCAAAAGGGTAAGAGGAAAGACCTTTTTTCTGGTAGATTGGAAGGGGTTTGGTCCTGAGGAGAGAACGTGGGAGCCCCGGGAGAACATCCATGCCCCTCTCATCCTAGCTAAATTTCTATCTGGCCTAAAAAAGGGGGGGCCTAAAGGGGGGGGTACTGTAGTGCCGGCGTCCCTGCCCTCTGCTAGGCAGGGACACTGTTCCCCTCACCGCTCTGCTCCGTGCCCGGCGTCCCTCTCCCGCTCTGCTGGCAGCGCGCGCTCCTTCCCGGCCACTGTGCTTAGGGCGCGCGCGCGCGCCCTCCCTCCCTCTTAAAGGGGCCGCGCGCGCCGTCCTAAGGAGTCCCCGGCCAATGGCCGGAGGACTTTACCATATATAAGGCACCTCCTCCAAAATGGAGGTGCCCGAGCAATGTTGTTGCACCGTTCTACTCTGCTTCAGCCCTCAGGTCCCGTTGCCAGTTACCTGCCAGTTACCTGCCAGATTCCTGCCAGCTTGCTGTCCTAATCCTGCCTGATTTCCTGTTACCTGCCTGCCTGCCTGAGGTCCGACGGTCTGCCTTACAACTCCGGTCAGTCTGTCTAAGGACCAACTTGCCCGCTCACCTGGGAGCGCACATCAGCTACCTGCCTGCTTGCCTGAGGTCCGACGGTCTGCCTTACAACTCCGGTCAGTCTGTCTATGGACCAGCTTGCCCGCTCACCTGGGAGCGCTTCTCCGCTACCTGCCTGCTTGCCTGCCCGGAGGCTCCGCTGTTACGTGCTGTGACCACCAGCTATTCCAGACTCTTGCCCGCTCACCTGGGAGCGCTTCTCCGCTACCTGCCTGCTTGCCTACCTGGAGGCTCTGCCGTCACGTGCTGTGACCACCTGCTATTCCAGAGACTCTCGCTTGCTCACCTGGGAGCACACATCCTCCATCTGCCTTGCTAGCCTACCTGGAGGTTCAGCCATCATAGGTCGTACCTACCCTTTACCTAGAGACTGCCCCGGTCACTTGCCGTGACCTCCAGCCCGTTCTTCCAGAGACTGCCCCGGTCACTTGCCGTGACCTCCAGCCCGTTCTTCCAGAGACTGCCCTGATCACTTGCCGTGACCTCCTGCCCGTACACCCAGAGACTGCCCCGGTTACTTGCCGTGATCTCCAGCCCGTTCACCCAGAGACTGCCCCGGTCACTTGCCGTGACCTCCAGCCCGTTCACCCAGAGACTGCCCCGGTCACTTGCCGTGACCTCCAGCCCGTTCTTCCAGAGACTGCCCCGGTCACTTGCCGTGACCTCCAGCCCGTTCTTCCAGAGACTGTCCCGGTCACTTGCCGTGACCTCCTGCCCGTACACCCAGAGACTGTCCCGGTCACCTGCTGTGACTGCCTGCCTGGTCGCCACCCGCTCCCTTACAAGGACCGCTCCCTTGTATAGTAGCCCAGAGGTTCCGCCTCCCAGACCCGTTACAATACTGTTCTTGCACATGGGATCTTTTTTCTGTGCCCCAAGTGCATCTCGGACCAGAACATAATCAGTAGAGTAACCAGTAACCGTGACTTCATCGTATTGTTGCGAGGCAAAAAATGAGGACAAAAAACGTTGTAGTGTCGCTGTCACGATGAGACAAGGATGAGGAGGCGTAGAAAAATAGACAATATTTCTTAAAAGACAACTACAGATTCAACATCAATCCTCAGGCTGTAAAGTGTGGCAGAATATGTTGGCGCTACATATAAAATTATTATTATTACATAAAACAACTAATAAAGGAAGCCGTGATTCAAGGAAACGACACGTCCCACTCACTGGTGAGTATCAAAACCTGGACACACTGTAGAGTAACATATGAATTGTTCATAATCAAATTACAAAACAAAAATAGAAAATGATATATACAATCTCTAGATGAAAAAAGTAAATAATTGTGAAAGAGAAAAAAAAAGTTACAAGTGCATCAAGGTGCAGATGGAGAGAGCTGTCAGTCAGAGACAGAAGGCCGCACTGGGAGAAGGAGAGAGGCACGTGGCTCAATTACATAAGATATGAATGATGGATTTCTCAACAACGGCAAAAATATTTCTACAAGTGAGGTAAGGATGTATTCAGTATTGCAGAGCCTTTACATACATGTCATCAATCAGGAGTATAATCCTGATGACAGATTCCCTTTTTGTCACTGATGATCTTATTCTGTGCATCATCTTCTGGCTTTGTGATTAATAATCTGCTGCATCATCAGACAACATTTGGGTCAATCTTTTATAATATGAATCAATGAAGTCTTCTCATGTAAAGAAACAGAACCATGCTACTGCTACTTTATTAGCACCACAACAGCTACAGCTCTCAAATCGGTTGTCCCTCTCACAGATGCCAAAGCTCGCAGAATCAACAAGCAACCCTGGCACACCAGCCTGACCAAAGAACTGAGGCGGGCTGCCAGGGTTGCTGAGCGGAGATGGAAAATATCCCACTGCAACAAGCAATACATCACATTCAAACAATCCCTCACTAGTTTCAAGTCTACACTCACTGCAGCAAAACAAACCTACTTATCTCTCATATCCTCTCTGTCCACAACCCTAAACAGCTATTCAGCACTTTCAATTCTCTCCTCCGCCCCCCAGCCCCTCCTCCCTTTCCACTCGTCTCAGCTGAAGACTTTGCCTCATTCTTCAAGCAGAAGATCAATAACATCAGAGAAGCTTTGGCTCCAGCCACCTCAGCCTTCCTCCTCTAAAATCAGCTTCTCTTCCATTACAGAAGATCAACTTTCCTCTCTACTCTCAAGATCACATCTCACCACCTGTGCACTTGACCCGATCCCATCCCACCTCATCCCCAAACCTCACCCACAGTCTTCATCCCAACCCTAACCATCTCTTCAACTTGTCACTAACAATTGGTGTCTTCCCCTCATGCTGCAAACATGCCTTGATCACACCCTCATCTACTGTATCCTCACCCTTCCCTTGTAGACTGTGAGCCCTCGCGGGCAGGGTCCTCGCTCCTCCTGTACCAGTCGCTGACTTGTATTGTTTAAGATTATTGTACTTGTTTTTTATTATGTATACCCCTTTTCACATGTAAAGCGCCGTGGAATAAATGGTGCTATAATAATAAATAATAGTAACCCTAATTCTAGCTGTAATCATCTCCTCAATCTTTTCTAACTAAAAACTTTTAGGAAAAATCTAATTCCATGCCCCTCATACTACAGACCCCTCTGGACTCACCGAGCTGAGCGAAGATGACTCCTGATTCCTTGTCATCCATCCCAATGCAACTTCTGTTATCCACCAGGGTGAGGGTCTCTGTCAGCTTATACGGGATTCTCTCTGTCGTGTGTCCTCCGTATGCCCCCACTGCTTTCGACCAGTTCTGAAATTCACAGTCTTCCCAGACGTAGATGCAGGTATTAATGAATGACGACATCCCGTGACCCAAGAGGCCAAAGAGTTGGATGAGGATGCGGTTAAAGCCTTGGTTTCCTCTCTTACATCGATCAAAGCTGAAGTCTTTAATAAAGCATCTCAGCTCATCGCTGTCCATGTCTTCTCCTCAGATTGCTCTTTTCTTACTGACTGGAGCGACTGAAAGGAGACAAAGTCCTTCTGATATTATATTCCCAAGAGCTGTTATCTTCCTTCTTGATCAGTGTGATCTATCATTACAGCCATGATTGTCCCTAACACTTCCTCATACCTGGAAGGCTCAGAGGTTACAGATCAACTTCTGCGAAACTTATTAGTATCCGTATTGGTCAAATATATTATTGAGGAAAGAAAAGAGAAAAAAAAGGAAAAGACTGACGAAACAATGACACTTATATCCAGTAATGTAGATGTTACTAATATTGTCAATAATACTTCTATGCCTTCAAGGGATGAACCATCACTACAAGTTGTACTCCATGTTGTACTCCATAGACTTGTGTCTTCTCATCACCTTCAGACTAGTAAATGATAAACCCTTGAACAGACCGGTATTTCTCTTCCATAATCCCCACTTTTTGTGGTGACTCCTGATCTTTCTTCCCCCTCAATCTGTAGGAGGGTTGAAACAGACTGTGACAAGCGCCTCCTACAAGTAGCGCCATCATTGTTGGGCTGTGTCTTCACCACTAAATGATGCTGCATTACATTCTTGTTCCTCCGTCCTGGTATCATGGTGGGCAAACCGGTATTACTCAGCTCTTATTATAGTGTCACCCTTATATTGAGGATCAAAGCATGGCTTAATCACACATTGAAGGAACAAAAGCTAGCACTCTATTGACCCCCAACTCCACATGACCCCAATGTAGCTTGTACGCTCCTGCTGCAAACAGGTAATTAAAGTGGGTTATCTGATGGAGGGTAGACATGATGTCCAGACACAGCTTACAAAATAATGTTGGAGGTGAGAGATTTATGGCCTATGGAGATATCTTATGGCACTGGCCTCCCTATGTAAAGATTATTGCAAGCAGACTGCTTTGAGCTCAGATTCCCGATATGAATATTGTTTTTTTTTGTGAATGGCATAGGTCCCACAGTTACGGCAAACATATTTTCTGCGTTGTGAAGAAGTGGAGAACGTAACGCTTTAACTTACATCACTGGGCAATCGCTGCATCAGTCTCAAATGAAAATCTGACAGCTGTATTACAATACATATGCCATGTTTCTTATCTATGGAAACCTAAAATCATGATAGGAAATATGGCATTAATATCTCCCACCTGGGACCTCCAGAGGTGAAGATATCCTGAAAGTTAGAGATCTTTTAATTTTGACCTGCCCCCATAGGTTTCATCAAGGAGAGGTATGTGGGTGTGGTTTTTATATAATAAAAGCAGAGTTTGAGTTTTCGCCATTTTCAATCCTGGAAGACACAGTTCGCTGTGGTTCTGTATGAGTGTCTTCTGTAAATCGGATGAGATTCGACCATTTACAGTAAGTCTATAGTTGCGAAAAAAAAAATCAGATACCTTACAGAGCCACGGTGTAGCATCAGATTTCTATCATAGGAAACTGTAAATGGTTAATAGCTGCTGAGTAAAAAAAACAGATTGTATATGGATGACAAGTGAGAAAAAAATCTTCCCACTTTACTGGATGAAACCCTAATTTTTTTATATGGTGGTGTGAACCTGCCCTTACTGTGACATCATACAATTGTAGTGAAGCGTTATCCATCCAGACCGCATTAGAGAGCAATGGAAGGAAAACAAGCCAGGAAGCTCTCATCTTCACCCAATGGGTGGCTGCCAGAGTAAGGTTTTTTCAGGCAGAAATCTGCAGCAAAACTTATCTTTGGCAGGAAATCAGCTGCGTCAAAAATGCAGGTTTTGCTGAATTTTTGATGTGTTTTTTTTCACTGTCCTTCTGTCTCTATTCATGCATGTGCATAAAGTTCTGTGAAAAAAAAAATATTCTGGTTTTGGCATAGTGGGGAAGGTGAATTGTTCAGGAATAGTTTAGACACTGGCAATGCATTGAGTTTGTATGACACTATTTGCTTTCACACTATGGGGTCTGCCATTCAGTTTGCACAAGTATTGTTCAATTTCGCACCTCCCTGGGCCACAGGTATTGTTCAATCTCACAGGCAGGTCAGCTAATGTTTACACTCTACACATCACTAATTTATTTAAACTCTCCCAATAGAAACAATCATCTCCGTGACCAAGACAAGATGGTTAATCAAAAAATAAAACCCATATTTTGCCATCAAAAACGCTGAAATAAATTTAGCTGCGTTTTTTTATACATTTTTCAGCGGTTTTTTTTACCACCCATTACTCCCTATGGGTGAGAAAGCGCTGAAAAACCGCTGAAAGAAGTGACATGCTCTATTTTCCAAAAAATGCATGCAAGGCAGAAAATACGCAACAAACAAAAAGCAACGTGTGTGAACAGAGAATTCTGGTTTCTCATACGCTTTGCTGGTACTGCAAGATGCAGCTGAAAATTTGCATAAAAATCTGCTGCAAAATATGCAGCAAAATACAACGTGTGTGAACATAGCCTAAAAAGTCATAGTCCTCTAGTCCAGAAGCCAGCCAGCTGAAACACGCACATTGCTCGCCAGGTAAGCACCTTTTCCCTCCAGATTCCAGTGACGTTCCCATGATGACAGAGGAGTGGAATTTAATTATGAGACCACAATTTCCACATTAATTAGATCCAAAATCAAGATAATGGGAAATGTGTCATCAATTGAAAAAAAAAATTAAAGTATTAATGTTTTATTTAGCTATTTTTTTATATTTTTTACATGGTAAAAATTGTTTACAAAGCTGTGATATTTTCAATTTTTAAACACTAGGGGGAGCAGCTGACATTTGCCATGAAAACTTAGTGAAGTGCTAACTCGCCTTACGACTACAGTAAATGTGGGCGGGTTCTGATCACATGTGTCTGATGTCGCTGGTTGTTTTCGGGAGGAGATGATGAAGCTTAGACATTTTGTTGATGAGTACAATGTGATACTGAGATTGTCACCGAGGATGGCCTGCAGCGCTGATTCTGGATAAATCGATCAAAAATTGAAATGGCGCCCCTACCTGCAGTGCAATATAAACCTGCAGTGAATAAATGTTATACTTCTATACACTTCTGTTCTCATTCCATATTTCTGATTACGGTGATACCAAACTAGTGTGGATTTTTTGAAAATTTAATGTTGAGAAAAAAAAAATCTAAATTGTCAGATGTTTAATGAAATAAGGAAAAAAAAATTGTTCGGTTGGTGCCTTGATTTTTTGAGACCGGTTATTTTTTTAATTTTTCCGTTGATGGAGGCATGTGAGGACTTGTTTTTTTGGTGGTGAGCGGATGGTTTTATTGATACCATTTTAGGATACATACGATGCGTTCATTGCTTTTCTTCCCGGGAGGTTGGGTGAACGAAAAGAACACTGCGGAAGGTGCTATTACAAAACATATGGTGATGGCGGCGATAAAAGAGTATATCCATACACACACACTCATACACGGAGGTTTAGGAAATAAAAAAAGTGAACGGGAGAGCTTCTTTAATGGGGAGATAGGGGCGATTTGAATTCTGTTTCCTTTTTTTATTTTACACTTTATATATTAGCTCCATTGTTGGGACCTTGCTCTGAACACTGTCTCAGCTCTGCTCAACTCAATATAAAGCCTCATCAGATGTCTGTGATGCCGGGACGTCTAAAAAAGATCAATGCTTTATTTATATACATATTTTTTAAAAAGATAACTCATAGGTATAAATAACATGTGTGAAAGGACAACATGGGCATGTGAGGCAGCAGGGGGTAGATAGAGACACAGCTGGTATCCAATTCACATTGGACCTATAATAGGTCACATAATCCACCCATAAGTCACAAAAAATGTGTGCAGAAAAAGTTATAGAAAAAGTTATAATGACACAGATCAAGTGACCTGTAACAAGTCACAGTATAGACAACCATCAAAAGTTTTTTCAGCAACACATAAAGTACAAGCATCACATGGAAAGGGTTAAGTAAGGGATACTTAGTGAAAGTAATTAGAATAATTCCTAGAGTGCACATGTAATGTATGTCCATATAATTAATACTTCATGTTACATATGTGCCGGACTATAGAATGACCATTCAGAAAATTAATTATAACCCCAAACACAACAAACCGAACATCCAGGTCATAATACAAAATTAAATAATAAAAATTAAAAATAAAGAATTCAGCCGAACATTGTGTCAAACTAAAACACCTTTATTACAAAAATGGGTTCTTGGTAGCACTAGAGAAAAAAGTGCATACACGGATCTATACAGGGCATATATTACCTTAATACAAGATACAGACATAGAGATATCAAACATAATTATGTCATAGTACACTGATGCCACATAGAAAATATGGGATATATTTTATTACATCCGCTCTTGTGCATATAGAAGCAGGTACAACCCTAACCCTATTAAGCTTATATAGTATGTATAGTGAATAATCAACGGGCACAACCCACATAATACTAGAAATGAGGAATCTATTCAAATAAACCATTCCTAGGCACGACCTTGGAACTTCGCAATCTAACATTGGCATCAGCCATATACTCTACATCAGATAAACATGTGTTAATACCTGGTGGTCCGTCACTCCGCGTACCGCACGCCGACCCCGACGCACGTTTCGGCACACCTTCATCAGATGGTGGTGCCCAGAACACCTGTGATCACTTAAAAAGAAAAGTGTGCCCAATGGTAGGAGACCTGGCCAGATTGACGCATCCGCGGTCAGAAGGATCTGTGCGCCAAACCACGCCCCCCCACGTCATGTGACCCGCGATGCACAGACACGCGGACACGTGACTATGCACCACGGGACACATAGAGATACAGGGGTCGGGGAGGCACACAGGACGCAGACCGCGCATGCGCACATGCCGATCTCCTCACACGGGGAACATATAGTTGCAAAGAACAGCAAGGGGGCTGTGTGGCTGATGATTTTAAATCTCCTAGAGGAATGACAGTCTAATTAACTTTGGAAAATGATAACCCAGTGTGTACCGCATATAAATACACTGTGTGCAGAATTATTAGGCAAGTTGTATTTTAGAGGATTATTTTTATTATTGACCAACAACTATGTTCTCAATCAACCCAAAAGACTCATAAATATTCAAGCTTAATATTTTTGGAAGTTGGAGTGTTTTTGTTTTTAGATTTGGCTATCTTAGGAGGATATCTGTTTGTGCAGGTAACTATTACTGTGCAGAATTATTAGGCAACTTAATAAAAACCAAATATAATCCCATCTCACTTGTTTATTTTCACCAGATAAACCAATATCAGTGCACAAAATTTAGAAATAAACATTTCTAACATGCAAAAACAAAAACCAAAATAATTAGTGATGAATATAGCCACCTTTCTTTAAGATGACCCTCAGCAGCCTCCATCCATAGATTCTGTCAGCTGCTTGATCTGTTTTCTATCAACATTGCGTGCAGAAGCCACCACAGCCTCCCAGACACTGCTCCCAGAGGTGTACTGTTTTCCCTCCCTGTAGATCTCACCACAGCCTCCCAGACACTGCTCCCAGAGGTGTACTGTTTTCCCTCCCTGTAGATCTCACCACAGCCTCCCAGACACTGCTCCCAGAGGTGTACTGTTTTCCCTCCCTGTAGATCTCACATTTTATGATGGACCACAGGTTTTCTATGGGGTTCAGATCAGGTGAACAAGGGGGCCATGCCATTATTTTTCTTCTTTTAGACCTTTACTGGCCAGACATGCTGTGGAGTAGTTGGATGCATGTGATGGCGCATTGTCCTGCATGAAAATCATGTTTTTCTTGAACGATACCGACTTCTTCCTTTACCACTGCTTGAAGAAGTTGTCTTCTAGAAACTGGCAGTAGGTCTGGGAGTTGAGCTTCACTCCATCCTCAACCCGAAAAGGTCCCACAAGTTCATCTTTGATGATATCAGCCCATACCAGTACTCCACCTCCACTTTGCTGGCGTCTGAGTCGGAGTGGAGCTCTCTGCCCTTTACTGATCCAGCCTCTGGCCCATCCATCTGGCCCATCAAGAGTCACTCTCATTTCATCAGTCCATAAAACCTTTGAAAAATCAGTCTTCAGATATTTCTTGTTAAAACTTCACTTTTAATTTCATATTATAAAAGCCAAGGATGAGTTACAAAATGAGCAATGTGGCGGCTCTCAAGTACAGCACATTCCAACGCGTTTCGGCTAAACCTTATTCATGGAATAATGTGAGAACTAAGCCTACTAGCTGAAGTTAAATAAAACACACTTCTTAGTAATTGCTACAGGTGTTGGACCACAGCCCAAAAGAGAGTTAACCCATTGTTGGCAGCTAAAATTAACTACAGCAAAAAAGCACTAAAACTACATAAAATTGGACATGAGATAGAATGGAATAGAAAATTAACAAAAATACAAAATAAGTGAGAAATACATACAGAAACAAAAGATCTCTTATGCCGTGGAGCAATGAAACACATGATAGTGATCATAACAATCACTAAGGGTCCCTTATATCTGATGTGCATGTCTGTCTAGACACCATTAAAGTATAAATATAACTAGTATACGTAGGCCTATAAAAAAAAAAAAAAAAATTTAACATGTATTGGTTATAAAATTATGTCATTAATAAAAAGATATTAAAGAATACATATGATATTAATTATATGTGTGCTATTAACCAATAGAAGATAATGGAAAAAGGATACAAAGGTCATGGATATAAGCACTAAACAATGAAACAACTGAGCAGTTAAATAGTGCATTATGTTGTGACCACAAAAAAAAAAAAATCTATATATATTGTGAAGGCACTGCCAGACATAAATACGTGAGACTAAGTATATTGTAAGATGAGATCCTGTCTCACATTCAGACCTTGCGGAAATCTGGTACACAAGAGAAAAATCTAGAACGATTCTCGGTTCAGGATTTTTCTCCTGTGATCACCATCATAGGCGAATTATAATGAGGGCAATCCGGGCGACCGCCCGGGGCCCCGAGCCTGCAGGGGGCCCGCGGCTCCGGGCGGGGTGTCTAATGCCGGATTGCCCTCATTATATGTGCGGGCCGACGCGGCACATACCGGTAGCAGTGGCGGGAGGGGGGGCTCCCCCAGCAGCGGCCGCCGCTACTTCTTCATCGGCCGGGCCAGCACTGCAGCAGTTAACTTCCCTGTGCTGGCCCGGCCGCGTCACTGCTAGGAGACATGGCCCTGTGCGCGGCTGTGTCTCCTAGCTGTGACGTCACGCAGTGCTCGCCCGGTCTGTACTGCTACTTACCACCGGAGAGGAGCAGGAGCCAGGAGGACTGGAGCCGGGGGATGGTGAGTGTGTGTGTGTGTGGGCAGATGTGTGTGTGTGTGTGTGTGTGGGCAGATGTGTGTGTGGGCAGATGTGTGTGTGGGCAGATGTGTGTGTGTGTATGGGCAGGTGTGTGTGTGTGGGCAGGTGTGTGTGTGTGGGCAGGTGTGTGTGGGTGTGGGCAGATGTGTGTGTGGGGGGGGCAGGTGTGTGTGTGTGTGTCTGTGTGGGCAGGTGTGTGTGTGGGCAGGTGTATGTGTGTCTGTGTGGGCAGGTGTGTGCGTCTGTCTGTGTGGGCAGGTGTGTGTGTGTGGGCAGGTGTGTGTGTGTGTGGGCAGGTGTGTGTGTGTGGGCAGGTGTGTGTGTGTGTGGGCAGGTGTGTGTGTGGGCAGGTGTGTGTGTGTGTGGGCAGGTGTGTGTGTGTGTGGGCAGGTGTGGGGGGGGGCAGGTGTGTGTGTGTGGGGGGGCAGGTGTGTGTGTGTGTGGGCAGGTGTGTGTGTGTGGGCAGGTGTGTGTGTGTGTGGGCAGGTGTGTGTGTGTGTGGGGGCAGGTGTGTGTGTGTGTGGGCAGGTGTATGTATGGGTAGGTGTGTGTGTGTGTGTGGGCAGGTGTGTGTGTGGGGGGGCAGGTGTGTGTGTGGGGGGGGCAGGTGTGTGTGTGTGTGGGCAGGTGTGTGTGTGGGCAGGTGTGTGTGGGGGGGGCAGGTGTGTGTGTGTGTGGGCAGGTGTGTGTGTGTGGGCAGGTGTGTGTGTGTGTGGGCAGGTGTGTGTGTGTGGGCAGGTATGTGTGTGTGGGCAGGTGTGTGTGTCGGTAGGTGTGTGTGTGGGCAGGTGTGTGTGTGTGTGTCTGTGTGGGCAGGTGTGTGTGTGTGTGTGTGGGCAGATGTGTGTGTGTGTGTGGGAAGGTGTGTGTGTGTGGGCAGGTGTGTGTGTGTGGGCAGGTGTGTGTGTGTGTGGGCAGGTGTGTGTGTGGGGGGGCAGGTGTGTGTGTGTGTGGGCAGGTGTGTGTGTGTGGGCAGGTGTGTGTGTGTGGGCAGGTGTGTGTGTGGGGGGGGGCAGGTGTGTGTGTGGGCAGGTGTGTGTTTGTGGGCAGGTGTGTGTGTGTGTGGGCAGGTGTGTGTGTGGGGGGGGCAGGTGTGTGTGTGTGTGTGGGCAGGTGTGTGTGTGTGGGCAGGTGTGTGTGTCGGTAGGTGTGTGTGGGCAGGTGTGTGTGTGTGTGGGCAGGTGTGTGTGTGTGTGGGCAGATGTGTGTGTGTGTGTGTGGGCAGGTGTGTGTGTGTGTGTGGGCAGGTGTGTGTGTGTGGGCAGGTGTGTGTGTGTGGGCAGGTGTGTGTGTGTGTGTGTGTGGGCAGGTGTGTGTGTGGGGGGGGGCAGGTGTGTGTGTGTGTGGGCAGGTGTGTGTGTGTGTGGGAAGGTGTGTGTATGGGTAGGTGTGTGTGTGTGGGGGCAGGTGTGTGTGTGTGTGGGCAGGTGTGTGTGTGGGCAGGTGTGTGTGGGGGGGGCAGGTGTGTGTGTGGGGGGGCAGGTGTGTGTGTGTAGGCAGGTGTGTGTGTGTCTGTGTGGGCAGGTGTGTGTGTGTGTGTGGGCAGATGTGTGTGTGTGTCTGTGTGGGCAGGTGTGTGTGTGGGCAGATGTGTGTGTGTGTGTGGGCAGGTGTGTGTGTGTGTGGGCAGGTGTGTGTGTGTGTGGGCAGATGTGTGTGTGTGTGTGTCGGCAGGTATGTGTGTGTGGGCAGGTGTGTGTGGGCAGGTGTGTGTGTGTGTGGGGGCAGATGTGTGTGTGTGTGTGTGGGGGGGCAGGTGTGTGTATGTGTGGGCAGGTGTGTGTGGGCAGGTGTGTGTGTGTGGGCAGGTGTGTGTGTGTGTGTGGGCAGGTGTGTGTGTGTGTGGGCAGATGTGTGTAGGTGTGTGTGGACAGGTGTGTGTGTGTGTCTGTGTGGGCAAATGTGTGTGTGTGTGGGCAGATGTGTGTGTGTGTGTGTGTCGGCAGGTATGTGTGTGTGTGTGGGCAGGTGTGTGTGTGTGTGTGTGGGCAGGTGTGTGTGTGTGTGTGTGTGTGTGTGGGCAGATGTGTGTGTGTGTGTGGGCAGATGTGTGCATATATGTGTGTGTGTGTGTCTGTGTGTGTGTGGGCAGGTGTGTGTGTGTCTGTGTGGGCAGATGTGTGTATATATGTGTGTGTCTGTGTGTGTGTGGGCAGGTGTGTGTATGGGTAGGTGTGTGTGGGGGGGCAGGTGTGTGTGGGGGCAGGTGTGTGTGTGTGGGCAGGTGTGTGTGTGTGTGGGCAGGTGTGTGTGTGGGGGGGGGGCAGGTGTGTGTGTGTGTGTGGGCAGGTGTGTGTGTGTGGGCAGGTGTGTGTGTCAGTAGGTGTGTGTGGGCAGGTGTGTGTGTGTGGGGGCAGGTGTGTGTGTGTGGGCAGATGTGTGTGTGTGTGTGTGTGGGCAGGTGTGTGTGTGTGTGTGGGCAGGTGTGTGTGTGTGGGCAGGTGTGTGTGTGTGGGCAGGTGTGTGTGTGTGTGTGTGGGCAGGTGTGTGTGTGTGGGGGGGCAGGTGTGTGTGTGTGGGCAGGTGTGTGTGTGGGAAGGTGTGTGTATGGGTAGGTGTGTGTGTGTGGGGGCAGGTGTGTGTGTGTGTGTGTGTGTGGGCAGGTGTGTGTGTGGGCAGGTGTGTGGGGGGGCAGGTGTGTGTGTGTGGGCAGGTGTGTGTGTGTAGGCAGGTGTGTGTGTGTCTGTGTGGGCAGGTGTGTGTGTGTGTGTGGGCAGATGTGTGTGTGTGTGTGTCTGTGTGGGCAGGTGTGTGTGTGTGGGCAGATGTGTGTGTGTGTGTGTGGGCAGGTGTGTGTGTGTGTGGGCAGGTGTGTGTGTGTGTGGGCAGATGTGTGTGTGTCGGCAGGTATGTGTGTGTGGGCAGGTGTGTGTGGGCAGGTGTTTGTGTGTGTGTGTGGGCAGGTGTGTGTGTGTGGGCAGGTGTGTGTGTGTGTGGGGGCAGATGTGTGTGTGTGTGGGGGGGGGCAGGTGTGTGTATGTGTGGGCAGGTGTGTGTGGGCAGGTGTGTGTGTGTGTGGGCAGGTGTGTGTGTGTGTGTGTGGGCAGGTGTGTGTGTGTGTGTGGGCAGATGTGTGTAGGTGTGTGTGGGCAGGTGTGTGTGTGTGTCTGTGTGGGCAAATGTGTGTGTGTGTGGGCAGATGTGTGTGTGTGTGTGTGCGTGTGTGTCGGCAGGTATGTGTGTGTGTGTGGGCAGGTGTGTGTGTGTGTGTGTGGGCAGGTGTGTGTGTGTGTGTGTGTGTGTGTGTGTGTGCAGATGTGTGTGTGTGTGGGCAGATGTGTGTATATACAGTACAGACCAAAAGTTTGGACACACCTTCTCATTTAAAGATTTTTCTGTATTTTCAAGACTCTGAAAATTGTACATTCACACTGAAAGCATCAAAACTATGAATTAACACATGTGGAATTATATACTTAACAAAAAAGTGTGAAACAATGGAAAATATGTCTTATATTCTAGGTTCTTCAAAGTAGCCACCTTTCGCTTTGATGACTGCTTTGCACACTCTTGGCTTTCTCTTGATGAGCTTCAAGAGGTAGTCACCGGAAATGGTCTTCCAACAATCTTGAAGGAGTTCCTGGAGATGCTTAGCATTTGTTGGCCCTTTTGCCTTCACTATGCGGTCCAGCTCACTCCAAACCATCTCAATTGGGTTCAGGTCTGGTGACTGTGGAGGCCACGTCATCTGGCGTAGCACCCCATCACTCTCCTTCTTGGTCAAATAGCCCTTACACAGCCTGGAGGTGTGTTTGGGGTCATTGTCCTGTTGAAAAATAAATGATGGTCCAACTGAACGCAAACCGGATGGAATAGCATGCCGCTGCAAGATGCTGTGGGAGCCATGCTGGTTCAGTATGCCTTCAATTTTGAATAAATCCCCAACAGTGTCACCAGCAAAGCCCCCCACACCATCTCACCTCCTCCTCCATGCTTCACGGTGGGAGCCAGGCATGTAGAGTCCATCCGTTCACCTTTTCTGCGTCGCACAAAGACACGGTGGTTGGAACCAAAGTTCTCAAATTTGGACTCATCAGACCAAAGCACAGATTTCCACTGGTCTAATGTCTATTCCTTGTGTTCTTTAGCCCTAACAAGTCTCTTCTGCTTGTTGCCTGTCCTTAGCAGTGGTTTCCTAGCAGCTATTTTACCATGAAGGCCTGCTGCACAAAGTCTCCTCTTAACAGTTGTTGAAGAGATGTGTCTGCTGCTAGAACTCTGTGTGGCATTGATCTGCTCTCTAATCTGAGCTGCTGTTAACCTGCAATTTCTGAGGCTGGTGACTCGGATAAACTTATCCTCAGAAGCAGAGGTGACTCTTGGTCTTCCTTTCCTGGGGCGGTCCTCATGTGAGCCAGTTTCTTTGTAGCGTTTGATGGTTTTTCCAACTGCACTTGGGGACACTTTCAAAGTTTGCCCAATTTTTCAGACTGACTGACCTTCATTTCTTAAAATAATGATGGCCACTCGCTTTTCTTTACTTTGAATTTGTATTATGGCAAGAAAAAAGCAGCTTACAGTCTATTCAGTAAGACTATCAGCTGTGTATCCACCTGACTTCTGCACAACACAACTGATGGTCCCAAACCCATTTATAAGGCAAGAAATCCCACTTATTAAACCTGACAGGGCACATCTATGAGGTTTAAACCATTTCCAGTGACTACCTCTTGAAGCTCATCAATAGAATGCCAAGAGCGTGCAAAGCCGTCATCAAAGCAAAAGGTGGCTACTGTGAAGACCCTAGAATATAAGACATATTTTCAGTTGTTTCACACTTTTTTGTTAAGTATATAATTCCACATGTGTTAATTCATAGTTTTGATGCCTTCAGTGTGAATGTACAATTTTAAAAGTCATGAAAATACAGAAAAATCTTTGAATGAGAAGGTGTGTCCAAACTTTTGGTCTGTACTGTATGTGTGTGTCTGTGTGTGTGTGGGCAGGTTAGAAAGTCTTGCCCTGTTGAACACTACACCTGACTTGAGGCCACCACCTCTTGGTTGTCCAATGTTCTTGCTTCTCTAGGGCTCTTCTCAGATATTCATTATACCAGCTCCCCAGAATACGAAAGTTAGGGTGGGTGACCGCGAGCCCTGGTGGTGGTCATAACTGCGGCCACCCAGGGGCAATACTCCATAACAACAATCCCCTGAGGTAGTGTAGGAAACTGTAAGGATGTAAGGCCCTACTCATACTATATTCAGCGCTGCATTCAGGTCTTTACACAAGGCTTACAACTGAATCCCTGAAATTCAGGATTGTGCTGTCTGAAATGAGACATCTGAAAGCCGAGCAAATGGAGCCTGAAGATTCAGACTTTAGCCTCGGTTTGCCTTTGTTCAAATCAATGGCTATGTCAAGGCCCATCTGAATGCCATTTTTCAGGGATTTAGATAGAAGCCTGGAAAGAGGAGATGCATGCATTGCAAAATTCAGTGTGAATAGGCCCTTATATCTGGAGTCTTGATATTGATGCCACATGCATTTTACTTGTTTTTAACTTAAAAAAAAATACATACACACAAATTATACACACATTATACACACACACACACACTATACATACACACACACTATACATACACACACATTATACATACACACACACACACCTGCCCACACACACACACACTATACACACATACACACACACACACTATACATACACACACAGATGTGTGTGTGTGTGTGTGCGCATGTGTGTGTGTGGGCAGGTGTGTGTGTGTGTGATGTCTGTCTGTGTATGTGTGTGTGTTTGTGTGTGTGTGTGGGCAGATGTCATTGTGTGATGGCTGTTTGTATGTATTTTTGTGTTTCAAATGTGTTTATGCGTGTCTGTATATGTTTGTGTGTGTGCATGACTGCATGCGGCCTCCTGCTGAGTATAGTTGGCGCCGTGCGGCCTCCTGATGTCTCTGGGGGGGGCGCCGTGCGGCCCCCTGCTGTGTATAGATGGCTACGTGCGCCCCCCCCGCTGTGTAAAGATGGCTACGTGCGGCCCCCCGCTGTGCATAGATGGTGCCGTGCGGCCCCCCGCTGTGTATAGATGGCTACGTGCGCCCCCCGCTGTGTATAGATGGCTACGTGCGGCCCCCCGCTGAGTATAGATGGCTACATGCGGCCTCCCGCTGTGTAAAGATCGCTACGTGTGGCCTCCCGCTGTGTAGATGGCGCCGTGCGCCCCCCCGCTGTGTATAGATGGCTACGTGCACCCCCCGCTGTGTATAGATGGCTACGTGCGGCCCCCCGCTGAGTATAGATGGCTACGTGCGGCCTCCCGCTGTGTAAAGATGGCTACGTGTGGCCTCCCGCTGTGTAGATGGCGCTGTGCGCCCCCCGCTGTGTATAGATGGCTACGTGCGCCCCCCACTGTGTATAGATGGCTACGTGCGGCCCCCCGCTGAGTATAGATGTCGCCGTGCGGCCTCCTGCTGTGTATAGATGGCTACGTGTGGCCTCCCGCTGAGTATAGATGGCGCTGTGCGGCCTCCTGCTGTCTCTGGGGGGAGCGCCGTGCGGCATCTATACTCAGCAGGAGGCCGCATGTAGCCATCTATACAGCGCCATCTATACACAGCGGGAGGCCGCATGGCTCCATCTATACACAGCGGGAGGCCGCACGGCGCCATCTATATACAGCAGGAGGCCGCACGGCGCCATCTATACACAGCGGGAGTCTCAGTGCTTTGCAAGAGCAGTCAATAAATTCTGCTTGACTAATTCTGAGCACCATAAAGTCTGGTTCGCCTTTGCTGGTCTCTTTCACCTTGAATACCTGTAAGTGCTCCACTTAATGTCATATTTTTGATTCTGTTCTTCTTCATCTTTTGGCATGTGTAATTGTATGAGCAAGTATTCATATGAATTTATGACCTACTTAAACCTTCGAGGACCTTACATTTTATTCAATCAAATTTTTTTCCAGTTTAACACTATGGGACATATATGTGCCTTGGTCCTCAAAGGGTTTTTAAAGGGGCTGTAAACATAAATACGAAAAAAATAATTCAATTAGTGCTTTTTGTGTTCATTTAATTTTTATTTGAAGTCCATTTTTTTATATACCTTGAAATTAAGCCCTACCCCATGGAATGAAGCCCTACCTACATGACATCTGAGAGCTACATGGATCCCGCTTGTGAGGTGCCTGTCCGTCACTACTATTCAGTTTTAGGGTCCACTCACTAAGCCATATATTCTCTCATGCAAGAGAATAGGGCCAATTATGCTAATGACACTGGGCTCAAACTCTGTCAGAGCTTCAACTGAGTGTGATCCGATTCTCTCGCAGCACAGATATGGAGAAGATGGAGAACTTAATTTCTCCATCTTCTCCATAGTCTCTGTGAGTGTTCATCGGACTGCACTTGGATGACATCCGAGTGCAGTCCAATGTTTTACGTGCACCCATAGACTTGTATGGGTGCACATGGTCCGAATATCGAATGAGATTATTTTCTCATGCCAATAATCGCACTGTCCCATAGTATAACATAGAGCCAAGTCCTATCCGATAAAACATCACATAGCATTCGGCCGTGTTATACGACAGTGTGATTGAGCCCTTAGAGTTAAGGAATATTTACATGCAGATGATGATATTACTCTCCAAGTGTATATTTTTTTAGGCGAGTTCATAGTAAATGCTTTGCATTTTTGACATGTGATCAACTAAAGAACAAGAAAGATTTAGGACCTCCCCTATAGAGAAACGGAAAATAGTTTGGAGGACTTGCATGTCCTTTTTTATTTATTATGAGAAAATCATAAAAGATCCTGTTTTTTAACCATGCTGTGACTTTCTGCTGAGGGAGAGGGAGAGAGCTGCCCTATTCAGAGTCTGTAATAAGACCTGCTGACAAAAGTGTTGAAGATGCAGTCTAATGTGAATTAACAATGAAAAAAAGTTAATTTCACAAATGGCTTGTATTTTTAGAGGTCCTGTGGTGCAGCCTACATACTGTAGCTTACAAGCAATACATTCTGCAAGGTATATAACCCCTTCCGAATTGCAGTTTAAGAAGGTGCTGATTTTATATATTTTTTGGTGACTTCAGACTGAAAGGAAACACTTCTGTGTGCGTATTTGCAAGAGATGCACCTACTATGGCCACAATTATAAAACCCTTTTAAAGTGAGCCAGGTTTCTGATGGAGAATGAAAATTTTTTTGTACAAAAAAGACTCGGAGAAACCAGTGAACCTATAGTGGGAGCTATCTTAGCTATATATTTTATGGAGCAATTGTCCATGATTTTCACTAGAGTGGGGTCCTGATTTAGCATGGGTATATATTTTTTTATGATATTGACAATACTGTTGAACTGTGGGCTAAATTGTGTAGTAAACACAACCATATTTTTCGTATTTTTAAATCCACTTGGTTCTTTCTTGGATCAATTTTTCAATAAATCCTTTCTGTCTATTTTAGCCACTATTTTTTCTGCTCTGCTTAGAATGCCTTTAGAGTATCCTCTTGAAGCTAGTCTGTTTTTAGTGCTGGAGGCTGCCTCTTGATAACTCTTTTCTGTTGAGGAGTTCCTCTTTAACCTGATCATTTCTCCCACTGGGATATTTTTAATGGGCTGTGGCCCAACACCTGTAGCAATTACTAAGAAGTGTGTTTTATTTAACTTCAGCTAGTAGGCTTAGTTCTCACATTATTCCATGAATAAGGTTTAGCCGAAACGCGTTGGAATGTGCTGTATTTGAGAGCCGCCACATTGCTCATTT
The DNA here is from genome assembly GCF_046119375.1 of Phyllobates terribilis. NCBI lineage: Eukaryota > Metazoa > Chordata > Amphibia > Anura > Dendrobatidae > Phyllobates > Phyllobates terribilis. Next base: position 407,948,375 of record NW_027362769.1, on the reverse strand, counting down.
TGTAACTCATCCTTGGCTTTTATAATATGAAATTAAAAGTGAAGTTTTAACAAGATATATATGACGCGCCCCTGGGCCTGTGTCGCGCTGCGTTGCGCACGCGGGAGCTTACCCGGAGCCGGATCTCTTGAGGGTTGTAGTCTCGTGGCGGTGATCCGGTCCGTGCCCAGGGAGTCAGACTAAGTGGCGCTGTATTAGCGGTAGATGTTGGACGACTACGCCACCCGTTGAATGCAGCTTTGGAGCTGCCGCTGCAGGGCAGACCGCTGAGGCCGGTGGAAGGATGGTGCAGCGGGGATGGTATAACCCCCAACGGGAGGGGTATGGCCTCAGGGCAGCCGACGTGGATGATGGGGGTAGCAGGAACCACTCGGAGACGGTACGGTGTAGTTCAGGGTCTTTACTGGTGACAAAGATAGACCCTCCCGGAGTACTGGCTAGCGATTGGGGCCTGGTCAGTCCTTGAGCAGATGGGATCTCCCCTGGCCAGGCGGAGTTGTAGGCCTCCCAAACTAACGATACTCTTCTGGCTACCTTGCTAGAGGCGGGTATAAGTAGCCCACGTCCCTGAGTGTACCGTGTGGTGCTCACCCGTATGGCCGGTGACTCGGGGCCTTCTAGTAGCTTCCGCTCCATGACGGCGGTGCTGGTCCCACGCGTGTGACCGTGCCTTCGGGTTTCTTGGCCAGAGGACCTGGAATCCCCTGCCTGACGGATTCTGCTGCTGGGTAGGAGTTAGTCCCCACAGCCTCGGACTCCGGGTCCGGTGATAACTCTTCTCAGTCAGGGCGAGCTCTGCAGCTGCCAGCCCCTGACTCCTTGTAACACTGCTCCCACAGAGCTCCTGTTGTTTCTTCCCATAGCTGCTTCTCTTCTCTGTCTCTACTTCTGGCATGGCCCAGGAGCTGGGCCCAGCCGGAGCCACAGCTCCCTGTCAGCCCTCCTGGCTGAACTCTCCCTCTGAACTCTCTAACCCTGCCTCAGCCCCAGGTTTATACAGGGGAAGTTCTTCCCCTCCCAGGACTGGGCAGGAGGTGTGGCATGCATAGGATTCCTGACCAAGAGACCTCCCACCTGCTCTCAGACATAACATTGTTGTTACTGTGGAAACCAGACCCCTGGGGTGCCACATTCCCCCCTAGTGAAATTTAGTACTCCGGGACTAAACATATTTTTAAACATAACAAGGTATAAACAATAATAATACAATAAGAAAAACACATAAAGATGGTTACGGCGTGTCCGCAACCGGGTGCAGTTTTGAAGAAAAGCAAGGTGTCCATTTCACCAAAACAGGGAGACGTAACCAGGTAGGGATCTGTCCTGCCCCGAGTCCTTAACAGTCTTTAGTCCATTCCTAGGTTACGCTCCAACCAATTGTACAAGGATTCCCGGTAAATCCACCAAGGACTCCTAAAAATAACTAGAAACACATAATTATTTACAAGTAACAGACAGGTGACCACAAATAAAACAATTTAAACACTTCAAATCCTCCAACGTGCGGGTAACTGGCCTCTAGTGGCCCTAGTGGACCTACGGAGCTGACTGTCTGGCCCTGAACTACAGGGTGTAGGAGCTGTCAAGGGTAAACTGGGCAGCTGTCTACGGGCTCTTTGGCTCACTAGGGGTACGGCAGGCTCACTATGAGCAGAGGGTTGATCCTCCTGTTCTGCTTGTGTGGAGTCTGCTGCCTCCTGGACCGGCTGCTCTTCCAGCTCTACCTGTTGCTCCGTAGGCACTTGGGATGCTGGTTGGAGGAACGTGAGGACGGGTACCACAACTGCACCATTGACTTGAGTCCAGGACCGAGGGAAGTCTCCGAGCACAGTACTAACCATATCTTCCCTTTCCTCTACGGGTCGAGGGTCTTCTTGCTCTCCTTCTGGGTTCCGTAGCTGTTCGGGACACTTCTTCAGGTGATCCCGGGATACAATGGCTGTGGTTTCCCCTCCGTCTTTACTGATGGTACAGACCTTTGGGTTGTCGTGGCTTGAGGGCAGTACGGTGTACGGGTCCTTCTCCCACTGGTCGTCCAACTTGTGGAGCCGTCTCTTCCTCTTCAAGACCTGCTCTCCGGGTACCAGGGGAACAGCGGGAGCATACTGGTTGTAAGTTTTCTCTTGTCTTTCCCTAGCGAGACAGAGACTTCGCTCCACGCTCTCCTGTACTTTCCGGTACTACTGCTGCTGCCTCTCTGTGTCCCAGTCTGCTTCCGGTGAAGTGTCCTCGGGTGTCAGGACTCCCATCTCCAGGTCAACAGGTAGCTTACCAGGCCTTGCCCTCATTAGGTAAGCCGGGGTACAGTTGGTGGAACCTACAGAGATGTAGTTGTATAGGTCCACCAGGTCGGGCAGCTTCTCAGGCCACAGACTGCGTTCTTCCAGGGGCAACGTTTTCAGAAGATCCATTACCACCTGGTTCATTTTCTCACAAAGTCCATTAGTTTGCGGATGATAGGGTGTCGTCCTTATCTTCCGGCAGCCATACAGATTGCAGAATTCCTGGAAGTCCTCCGCTTCAAAGGCAGGTCCCTGGTCCGTCAGCACTTGGTCCGGGTACCCGTGTGGACGGCAGAAGTGCTGCTGGAAGGCTCTAGCTGCTGTTTGAGCTGTTAAGTCCTTAACGGGGACGACAACCAAGAACCGGGAGTAATGATCCACAATGGTTAACGCGTAGACGTAGCCACTTCTGCTTGGGGTCAGTTTTACATGATCCAAGGCTACCAGTTCCAACGGCTGCTTGGTGACGATGGACTGAAGGGGGGTCTTCTGGCTGGCACGGTCCTTCCTTCTTAGGTTGCACGGGCCACAGTCTCTGCACCACCTCTCGATGGTTCCCCTCATGCCTACCCAGTGGAACCGCCCGCGCAGCAGGAACTCCAGCTTCTTCCATCCGAAGTGTCCAGCCCCGTCGTGGTATGCCTCCATCACCATGGCTGCGTCTCTTCGTGGCACCACTACTTGCCAGATTAGTTCATGCGTCCGGGAGTTAACCATTCTGCGGCACAACTTCCCCTTGTAAAGGAACAGTCGACTCTTCTCAGCCCACAGTTGTTTGGCTTCCTCTGGAGCGTCTGGGTCAAGGCGAGCCTCTGGCCGAGTCAGGGTCACTGTCTTGCGTTTCCTCCCAGTTGTAGTGAGGCAAGGGGTTAAACGTAGCGGCTTGCTTACTCCTTACCCGATGGGAATACTGGATAGTCCCATGACGGTGAAACGCGGGGAGTTCGACTTCTTCCAGTCCCTCTGGATCTTCTCCTACGTCCGGTAGGTTTGGCATCCTGGACAGGGCGTCCGCGTTGGTATTGGAGCGTCCTGCCCGGTATTTGATTGTGAACTCGTAGTTGGACAGACGGGCCATCCATCTCTGCTCTAGGGCACCGAATCTTGCCGTGTCCAGGTGTGTCAACGGGTTGTTATCCGTGTACACGGTGAACCGGGAAGAAGCGAGGTAGTGCTTAAAGCGTTCGGTGACTGCCCACACCACTGCCAGGAACTCTAGCTTAAATGAGCTGTAATTCTCAGGGTTTCTTTCGGTGGGTCGCAGTTTTCGACTGGCGTAAGCGATTACTCGTTCTTTCCCCTGCTGGATCTGGGACAGTACGGCTCCTAGCCCGATGTTACTTGCGTCGGTGTAGAGGATAAAGGGCTGGCTGTAATCAGGGTACGCCAGGATTTCATCTCCCGTGAGGGCCATCTTCAGCTGGCGGAAGGACTCTTCTTCTAACTTCTCCCATTTGAAGGGCGGCTTCTGGTTCTTGGCCTTCCGGGACTGGCCTATCAGGAGGTCCTGCATAGGAGCTGCCTTTTTGGTGAAACCGGGGATGAATCTGCGGTAATAGCCTACCAACCCGAGGAACTGACGCACTTCCTTTACACTGGAGGGACTTGGCCATTCCTTAATTGCGGTGATCTTATCAGGGTCGGGAGCCACTCCGTCAGCGCTCACCACGTGTCCCAGGTACTGCACCTTTGGTTTTAGGAGGTGACACTTGGAGGGTTTTACCTTTAGGCCGTAGTTTGCCAAAGCTTCGAACACTTCCGCCAGGTGTTTCAGGTGGTCCTCATAAGTCTTGGAATATACGATGACATCGTCCAGGTACAACAGGACCGTCTCGAAGTTTTTGTGGCCCAGACAGCACTCCATTAATCGTTGAAAGGTTCCTGGTGCGTTACAGAGTCCGAACGGCATGCAGGTAAACTCGCTAAGTCCCATCGGGGTGGTGAATGCGGTCTTTTCCCGGTCCGCCTCTGCTACAGGAACCTGCCAGTACCCGCTAGTGAGATCCAAGGTAGAGAAGAAGTTAGCAGATCTTAAAGCAGCCAAAGACTCCTCTATCCTTGGTAAGGGGTACGCATCCTTGTGTGTGATACGGTTGATTTTCCGGTAATCTACACACATCCTCATGGTGTTGTCTTTCTTTTTGACTAAGACTAGTGGAGCTGCCCAGGGGCTACAGCTATCCCTGATCACCCCAGCCTCCTTCATGTCCCTAAGCATCCCCTTGGCGTGTTGGTAGTGTGCAGGGGGTACGGGTCGATACCTCTCTTTTATGGGAGGATGGTCTCCCGTGGGGATGTGGTGTTCTACCCCCTTGACTCGCCCGAAGTCTAACGGGTGTTTACTAAACACTCTCTCGTACTCTTGAACCACCCGATAGACTCCCTGTCTCTGGTGTGAGGGAGTGGAGTCAGTACCCAAATGTAGTTGCTGACACCAGTCCTCCATTGTTTCCTTAGAGCCGTTACTTTCCTCCGGGGAAGATGGAGGCAAGGGTTCTACGGACTGTATGGAATTTTGATTGATGGTATACAATTTGGCTAGCGTGGCATACCGGGGCAGGTACACTTCCCTCTTCCCGATATTTATTATGCGAACGGGCACCCTCCCATGGCGTACATTGACCACCCCCCGTGCTGTCAAAATGGTGGGCCTACTGTCTGAGTAAACTGGTTCTACCATTGCCTGGTAATCTCTACCTCTCAGACCAATAGCTGCCCGGCACCAAATCATCATTTCACTTTTTGGGGGCATGGCAATAGGGAAAGGGTCACACATTCTTACGCTACCAATCTCACCACCGGAGAGTTCTATCTGTTGCCGTCGCATCAGTGCCCGGATCTCTTTCTGGAGCACTCGCTGCTGGCCGGAGCTGGCGTTCTTGGCAACCTGCTGTAAAAGGAAAATCACCTCTGCAAGACAATTTTCAATTACATTAGTTCCTAGAGTTATCTTTGGGTGACTCTCGTGCTTGTCAATGTCTACAATGATCAGTCCCTGTGCCGCCAGTTCAACTCTACCGATTTTAATGGTCACCTCTTTAAATCCAATCTGTGGCACGGGCTGACCATTGCTGGCGATGATACTCAAATCGTCGTCAGGGTAGCGGGTGATATCCGAGTCATTCCAGTACTGCTTGAAGAGCACGTACGGGATAGTGGTAACCTGTGACCCGGTGTCCAGTAGGGCACTCATAGGGATGCCATCCAGTACCACAGGCAAGACTGGACGTCCTCCCACATATTTGTCGCGCCAGTTCGATGGGCCTGATGATCTTTTTCCTGGGGTTTGGCCCTCTACCCCAGGTTGTGCCAGTTTAAAGGACAGTACCTTGCCATATGTCCGGGTTGATTGCAGCGGCGGCAGATGGGTTGTCCGTCCTCGTTGTATCGGTCGCTGGGTCTTCCTCTGGCCGGTGGGGTCCTCCTTGGTCGACGCCACGGGATGTCCTCCGGTCCGGATGCCAGCTGGATCTTCCCTGGAGTGGAAACCTGTAAAGACTGCACAGTTCGGGTTAGCGCGGCAACGCTTTTAGCTAGCTCTTGGACCTGATGGTGCAGGTCTGGAGCCGGGTCATTGTTCAAAGCCTGCGCATCAGCTCCCACAGGCCCTGCCGACAAGGGTGCCGCCTCCTGGTGGTAAGTGGTAGTGGGGCGTCTGTGGGTCACAACGCCACCTGGTGCCGGTTCTTGGAGCACCCGGATGGCTCTGTCCTTGAACTGTGCAAATCCCAGATGAGGGTCCTGTAAGGCCATTGCCCGCAACTGGGTTCGGTGGGCATTGCAATATAAACCCTCTATAAATTGTTCAGTCAACAGCCTGTCCTCGTCTCCCACGCCGTCAGGGTCGGTCTGCTTATTGGCTCTCAGGGCCTCTTGTAGGTTCAGGGCATAGTCCCTTACACTCTCGTGTGCTCGCTGCTTGCACCCGTAGAATCTAAGCTTGATCTCGGCTGAGGTGCGGGTATCAAAGGTGTCCCTCAGCCGGGTTAGTATCCCTGCAACAGTCCTCCCCCCAGGTGGCTAGGACTTTACCTCCCTTTGGGCTGCCCCGGTTAATTGGGCCACCAGGATGCTCACTTTTTGCTCTTCTGTGAGGGGATACACCTGGAAGAGGCTATCCAGCTTTTCTCTAAAGTCATGCAGGGTATGTGACTCCCCTGAGTACTGGGGTAGCCAGGCCGCTCCTGGGATATAGGGCATGGTGAAAGGCATGACTGCAGCAGCGGTGGCGCTGGCGGGGGTTTAGGCAGTGAAGCTCTCCTCCGTATCCGACATCTTCCTCCCCCCTAGTGGACCGTGGCCTACCTTGCGATGATCCTCTTCCGTAGGCCGCGGCTCCGCAGTGGATCGTCAGGGTTGAGGACCTTCCGTCGCGCTCCTGTGACGTCGGCGTCTGCTGGGCTCCTTCCAGGACCTTACGCAACGTCCGGACGTGAGGCGGGGCTTCAGTTCTCGCGCGCTTTCGGAGTCCACGCCCCTCTTCTTCCCGCGCAGCGTCTTCAAGATGGCGTCCAACGGCGGGAAAACTCCACGGATGGCGGGAAGAAGGCAGAAGATGGCGCCGGATGGCGGGAAAACTTCGCGGATGGCGGGAAGAAGGTAGAAGATGGCGCCGTATGGCGGGAAACCTCCACGGATGGCGGGAATCTTCACCACTGGTAAGTTTGAACAGTCTTTTTCAGGCACGCAGTACCCGGTGGTTGCGGGCACGAGATCCTGCCGACTACGCCAAAAGTTGACGCACCCCTGGGCCTGTGTCGCACAGCGTTGCGCATGCGGGAGCTTACCCGGAGCCGGATCTGTTGAGGGTTGTAGTCTCGTGGCGGTGACCCGGTCCGTGCCCAGGGAGTCAGACTAAGTGGCGCTGTATTAGCGGTAGATGTTGGACGACTACGCCACCCGTTGAATGCAGCTTTGGAGCTGCCGCTGCAGGGCAGACCGCTGAGGCCGGTGGAAGGATGGTGCAGCGGGGATGGTATAACCCCCAACAGGAGGGGTATGGCCTCAGGGCAGCCGACGTGGATGATGGGGGTAGCAGGAACCACTCGGAGACGGTACGGTGTAGTTCGGGGTCTTTACTGGTGACAAAGATAGACCCTCCCGGAGTACTGGCTAGCGATTGGGGCCTGGTCAGTCCTTGAGCAGATGGGATCTCCCCTGGCCAGGCGGAGTTGTAGGCCTCCCAAACTAACGATACTCTTCTGGCTACCTTGCTAGAGGCGGGTATAAGTAGCCCACGTCCCTGAGTGTACCGTGTGGTGCTCACCCGTATGGCCGGTGACTCGGGGCCTTCTAGTAGCTTCCGCTCCACGACGGCGGTGCTGGTCCCACGCGTGTGACCGTGCCTTCGGGTTTCTTGGCCAGAGGACCTGGAATCCCCTGCCTGACGGATTCTGCTGCTGGGTAGGAGTTAGTCCCCACAGCCTCGGACTCCGGGTCCGGTGATAACTCTTCTCAGTCAGGGCGAGCTCTGCAGCTGCCAGCCCCTGACTCCTTGTAACACTGCTCCCACAGAGCTCCTGTTGTTTCTTCCCATAGCTGCTTCTCTTCTCTGTCTCTACTTCTGGCATGGCCCAGGAGCTGGGCCCAGCCGGAGCCACAGCTCCCTGTCAGCCCTCCTGGCTGAACTCTCCCTCTGAACTCTCTAACCCTGCCTCAGCCCCAGGTTTATACAGGGGAAGTTCTTCCCCTCCCAGGACTGGGCAGGAGGTGTGGCATGCATAGGATTCCTGACCAAGAGACCTCCCACCTGCTCTCAGACATAACATTGTTGTTACTGTGGAAACCAGACCCCTGGGGTGCCACATATACAACCCTGGTCCTGCTGGAGACATCTCTGCTTGCTTTTTTATTACTTGAACCTTGGTAGCCCGTGTCCTGGGCGTCTCCGCTGCAAGATTTTGTTGGGACTGGTGAGCCTGGCTATTATCTGGTGAGCTGACAAACGTTTTCCCCTTCCCTTTTCCTTTGTTTAATTATTGTTACTAAGATATTTCTTGGCCCATTCTTGACGTTTTATCTTATGTTTCTTGTTCAGAGGTGGTGGTTTTTCAGCCTTCCTTACCTTGGCCATGTCCCTGAGTATCGCACACCTTGTGCTTTTTGATACTCCAGTAACGTTGCAGCTCTGAAATATGGTAAAACTGGTGGTGAATGGCATCTTGGCAGCTTCACGCTTGATTCTCCTCAATTCATGGGCAGTTATTTTGCGCCTTTTTTGGCCAGCACTCTTCTTGCGACCCTCTTGGCTATTTGCCATGAAACGCTTGATTGTTCGGTGATCACGCCTCAAAAGTTTGGAAATTTCAAGACTGCTGCCTCCCTCTGCAAGACATCTCACAATACTGGACTTTTCAGAGCCGTCAAATCTCTCTTCTGACCCATTTTGCCAAAGGAAAGGAAGTTGCCTAATAATTAAGCCCACCTTATATAGGGTGTTGATGTTGACGCGCCCCCTGGGCCATGTTCAAGGGATACCCGGAGCCGGATCTGGATAGGGGTAGTAGTCCTTGTGGCGGTGACCCGGTCCGTGCCCAGGGTGTCAGACTAAGTGGCGGTATATTAGCAGTAGATGTAGGACGACTACGCCACCCGTTGAATGCAGCTATGGAGCTGCCGCTGCAGGGCAGACCGCTGAGGCCGGTGGAAGGATGGTGCAGCGTGGATGGTATAACCCCCAACGGGAGGGGTATGGCCTCAGGGCAGCCGACGTGGATGATGGGGGTAGTAGGAACCACTCAGAGACGATGCAGTGTAGTTCAGGGTCTTTACTGGTGACAAAGATAGACCCTCCCGGAGTACTGGCTAGCGGTCGGTGCCTGGTCAGTCCTTGAGCAGATGGGATCCCCCTTGGCCAGGCGGAGTTGTAGGCCTCCCCAACTAATTGTACTCTTCTGGCTTCCTTGCTAGAGGCGGGTAAAGGTAGCCCACGTCCCTGAGTGTACCGTGTGGTGCTCACCCGTATGGCCGGTGACTCGGGGCCTTCTAGTGGCTTCCGCTCCACGACGGCGGTGCTGGTCCCACGCGTGTGACCGTGCCTTCGGGTTTCTTGGCCAGAGGACCTGAAATCCCCTGCCGGGCGGTTTCTGCTGCTGGGTCTGGGTTAATCCCCACAGCCTCGGACTCCGGGTCCGGTGGTAACTCTTCAATCAGGGCGAGCTCTTCAGCTGCCAGCCCCTGATTCCTTTTAGCACTGCTCCCACTGAGCTCCTAATCTTTCTTTCCTATAGCCGCTCCTCTCCAGACTAGACTATGTCTCTGTCTGGGACTCCTCTTCTTCTCTTCCTCTCCCTAACCCTGCCTCAGCCCCAGTTTTATATAGGGGAAGTTCTTCCCCTCCCAGGACTGGGCAGGAGGTGTGGCATGCATAGGATTCCTGACCAAGAGACCTCCCATCTGATCTCAGACATAACATTACATTACTGTGGAAACCAGACCCCTGGGGTGCCACAATGTCATTAGTCAACACCCCTCCTCATTACAGAGATGCACATCACCAGATTTACTTCATTGGTAGTTGGCTCTCAAGAATATGCAGCTTGGAGTAGGACGACATGTAGAAAAAGTATCATGTGAGCAAAATACGCATTTGCCTAATAATTCTGCACGCGCTGTATTCACAATACAGAAATGTAATATAAGCATATGTATAATATATAATAACAATATACATGAGATGACACAAAGAACAAATATACATATAATAAATATATATAGCATAATAATCGATTATAATAATTAAATATACTATGTTAAAAATATAAAACTATATAAACATCAAAATGCATTTCATATGTATATATATATATATATATATATATATATATATATTATATATAGAAAATATATAAAGAGGCAGCACTATAATTATCACTATGTATATAACTGGATGATATTTTGAGATATGCACTATTGAACTTTTTTATATAATCATGTTTTTGTATGAATTGATTATAATTATGGCATCACTGTTTGTAACCATATATATATATTGCACTATATGCACTTGAACTCTGCTTGAGAAAGGTTCTGTGAACCGAAACGTCGCCTTTGGGCTAATTAAAGTCCATTTTTTTCAAAAATTTCTTGGAGTGCTGCCTCTTTCTATATTTTCTATTGACATGCAGCAGTTTGGACAGACTGTTTGGAGGCTTGGCACCCACTAGTGAGTAATATGAAATGGTGCTGTCTTTAATTTATATAATTTTTATATATATATATATAGTGAAATTCATAAGGCAATAATAATGACAATGAAAAGGGAAGGAAGGGAAAAGAGAGGAAAAGAAAGAGTAAGACAGTAGAGGGAAGGGAAGAAAAGAGGAAAGAACGGTGTTGGGTGATAAATAATCAGATAACTTAACCCCTTAACAACATCAGACGTACTAATACGTCATCGCGATCGCGCGCGCACACAGGCTGTGCGGGCGCTATCGCCGCTGGGTGTCAGCTGATTGTCACAGCTGACACCCAGTACTATGTGCAGGGAGCGGTCCTGCACCGCTCCCAGCACATTAACCCCCGCGATGCTGCGATCAAAGTCGATCGCAGCTGTCACGAAAACAACACCCACTCTTGGGTCAGACCTTGCAGCTCTCTGGCGCCCCCTTATCCTGCTGGTCAAACACGGTATTGACAGAGGATAAGCACGGGTGCCGCTGCTCTCATTTATGTCGACTATTGCGGCACGTGATGTGACAGGACGTATATATACCACCAGTTCCTTCCAGGAACGTATATATACCTCCGACCAGCCACCCTCAAACCACAATATCACATAAATACTGGTATACTGCCACCACCGATCGCTTAACAGGTGGATCGGGTACCTGGTAGGTAACGTGAATTAGCGGGTGAGGAACGTGTTTGCTCGACATAGGACAAGAAGAAAGAAACTGGTAAATAATAATGATTTACTCCCAAAAGGGGGCAGTGTTTACAAAAGATATACAAGATATTATAAAGGAGACAATTTACATGTATGCATCAACAGTTATTAAAATAACAGGGATAAGTAATAGCAAAACCTGCTTCACAAGGTGATGGTCTCAGATTCTGTGGGAGGGACGGCTCCCCGGAAATTAGAGGTGATTCTTCTTACGCCGCGTGATGTGCGTGCGTTCGACGTCCCTGAGAAGAATGACCTGAAAATGACCGATTTGCTTTTTAGTAAGCAGCCAAAACTCTGGGGAACACCCCTTATTTACCTTACAAGGGGGGCTCGGCTTTGCGAGCCCACCCAGCTGCAGAAGACCTAACAGATCCTTCAGATTCCATATCTTGGTGTGGGGGGGTCCCACATCCAAGAGGGAGACATCATCTTGACCGTCACCAATATTCATGAAGATAGATATTAAATATGAAACCTCTATGACGCTCAGAAGCTCAGAATCCATTATCTCAGTTCCCGGTCATTCCTCAGTTATGCAAGTTATACTATTGTAATGGGAAAAAGGTAAGCATTCAAAAAACGTGGTTCCGATGTTTCTGTCAGACCTGTGCGTGATTAAAATTGGCATAAAACGTTTGTACAATTAAACAATGGGATTTTTTGGAGGGGTTTTCCGGTTTGTTCCAGTGCTTGCACTGGACTGAGGTTTTATGGCGGGTCATAAAAATTCCTGGTTTGGGGAAAAGCAAAAGTGAGTTCTATGTTTTCACTTACAAACAGATAGGGGGTGGGGTTTTTTTTTTCCTTTTTTAAAACATCTCTCATTTTTAAAAACTCGGGCAAAAATACCTTTTGCCTGACACCTCCCCCTTTTTGACTGCGCTATGGAGGTAGGACCTTCTGGTACTCCTCCAAGCGTATGTCTGGAGGCTCCCCTCGCCGGGACAACCCATCGGCATTGCCATGCTCGCTGCCCTTGCGGTGTTGAACAGTAAAGTCGTACTGCTGGAGGGTGAGGCTCCAGCGTAACAACCTTCCGTTGGCACCTGACATGGTGTGCAGCCAACTCAGGGGGTTGTGGTCAGTCACGACAGTGAAGGGGCGCCCGTACAAGTAAGGCTGTAAGCGGTTGAGGGCCCATACAATGGCCAGGCACTCCTTCTCTATGGTGGAATAGGCCACTTCCCTCGGCAGCAGTTTCCGGCTTAGGTACAACACGGGGTGTTCTTGGTTCCCCGAGTCGACCTGGCTGAGTACAGCACCGAGGCCAAATTCACTGGCGTCGGTCTGTACTAAGAGTGGCCGTGTGCCGTCGACCGCCTTTAGTACAGGAGAGCTGCTCAGGGCAGTCTTCAAAGCCCTAAAGGCCACCTCGCATTCATCCGTCCATTTGACGGAATGGGGTAGGCTCTTCCTGGTGAGGTCTGTCAAGGGCTTCGCAAGGCTACTATAGTCCTGCACAAAGCGTCTATAGTACCCTGCGGTGCCCAAGAAGGACTGCACCTGCTTCTTGGTCCTGGGGGTGGGCCAGGACACGATAGCGTCCACCTTCCCAGGCTCTGGCTTCAGAGTACCCCCACCTACCCGGTGCCCCAGGTAGTGGACCTCGTTCATGCCCATCTGGCACTTTCCCGGCTTGATGGTCAAGCCCGCCTGGTGAATGCGCCCGAGCACCTGCTGCAGATGCTCGAGGTGATCCTCCCAGGTGGGACTGAAGATGGCAATGTCATCCAGGTACGCTACTGCGTACCTCTCCAGTCCCTGGAGCAGGTGGTTGACCATTCGCTGGAACGTGGCAGGGGCATTTTTCATGCCGAAGGGCATGACCGTGGATTCATACAATCCGAAGGGGGTGATAAAGGCGGACTTCTCCTGAGCCCCGGGGCTCAAGGGAATCTGCCAATATCCCCGACTCAAATCCATAATGGAGAGATAGCTTGCGCTGGCTAACCGCTCCAGCAGCTCCTCAATGCGTGGCATTGGTTGTGCGTCAGAGGCGGTGATAGCGTTGAGCCCCCTGTAGTCCACACAGAACCGGGTGGTCCGGTCCTTCTTAGGCACCAGGACTACAGGTGAGGCCCACGCGCTCTTGGACCGCTTAATCACCCCCAACTGCAGCATCTCCTCGACCTCCTGGCGCATGACATGCTGCACCTCGTCGGAGATTCGATAGGCTGTCCGCCGGAGTGGGGCATGATTCCCGGTGTCCACTTCATGGACCGCCACTTCAGTCCTGCCAGGCAGGTTGGTGAACACTGCTTGGAAGGGTTTCAGCACTGCTTGCATCTGAGACCTCTGGTCTGCGGATAGCAAGTCGCTTAGCTCTACATCCTCTAGGGACCCGCTGGCCTTCGCTTGGGCGAGCATGTCCAAGAGGGGGTCATCCTCCCCATCCTCGGGCAGGTTGCAGACCGGTAGGACGCAGGTTCCACGTTCTTGATGAGCCTTCATCATATTAACGTGAAACGCCTTCCGCCTACCCCGCTCGTGGTCAAGTGTGATCACGTAGGTGACCGGGTTGAGCTGTTGGTGAATGACGTACGGGCCTTCCCAGGCCGCCTGAAGCTTGTCCTTTGGTACGGGGACCAGCACCCACACCTTCTGACCCACCTGGTAGGTCCGTTCTCGGGCGTTCTGGTCGTACCAATGCTTCTGGTCAGCCTGGGCTTGCGCCATGTTGTCATGCACCAACTGCGTCAAGGTCTGCATCTTGTCACGGAAGCGCATGACATACTCCACGATGGACACTCCTGGGGAGCTCGGCTCTTCTTCCCAGAATTCCCTTATCAACCCAAGGGGTCCTCGGACACGCCTGCCATACAGGAGCTCAAAGGGGGAGAACCCCGTCGAGGCCTGTGGAACCTCTCTGTAAGCAAATAGCAGGTGTGGGAGGTAACGCTCCCAGTCGCGACCCTGGGTCTCAACCAGCATTTTTAACATCTGTTTGAGGGTACCGTTGAATCGCTCACACAAACCATTGGTCTGTGGGTGATACGCACTCGATACCAGATGCTGCACCTGCATTTTCTTACATAGGGCCTCCATTAAGCGTGACATGAACTGAGTCCCCTGGTCGGTAAGCATCTCCCTGGGAAATCCTACTCGCGAAAAGATGGCCAAGAGGGCGTCCGCCACCTTATCCGCCCTAATTGAGGACAGGGCTACTGCCTCCGGATACCGGGTAGCATAGTCTACCACGGTAAGGATGAATCATTTTCCAGAGCTGCTGGGTATGGCCAGTGGTCCCACAATGTCCACAGCAATCCTCTGGAAAGGCTCCTCTATCACTGGCAAAGAGATCAGGGGGGCTTTGGGGGCCGGCCCTGACTTTCCCACTCTTTGACACGTGGTACAGGATCGACAGTAGTTCACCACATCTGTCCTCATTTTGGGCCAATAAAAGTGATGAGACAGCCGGGCCTTGGTTTTGCTGACCCCCAAGTGTCCAGCGAGTGGAATTTCATGGGCGATCCGCAACAACTCATCCCTGAATGGGTAGGGGACGACCAGCTGTCTTTCCCTCAGCCACTCCTGTTGGGGTGTACAGGGAACTGTCTCCCGGTACAACCTCCCTTGGTCCCAGAATACCCTCTCCTTATCCGACTCGGAGGTGGGTTTCTCCGCGAGGCTCCTTAACGTCTCCAGGCTAGCATCTGAGTGCAGAGCTGCCTGAAACTCCTGGCTGGAGGAAGCCAGAAGTGAGGTTAAGGCCACGTCCTCACTGGGACCCTCTGGGACCGGCTCTGGGTCCATACCTGATCCTGTTATTCCTCTGTCCGAGGAGGGTCCAGAAGGCAGGGCGTTACTTGCATTCTGGGCACTCTGACTGCGGGTAACAGCGGCTATATAGGTCGTCTCCCCGGGGAATAACACCGTCTCATTAGCCTGAGAGGCCATGAGAACTACTTCTCCATCATCCTCCATTACCTCAGGCACAGTGCTACGTATGCGGCAGCTACCATCAGCCAGGTCACCTTCTGTTGTGACACTGGTCACTGGCACAGCACCACCTGCTTCATGGTCCTCGTGCCTCTCCCCATTACCCTTGGCACTGACATTTGCTCCTGCTAGGGGATCCTCAGCAACATCACCCCGCAGAGTGACATGGCTGAGTTCTCCTGCACCTTCCAATACAACAACATCATCATCATCATCATCATCACCATCATCATGTAAAGCATTGACATTCACATTATTAGCATTAACCTTACCAACCGTATCAGATCGGGGAGGGGTGTCAGGGACATAATAAGCAAACATCCTCCCCAAATCAGTTCCCAACAAAACATTTGCAGGTAGGTTTTTGGATACTCCCACTTCCTTCACCCCACTCCCCGCACCCCAATCAATAAAAACCCGGGCCATGGGCAAGGGGCATCGGACGCCCCCAATCCCAGTGACAGTCAGGGTCTTTCCTGGAATAAGCGCTTCAGGGGACACCAGTTCAGGTCGGATGAGGGTTTGTTCGGCCCCAGTGTCCTTGAGGCCTACAGTGAGAGTGTCCCCCACCCTGACAGACTGAAAGTTTTCACAGGCCCTCCCAACCGGCCCACCCACCAAAAGAACTGAAGCATTAGGCCCTGGGGCCTTGGATGGGGGGTTCTTCCTCTGCTTCTCTGGGCAAGTGGCGCTGAGATGACCAGTCTGGTTGCAGGAATAACACCTGCGGGCATCGGATGCAGGCAGGGCCTTGGCAACGGGAAAAAGGCCTCCGGAAGGTCGGCTGGCAGGGGCAGGGATGGTGGTTGATGGCTTACCCCCTTTCCAGCTGGCGACGACCGGCTTCCGCACCTCTGGTCTCCGGTTGGCCTCGTAGGTGTCTGCGATCTGCGCTGCTTTATTGGCATCAGGTGGCTCCCGATCCATCACGAACTGCCGTACCTCAGTCGGACACAGATGCAGGAACTGGTCTTTCACCATCAGGTCCTTTAGCTGCTCAAAGGTGGTCGCTGACAGTCCTTGGATCCACTGCTCAAAGTTGATTCTGAGCCCGTCTACCACATCACGGTAGGTGTCCTGTGGTCCACGCTGGAGGGTTCTGAATTTTTTCCGGTAAACCTCCGGAGTCAGCTGGTACTTTTTTATCAGGGCCTGCTTGACGGCCTCATAGTCTCCATCCTGCTCTCGAGGGAGGGAAGCAAACACCTCCAAAGCTTTTCCTCGGAGCCCTGGAGTCAAATATCTTGCCCATTGGTCCATGGGCAGCTGATACTGCCTGCAGGCCTTTTCAAAGCCTCGCAGAAATGTGTCCAAGTCCCCATCCTTTTCCATCACAGGGAAGTGCTCAGGACGAGGTTTAAAGCAGCTGGCACTGTTGGACTCACGGGTCTGCGTAGAGGGCGACTCCTTCTGAATCCGGGCTAGCTCCAGCTGGTGTTGTCGGTCAGCTTGTCGCTCAGCAGCCTCTCGGTCAGCTTGTCGCTCAGCCCGCTCCTGGAATTTCAGGATCAGCTCCAGTCGTCCATCATGATTGTCTGTGGCGAGCTCCTCCAAGGCCATCTGCAGGTGGGGGTCCACACTACCCTGGTTGCGGGTATGGCTGGCAATCACCGGTTGGACCCCGGCAGCAGCGCCATCCGGGCCTTGGCTGGCCGCCCCCTCATCAGGGCTCTGCTGTCGGACGGGCTCTGCAGCACCTTGTAACAGTTCAGAAATCATTTGTTCTTTGCTTTTGCCGTGGGGGTCAATGCCTTTGGTTATACATATTCCAGTAAGAGTGTCCTTTTTCTGCTGGTGATACCAGGACTCCCCAACTACGACCATGATCACCAAAATAAAAATAGAAAAGAAAAAGCGAAGAAGGGTAGGGGTAACTGCTACACATACAGTATTGTCTCAGATCTAATAAACACTGAGTTCAATCTTCAAAACTTTTGTGCAAGTTTTTAGTGAGAGGAATGATTGCTCAAACCCGATCACTAATGTCCTATGATCCCACCGCTTGCCACCAATTTGTCACGAAAACAACACCCACTCTTGGGTCAGACCTTGCAGCTCTCTGGCGCCCCCTTATCCTGCTGGTCAAACACGGTATTGACAGAGGATAAGCACGGGTGCCGCTGCTCTCATTTATGTCGACTATTGCGGCACGTGATGTGACAGGACGTATATATACCACCAGTTCCTTCCAGGAACGTATATATACCTCCGACCAGCCACCCTCAAACCACAATATCACATAAATACTGGTATACTGCCACCACCGATCGCTTAACAGGTGGATCGGGTACCTGGTAGGTAACGTGAATTAGCGGGTGAGGAACGTGTTTGCTCGACATAGGACAAGAAGAAAGAAACTGGTAAATAATAATGATTTACTCCCAAAAGGGGGCAGTGTTTACAAAATATATACAAGATATTATAAAGGAGACAATTTACATGTATGCATAAACAGTTATTAAAATAAAAGGGATAAGTAATAGCAAAACCTGCTTCACAAGGTGATGGTCTCAGATTCTGTGGGAGGGACGGCTCCCCGGAAATTAGAGGTGATTCTTCTTACGCCGCGTGATGTGCGTGCGTTCGACGTCCCTGAGAAGAATGACCTGAAAATGACCGATTTGCTTTTTAGTAAGCAGCCAAAACTCTGGGGAACACCCCTTATTTACCTTACAAGGGGGGCTCGGCTTTGCGAGCCCACCCAGCTGCAGAAGACCTAACAGATCCTTCAGATTCCATATCTTGGTGTGGGGGGGTCCCACATCCAAGAGGGAGACATCATCTTGACCGTCACCAATATTCATGAAGATAGATATTAAATATGAAACCTCTATGACGCTCAGAAGCTCAGAATCCATTATCTCAGTTCCCGGTCATTCCTCAGTTATGCAAGTTATACTATTGTAATGGGAAAAAGGTGAGCATTCAAAAAACGTGGTTCCGATGTTTCTGTCAGACCTGTGCGTGATTAAAATTGGCATAAAACGTTTGTACAATTAAACAATGGGATTTTTTGGAGGGGTTTTCCGGTTTGTTCCAGTGCTTGCACTGGACTGAGGTTTTATGGCGGGTCATAAAAATTCCTGGTTTGGGGAAAAGCAAAAGTGAGTTCTATGTTTTCACTTACAAACAGATAGGGGGTGGGGTTTTTTTTTTCCTTTTTTAAAACATCTCTCATTTTTAAAAACTCGGGCAAAAATACCTTTTGCCTGACAGCAGCATTGCGGTGGCTAAGGGGAGGTGATCGGTGCACTCACCTCCTCTTCCGGCCTCCAGCGCTGTCTACTGCGGCTTCCAGGATGTTACCATGACGACCCGATGTCGTCATGACGACATCCGGGTCACCAGACAGCAGGAAGATTTTTTGGACATGCGCAGTGCATCTCCAAACTATCTTCTCCCTGTCGAGCTCTGACTGCCTGCATGGCACAGGGATGGTGCTGCATTCCTGTGCCATGCAGGCGATCAGAGTAAAAAAAGTAAAAGTCCCATAGTGGGACAAAGTAAAAAGTAAGAAAAACTGTCAAAGTGAAAAAAATAAAAAATAAATTGTAAAAATATTGAAAAAAAAAAAATCCACCAAAGATAAAAATATAATGTACCCATCAATAAATATTATTATGAAAAAAAAACACAAAAAAAAAATAAAAGTACACATATTTGGTATCGCCGCGTCCGGAAAGACCTGACCTATAAAACTGTCCCACTAGTTAACCCCTTCAGTGAACACGGTAAAAAAAATAAATAAAAAACTAAGCAAAAAAACAATGCTTTATCACCATAACGCCAAACAAAAAATGGAATAACACGCGATCAAAAAGACGAATATAAATAAAAATGGTACTGCTGAATACGTCATCTTTTCCCACAAAAAAACAAGCCGCCATACAGCTCAATCAGCCAAAAAATAAAAGTTATAGCTCTCAGAATAAAGCGATGCTAAAAAATAATTTTTGCTATAAAATTGCTTTTATTATGTAAAAGTGCAAAACATAGAAAAACAATATAAATGTGGTACCGCTGTAAACATACTGACCCGAAGAATAAAGCTGCCTTATCAATTTTACCACACGCGGAACAGAATAAAAAAAAAAAAAAAAAAACAATTTCTGAATTGTTAGTTTTTGTTTATTCTGCCTCCCAAAAATCGGAATAGAAAGCGATCAAAAAATGTCACGTGCCTGAAAATTTCACCAATAAAAACGTCAACTCATCTCGCAAAAAACAAGCCGTCACATGACTGTCTGCCAAAATATGGAAAAATTATAGCTCTCAAAATATGGCGATGCAAAAACTAGATTTTACAAAAAATGCGTCTTTTAGTGTGTGACAGCTGTCAATCATAAAAACCCGATATGATTCTGGTATCGCTGTAGTCGCACCGAAGAATAAAGTCGTCTAATCACTTGTAAAAAAATAAACTCTCGGGTTAGGGTTGGGCTGGGGTTAGGGTTAGGGTTGGGGTTGGGGTTAGGGTTGGGGTTAGGGTTGTGATGGGGTTGGGATTTCGCGTTTGGAGAGCCCCTGTGAGCCTAAACATTGGAGCTCCCCCACAAGTGACCCCATTTAGGAAACTAGACCCCCCAAGGCACCTATCTAGATGCATAGTGAGCACTTGGAACCCCTAGGTGCTTCACAAATTAATCTGTAAAAATAAAAAAGTGTTTTTTTTTTCACTTTTTCATTTTTACGAATCAATTTGTGAAGCACCTGGGGGTTCCAAGTGCTCACTATTCATCTAGATAGGTGCCTTGGGGGGTCTAGTTTCCAAAATGGGGTCACTTGTGGGGGAGCTCCAAAGTTTGGGCACACAGGGGCTCTCCAAGCGCAACATGGCGTCCGCTAATTATTCAAGCAAATTTTACAATCAAAAAGTTAAATGGCGCGCCTTCCCTTCCGAGCCCTGCGGTACGCCCAAACAGTATTTTTTCCCCACATATTTGGTATCTGTGTGCCCAGGGGAAATTGCACAACAAATTTTGGGGTCCATTTTTTCTTGTTACGTCTGTGAAAATAAAAAAAATTGGGTCTAAAGTAACATTTTTGTGAAAAAAGTTAAATGTTCATTTTTTTCTTCCACATTCCAAAAATTCCTGTGAAGCACCTGAAGGGTTAATAAAGTTCTTGAATGTGGTTTTGAGCACCTTGAGGGGTGTAGTTTTTAGAATAGTGTCACTTTTGGGTATTCTCTGTCATAAAGACCCCTCAAAGTGACTTCAAATATGATGTGGTCCCTTAAAAAAATGGTTTTGTAAATTTTGTTGGAAAAATGAGAAATCGCTGATCAACTTTTAACCCTTATAGCTCCCTAACAAAATAAAATTTTGGTTCCAAAATTGTGCTGATGTAAAGTAGACATGTGGGAAATGTTATTTATTAACTCTTTTGTGTGACATATCGCTCTGATTTAAGGGCATAAAAATTCAAAGTTTGAAAATTGCAAAATTTTCAAAATTTTTGCCAAATTTCCGTTTTTTTCACAAATAAGTGCAAGTGATATCGAAGAAATTTTACCACTATCATGAAGTACAATATGTCACGAAAAAACAATCTCAGAATCAGGGGGATCCGTTGAAGCGTTCCAGAGTAATTACCTCATAAAGGGACAGTGGTCAGAATTGTAAAAATTGGCCCGGTCATTAACGTGCAAACCACCCGCGGGGCTTAAGGGGTTAAACATATATGTTGATCTAGTATTTGTGCATAAATAAATCTATAAACATAAAAAGTGTAAATATTGGTCAAGTGTATGTGTATAATTAGTCTATTAACGTGCAGAGCATGTGTGGTGTAGATAATTAATTATAACCGAATAATAAATTACGCGACATATAAATACATAGTATTACAATTGATGTGTAATGCAATATAATAATAAATAATCATTTTTTATATAAGAAGAATCAGTGCATTGCCTGTGAATAAATCAAAACAAACTACACTAAGTAAATAAAGTGAAAGTGAAAAAACTAATGATAATAAGAGGGGGGGGGGGGGGGGGAAACGAAAGGGGAAAAGTGAGATAGTGAGGAATACGAAGAATAGAAAGGGAAAAGAAATGTGAGATGAAGAATATACAATGTGTATGAATAAAAATATATCGCAATACATATATCTAAGGAAAATCCAGTTCACTAGACACTGATATGAACATAGCATTAGTGATGTCTCCAATATAGAAATATACAGCGATTATACTGAATAATATACATAAGGTGCCAAAAGAATTTTTTTATTTCATTATTAATGTGAATAAAACCAGAAATAGCAATATTATTCTAGCTCCTATTCCAAATTCTGTCCGATCAGGACTTCCTCTCGATGGGGTACCGACCATTAGCATCCCAAACAGGATCAACAAAGCCAATCACTGCAACAAGACTATATACAAGATATAAATAAGTGATCACAGTGCACAACATTAAAAGCATAAAAACAATAAAAACTATTTAAAACAAGAGAACAAAGATTTTAGTTCAAATAAACTGAACAAAGCCAATGTTTTCATTCAATCCCAAGGGGGAAATCATGTTCAGCAGCCATATCCAACGCGTCTCTAATCTGGCCAGCGCCGTGCTCACATTACCACCTCTCACGTGTGGTCTAATCATGTCAATTCCAATTACTTTCAAAGTTGATGGATCGCAATTATGATATAATTTAAAGTGTTTTGGAATTGTTGTTAGTAAAGATGGATCATCAATTTCCCTAGCTGCAACGATGCCATTGACGTGTTCACGAACACGCACCTTCAATTGGCGTGTAGTAAGACCTACATAAATCAAAGGACAGGTACATGTAGCGTAATATACCACTGCCTTTGATGTACACGTGATGGTATTTTTCATGGCATATGTTTTAGAACCATCAGAATTGGTAAAAATGTTTGCCCTAGCAATGTTAGGACACGCTACGCATCTTCCGCAAGGCTTACAGCCCCAATCTGGTTTGACATTGGTGAATATATTTTATGGTTCATTAAAGTAATGACTTTTAACCAATTCATCTTTTAACCCCTTAACCCCCGAGGGTGGTTTGCACGTTAATGACCGGGCCAATTTTTACAATTCTGACCACTGTCACTTTATGAGGTAATTACTCTGGAACTCTTAAGCGGATCCCCCTGATTCTGAGAATGTTTTTTCGTGACATATTGTACTTCATGATTGTGGTAAAATTTCTTCGATATCACTTGCGTTTATTTGTGAAAAAAATGGAAATTCTTGCGAAAATTTTGAAAATTTTGCAATTTTCAAAATTTTAATTTTTATGCCCTTAAATCAGAGAGATATGTCACACAAAAGAGTTAATAAATAACATTTCCCACATGTCTACTTTACATCAGCACAATTTTGGAACCAAAATTTTTTTTTGTTAGGGAGCTATAAGGGTTAAAAGTTGACCAGCGATTTCTCATTTTTCCAACAAAATTTACAAAACCATTTTTTAGGGACCACATCACAATTGAAGTCACTTTGAGAGGTCTTTATGACAGAAAATACCCAAAAGTGACACCATTCTAAAAACTGCACCCCTCAAGGTGCTCAAAACCACATTCAAGAACTTTATTAACCCTTCAGGTGCTTCACAGGAATTTTTTGAATGTGGAAGAAAAAAATGAACATTTAACTTTTTTCACAAAAATGTTACTTTAGACCCAATTTTTTTTATTTTCACAGACGTAACAAGAAAAAATGGACCCCAAAATTTGTTGTGCAATTTCCCCTGGGCACGCAGATACCCAATATGTGGGGAAAAAACACTGTTTGGGCGCACGGCAGGGCTCGGAAGGGAAGGAGCGCCATTTGACTTTTTGATTGTAAAATTTGCTTGAATAATTAGCGGACGCCATGTTGTGTTTGGAGAGCCCCTGTGTGCCCAAACATTGGAGTTCCCCCACAAGTGACCCCATTTTGGAAACTAGACCCCCCAAGGCACCTATCTAGATACATAGTGAGCACTTGGAACCCCCAGGTGTTTCACAAATTGATTCATAAATATGAAAGAGTGTTTTTTTTTTCACTTTTTCATTTTTCCGAATCAATTTGTGAAGCACCTGGGGGGTCTAGTTTCCAAAATCGGGTCACTTGTGGGGGAGCTCCAATGTTTGGGCACACAGGGACTCTCCAAATGCAACATGGTATCCGCTAACAAATTGAATGGAAAATCGGCTCAAATTGTTAGCGGACACCAAGTTGCGTTTGGAGAGCCCCTGTGTGCCCAAACTTTGGAGCTCCCCCACAAGTGACCCCATTTTGGAAACTAGACCCCCAAAGGCACCTATCTAGATACATAGTGAGCACTTGGAACCCCCAGGTGCTTCACAAATTGATTCGTAAAAATGAAAAAGTGAAAAAAAAAACACTTTTTCATTTTTACGAATCAATTTGTGAAGCACCTGGGGGTTCCAAGTGCTCACTATGTATCTAGATAGGTGCCTCTGGGGGTCTAGTTTCCAAAATGGGGTCACTTGTGGGGGAGCTCCAATGTTTGTGCATGCAGTAGCTCTCCAAACGCAACATGGCGTCCGCTAACAATTTGAGCCGATTTTCCATTCAATTTGTTAGCGGACACCATGTCGCATTTGGAGAGCCCGTGATGTGCCTAAATAGTGGAGCTCCCCCACAAGTGTCCCCATTTTGGAAACTATACCCCTCAAGGATTTTATTAAGGTGTATAGTGAACATTTTGAACCCAGAGGTACGACACAGAATTTGTTTACATTAGGTCATCATATTGAATAAGTTGTCATTAGTCTTGAGCGCAAGTCCTCTCTACTTGAGTTTGCATCGGGTACTCAGGTATGCACCATGTACAGCGTGTGCTCGAGTGACATGCACGAGTCCCTGCTCCGGATGTTTCACGGTTATTAGACACCCAAAAAAAACCATGCGGGGATCGCTCGTGCATGGCAAGCAATCCCCGTAAAGTTTTTTTGGCTGCAAAGCATATGGGGCAGAGACTCGAGCATGTCACTCAAATACCCACGATACTCAATGCATACCAGAGCACCCGATGCAAACTCAAGTAGCGAGCACTTGCGCTCAACACTAGTCACCATATCGTCATCTTTTTTCTTACTTTTGAAAAAAAATCCCAACCCCATCACAACCCTAACCGTAGCACAACCCTAACCGTAGCACAACCCTAACCGTAGCACAACCCTAACCGTAGCACAACCCTAACCGTAGCACAACCCTAACCGTAGCACAACCCTAACCGTAGCACAACCCTAACCGTAGCACAACCCTAACCCTAGCACAACCCTAACCCTAGCACAACCCTAACCCTAGCACAACCCTAACCCTAGCACAACTCTAACCCCAAACCCAGCCCTAACCCTAGCCCAGTCCTAACCCAAGAGTTTATTTTTTACGCCGTTCCTTGTGCGGTATAAGTGATTAGACGACTTTATTCTTTGGGTCGGTGTGATTACAGCAATGCCAGAATCATATGGGGTTTTTATGACTGACAGCTGTCACACACTAAAAGACGCATTTTTTGTAAAATCTAGTTTTTGCATCGCCATATTTTGAGAGCTATAATTTTTCCAGATTTTGGCAGACAGTCATGTGACGGCTCATTTTTTGCGGGATGACTTGACGTTGTTATTGGTGCCATTTTCAGGCACGTGACATTTTTTGATCGCTTTCTATTCCGATTTTTGGGAGGCAGAATAAACAAAAACCAGCAATTCAGAAATTGTTTTTTTTTTTTTTTTATTCTGTTCCGCGTGTGATAAAATTGATGAGGTAGCTTTATTCTTCGGGTCAGTATGTTTACAACGGTACCACATTTGTATCATTTTTCTATGTTTTGGCGCTTATACACAATAAAAGCTATTTTATAGAAAAAAATATTTTTTAGCATCGCTTTATTCTGAGAGCTATAACTTTTTTATTTTTCGGCTGATGGAGCTGTATGTCAGCTTGTTTTTTGTGGGACGAGATGACGTTTTCAGCGGTACCATTTTTATTTATATTCGTCTTTTTGATCGCATGTTATTCCATTTTTTATTTGGCGGTATGGTGATAAAGCATTGTTTTTTGCTTCGTTTTTTTTTTTTTTTTTACCGTGTTCACTGAGGGGGTTAACTAGTGGGACAGTTTTATAGGTCAGGTTGTTCCGGACGCGGCGATACCAAATATCTGTACTTTTATTGTTTTTTTTTGTTTTTTTTTAATAATATTTATTGATGGGTACATTATATTTTTATTTTTGGTGGATTATTTTATTTATTTATTTTTTATATTTTTGCAATTTTTGCAATTTTTTTTTTCACTTACTGACAGTTTTTATACTTTATTACTTTGTCCCACTATGGGACTTTCACTTTTTTTTCTCTGATCGCCTGCATGGCACAGGAATGCAGCACCATCCCTGTGTCATGCAGGCTTTCAGCGCTGCACAGTGAGAAGATTGTTTGAAGATGCACTGCGCATGTCCAAACAATCTTCCTGCTGTCTGGTGACCCGGATGTTGTCATGACGACATCGGGTCGTCATGGCAACACCCGGGAAGCCTTTGCAGACAGCGCTGGAAGCCGGAAGAGGAGGTGAGTATCTGCGATCACCTCCCCTTGCCCCCGTAATGCTGCGATCGACTTCAATCGCAGCATCGCAGGGGTTAATGTGCTGGGAGCGGTGCAGGACCGCTCCCTGCACATAGTACCGGGTGTCGGCTGTGACAATCAGCTGACACCCGGCGGCGATCGCGCTCGCACAGCCTGTGTGCGCGCGCGATCGCGATGACGTACTAATACGGGTCTGGCTCTTAAGTCCCAGGGCACAGACGCGTATTAGTACGTCAGATGTTATTAAGGGGTTAAATTACGGGATCTGCGGTAGGTCACACTGGGTTTATCCCCAAGGTACCTGCCGAGTATTGGATCATTCAACAGAATAGGCCATGCATTCTCAAGGATCTGATACATCTGATTATTGCGGCCATAGAATTGAGTAATAAATCGAACCTTGTGGGTCTCCGGATTTCTCGGAATGTTCGAATATAGAGCTTGATGGCGCAATCTATTTTTCGCTCTGTTATAGGCCCTTTTTATCGATCTCTTGCTATATCCTCTATTCTGGAATCTAATTTTAAGATCACGTGCATGGAATTCAAAATCCTCGTCACTTGAACATATTCTATGAATTTGCAGAAATTGGCTCACTGGAATGGATCTAATCATTGCCGGCGGATGTGATGAAGATGTCAATAATAATGAATTAACCGCCATACTTTTGCGGTAGAGATATGTTTGAAGGCAATTATTAACGTCTCTCCTTATACGCACATCCAGGAACTCAGCCAAGTCTTTGTCATAATGATACTTAAGATGGATGTTCAATGAATTTTGATTAAGAGACTCCATAAATATATGCAAGTCTTCAACCGAGCCCTGCCAGATCATAAAAATGTCATCAATGTACCGCGTCCAGAAAAGGACGCGGTCCATTGATGCATGGGGATCTGCCAGGAAGAGGTCCCTCTTCCACAGTCCCAGGAACAAATTGGCATAGGCCGGTGCAAATGATGCACCCATGGCAGTTCCCTGGAGCTGCAGGAAGAAGGACCCCTTAAAAAGAAAAAAAGTGTGAGATAATGAAAAATGGAGTAATTCAAGAATGAACCCACTCATAATCGGTGAAACATATGACATCTCAAAAACTCAAAAAAGAACTGTGTGGCTCTCACACCAGCCGAGTGTTGAATGTTGGTGTAGAGTGACTCCACATCACAAGTCACTAGAAGGGTGTCTGTCTCAAGATGTAAACCATCAATCTTTTTTAGGAAATCACCAGTATCCTTAATAAAGGATGGTAGTAATTCAACCAATGGTTGAAGTTCTGAATCGATGTATCTGTTCACATTTTCTAAGTAATTACCATTTCCCGAGATGATGGGTCTCCCGGGTGGTATCGTTTGGTTCTTATGAATTTTCGGCAGCAGATAAAAGGTGGGAATGCGTGGTTCAGTGACCCATAGCGCTGCATGTAGCTCCTTCGCAATCACCTCTTCATCATTCGCCTTTTTCAAAAGTTTTAATAGTTCGGCTTGAAACTTAGCCAGAGGATTAAATGTAAGTTTCAAATAGCAACTTTTAATATTCAATTGGCGATAAGCTTCTGCTTCATACAGCGCCTTGGGCCACACCACCACATTCCCACCCTTATCTGCTGATTTTAATACCACATCATCAAGATTCATTAATCGTTTAAGGCACTGTTGTTCCTCCTATATTCAAATTAGTCTGTTTCGGACGTCGTGGCGTCTTAGAAAACTCCTGACTTACCACCTTGACAAAGACCTCAATATTGGAACAGGTACATAATGGCAAAAATTTCCGCGACTTAGGCCTAATACATTGGGGAATCTTACCTCCTATAGGAATGATATGTTCCCTGGCAAGATCCTCCAGATTGTTTAACGCCTCCTGTTCCGCCTCTGTTGGGAATAATTTAGAGGTAGACTCATTGTGGAAATGCCGTTTAAATAATAAATTTCTCGCAAACATATGAAGATCTTTAATGGCAGTGAATAAATCAGATTCCGCTGTTGGACAGAAAGTGAGGCCCCTACTCAAGATAGAGATCTCAGTTTTAGAGAACACATGTTTACTCAAATTGATTACCCTCAAATCATCCCTGCTTGATTCAGGGGAATATCCATAATTCCTTTTGTAGGGATGTGGGCGTAAATCATGTTTGCGTCTAGATGTCCCATCCACAGACACAGAGGCGGAAGAGGATGCTTCTGACGTTTCACTCACCGATTTATTGGATGTAAAGGATGGTATCCTATCTCTCTTCACTCCATTTGAAGGTTGTTTCCTCCACCTGTATATCTTTCCAGAGGCAAAGTCTTTTTGGTCCCTATCTAATTTATTCAGTTGGGTGTCCTGTATTTTTTTCACCCATTCATCCATATATTGATCCATTTGAGCATCAATATTAAACCTGACAGGGCACACCTATGAAGTGAAAACCATTTCCGGTGACTACCTCTTGAAGCTCATCAAGAGAATGCCAAGAGTCTACAAAGCAGTCATCAAAGCAAAAGGTGGCTACTGTGAAGAACCTAGAATATAAGACATATTTTCAGTTATTTCACACTTTTTTGGTAAGTATATAATTCCACATGTGTTAATTCATAGTTTTGATGCCTTCAGTGTGAATGTACAATTTTCAAAGTCATGAAAATACAGAAAAATCTTTAAATGAGAAGGTGTGTCCAAACTTTTGGTCTGTACTGTAACTACTATAATACTGCCCCCTATGTACAAGAATATAACTACTATACTACTGCTCCTATGTACAAGAGTATAACTACTATAATACTGCTCCTATGTACATGAATATAACTACTATAATACTGCTCCTATGTATAAGAATATAACTACTATAATACTGCCCCTATGTACAAGAATATAACTACTATAATACTGCTCCTATGTACAAGAATATAACTACTATAATACTGCTCCTATGTACAAGAATATAACTACTATAATACTGCTCCCTTTGTACAAGTATATAACTACTATAATACTGCCCCCTATGTACAAAAATATAACTACTATAATACTGCTCCCTATGTACAAGAATATAACTACTATAATACTGCCCCTATGTACAAGAATATAACTACTATAATACTGCCCCTATGTACAAGAATATAACTACTATAATACTGCCCCCTATGTACAAGAATATAACTACTATAATACTGCTCCTATGTACAAGAATATAACTACTATAATACTGCCCCCTATGTACAATAATATAACTACTATAATACTGCTCCTATGTACAAGAATATAACTACTATAATACTGCCTCCTATGTACAAGAATATAACTACTATAATACTGCCTCCTATGTACAAGAATATAACTACTATAATACTTCTCCTATGTACAAGAATATAACTACTATAATACTGCTCCTATGTACAAAAATATAACTACAATAATACTGCTCCTATGTGCAATAATATAACTACTATAATACTGCCCCTATCTACAAGAATATAACTACTATAATACTGCCCCTATCTACAAGAATATAACTACTATAATTCTGCCCCTATCTACAAGAATATAACTACTATAATACTGCTCCTATGTACAAGAATATAACTACTATAATACTGCCTCCTATGTACAATAATATAACTACTATAATTCTGCCCCTATCTACAAGAATATAACTACTATAATACTGCCCCCTATGTACAAGAATATAACTACTATAATACTGCCCCCTATGTACAAGAATATAACTACTATAATACTGCCCCCTATGTACAAGAATATAACTACTATAATACTGCCCCTATGTACAAGAATATAACTACTATTATACTGCCCCTCTGTACAAGAATATAACTACTATAATACTGCCCCTATGTACAAGAATATAACTACTATAATACTGCCCCCTATGTACAAGAATATAACTACTATAATACTGCCCCCTATGTACAAGAATATAACTACTATAATACTGCTCCTATGTACAAGAATATAACTACAATAATACTGCTCCTATGTGCAATAATATAACTACTATAATTCTGCCCCTATCTACAAGAATATAACTACTATAATACTGCCCCCTATGTACAAGAATATAACTACTATAATACTGCTCCTATGTACAGGAATATAACTACTATAATACTGCTCCTATGTACAGGAATATAACTACTATAATACTGCTCCTATGTACAGGAATATAACTACTATAATACTGCTCCTATGTACAATAATATAACTACTATAATACTGCCTCCTATGTACAAGAATATAACTACTATAATACTGCTCATATGTACAAGAATATAACTACTATAATACTGCCCCTATGTACAAGAATATAACTACTATAATACTGCCCCTATGTACAAGAATATAACTACTATAATACTGCCTCTATGTACAAGAATATAACTACTATAATTCTGCCCCTATCTACAAGAATATAACTACTATAATACTGCTCCTATGTACAAGAATATAACTACTATAATACTGCCTCCTATGTACAAGAATATAACTACTATAATACTGCTCATATGTACAAGAATATAACTACTATAATACTGCCCCTATGTACAAGAATATAACTACTATAATACTGCTCCTATGTACAAGAATATAACTACTATAATTCTGCCCCTATCTACAAGAATATAACTACTATAATACTGCTCCTATGCACAGGAATATATCTACTATAATACTGCCCCCTATGTACAAGAATATAACTACTATTATACTGCTCCTATGTACAAGAATATAACTACTATAATACTGCTTGTCAGAAGTACACCAATTGGTCAGACCTTGCAGCTCTCTGGCGCCCCCTTATCCTGCTGGTCAAACACGGTATTGACCGAGGATAAGCATGGGCGCAGCTGCTCTAATTTACGTCGACTATTGCGGCACTTGATGTGACAGGACGTATATATACCACCAGTTCCTTCTAGGAACGTATATATACCTCCGACCAGCCACCCTCAAACCACAATATCACATAAATACTGGTATACTGTCACCACCGATCGCTTAACAGGTGGATCGGGTACCCGTTAGATAACGTGAATTAGCGGATGAGGAACTTGTTTGCTCGACATAGGACAAGAAGAACGAAGCTGGTAAATAATAATGATTTACTCCCGAAAGTGGGCAGTGTTTACAAAAGATATACAAGATATTATAAAAGAGACAATTTACATATATGCATAAAACAGTTATTAAAATAAAAGGGATAAGTAATAGCAAAACCTGCGCCACGTGGTGATGGTCTCAGATTCTGTGGGGGGGACGGCTCCCTGGAAATTAGATGTGATTCTTCCACGCAGCGAGGAGGGCATGCGTCTGACGTCCCAGGCAAGAATGACTTAAAATGGCCGTTCTGGTTTTTAGAAATGGAGCCAAAACATTAGGAGACACCCATGGTGTTTACCTCACACGGGGGCTCGGCTTTGTGAACCCACCCAGCTGCAGAAGACCTAAAAATCCTTCAGATTTCATATCTTGGTGTGGGGGGGTCCCACATCCAAGATGGAGACATCGTGTTTGCCGTCACCACTATTCATGAAGATGGTTATCAAATATGAAATCTCTATGATGCTCAGAAGCTCAGAACCCATTTCCCGGGCATCCGGTGGTCTCCTAGTCACGAAAACCACACCATCACAATTGGAAAAAAGTGACCATCTCAAAAATGTGGTCCATGTGTTTGTGGCAGTCATGTGCATTATTAAAATCGACGTTAAACGTTTGTACACTTAAACAATAGGATTGGAGGAAAAAATTCAGGGTATAGAAGGCTTGCTCTGGGCTGAGGCTTTATGGCGCTCATAAAAATTCCTGAGGTTTGGGGGAAAAAGCAACAGTGAGTCCTATGTAAAACTCTTACAAATGGACCGGGGGTGGAGATTTAAGACCTCTCTCATTTTTAAAACTAGGACCAAAATAAGTTTTGCCTGACACCTCCCCATTTTAGACTGCGCTATGGAGGTAAGACCTTCTGGTACTCCTCCAAGCGTGTCTCTGGAGGCTCCCCTCGCCAGAACATGATTCCCGGTGTCCACTTCATGGACCGCCACCTCAGTCCTGCCAGGCATGTTGGTGAACACTGCTTGGAAGGGTTTCAGCACTGCTCGCAGCTGAGACCTCTGGCCTGTGGATAGCAAGGCGCTTATCTCTGCATCCTCTAGGGAACCGCTGGCCTTCGCTTGGGCCAGCATGTCCAAGAGGGGGTCGTCCTCCCCATCCTCGGGCAGGCTGCAGACCGGTAGGACGCAGGCTCCACGTTCTTGATGAGCCTTCATCATATTAACGTGGAAAGCCTTCCGCCTACCCCGCGCGTGGTCAAGAGTGATCACGTAGGTGACCGGGTTGAGCTGTTGGTGAATGACGTACGGGCCTTCCCAGGCCACCTGAAGCTTGTCCTTTGGTATGGGGACCAGCACCCACACCTGCTGACCCACCTGGTAGGTCCGCTCTCGGGCGTTCTGGTCGTACCAATGCTTCTGGTGAGCCTGGGCTTGCGCCATGTTGTCATGCACCAACTGCGTCAAGGTCTGCATCTTGTCACGAAAGCGCATGACATACTCCACGATGGACACTCCTGGGGAGTTCGGCTCTTGTTCCCAGAATTCCCTTATCAACCCAAGGGGTCCTCGGACATGCCTGCCATACAGGAGCTCAAAGGGGGAGAACCCCGTCGAGGCCTGTGGAACCCCTCTGTAAGCAAATAGCAGGTGTGGGAGGTAACGCTCCCAGTCGCGTCCCTGGGTCTCAACCAGCATTTTTAACATCTGTTTGAGGGTACCGTTGAATCGCTCACACAAACCATTGGTTTGGGGATGATACGCGCTCGATACCAGATGCTGCACCTGCATTTTCTTACATAGGGCCTCCGTTAAGCGTGACATGAACTGGGTC
The DNA here is from genome assembly GCF_046119375.1 of Phyllobates terribilis. Lineage (NCBI taxonomy): Eukaryota > Metazoa > Chordata > Amphibia > Anura > Dendrobatidae > Phyllobates > Phyllobates terribilis. Next base: position 407,915,809 of record NW_027362769.1, on the reverse strand, counting down.
CCCTGGTCGGTAAGCATCTCCCTGGGAAATCCTACTCGCGAAAAGATGGCCAAGAGGGCGTCCGCCACCTTATCCACCCTAATTGAGGACAGGGCTACTGCCTCCGGATACCGGGTAGCATAGTCTACCATGGTAAGGATGAAACGTTTTACAGAGCTGCCGGATTGCAGATTGCACATTTTCTGTTAGTACAATAAACCTCATTTTAAGGCAGAAACATTACTGTGTCCAACAGTTATTACATATATCAAACTGAAATAGCTGTTGTAAAAACACCAATTTTTATAAAACATTAAGCTTAAGATTAATAGGGGTGCCCAAACTTTTTCATATAACTGTATGTATATGTTGTGGAATACCTATACTAACAGGACATCAATGGACTCTCTTGCGCTGTATATATTTGCAGCTGGATTAGTCCTCAGAAGGACTGTTAGTACTGATGGATATATATATATATATGTTGTGGAATACCTATACTAACTATAAACAAGCAAATCTCTCCCTGACTCAGCAGCAGCTCTCCCTTCTCGGCCTGTTTCTGGGGTAGACTGTGACGAGCATGGCGGCGCCAGGTCTGATATAGACCTGATGACGCTGTGCGGCCAGCCAATCCCTGTAATGCTACAACCAACATGGTTGCGACATTACAGTGTGTGGCAAGCAATCCCTGCATGTTCATTGGCTCTCTAAAGAGCGACAAACATGCAGGGAGGGGACCCGAGTTCCCGCTGAGCAACCCGTAAATACTCGCCGAGCCTGTCGACCACCGTGATGCTCGGGAGAGTTCGGAGCAGTGGCAAGCATGTTCGCTCATCACTAATCATGAGAAAGTCTAAAGAAATCAGACAAGATATCAGGAAGATAATTGTGGACTTGCACAAGTCTGGTTCATCCTTGGGTATAATTTCAAGATGCCTGAAGGTGCCTCGATCATCTGTACAAACAATATACGCAAGTACAAACAAGATGGGAATGTCCAGCCATTATACCGCTCAGGAAGGAGATGAGTTCTGTGTCCCAGAGATGAACATGCTTTGGTCTGACATGTGCATATCAACCCAAGGATAAAAGCAAAAGACCTTGTGAAGATGATGGCGGAAGCTGGTAAGATTGTGTCAGGAAGAAGCCATTACTCCAAAAGAAACATAAAAAAGCCAAATTAATGTTTGCAAATGCACACAGGAACAAAGACCTTAATTTTTGGAGACGTCCTGTGGTCTGATGAAACTAAAATTTAACTTTTTGGTTATAATGACCATCGTTATGTTTGGAGGAAAAAGGGAGAAGCTTGGAAGCCTAAAAACACCATCCCAACTGTGAAACACGGGGGTGGCAGCATCATATTGTGGAGTTGTTTTGCTGCAGAAGGGACTGGTGCACTTCACAAAATGGATGGCATCATGAGAAAAGAAGATTATGTGGCAATACTGAAGCAACATCTCAAGACAGCCAGGAAGTTATAGCTTGGGCGGAAATGGGTCTTCCAAATGGACAATGACCCGAAGCATACTAAAATGGTAACAAAGTGGCTGAAGGATAACAAAGTCAATGTTTTGGAGAGGCCATCACAAAGCCCTGATCTCAATCCTACTGAAAATTTATGGGCATAGCTGAAAAGGCCGGTGTGAGCAAGACAACCTACAAACCTGGATCAGTTACACCAGTTTTGTCAGGAGGAATCGGCCCAAATTTCGACCAACTATTGTGAGAAGCTTGTGGAAGGATATCCCAAACGTTTCACCCAAGGCATTCAGTTTAAGGGCAATGGTACCAAATACTGATGAAATGGATGGAAACTTCTGACTTTTCAGTAATAAAAATACCTTAAAACTTTCTCTCTCTCTCATTATTTTGGCATTTGGCAAATATTAAAAATTATGGTAATCTTAAGTGACCTAAAACAAGAAAGGTTTAGTCTGATTTGATGTCAGATATTGAGAAAAACATGCAGATGTGTCTTTTTATATAGTGGATGGAAACTTCTGGTTTCAACTGTATATAACGCTTCTTAATCATCACTCATTGTAAAGAATTTGATGGCGGTCACAGAAGGTCGTAACGTTAGGAGCTTCCATTCACTGCCTTGTTTATAAGCGTTAGCTGCACTATAATAATAAGTGGTAGCAGCTGTGTCCCTAATCACAGCATGTATCCCTAATGATAGGAGACTGACACAGGGAAAAGCAAGGACTTGTCCTACAGAAGGTCACCCGACCACCCTTCTGGTCTACACCAACACTCTCCTCCTTCCTAACGCGCCTCAGTCTTGTGCAGGTTATAGCCATAGTTGTGAGGTTTAATCCACGAAGAAAAAAGTCTATACAGACTGAGGTCAGAATAGCCATATGATGGCCCACACTCACATGGGAGCTAATAAACAGTAAATAAAAAATGGCCTCCAGATATGGCTCTGGAGACAGAAAACTTATACAAGAGACTGGAGATCCACTGATTTTATTTAAATACATACAATTAGTGTAAATTGCATAAAAATGCAATCAAATTATAGAACCAGTTGTAATAAAGGTGATAGTGTCTAAAACTTCAGTCCGTCGCCCATCTACATGACATGCACCTTTCACACTACACTCCAGAGGATGGCAAGCGTCATTTGGCCAGTAGTAGCCATAGGGCCCGTACCAGTGACCAACTATCATAGCATGTATCACTAATAGCTGAATGATCGCTCCACTCCTTTAGAGGCTGGGGATTATCATACAATTGAATATTTTCTGTTTTTTTTATTTAGTTATGTTCATACATAGCTGATTTTGAGTTGTTGTTTTTTTACAAACTCCATTAAGAAACAGTCACAATAAATGTTTTCAGCAAAAAATCCCTTCGTAGACATTGGCTCTGATGGATTTCCAATATCAGCATTTTTTTTCATTAAATTTGTCCTTTTATATCCATAGCCTGCTCTTAGGATGAATCACTGTATTCACCACTTATTTATACATTATGGAACATCACACAGAGGCATAATCCTGCCATAAAGTGCATAGTGCGCACCACTGTCCTCCCATCTGCACCATGCAGATGATATTTTCATATTATTGGCTTTTCTTGTTTTTATTTCCTTTTTTTCCTTTACCATTTTTTTCATTCTCTCTTGAAATTCAAACTCATCCCGTATTCTCGGTCTCTTGAACTCTTGTCGCGTTCTCTCCATTCTTTCCTTATATAAGTCACTATTTTTTTGCCTCCTCCCTCTTTTTGCCATAGTCTGAAGGTCTGCTCCATCTAAACGTTCTCCACGTCTTTCTGTCTTCCTAGATTTGTTCCACGAACCTTGATTTCCCTTTGGTGAACATAATTCAGTACAAATATCTTCCGTTCACTCATCTCCTCGTCCGCGTCCCGGGGGTAGTTGGCTCGGAACTGGGCATCACTGATGACTTCGTAGAGAAACTCCATCACCGCCTCGTGAGTTTCCCTTTTTCTTACTGGATTTTCAGCTGTATAATTTTCAATGGCAAAAATCTTCTCGACTCCGATGTCCCTGAACATAGCTTCAACTTCGGTGTAGTTCTCGTGATTCCAATGAGTGAGGACAACGATGGGAACAATCTCTGAAACGAAAGTGACAGAATGAAAACTTTCCAATGTATTACATTTACGGATGAGGAAATTGGTGCGTATTCATCATTTGTTGTTTCACTAATTCACTGATGTTCAACAACTGAGGCGCCGCTCCACATACAAGTCAATGCAGGCTGAAATACTGGAATATGCATCAGCCTTCATTGTCTTATGTGCGGCTAAGTGTTGGATCCCATGAGTGTGTAGTAGCAAAAAAAAAATGCTAAAACATTGAAGCGAATGGAGTCCAGACAGAATTAAATAAGTCAGTAAGGAAAAGAGAGTGCCAGGCTAAATCAGTTCCAGCTTGTATCATGACTTTCTAGGGCATTTTTCTCCTCTCTTTCTTTGTGTGTTCAAAACTTTTTCCCAGTGTCATTTCTCATTGTTACGCATAATTTATGGACATCTATGTGTGATTTATTTGCCTGTGTGGATTGGATGGGTTGTTACCGACATCTGGTGAGAATTTCATGTCAATAGCACTTTTAGAATTAGATTTACTTAGAAAATGAGTGACGTGTTCAATACTTTTTTCACCTGCTGTATATGCAGCAGTCTATGTATACAGCAGTCTCATTGTTTCCTATGTGATGAATATACAGCAGAGTCTTAGTGAATCTATCCTGTATGATGTATATACAACAGTCTCAGTGTTTCCTATGTGATGAATGCAGCAGTCTCAATGTCTCCTATGTGATGTGTATATACAACAGAGTCTTAGTGAATTTATCCTATGTAATGTACAGTATAGACGAAAAGTTTGGACACACCTTCTCATTTAAAGATTTTTCTGTATTTTCATGACTATGAAAATTGTACATTCACACTGAAGGCATCAAAACTATGAATTACCACATGTGGAATTATATACTTAACAAAAAGTGTGAAACAACTGAAAATATGTCTTATATTCTAGGTTCTTCACAGTAGCCACCTTTTGCTTTGATGACTGCTTTGCACACTCTTGGCATTCTCTTGATGAGCTTCAAGAGGTAGTCACCGGAAATGGTTTTCACTTCACAGGTGTGCCCTGTCAGGTTTAATAAGTGGGATTTCTTGCCTTATAAATGGGGTTGGGACCATCAGTTGTGTTGTGCAGAAGTCTGGTGGATACACAGCTGATAGTCCTGCTGAATAGACTATTAGAATTTGTATTATGGCAAAAAAAGCAGCTAAGTAAAGAAAAATGAGTGGCCATCATTACTTTAAGAAATGAAGGTCAGTCAGTGCGAAAAATTGGGAAAACTTTGAAAGTGTCCCCAAGTGCAGTTGCAAAAACCATCAAGCGCTACAAAGAAACTGGCTCACATGAGGACCGCCCCAGGAAAGGAAGACCAAGAGTCACCTCTGCTTCTGAGGATAAGTTTATCCGAGTCACCAGCCTCAGAAATCGCAGGTTAACAGCAGCTCAGATTAGAGACCAGGTCAATGTCACACAGAGTTCTAGCAGCAGACACATCTCTACAACAACTGTTAAGAGGAGACTTTGTGCACCAGGCCCTCAGGGTAAAATAGCTGCTAGGAAACCACTGCTAAGGACAGGCAACAAGCAGAAGAGACTTGTTTGGTCTAAAGAACACAAGGAATGGACATTAGACCAGTGGAAATCTGTGCTTTGGTCTGATGAGTCCAAATTTGAGATCTTTGGTTCCAACCACCGTGTCTTTGTGCGACGCAGAAAAGGTGAACGGATGGACTCTACATGCCTGGTTCCCACAGTGAAGCATGGAGGAGGAGGTGTGATGGTGTGGGGGGGCTTTGCTGGTGACACTGTTGGGGATTTATTCAAAATTGAAGACATACTGAACCAGCATGGCTACCACAGCATCTTGCAGCGACATGCTATTCCATCCGGTTTGCGTTTAGGTGGACCATCATTTATTTTTCAACAGGACAATGACCCCAAACACACCTCCAGGCTGTGTAAGGGCTATTTGACCAAGGAGGAGAGTGATGGGGTGCTACGCCAGATGACCTGGCCTCCACAGTCACCAGACCTGAACCCAATCGAGATGGTTTGGGGTGAGCTGGACTGCAGAGTGAAGGCAAAAGGGCCAACAAGTGCTAAGCATCTCTGGGAACTCCTTCAAGATTGTTGGAAGACCATTTCCGGTGACTACCTCTTGAAGCTCATCAAGAGAATGCCAAGAGTGTGCAAAGCAGTCATCAAAGCAAAAGGTGGCTACTGTGAAGAACCTAGAATATAAGACATATTTTCAGTTGTTTCACACTTTTTTGTTAAGTATATACAGTGCCTACAAGTAGTATTCAACCCCCTGCAGATTTAGCTGGTTGACACATGCGTAATTAACTTGGCATTGTGACATTTGTACTGTAGATCAGCCTGGAAGTGGGAAATGCACTGCAGCATATTTTGTTTTTGTTTTTTCTTGTTTTTGTTTTTTTAAACGTTAAAAGTTAATTCAGAGTGTCATTTATTATTCAACCCCTCAAACCACAAGAATTCTGTTTGGTCCCCCAAAAGTATTAAGAAGTAGTTCAGGCACCAAGAATAATGAGCTTCACATGTGTGGATTAAAGATCTCTTTTGCCAGCCTTTTCTGACTATTTAAGACCCTCCCCAAACTTGTGAATAGCACTCAGACATGGTCAACATGGGAAAGACAAAGGAGCATTCCAAGGCCATCAGAGACAAGATCGTGGAGGGTCACAAGGCTGGCAAGGGGTACAAAACCCTTTCCAAGGAGTTGGGCCTACCTGTCTCCACTGTTGGGAGCATCATCCGTAAGTGGAAGGCTTATGGAACTACTGTTAGCCTTCCACGGCCAGGACAGCCTTTGAAAGTGTCCTCCCCTGCCGAGGCCAGGCTTGTCCGAAGAGTCAAGGCTAACCCAAGGACAACAAGGAAGGAGCTCCGGGAAGATCTCATGGCAGTGGGGACATTGGTTTCAGTCAATACCATAAGTAACGTACTCCACCGCAATGGTCTCTGTTCCAGACGAGCCCGTAAGGTACCTTTACTTTCAAAGCGTCATGTCAAGGCTCGTCTACAGTTTGCTCATGATCACTTGGAGGACTCTGAGACAGACTGGTTCAAGGTTCTATGGTCTGATGAGACCAAGATCGAGATCTTTGGTGCCAACCACACACGTGACGTTTGGAGACTGGATGGCACTGCATACGACCCCAAGAATACCATCCCTACCGTCAAGCATGGTGGTGGCAGCATCATGCTGTGGGGCTGTTTCTCTGCCAAGGGGCCTGGCCATCTGGTCCGCATCCATGGGAAGATGGATAGCACGGCCTACCTGGAGATTTTCGCCAAGAACCTCCACTCCTCCATCAAGGATCTGAAGATGGGTCGTAATTTCATCTTCCAACAAGACAACGACCCAAAGCACACAGCCAAGAAAACCAAGGCCTGGTTCAAGAGGGTAAAAGTCAAGGTGTTGGAGTGGCCTAGTCAGTCTCCTGACCTTAACCCAATTGAAAACTTGTGGAAGGAGCTCAAGAATAAAGTCCACATGAGACACCCAAAGAACCTAGATAACTTGGAGAAGATCTGCATGGAGGAGTGGGCCAAGATAACTCCACAGACCTGTGCCGGCCTGATCAGGTCTTATAAAAGACGATTATTAGCTGTAATTGCAAACAAGGGTTATTCCACAAAATATTAAACATAGGGGTTGTATAATAATTGACCCACACTTTTATGTTTAAAATTTAATAAAATTCAACTGAGCAACATAACTTTTTGGTTTGTAAGATTTATGCTTCTGTTCATAAAACCTACTCTCGTTTGCAGTTTGAAGACTCTAAATTATTTGCATCTTATCAAACCAGCTAAATCTGCAGGGGGTTGAATACTACTTGTAGGCACTGTAATTCCACATGTGGTAATTCATAGTTTTGATGCCTTCAGTGTGAATGTACAAATTTCATAGTCATGAAAATACAGAAAAATCTTTAAATGAGAAGGTGTGTCCAAACTTTTGGTCTGTACTGTATATACAACAGTCTCAGTGTTTCCTATGTGATGTATGCAGCAGTCTCATTGTCTCCTATGTGATGTGTATATACAACAGAGTCTTACTGAATTTATCCTATGTAATGTATATACAACAGTCTCAGTGTTTCCTATGTGATGAATGCAGCAGTCTTAGTGTATCCTATGTGATGTATACAGTACTCAGCATAAATGAATACACCCCCTTTAAAGAGTAAGATTTTAATCAATATCTCACTAAACACAAGCAATTTGCAAAATTTTAACAAGACCAAGTTTTATAGAACATTTTTTAACCCATAAAATGACAGTGAGGATAATAACTTTTGTTATAAAATCTTCAGTTTTACTCAAATTAGTTGAGGCAAAAATTAGTACACCCCAAATCAAAAACTGCTACATCTAGTATTTTATATGACCGCCATGATTATTAAGGACAGCACTGAGTCTTCTAGGCCTGGAATGAACAAGTTGACAACATATTACAACATCTATCTTTTTCCATTCTTCAGAACGAGCTCTTCTAAAGCCTGGATACTGGATAGACTGTGATGACACCTTGTCTCTTTAGAGCTCCCCATAGGAGTCCAGTTGTCAGATCAAGAGACACTTGGCAGCTGAGTCACTGGAGTCGGCTATGGTAACAGTCCCATGATGAAAACGTTCAATATCATTCACTGTACTGGCTAGAAAGGAGGATGAGTAAGCCGCCCCTGAAGCCAATGTTCCTAACCTGGAGGACAACTGTCCAGCTCTGAGATTTAACAGTTAAAGGTACCAAGAAAAATGTAAATGGGGTTTCCCAGGAAATGGGAGCCAATAGTCAGTTTCCGCAAGGGGTCAGGTATAATGATCTGTTGAGTTGTGGGAACAAAATGAAGGGACAGGTATAAGAGTGCCTCCTCAAGGCCCAAAAGGAGTAATCCAAGGTGTATAATTGGTCAACTTGAGTGAAACAATTTACCTGGGGATCGGGTTCTTATTTTAGTGCCCACAAGAGAGTTCCTTCAACAGTGGCAGGGGTGCTACAGGGTGGTGGAAAACGTGGGAGAGGTTAACTCTAAAGTATACCTACCAGGGAAAAGGAAGGCCTTTCCCATATACTAGAGCAACCTACTAAAACCCTAGAAAGTTAGGGACCCCCTTGAAACCCCTTCCTGGTCGGCCCGGTCAGAAGTCAACATTGCGGGTGTCAAAGTTGCAGGAGCTATGCCGCCGTCCAAAAATCAGCACAGCCGAAAATCTGTACACAAGAGTAGGGTCAGGCTCTTGGAGTTACTAGATTACCTTTGTGTCATCAAGCATGAGCCTCATGTTCAGGTCAATTTAAAGCCCTGTAGGTTCTGTGTGTTGGCAGATGGAGACCAGCCCTCAGCTTTGGGCAGAGGGGGGAGATATGTAGCAAAGCCAAGTAGGCTATTGTTGAGTCCTAGCTCTGCAGGCTTTGATTAGTACACCTGGCTGACTCTGCATATAAATAAGCTATGTGTTTATCTCAGGCACTCAACTCAGGGAAGCTGAACAGACTGGGTGTGTCTTCAAGTTGAAGAGAGAAACAAGCCAGAATCTCTTTGAGAAAAGTCTGCGCAGCCCATTGTTAGAACCCTCCTGTTTGTTTTTTCCATCTTGTGTTTTGCGGTCACGTGACCATCTGCCTTTATATTCCAGCTCCGCCCTTCTGGCTGTGCTGGACTTCAGTGTTTGACTGTTTCTCTAGCCTGGTGTTTCGGTGCCTTTCTCTGTCAGTTCGCTTGGTCCTCTAGTACCTTTTTGTCAGTTTGTCTTTTTGTGTTCTGCAACAACTTCTCTGTTTAGGAGGTGCCCCATTTTTGTTCCAGTCCTTAGTTCTTTTAGGGACCCCTCCCCTTATGCTATAGGTCTTCGTTCAGACTAGCCGAGGACTAAGGCGGGTCTGTTCGCTAGGAACAGGCAGCCCGCTACATTGTAGGTATTCAGCTTAGTCTGACTGTAGGGACAGCTTTCCCCTTTCTTTCCTTAGTACTTGTTGCAGATCATAACAGTCATGTGCTCCAAACTGCAAGTATCAGTGGTTGCTATGGACTATAGCTAATTTGTTTGCCTGAAATGGGGCTACCTCAGCCGTGTCTGAAGTAGTCAGGGTCTGTTCTGTTTAGCATGTGCCTGGACAAGGTCGGGATTTATGTGTGTG